>NC_056428.1:16280000-17530000 GCF_905147365.1 Aricia agestis | reverse complement strand
TCACATGTAGTAAAACTAGCAACATAAACGTATATCATCCCATCCCAAGACAATCGGATATAGTGAAAAATACTATCGCCTTCCCGGAAACCCGCGGAAATAAACATCTTCAATTTCCCGCGCTCTGACGTCACATCACAAAATGGCGTCAAGAACGTTCTAGAATAAAACGACAATTAATATATTATGTCCGGACATATTTTATGTCCACATAACTACACAGCCTTTTCATAAATTTTAGATCAGAGGACGATCACTGAATCACAAATTTCTTATGTGTAAAAGTAAGGTAAAAACACTAATGGCAGACGCTTTAAGAAAACATAGAACATTTGAATGTTGTAAAATATATATTTATGAAAATAAAGGATTGATAACTTCTTCCATGTCTTCAGTAACTCTTACAAAATAAAACTATTATAATTATTCGCTGACAAATCAATTAAAAATATATTATTGGTCTTTTTGTAAACTTAGTCATAACAACTAATAGATCACAGAAAAGGAACATCACTAATAGTAGACACCAATATGAACTAATAGTTGACATAGAACATTACATTACATTTAACATTTTTCCTATTATTAGGTCTTTATTTGCCGTTTTTTCAAAAGATTTCATTTACTTCATCATAGTAACTACATGCATATGAAATACGAGCTTTTGCCGCGGCTTCGCTCGCGTTAAGAAGTATTATTATATACAAACTTTCATCCCCTATTTTAACCCCTTGGAAGTGGAATTGATCAAAATCCTTTCTTAGCGGATGCCTACGTCATAACATCTACCTGCATGCCAAATTTCAGCCCGATCCGTCCAGTGGTTTGGGCTGTGCGTTGATAGATCACTATGTCAATCAGTCAGTCACCTTTGTGTTTTATATACTATATAGATTATCCAAGTTGTCTCCAGATTCTATCCATCTTCTTCCATGCTAAAACTATCTTTCCTTTTATTTTTATTTTTCATATATTTTTTCCTAGCAAATTTATTTTCAGGCTTTAGTCTCCATGCTTCTCTTGCCTCTTCTTTTTTCTTCTTTCTTTTCTCAGCTCTCCTTTTTCTTCTTTTTACTGCTAAAAAACTAAAGCAATCGATTTTTAGATCAGTACAAGGTCTAATATGTCCATTTTTAGGTACAGCAGTTCTAATTTGTTAGTTTGTTAATAGAATTATATTTTCAGAGAATAGTGATGATATTTGCAGCAGAATAAACTACAAAATAACTTTAGTATGTATTGCAAAATGATGATATGAGTTCCATGTCATCTATTAGGTTTTTTACATTTTCAAGAACTAACAGTAGACACCCTTTATATTGTTAGGGAAAATGAATAAAAAATCATAAATAAACATTAATTAGTGTAAACAACATGACCATTAATCCAATGAAATCAATAGAAATTACAAAAAATCAAATAAATGTATTCAAAACTTACGTGCAAAATTTCGCCTTCCTTAACCTATTTGCTAAGAAATTGCCGAGCGCTTATTGACGCGGTCACATTATTTACGAAAACTGATCCCATTTTAAAATTTTGTTCCCGAAGGCGTCCCTAATATATTTTTTGACGTCAACAGATAGCTTGAGAAGCTTATAAAATTTACAGTGTTGAGAAAAAATTAGAGTAATTCTTATTTTTATGGTATTTTTGTCGTAAGTGTCATCTATTAGTTCCGAGTCTACTATTAGTGCTTTTACCTTACTTCAAAGTTTTAAAAGTAGAAAATTTTGTTCATGCATTTTTCTTGGAACTACGAGTATGAAGCGCTATGTAGAGTTTTCCGTAAATACAGTGCAGTGTTAGTGTAAACACCGTTATCCTTGAAATCATCAAATGAGCCCGTCAAAATGAACAACTTTTTCTATGAGAACAATGCTGGAGACTCAAAAAATACCGTCGTCATACCCATACAAATTGCCGATCCGGGCAATTGGTATGGGTATGAAGACGGCATTTTTTTTTCGAATTTTGAGGAGAGGAAATGACTGAAAAAAAAATTTTTTTCATGTGTGGGAGGCTGCCACCGCCCACCCCACCCACGGAGTCGCATCACTCGCAGCTGACGGTTGCTAGTATTCATAATATAAGTCCCTTATTCATTTTACGAAGTTTCGATTGGAAGGGACTTGGTTATGAAAATCTGTCGCTGGCTTCAGGACCATTAAAAGTTAAAATAAGTCGGTTTTGGTCCTTCCATGGCCTGGCTCGCTTAGAAGTTGGTAACAGATAGATGTCGTGAGTGGTTTTTTCAAAGCATTTTCAAACGTTTTGCAATGATTATATGTATGATTATCACTATAATTTCGTCGACTATGGGCAATCAATGACGAATATGCCTCTTTACCTCTTGTATCCCTCTTTACGCTCTTGTATTAATCCAACGTAGGGGTATGTGACCTCACATTGGATGTACAAATATGTTAAAAACAAGTAAATTGTTTCCAAAATGCCAAACTTTATACTTCGCCGAATATTATTTTTAAATACAGTTTTGTAGGTCCTATAGTCTCTGAGTATAACCGCGGACAGACAGACTGACAGACACACAGACGGACGGACCGAAACTTCAAGGGACCCCCTTGTTGACTACGAAACCCTAAAAAAGACTTTACTTAACGTGGTTTCCTCTGTAAAGTTATGTAAAGGGAAAGCATCATAGTTTATTTATTCACAACTAGCTGACCCGACAGACGTTGTCCTGTCTTAACGATTTAACCATGATTAAAATGAGTATAGCTCCATGCCAAATTTCATCAAAATAGATTAAATGGTTTAGGTGAAAATCATAGTTATCATCATAGTAAACTCACAGAAAACCGGCGTGAAACAGCGCTTGCGCTGTGTTTCGCCGAGTGAGTGAGTTTACCGGAGGCCCAATCCCCTTACCCCTACCCTATTCCCTTCCCTACCCTCAACTATTCCCTTCCCTTCCCTTCCCTACCCTCCCCTATTACCCTATTCCCTCTTAAAAGGCCGGCAACGCACTTGCAGCTCTTCTGATGCTGCGAGTGTCCATGGGCGACGGAAGTTGCTTTCCATCAGGTGACCCGTTTGCTCGTTTGCCCCCTTATTTCATAAAAAATAAATAGTTTACTGTGCGGAAACCGTACATTTTCCGGGATAAAAAGTATCCCTTATGAAGTTATTTGGAAACAGACATTGTATTTTTGAGTGTTCGCTAGAAAATGTCGTGATTCTAGTGTTTCGCCATAAAGCAGCCTAAATTCCGTTCCTTTCCGATGATTTTATGTTTTTACTGTAGAATAAATCTATATTATTTTCGGGAATTATAAATTAAATAATTAATAAATAATTTTCGAAAATTAATGTCTAAAATAAACAAATATAACAGTACCTGAACTTTGTAGACATTTTACAAAAAATAAATTTCTGAACGCACACATGATGTCTTCAGAAAAAAATAAAGTTGTGGCTTAAACATAAACCTGTATATATTAAGTCTATGGGCTTAAAGGTCTCAGCAACCAGGCCATGAGCTCCAAAAAAAAAATAGTTGTTACACTATTTGACAGGATTGGACAACAAATGTTTGACATGTAATAAACAAATCAGCATCTATTGAAATGATTAAGTATTCATTACACATATCGAGTTTTCATTATTTTTAAGATGTATTCTGCTATTCGGGACGGAAACAAATCCAACAAATCAAAAACCATGGCAATCGGTCCAGCCGTTCTCGAGTTATAAGTGTTGTAACAAACACGACTTTCTTTTATATATATCACAATTAAGTCATTATACAATCGATGGCTCGGCGACGTCAGCTACAAATTGGATTAGGGCTGA
Organism: Aricia agestis; assembly: GCF_905147365.1. Classification (NCBI taxonomy): domain Eukaryota; kingdom Metazoa; phylum Arthropoda; class Insecta; order Lepidoptera; family Lycaenidae; genus Aricia; species Aricia agestis. Next base: position 17,526,184 of record NC_056428.1, on the reverse strand, counting down.
GGCCCTACGCGAAGGGCCTTTCGATACTAACGTGAACGTTACGTATGAATACTAAATGAGTGTATTACGAGTATGAACTTCGATTCAATAATAATACAATATGTTATGTCGGTTAATAGCCTATTATATTATGTAGACCAGCCGCGTTTAGAGGAGAAAAATAATGTCGTTAAAACACTAGTCCTCCACAGAGATTTGATTCATATAGTATTGGATCCGACCGTAAAATCCTGCAGGAATCGTTTTTTTCAATCAAATATATTTTAAAATAATCTTTAGAACGTATAGAATGGATTAATGTTGGGTTGCCTTGTCAAAAGTAGCCGCAAGTACCTCTAATTAAGTTGAATGTTCATCAGATAAATGCATAATTTGCATGTATATTTTTTTTCAGTAAATTTTACATTATTTGAAAGAAAATGACGTGAGAAAATAAGGTATAAATGGTTGCCAGCTCTAAGTCGGCCGCAACCTAGGGTTGCCAGCCCGTAAACAGACATAGTTCTTCATCAAAATTGAAGCATTAAATAATTTTGATACCAAATTAAAGTTTTATGCATTTTGTACATGAATATCCATGGTTGCCAGTTGCACGATAGCCGCAAACTGGGGTTGCCATCACTTTTGTATATGACAAATGTTCAGGCCTACAATTATTATGCCTGGCATTATTTGAGGACGTCGAGAACTCGCAAGATTGCTACATATTTAACAGGCGTTTTTATTTTTATATGTATTGTCCTGTCATTCCTCAATGTCATTCCTTCTTAATTCTCTTTATCTATTGAATACACGTGAAGTGAGCAAGGTCCTCGCGGGATTGCGAGGGTGGTCGCTTGCCCGACTTTTAGTTGAGAAGGTGCAAAGAAAGGCTTGTATAGTTATCGATGAGGCATTGATTCCTGCAATCAATAACTAAATTATAAAAAGATAAAAAATCCACGCCTATTATCGCCTTTGTAACATCGGCAATTATAAATCGCCATGTAAAGTCACGGCGTAAACCTAGATTTAAATTTAAATTAATAAACCCGTATGTAGGTATCGGTGTACCATTAGCTGCACACAACACGTAGGTGGTCTTCTCCAGTCGTCTAGGAATCGCCGATCGGGGGTAGACACAGAGGTCGCTTCCGGTGTCGACCAAGAACTGCACCTTCGACCTTCGATCGGTGACGAATATGCGACCGGTACTCGGGCAATCCTCGGCCGCCATTACAGATTGCCCCGTGAGTTTTCCGACTTGTGATAGTCACACGGCTTCACACACTTCCGGGCACGGTCTGCAAATTTCTGATGGTACCAGCATAGTGGGAACCTTCGATAGCTAGATTCCGACCTGGTTGAAAGGGACCGGTGACGGGTGCGACTGCGACTGCTGGAACGTCCTCTGGGGCGAGACAGTCGTTCCACTTGGCTTGTCAGCTTTTGTACCTGCTCAGTAAGCGCGGCAATCTCGGGGTAGGCACTCGAAGACGGTGGTGGAGCAGCTACAGCAGAAGAGTAAGTAGTATTACGGGCTTTCATTTTGCTCAATTAGAGGTACTTGCGGCTACTTTTAACGAGGCAACCCAACATTAATCTATTCTATACGTTCTAAAGATTATTTTAAAATATATTTGATCGAAAAAAACGATTCATGCAGAATTTTACGGTCGGATCTTAGGATAATAGGCAGATGACGGACTTATGTAATTTCGAAGGGTTATGTCAAGCCCAAGAAGAACATAACTAACATTTATTTGATATTACCCGACCAAATAAAATACGCCCGAAATGTACATAATATTATGAATCCATTTTTCCGCTGGTACGACATTATAGAGAAGTTACTTACTATAATTGGGTAATGAGAAGACTTGTGTTGTTGGCTAACGTGTCAACGTCTTTACGTCTTTTACTTTATCATGGTTAGGCATGATTGTGAAGCCGTCCACAGCAATTAGCAAGCACAATCAAAGACGAATATGCCCCTCTATACGTTTATAATTCGCCAGCATTCCCCAAAACGCTGAGACGTTGAGTGGCTACATTTCCCTTTACAACAAAATTGTCCACATTATGTGAGTACAAAAGGTCAAATGTGCAGATATTTGAGGGACATGCCTCATATAAGGAGGCATGTCCCTCATCAAATAACATTTAAAATAGTGTGACAACGGCACTAATATGAGTTGTGGGATAATATTAAAGTATCATAACCCATTAATATGTAGAGCTGGTGAGGCCAAACATAGGGCACATGCAAATGTAAAGGCCAGCGGGGCTAAAATGGTCACTTTGAAGAATCATGATATGAATTATATTAAGATTCATTTTTCTAAAATCGCAGAATGCAACTCTGCTTGCAATTCATTTCTGTATTTTTGTACTGATTTGACATTTGTCAGTTTGACAGTTTTGACAATTCATTTGCTGAATTGATTGAGAGGAATTGCTAAATGTGACCATTTTAGCTCCGCTGAGAGGCACATTGAGAGTAATTGAGGCCAGTAATTGGCCTATCAGCCGCGGCCCATTTCACGTCGACAAGCCGCTGATACCGTGACTGCTGAAATGCGGAGATTATACACGTGTAGTGTACGTCCCGGCAATGGGGATTGTCCATTTTTTTTAATTTTGCTCATTACAAAAACATATCGAGGAATAAGGTCAGTGATCGTTTTTCTGTATATAAAAGAAAAAAATACCCATTAGTTACCTATATTTTTGAACAAATATGTTTAACCTTAGTTCGACCTTCAATGGCGTTAAATAAGCAATAAATTCGACCAACATTACATTTCGAACTTTTGGTAAGCTTCTCGTATCAGCTTTCACATAATGAAAACTTGCATTCGACGAATCAGCCATTATAAATAAGATTGAAAGGAAATTTAAAACACTACAGAGGTCAATTGGCCGCCGGTGATGACGTCAGAGCGAAACTTTAAAAATTTATTGAGAAAAAACCAGCCAATTCAATTTCAGAATTATTTAATTTATATTCTTAAAATACCCTATTTTAACGAAAAAATATATAAAAAGTACATGTGATTTTTTTGGACAATGCCCATTGTTGTTTTGTTATATGTTATACTATGTACTTATTGTACGTCTTGCTCATAATCAGTGACGGATTAGCCCTTAATCAAATTAAGCAATTGCCTAGGGCATCACGTCTGAGTAAAGGTAGAGTAAAGGCTCAAAGACCGATTCTGGTTGAGATACGGATAGGGGGGCCCACAGGCATGGATTGCTTAGGGCATCAAGTAGTCTTAATCCGTCACTGCTCATAATAAAACTTCTTCCTCTTAATCTCTAATTAGAAACAATGTTTTAAGCTATGTAGTGATACTCCCCTTTCTATTAATTTTGATCTAAGTGTAATACAAACTACAAAGCTTAGAATAGGCATGACGAAAAAATTTTCCATTTCCATTAAAAAATAGGAATATCGGTGAAAAAATGACTTTGATAGCTTTAAAACTTTCCAAGATATCCATACAAAATATTACCTAACTGTGACGTCACGCTTAGATAGATAGCTATGTTAAATATTGCGTTTATGAAAGTGGTTTGATAATAATTTTGTTTTATAAATTGCATAACTTATCGAATGGTATACAAAAATTAAGGCATTTTATAAAAAAAACGACTTGTCTATCCAACTTTGAAGTCTCAAAAAAAATATATAAGTTATGAAGCTAACATTTTGGAAATACTTATATTTTATCGCTGTCTTTATTTTATTTAAAAAATCAGCTAATCTTTGACCTTGTCGTCATCCCTATTATATTAATGCTATCTATTAACATACTTACATTAGCTCGTTTATTTAGTCAAGTATACATTTTTTCATTGCTAAAAAAAACATGAGAGGTGTCAAGGGACACCCGGATGGAACGAAGTTATTTCTTATGTACAAAAAACCTGTAATATGTATACACTCAACAAAGAAAATGGGAGAGAGAAACACGCGCTACCGCACGGCTTACAACTAAGTACATTTAATTATTACTAGCTATTTGACCGAGCTTTGCTCGGTATTCGATAAAACACGAATAAAATGACATTTTCTAAAAATGATTCCTAGCTAGACCGATTTATCGCCCCCGAAACCCCCTATATACTAAATTTCATGAAAATCGTTGGAGCCGATTCCGAGATTCCAATTATTTGGGGGCACGGCTGTGCCCCCGCCAAGCTTTTTAGCAAAGGCATGAGCACTAGAGAAATAATCAGGTACCATTCGGCGACATGCGTCGTTACATATTAAAACACTTTACGCGTTCCGTCTGTGTAAATATGAACTCCTCCCAATATGCAGTTTTATATTTGTTTCTATTATGCTCATTGCCAAGCCACTATAATAATTATAAAATAAAGAAATCTATTGATACATTTACTGAATGTTGATTTAAATTACAAAATAAGTTGAAGGCTTGGCTTGAATGTGATCTGAAAACTTTTTACGACAGAAGTATTGAATAGCTATGCAATATTTTGCTTGGCTCCTTTTACATTTCATGTTTTGGTGGGATATATATATACAAGAATTGCTCGTTTAAAGATATAAGATTTAGCAAAAAGCACAGACAAAGATACCACATGTCCCGCGAAGTACATGACACATGCGGTATCTATCTTCTATATCTGTGGCAAAAACTGTAGTGCCAACTTTTTGGTCTTAATTTTTTCCGTCTAGCCCCCTTTCGTAACGCGCGATAAGGAACTTCGTTCCAGTAAACAGAGTATGTATTTAACTAAAAATAAATTAAACCGAAAATACAAAAATCAATTTGGAAATCGCTTAAAAACTATACAGTATACAATGGTCAATGAAACTGGGCAATGGCCATGACCATAACTGTATAAACGGTGTGTTTTGGCGCCCGCCGCTTCGTAAATCAATAACTAATCCATACTAATATTATAAATGCGAAAGTATCTCTGTCTGTCTGTCTGTCTGTCTTGCTTTCACGCCAAAACTACTGAACCGATTGCAATGAAATTTTGTATACAGTTATTCTAGAGTCTGAGAAAGGACATAGGCTACATTTTGGTGTGGGAAAATATCTTATTTCCATGAAAATATCGATGAAAATGAATTCGCATTGCGCGTGGCCAGCGCTCATCCCGGGGGTCCTGGGTTCGAGTCCCGCAGGCGGAACAAAAAGTTTTCAATGTTCCTGGGTCCTGGATGTGTATTAAAATAAAATTTCAAAAATCTTAAACATATTTTATGTATAATATTATAAAAAATCCAGAAATATATCGATGCAATGAACATTTTAGTTCTAATACGATTCAACAGATGGCGTTTTATTTTTTACTTTATTGTAACATAGAACTAATCATACTTATTAGTTAGTATGTTTTTGTTTATAGTTTTTAATACGATAGAATATTATGTTTAATAATATAATCACTTGGTATAATAATAATCAATCTATCTTATCTTATAGAACTCCTACTGCATTTCTAATATATGTGACAAGTTGACAACAGAAGGCGCTCTAAAATAAAGGAGTTCGAGTGTACCGTGTTGGCCTATATTCCATCCAGAAAAGATATCAATGCAATCAACATTTTAATTCTAATATATGAAAACAGATGGCGTTTTATTTTTTACTTTATTATTGTAACAGAACTAATCATACCTACTTTACTATATAATATTGTTTTTATTCATAACTAGCTGTTGCCCGCGACATCGTCTGCGTGGACTTTAGTTTATAGCGCGCGGTGTCAACAAAATTTGTGTCAAATTTAAAAACTTTTTAAAACCCTGGTAAGTGGTACCCCTCTTAGGGCCGCGCTACACCGGAATGGCAGCGCTGAAAGTGCTCGCCTCGCATGGCAGCTCCATTCTGGTATAGCGCGGCCCTTAATTAATCAAAATACCCAAAAACAGCTATGCAGTGTGCACATAATCTATACTAATATTATAAATGCGAAAGTATCTCTGTCTGTCTGTCAGTCTCGCTTTCACGCCAAACGCCAAAAGTATCTCTGTCTGTCTGTCTGTCTGTCTGTCTGTCTGTCAGTCTCGCTTTCACGCCAAACGCCAAAACTTCCGAACCGATTGTAATGAAATTTTGTATACAGATAGTCTAAAGCCTGAGAAAGGACATAGGCTACTTTTTTACTGGAAAAAAGGGTTGTAAGAGGGTGAAAATGCGTAAATTTGTTCAAATTAAGTTAGTTCCAACAATTCATAATAGATGGCGCCGTGCGTCTTCTACATCGCGCTGACGCTTGCTCAAAAGTCTTTCTATAAGACGTGGTATCATCTTACATTTAAGTTTCGATTTTTTTCGATTGTTATATCTATTCTACGGTATTAAATAACTCAGTACTTTATCTGTGCAGTGACGTAACCTTAAATCTATCAATGATAAATAGTTTATGGGTAAAGTTGTGTAATTGGAGGGCTAAATAAGCTTTAAAATTTGGCATAAAATATAAAGTTTAATATAAAAATATGAAATACTTATTGTGTGCACACTGCACAGCTGTATTGATTTAAGGGGTACCAGGGTTTTTTTATAAAAGCTTTTGACACCAATTTTGTTGACATCGCGCGCTATAAACTGAAGTCCACGCGGACGAAGTCGCGGGCAACAGCTAGTAATACATATTATGTTAAGTCAGGCGTAGCATACCTACAAGAGATTAATGTATCGTGTTCTTCTGTAATTAGCTTCAACAATTATTATTTAATTTTGACCGGACATCCTATTGCGAGTAACCATACTCTACTAGCTGTAACTCCATTCAGAAACATAATATTATATTTAAAATTTTCATTGCTAACTCAAATAAAAACATTTTACAATTTTATTCTACTTCAGTTAAAAAAAGTTTAACTTTATTATTTTTATAATATTGTCCCTCATGTAGTCTGCTTGTTTTTGTTTGGCACATTAAAAAGTCATATGCAGACAAAATATATTGAACGAATCAAGGGAACGAATCACAAAACTCAAGAGTTACCGCTCCTAGAAATTTCTTCTCTATCGACCATTTTCTAATATAGTGTAGTAAAGTGATTAAACCTAAAATAAGCCGCATCGTTAGTGTCGGCGACATAAATTGTTATATTAACGGCTTACAGTAAATTGTATTTAATCGAGCGGCTGCTACGGGCCAGCCAAACCGATATTATTAGAATTATTAGTTTAACGATTAGTTTTTATGAGGAAGTAGAAATATTATAGACTGGGCTTTCCTGTCTTTTTAGGGTTCCGTACCCAAAGGGTAAAAACGGGATCCTATTACTAACACTTCGTTGTCTGTCCGTCTGTATGTCCGTCTCTCTGTCTCCAGGCTGTAAGTCAATAACCGCTATAGCTAGACTTTTAAAATTTTCACAGATTGTGTATTTCTGTTGCCGCTATAACAACCAATACTAAAATTCTCCCATACAACAAACGTTATTTTTTTGGCCTTTTTTGCTCGTTATCAATAATGGCAACAGCTAGGCACTTGAGATTTACATAGAGACCTTAATTTTATGTCTACTTTAATAATATAATAATAATATTTAAATAAAACAAAAAATTAAGTGGAGCTCTCATTAAAAAAAAATTGGCCTATTTTTCCTCTGTAACGGTACGGAACCCTTTGTGCGCGAGTCCGACTCGCACTTGGCCGATTATTTTTAACTTCGAGCGCGCAAACCCCACGTAAAGTTTTTTTTAATAATCTCATAATTTATAAAACATATCTTCTTCATAGATTTACAAAACAATCGATGCCATAGTTTCAGTGCAAAAATTAAATCTTTACGTTTAAGTTTTAGCGTTGATTCGACAAACAACTAAAAAAAAGCATATAGGCCGGATAGTCTCACAGAAAACTAGCATTAAATTATAAATACCACTTTCGTTGATAAGTTGTCTAAAGTTACCAGCAATTTATCATGCTAGTTGCCACATATAACTCCTCCGTTATTAAGTTCTAATTAGGTTCAACTGAAAAGAGCCTAAGATTAAAAGAAATTGTGGCAGTAGAAATAGCCCAGATATGACAAAAGATGTAAGCAGTAGACAGGACTAGGCCATGTATTATGTAAACAATTAGATTTGTGCTAAAAGTACTGGACCAGTATTTATTTAAATCCCACCAAAAACATAAATGTAAAAAGGAGAGCCAAGTTCAATACAAACATTATGCTTGTCAATGGACTTCGCCGTAAAAAGAATGGAGATCTAAGTACCATGCCACACGATGCGGTGCGGCGGCGGTGCGGCGCCTGACCGGTACCGCTCCGGTTTCCTAAATCCTACATATTATAAAAATGTATGGTATGGCACACGGCGCCGTCCGGTGTGCTCCGGCGGCGCTGCACTGTACGCGCATCGGAATCAAGACAAGGCGGGGAGGGGTGTAGGTATGTATTATATTGTATTGGTGGAGCTCGAGTGCGTCGCTACTACACAAAACGTTGCGGCGCCGCACGCACCGTGTAGCCGGTAGTCTTTATTACATCATACAGTACACATACACACGTACACATACAATAATTTTTATTACATCAGTCATTTCATAAAGTTATTGCACATTTTAATTCTGATAAAACTGGCCAAGTCAAATCTAATCTACTTTTAGATCTTAAATACATTATTTAAATAACAGAAATTATAATAGATATTCAATAAAGTAAAGAAATAGACTTTATTATTTGTTCATAATGTTATTTGGTTCCTATAAATACATTTTTCGATTTTCCATAGAACTTGGCACTCATTTAGATCTCCATTCTTTTTAGGGTGAAGTCCATAGACAAGCATAATGTTTGTATTGAACTTGGCTCTCCTTTTTTACATTTATGTTTTTGGTGGGATATCATTACTTTTTGACCGACTTCCAAAAAGGAGGAGGTAATACGTTCGGCAGTATCTTTTTAGGGTTCCGTAGTCAAATGGCAAAAAACGGAACCCTTTTAGATCCGAAAAAAATTTTGTCATCTAACCTATGCGTGTGGGGTATCTATGGATAGGTCTTTAAAAGTCATATTGAGGTTTTTAATATCATTTTTTTAGTTTTAGACTTATCATGCCCCTAACTTCTAAAGTAGGCATGATAAGTCTAAAAAAATATAAGATGTATGTAACTATAAAAACTAATAACGAAAATTGGTTTGAGCGAGATCGAGCGAGCAAGTAGTTTTTTTATACGTCATAAATGGTACGTAGTTTTTTATACGTCATAAACCTTACTTTAACTTTCATTAAATCAACCGAAATATAACAATAAATAAAAATTAAACCTTATTGCTGCTGCGGAACCCTTTATGGGTGAGTCCAGCTCGCACTTGGCCGGTTTTATTTTATTTTTGAATGTTCAACGATTACTCAGCCGTTTATGATCCGATTTTCATTTTGTGTTCTTTTTGTGTTGCATAGCGTTTAGCTCGAATTTGGTACTATGTTGACAAAAGTGGCGATCTGATGATGGGATCCATGAGGAATCGAGTGGACTCTTTGAAATTTGTATGGAAACATATAGTGATTACGACTTTTTCTGAATCATTCAAGGTAAATGCTACCAAAAAGTAAGATTTCGCACCAGGTTAAACCCTGAATCCGAAGGTACCCAACAGAACTTTTGAAGCCTTATAGATACAGGTTCGAGGATTTTGGCGTTGTTTAAACCTCTGAAAGCATAAACCAATATATAAATTTGATTAATCATCATCATCACAACCATAATTATACTATGGGTCATCATCACATTATGACCCAATTATTAGTACTTTTCGTAATATTTTGCATCGAAGCTGAAGTTTTTGATGATTAGTTCGCTGTTTGTGGATCGATTTTTAAAATTCTTGTGTTGTTGTATAGGATATAATCTAAATTTTGTATAACAATTACGAAAGTAGTGATCTGATGATAGGATCTATGAACAGTCGAGGTAAATCCTTGAAATTTATTAAAAATAAAAATCAAATAGCGGTTAAGAAGTTGTTTCTAGTAACTTAAACATATTATGTTACAAATAAGTGAAATTTAAGACAAAAGTGTCACTTGATCCGAAGGCACTGAACAGAACTCCTAAACCTTTAAAGATAAAAGTTTGGAAATTGCAGCATCTATTACTTATTAGATAACTGCAAGCATTTACCACAATTCCGCTTACAGTAATATAATGTAAATATGTAGTTAACATTCCGAGTAGTGGTTATTTACGCATGAAGCCTTATCTTGTAGATAACTAAAAAGAGTAAAATTATTATTTTTTAACAAAAAATTTAAACCGACTTCAGAAACAGAGTTACGCCCATACAAACATACATAACACTACTTGTGATGTTTCATATGATATAGGTAGGAAAATGTTACAACACATGGGACGAAACCGCCCATTCGTCTTTCCTTCGTGTGGAATTCAATAAAAAAGATTTTTTTGATTTGCTTTCGATCCGATATCACTCAATTGATTTATCTGAACATAAAGAGTTCAACGTCACCAAAAAATGTTAATCGGGACAGAAGTGTGATTGAACCATGCAATTATGAAGAGGCCGACACTAGAACTTCATGTTGCTGACGCGACGCTATGAATCGAGGAAATAAAAAAGTAATGATTCGTAGTGTAGATACAGACGTTGTAGTCGTAGCAGTCTCGTGTATGCAAAAGTTGCCAGCATTAGATGAGTTGTGGATCCACATAGGTACAGGCAAAAACCATACTTACATTCCATGCCACTCTATTGCTAATGCACTCGGTACGTGTTTGAAATGCCCTTAGCACTGAAAAAGTGATTTCCTATAAAAGTTTAATGCATACTTACATAATATTACAGGACCAGAAAGAGTCGAAGTACTGCCAATTTTTCATGCTTTGACAGGATGCGATACCGTCTCTTTTTTTTAATGGAAGTTTACGTTATAAGTTATAACTGTTCACATTTTTCGCCTCAACTCTGACGCTGGCAACTCCTAAATGGGGAGGCTTACGCCAAAAGAAGAAGAAGAAGGTAAAAAGAGTGCGTTTGATGCCTGGATTGCCTGCCCTGAAGTAACTTGTGGGTTTAAAGCATTGTTGGATGGAAAAATAGAAGATGCGGATAGTTACATCCAGAAATTTGTTTTGACAATGTACGACCGGTAAGTATAAAGTAGTTTGATACAGATTCAGCTTACCTATTTCAATATAAGAGTTACTGTAATATTTTATTTTTCAGCTCAAGCCCCTGCACTACAGTGAACGAATGCAGAAAGTATATGTTCACAAAGAAGGACAGACAGTTGGAGAATATTCCTCCAACGGAAGCCGCTCTACACCAACACACACTTCGGGCAATATATCAGGGAGTTCATGTCTGGTTACAAGCCTTAGTGCCTAAGCAAGACCTTCCGAGTCCTTCCTGGGGCTGGAGGATGGAAGAAAATATTTGGACTCCTGTTTGGTCTTATTTACCAGATGTGGCAAATGTGTGCCTAGAGCTCACTCAATGCAGGTGGTGCAAGACAGGTTGCAAAAACCGTTGCAACTGTATTATAAGAAAATTAAAATACACAGAGTTATGTCTGTGGCAACTGTGCCCGATAATTAAATTATTTTATTTAAAAAATACATTGATTCGTGTTTATTCACAAAGTAAGCATGTTTTTAAAAAAAAAAACAACCGCAGCGCGAGTGTAGCTTCCCGCGCTGCGGTTTTTAATTTTTTTTAGCATCTTTTTGTAGAAGGTGATATTTAAAAGTGTATATATTTAGAATTTGCATAAAATGCGCTATATTATAATATTTTTTGTATGATATTTTTAAGCACTATATAAAAGTAATGAGCTCTCAAAGCAAAAATCTCCAAGTGAGATTTCACATTTTTACGTTTTTCTTGTAAAATTACTATGAAACTTAGTATAATTAATATCAGAAACAGATTCTACGTCTTTGGTTTATACGAAAATGATACCAATCTTGCCCTTGTAGCCACCAGGACGAGGATAGATTTTTTTTAAAGAGACCGGGTGGCGGCCATCTTTGACCCCCCCCCCCCCTCTCCCCAGCTAGCCACATGTTTCGTTTTGCCCCCCGGACTGAAAATGCTTAGAATCACTTATTAGGAACATATGTGATGAAGCTCATAGCTTAACCGATTCAATGCGGCGCACCTTTTTGAAGACTTTCAGTCGTGGCGGCATACAATTTTCTCGTGACACGTGAGCCGTGTCATACGCCATAGAAGTAGATGACACGGCTACCGTGTCACCCGCCACGTTCAAAAATGTTTATTGTTTTTCTTGGTTTTTACGTGTTTATTAACTTAATTTATTTAATTGAACCCAAACCATTGATGTTAACGAAAGGCTACATTGTTTTGAGTTGATTTCGAGTAGTTTTACTAAGTTTTAACCTGAAAATGGCAGGTAAGCGATTTTTTTGGTCAGATGTTTTGTTGAACCTTTTGTAGGTTTCAAAGTTAGAAAAATGAGTATATTAAATAGATCTGGGTTTCAGATGTAAATTATACGTTCGTAGATAAATTTAAAGGAGTTCGTTGTTAAGTTTTTTTAACCGACTTCCAAAAAGGATGAGGTTATACGTTCGGCTGTGGATATTTTTTTATGTGTGTTGAACGATTTGTTGTACGGGGTATTTGCTCCGATTGATCCGGTTCCGAGTTGGTACCAGGTTCACAAAAGTGGTGGTTTGATGATGGGAACCATGAGGACATAAAAAAACTAAGTTTTCTCGATATAATAATTATTATATCGATTTTCAATAAATTTTATAAGCACGATAATTTGGTTCCAGTAATAAAGCTTATAGGTACAAGAGCACTTTTAACCGCAGAGAAACGTTTATTCCTATGGATAAGGCAGTTTGCGGAAACAGCTAGTTAGAAATATTTTCGAAAGAAACAACTTAGATTAAAACAAAAATCGTTAGTGGATTAGTAATAATTTGATGTCAACGTAAGTATTTTTCTACATTATTGTTTAAAAAAATTGCGAGAACTCGAAAGTCTAAAATAATATAGAATAATATGGGATCCCGATATTACTTCTTTGTTTTCTTAAAAGTCTACTACTAAAAAGCCCGGCCGCACGTTATCCGAATTTCTGATCAGAAAAATACATTTTGACACGTCAGAATTCTGATAGTATGCGGGGTCCACAACAAAATGTATGAACAGAGTGCGTTCCGGCGGGGGCCCGGCGGGCGTATGGCCGGGCTAAAAAAGAAGACAGCCCCTACTTTTTCAATTCACAGAATATTCAGAAATGAAGCCTATAGGCTTGTTTTACGTGGAAAATTAAGACGGTTTTGTTCGGAGTAGAAACTTCTAAAGTATGATTTGAGGGAGATACAATCCCTTTCTAAATGACACGGCTCACGTGTCATACGCCACACGTTAAAAAACCCATATAAGACGCGGCTGCCGTGTAATCCGCAATGAATGCACCTTTTAAAAAAGGTTGACGGCTCCTACTTTTTTCAATTCACAGAATATTCAGAGGCGAAGCCCATAGGCTTGTTCTACGTGGAAAATTAAGATGATTTTGTTCAGAATAGATCCTTCTAAAGTGTAATTTGAGGGAGATACAAGCATTTTTTAAATGACACGGCTCACGTGTCATACGCCACACGTTAAAAACATGTATGACACGGCTCCCGTGTCATCCGCACTGAATCGTTTAGTACAATTTTTAAAGGTCAACTTAATAACTGCTCCCACTAACTGGAATTGGGTTAGAATTTTGATCTATAGGTCAGTCAGTCAGTCATTGATAAATCATAAAACTGTCGACTTTCGTACGTGTATATCTAAATAACCGATTGAGACTGTGGTTTGAGATGTGTTTATAAGACTTTAGACTACAGTCTAAAGTTTAGAGCATATACAGTGTATAACAAAAATAAGTGATAATACTTTAGGGTGTGTACGCGTGTTCCTTGTAGAGAGTTCACTGTGAAAGTAGCTGCGCTGAAAGACGATTTTTTTTTCACTTTTGTTATTTGTATGGGCAAGGGCCCGAGCGTCACGAGTTCCCCCAAACAAAAGTGAAAAAAAAAATTGTGTTTCAGCGCTGCTACTTTCACAGTTAACTCTATAGTCTATACAAGGAACACATACGTCATCCTAAAGTATTATCACTTATTTTTGTTACACAATGTATTTATCTCGCAAGTCTCATTATATTATGTTAAATAGTTTTTCAAAAGTGGCTCCAAATGGTTCGTGTAATATATTAGTTATTACACACGGTGCTGCTCGCCAGTTCTGTTATATATACTTGAACTTGGCTACGCGTGTCTAGAGTCTAGACATCTGCAAGGCAGATGTTGTCCACAATTTTTTTATACCTTGACATGGAGCATATCTTGGTTTGAAGGTACAACCTTAGGGAGATCGCAGACGACAGACTTTTTGTGCGATCGAGTCTGCGATCTCCCATAAGGACTGAGCAAGGCTGAGTAAAATCTGTCAGCTCTACCAGTGGTCTGCGGTACATGGGTTTAATAGGGATGATGACAAGGTCAAAGATTAGCGAATTTTGTTAATAAAATAAAAAAAACACGGTAAAAAATAAGTGCTCCCAGAATTTCAGCATGATAGCATTTGTATTTTTTTTGTTATGCGCCTTCAAAGTTGGATATTTAAGTCGATTTTTTTTTCAATTAAATTTCTTAATATTTGTATACAATTCGATAACTTATGCAATTGAAAGCAACTTTTGTTATGAAACCACGTTCATAAACGCAATATTTAATATACCTGTCGAACAAAGTTGTCTCCCGATGCGTACAAACTACGAAAGACTGACGTCATACTGTCGTAGCACTTTGTATGGAGCGTTTCGGGCAGGTCTTTTTTATGAGATATTTGAATTGTCATATCTTGGTGAATTTTTAAGCTATCAGGGTCATCAATAGAAACATCGTTGAAAGAATTTTCAACGATGTTTCTATTTTTTAAGTGTCTTTCAATTACCGATAAGAAAAAAAATAGTCATCATGCCTATTGGTTATTGGTTACTTCGCATACCGCTGACAATTTAAAGCCACTCCTTCAAATTCGTCCTAATACCTTTAAGAGGGCGACTAACCCCAAAAATCAAACATCGTCCTTCTCTCTTCACACTCACGCCCGTCTTTCATATATGCCAGGAGAACGACGCGGATTCATCGCCAAATTAGTTTTTTCTCAATAACTCGATAAATATGACAACATTTTAAAAATCCGCTAGGTCGATCTCTCAATGATATAATTATATACAATGTGTTATAATATTAACTTAGTTCAATGCATGGTTATGGCAATTAATGAAAAAGTCGTGAAAATTAGATGCATCTTTGTGATTTTCTTCTCTCAAGAAAGATATTGTGTTTTTGCTCAGATCGAATTCTCGGAAATATAATGTACCTAGTATCTAATTTTAGAAAATGAAACAATTCGGGGCTTATTTTCAAGTATAAAAATGAATTATAAAATCTACACTTTAGGGTTAGTCGCCCACCTTAAGGCTAGACTAGACCGAGGGTTTCCTTTTGAAGATTTATTACACAGATTTATTACCATACTGGTTGTTGCCAGCGGTGGTTGTTGCTAGCGACGATGGTCATAGGATAGGCAGTTGTAATATTAAATTCGAGAGCTTTTAAAGTTCAAAATCAATTTTTGATAAAAGGAAGGTTTAATTATATTTTTCTTGTAGTTAAAATGTTGAGGTAACTTTTTTAAGCCTTAGAATTTTTCTGCTTTATTTCTTATTATCATCCGGAAAAGCTGATCTCGTTTAGTAAACAAACACAACAGTTAGTTTCAAGCGAGGAACAGACCTTGCGCCGTCCCCGTGCTCTCGTATTTCGACTTGAGTTTGGCTGCGGTGGCCCGCGCGTCCGATCTCACGTCCGACCTGATCCGGACATCCGGCGTCCGGCTCGACCGGACCGGGTCCGGGCGGGACGAGAACGACAGCGTCGTGGAGAAGTTGGTGGAGAAGGAGGAGGTGAGGCCGAGGCCGAGCGTGGTGCGGTAGCGGCGGCGGTACATGACTGCTCACGGCGGGGGCTCGCGTGAGACTGACAGGAGTGGCGGCCCGAGGCGGGCGGCCGGCGGCTGCGCGGGCGCACCCCGGAACCGCGATTTATTACGGGACCACCAGACGAACTGACGCACGACACCCATATATATAGCTCCGACTCCGATACATTAGGTTAAAAAACTAGATTTATCGCCCCCGATACGTTCTAGACATCTGTGTTCGCCTCTCATCCCATTGACATTCATATTCGAAAAATAGCCGTGACCTCAGAACAGGAAAATAAGGCCGTGACTAACACTGGAGAGCGGGGATGCTGTTTACGATTTGTATTTAATTCATCAAATATGTCCAAAGTGCCTCTAATATCCGTGGCTATTGAAGTAGCCTAAGTAGTCTGTCTACACTCTACAGGGACTCACGTAGAGGAGATTCCCAGCTTGACAAAAATGTATAATTTTTCAAAAATCAAGTAACAAGTAATTTTGATTAACTTAAGTATTGTTAAATCAAAGGTGCCACCCTCCTGTCCACGCTCTGTCTACATCACTTACTTTTTGGCCACATAGCCCGCCGGAAGCCTAATAGTCTTGAGAGTCTCATACTAAATTCTAAATCTTTATTACCACCTTGTATTCCAGTGTTTACTTTTCAGTTTACATACAACAAATAAACAAGCCTTGCTGACACATATATAGTGCTACTATATTGACTGAGTATTATCTGAGACTTTTAACCGACTTTTATAACAAGAGAAATAAAAATAAAATAATAAATAATAATAATTAATAATAAAATTAGCATTTTTATAAGTTGCTAATTTTGGTTTAAAGTAAAAAAGTTAAATAATTAAAACCAATAGATATTATATACAGTAGGGTCTCGATAGTCCAACTCCCAAAATATATATGTATAAGTACCTTGTTTGTATGTATGCAGCGATTGGATTATAGTATTTTTTAACCACCCCGCGCGCTAGTCCGCCATTTTTATATAATACTAGCTGTCCCGGTGAACTTCGTGTCACTTTAAAACCTTCCCTGGACTTCTACGAATATTTTAAGACTAAAATCAGCCCAATCCGTTCAGCCGTTTTCGAGTTTTAGCGCGACTAACACATTTGAGAAGCGCTGAAAGACCAAAAATTTTTTTCACTTTTGTATGGAGAAACTCGTGACGCTTGGGCCCTTGCCCATACAAAACTGAAAATTTGTAATATATATATATATATATATATATATATATATATATATATATATATATATATATATAATACGAATTTTTAAACGCATACGACAAAATGCCTTTAAAAATGTCTATATACATATAGACATTTTTAAAGGCATTTTCTGGATGTTGAAGCCATGATAAAACGCACAAATACATATTAGATAAAAATGGCGGAATAGCGCGCGGGGCTATTAATAAAAACAATATGTGTAGTACTAAGTAAGAAGTTTAACTCGGACACTAAAATGCGGGGGCGCGGGAGTAGCTTGTGCGGGGGATGGATGGTCGTTTGGATTATAGAGGTATTCAGATTAGCTTGAATTCGGACTATCGAGGCCCTACTGTACATAAATTACGACTTAGTATAATGATCACAATGAAAATAAAATGAAATAAAAATCACAATTTGTGAATTGTACAACGAACTGCTACTTGTATGAACTTGCTACAAAACCTCAAAAAACAAAGCCTGTTACTACACATAATTTTTAATGTACACAAAAGTTAATGAAAATTATTATTAAACTTAATCCTCAGCCTAATTCACAGCCTCAGCTTAAGGAAGTCCTGATAAATTCAGATTAGGGGGAGCGAAGCGAACGGGTCACCTGATGAAAAGAAAAGCTACCGTCGCCCATGGACACACGCAACCTCGGAATAGTTGCAGGTGCATTGCTGGCCTCTCTTAAGAATACACTCTCTTCTTAATGGTATGCAGTTAATACTGGTCCAGAAAAACTGCTGGTGACAGTACAGTGCATGACAGAAAGGTACTAAACAATAAGCACTGTAGAAGACTTGCATTCATCAAGGTAAAATATATGTAACCATCTTTAATATAGTTTTGACATGGAACAGTGGCAAAAGACATGAGCTATTAGATTAACCCAGGATGGGTTGAACATTGCATAGGCTCAGTATATAGCAATAGAACATTTCAAAGGCAAAAATCCATTGCTATGGCTCTTGTTTTATAATTTACAAAAGAAAAAGTAAAAAAAATAATATATCTTAAAAGAGAATTGTTCTGTATATATACATATATATATATATATATATATATATATATATATATATATATATATATATATATATATATATATATATATATATATATATATTAATTTTGTAGACAAGAAGACATGCAATAAAATATAGTTTTAAATATTCTAAATGATCTTCTTTCGGTTTACACTTTCAAACTTATGATCTAATAGGAACTTGATAATTATTATGCAACAATAAATTTTCATATTACTTACAATAATATTCTTCTTGAGTGCACATTAAAACCTGTTATTTATTTATTTTTAGGGTTCCGTACCCAAAGGGTAAAAACAGGACCTTATTACTGAGACTTTGATGTCTGTCCGTTTGTCTGTCTGCCTCCAGGCTGTAACTCAAGAACGTTAATAGTTAGAGAGCTGAAATTTTCGCAGATATAATGTATTTTTGTTGCCACTACAACAGCAAATACTAAAAACAAAATAAATTAAATATTTAAGGGGGCTCCCATACAACAAACATCATTTTTTTGCAATTTTTTGCTCAATACAAATGATGGCAACAGAAATACTAATTTGTATTTACACTTTAATAAAATAATAATAAAATTGAAATAAAATAAATAATTAATCCCATACAAAAACACAAATTTCTCCTATTTTTGCTCTATAATGGTACGGAACCCTTCGTCCGCGAGTCAAACTCGCACTTGGCTGATTTTTTTTTATAAGACACACACTGTTTGAACTGGTTTGAACAGTTTTAATAATAACTGTTTCATATTTTCTGTTGTGTGTGTGTGTGTTTAATCAAATCAACAGTTGAGTTTTGTTTTCATCATGTTCCTATCCATGTAATAGCATTATAATATCTTGAAATGACTATGTGTAGGAATACATATAGATGCGAAAAAAAATCTAATAAGAAATGTCTATCACATCATAACAAACAATGTAATAGGCATGATGACTATTTTTTTTCTTATCGGTAATTGAAGGACACTTAAAAAATAGAAACATCGTTGAAAGAAAGACCCTGATAGCTTAAAATTCACCAAGATATGACAATTCAAATATCTCATAAAAAAGACCTGTCCGAAACGCTCCATACAAAGTGCTACGAAAGACTGACGTCAGTCTTTCGTAGTTTGTACGCATCGGGAGACAACTTTGTTCGACAGGTATATTAAATATTGCGTTTATGAAAGTGGTTACATAACAAAAGTTGCTTTTAATTGAATAAGTTAGTGAATTGTATACAAATATTAAGAAAATTAATTGAAAAAAAAATCGACTTGAATATCCAACTTTAAAGGTGCATAACAAAAAAAATACAAATGCTATCAAGCTGAAATTTTAGGAACACTTATTTTTTACCGTGATTTCTTTATTTTGTTAACAAAATTCGCTAATGTTTGACCTTGTCATCATTCCTATTGTAGTTTTACAGCATGCAAAGCGTTAGTAGGCAGTAGTCAACTCGACTCACCGTTTAGTGACCAGATGTGGGAAGGCAAGGAGTGGGCGGCGTAGACTCTACCGAGAGCTAGGGACGTGCCCGCCACTGGGCCGGACTCCTCGTTGGAGCTCGAGTCCGTGTCGGGGCTGGCGGCGGCGGAGGCCTCGTAACTCTGCGAGTTGGCGGGAATGGCGATAGCCTCGTGCGACGCGTGCAGGTCCGGCACCGAGGACAGCGAGCGGGCGCGCTGGCGGTCGCTCGATAGCTGGATGCCCGGGATCGCGCGCAGCAGGCTGAACCCCGCGCCGCCCGACACCACGTCCGAGCCCGAGCTCGTGGAAAAAGTTCGCGCCCGCGGGCTCTGGCCGCCGTTGGCCGTACTAGCCTTAGCGCCCATTGCGTTACGCAAAACACTCCAGTCTCAGAACGCCGAGATCACAAACACTGACGCGACGAAATACCCGCGGCACCGAAAGGCATTTTACAGAGCGCGAGCCCGAAGATTTGGGAACGAAAGGAAGCTGATAAACACAAAATTTTCGTGAGAATCTACTTGTAAACAGCTTCGCATGTGTGTTCCTGCAAAATTTTGACAGATCTCATGAGTAAGCACGAAATGGCACGAATCACGAATGAGCAAATAAGAATCGAATAGAAGAAATCGATTTCAAAAGTCGTATATTATCTATACTAATATTATAAATGCGAAAGTATCTCTGTCTGTCTGTCTGTCTGATATATACTACTTACTAGTAATCTGTGGTCTGTCTGTCTGTCTCGCTTTCACGCCAAAACTACTGAACCGATTGTAATGAAATTTTGTATACAGATACCTAGTCTAAAGCCTGAGAAAGGACATAGGCTACTTTTTACTAAGGGTTGTAAGGGGGTAAAAAGTGTAAATTTGTTCAAATTAAGTTAGTTCCAAAAGTACATAACAGACGGCGCCATGCGTCTCCTTCATCGCGCTGACGCTTGCTCAAAAGTCTTTCTAGGAGGACAGAGGTATCTCACATTCAAGTTTCGATTTTTTTCGATCGTTATTTCTTTTCTACATTATTGAATAACTCATTACTTTATCAATGCAGTGACGTAACCTAACCTATCAATGATATATTATAGCATAAACTTATTTATATACTGTCGTAATAAATATAATAGTTTATGGGTAAAAATGTGTAATTGAAGGGCTAAATAAGCTTTAAAATTTGCCATTAAATATAAAGTTTAGTTTAAAAAAATAAAAATATATTATGTGCACACTGCCACAGAATATATATTAGTCTTACCAACAGAATTCCCACTCGTGAAACCCGTTTAAAAAAATAACAACTCATGCTACGATGCTGGCTGCGTTCCAGATGACGTTAATTTTTACCAAAACGCTCAAAACGTCCCCTTCTGCCGTTCCCTTTGGCGACCGCGATCGTTTTGATCGCGGCTATGACGTCACTCATGACGTCATAATTTTCGCTCAAAACGACCCTTGACGAAGATGGGTCAAAGTGGGCGTCACGTCATTGAGGTACTATATACTGGAGAGAGCCTTATATCGGTGTATAAGCGTCAAAAGCGTGTAATGTTATGTCCTAGTAAGTAGGACATAACAAAGAGTCGGTCTGCATAATATTTCATGTAATAAAAGTGATAATAAAGGTTTTTAGTGAACATTTAACTCTAGATATTGATGATATTGTGGTTCCGCTAAATAATAAACCAAAAGAATGGTCAAAGAATGCCTCAAACAAGTGCATTTAACATTAAATACGTAAGTTTTGAACAACGTTTTTTGGGCTGTTCAATCGGTATTTTTGTAAGCTAAAAAGATTATTTATAAGTTTATTAGTCCCATAATCGTGCTATATAACTATAAGGCGTTAGTGCTAAAAGTGTCGCATCAATCAATAATTTAGCTATAAAAATTGCATAGCTTATTACGTGTGTTTACGGATTCTCATCACTTGAACTATAGTTAATCGATATCATGAACTAATTGACTTTCTTTCCTGTATCATAATGTGCTTCGAAATAATCGACAAATAGAAATATTCCAGAAAATAAACGCACACTACTTGTGTGAAAATAAGCACAAAATGGCCACGCGATGACGAGCTAAGACTACATCTATTACTGTAATACCTACTTTAACTATGGTGGGCGTTCTAGTTTTTTTTAAATTTTAACATATTACATAACTATATGGCGAAAGCCATGTTCGGAAAGTTTTTAGGAGTGAGTAGAGAGTTAGAGACAAAAAAACTTGATATTATTTCATTACAAATAATATTTTAATTAAATAAATTAAATAACATTTAATGAAATATTTTGATTGGAAAATAAATTGTTTTAAATGAAAGGTCAAATGATTTCTTTTAAAATATAATGAGTACTAATTTTCATCTCTCCTATACCTGTTGACTTACTCGTATTTGACTAAACATTAAGCGGTATTGTTACCTAACGGCTAACGGCCGTTCCCAATATTTGATCTATCTCTGGTTTTTTCCTACTAGAGATAGGAATAGCTCACAATTGACATAAAATTTATGTCTAATGTGAGCTATTCCTATCTCTAGTAGGGCAAAACCAGAGATAGATCAAATATTGGGAACGGCCGTAAATCTACGAATAATAAATAGTTAAATGTATATTGTGACAATAGTGTCAATAGTCAATATTCGAAGTATGTGGTTTTGTTATTAAAATATGATTACGTAAGTAAAAAAATGTAATACTAAAAACGAAACAAATATAATATTATGCATTTTATTTGTAAAATAAATGCAACTAAAAACAATAAAATTACTTTTATTTACGAGTTACGACTTGAAGAAAAGGATCGTAATCATATCGTAATATTATCCAAGTTCGGTTCAATGTAGAGTATAAAAAAAATAGTTATTTTTTTAAACTTTTCTCAAAACGCACAAAACGATCCATAATCCGTTCCACTTGGGTTACGCTCACATGCTAGTGGAACGGGAAAAACTACGGCCTTGAGCGTGAGCGTTTCTAACGTCATCTGGAACGCGGGGATTGTCGTGTTCGTTTAGTTTTTTAATGTACATTGCGCATGCGCAAAGTTAAAAATTAGTAGTCGTGTTCGTTTCGCTTTCAATGCACATTGCGCATGCACAAAGTTAAAAATTTGTGTCAGTGTCAGTGTCATGTTCTAAAATCTGACAGAAATTGTTAGTATTTTACACATGAAGGTATAATACTATTATTCCTATATCCTTAAGAGGATACACCAGGGGCGAGAGAAATTGAAAATAGGTATTTCAAGTCTCCCACCGCAGAGCGCGATAGAGTCAATACGACAAAAGTTCTAATAAAAGAACAGAAAATCTTCGATTCGTTGTCCGCTGATTCCTTCTCCAAAACTTAACCGATCTAAGTAATTTTTTCATTAAGAATTAAAGCAAGGCTTGAGCTGTGTTCCTATGTTTTATTTTTTTTGTATATTCTAGCCAGTTTTGTTTTCTGGGTGTTTGAACACAGAGGAAAATCTGGCCTTTTTTTTGGGTTTTTGGACGTTCTTATCTTTTTTAAAAATTAAATTATGAAAAAAAAAGAAAACATAGGGACATGCTAATAGTGGCCATAGATATTCAGGAAAAAAATCATAACTCTACCGGCATTATCCAGGGAGGAAACAGGGGACAGCGTTTGTATGGAAAAACGGCGGTGTGGAATCCTCTTAATCTATGAATGAAACCATAGACATAATATATTATGTCTATGAATGAAACGAACACGGCTAGTGTCAGTGTGAGTGTCATATTCTAAAATCTGACAGAAATTGTTAGAACATGACACTCCATTATGAAGTTGACAGTCAGCTGCCAAACTGCGAAAAAATGAAACGAACAAGGAACACGGCTTGTGAGTTGTGAGTTTGTGACACGGCTTAGTCACAGTATAGCAATATTAGTCCCTATCATATTGCTATACCACAATAGACTTAACTACCAGTAGTTCGACTGCAAAGAAAGGGACAGGTTTCAATATCTGTCAAATTCGTCGGGTTTCACTAGGATTATGAACGGAATGTGCCTCGCGCTGGCTTATATAATTTATTTTTAAATATATAAAATAAAGATTCCAAAATTGGATTCTGACAATTTTAATCGAATGTTCCAAAACACAAACAAAAATACGATCAAAGAGGAACACGTCCAGCGAATATGTCGTAGTTTTAAATTCGTAGGTAACAAGATAACAACCCTAGCGACGATTTTCGTTATATTACGTCAAATTAAAAATTTAAACATCAGTTCTAATTATGTCTATGGTTCTAAGTCGGCATACTCTATAATTCTTTCTACTCTGGCTATACTGTGGCTAACGGCGGTTCCCAATATTTGATCTATCTCTGGTTTTGCCCTACTAGAGATAGGAATAGCTCACATTATACATTAGAGACATATATTTTATGTCAATTGTGAGCTATTACTATCTCTAGTAGGGCAAAACCAGAGATAGATCAAATATTGGGAACGGCCGTTAGTATCTCAATGTAGGGATGTCGAAAATGAAAGAAAATATCGTTAAATCGATACATCGATATTTAAAAAAATATCAATATCGGTCTCGATACCTATAAGTATCGCAAAAAAAATATCGATATATCGGTCAAATTTTTGACCAATTTGCTTTTTTTTTAATCTATACTAATATTATAAAGCGGATGAGTTTGTTAGTTAGTTTGTTTGTTTGTTTGTTTGAACGCGCTAATCTCAGGCACTACTGGTTCAATTTTAAAAATTCTTTCAGTGTTAGATAGCCTATTTATAGAGGAAGGCTATAGGCTATATTTTATCACGCCAATACTAATAGGAGCGAAGAAATAGAGGAAAGTGTGGAAAAAAACTGGAGGAAATTATCCAAACGTCCAATTTTAGTCATTCAAAGACCAAATATTATCTACATAAACTGTTCTTAGCAATGAAATAATTTATTTTGATAAGGAATAATAGCATGAGTAAAATAAACGCGTTTAAATGTAGTCCGAAAAAAGATATTTATAAGATCTACAACTAATTGGAACATTTTATGGTTCTATCTTTTAAAGTTTAGGCAGCGTACGCAAAATATGTAACTTTTCTGGTTGATTTTTTACACCTTGTGTCCGAAAAACCCAAATATCTTACGGAAACCTATTTTTTCCAATATCTGGGGGCACGGCAGTGCCCCCGCCAAGTCGAGCAAAAAAGCGGCACGGCCGTACCATACTTTTCTCGAACCAATTCAGGCTCTTTTTGACCCCTTATAACTTCGTTGTGGATAAACCAACAAGCCTGAATTTTCAGTTGCTAAGCAAGCATTGTATAAACACGGTATATTTAAAATTTTATTAAATTTGAACGAGTAGTTCAAGAGCCGTAACTTGTTAAAGTTTCTTAATTTTGTCACTGACTGACTGACTGACTGACCGGTCACCAAAAGTCTAAGGCACTTCTAGCAGACATAGAACCTTCAAACTTATAATATAATTTGTGTTTAGTGTCTAAATCAAGGAAAAATTCAAATATTTCAAAATTTCTGTCCAGTTTTCTAGATACACTAACTTCGTAAATAACTTTGTAATCCTATATAAATGTATAGGATTACAAAGTTACATTTGCGGTTTATGAATTATTGTACCCGTACCATCAATATCTCCGGTTTATCGTCGGTAGCGAGATATCTAGCTAGTGTTTAGTGTCTTAATTAAGGGAAAACCTAATAAACATTTCATAATTACTGTCCAGTCTTCTTCTTCTTTCTCTAACTTCGTGAATAACTTTGCTATCCCATATAATACATGTATAAGATTACAAAGTTACATTAATGGCAATTCATGAATCAATGTACTGGTACCATCGATATTTCCGTACATATATTCGAAGAAGTAATAGTTGTAGATAGGTAATAGTTGGACATCGCATAAGAACACAATGTATCTTACCATTTATACCTAACTAATTATTGTATTACTTATTAGATTGTTTAGTCTATTGCGCTCCATGCGATTGATGCAGTCCTGTTATAGTACTGCATGCGATGTCCAAGTCGATCTATTTATTTAAAATGTAAAAGATTTTTAATATTGATATGATAAATAACTTACGTACTAACTTGAGACATAAGGTCTCCTAGGTAGGGACTGAATAAATTAACCGACTTGGTATTGCATGGATCTCATAAATTGGTTTTTTTACAGGATGTTTTTGATGGGATAAAATTTAGCCTATGTTACTCGTGAATAATGTAGCTATCGAATAGTGAAAGATTTCTTACAATCAGGCCAGTAGTCTTTGAGCCTATTCATTACAATTATACAAACAATGTTTTCCTCTTTATAATATTAGTGTAGATAATTTGTCGTGGAGCAAAAATTATTTCTACCATCTTTTCGCCTTTTATTTATTTTGATTTTCATTGAGCCAACAGCTAAGCCTATGAGAAGACCAATTTTTTGTTGCTTTGACAAAACTGGACCCATTAGGAAGACGTCTGGCCAAAATAGCAGCAGAAAATATCGTTTTTGATACAATTTCGATATTGGATATTTGATATCAATATATCGTAACAAAATATATCGCCCAAAAATATCGATATATCAAATTGAAAATATCGATATATCGATATTTATTCGACAAGCCTATCTCAATGGTTTGACCAATGATGTTGTACTTATACAGATATGGGAGCATACCCATACTACGTGACCTACATTTTAAGATTTTTTGCCCCCCCATGAGAAATTAATTTCTAGGCAGATGGCGGACCTAAGTAATTTGGTCGCGTTTAAAGTTAAACCCAACCGCCAGATCCCAATTAACATTGAATTGACATGAGCCCACTACATGACGTTGGTCTGTCAACTACCTAGGAATCAATTTACTCGATGGTACCTACTAGCTATTTTAGTCACAACTGTAGTTCAAATTATAATCGCACACCAAATAGTAAATATATGATCACTAAGCTTGACAGCTCCACCAAACTTCAAAATGCCTGATAAGTGACAACTGTGCCTGTTTATTTTTAATGGCTGTTTGCTATTAATAACCATAATAAATGCCAGTGTCAAGTATTAAATGGCGAAAAAAAAATTTTACGTATGACGTTTCTCTCGGCGAAATTGACTACGTGACAAAACTCTAGACCCCCTCCCCCCCTCTCGGGACCGAGCGTAGTATTTTCAAGACCCCCCTCCCCCCCTAAAAGGGTCACGTAGTATGGGTATGCTCCCTATGTTACGTCCATGCTATTTTCCGGCTTAAATCTCTTCCGAACAATTTTCAAATTCAAAATTGCAGACATTGACCAATTTGACAGATGAGTGAAACAAAAGATACGAAAAACCATTTACGTAAAAGAGACAGTTCTATTTTTAAACGTCGAATCGTATCGCTATCTCTTTCTTCGCCTGAGCTATGACGAAAATTCATTTTTTTCCAGATTGTTCGAAAATAAAATTGAAAATGTAAATAATTGAGGTATTTATTGCAATCAAGACATGTGGTAAGAAATTCCATGTGTTTTGTTTACTTTCGTGTCATAATTGGTACATTTTCGATACACGCACGACGTCATTTTCAATTTATTTAGGTAAGACAAGACGCGGCACATTCGTGACTGCGCTCGATGCAGACTAAACAACAGACGGCCCAATTGGGCCGTATTTGAAGCTTCACAACGCGCGCGGTAGTAACATATCTGGTTTGAGTATTTCATCATTGGGTTTGACAGAGTTTTTGGGAGAATGTGAAAGAGTGATGTTGTGTTTTTATATTATTTTCCTAAAATTGTGTTATCTGGGTTTTTAATGTGTAATATTGGTAGGATATTAACCATTAAATATTCGTTATCGTGCACAAGTGTGGGAAAGTGATGTAATAACCAGAAACGTGCTCTTTTGTGTTCCCTCCAAAACTCCATCAAAAGTTTCAGTAAAGCGTCCTACCACTTTACTGAATAGACCGACTTGACTTCTTAACTGTATTGACTTTATACTTAGACCTTAGACCTGACTGACCTGACGATAATATAGAAAAAATTGTATTAAAGTTAAAAAATATTGTTTTCCCGCCATAATATTATACTCGACACTGGCTATGGTTGTAGCCGAAGTGCCATTATATGAAAAAAAAAATGGTATGACAGTTCACCTCATATATACTAGTAATCTGTGGTTCTCCTCCAGCAATAAACCAGCAATAGGTATCATGTGAAATAAAGCCAATTTAATACTAGTAATCTGTGAATAAAGCCTTCAAAGAGAATATAACCCCTACGTTTAAAGCCTTGTCGAACTGTATTTCCATTTACAGGTATTTCGTAGCTGGTGAAATACTCAATATAAAACTATGAATAATTCTGCAAACGTAAGTAATTTTATTTTAAGTAACTCGAGATAGTGTCGATCATAATACCTACATATTTAATTCTTATCATTAGCATCCTGTTTTGCTGTTTTTTTATTTGCAAACATTACTAATGGAACAGTTTTGATTTCATTGACTAGAAGTAGGCCTTACATACATACATAGTTTGGCTTTGCACGGCTTGCCTGTAGATGTATTAATGTGGTATTACAGCCTGGTGTACCGCAGGTGCCGCTACTGGATGACGATACAATTGCCTTCGGCGAGGAGGACAATGCTAACAAACAGTTTGTGTAAGTTCAAAATGTTGTTGATACTTATTAACTTTACTGATGAACTTGTGTGACTAGAATAACATATTGTGTGATTTTGTTTTTGAACATAAATATAAAATGTTCTATAAAACTCACAATACTATAATATTATAATATAACATCTATGTTATAGTTAATTTTATTTGAGTACATGGTCTGAAAGCGCTGTGAGTAGTAAGACAACCTTGTTCAGTTTCTCTAAGGGAAATAATAAAACAAGCGAATAAAAAATTACTTTGCGACTGATGATGAACATACTGTTTTAATAACATGAGCGGCATTAATTTGGCTAAGCGAAAAATATACTTAACTAATGCTAATATTGATTTATAATAAAATCCAGAATGAGCTTACAAAAAGTGGATTGCGATTAATCTATTTCAGATATTAAAAGCGGCATTAATTTTGCTAAGCGAAAAATATACTTAACTAAGACTAATATTGATTTATAATAAAATCCAGAATGAGCTTACAAAAAGTGGATTGCGATTAATCTATTTCAGATATTAAAATTCTATCCGAGCGACTGTATTACTAAGTGAGCGACTGGAGATACATAGCAAGCAACTTCAATATTAAATATAGATTCAATTTTTCTAAGTGAGCTTATTTATTACGAGCTACTAAAAAGTTCACTTTGAGCAAACTTTTGTGAGCTGCTTTATTAATGAAAATTGGTTACTGATATTCTATTTGAGGCTTTATATTTTATATTTTGATACGTGTTGTAATGAAAACTACATATTGTTAAATGCGTGCGAATTCAAATGGGGGCGGAGCGACGAAACATTGCAGTCAGGTGATTTGAGCTGCGGACCAATACTACTTTTTTGGGTTAGGTTAGATTCGCTTCGCTTCGCTTCGCTGCGCTACGCTCCCGCCTTAGCCATCGTGGTTATTTTTTTGTGAACCACCCAGAAGTAGGAGTCCCGCGTAGCGGTGCTCCGTCGACTCATTCAGTCAAGCAACTTCAATATTAAATATAGATTCAATTTTTCTAAGTGAGCTTAATTATTACGAGCTACTAAAAAGTTCACTTTGAGCAAACTTTTGTGAGCTGCTTTATTAATGAAAATTTCTTACTGATATTCTATTTGAGGCTTTATATTTTATATGTTGATACGTGTTGTAATGAAAACTACATATTGTTAAATGCGTGCGAATTCACATGGGGGCGGAGCGACGAAACATTGCAGTCAGGTGATTTGAGCTGCGGACCAATACTACTTTTTTGGGTTAGGTTAGATTCGCTTCGCTTCGCTTCGCTGCGCTACGCTCCCGCCTTAGCCATCGTGGTTATTTTTTTGTGAACCACCCAGAAGTAGGAGTCCCGCGTAGCGGTGCTCCGTCGACTCATTCAGTCAAGCAACTTCAATATTAAATATAGATTCAATTTTTCTAAGTGAGCTTATTTATTACGAGCTACTAAAAAGTTCACTTTGAGCAAACTTTTGTGAGCTGCTTTATTAATGAAAATTGGTTACTGATATTCTATTTGAGGCTTTATATTTTAAATTTTGATACGTGTTGTAATGAAAACTACATAATATTGTTAAATGCGTGCGAATTCAAATGGGGGCGGAGCGACGAAACATTGCAGTCAGGTGATTTGAGCTGCGGACCAATACTACTTTTTTGGGTTAGGTTAGATTCGCTTCGCTTCGCTGCGCTACGCTACGCTCCCGCCTTAGCCATCGTGGTTATTTTTTTGTGAACCACCCAGAAGTAGGAGTCCCGCGTAGCTGTGCTCCGTCGACTCATAGTTGAAGCCAGTTGTTTTTTTGGTATAGGTCGCCATTAAATTTTTTAACCATTTCTTTGACGTTCCGTTAAGGATTAGAATTTGTGTAATTTATTAATGATTTTAATATATAAACGGGGTTTTTTTTATATATAAACGGGGTATATAGGTACTCGTCACTCATAGTCAGTCGCTCAAATAGTAATTCTATAACTCAAATTTACTAATTTTAACACTTAAAACTGTAATTTACAGTCACTCGATTAAATACTACCCTTTCTCTAATACATTATAGACAGTGAAGTTGATTTGCTATTAGTGTATCAGCATTCAGCAGGTCATATTATAGGTGCTCCAATCTACACTCACCCCAAAAGCATACAGTATAAGAATCTTTACCTGGACCTCTTCAAAAATAAGGGGGCTTCTAAAAATTTGTTAAAAAGGCTGAGTTGCTTTGCCACTGATTATACATATTTGTGGTTATGTAAATAAAGCGTTTTTTTCCATTTATGACATTTCAGCCATCCCTACATAGTGTTTTTCCACTTGGTGTTTCGATGTGCAGCCATAGTGGTATACATTCTATGCGGCTGGTTCTCCGACTCCTTCATAGCTAGTTTCGTTCTAGTCACACTACTCTTATCTGCTGATTTCTGGACTGTTAAGAACATAACTGGTAAGTGTTATTATGAAGAAAATAAAATAATATGTTTGTGGTAGATATACCTAAAGTGAATTCATTCTGATATTAATAAGTCTATACTAAACGGTAAACAAAGAAGAATAGGTGACTATGGTGCTGTATTAACTGTTAAATGACTCGCACACGAAGAGTTCCATACCTAATATCGAGCAAAAATAGGCTGAAAATTGTGTTTTTGTATGTCTTAATTATTTAATTTATTTGAATTTTATTATTGATTATTAAAGTACAAATACAACTGAGTATTTTGTGAATATTTCAAGTGCCTATGTGTTGCAGTTATTGATATCGAGCAAAAAATAGCAAAAAAAAATCATGTTTGTTAATGGGAAAGTCCCTTAAATATTTAATTTATTTTGTTTTTAGTATTTGTTGTTATAGTGGCAACAGATATACACAATCTGTGAAAATTTCAGAAGTCTAGCTTGGCTCTTGGGTTACAGCCTGGCTCTTGAGTTACAGCCTGGAGACACACAGACAGACAAACGGACAGAAATCGAAGTCTTAGTAATAGGGTCCCGTTTTTACCCTTTGGGTACGGAACCCTAAAAAAGATACATACACCACATAAGGTTAAGTTACAATTTCCATGCTAACATTTAGATCAAGATGACATCTTGTAAATGAACAGAAAAAGATCCTTAGGTCTTGATATTAATTATAATCTTATATAATAAAGGAAACACAATTTTATTAAATTTTCAGGTCGCCTGCTAGTCGGTCTGAGGTGGTGGAACTATGTGGATGATGATGGGAAGTCTCATTGGGTGTTTGAATCTAAACAGGTACTGGTTACTTCATTTCTGATACTTCACCAATCTGCGTGGTGAAAAATAATTTTAATGCTTCTCAGTTCTTAGCCATTATTAGCAGTGAGTAGTGACCGAGAATGTAAGTTAAAAAGATTTACTTAATAGTTTGAGAAAATAATAATAATAAACTGTTTGCACACATAAAAAAGCGGCCAAGTAATAAGGTTTATTTTAATGAAATTAAAAGGTTTTTGATTTATTTTTATATTTCAGTTGATTTAATGAAAATTAATTTAAGGTTTACCATTTATGACGTATAAAAAAACTACTTGCTAGAACTCGTTCAAACCAATTTTCGTTGGTAGTTTTTATAGTAATGTACATCATATATTATTTTTAGAATTATCATAGCCCTACTTTAGAAGTTAGGGGGGGAACACACATTTTACCACTTTGGAAGAGTCTCTCTCGCAAACTATTCAGGTTAGAAAAAAATGACATAAGAAACCTCAATATGATTTTTGAAGACCTATCCATAGATACCCAACACGTATAGATTAGATGAAATTTTTTTTTGTTTCAGTTGTACCTATGGGGACCCTTAAAATTTTTAATAATTTTTCCATTTTTGTATCAAAATCTTAATGCGGTTCACATACTTTATCTACTTACAAAGTTTGAGAATATAGTTGGGTTGGGTGGGTAGGATATATAGTTTCGGAGGAAAGTGGCTGTGACATACGGACGGACAGACAGACAGACATGACGAATCTATGTATAAGGGTTCCGTTTTTTGCCATTTGGCTACGGAACCCTAAAAATACAAAGCAAAAAAAAAACCAAATTATTGGAAGAGCACCAACTGGCGGTCTTACGGCTTACCAATAATAATTATTACTCACTAAAAATCACTATAACTTATACCTTAACAGCTCGTATTCCTAATCGGATCGACGGTATGATCGCCGTAGATATTATGTGAGTGGATCCTGATCACCGCGCAATCGTAATGCTGAATACATATTTGCACTCGCGAGACGCGCCACGAGCCGAGAGTGTTAACTCGTCCTCGAGCTCGCGGCTTGTCTCGCAGCCACTCGCAGGGCTCGCGTCGGGAGCGGTTTTTTGGGCACGAGTCAAAGGAGCTCGCGGGGGACGCGACCTTTGTGTTTACACGAACGAGAGCTCGCACTTCATTCGGTTACAAACTCTAGTCCGTGCTGGTTATGTTTTTGACTGCCCGTTTTTGTTGAACTGCTTCGCTTATAATAATTAACTAGCTATTTGACCGAGCTTTGCTCGGTATTCGATGAAAATGACATTTTCTAAAAATGATTACTAGCTATTAAAGATATAAGATACTCGGCCAAGTGCTAGTCGGACTCGCGCATGAAAGGTGCCTTACCTTTGTAGAGCGAAAGTTTTTTTATGTATCCTGCAACCTAGATATCTGTTTATTCAAACAATAGTCTAGTGCGATGTGCGATTGTCATCTGGAGTATTGTCTTCAGCAAAGATGTGCATCCAGTGAGCACAATCTCATCTATTCTCTACAGAAGTATCTTGTAGACAGATTTGGTACACTGTTCCTTTTGAGGCGTGTGAAGATTAGACTGCCTGATCCCTTCTGAAGAGAAGTCTGCAGCTAGACTGTTTGTATCGCCACCCAGTCTTTCCTGATATTCTTTACTGTATGTCTCAATTTCCTCCTTGACTGTTTGTAGTCTCAAGTCAGCGTTGATTTGTTTGTTGCTGATATAAGCTGGGATATCGAACATCGTCCTCATTGTCTTATTCTGGAATCTTTCTAAGATGTCAACAATACTGTTACTTTCAGTACCTCAGAGCTGAATGCCGTAGGTCCACACTGGTTTTAAAATGGTTTTGTAGATTACCATTTTACTGGCATCTGTCAGCTGCAACTTTCGTTTAACTAACCAGTACATACTAGCACAGAATATATATTAGTAGTATGTATCAACAGAATTCTAACTCGTGAAACCCGTTTAAAAAAATAACAACTCATGCTGCGATACTATAAAGTTCAAATTCCGACCGCGCAGTGTTAGGTGCCTACAATTATATTTGCCTACATGTGCGCTCCCTTTCTATCGCGTAAGAGGTACCCTTTCTGACGAAATCAAGATTGTCACCTTTTAGATAATAAAATAATCTACTTTTAATTACTATAGCTACTAATAGCAAACTTTTTAATAGTAATAATCAAATTTTAGTAACCCAACGTATATTTTTAAATGATAGTTTTATATTCGATTATAGTGTAGGAGCTGGGGGCTTACTCCCGAAACTGATATCGCTTTCGATTTTCGATTTCAACGGTTTTTGACACTTTAGACATGCTTTAGACATCTAAAATAGCGCACGATCGTGCTGCGGATCGGTTTGAAACTAATCAACCTCAATGGATTTTGCTATTCCTGACAGCTATGCTAGCGCACGATCGGGATGTGGCTCAATTTGGAACTAATCAGCATCGAAACATTCGCCAAATCGAAATCTTAGGTGCTCGCGAGAAACAAAATTGTCTGAGAATCGAATTTCAGATCGTTTACAAACGTCAAATTTCACGGTAGCAACAGAGGCATCGACATAGATTGAGATCGATTGTTGCCGAGTTAGGTATTGTAAACGTTTTTAGGGTCACTATGGTATCGATTGGTATGGTGTCGTTTTTATTTTTTGTTGATAATAAATATTAATTCATTATTATTTTAACTTAATAATATAGCTCGCCTGCAAGCTTTTTTAATGTGATTGATGGCACCACCAATGTATCTCTACATCTATACGGTCCCATTTAAGTTTGGTATCGTGCTTAGCTTGGCTCGCCCGCATGTACCCTTTTGCGATTCCTGGATTTTCTTCCAGGAATCTCAACAACATTTATAGGTTTTTTTTTATGAAAGAAGGGGGCAAACGAGCAAACGGGTCACCTGATGGAAAGCAACTTCCGTCGCCCATGGACACTCGCAGCATCAGAAGAGCTGCAGGTGCGTTGCCGGCCTTTTAAGAGGGAATAGGGTAATAGGGGAGGGGAGGGTAGGGATGGGAAGGGAAGGGAATAGGGGAGGATAGGGAAGGGAATTGGGCCTCCGGTAAACTCACTCACTCGGCGAAACACAGCGCAAGCGCTGTTTCACGCCGGTTTTCTGTGAGAACGTGGTATTTCTCCGGTCGAGCCGGCCCATTTGTGCCGCCCGTGTAGGACGTGTGCGTGATATGAGGGTTGCCATATAAATCATAAATTTGTAAAATTTCCCTACTTTTTTTTGTAAACTCAGACAAGTTAAATGTTATTTTTTATACTTAAACATATTTTTATGTTTTTTTCGCTTCAGAAATGTAAGCGGTTGTTATTATTTACATAACATTATTAGTAATAATGATTATGTACAAACATTTACAATAATAAAATTATTACTAGCTATTTGACCGAGCTTTGCTCGGTATTCGATAAAACACGAATAAAATGACAGTTTCTAAAAATAATTCCTAGCTAAATAGATTTATCGCCCCCGAAACCTATATACGAACCTGTATACGAAAAGATATAAGATACTTAAGTCCCGTAACCCATTTCATCAAACAATCAAGTAATGTTAAATAAATAATGGCTTGTTAAATCAGTTAACGGCCTGTTAGAGCTATCGAGAGTTC
Source organism: Aricia agestis (assembly GCF_905147365.1). NCBI lineage: Eukaryota > Metazoa > Arthropoda > Insecta > Lepidoptera > Lycaenidae > Aricia > Aricia agestis. The sequence goes on along the minus strand of NC_056428.1, from coordinate 17,490,939 downwards.
TACCATGCGCTAACGTCAAATCAAATCACCTAACATGGTGTTAAATTTTATTCCTGGTCTAGAGGTCCATTCAATATTTTCATTCCTACTAGGTCTCAATGACGCTCGGGTGACTACACCAATAGCACCTTCCCTCCCCTACTACTGAAGGAAATCTAAGACAACAATTTTATCTATGGACGCTTCACACCACGTCATTCTGACCCCGTGCTAAGTACCTGAAGGACTTGTGTTACGGGTACCAGACAACGGAAATATATTTAATACTATACATATATTTAAGATTTTTATTATATGATACACATATTTAATATACACCCATGACCCAGGAACTTTGAAAACTTTTTGTTCCGTCGGCAGGATTCGAACCCGCGACCCCCGGCTTGAGCTACCGACAGCCCACCCACTGAGCCACAGAGGTCGTCAAACAACAATTATATTCACTTTTGTAAATTAAGAAATTAATAGGGGTGTAGACTATTTTTAGGAAATATATTTATTTTACAGATGTACCATCAAGGAAGTTGATTCCTATGCAATTGACAGACCAACGTTATTTGGTCGAAAAAGATGTCAATTCAATGTTAATTGTGATCTGTCGGCTGGGTTTGACGTAACGCAACCAAACCACTTATGTCCCCGATTTTCATAGGAATCAACTTCTCTGATAGTACATAAGTATTTTGTTACATCTAAAAATATGAATATCACTTATTAAATATAAAAAAAATTATAAAGTTATTAAGTAAAATATGTCCATTTTCGGTAATTCTATAATACAAACTCTCAAAAAAACAATAACTTGTATTAAATTTCGTTTACTGTCTACACCCCTATTATTGTATTCCTGCCTAATTACTGGTCAATAGTATGCTAAATACTTACATGACACTAATAAAAGACAATAAAATTAATTATTTGATTATTTAAAAATAATTTAAAATTTTCCCCGGTTTCGGGAAAATTTCCCCACTTTGTTATGGACATTACTGACCTGTTGAAGTTGAATTAATATTTACATTATTTTATCAAAATACTTTAAAAATATGTTATCTTACCTATGAAAGGTTATTCCTTGATGTTTTTTGTGTAAGGTTGTATTGTTCTTGCACCATTTTACAACACAAGATGGCATATTTATTTTAATTTATGAATGACAAAGACGTGTCACCGCGATGCAGTCTAATTGCGTAATGGCGGTACGATCGGCTTATTACAGTGCGAGTGTGTGCAAGATGTGTACGTATGATCGCCTGGGCTTATTAAGGGTGCTTCACTCATTTCTTAATGGCGATCCGTCCGTATTTTTTTTACGTCCGTGCTTTTGATGTCTACAAAATATATTACAATATGTATAGGTAGGTACTTAAGACAATGTTAAGTGTAACTACAAAAGAGAATTTACATATTTGTTTAATGTCAAGATGTTCCTTAACGAAAATAACCATTTTAAACCCACTAAAGTAGAAAATGGGCACATCCATCTAATGTTTCTAAAGAAATGTATTTTTATGGTATGACGAAAAAACACAAACATTACATAATATTTCATATTTTTCGTAACCTTCTAATAATTTTAAATAACAATACAACGTTGCCATAACGACGTTGACAAGACGCCATGTCAACATCTCGATTTTGATACGATTTTGTTCCGGAATTCCTACGCGTTACAATGACATCAAAAACGAAATCGAAATCAGACTCGTATCAAGTTGATATCACTTTCGAGAGTAAGGCACCTGGTCAGGATTTTTTTACAACTTAAACATAGTAACTTGTGTTTATTTATGTGTAGTATGCGGTTTATTTGTAACAAATTGGTTTATTTGCTATGTTTGTGTATTTTTTTTATCTTTTTTTGTATTTTTAAGTCTTAAATTACTTTATATATTTCTTACTTACTTTAGAAATATTTCTTTGACTTTTTTCAATTGTTCATATTTATCAGATTAATAACGATGCTGTCACAGCGATTAAATCAGTACGTAGATAATTATATACGACGAAAAATCTTGCGCGCGCGTCACCGCTCGCTTGTGAGTCCCTTGTGATCAGTTATAATAAAGTACTCTGTGCTTGTGATCTGCCCCTTTAAAGGGGTACTTACAGCTCGATACCTAAACGCGCGAGTGGGACAGGCCTGATTCTAGTATCAGAGACCAGACATATTTATTCCTCTATGCTAGTATGTACTACACATACAGTAGAGCGAAAGTAGGCCAAAATTGTCTTGCGTCTTTTTTGTATGGGAGCCCCCTTAAATATTTATTATTATTTTTATTTTTTTATCAATAATTAAAGTAGGTACACATATAATTAAGGCTTCTGTGAAAATTTCAAGAAGCTTCAGAGGCAAGGAATAAAGAATTTAGAAATACTAGAAAGACGAGTGGAGCAGAAACTAATGAAGATTTGTTTCACAACTTTTTAATAAGCTCTGATCCATATTTGTCTCACATTCGTCCAAAGTTGTCTTAAAATAAACACCAAGAATTTCATCCAGTCACAGTCGACCTGTTGCTTGAAAGACCTCTTTATCAGAAGATTACGAAGAAAGTGAAGTTGTGTCATTACTGCGATGATAGCATTGGAGATCCACTATGTTTGTAAAGCGCGTTAGTTTAACTGATTATGATTTATTATTGTTTATTTATAAGTTTCATTTGAAATTATTTGAGTTATTAGTGTGTGTAACAATTTTTATTTTATTTTGAATCAAAATTTTGAACCCCTCTACTGCAAAAGGCTGCACGTAAATTTTCGTATTTTTTTTCTAAGCCTTACAAACCACTAGAACTTTACTTGTTTCAAAAATGAACCAGAATGACTTATGCCCGGTTCCTATATCTAACGAATCGTCACTGTACATCAGCTACCAAACGTTTTTCACTTACGGGTAACGAACCGTTAAAGGCGTTTCACAAAGTTATTTTAGCTTCTACCTGCTACGAACAGTCGTTAGTAACGCGCTAACCGAAGCCCTCCCGACGGGGATACTGCGTTTTACTACAAATAATATCGATCTCGGAGTTTCACTGTAATGTTTATATAGCTATCAACTCTAGTATTTTTAAAGAAAAACAAGGTGAAACAAAATTGAGGTTTTTATCACACTGTCGGCCGGAACGGCACTGGAACGGCACTCAAATGTATAAATCAGCTAAAGGGCATTTAAATGTAAGCGTCTCCCATATTTAAGTGATATACACAAACGCCACTCAGACGATTTCTTATGATACTTACGTAAGTGGCCCTGTGAGTAGCCGTCAAATATTTACATCATGGCAACATTTCATGTGTTTCATTTTACGCCAGATCTTAATTGTACAAAATAAAATTTTACTAAAAATCTTTTAATGCCGTTTACTATTTGTTATTAAACATTTTAAAAATAATTTAAGACATGACAATTTTAAATATTATTTCTCGGTTACAATAGAATATCCGAACTCGGCTTTAAAGTTTACAACAACCATACGTAGAATGGAACGGTGTTTTGAGTGACAACTGACAACTGTGAAGTGACAACTGACATCTGAGAAGGCGCCATTTAACTTGGATTTTAACATTAATTTGAAAACATTTTGTTGAAAAGAAATTTCTACATTATTATAATTTTAATATATTAGGAGACAAAAAAGAAACGCGGCTGTAATTATACAAGCTCGGAAAAAGATATGCTCTTAGAATTAGTTAAAAAGTGAGTAAAAGTAACATTATTATCAATATAATATGTACTATTTTCATGAAGTTCGTCGCTGTTTATTAATTTGAACACACTTTTCTAGACATCAACAAATTATTGAAAACAAAGAAACCAACTCGAACATGATTTTAAAGAAGAGGGAGGCGTGGACTAATATTTGCAAGCAATACAACGCTGTTGCTGCTAGTGGATGCCGAAGTTGGGAACAACTTCGGCATCTATATGAAAACTTAAAGCAGCGGTCCAAAAAGAATATTGCTAATGCTAATGTAAGTCCCTCCATATATAAAAATATTATTTTATAATTGACTTTTATAAACCTGTGTATGTTCTTACTTTTAGCGACAACAGTTTTATGAAAAAACCAGAGTTGATATGAAAGAGGTGCAAAGTAAAGCATCACTTGATAAGGTTGGTAAAATGAATATCTACATATTAATTGAATGCTCTTTGTACTAATTCTTAATTTTTATACTTATTTTTTCATTTTATGCTATACCTTTTATAGAAAGAGATAAATCGTACTGGTGGTGGATCCTATAGGAGCACTATTACGGCCATTAGGTACCAATATTTGATCTATCTCTGGTTTTGCCCTACTAGAGATAGGAATATCTCACAATTGACATAAAATATATGTCTCTAATGTCTAATGTGAGCTATTCCTATCTCTAGTAGGGCAAAACCAGAGATAGATCAAATATTGGGAATGGCCGTTAGTGACCATGATGCTCTAATATTATCGATGGTGGCACCTCAAGTACAACCTTTAGCGAATCCATATTATGATGCAGCACTTTATTTTGGTTAGTTTAATTTTAAATTACAAATAAGATATTATGTTTTCAACTACATATATTTTTACACATAAATAACTGCTTATTTATTTCAGGTGACACAGAAAAAAATAATTTTCCAGATGAAGTTGAGGCATCCTCTGATATAGTATTATATGAAACTGTTAATATTGGTTGGTACACAAACATCTTTTGCTTCTTTATATTTAAAGTATTGCAGGTAACCAGGGGACTTTATTCTCATTTCTTTTCATTTTAGATGATCAAGATTATATTGTAACAAACAATACAAGCATCACAGAAAATATAGAGCCATGTACACAGACATCCAATCTTCAGGGTAATAACTTGTATTTATAATAATCAGTCAAGTGCTAGTCGGACTCGCGCACGAAGGATTCTGTACCGGTATAGAGCAAAAGTAGACAAACAATTGTGTTTTTGTATGAGACCCCCCTTAAAACTTTATTTTATTTTTAGTATTTGTTTTTATAGCAGCAAAAGATATAGATAATCTGTGAAAATTTCAGAAGTCTAGCTATATCCGTTCTTGAGTTACAGCCTGGAGACAGACAGACGGACAGACAACAAACTCTTAGTAATAGGGTCCCGTTTTTACCCTTTAGGTACGGAACCCTAAAAATTAATAGGATTTCAATTAACGTCTATTGTACATACATTTTTGTCTTAATTTTAGATGGTCAAGATAATATTATAACAAATGATATTAGAAACACAGTAAATAGAGAGCGATGCACAGTGACGTCCAATCCAAGGGGTAAATAAGTTTTTTGTTTTTATTATGTAAAAATAAAATATGTTGAAACTTCTACAAAATTTGATTCTATATAATATTATGTACTAAGTTTTATTTACTTCCTTTTAATAGGTGACCAAGAAATCATAACATTCAATACATCAAAGAAGCGTAAGCTTTTAAGGTCTACTTCCAATCCTTCTGGTAATTTTTAATTATAATTACTTTCTCTTTACTAAAATTGTGATGACTAACTTATGATAAATTAAACAATGTTTTTCAGAACAAGTTAAACATAATTCTAATTTAAAGGATCAATATTTTAAAGTTCAAAATGCAAAAATAGAAAAGAAGTATCTAATAAAACAGAATAAAATGGCTATAAACAAGTACAAATTGGAAATGGAAATTCTAAAATTAAGATTAAAGAGAATGCAACCTTCAAAAAAAACTAGTACAGTATAATAATATGTAATTTTATTATTACTTTTTTAACCTAATGTGTATATGTAGTTGTTAAGTTGTTACTTGTTGATTTAGATTAAACTTTTTTACTGACCTTATGTTCCTACTAGTAATATTTTCATAGTCGTTAACTTGTTACTTGTTGATCTATATAAAAATTTAAAGTTATTTTTAATAAAGGATATTTTATAAATAAATTATTGGTGTTTAATTTGCGAAATGTGTATTTATTAACATAGTTCTTACTACAAATTTTTGATTTGTGTTAAGCCCTATGGGTTGGGCTACAGCTTCCTCCACCGCCTCATTAAGAAGGGTTGGTTCTTCCTCCGTCAATTCATCCTGCCTATATATAGCTATGTTGTGGAGGTGACCTCTCCGGTAGACCGTAGCGTGTGTGGTAGCCATAAGGTTAACAAGCTTAAGTCGAAATTTTTTAGGACATAAACGAAGGAAGAGTTAAGCTTAGATTGTGAAAGAGTGACGTTAATGTGTTTTATAGTAATTTCCTTTGATTGTTCTGGGTTTTTAATGTGTTTTATTGGTAGAATATTAACCATTAGATATTTATTATCATGCACAAGTGTAGGCCAGTGATACAACTTCCAGAAACGTGCCTTTTGTGTTCCCTTCTAAACTCCATCTAAAGTTTTAGTTAAGCGTCTACCATTTTACTGAATCGACCGATTTGAGTCCTTGACTGCATTGACTTTTACTTTGTCTTTGACTAGACTTTGGACTTTACCAAATAGAGAATCGATGCTAAAAATTGTTACAAGAACCACACAAGAACATAGTTTTCCCGCCACTTATGTAGCCGAAGCGCCATAATAATAAAAAAATAAACAAAGGATAAAATATTTAATATTAACTTCAATGCTTCGATCACTAATATACAAGATACACAGTCCGCGGCAAAAAACGACCTCACTAAAAGAGCACCAAACGCAACATTCTGGTGGACTTTCGATTTAGTAGTGCTCGAACGCTCCGCTGGGAAGCATGTCCCAGTGCCGTTCAACAATTGTAAAAATCATACGTTTAAAACGCAAAAAAAGGATGGAATTTCATATTTCAGGTAAGTATTACTTTTATCCTAATATATTTCATACAATTGTATTAGAAATATTGGTATTTCGTTAAGAAATCAACAAAAAACAGTTTTAAAATTAAGTTGTAAATAAATCAACACGAGGTATAAACCCTCTCAATTGCGAATACTCATACTAAAGGTACTTATCGTAGTTTATCAAGCCCACTTGAAATGTTCGGGTTATACACTGTGTTTCTGTTCCATTTGGTGGAGTCGCTATTAATTATTGTTTATTTTATTGAGGAATATATTTTTTTTAGGTTTCCTCGAGATCCAGTTAGATGTGGAGATTGGATATCAGTTATAGCACGGCAAAGATGCTAACAATTTTTCAAGCCGTGGGAGAGCCATGCTTCGGCACGAATGGGCCCGCTCGACCGGATAAATACCACGTTCTCACAGAAAACCGGCGTGAAACAGCGCTTGCGCTGTGTTTCGCCGAGTGAGTGAGTCCCGGAGGCCCAATCCCCTTACCCCTACCCTATTCCCTTCCCTACCCTCAACTATTCCCTTCCCTTCCCTTCCCTACCCTCCCCTATTACCCTATTCCCTCTTAAAAGGCCGGCAACGCACTTGCAGCTCTTCTGATGCTGCGAGTGTCCATGGGCGACGGAAGTTGCTTTCCATCAGGTGACCCGTTTGCTCGCTTGCCCCCTTATTTCATAAAAAAAAAAAAAAACCGACTAGCGAGCGTTGTATGTTCTTAGCATTTATATTCAATGTATACACGTATATTTTAGTTAACTATAAAATTAAACATATTAGAACAACATAATATTACAAGTAAAAATAATTACTCCACACTTTATACATTAAACTTTGGAAAAATTAAAAAATGTACTATTAAAATTATAACAATCAACAAAAAATGTTGAACAGTTCGACTCCACTCATACTTTACTTCACCTGTTCCAGCGGCGAAGTGCGGCCGTAAAATTATTGTAGTGCTTTTTTGGAATTGTAATAATTTAAACTTTAAGACATGGACTCTGGTTGAATTTAGTTTGAAGCGTGCGTCGTTCGTAAAAATGTATTGCTTTGTAAACCATAAACGTGCGAGAGAGAAGAAAATCCTTTATGGAATTATAACAAGATGAAAAGAGAGAGGCAGTCTAATGAAAATTGTAACAACTTTTATTTGACAGGTCGTCAAAAGTCATCAATCGTTTTTATGCCCTTTCGGTATTTCCAATATATTGTTCAATTTGTTTATTATTTTTAATAAATATTATTATATTTAAAAAAGGTGACTTGTTATGTACTTGATTGCAGTGTAAATCATAAGAATAATCCTGAAAAATATACATTTCACAGGTAATTAATCTTCATGTCCTAATTGCTACGATGTGTTTATTTTTGCTCTATTCTGTCTTTAGGCTTCTATTTCAAATAAAATATTGTGAATCCTCCCTTTTACTTTCATATTTTGCGTAACTAAAGTTACTATTGTACCACAAATTTTGAGGAAAAAATTTTCTTTTTTTTTTTACATATACGCTAGTGCTTGAATCAAATTTATCGATATGCTTATCGATATTTTACAATAACATAAAACTAAAATAAAAATCATTTACCTTTATATTTATCACCTTAAAAAGGACATATTATCTTATTTTAACGATCATTTTGAAGTAATAATTATCTTTTGACATACATAGTATAAAATAAAGGTTTCACAGATCAGTCACTTGAATCTAATACTCACTGAATGTAGCTTTCAATAATATAATAGACAGTATTATATATTTTATACGTGGGAGAGCCATGCTTCGGCACGAATGGGCCGGCTCGACCGGAGAAATACCACGTTCTCACAGAAAACCGGCGTGAAACAGCGCTTGTGCTGTGTTTCGCCGAGTGAGTGAGTTTACCGGAGGCCCAATCCCCTACCCTATTCCCTTCCCTACCCTCCCCTATTCCCTACCCTCCCCTATTCCCTTCCCTTCCCATCCCTACCCTCCCCTATTCCCTTCCGTTCCCATACCTACCCTCCCCTATTACCCTATTCCCTCTCAAAAGGCCGGCAACGCACCTGCAGCTCTTCTGAAGCTGCGAGTGTCCATGGGCGACGGAAGTTGCTTTCCATCAGGTGACCCGTTTGCTCGTTTGCCCCCTTATTTCATAAAATAAAAAGTTCTCTGACAGAATAGGTATAACTGCAACTTATATTATACTTATTAATAGGACTGAAAACAGAAATATTGTAAAAGTACAAATAATAAGGTCAATAATTGTAAGGATGCATAATTATTTGAATCCTTCGATCGGGGATTCTCGGAAATGCTATTGTATTCTATTGTTGTCGCGATCACCGGTGCTCGTATGGGGCTTGAATCTTGGATGGGTTAATGGTGGTGATGATGAAGATGCTGATAAATGTGATCTGCATAGTAGCATTTAAATACAATATCTTTGCTTCTTTAAACAACGCTGAAACTCTCTAACATATATAAGAAATCTGAAGTTCTGTTCAGTACCTTCGGAAGTGTATCACGGAGTTTATAACTGTAGCTGTGGTGCAAAATCTTACTTTTTGGTAGCTGAAAAAAGATAGCTAAGGTAAAGCTAAGCTAAGAAAATGCATCACAAAAAACTAAAATATCCACAGCCGAACAAATAGGTACCAAACCTTCACCTTTGGAAGTCAGTAAAGTTGAATATATAAATTGAGATTATAATTATTATTTCTTTTAAAATTTGTGTATCGGCACTGGAACCTAGCGCTTTACGCATTATCACCGGCTCCCATTTTGAGTGCCAGCGCCGGCAGTTGTTGTTTTATATCTCGGCTGCCGGCAATATACTTACCGTAGTTCCCATTACTGATATTTTTGGGAGCCGGCGCCGGCAGCGGAGGCACTCCCAAAAGTATTATGATATTTTATGATATGTATTTAATTTAAGAATAAAATATAATATACTATGTGTATTGTTTACTTTCAAAGTTTACTTTCAATGCAGGAATGTAAGGGCTGATTTACCAGATGGATTTTACCTGAGTAATAAATAAGTAACTTTATAATGTGTTATGTGTATATTATTTACCCCTATAAGAACCTCATGTCATAAGTCATAACATATCTGACGAATGACGATTGAAAAATCATTCCAAACGAAAATGTGTACTTATCTACTTTTCAATCGTCACCTTTTTTGCCAATTAAAATTTATGATACCTAATTTGAAATACAAAATCTGTCAAAGTTACATATTATTTATTTCTTATAGAAACTCAGATAAAATAACTCGAACGGACTAAACTATCGATAGCAAAATACTATACTATCGATAGTAAAATATACATCACTAGCACACGCACACATTGACAGATCAAAAATGGTCACGCATTTTCGGGTTGTCAGGTGGTCTATACGGCAGTATATTATAAGTTTATGTTTTAAACACACATTGTACATTGTTATTTGTTTCAAAAAAAGATTAAAGATCTTATAACTATTATTAAGGTTGACTTTAGATAAATGTATACTTTTTTAAACACTTTTACTTGGCGACAGATTTTCAAAAGGTTTTGTATGGGACTGTGTATCTTGTATATTAGTGATCGAAGCTTCAATGTTGTTGTTGTTAATGTTACTCCACTGATAAAATATAACAGACCAAATCGTTGAACATAGGAACAGAGGGGTGCAGTCCCAGCGAAGGAGCGTAACAATAGTGTTTAGTTCACTGTCTTCCGCAATCCAACGATTCGTTACTATGCATACTAACTAGGTAAAGTACAAAAATTAGCTTTTTTGATTTAAATTTCACACTTTACCGGATGGTATCAGGAAATCTGATTACCTAGTTAATTTGAACATTAACGTATTCCGCATTCTAACGGTAACATAATATTATATACCTATACAATGCATTCGCGTAAACGGCTGGACCCATTTTGCTGAAATTTAGTATAAAGATACTTTGAGTCCCGAAAAAGAACATACGATACATTTTATCCCGGAAAAATGTACGGATACTGCACAATATACTTTTATGATTTGCGCGTAAACTATTCAATCTATTTTGATGGAATTTGGTATGGAGATTGGAGATACTAATTTGAATCTGGGACAAGGAATGTTTTTTGTCCCGGAAAAATGGGCGGTTTCCACACAATACACTTTTCTGATTTGCGCGTAAACGACTCAATCGATGTACGGGAACAACTATAAACTAAAGTCACAGGGCAATAGCTAGTGTGTTTATAAATTGTTGCGTGTTATTCTGTTGTATAAGCTATATTGCTGTAAAGTTCCATTAAAATCCATTCAGTGGTTTTTGCGTGAAAGAGTAAGAAACATGCATGAATACAAGCTTTTACGTACATAATAATAGTAGGATTACACTTGAATAAATAATATTAATCCGATTTTTATTTTTATTTTAATACAATGATAAACATTTGATACTTAGGTATGTTTCACTACGACAATCACTTATTGTACCTACTTAAAATCACAACTCTGCCCAAAATTTCATATCACTCATTTTATGTTTTACTAGCTGTTACCCGCGACTAAAAAATTCCTTCTCCTTTTTGGGAGTCGGTTAAAAAGTAGCCTAAGTTACTCCTTATTACATCAGCTATCTGCCAATAAAAGATCGGTCCAGATCGGTCTTCAAGGTCGTCAAGGTCGTCAAGATCGGTCCAGCCATTTCGGAGATTAGCCGGAACAAACAGACAGACAAAAATTATAAAAATTGCTATTTTGGTGTATCATCATCATCATCATATCAGCCTATAGTCGTCCACTGCTGGACATAGGCCTCTCTCAATGAACGCCAAGATGACCGATCTCCTGCTACTCGCATCCAACTCTTTAGACCCTCTATTCCGCTCAATCGCTTCCGTGATTTCCAGCGTATTCGAGCGGCGAAGATCTCTACGTATAAGTTTCCGTATTCGCCTCGAGAGAAGTTTTACATCTGACGAACCCGAGTCCGTGTTTTCCCTCCGTTCCCTCATAAGTTTGAGTGTCTCATCCGAAAGTTTGGATTTCCTGCCCGCATGCTTGGGCCTGCAAAACCTTTTAGCTTCGACCCGTATGCTCTCCACAATTGCATTTAAAGCCTCGTCAACTTCCATTGTAGTTTCCGAGATGTTAAGAGCGTCGAACCTATTTCTCAGTTGTAACTGAAATTTCTGGGTGTCAGCGACGGATTGTTGGGAGTTGGGTCGGAGAGTAGACCTCAGCATATGGGCTCTTTCGAGTTTGAAGCATACACTCAAGGATCCTCGCAGTAGTCGGTGATCGCTACCGGTATTGAACCTATTGATCACAGAGACATCCCTAAATATATAATTTTGGTGTAAGTACCGTATAAATATTCATATGCATGTAGTAAAAAACGGTCATTTTAATATTACAAACAGACACTCCAATTTTATTTTATGTATAGATGTATAGATTATTTTTAACAAAAAATTAAAACCGACTTCCAGGGTAAAAACAATAATAATTTATAATGAACAAAAAAGTATTAAATAATTTAATAATTCTTACTCTTTGAAGTGCCTTAGGCATAATTATCCTAAACCTCAACTATTTCTGTACACAATCTTCATTATTTTGAAGACGGTACCAGCTAATAATACTGAGTTCAATGACAAAATATTTTTTATATTTAAAACTGGTACCGACTTCAAAATAATGAAGATAAATTGTGTAGAGAAATAGTTGAGGTTTAGGAGAATTATGCCTAAGGCACTTCAAAGAGTAAGAATTATTAAATTATTCAATACTTTTTTGTTCATTATAAATTCTTATTGTTTTTACCCTGGAAGTCGGTTTTAATTTTTTGTTAAAAATAATAATTTCACTGTTTTTAGTCGTTTATAAAGTTTCCTGTACAGACTAATGTGTTATGCTTAGTGACTTTGGATCCAGGATGTGAGAACTCATTGTCTGAGATCACTACCACTTCAGAATTGCTTAAGCAACTCCAAGCATATAATATCACTGTATAATATGCTTGGCGTTAACCAAGCAATGATAAAATTAATGTTCATACGCCTGTCTTTAAAGGCTATAAAGTTCTGTTCAGTGACTTTCTTTCTATCATTGCACTAATGAAAACTCATCAGCTTAACATAATAATATAATATTATGCTCAAATATAACTATAATCGCCCGTATAAATTTTAAGGAGATTAGCATACCTCAAAGATCTCATGATCAAATTGCTTTTTGAATTAACATTATAATTTTTTAAACCGTTCGACAAATTCGGGTTTCGATCTTAAAGACGATTAAAAGTACCAATAATAGGGTTAAAATTAGATAATTCATGGTCTGGTGACTGGTGGTAGTAATGATGATGATGAATGTAACTTGCATAGTAGCGTATGCTTTCAGTTCTTAAACCAACTCCGAAAGTCGCAAACTTGTAATTTATAAAGAATCCGGAGTTCTCTTAGCACCTTCGGAACCATGGTATATTATCTAATTGCAAAATCTTGCATTTTTGTAGCATAATATGCTTAGGATACTTCTTATATAATCGAAATCACTATATGTTTCCATAAAAATTTTGAGGAGTTCCCGCGATTACTCATGGTTGTATGGTGGAATAGTGGTGATGATGATGATGATTAATTAAATTTGAATAGTAGTACATGCTTTCAGTTCTTAAGACAACGCCGAAACCCCCAAATATGTATCTATAAGGAGCAAGGAGTTCTGTTCACCACCTTCTAACCATGGTGTATCCTGGTGCAAAATCTTACTTTTTGGTAACTTAATTATGCCTGAAATACTCGATTTGGAACCAAAAAACCATATGTTTTCATTTGAATTTTACGAAGTTCCCTCGATTACTCATGAATTCCATCATCAGGTCACCACTTTTGTGAAAATGGGACCAAATTGGAGTGAAACCTAATATAACAAAACAACAATTTTGAAAATTGGTTCACAAACGGCGGAGTAATCGTTGAACATACATTAAAAAAAAACATATCCACAGCCGAACGTAAGTCGGTTAATGAAATAACATAAAACATTCAACAAAATGCATTAGTGAATCAATAATAATAAATCGACTCGCATCGACATTGCATCCGCATTCCGCACGGATCAAAATCTTTTGATTTGACTATAATGAACCAACTCACGCACACAGTCGCACTTGTTTCTGTGTGAATAAAAGTTGCACTGAATTACCTGAAACTTGAAATTATGCGTACGACGTAAACGCTCTTGAGTAACTATGAAACAAATGTAATGTAATATTCTAAATCCAATATGGCGGCTCATCCAAGATACAGGGATAGTTATTTTTAAAGTACTTCTGCAATATGGGTATCAATTAAAAGGACTCATTGAGAGTAAATTGAAAAGTAATAGAGGCAAGTCGTGTCCTGTCGTATCGTGACGTGACGTGACATGTCGTGTCGTGTCGTGACGTAACGGGACGTGACGTGTTGTGTCGTGACGTGAGGTGACGTGACGTGAGGGGTTGTGTCGTGTCATGCCATGTTATCACTAATGTCAAGTCAAATCAGCCGGCTTTTAGAAAATACCCGGTCGTATCCGGTCACTTTTATAAAATGAAATTTAATTTTTTTGTCGTGCAGAAATAAACAGAATATTTTAACAAATCGCTAAATTACGCAGTTTTTTACTTATCAAAATCAAGTACGATTTCTTAAGGACTTAAGTTAATCAGATTTTCACAAAGTCTTGTGCTTGAAACAAAATCAATCTACTAAATCTAAAAAGAAAAACTACAATCTAACAAACTAAGAGATCTAGCCAGAGGTAACTTAAAAACAAAAAATAAAATTATGAACAAAATACTTTTTGAAAAAAAAGCTTTTATTTAAATATTCTAAAAAGAAAATTATATTCAAAAAAACTTTTTGAAAAAAAAAGCTTTTATTTTAAAAACACTCTTAAAAGACGAAAATAAATTTCTCCTTGAAATATATATTAAGGTATATCCTCAATATACTGTACAATTTGCATGATAAGAAAAGCTTGTCGCGCGATTTGTCAATTAACTAGTAGATACCAATTTAATTAGGATTAAATTGATATTATATTTGTCGGATCAGGTGAGTTTGATGGTCCTGAATCGTTGGCCGACATTGCTTATGGGCGATGGAACGAGCAGCAAGGAGAGAATTTATCACGAAGAACTGATTTAAGCGTTTATTGGGAAAATTAATAACAAAAATCAGAATATCACGCTTCACTATATTGGAATCACTCACCATAATAATTAATCACTTTTAAGTACACTAGGTAGAGTCACTGATTATAACGAAACGTTAGACAGTTTCTAGACTTGTGGCACAACGACTGGTAGAGAAGTGGTTGCTCGTCGTCAGACGCCAAGCTCGTCCCCTTCCACCACCCCACCACGTCGATTGCACGAACTTCAGACTAGACTCCGTCGAAACGCCATATTGTGACGTTTGCGTTTCGTCAAATAACTTCCGTACTATTGACTTATCCGACACGGCCATTCTGCGAGTCACACGTCTCTGTGTGATATCCTGTAACAAATTTTATGACACAGTATCATGTTGTTAGGTCATTCCTGACCTATATTAAAGAAAAAGAAAATCATTTTTACTCTTTGAATCTTTAATTCAAACAAAAATAATTTAATACTACTCAGTACTCACTAATTAATTAAAATCACTTATAACAATCACTGAAAATAATCACTAAGTCTTAAAGTAATTTTAATATCCACTTACATAATCATTACAGAGTATCAACTGACAATTTTGCTATCACTTATGATGAAAATAATAATTCCAGTTGTTTCAAAAGACTCGCAAAGAAAATAATGTACGCTACACAATTAAGTCTTACAGTAATTGATATCTCTCAACACTTAGCACTGTGGTCTGCGACCACATCTCATATTACCCTAAGCCTAGGGCTCCCTGGTTTCCAATGAAACCCGACCTCCACCAGAGTTGACTGCTTACCGCGTGCTCACGGACAACTCAAAGTTGACACCGATTTCAATCGAGCTACGGCTACACGACAACCTCTGGTACAGTCAAATCAATTTGTAAACTTAATTAGTATCCACGTCATCATTACTATTTAGTTCCTCAAAATCATCAGTTATACCCTGATTTTCGGGCATTCTGCGTAATCTATCATGAGCGTACTTATATTTTCGGTTCGAATTCAGTGCCTTTAATGTATAGCGATCTCCTTCCAAAACTTCTACCACTTCAAATGGGCCCTTAAACTTGGGGTCCAGTTTTGTTTGATTACGTTCTTCGTTCATAATAAGTACAAAGTCACCTACATTAAACTTTTTAATTTTTGCCTTATTTTTATCAAACCTACCTTTGTCATAGGACGCGGCTCTGTCAATATTTCGCACAGCATCTTCCCTCACAGTATTTAAATTAACTATGATCTCATCATCATCATCATATACCATCAGAGATAAAGGACGTGCTAGCTTCCCAATTAATAGTTCTAGAGGGCTCGTTCTTGTCGTTTTATTTATCGTGCAATTGATAGAAAGCTGAACTTCACCAAGAGAATCCTGCCATGACCGATTTTTAGTCTCTACCGTTGTTAACATCGATTTTAATACAGACATTACGCGCCTACCTGTCCGTTTGCACGAGATGAACCAGTTGCTATCAAATGTAAATTTATGTTACTCGAGTTACAAAATTCTTTAAATTCTTTGCTCGCAAAGCATCGGCCTTGGTCTGCTATTATTCGCGTAGGAGTTCCAAATAATGCAACACTATCTTTTACGGCCCTAATACTACTCTTCGAATCAATATTTGTAGCATGAAACAATAAAACGTATTTTGTGAAGGCATCAATTAATACGAAAACATATTCTTTTGAGTCATTTCTTCCGCTCAGCTTACCAGTTGCGTCTATATGTACTGTGTGCCAAGGCGAGGACACTTTCGGTATTGGATGTAACTCCGCTTGGACCTTACCGGAATGTGATTTAGAGACTTTACAGGTAATACAGTTATCTATGAACTTTTTAACGTAACGCGACATACCTTCAAACCAATAAAAATCATAAAGTTTTTCTAATGTCTTGTCATAGCCGAGATGAACTAGTGATTCATGTACGTTACTAACTACCGACCATCGCAATGCCCTGGGCAATATAGGCAAACATTTAGTGCGTCCGTTACGTTGAATTTTTCGGTTAAGTATACCCTTACGTATTTCGTATGATTTAGCAATATCAATATCTAGCTGTCCGTTATTTAAGTCAGACAAAAGTTTTGATATTTCAGTATCACGTTTTTGTTCAGCTAGTAACCAATCTCCTGTCAATTCGGTTAAATTTACAATTTTATGAGGGACTTCATTCGACTTATTATTATTTTGTGAAATATCAACTGGCGGAAGATGATTACGCGATAAAAAGTCGGCATGTGCCAAATTTTTACCTTTATTATAAACGATGTCAAAATTGAAACTTTGTAAATAGGCCCACCACCTATGGACTCGCAGTGTCAAATCAATTTTCTTACGAGATGATTTTAATGAGTTACAATCAGTTATAACCGTAAATTTGTTTCCATGTAAATACTGTCGAAAATGTTTTATTGCATTTACAACAGCTAAAGTTTCGAGTTCGTAACTATGATACCGCGACTCCGCAGGGGAGGTTCTTTTACTGAAATATGCAACCACTCTACGTTTACCGTCTACAACGTTAAATAAAATTGCTCCATATCCGTCCGAGCTCGCGTTGGTGTGTAGCTCTATAGGATAACCGGGATCAAAAATCATTAAAACCGGCTCTTTCGTAAGAATAGAAATAACATTTTGTCTAATATCTTCATGTCGCTTTTGCCAATTAAATGTTACTTTATTATACGTCATTCTATAAAGAGGTCCCATAATACGAGAAAAATTTGGTACAAATTGTCTAAAATATGTAGCTAACCCAATAAATTGCCTCAACTGAGTTGCCGTAGTCGGCGGTGGCAGCTCGGATAGTGCTTCTACTTTTCTGCGATTAGGCCTTATCTCGCCCTCTCTAATTTCATATCCTAAAAATTCAAGTTCAGTTTTCATAAAGGAACACTTTTTCAAATTCAATGAGAACCCTGCTTTGGTTAAAACTTCTAAGACTAAATTAAGTCTTTCGATACCCTGGCTTACTGTCTCTGATATTATCAAAACATCGTCAACATAAATTATAACGAAGGTATTAGCTAATTCACCGAGGGCTTTTACAATAGATCGCTGAAAAACCGATATTGCATTTCTGAGTCCGAACGACATAGCTAAATATTCGTACTGACCATCCGGCGTTACAAAAGCCGTACGCTGTATAGACTCCTCAGATTTAATTGGTATTAAATGAAAGCCTGACGCACAATCCAATTTACTGAAGAAACGCGCACCATTTAAACGTGATATTTGGTCAGAAATAAGCGGTAACGGATATCGGTCCGGAACGGTGTTGCTGTTAAGTTCTCGGTAGTCAATACACATTCTATCTGATCCGTCCCGTTTCTTAACTAAGAGTGCAGGACTCGCAAATGGTGAATCACTTGGCCGAATAATATTAGCTTTCAATAACTCACTAACCTTCTCACGCATTATCCTTCGTTCTTCTGCACTTAATCGGTACGGTCTACTAAACGAATCACTAATTCACCCGTCGTAACTCGCGTTTGAGGCATACCGGTTATAAAATAACTAGCGTACTTATTTAGAACAAAGACTATTTCGAGTTTTTGTTTGATTGAAACATCGGTAATTATATCACTGAAATCGTTACGCGGGGACTGTTTACTATTATTGACACAAAGAACGTCCGATACATTATCATTATTTACGTGGGTACTTTTAAAAATTCTGAATCCGTGAACTAATATTTCTCGCCCAATTATGATATCGCTACGTAAATAAAGGTCTGGCAAAACATGTAACAAAATTTCAATAAAATTATTTTCAATTTCTACAACACAAAATATTTGAATAGTACTTAATACAGCCGACTGGCTTATTCCTTTTAAAGTAATAATGTTTTGAATACGTTTACCACTAAACTTCGACGAAATACTTTCTTTAATTAAAGAACAAGAAAAACTGACCTTGATGTTTTAGTGTTCCGGTTGGAGGGTCAACTACACATACGTCGACACGTCGTTCGCTGCTTTGCACTTCGGAGCCTCCTCCATCGGGGCAGCGTACTGAGATGTGTCCCGGTTTTCCACATTTGAAGCAGACGATCTTCGAGCTGGTAGACTGCGCCTGCTGGTTCGGTCTTGTAGCTTGCTGAGAAGTCTGTGCCTTCATATTTCCTTTACCAATCTTTAGTCTCAGTGAGCAGTTCACCAATTTATGTCCAATCTTGCCACAATGAAAACATTTAACGGCTGACGAACTTAATTTGACACGTTTTGTCTCGAACGTTTTCTGCTCTGGGGCGGAAGTATTTGACTTTCGTTTTAGGTAGGAGAACGCTTGGAGTTCCTGCTGCAATTTCTGTCGAGTATTTATGTCCGAAGTAAATGCCAATCTCTGTAATCTCGCGTCAAATTGTGAGATGTGTGCGAGCGTTGTCGACACAATTATTTGCTCCACGGTCGAATTTTTCCAGCGGTTGTAAAGTGACGTCATGACTCTACTTCCGTATGCCGCTAAGGTCTCATTTTCTTTAGGTTTGTCATTGCTGAGATTAATAAGAGTACCCGCGACAGTCTCTGTTATCATAAATCATGCAGTAAACAAATCTTTGAACTCCGCCCATGTCATTCCTGGATAAGATACCTGAGAAAGCCACGTTGATGCTGATCCCTTGAGTGCCTTACTCAGAGTGACGATCAATTGGCTGCCTTCCATAGGAACGTCCGCAAAACACATATCTGAAGTAGAACACCACGATTGAGCGTCTGCGTCAGACTTATCTGGATCGAACTCCGGGAGATTCATATGCTCTGTTGATCGTTGTGGCTGCTTGAGAGCCTCAATTAAGGCCTTCATATTCGAATTTTGCATTTCGAATAACGCCTTCCAATTATTTTCGTTTTCTTTATTACTTGCTTGCTCGGATCCCACTTCTGATGTCGGATCAGGTGAGTTTGATGGTCCTGAATCGTTGGCCGACATTGCTTATGGGCGATGGAACGAGCAGCAAGGAGAGAATTTATCACGAAGAACTGATTTAAGCGTTTATTGGGAAAATTAATAACAAAAATCAGAATATCACGCTTCACTATATTGGAATCACTCACCATAATAATTAATCACTTTTAAGTACACTAGGTAGAGTCACTGATTATAACGAAACGTTAGACAGTTTCTAGACTTGTGGCACAACGACTGGTAGAGAAGTGGTTGCTCGTCGTCAGACGCCAAGCTCGTCCCCTTCCACCACCCCACCACGTCGATTGCACGAACTTCAGACTAGACTCCGTCGAAACGCCATATTGTGACGTTTGCGTTTCGTCAAATAACTTCCGTACTATTGACTTATCCGACATATTTTTTATTTCAATACATTTATTAAATACTGACAGATCGTTAAGTCTCGCGACAAGCTTTTATTATCATGCAAATTGTACAATATATTGAGGTTATACTTTAATATACATTTCAAGGAGAAATTTATTATCGTCTTTTAAGAGTATTTATAAAATAAAAGCTTTTTTTTTCAAAAAGTTTTTTGAATATAATTTTCTTTTTAGAATCTATACTAATATTATAAATTCGAAAGTATCTCTGTCTATCTGTCTGTCTGTCTGTCTCGCTTTCACGCCAAAACTACTGAACCGATTGCAATAAAATTTTGTACACAGTTATACTAGAGTCTGAGAAAGGACATAGGCTACATTTTGATGTGGGAAAATATCGTATTTCCATGAAAATATCGATGAAAATTAATTCGCATTGCGCGTGGCCAGCGCTCATCCCGGGGGTCCTGGGTTCGAGTCCCGCAGGCGGAACAAAAAGATTTCAATGTTCCTGGGTCTTGGATGTGTATTAAAATAATATTTCAAAAATCTTAAATATATTTTATGTATAATATTATAAAAAATTCAAAAATATATCGATGCAATGAATATTTTAGTTTTAATACGATTCAACGGATGGCGTTTCATTTTTTACTTCATTGTAACATAGAACTAATCATACCTACTTTACTATATAATATTGTTTTTATTCATAACTAGCTGTTGCCCGCGACTTCGTCCGAGTGGACTTTAGTTTATAGCGCGCGGTGTCAACAAAATTTGTGTCAAATTTAAAAACTTTTTAAAACCCTGGTAAGTGGTACCCCTCTTAGGGCCGCGCTACACCGGAATGGCAGCGCTGAAAGTGCTCGCCTCGCCGCTGCCATTCCGGTGTAGCGTGGCCCTTAATTAATCAAAATACCCAAAAACAGCTGTGCAGTGTGCACATAATCTATACTAATATTATAAATGCGAAAGTATCTCTGTCTGTCTGTCTGTCAGTCTCGCTTTCACGCCAAACGCCAAAACCGATTGTAATGAAATTTTGTATACAGATAGTCTAAAGCCTGAGAAAGGACATAGGCTACTTTAAAAAGGGTTGTAAGGGTCGTAAATTTGTTCAAAAAATTCATAATAGATGGCGCCGTGCGTGTTATACATCGCGCTGACGCTTGCTCGATTTTTTTCGATTGTTATATCTATTCTACGGTATTAAATAACTCAGTACTTTATCTGTGCAGGCAGTGACGTAACCTTAAGACCAAATTTCACCAACGACTGTTAAAGTTAATGCTCGAATGAGTATCACGTTAGCTGTTTCGTTTTTCATATGAATGAAAGAGAAGACAGGACATTTTAACAAGCTGTTAACACTAATAGACATTGGTGAAATTGGGGCTAAACCTATCAATGATAAATAGTTTATGGATAAAGTTGTGTATTTGGGGGGCTAAATAAGCTTTAAAATTTGGCATAAAATATAAAGTTTAATATAAAAAAATGAAGTACTTATTGTGTGCACACTGCACAGCTGTATTGATTTAAGAGGTACCAGGGTTTTTTTTATAAAAGCTTTTGACACCAATTTTGTTGACATCGCGCGCTATAAACTGAAGTCCACGCGGACGAAGGACGCGGGCAACAGCTAGTATTTAAATAAAAGTTTTATTTCAAAAAGTTTTTTGTTTATAATTTTATTTTGTTAAAAAAATATTGATCAAAAAGCCATGTAATTTTCAGAGCCGTATCAACCGCAACGAGAGCCGTCTGTTCTGGATGGGGCTGATCCTGTGCCCTCTCATCTGGTCCGGATTCTTCCTCATCTGCCTCTTCGGCCTCAAGTTTAAGTGGATGGCAAGTATATTGTGCTTTTTAAATTAAAGCACTACCACATACTAAACACTTAACATTAATGCTTTAATCCTACTATCCTATCTTATCTTATATCTTTAAACGAGCAATTCTTGTTTATATATATATATATATATATATATATATATATATATATATATATATATATATATATATATATATATATATATATATATATATATATATATATATATATATATATATATATATATATATATATATATATATATATATATATATATATATATATATATATATATATATATATATATATATATATATATATATATAACGTAATTGTCGTTTTATAAGATTATTTTGATGTATGGAGGAAAACAAGTAAACAATTTTGTTTCTCTGTAAAATAAGAGTTTAATCACTAAAAGTAAAATTATAAATAAACTAAATACAACAATAATATATTAATATCATACCTGTAAAATAAGAGAAACGACAATTACGTTTATTGTTATTCCTCCGATAAAATATTAAAATATTTTTAACACAGATCGTTTCTCTTATATCATTTTTTTCATTATAATAAAATTGTCAACTTACTTCAAAATCAAATAAATCATACTTTCTCTTTGGAACTTATACCAGCCTACTCTATAACAAGAAACACCTAAGAGGTAAACTTACATCTCCCCCCTTAAGGAGAAAAAAAAAATCCATTTTTTTTTACATCACTAAATCTAAAGGCCTACATAAGTCTAATTTAAGTCTAACATAGGTACAGGAATCATTTTAGTCACATGAAATAGGTTTGACTCAGCTTTTCTATGACCTGTATCTATTTCATATATAGAACTCGACACTTTCTTTACAATCCTAAATGGTCCAATATAAACTTCATCTAACTTACATCTATTAAGTCTATTTCCATTCTCAACATAAACTAGATCTCCCACATTAAAATTACAATGCTTCCGATTCTTGTCAAATAATTTCTTGTTGTAATCATGGGACTTTTTTGAATTATCCAAAGCAATTTTTTTGTCATTTATCCAACTCTCACTCGTTAAGTTATTTCTAAATTCCTTTGGTAAAATCATTACTTTTTCTGTTCCATACAAAAGATAAGTTGGAGAGAATCCTGTAACTGTGTGAACAGTCTCATTATATTTTTTAACACACTCCTTAGCTATACTAGCCCAAGCTCTTTTCTTCTCTTCTTCGTTAACTTTGCATCTTATCTTATTCACCAATGTTTGATTCAAACGTTCATTTAAGCCATTAGAAAAAGGGCAGTTTACTGCTGTAAATACCAATGGTATATTTCTGTCACCAAGAAATTTTTTTAATGCAATTGAATTGATTCCTGGATATTGATCGGTCAAAATCATGCCTATTTCTTCCGTTTCCACTATACTAGATAAAAGTCTTATGAAATCATTTGCTGTTTGAGTTTTAGACGTATGAATAAATGCGAATCTACTAAAATGGTCAACTAATAAATGCAAGTATTTTTTTGATGATCTCGAACCTCCAAATCCGCCTATTGTATCAATAGACATAATCTCAAAAGGTCTTGTTGCTGGTCCTAAATGAGACATAGATCCAAATCTTTCATGTCCTCTTGTTTTATTTTTTATGCAAGTTTCACAACTTTTGCAAATCTTTTTAATATTATCTGATAAATTTCTTATAAAATAAAATTTACCAATCATCTTTTGCATTTGGTTGATTCCAATATGACACATATTTTCATGAACATCTTTCAAAAAAGTTAAACTTAATTCTTTTGATAAAATTATTTTATCTCTTTTTCCAACCCTTTTGAAGTACACATTATGTTTATTTATTAACTTATCTTTTTGTTCTTGTACTTCCTTATTAATTTCTTGATCTTTCAATATGTCTTCAATGCTTATAAGATTGACAACTCTTAGTTGTTCATCAGTGTTTTCATCTGAATTCAACACTGGATTTCTACTTAAACAGTCTGCCTCTAAATTATTTTTCCCAGGAGAATAAACTACATTAAATTCGTACTGTGATAGGTAATAGGTAAGATCCCCTAATTCTTCGTCCGTTCTTGATTTTAAATTCATATTTTCCAAGGGTTTGTGGTCCGAAAAAACAGTAAATGGTCTTCCTATTAGCCAATATTGCCAAAAAACCACCGCCTCTTTTATCGCCAACAATTCCAAATAAATAGCTTTCTTTTTCTTCTGCGTTTCCGTCAATTTCTTCGAAAAATATGCTACAGTTTTTTCTTGTCCATCTGGCTGTATCTGTTTTAAGACTGCACCAACTCCTTCTATGGATGCATCTGTATAAATGTGTATAGGTAAATTTCTATAAAATTGTAGTACCACAAGCTCAACCTTTCCCGTTAATTGAAGATCTAGTAATAAAAACAAGAAATTGCAAATTTTTCACGACCCTAGATGTAAATTCAGCATTTTGGTCTATTCCTTTAAGAATAGAAGACAGAAAGAAAACAGGGTTTGTAACTCAAGAAGGCCACTACCAGTGGACATGTCTTCCCTTTGGTTTAAAAACGTCTTCAGCAATATTTCAAAGAGTGTTGAGCAACATATTAAGAAAATATAAACTCAACGAATTTACCGTTAATTACATTGACGATATTATCTTGATCTTCTCCGAGGATTTTGATAGCCATATTAATCACTTAAGACAGTTATTAGAAGCTATAAAAAAGGAAGGATTCAGGTTAAAATTTACAAAATGCACTTTTGCCTCAAATTCTGTCAAATATCTGGGACATATCATTCAAAATAATTCAGTGCAGCCTTTAAAAGATAATATTATTTCCGTACAAAACTTTCCTACTCCTAAAAATCAAAAAAACATTAGACAGTTTCTTGGTAAAATAAATTTCTACCATGAATACATACCAAGAAAGGCTATTATATTGGACCCCTTGCATAAATTGTTAAGGAAAGGCCAAAAATTTGTTTGGTCCAATGAATGCCAAAAATCTTTTGACACTATAAAAAATCTATTATGCTCTAAACCAATATTAGAGATATATGACAGAAATTTACCTATACACATTTATACAGATGCATCCATAGAAGGAGTTGGTGCAGTCTTAAAACAGATACAGCCAGATGGACAAGAAAAAACTGTAGCATATTTTTCGAAGAAATTGACGGAAACGCAGAAGAAAAAGAAAGCTATTTATTTGGAATTGTTGGCGATAAAAGAGGCGGTGGTTTTTTGGCAATATTGGCTAATAGGAAGACCATTTACTGTTTTTTCGGACCACAAACCTTTGGAAAATATGAATTTAAAATCAAGAACGGACGAAGAATTAGGGGATCTTACCTATTACCTATCACAGTACGAATTTAATGTAGTTTATTCTCCTGGGAAAAATAATTTAGAGGCAGACTGTTTAAGTAGAAATCCAGTGCTGAATTCAGATGAAAACACTGATGAACAACTAAGAGTTGTCAATCTTATAAGCATTGAAGACATATTGAAAGATCAAGAAATTAATAAGGAAGTACAAGAACAAAAAGATAAGTTAATAAATAAACATAATGTGTACTTCAAAAGGGTTAGAAAAAGAGATAAAATAATTTTATCAAAAGAATTAAGTTTAACTTTTTTGAAAGATGTTCATGAAAATATGTGTCATATTGGAATCAACCAAATGCAAAAGATGATTGGTAAATTTTATTTTATAAGAAATTTATCAGATAATATTAAAAAGATTTGCAAAAGTTGTGAAACTTGCATAAAAAATAAAACAAGAGGACATGAAAGATTTGGATCTATGTCTCATCTAGGACCAGCAACAAGACCTTTTGAGATTATGTCTATTGATACAATAGGCGGATTTGGAGGTTCGAGATCATCAAAAAAATACTTGCATTTATTAGTTGACCATTTTAGTAGATTCGCATTTATTCATACGTCTAAAACTCAAACAGCAAATGATTTCATAAGACTTTTATCTAGTATAGTGGAAACGGAAGAAATAGGCATGATTTTGACCGATCAATATCCAGGAATCAATTCAATTGCATTAAAAAAATTTCTTGGTGACAGAAATATACCATTGGTATTTACAGCAGTAAACTGCCCTTTTTCTAATGGCTTAAATGAACGTTTGAATCAAACATTGGTGAATAAGATAAGATGCAAAGTTAACGAAGAAGAGAAGAAAAGAGCTTGGGCTAGTATAGCTAAGGAGTGTGTTAAAAAATATAATGAGACTGTTCACACAGTTACAGGATTCTCTCCAACTTATCTTTTGTATGGAACAGAAAAAGTAATGATTTTACCAAAGGAATTTAGAAATAACTTAACGAGTGAGAGTTGGATAAATGACAAAAAAATTGCTTTGGATAATTCAAAAAAGTCCCATGATTACAACAAGAAATTATTTGACAAGAATCGGAAGCATTGTAATTTTAATGTGGGAGATCTAGTTTATGTTGAGAATGGAAATAGACTTAATAGATGTAAGTTAGATGAAGTTTATATTGGACCATTTAGGATTGTAAAGAAAGTGTCGAGTTCTATATATGAAATAGATACAGGTCATAGAAAAGCTGAGTCAAACCTATTTCATGTGACTAAAATGATTCCTGTACCTATGTTAGACTTAAATTAGACTTATGTAGGCCTTTAGATTTAGTGATGTAAAAAAAAAGCTGATTTTTTTTTTTTCTCCTTAAGGGGGGAGATGTAAGTTTACCTCTTAGGTGTTTCTTTTTATAGAGTAGGCTGGTATAAGTTCCAAAGAGAAAGTATGATTTATTTGATTTTGAAGTAAGTTGACAATTTTATTATAATGAAAAAATTATTTAAGAGAAACGATCTGTGTTAAAAATATTTTAATATTTTATCGGAGGAATAACAATAAACGTAATTGTCGTTTCTCTTATTTTACAGGTATGATATTATTATATTATTGTTGTATTTAGTTTGTTTATAATTTTACTTTTAGTGATTAAACTCTTATTTTACAGAGAAACAAAATTGTTTACTTGTTTTCCTCCATACATCAAAATAATCTTATATATATATAATATTAATATATATAACATTGAAGTAAAAGAATTTTAGGAGATGAAAACTTTCTCTATCTTTTAAAAATAAAAAAAAACCACTTTAATGTGCTAGATTTTTTACAAAAAACCATTAATAAAAAATACACAATTTTTTTTCTTACACTTGGATTTTTCTATGTGTAATTCCTCGAAATTTATAACATATTGCCTGTGTAAGCGTAGTCCACAAATTTAGCTATCAAATGAGACCTTTTTTATCTTCATAGGATATTTACAAGAGCAGTTCTGGTCAGATTAGTGTGAAAGCCCGAGAAAAACTAAAATGGCTGCCATTTTACAACAATAATATAGCTTATACTTACATCAGAATAACACATAGGCTGTAATTTTAACCGACTTTCAAAATAGGGGAGGTGTTATGTTCGTTTTTTTATGTTGAACGATGACTGCGCCATTTGTGAATCGATTTTCAAAAATTTTCTTTTGGTGTATAGCACTACTAGCTGTTGCCCGCGACTTCGTCCGCGTGGACTTCAGTTTATAGCGCGCGGTGTCAACAAAATTGGTGTCAAAGCTTTTTAAAACCCTGGTACCCCTTAAATCAAAATACCCAAAACAGCCGTGTAGTGTGCACATAATTTTTTATTTTAAATTAAACTTTTTTAAACCAAATTTTAAAGCTTATTTAGCTTTACACAACTTAGCTGCATTACACAACTTTAGCTTTACCCATAAACTATTTACTACATATTTATTATTGGTATGCTGTTGTTTCTGATGTCTAAGTTGGTAGGTGAGTTATTTGATAACGTGTATAACAATCGAAAGAATCGAAAACTTTAGTCCAACATGGTACCACCTCTTATAGAAACACATATGAGCAAGCGATAGCGCGATCTAGGCGATTCTTGGCGCCATCTATTATGAGTTTTGGAACTAACTTAATTTGAACAAATTTACGCATGAACAGCCCCTTATGCCCTTAAAACCTCTTTTTTCAGTAAATACTCAGGCTTTAGACTATTGTGTACAAAATGTCATTACAATCGGTTCAGTAGTTTTGGCGCTGTTGTTTCTGATATCTAAGTTGGTAGGTGAGTTATTAATTAATAACGTGTATAACAATCGAAAGAATCGAGAAGCTTAGCTCAACATGGTAACATCTCTTATAGAAATACATATGAGCAAGCGATAGCGCGATCTAGGCGACTCTTGACGCCATCTGTTATGAGTTTTTGGAACTTACTTAATTTGAACAAATTTACGCATAAACACCCCCTTACAACCCCTTTTTCCAGTTAAAAAGTAGCCTATGTCTTTTCTCAGGCTTTATACTATCTGTGTGCAAAATTTCATTACAATCGGTTCAGTAGTTTTGGCGTGAAAGCGAGACAGACAGACAGAGATTATTCTGTGTGTGAGCGGCTTATTCTGTGTGTGAAACATACAAATATAAAAATTTATCCAATAATCAAGGATGTTTTTTGAAAATCTTCCGTTAAAATTTGCCATCAGATTCTGGTAGACCTATACTTTTCATAGTTTTTTAGATCGAGACTCGAGTTTGTCAAGCGATTAAAAAGCATTAGCATCAATCGCATGGAGCGTAATAAACTAAACAATCTTATCTATACTAATATTATAAAGCGGAAGAGTTTGTTTGTTTGTTTGTTTGTTTGAACGCGCTAATCTCAGGAACTACTGGTCCGATTTGAAATTCTTTCAGTGTTAGATAGTCCATTTATCGAGGAAGGCTATAGGCTATATTTTATCACGCTAAGACTAATAAGAGCGAAGAAATAGAGGAAAGTGTGGAAAAAACGGGGGGAATTTATTTGAAAGGGCTTATTTGATCGCGCTAATCTCAGGAACTACTGGTCCGATTTGAAAAATCTTTCAATGTTAGATAGCCCATTTATTGAGAAAGGCTATAGGCTATATTTTATCACGCTATGTCTAATAAGAGCGAAGAAATAGAGGAAAGTGTGAAAAAAACTGGGGAAATTATTTGAAAGGGCTTATTTGAACGCGCTAATCTCAGGAACTACTGGTCCAATTTGAAAAATTATTTAAATGTTAGATAGCCCATTTATCGACAAAGGCTATAGGCTATATTTTATCACGATAAGACTAATAGAAGCGAAGAAATAGAGGAAAGTGGAAAAAACGGGGGAAATTATTTGAATGGGCTTATTTGAACGTGCTAATCTCAGGAACTACTGGCCCAATTTAAAAAATTCTTTCAGTGTTAGATAGCCCATTTATTGAGGAAGGCTATAGGCTATCTCAAGTTATTACGTAAGTTATTATCATATCAATATTAAAAATCTTTTACGTTTTAAATAAATAGATCGACTTGGACATCGCATGAAAACACAATGTATCTTACAATTTATACTGTATAATTATTATATTACTAGCTGTTGCCCGCGACTTCGTCCGCGTGGAATTTAGTTTATAGTTGTTCCCGTACATCGCTTGAATCGTTTACGCGCAAATCAGAAAAGTATATTGTGTGGGAACCGAACCGCACATTCTTCCGGGATAAAGGCATTCCTTGTCCCAGATTCAAATTAGTATCTCTAATGTCCATGCCAAATTTCATCAAAATAGATTAAATAGTTTAGACCAGGGCTTCCCTAACTGTTTAACATTGTCCCAAAGGCGTCGCATGTCAACACAACCAAATCGAGTAAACGCCTCGCCCATTATGTCTTTCATACATCCCGGGCAGTCTTAGATATCCCCAATTTCAGAAGCTATGCTCAGAAAAGCAAGCGCATCCTTCACTTTAGCCAGCCTTGCTGGCTTGTGCTTGTGTTTTGATTTGGTCATTATTTCCTAATAAAAATATAAATTTCCAAATAGTGTTTTATGATAACCTATGTTGGGTAGGCTAGTTCTAAAATTAGAAAGTATTCTTGGTTGGTTGGTTGAGAGGCGTCGTAAAGAAATGGCAAAGTCCCAAGGGCGTCACAGTACAAATCAGTTTGGGAAGCCCTGGTTTTGGTGATAATCATAAAAGTGTATTGTACAGGAACCGTACATTTTCCGGAACAAAATTAGTATTCCTTGTCCTTTCCCAAGACTCAAAGTATCTCCATACCAAATTCCATCAAAATAGATTCAATAGTTTACGCGCAAATCATAAAAGTATATTGTGCAGTAACCGTACATTTTTCCAGGACAAAATGTATCCTATGTTCTTTTTCGGGACTCAAAGTATCTTTATACCAAATTTCAACAAAATGGGTCCAGCCGTTTACGCGTGATGTCGTGACCACGCAAAATATAACGTTCCGCGCGGCTTCGCCCGCGTAAATGAGATATTTCACAGACAAAGTAGTACACAAAAAATAGGTAGCCTATGATTCTTCACGTGGTCTACTTCTTATCTGTGCCAAATAACAGAAACATTGCTCCAGTAGTTCTTGAGATAAGCCCTTTCAAATAATTTCCCCCGTTTTTCCCACATTTTCCTGAGTTTCTCCGGTCGTATTAGTCTTAGCGTGATAATATAATATAGCCTATAGTCTTACTCGATAAATGATCTATCTAACACTGAGATAAGTTTTTAAACCGGACCTGTAGTTCCTGAGATTGACGCGTTCAAGCAAACATACTCTTCAGGTTTATAATATTAGGTAGGTATAGATTTTTTAAAATTATCGCTTGACAAACTCGAGTCTCGATCTAAAAGACTATGAAATGGTATAATATGGTAGTGAATAGTGATGATGATGATGATGAATGTAATTTGCATAGTAGCATATGCTTTCTGTTCTTAAAACAACGCCGAAACTCCCAAACTTATATCTATAAAGAATCAGGAGTTCTCTCAGTACCTTCCGAACCACGGTATACCAGGTATATCTCGGTGCGAAATCTTTTCGGATTAAAATCAAAATTCGGTGCAAAATCGGAATTAGTTTTTAATTAGGTAAACGACCTGTTTTTAGTAATAACTAAGAAGATGATCTTACAAATAAATAAATAGAAAGTAAAAAATCATATTCAATGAATTTGAAAGAATATTTCATGATCGTGTATATTTAAGTAATACTAATACTAATATAAATAATAGTAATATTTAAGTAAAGTAAACCAAATTATTATTGATTGTGGACTTCATAATATTTTCGCAGACTTTTTCCGCGGAAAATCAGTACTTATCGAAAGCTAATATAGCTTGCTGGAAAAATGCCACGGGCCCCCGACCCAAATGGGCAAAAATGTTTAAGTACATAATATTGTTTATTATAAACGTGACGATTTTTACTGATAGAGCCCCATCAATTTGCCACGGGCCCCGGATCTTATAATTACGCCACTGTCAATGTCCTTTTTCGGGACTCCTAAGTATATATTATGGAGTTATCCATGCCAAATTTCAGCAAAATCTGTTCAGCAGTTTAGGCGTTAAGAGGTAAGAGACAGACACACTTTCGCACTTATAATATTATTAGTAAATTAGTAATATCAATAGGTAATTAGTATATTAGTATTATAATATTATAAATGCGAAAGTGAATATTGAAGGAATTAGTAATAAATATTGAACCGACAATAATTTTATTTATATCGTTTTTTCAATTACAATATATTATTATACATAAAACAATGGTATTAAAAATAACTTGCACGTGATATTTTAGAAATATTCATGCGAGACTTAGATTTAAGCATGATTAATAATCGGCATGTTGATTTCGATACGTTTCCCAATTCCGTCTCAGAAACGAATAAAACCTTAATTCACGAATCCGAGATTGGGATTTTTTGCACCCTGCAACACAACAGTACCTCGTACCGCCCATATTTTCCTTATTCAGAGCACTTTTTAAGGTTTTCAACGTGTTTTCATTTTTAACTAGTAAACCGTATTTCACAGCTAATCGCACTCTGACACCCACGTGTTGCCTGAATCTGCCACTCGCCGCGCCACTAGAGATATCCAAGAGGCCTTAGATACTTTTTAGTTCATATTATAATTAGTATGTTATTATTGTTTTTACCTTGGAAGTCGGTTTTAATTTTTTGTTAAAAATAATAATTTCATTCTTTTTAGTTACGTAGTAGAATAATTAATACACTATATTATTCTGTATCTTATTACAAGCTCACTGGTGAGCGAGACACAATACAATAACAATAGATTTCCAAGAATCCACGGTCGAAGGATTAATAGGAGTATAATCAGTAAAACCGTTTCGGAGGAGTAAGGAGTAAGGACACGAGAATTTTAAATAATTTATGAAGATAAGAAGATGTACTTATTTATTGTATTAAATATTAATATCATAAGGCACTTATTTAAAGGGGCAGTTGTAAATTGCAGTTTTGGAAAGTTAAAAATTATAAATGGCACGTGTAATAACTAGTTTAGCAGTTAAAACTAAGCAGTAAAGTAAACAAAAATGAGTTGTAAAAAAAAATGAAATGGATCATTGAAAACATTATTGAACAGTAAAATTATTAAATGAGCGGTACAAATTTATGAATGAGCGGTTACGGAATTTGTCAGTGAGAAATCTTATTCTAAGCAGTTTTTTAAACAATGAGGTGGTAAAATATAATAAAATCGGCCAAGTGCGAGTCGAACTCGCCCATGGAGGGTTCCGTACCGTTATAAAGCGAAAGTAAGGGTTGATTCTTCGCCGCCGCAACGTAGATGCATTTCTAAATTTGTATGGATTTGACAGATTTCAATTGCGTCAGACGTATTGCGAATCTGTCAAATCCATACTAATTAAGAAATGCATCTACGCGTCGCGTTGCGATCTGGATCAACCCTAAGACGGTCGCCGGCTGCTGCCGCAGCACGCTAGCTGCGCTCGCGCGGCTCCCTCTGTGTTGTGGTCTAAGTTCTAACCTAACCTTACCTACTCTTGGACTTCTGGATTGTGTTTGTTTTTGTTTTGGCGGGGGGCTGCGCCCCCCGAACCCCCCCTTAAGGGGACGGCTACCCCCCTCCCCTCCCCCACTACGGTATCCGTGGTTGAGTAGTCCTACTGTTAAGTCGTTATCCGCTCATTCCATCATTTTTATCTCTCATTCATAAGGTTGAAATTCGGTTGTTTTCCAGAATAGTAGGTAAATAATATCTCGGCGATTTCGCGCCGTTTGTATTACTTACAAAGTAATACAAACGGCGCGTATGGAATTATAATTGCATGGAAGTGAGACATTTTTTTAAATAAAATAAGGGGGCAAACGAGCAAACGGGTCACCTGATGTAAAGCAACTTCCGTCGCCCAGGGACACTCACAGCATCAGAAGAGCTGCAAGTGCGTTGCCGGCCTTTTAAAAGGGAACAGGGTAATAGTGGAGGGTAAGGATGGGAAGGGAAGGGAATAGGGGAGGGTTGGGAAGGGAATAGGGTAGGGGATTGGACCTCCGGTAAACTCACTCACTCGGCGAAACACAGCGCAACCGCTGTTTCACGCCGGTTTTCTGTAAGAACGTGGTATTTCTCCGGTCGAGCCGGCCCATTCGTGCCGAAGCATGGCTCTCCCACGTATATCCCTCGGAGACATGCATGTACTTGTATTATAGAAGCAGCTTACTTCTCAAAGTAATGTCAAATGTGTGCCTTACGCTCTGGAGTTAAGGCTGAATTTGTTATGTTTAATTTTGGTGACATTGGTGACCCTGACGTGGTAATGATGATGATGATGATGAATGTAATTTGTATAGTAGCATATGCTTTCAGTTCTTAAAACAGCGCCTAAACCCGCAAACTTGTATTTATAAGGAATCCGGAGTTCTCTTAGTATCTTCGGAACCATAGTATACCTCGGTGCAAAATCTTGCGTTTTGGTAGCATATGCTTAGGATTCTTCTTATAAAACCAAAATCACCAAATGTTTCCATATAAATTTCGAGGAGTTCCCTCGATTACTCATGGATCCCATCATCAGGTCACCACTTTTGTGAATATAGTACCAAATTGGAGTGAAACCTAATACAACAAAACAAAAATTTCGAAAATCGGTTCACAAACGGCGGAGTAATTGTTGAAAATACACAAATGAAAAAAATAAAAAAAATATCCACAGCCGAACATATAACCTCCTCCTTTTTGGAAGTCGGTTAAAAATTGCCTTATCTCAAAAATTACAGAACCGATTTTGGTGAAACTTGTAGTGTTCCCTAAGCTGAATAATACCCAGTACAACAAAAAAAACACTTAAATCAGACTTGTAGTTCCGGAGATATGCGAACACAAACATAGAAACATACTTACATTTGAAATTTTATATCTAGCTTCGCAGATATTTTATTTTGCACTGAACTAAATGATTTAGTCCTTGCTGTCTAAAATATATTCATAACTAACTGACTTAAATAAGCAATGTTCTGAATATATTTTCTTTTTCAAAACTTTAAAATGGCTGCAGTTTCGGAACCCACCACTAAAATAAAAAAACGCTCTTATTTTTTTTTTAAATATAAACGCTCCTTTTTTTTCTTAAATAATATTAAACGCTCTAATCAGTTTTATCTAATATACAAAACCTACTAAGTCTCCATGACGCTCGATTGACTACAAAAATAGCACCCTCCCCTCCTCTACTATAAAGTAACTCTAATATTTTTCAGCTGCTGGTATCAATAGCGCTGACCCTGACTGGTGCTAATCTGTACGGCTACGTGAAGTGCAAGTTTGGCGCCAAGGAGAATCTGCAGTCGGCCACCACAGATTTCGTCCGCTCTCAAATTCTACAGAACGCCACCGCTTTCATGTTTAACCCAACCCCGCCAACCACCGCCAACGCTGGGGTCATCTAGAATATATAGTATTGATTTATTGGAGTTGTTTATTTTAGTAAGTAGAAGTTCCGGCTCCTAAAAAATAGTAGTCGAACGTTTTATCTTTTTTTAAACAATAAAATATGTCTAAATACACCGGTTATTCCTTTATAGTTTATAGTCTATACTAGCGGGGCTAAAATGGTCGCTTTGGAGAATCATACAATTAATCATAATATGATTAATTTTTAAACTCCACTTTGCATGCAATTCATATAGTGATTGACTTAGATTAATGATTGGTCCCGAGAGCGGCGCTCGCGCGCGGATATCAATCATTAATCGAAGCGAATCACTTTTAAACTCCACTTTGCGTGCAATTCATATAGTGATTCGCTTACATCAATGATTGGTCTCTCGCGCGGCGCTCGCGCGCGGCGACCAATCAATAATCAAAGCGCATCACTATATGAATTGCACGCAAAGTGGAGTTTAAAAATGAATCATATTATGATTCAATATATGATTCTCCAAAGCGACCGTTTTAGCCCCGCAGGTGTTCCCAATCTTTTTCAGCCTACGGAGCAGTTACACGTTCAATATTTTTTCAATATTTTAAACACCTTTGATGCACCTGGGAAAGAGGTAACTTATAGGAATCTAAAGGCCACAAACTGGAGTGTATTCAGAGAGGAATTGCAGATAAACCTCGCAGCAGCCAACAAAGCTGTCAAGACCGTAGAACAACTGGAACTAACGGTGGGAGAGCTGGAGCATAGCTTAAATTATGCTTACCTCAGAAGCTGTCCTGTTAAGAAAACGTCAAATAAACGCAACGTACCTTGGTGGAACGGTACTCTGGCGCAACTCAGGAAAGAGACGCGAGCTACAGAGCTCGGGTCTCTTTCCTGAGTTGCGCCAAACAGTTAACAGAGCCAAAGCTAGCTAGCTAGCTAGCTAGTAGCTCTCATCCCAGCACTCTGAAAAGGCCAGATGGTACTTATACTAAAACGGCGGAAGAAACGCTAAGGCCCGTATTTTTGGTCAGTACTTAAGATGCGACGCGGTCTCAAGACGCGGTTCGGCTCTGTGATTGGTTGGCTGTCAAAATTTCGACGGGCCTAAGATTACTAGCCGACGTCCACTTCCCCAACAGTATCCATCTCGAAAATCACGAAGCCTTCTCTCACACGATTATTAAAACGAGACCATCAGTTGACGATTGGAGAAGAGCTTCCGTGATCTTTAAGCCTGACCGAGTCACTTGGGCAATTGACAGTTTCAAGCCTTACAAGACCGGCAGCGAGGATAGTATATTTCCGGCCCTCCTACAGCAGGGCAAGGATATTATCCTTCCTCTGCTACTGAAAATATTCAGAGCAAGTTTTGCGTGGGGCTACATCCCATTGGCATGGACAAAGGTAAGGGTGTCCTACATACCCAAAAGTGGGGACAAAGACGAAGATAAAAGTCACACAGACCAATTAACCCCACTTCTTTCATGCTTAAAACAATGGAGAAGGTGGTCAACCTACACATAAGGGACACCTATCTCACAAAAATGCCGCTGCATGAAAGAACATGCCTACCAAAAAGGCAAATCTACCGAGACGGCCTTAATGGACTTGGTAGATCGGATTGAGAGAGCAATTGAAGATAAAGAGATTGCGTTATGTGTCTTCCTCGATATTGAAGGCGCATTCGACAACACTTCAACCAGCTCTATCACAAATGGCCTGGCTTCAAAGAATATAGATCCAACAACTAGGAAATGGATCAAAGCCACGCTCGACAATAGGGCAGCCTCATCGACTATTATGGACCTGACATTTAAAATCAGGCCCACTCCCTGGTAGTGGATGAGCTACTAAGGGAACTGAACCTCATAGGTTACTACACTCAAGGGTACGCTGACGACCTGGCGATTATGGTGGTGGGAAAATGCGCATCGGTGGTCGCTGGGTTGATGCAGTCAGCTCTAAGAGTCGTCGAGGATTGGTGTCAAAGGGTCAAGCTAACAGTAAACGCTGATAAGACGGTCTTGATACCTTTCACCAAAAAGAGGAAGTTGGAGGGACTAAGATCCCCAACACTCTTCGGGAAAACTATTAAGTTTGCGGGTGATGTCAAATATCTAGGAGTAATTCTAGACTAAGGACTCACTTGGAATAAGTACATCGAGTATATTACGAAAAAGGATAGATGTGTTCTGGGTTCCTGTTGGAAGCTTGTCAGCTCTAAATGGGGTATTCGGCCGAAGGCAATGCTATGGCTATATACAGCCATAGTGAGACCTATTACCACATATGGCTGCGCAGTGTGGCATAAAAAGGCTGAACAAGTAAACTGTAATAAAAGACTAAACGGCGTACAGAGACTGGCATGTCTAATAATCACGGGTGCACTCTCGTCAACAACCAAACAAACTCGGAAAGACAACCGTGCGGAAGCCGGATTCTACGGAGGCAGGCCACCAAAAGGCAAATACGCCTGTTTGGGGGAGTTTGCGGCCGTGTTTCAGGCTGAAGTCTTCGCTATCCTCGGTCGTTCACTAGAAAGCCTGGAGATGGCCCTAGTTAATAAAAACGTTTTTATTTTCTCCCATAGTCAAGCTGCACTTAAAACCCCAACCATATCGTTCAATTTATGAGCAGTATTGGGTTGGGGATGATACTCTAGTGCGAAGGAGTCACAATAGATCCTCATGGGTCGCAGTGACGTCAGGGCTACAGCAACCTGCCTTCTTTAAAAAAAAACACCTTTGATGATTATTATATGTAGTAAGGTTAAGCAGGTAAATAATAATAAACAAGTATTAAATCTTCTGCCTGCTTTGTATAATTCATAACATAACAATTTTATTTTATAATATTTGTGGTTTCGGATAATAATGGAGAATCGACTCACGGTGCCCCTCTTGCCTTTCCATGGCGCACCAGGGCGCCGCAGCACCCAGTTTGTGAACCCCTGGTCTATACCTATAATAAATTTCTCAATGACAATAATTATTATTGTGAAGGTAAATAATAGTAGGTAATTAATGTATAATGTATTTAGGTATTTATTAAGCTTCCGAAACATAAAGTACAAAGCATCAATTAAGGCCCAGTGGTCCCTAAAATTAGCAGGTCGATGTCTGTCAGTACGAATATCGACGTTAAGACATTAAAATAGCATTCATATCAGTGCGCCTTGTACAGTGGCGATTACGCGCTCGCCGCGTGCCTTGATAATAGAAAATAGGAGTAAAAATCTTTTGTTTTTAGTATTACACAAATCAAATATATCAAATCGTTTACATTAGGTTACGACACATATTATACCATTTTTTGTCTTTTCTAGAAAGTGTGTAATTTAGCCATATAAAATTAAATTAAGAAATTTAAAAAAACCCCCGCCAAACAACTTTAAAAAGTAATGAAATAATATTAACTGCTTTTAAGTTCAAATAATTCCTAACTCGTGTAAAGTATTATTTAAGTCCATAATTGTTGTCAAGGTGTGTCGGGGGACCGCCAAGTAAACTACAACCTACAACCGCCAAGTCGCTGATTATCTCGATTCAGTTCGCTGTGAATTGATCCTTAAACTTGTTATGCGAAATCAAACATCTACATTAGCGGTCCCCCGACACACCTTAAGAGGATACCACAGCGGCTAGAGAAATGAAAAAAAAGTACGTGTTATATCTATAGCTGTCTCCCTTACCTCAAGCCTATACCGCAGAACGCGATAGAGACAACTGTAGAAAATCCAGAAAATCAACGATTCGTTGTCCCCTGATTCCTTCTCCAAAACTTAACCGATTTAAGTACTTTTTTCATTAAAGATTAAAAAAAGGCTTGAGCTGTGTTCCTATGTTTTGCTTTTTTTGTATAATCTATCCAAATCTGTTTTCTGGACGTTTGAACACAGTGGAAAATCTGGCCATTTTTTTGGGTTTTTGAACGTTCATATCTTATTTAATAATTAAATTATGAAAAAAAAGAAAACATAGGGACATTGTATTAGTGGCCTTAGATATTCAGGAAAAAAATTATAACTCTACTAGCATTATCCAGGGAGGAAACAGGGGACAGCGTTTGTATGGAAAAAATGGCGGTGTGGAATCCTCTTAACAAGAATTATGGACTAAAATATTACTTTACACAATTTAGGAATTATTTGAACTTAAAAGCAGTTAATATTATTTCATTTCATTTTAAAGTTGTTTGGCGGGGGTTTTTTTTAAATTTCTTAATTTAATTTCATACTTTTTAAACTTGTGTTGGTTTAAATAGTGCAGAATAATTCCTATCAACACAATCATATTCTTGTAATTACGATATTCTACAAATGTAAATATTTACATGCTGCTGCTGTAGCATCACCTTGATTCTATAGGAACCGAGCTTCGTATGAACCCAAAGTTGAGGTTTCATGTTTGGGCTCATATTAACGGCCTCATCGAAAAGGACATTGATAGATGGTAATCATGAGAATATGATTCTGTTGATAGGAATTATTCTGCACTATAACCAACACAAGTTTAAAAAGTATGAAATAAAATAAAATTAAGAAATTTAAAAAGACCCCCGCCAAAACAACTTTAAAAAGTAATGAAATAATATTTACTGCCTGTAAATTCAAATAATTCCTAACTCGTGTAAAGTAATATTTTAGTCCATAATTGTTGTCAAGGTGTGTCGGGGGACCGCTAATGTAGATGTTAGATTTCACTTAACAAGTATAATGACATATAATGATCAATTCACAGCGATCTGAATCGAGATAGGTAACCAGCGACTTGGCGGTTGTAGGTTGTAGTTTACTTGGTGGTCCCCCGACACACCGTTTTTTTGTTTGAAAGCTGACATGATCGAGAGTGTTCTTAGCTATAGTTCATCATCATCAGCTTGCTCAGTGCTGAACAATCAGGGTTTATCTGGTTCATGAAAGGCCGTTGGCAACTTGTAGTCGTTTGATGGGTTTTATATTTCATTCTAGTTCGTGACATTTGTGAATATACAATATACGTATACACATAATAATGGAAAGTTGACCTGGTACTGCAGCATCACCTGGCAATCAATAGGATATCCAACTCCTCGCCAACTTAGAGCAGAGGTTTCGTGTTTGGGCTCATTTTAATTGCGACAACCAGTAAGAAGTAGATAACCAATAAATTTTTGCATGCTGCTGCTGCAGCATCACCTGGA
Source organism: Aricia agestis (assembly GCF_905147365.1). NCBI lineage: Eukaryota > Metazoa > Arthropoda > Insecta > Lepidoptera > Lycaenidae > Aricia > Aricia agestis. Next base: position 17,450,870 of record NC_056428.1, on the reverse strand, counting down.
TTCTATAGGAGCCGAGCTCCATATGAACCCAAAGTGGAGGTTTCATGTTTGGACCCATATTGACGGCCTCATCCAAAAGGACATTCCTAGATGGTATTCACTGGAATATAATATGATCCTGTTGATAGGAATTATTCTGCACTTATAGCCAACACTAGTTTAAAAAGCATGAAATAAAATTAAATTAAGAAATTAAAAAAAACCTCGCCAAACAACTTTAAAAAGTAATGAAATAATATATTTTACTGACGTTAAGTTTAAATAATTCCTAAGTGTAAAGTGATATTTTAGTCCATAATTGTTGTCAAGGTGATCGCTAATGTAGATGTTTGATTTCACATAACATTATAGTTTAAGGGTCAGGTCACAGCGAACCAAATCGAGACAATCAGTGACATGGCGATACAAAATGCAAAAGACACTGTTGGCGGTCCCCCGACACACCGTGACAACAATAATTATGGACTAAAATATCACTTTACACTTAGGAATTATTTAAACTTAAAGTCAGTAAAATATATTATTTCATTACTTTTTAAAGTTGTTTGGCGGGGGTTTTTTTAAATTTCTTAATTTAATTCAAGTTGTGTACTGATATAAGTACCTTTGCGTATATTTCTGAAAAAATTTAATCAAATATTTTCAGAACGTTGAACTACATGTTGCCTACCACCGGTTCGGGAACTAACCCGGCGAGAAGAACCGGCGTAAGAAACTCGCACGGGGCCACTTTTTAGTAAAAAATATGTCTTTAAAAAAAATAAAATTTACAATGTAAATACTTAATCTATACAATATGAATACACAATTGTAAGTCACATATAATAAATGTAGAAGCAGCCATCCTACTCCCAAGATGTGCTATCGTTTAGGAAATCGTTGACCGTATAGTAGTAGGCTTTGGCACACAAACGTTCTTTAATTACTTTTTTAAATTTATTAATTGATAGATTTTGAACGTTTTCCGGGATTTTATTGTAAAGGCGTATACATTGACCTTTAAAAGATTTACTTATTTTGCTAAGTCTGATCACTGGTATTTCCAACTTGTGCCTATTTCTAGTGTTTCTACCGTGACTATCACTTTTAGTTTTAAATTTAGTTAAATTCTTTTTAACATACAATACATTATCCAAAATGTATTGAGAAGCAACAGTTAGAATACCGATTTCTTTAAACTTTTCTCTCTGAGATTCAAAAGCTGACATTTTATAAATTGAGCGTATAGCTCGCTTCTGCAGCACAAAAATTGTATTGATGTCGGCTACGTTTCCTCATAAAAGGATACCATAAGACATTCTACTGTGAAAATATCTAAAATAAACTAGTCTTGCCGTGTCTTCATCAGAAATTTCCCTAATTTTTCTGACTGCATATGCTGCAGAACTGAGCTTACCTGCAAGATTAGCAATATGAGGACAATATACTTAGGTAAATAATGACATTTCCTTTACTAAAAACCTTATTTAAAAAACCCATTTTACGTAGTTGCAACAACCACAGCGCGTTAAGCATCTGAATGGAGATAAAATCTATGAAATAATATACTTAATATAAAAAACGTTAATTATTTTAGGTATATTATGTTCATGGCATAGAAAAAATATCTACTTTCTAGGAAAGTACTAGATATTTTTTCTATTAAAGTACTAGATTTTCGATAAAAGTACTAGATAAGATATTTAGTAGGGATGTCAACATGGTCCAGGGGGGCCTACTGCCCCCCCTGCCCCCCCCCCCCCCTCTGTACGCCCATGATTGTTGTAACATTTTATTTCATGGTGCCTAAAATATTTTTACGGCAATATAGTTTACATGACATGCTAAACTTGCTATGTTTAATTTTTATTAAATTACTAGTTGTTGCCCGCGACTTCGTCCGCGTGGACTTCAGTTTATAGCGCGCGATGTCAACAAAATTGGTGTCAAAAGCTTTTATAAAAAAAAAACCCTGGTAACCCTTAAATCAAAACAGTTGTGCAGTGTGTACATAATATTTTTTTTTTTAATTAAACTTTATATTTTATACCAAATTTTAAAGCTTATTTAGCAATTAGCCCCCCAATTACACAAGTTTACCCATAAACTATTTATCATTGATAGGTTTAAGGTTACGTCACTGCATAGATAAAGTACGGTACTGAGTTATTTAATAACGTAGAACAGAAATAACAATCGAAAAAAATCGAAACTTGAAAGTAGGATGATACCACATCTTATAGAAAGACTTTTGAGCAAATTTACGCAGTTTCACCCCCTTACAACCCTTTTTTTTTTAGTAAAAAAGTAGCCTATGTCCTTTCTCAGGCTTTAGACTATCTGTATACAAAATTTCATTACAATCGGCTCGGTGGTTTTGGCGTGAAAGCGATACAGACAGACAGACAGAGATACTTTCGCATTTATAATATTATATGGTATAGATTGTAATTTGTAACCATGTATCATTCTGTCTACTCTGCCATGGGCGTACCCAGGTTCTGGGCCAGGGGGGGGGGGGGGGGGGGGGGCAAATCACCCAGGTTCTGGGCCAGGGGGGGGGGCAAATCAGATTTTTATAAGGTAAATTTTTATAAAGAAAAAAAATTAATAATTTTTAGTTGTAAAAATATTGTAATGCAAACAAATGGCAAAAATTCGTTCTTAATTTTTTACTCGTATAGATAAAAGTACCTACTAGATAATATACTTAGTAGGGACGTTAACATGATCCAGGGGGGGGGGGGGGGGGGCAACTGCCCCTCCTACCCCCCCCCCCCCCCCTCGGTACGCCCATGTTTGTAACCTTGTTTGTAACATACGAATTCCGAAAATACCCAAAAATTGTATTTTTTTCAAAATTGAAATGTTCAAGTTTCAAGCCATATTTTTAAACTTTTTATTCTACGTAAAGACAAGTTTTCATATAAATAATTATACATCGAAGTTAACACATATTATTAGTTTAGTACAATACTAGCTATTTGACCGAGCTTTGCTCGGTATTCTATGAAAATGAAATTTTCTAAAAATTATTCCTAGCTAGATCGATTTATCGCCCCCAAAACCCCCTATATACTAAATTTCATGAAAATCGTTGGAGCCGATTCCGAGATTCCAATTATATACATATATATATACTTGAAGATTAATTATTTTGTACGTTATGAAAAAGTGATTAATCTCCCAAAAAATATGCTCCAGGTGAGGCTCGAACTCACAACCCCGGCATTGCTCACGAACACTGTCTTATAAGTACCGTGCGCTAACCAATTGCGCCACTGGAGCTCTGGCTGCCTCTTAGAAATTTCGAAGCGTTTTCCACATATCAAATTACGAGACTTTAATTAGCTTTTTCGTCTAACTTTTAAGTTGGGTCTACAAAAACAAAAAATCAAACAGATTTTGACAAGAAACTACAATTTTTATGGACACAATAACTTAGGAACCCAGTATAAATACGTTTCGCAGTTGCCGTAACAAATTTCTGTATTTGTGTAAATTTTGACGATTAAGTACTATGAAATGTATTAAAATAAAACATAGCTTTATTTCTCATATTTAGATACGATATTATTTATAATTATTTTGCATTTAATTAACAATTTGTTTATAAAAAGAATCAAATAATTTTCGTGAAATGGGACGATCGAATCGACGTCATTAATGTGTTGTCAATTTGCTGTCAAATGAAATGTCAGTAGGTACCTACTCTGGTTCTCGGGTGATTAATTTATTTGTTGTGAAAATATTATTATGTGATTTAAAAAACATAGCTACGTGAAAACTAAACAAATTTTGTGTTTTGGTGTCCAGTTACATCCTTTTTTGCACTTCTACTTTGTCTAATATGTACTCAAAATGAACTGGTTCGATACATCGGGGCTAACAAGTCTAGCTAAAACTGCGCTAAAAGAAGCCCAGAAAACTATCGACAAAGCCCTAGATATTCAAGATGATAGCGGAGATGAGCAGGAAGGTGCGGCCGACGGTCACAAGGCCCAGGCATCCACAGAAGGCGACGGTACGCCTCAAAAGGATAATTCAGATTTCTTCTCTTCCTGGGGCCTAACAGTGAGTGCGGAGAGCGCCAAGCCTGAACTGATACAAGAGCAGCCCGTTGTCACCGAGAGTCCCTCTAAGACTAACGCGCAAAGCATGTGGGGCTCCTTTGCTGGCTCGTTTTTTGAGCAGCCGAAACCCGAAAGTAGCATCGTTCGCCCTCCGAAAGCTAAGTCTATGAATCTAATTACAGACAAGTATGATAGCCAGGATGACTTATTCTCTAAGAGTCAGCTCGTTATGTCCGACGGGAGCGAGTGTGGCTCCAAATTCCAAGATCCTAGCAAAGATGAGAGGAGACGAAATTCGTCTATATCTAACATGCTATCTCTAGTGTCCAGCAGAAACAGTTCAGACTCAGTGGAGGTGTTGTCCCAGAGCCTCAAATCGTCCCCAGACTCTGAGCCTCTGTCTTGCCCCTCAGTGTCACACAGTAGCAGTGCAGGACCAAAGTTAAACTCAGAGTCAGTGGAGATACTACCGGACAGTTTAGTCAGTCCTAGCTCAATAGAATGCCTGGGCTTTGATAGCTACATCAGTGAAAAGAACAGCCCCCTGAGTACCTCATCTAATATGTCCCCATGTGATTCATCAGATAAAAAGTTAACCCCCGTAGGGGATAGAACAGAGAGACCTGAAACTGCAGACAGTGTTAGCTTGGTGGCTGATGATGATGAGGATACTATGTCCTACAATTCCATATCTGAATGTACAGCACCCACTGTACTCGACACAGATGATAAGCCAGTTAGCCCCTTCCCTAAAATAGCAAGAATCGAGAGAAGTATTAGTAGAAAGGAGCCAGAGTTGCAGCAGTCCATATCAAGCCAAAGAATGCAGATTAGTGAGAATTCATCAAATGATGGTTCCTGGTCAGACAGGACATTGAATGCTGATAATGACAGTATAAACATGGAAAATTCCTTGGAGGAGATCAGAAAAGAGGCCGAGCAAGAGGACACACTGATGGACAAGCTGAGTGACTCCTCCTCCTTCTATAATGTTAAGGTCACAAAGGACATGATGAAGTCGGAAAGCTCAGCATTTGTCAATGTAGAAAAGCAGCAGTGCAGTGCTACAGATAGCTCAGAATCATCACAGAGAGATGCCAGCTTGAAGGAGAGGACATCACCTATCAGTTCTGACAGCAAGAGTGACATGGTGAAGATCGGTTCTGACCGAACATCAGGTCACACATCTGGAGATGAGTTAGAGACTGCCACATCGTCGGACATCGAAATAATCCCGAGCCCAAATGGCAACAGCAGTAATGGGTGTAGGAGAAGCCCGGGAAAATATGATTTCAAACAGAAGACCGACGGTTCCACATCACCAAATCTGGTAGACTTAGTTTTAGGTAAAAGTTTGGCGTCCAAAATAAGAGGGCACAATCGGGAGTTGTCTGAAGCATCAATTCAAAGCAACACAAGCGACGAGAGCCAGTGCTCCGAAAATGATAGACTGATGAGGAGGCTCTGTGAGATGGCGGAGATTCTGGATGCGAGAGAGAACAGGCTGATAGAAGTAAGTAGAAGTAATGCAGAGCTGGTGGAGAGTAATGCGAGTCTGAAGACACAGGTGGAGTCGCTCATTGCCAAACATGAGGGAGGCGACATAAGCACTATTACTGAAGACTACACACAGAGAATGTCCGCTCTGGAAAAGAAGTTCCAACAGGCTATAAGAGAAAAGGTATATGAGCATTTTTTATTCCCATTTTATTGCATGTTTTGTAACTCTTGTCAAATGGATCTTTAATGTATTGTTTAATTAACAATTTAATGTCTTAAATCCTAACCAACATGAGTCACCAACTCATCAGCATTTGAAAATTCATAGTAATGATAACCTTATATTTGTCACTTTTTTAAGGTCCTGAAGCAATAGAAATAAATTGTTTAAATAGCTACTCTATGTTTTGAGTTGGTATCTTAATAAAACAACAAACATCAAGAGCTTTACTCACAAACAAGATTCGTTATCGATAAGTCCCTCTGCATCCAATAAATGCATTAAAAATCGTTATCGAGCCCATGTCGAATTGGGTTTCTCGGAAATAGCTCATTATATAAATTATGTCGTTTTGCGTCTCAGTCGAAGCAGCGGTACCCTGCACTACTATTGCCGGGCTGGTTCCTGAACCGATGGTAAAAGTCGTGTTAAACTCAAGTCGCTCAGTGAAAATAGAGAAACGCGCAGAGATCGATTTTTAGGTCTTTTTGGTGGGGCGAGGAGTGAGCGGGGCGAAGAAGTAGTAAGTAAGAAGTAGTAGTCCACTGATCTATCAAACTAGTTTCGGGTACATCGCGAATGAGACGGCGACACGTCATTGGCAGCTATTGTATTATCAGAAATGTTGACTCCAAGGCAGATAGGCGGACCTAATCAATTTGCTCATGTTCAGTAAAACCCATCAGACAGATCACAGCTATCATTGAATTGACATCAGCCGACCGCATGACGTAGGTCCATCAACTGCATATGAATCAATTTCCTCGATGCTACGTGATTGGTAGATATTGTACACATGCGCCAATTGCTCCTTCCAGTTTCTCCAAACGGCTTTAAGAGGATACAACAGGGGCTAGAGAAATGAAAAAAAAGTACGTGATATATCTATAGCTGTCTCCCTTACCTCAAGCCTATACCGCAGAACGCGATAGAGACAACTGCAGAAAATCCAGAAAATCAACGATTCGTTGTCCCCTGATTCCTTCTCCAAAACTTAACCGATTTAAGTACTTTTTTCATTAAAGATTAAAAAAAGGCTTGAGCTGTGTTCCTATGTTTTGCTTTTTTTGTATAATCTAGCCAAATCTGTTTTCTGGACGTTTGAACACAGTGGAAAATCTGGCCATTTTTTTGGGTTTTTGAACGTTCACATCTTATTTAATAATTAAATTATGAAAAAAAAGAAAACATAGGGACATTGTATTAGTGGCCGTAGATATTCAGGAAAAAAAATATAACTCTACTAGCATTATCCAGGGAGGAAACAGGGGACAACGTTTGTATGGAAAAAAGGGCGGTGTGGAATCCTCTTAATGTTGTGCTATATATATTATCAGGTGATTCTAATAAAAAAAACTTATGACAATTTCCATACTTCCCCCAGGACCACCTTCGAAAGCAGGTGGACAGTCTGAAGGCGGATGTATCACGGAAGCAGCGGTCGGAGCTGGAGGCGACCCTAAGAGAGAAGGAGGAGATGATCAACCAGCTGACTGAGGAAGGGGAGAAGCTGGCGCGCCAGCAGCTCCAGCATTCCAATATCATCAAGAAGTTGAGAGCTAAGGAGAAGGAGAATGAGCAAGTTATTAAGGGGTTGAGGTATGCTGTTGTGGCAAAATATTATTATGAGAGATGAACGAATGTTTGCACTCCAACTAGAAATTCGGTTCTCTGACTCGTCGCTTTTGGTCTCTTTCGTTTGCGAATGTTTCAAACCAATCCAGCATCTAGATTCTAGAAGCTACAATATTAGACACATATGGAGTAAGCGAAATCCTAGGGGTTTTCTCCATATACAGAATGTAACAAAACTAAGTGATAATACTTTAGGGTTTGTATGTGTCCTGTTCCCGGACATAGCTTATGAATGCGATTGTAATGTCAATGTCATGGCAGTTGGCTATCATATTTGTCATGACTCATGTCTCCCTTGCTTTTGTACACCACTCTTTGCTAAAGAATTCAACCTATATTTCTTCTATTAAAATAGTGTTTAATTAAATATACAAATTAGAAACATGTCCCTTACATAGAGTTCACTGTGAAAGTAGCAGCGCTGAAGGAGATTTTTTTTTCTTCCATACATTTTTATTTAAATACCGCATAATGTAAAAGTAATAGATTTTACATTATTTTGTACTCAAAATAATTATTTTTCATTATTGATCATTAATAAAATTATTTCGAACGATTATTCCAAAGCAATAATGTAAAATTGAACATTAAAATAAAATCATAAGAATAAACTTAGAAGTTAGAATTACTTATGCGGAACCACAAAATTAAAAAGTATGTGGAGCTAGTAGCCTTGCATGAAAAATTTTCGACGCATTGATTGGTTCACGCGCTCACGCGACCCGCCCGCGTTATACCAATCGATGCGTTCGAATCTGAGTCTATGAATGAACGTCCACGTGGAGTACTGTACAGTAGCGGACAGGGCTGTAATAAATCAAGATAGAACGGCTAAGCGGGTGGAGTACGCGTGTTTCAATATTGCACAAGTGAGCAAGATTAGTTGAACGTTCATTTAGTCAGCGCGCACATCTCGACTTGATTACACCGGAGCGGTTGTGCAAAAATGCCTCAATGTGCAGTGTCTAATAATTGTAAAAACAGAAGTACGAAAGTGAATCGGTCAAAAGCAGGTATTTCTTTCCACGGGTAAGTTATTTGTTTTACTAAATGCAAAGCAAAAATTGACACGAACGATTCCTTAGCAACGCACGCGCGTCGATCTTGCGCATCTTGATTTATTTCTGTGGCTGTAACTCAACATTTTTTCAAAGATTTCAAATGCTTTTTTCTCCAAAATCGGGTGCGTACAAATATTTAGTACTGCTTTTTGGATACACCTTAACTTAAGGCTTACCTCAGTTAATTATTATCACTTAGTTTTGTTACAACCTGTATATAATATTATGTTAGTAGTGTACCCAGCATTTTGTGATAATATAGTTACAATGTTGATAACTGGGACAGTATCAGAGTAGACAGAATTATACCGACTTAGAACTGAGGTTTTAAGTTTGACGTATTATGACAAAAGTCGTCGCTAGGGTCGTTACCTAAAAATTTTGTTGTTGTTTATATTTTGGCACATTGCAAAGAAAACTGTCAGAATTCAATTTCAAAATCTTCATTTTAAAAATAAATTATATCAGCCAGCGCGCCAGCCCTTAACTTATCCTGGCGAAACCCGAAAGAAATGACAGGTTTTAATACACGTCCGTCTCTTAGCAGTCGAAGTACTGGTACTTATGTCTATTGTGACAGTATGGTGTGTTTGCGATTATGTAAGCGTCTTAATTTTGTACACTTGGGCGACACAAGTTTCTCTGGCTTTAGCTTATCTATTAGTTGGCATTGCCGGCTTTAATGTTTATTCAAATGTTTTAAACACCCATATTACGATTTCAGGGACAAGATATCGGAGCAGACGGCGGAGATCGAGCGCATGAAGCGGTCGCTGGCGGCCAAGGAGGAGGTGGAGGTGTCGCAGATTGAGGCCGTGTACCGCCTCACCACCGCCAACAACAAGCTGGAGGCCGAGGTCGAGGAGGTCAGTGGTGCTGTAGCTCATTGCAGACGGCGGAGATCGAGCGCGGTCGCTGGCGGCCAAGGAGGAGGTGGTGGTGTCGCAAATCGAGGCCGTGTACCGCCTCACCACCGCCAACAACAAGCTGGAGGCCGAGGTCGAGGAGGTCAGTGGTGCTGAAGCTTATAGCAGACGGTGGAGATCGAGCGCGGTCGCTGGTGGCCAAGGAGGAGGTGGAGGTGTCGCAGATCGAGACCGTGTACCGCCCGCCTTTCTTCCCTCGTGTCCCTTTGTTCCCTTTAATATTTAAAACTACGCAACGGATTTTGACGCGGTTTTCTTTAATAGATAGAGTGATGAAAGAGGAAGGTTTATAAGAATAATAACGTTAATTAAATAGTGGAGAAATACTATTAATTTGGGGTTTCTAATGTGATGTCGTAAATATTTACATTTTCCGCTTACATTGCAAACGCAGGCTGAACCCTACGAGACTTATCAAAATAATGTACAGTGTCCACTATGAAAAGGTCTACAGAAAACCCCGCGATGGTATATGCCTATCTCTTATGGATATACCACAATAACATTTTTTGTCACTTACTTTTAACTTCAATAGGCTACTTGACCTAATTTTTTTCTTCATGCTAATCGCTTAATAATCATTCATTATTACAAAAAAAAAACTAATATTTTAATATTTTACACAGTAGAAACCCATAAAAATGTTAATTAAAAAATATGCCTTATAAATGGCGCCCAAAACACTGTCCGCCATAGTGTGACGTCATACGTTTTGTATTTTAAGCTCTCTTTATTGAACTCAAACTCAAACTTTTTTATTCAGAATAAATTTTTGCCAATATTCTCTGAACGTCTAGATGATGCCTACCACCGGTTCGGGAACTAGCCCGGCGAGAAGAACCGGCGTAAGAAACTCGCACGGGGCCCACTTTTTTACCAAAAAAAGTGAGAAAAAATTAATCTTTTAAAATAAGGTTCACAATGTTGTAACTTAAAATTATATATACAATGTCAACATACATAATTGTAAGTCATAAAATATTATGTAGAAATAGCCTTGCAAGCAGCCATCCTGCTCCCAAGATGTGCCATCGTTTATGAAATCATTGACCTTATAATAGGCTTTAGCACACAAACGCTCTTTGACTACTTTTTTAAATTTATTAAAGGAAAGATATCATATTGATTATTTATTTATTTATACTTTTGCACAATGTTAGTACATAGGCGGACTTAATGCCAAATGGCATTCTCTACCAGTCAATCTTTAGGTGTTCAGAAACAAAATTGTGTAGGTGCCAAAAATGCGAAAAGATGTAAAGAAAATAAACAAAATGCAATCTCAATTTAGGATCATAAGTAAGCATTTCACTTAGTGATACGAAACTACTCTAATGATACTATAAAAATATGCCTAATTTAATACAAATTTCTTACTATATTTATATAAAAACATCATCATGCTATATAATATTATATAATTAGAAAAATACTAGTACCTACATATATAAATAATGTATATAAAATACTTAGTAAAATATATAATATATATTTTATAGTATAATTAAATATATTTTAATAGAATAATAATAATAAATTATAAAATAAAAAGTGTAATTAAACAAATATTTAATACTTTCGTGCCAATTGCGTCAAATAGAATTCACGAACCTTGCGTTTAAAAGTGTCCCTGGTTTTGGTTAGCCTGATTTTTCGAGGAAGAGCATTCCAGAGTATTATAGCCTGTACGTTGAAAGACGAGTGGATGATGTCTGATCTATGGGAAGGGCAAGAAAGGAGTGCATTGTTAGAGGATCGAAGGGATTTGTCATGGGTACTGGAACGGTATTGGAAAAGGGGGGTTAGATATTTAGGAGTATTGGGGTGATGCAACAGGGAGTACAGTATACACAAGGCCCTAGTAGAACGGCGCTGTCGTATTGGTAGCCAGTGTAGTTTAGATCGAAAGGTGGAAACATGATCGAATTTACGTAAATTAAAAATAAATCTTAAACAGTTGTTGAGTAGGCGATCAAGTTTATTAAGTTGGTCAGCGTTTAGGTCGAAATAGCCCACATCACCGTAATCGATGATGGGAAAGATAAGTGACTGAACGAGCATTAACTTGACTTGTTTTTTAACCGATACAGGGATCGCAGGATGCCAGTGACTTTGCGAGAGACGTGTGAAATTTGTGGCTGCCAAGTAAGAGTCGAATCAATGTGTAATCCAAGGTCCTTAACGTTCGAACAATATGGAATGACAAAGCCGTTATAGATGACTGGTGGAAGAGCACCTTGATCAATCTTGCTTAAATTCCTGGCACTACCTATTAAAATGGCTTGGCATTTTGCTGGGTTAACTGTCAGGCCAAAGTTACTACACCAATCTCTTATAGCATCGAGATCTTGATTTATTATATCTGTCGTAGGATGATTTGATAAATCCGTGTTTTCGCGAAATCCCTAGAATTTTCGCGAAAATTCGATTTATCAAATCATCCTACGATGTCGTAGGATGATTTGATAAATCGAATTTTCGCGAAAATTCTAGGGATTTCGCGAAAACACGGATTTATCAAATCATCCTACGACATATCGATAGCATCTGCTATCGATATAATAAATCAAGATCTCGATGCTGATACCATCTGGTAGGTATTCGATTTCGGCTTGACTGTATATTTGCAAATCATCAGCAAACAGATGATACGCACTGCGAAGTATTTTGGTGATGAGATTTATAAAAATCGAGAAGAGAAGTGGAGAAAGAATACCGCCTTGAGGGACGCCCGTTTCAAGATCTAGCCAATCGGAGAATGACTTATCTGTGCGTACAGACTGTCGACGTTCCCGTAGATAGGAAGAAATCCATGCTAGTGCTACAGACGAAATCGTTAGGCATGAAAGGGCTGCCAATAGAATGTCGTGATCGATATTATTAAATGCATTTGAGAAATTTGGACTGGACTGTAATCTTAGAGTTCTCAAAGCCCGCTCTTATGTCGCCTGTCACCTTTAACAGTGCTGAGATTGTGCTGTGTGCTGTGATTACTAGGTGATGCTGCAGCACCAGGTCAACTTTCCATGAACCAGATAAACCCTGATTGTTCAGCACTGAATAGGCTGATGATGATGAATTATATCTAAGAATACTCTCGATCATGTCAGCTTTCAAACAAAAAAAACTAGATCGAAATCGGTCCACCCGTTTGGATGCTACGATGCCACGGACAGATACACACACAGACAAACAGACAGACAGACACTTCAAACTTATAACACCCCTCTTTTTTGTCGGGGGTTAAAAAGTGTAATGTGTCGAGCTAGCGAACGGTCGTGCTCCACGTTACATACGCCGCAAATATTATTTAATTAATATTTTCGCGAATCGCGCGGCACGTTGCCGCTCATGGCGCTCGTAGCCAACGAGTTGCTGGCGTTTATCCAGCACGCCATCGACACCATGGATGAGGTCAGCATCATGCAGATCTGCAAGTCCTCCTTCACCAGTGAGGAGATTTGCAAGGGGAAGCAGCTGTTGTATGAGACGCTCGGCGCGAACGAAGAGACGGAACCGAAAGGAGCGTGCAGGACATCATCTCCCTGCTGAAGCAGACTGATCCAGATGAGGTACCGGCTTTTGTGGCTAAAAAGCTGCACAAGCTGCCACCCGTCACGTTGGACCACGTCGACGTCGTCAGCCTACTGAAGGACATCAGGTTCCTGGAGGAGCTGACCGGAGTTCGGGGTAGATTGCAGGCGTCAGAAGCTATCATTAGTGATCTACGTAATGAATTATCACAACTAAAAAGTAATAACTCATTATGTAGGTCACCAGCTGACGCCGCATTCGTCACTCATCGCCGAGGCGCACAAGCGATCACGTTTAGCCCGTCAGCATTATCGGACGGGTCAACGAACGCCGCCGCTGCCACCCCCGCCCGCGCTCCCCTTCCGGTTGCGCCGACGCCGAGTCCACAGGCGACTCAGCAAAACTACGCGACTGTTGCTGGTCGCCCCGCGCCTCCCCCGCGGGCGCATAAAAATGGGGAAAATGAGAGCCGTAAGGCTTCGGAGAGTCGCAAGACTACGCAAAGCCGCTGCAAGGCTACGAGGAGCCGGAAGGCTAAATCTTCTCGACCTGGCAAGGACGAGAGCAGGAGGTGCGATGAGGAGGGATTCATACTGGTGGAGAGAAGGAAGAAGAAGCCCGCCGCCCGCAACCATCGCGGCACCGCGCCATATGTACCTGAGCTGCGTCTGCGGAGCGAGGTCCCCGCGACTCCCCTGTACATATCCCGCCTGCACTGGTCCATGGAGGTCGAAGACGTCGTGGACTACATCAGTAAGAAGACATCCCTCCACTTGAAAGTCGAGCGTCTGCAGTCTCGCCACAAGGTCAACTTCAGTTCCTTTGTGGTGAGAGTACCGACGCATCTTCTCCCGACCTTTGAAGCGGAGGAATGTGGTTTACCGAAGGTTCCGATTCGTGATAATGTGTAGTTGTTAAGTTTATATAATTTTTATGTATGTTAGTCATTAAGGTATATATTGTATGGGCCTACGTAGCCTGATTTAAATAAATAAATAAAATAAAATAAATAAAATAGGATATCGAACTCCTCGCCAACTTAGAGCAGAGGTTTCGTGTTTGGGCTCCTTTTAATTGCGACAACCAGTAGGAAGTAGATGGACAGTAAAAATATTTACATGCTGCTGCTGGAGCATCACCTGGATTCTATAGGAACCGAGCTTCGTATGAACCCAAAGTGGAGGTTTCATGTTTATGCTCATATTAACGGTCTCATCGAAAAGGACATTGATAGATGGTAATCATGAGAATAATATGATTCTATTAATTATATTATTCTGCACTATAACCAACACAAGTTTAAAAAGTATAAAATTAAATTAAGAAATTTAAAAAAACCCCCGCCAAACAACTTTAAAAAGTAATGAAATAATATTTACTGCCTTTAAGTTCAAAATATAATTCCTAACTTGTGTAAAGTAATATTTTAGTCCATAATTGTTGTCAAGGTAATGTCGGGGGACCGCTGATGTAGATGTTTGATTTCACATAACATTATAGTTTAAGAATGTTCACAGTGAACCGAATCGAGATAATCAGCGACTTGGCGGTTGTAGGTTGTAGTTTACTTGGCGGTCCCCCGACACACCGTGACAACAATTATGGACTAAAATATTATTTCATTACTTTTTAAAGTTGTTTGGCGGGTTTTTTTTTTTTAATTTCTTAATTTAATTTTTTATCAAACAAACAAATGTTGAATAATTTTATTAAGTTTTTACTAAATCTTAACCTTTCAAATGTTTGTTAATATTCACTGGCAACTATATAAACATGTTATGTAATGTTGCAGCTCCGAAGCCAGCTGGACGACACGCAAGCTAAGCTAGAAGTGTGTCGGACGAGCGCTGAAGCGGCGAAACGCGCGGCGGGCGAGCTGCGGCGCGACGCGGACGAGGCGGCGCGACTGCGGGCCAGCACCGAGCCGCTGAAGGCCAGCGCCGAGCGAGCAGCACGTGACGTTGAACGCCTGCGACACGAGATGGCGCAGCTGCGGGCGGAGCGAGCCAAGGAGCAGCAGCGCTGGGCCGCGCGCGAGGACGCACTGCGACGTGAGGTGCTAATGCTCATTATACTTAACTCCTTTAATTTGTATAGCCTATAGCACGGACGTAAAAAAATACGGAAGTGAAGCATAGTTATGGCCGCCCGTAGATTCACTCAATGTACTATCAGAGAAGTTGATTCCTATGCAGATGGGGGCCGCGTTACGTCAAACCCAGCCGAGAGATCACAATTTACATTGAATTGACATGATCCGACCAAATGACGTTGGTCTGGCAACTGCCTAGGAATCAATTTCCTCGATGGTACAATGACAGCGGGTTGTGTACAATACAATCACGTGTACAATAAACGAAAATGTCGTACCTTACATGCTTCACCTCTTTATAGTGTAATGCTACGTCCGTATTTTTTTTACGTCCGTGACCTATGGGTACAGACTACAGCCTCCTAGTTACGTAACGAATGTAAAAAGTCAATTTAAAAAGTATACGGCAAAATATTGATATTACAACTATTTTTTTAAAGAGTTTTGCCGTGAATACGAAAGAGTGACGTTGTGTTTTTGTATTATTTTCCTAAAATTGTGTTATTTCGGTTTTTAATGTGTAATGTTGGTAGAATATTAACCATTGAATATTCGTTGGCGTGCACAATCTGTGGGCAAGTGATACAACTCCAGAAACGTGTTTTTTTGTGTTCCCTCCAAAACTCCGTCGAAAGTTTTAGTAAAGGGTCTACCACTTCACTAAAACAACTGACTTGACTTGTTGACTTTACTGACTACTTTTTAGACTTTTACTAGACTTTCGACTTGACGTATATCTGAAAAAACGACTTAAATCTATTTACGAAAAAAAAATCCCGTCATATTTTACTTGACACTGGCCATGGTAAAAAAGCCGAGCGCCATAACGCCTCTAGTCCACAGACGCAGTTCGCCCCGAAATCGCGGCGAAACAAATGCGAAATGATTTACTGTCGCAAATAAACCTTTAAGTAACCTGCAAACACCATCACCATACAAGCAATAATGTTGGCATCCGTCAAGTCTTGACGGACGTTGTTCGTAGAGTCCACATCCTCAGGATGCTCCGATGTTGGGGCGAAACGCGCGTCGAGGTTTTCAACCTGCATGGTGGTGAGGGGCCTTGCACGGATTTGCCAACACTATTGCTTGTGTGGTGGTGGTGTTTGCAGGTTCTTGCATGCGAGTGTACGCATAGGCAGTGTGGGAGAGGCGGGAGGTGCTGTACGCATGCCTATGCGTACACTAACTCATTTATTTAAAATGCGTACACTCACTCATTTATTTAAAGGTTGAGGTTTATTTCGCGGAATATTGCAAAAAAAAATATCAAACTATTTTTTTTATTAATCAGTTGTTTTATGTAGATTTTTCGTTGATTATATGTGTTGTGTATTTATAAAAGTGAAGTAACGTAGTACGGTGATATGGCAAAGTCCATCACTGTCATGACTTAAAGAGAGTGTAGAGCATAGTTTCTCAACCTTATTTTGCTCACCGCCCACTTTGAGAATATGTTTTTTTTTAGAGCCCCCCATCTTAATTTTACCATCTGTCGCGAATTTAAAACAGCTTGTAAGGGTTGTCTCCTACAGATGCTGGATGCTGGATGATAGTGATGATGCTGATACTGATAGAGATGCTGATGCTGATAGAGATGCTAATGCTGATGATAGGTGTTAAATAATACGCTCTTGATGCTTGATAATGCTCTGCTATTACTCTGCTGTTGCTCTGCTGTTGCTCTGCTGTTGCTCTGCTGTTGCTCTGCTGTTGCTCTGCTATTGCTCTGCTGTTGCTCTGCTGTTGCTCTGCTGTTGCTCTGCTGTTGCTCTGCTATATTTCGTCGTAAATGCATAAATTTATACAAGTTCAAACGTGCCGGTCAATGTCATACGGAGCCGTACAAGTTTAAATGATGAGTAAGCAAACGTGCCGGTTCAATGTACGTGCCGGCTCAATGTCATACCGAGCCGTACAAGTTCACTGTACGTGTTAGTGAACCGTACATCTTGCCACTCTAAAAGAAAAGAAAAAATCTAAAAAATATAAACGTAAATTAAATTAAAAAATAAAGAAAACTAAACATTTAACAAATTTATTATTTTAGACATTTATCGAGAGCAAGTTTACAGCCTTGGAGCCTATTCAGCGCAGGGAAAAGGAAAATAACATCACAAGCAAACAAGTTTATCAAGCACCGAGATCGTCAAATTATAACAAAAACTCGACATGGTCGCAATATCAAAACGAACATTTCCAGAAAGGACAATATCAAGCCTTTGTAACATACAGACAAAAATCATGTGTTGTATGTAAAGCATTCCACGATCTCTACATGTGTACAACATTTTTTAACCTATCACGGTCTATACCTACAACCGTGGCTCCTTGCGGGACTCCTGGTAGTTGGTGTAGGTGTCCACATCCAGTTTTTTGCAAAGAATGTGGACCAATAGCGGACCCCAGCTGTTAGTATCCACTCCCAAATTATGGATGGCGTGAATACATTCGGTAGTGGTGTCGTACAGCTTCTTCAGTTCATAAGATGAATGTTTGTGACTGGTTGGTTGACTGAGAAGGATTTCGACTTGTTTGGTGAAAAACAGCTGAGGATTGTTGTAGCGATGATTTAAAATTTCCCAGGCGATCTCGTAGTTTTCTGCTGATATGTGAAGATGTTGAATTATGCGCTTCGCCTCCCCTTTAACTTTACTTTTGTAGGGGTTGTCTCCTACAGATGCTAGATGCTGGATGATAGTGATGATGCTGATACTGATAGAGATGCTGATGCTGATAGAGATGCTAATGCTGATGATAGATGTTAAATAATACGCTCTTGATGCTTGATAATGCTCTGCTATTGCTCTGCTGTTGCTCTGCTGTTGCTCTGCTGTTGCTCTGCTGTTGCTCTGCTGTTGCTCTGCTGTTGCTCTGCTGTTGCTCTGCTATTGCTCTGCTGTTACTCTGCTGTTGCTATGCTATTGCTCTGCTGTTGCACTGCTGTTGCTCTGCTGTTGCTCTGCTGTTGCTCTGCTATATTTCGTCGTAAATGCATAAATTTATACAAGTTCAAACGTGCCGGTCAATGTCATACCGAGCCGTACAAGTTTAAATGATGAGTAAGCAAACGTGCCGGTTCGATGTACGTGCCGGCTCAATGTCATACCGAGCCGTACAAGTTCACTGTACGTGTTAGTGAACCGTACACAGCTATTGGCATTGGAAAAGGAAAATAACATCACAAGCAAACAAGTTTATCAAGCACCGAGATCGTCAAATTATAACAAAAACTCGACATGGTCGCAATATCAAAACGAACATTTCCAGAAAGGACAATATCAAGCCTTTGTAACATACAGACAAAAATCATGTGTTGTATGTAAAGCATTCCACGATCTCTACATGTGTACAACATTTTTTAACCTATCACGGTCTATACCTACAACCGTGGCTCCTTGCGGGACTCCTGGTAGTTGGTGTAGGTGTCCACATCCAGTTTTTTGCAAAGAATGTGGACCAATAGCGGACCCCAGCTGTTAGTATCCACTCCCAAATTATGGATGGCGTGAATACATTCGGTAGTGGTGTCGTACAGCTTCTTCAGTTCATAAGATGAATGTTTGTGACTGGTTGGTTGACTGAGAAGGATTTCGACTTGTTTGGTGAAAAACAGCTGAGGATTGTTGTAGCGATGATTTAAAATTTCCCAGGCGATCTCGTAGTTTTCTGCTGATATGTGAAGATGTTGAATTATGCGCTTCGCCTCCCCTTTAACTTTACTTTTGTAGGGGTTGTCTCCTACAGATGCTAGATGCTGGATGATAGTGATGATGCTGATACTGATAGAGATGCTGATGCTGATAGAGATGCTAATGCTGATGATAGATGTTAAATAATACGCTCTTGATGCTTGATAATGCTCTGCTATTGCTCTGCTGTTGCTCTGCTGTTGCTCTGCTGTTGCTCTGCTGTTGCTCTGCTGTTGCTCTGCTGTTGCTCTGCTGTTGCTCTGCTATTGCTCTGCTGTTACTCTGCTGTTGCTATGCTATTGCTCTGCTGTTGCACTGCTGTTGCTCTGCTGTTGCTCTGCTATATTTCGTCGTAAATGCATAAATTTATACAAGTTCAAACGTGCCGGTCAATGTCATACCGAGCCGTACAAGTTTAAATGATGAGTAAGCAAACGTGCCGGTTCGATGTACGTGCCGGCTCAATGTCATACCGAGCCGTACAAGTTCACTGTACGTGTTAGTGAACCGTACACAGCTATTGGCACGATTATATTTAAACGTAAGATATTATAATATTATAATAGACGTAAGATCTCTGTACTTTAACCTCGATCGTAGTACTTTTTATTTATAGTTTTTAGTAATGATGATTTTAATCCATTGCTCGTCCTGCCAAAATAGTGCACACGTGATAAAAATGATGACAATACCTACATTAACAAAAATTAAACGATATTAATTTTTATTTTACTTTAGTACGTGATTAGCGTGTATTTTTTTGCCTTTTTAGACGATATTTCTAATCTACCCACGCCCCATCTGCGCCATCTCAATGCCCTCTAATTTTCTCTGGGTCTTCTACTGCCTCCCCGAAACTCTCAAACGCCCACATGGGGGCGTTATCGCCCACGTTGAGAACCTATGGACTGTAGAGTATATAATATTATCATTTATCACTGTGTGTGGTAAATGTATCTTAATTAATATTGATTTTATTACTACTTCCTTTTTCTGTCCGATTATTACGAATTACGATGTCCAGGTGAACGAGGCCCGCGAGGCGGGGGCAGGCGCGGGGGGTGGGGAGGAGGCGCCGGGCGCGCTGCTGCACCAGCTGGCGGCCCTGCAGCGCGCCGCGCTCGACCGCGACCGCGCGCACGTCGCCGCGCACGCCGCGCTCAACATGCGACTAGGTCAGTACCACTTAAAATATAGCATAACTACACGAGATATAACACGTGGAGTTGCATTTTTAATAGTACGCAGCGATATTTATGCTGTTACGCTACTTCTTGTGACGTCTCTCTAATTTTTTAACCCCCGACAAAAAAGAGGGGTGTTATAAGTTTGACGTGTCTGTCTTGTCTGTTTGCCTGTGTGTGTATCTGTCCGTGGCATCGTAGCATCCAAACGGGTGGACCGATTTTGATCTAGTTTTTTTTGTTTGAAAGCTGACATGATCGAGAGTGTTCTTAGCTATAATTCATCATTATCAGCCTGCTCAGTGCTGGACAATCAGGGTTTATCTGGTTCATGAAATGCCGTTAGCATTTCATGAACCAGATAAACCCTGTCAAGTTTGTAGTCGTTTGATGGGTTTTATATTTCATTCTAGTTTGTGACATTTGTGAATATACAATATACGTATACACTTAAAAAATAATGGAAAGTTAACCTGGTGCTGCAGCATCACCTGGTAATCAATAGGATATCCAACTCCTCGCCAACTTAGAGCAGAGGTTTGGTGTTTGGGCTCATTTTAATTGCGACAACTAGTAAGAAGTAGATAAACAGTAAATATTTACATGCTGCAGCTGCAGCATTACCTGGATTCTATAGGAACCGAGCTTCGTATGAACCCAAAGTAGAGGTTTCATGTTTGGGCTCACATTAACGGCCTCATCGAAAAGGACATTGATAGATGGTAATCATGAGAATATGATTCTGTTGATAGGAATTATTCTGCACTATTTAAACCAACACAAGTTTAAAAAGTACGAAATAAAATAAAATTAAGAAATTTTGAAAAACCCCCTGCAAACAACGGAATTATTTGAACTTAAAGGCAGTTAATATTATTTCATTAAGTACTTTTTAAAGTTGTTTGGCGGGGGTTTTTTAAAATTTCTTAAAGGCGACGGGTCATTTATGATCCAGACCTGACACAAAAGAGACATATCCCATTGTTTTCGATATATAATGGGTATCCAAGATTTGTAATTTTTATTTTCAAAATCAGTGGCTAACATGTTATTTTATTGCTTTCTTTTTTCTTCAGGCACAGTATGAAAAGTGCTATTAATACGAAGAATAAGAATCGTTATTTGCATGTAAATATATTCAATATCAGTGGCGAACACTTAGAAATATATTATTTTTATACCGTGCCTAAATAAAAATACAAAACCATTATAAATATTATTGTTTACCTAGGGTAGGTACAATAAAAAAAAAGGTTTTTTCATGATGATGACTTCTACTAGTATGCCCATCGAGTTTCAAACAATTAGAAACGTCCTGTCTCATCTGCATGTTATATTTTATCACGCGTGATAATTATAACACTGAGGGCGAGATAAACCTATAGATACCTAAGTAAGTTTTTCTTTAGCTAATGAACATGAAAACGAGATTCCCATCCTAGGCTATAATAATAAGTAATAAGAATAACACTTATAATAACGTTCGCTTTCCATGATAACATGTACAGTAATATTCATTAATAGAATATTTTCCATCAATGGTGGGATTGTATAAGCAGAGAAGTTGATTCCTAGGCACATGGCGGACCTACAATTACGACTAACGTAATGAATTGACATAACCCAACCAAATGACGTAGGTCTGTCAACTGCCTAGGAATCACTTTCCTCGATAGTACATTACATAAGTGTAATAGTATGTTTTTGAAGAAATATGTCGTGATTGCGTTCTACATCTAATAAGTGCATTTATATGTTAGCCAATGATATTGAATAAAATTGCTCAATATTTGCACTTTTCATACTGCGCCCGTAGAAAAAAGAAAGCAATAAAATAACATGTTAGCCACTGATATTGAATATAAAAATTACATATCCTGGATACCCATAATATAACGAAAACAATGAGATATGTTTCTTTCGTGGGTAAATTTTGTATGGTCCGTGACCAGTCTCCTTTTTAAAATATATTTTTTATACTCAGGACATACACATTTGGTGATGATCTCTAAAATCATTGCCGTTATATAACGTGTTTCTGGATGTTATACAGCGGAAGCGGAAGCGGCTGTATCAGCAGCTGCTGCACGCGAGCGGGCGGCGCGGGCGGAGGCGGCAGCGGGCGCGGAGGCGGCGGCGGCGGCGGAAAAGCGGGCGCGGGCGGACGCGGCGCGCGCGCGGGATATGGCCGAGCGGGCTGCTGACGCCGAAATGCGGTTGCAGGTGGCGCTAGATAGGTGAGGGTTGAGAAAGTACATATTCAAGACTGGTTTTTAAACATAATATTGGCTTTGCATGTATTCAAATGTTTTGCTTCATGAGTAGTTTTAAACCTTTCGCTTTACATATTGTGTTTAAATAATATAATGAGATGCTTCAAAGCGAGGAAGGAGGTGCGTAAAATGCACACATTAGTAGCTACGTCTGCTGCCGGAGCTGAACTAAGCTGCGTTGTTAGAAAGGTGTTTTATGATACAACACAATTACTGCTCTGAGTAAAGGCCAGGCAAATGAAGCAATTCTTCTTCTCAAAAACACATGCCTCGCTACGTAGCTTAGCTCAGCTTATGTGAAAACGCACCTATACGAACGTGTGCGAATGTGTGCGTTTTGCTTACTTGAGTTGCGACGCCATTGAACGTTAACTGGTAACGTTAAATAAAATATAATTTCAAAGCAAAAATAAAGAAATAGAAGAATTACGCGCGGAGCTACAAGCGGCTCTGAGCGAGGAACGCGCGCGTGTGGCTGAGCTCAGCGCACAGCTGGAGGCGGAGCGCGCCGAGCGGGCCGCCGCCGACGAGAGACGACGACTAGCCGCGCTGCAGGCTGACCTGCAGGTGAGAGAAAGAGAGAATGAGGAGTATCGGTTACGACTATCGTTATTATAAGTGTGTATGTGAGGTGTTTGTGAATGATGTTTGTGAAGTATGAGAAAAGCCGATGGAAGTTTGAAACGTTGTAGCTGAATTAAAATTATTTCTAATTAGTGAAACTTACTCGCAAAAACAAAATATATAACTAATTAATATAAACTACAAAAACGAGGTTACTCTCTTCAGACATTATCTAAATTATCGTCAGTATGAAATGCTTAATTTTCTATTAACTTTTCTATGTTGTAAAGCCTCATCAAATGTCGCATTGTGTTGTATCAAAACTAAATTATATAACACGTCAGTTACAGGAGCCGCCGTCGATCCGCGGCGACGTATCGCCGACGTCGGTGTCGTCGGAGTGCGTGTGGGAGGAGCCGCGCGTGTGGGCGGAGGAGGCGCGCGCAGGGGAGGCGCGGCGCGCGGGTGAGCGGCGCGGTGTGGCGGCGCAGCTGCGTGTATTACAGGCGGAGCGAGCGGCGCTGCGGGACGAGTTGGCGGCTGCGCACGCTAAGTTGCAGGACCTACAGGTGCGTATAGACCTGTTGGCCTAGCATGCGTACAACGAGATATGTCACTCTCGAGCGTAGTTATATTGTCGATATCGACATAATAATATATCTCTTTTTCCCTAACATGCGTACGTCGAGAGATACATTTCTCGTTCGTAGACTAGCTTACTCGATAAGATATGTCGATGCTGCCATTTGAGATATATATTTTTATTAAAATAAAAGACGGACGTTGCAAGCGTGTTTCTTTACCTTCCAAACCGTAGACGACATACTTGATACTACTCTTCTCATAATGTCAAAATCTCAACAACTCGATAAAATGTGAATGTCATGTTAGGGTTCGTTCGTAGACAAAAAAAGCACAGATTAAAAAAAAACATAATTAAGTATCTCTTATTTTGACGACAGACACGAGAAAAAAATTATGTCATGTTAGGGTCAATAGAGATGAAGAGACAAACCATCAAACATTGAGAAAACTTGTAGACGAAATTTTCACGTTGTGCGCATACTAGACACACTGGTTAGGCAATACGACTTGATTCGTGGGCGTTTCATACTATACTACATAATAATAATACTCCCCACACCGGTTTCGGTGACGGTGGCCGGTTTCATTGAAACCAGACCAGGTACGCAGGAATACTTTTATAGTGCCCAAGTGTGTGCGCAGTACACAAGAGCACTCTCTATTCCTTTACTCTCATAACCCAGTGGGACGGAAGACCGACACGACTGGCGAGAGATCAGGCGCAGGACCGACTTTTTACATGCCCATCCGACGCATGGATCATCTTACTTGTCAGACAATCAGGTGATCAGCCTGCATTGTCCTAACCAAACTTGGAAATAACATGTTTCCAACGCGGGATTCGAACCCACGACCTCCGGAGTCGAGAGCGACGCTCTAACCACTAGACCACGGAGGCGTTATACTACAGTATAGTACAGTTAACAGTATACCATCAAGAGATTCTATGTAACTGATAATATTTGAAATGTATAGGGCCTGTTTTACCACTTCCTGATAAGTGCCGGATAGGCTATCAACAACTTATGTGACAGATGAAGTATAGAGTATCTGTCAGATGAGTTGTGGCTAGCCTATGCGGCACTTATCAGTAAGTGGTGAAACAGGCTCTTATGCTAATCAAACTTTGTCTGTTTTTGGTTTCAAATACAACATGAAATGTTTTTAGAGTTAGAACGCAACCAAAACGCGTCGCATTGACTATGTTTAACATGAAAATGTCAAATAGCGTTGTAACTTGTAACGCTATAGTCTAACGCCGCTTGACATTCCAATTTTTGTATCTCCATCCATTCGTAACTCACATTACAAACTCACTGCTTTGTTCATCACTGTGTGACCTTTGTAATTAAAAAGTATTGATTGATTGATTGAATTACTGACTGTCAATTTTTTAAAATTACTTATATAATATTGTAATCGCAGGCGGTGTCGGAGCAGCACGAGGCGCTGCTGGTGCTGTACGGCGAAGCGGAGGAGCGCCTGCAGGAGCTGCGGCTCGACCTGCACGACGTCACACAGCTCTACAAGCAGCAGCTCGACGAGCTCGTCAAGCTGAAACGCCAGGCCAACTGAGACTGCGATATCGCCCGTCTCTGTCTGACAATGTCTACTACCTAACTCACCGGCACCCTAGACGAGCAATTTTATTGTCAATAATCACGCTTCAATTTTATTGCACAGTTTCTTTGACAATAACATTGAAGGCGTGCGATGTTCAATATCAACCCTAGACTGTCAATAATATTACGCAATACGTAATATAGATAATAAAACTGCTCGCCTAGGCGGCCAGTAATAAAAATATGCAGCTAATAACTATACCAAGGTCTGACATATTAAAATAGTCAGGACAGACGGGCATTAAATGGTTTTTCGCTGCTTAAATATAGGGAAAATTTCAAATCGCTAAGTAAAAGGGGAACGTGCAGTGTTCTATAGGTATCTTTGATGGAGTGAAAGCGGTGCGTAGGGGAACACTGGCAATACGAAATGTCGAGTATCGAAATATCAAAAGAAACCGAGGGCAGTTTTTGAAGCCGCACGTTTTTTGTCTCAATAAATTACTCTTCTTTACACTTCGCCATAGTTGGGTAAAAAATATGAAGACAATTTCGAGTTGGCACCATCTTTTACAATTTTAAATTAGATAAGTTGTCATTTAAACGTGAGTCGGGGGTAAATTGATTTAACTTTGTGTAGTGCCATCATTAAAATCATGTTATATTATTTTGTAAATGTGTGAATTCAAAATTGTATTGTTATTAAGTAATTATTCGTAATTTTTGGCACCTAACTTACTAAAATAAATATTTACACGTTTAATAACTAAACAAGTTTCTTGTCTTTGTTCGACACATTAAAAAGTCATACGACAGACAAAAGTAGCGAACCTTCAATAGTATAACTATTTACTATTCGTTACGGAAATATATTTATTAGTAAGGGGTTTATAATTTAGTGCAATATGTGTTTTACTTGCCCAGTGCTACGTACTACTATTCTAGAAAATTGAAGGATGGCAACGATATTTAAATATTATAAATCTTAATATACTTTATTATTATTAACTCATCATCAATAAAATCTTTACAATGTGTAGAATAGTATTAAATGAAGAATTCGTAATCTTTTTTTCTTTATTTATCTTATATTATATCACTAATAAAAAAGCCACACACACGCGACGCTATAATTTGTGTATTGTCCCTGTCTGATACATAAATCTGTTGCGAACAAGATATTATTTAAATCTAGATGTATATTATTTATGAATGATAACAGGGTGTAACAAAAATAAGTTATAATACTTTAGGGCGTGCTTGAGTCCCCTGTATTGAGTTCACTTTGAAAGTAGCAGCGCTGAAAGAGTAACTTTTTTTAAACTTTGTATGGAAAATTACTGACTCTCGGGCGGCTGTCCATACAAATCATATTTTTTTGCGCTGCTAATTTCACAGAGCTCTCAATATACACACCCTAAAGAGTTATCACTTAGTTTTGTTACAACCTGTATATATTTTTATTTTTTTAATAAGGGACATACTTATGGGGATTATTCTAAATAGTTATTGCAGTGAACCAAAGTACTTACTCAAAATATCATAAATAGAATATAATATAATTAATTTCTGCTCTGCCATTTTATATATTTATTGACAATCTGTAGTCCACAGAATTATATTATTACAACGTTAATAATTGATAATTAATTATCAATGAAGGATATCATAAATGATAGACAAAAGAAACAATATTATTAAAATATGATTCAAAATAAATTGTAAATAGCTTTTCTTGTGATATGCGTCGTGTTCACGTGAAGATGCGTCATAGAGTTAAAATACTGCACTGCTTCACTAGGGAGTTGGTAGTTTAATTTAATTATTATCACTGGTCATGCACGTTCGAGTATTGTATTAAATGTCAGTTTCTAATTAACAGATATTAAAAGAGAAAGAAATTATGAGACAAACAGAGAAGAAAATAAAAAAAATCTAGGTTACTTGAATGTGTGTGGCGGTTGGTAGCACTTAGGGAGATCGCAGACGACAGACTTTTTGTGCGATCGAGTCTGCGGCGCCCATACAGTCGGCATGACCGCGCCAAGCCGACTGTATGGGCGCCGCAGACTCGATCGCACAAAAAGTCTGTCGTCTGCGATCTCCCTTATTTACGGCGTAACAAAACATAAGGGTTCAATGAAATCAATTAAAAACCTTCGGGACATATTATCACCTGCTTATGTAAAAAGTTTAGACAGGAAACTTAATGTCTTAGGCGCTTTGCAGACGACGGGGCGGGGCGGGCCGGTTCACTTGCTGCGTACGCTCGTCGATGCCTGCGGCTGCCCGCGCCGCGTACACAAAGCACACGCCGTCTGCGTTACTGCATGTAAACTGGATTGTGTGATCCACGGCGGGCAGCCGCGGACACGCGCAGCTAGTGCCCGCCGGGCATCTGTGGCGCGGTCTTTTTACCCGCCGTGTGCATTGGTAATATAGGATTCCCTTTGTGCTATCGTTCGTGGCGAAACTGACCGGCCCGCCCCGCCCTTTCGTCTGCAAAGCGCCTTACTGGTAAGAAAATCTTTGCATGGGGCACTCAAATTAATGATTGTATGGATGTGTTTGCGTTTTGGATAAGTGGAATTTTTTCAAGTAATAATAATTTCAGGTAACTTGCTTATGTAAAAACGTTTGGTACCGTTTTACATAAGCAAGTAACCTGAAAATTCGCGAAAAATGTGTTTGGAAGGTCGTTAAATGTTTTCATTTAACCTTAGGCTGGATTTATTTGCGGCGACGCGAACGCGCGGTTTGGCGGCTATGCTGCGAGATTACAATGAAATATATATAAATTTAATGATAGCGCGACCGCGGCGCTATGTAGCACCTCCATCGTGGGTATCGCAGACACAATAGATTTTCAACTGTTATGCGGCAGCCGGCTGCCGCTTGGGGATTGATGGGTTAAACATATCGTTACATAATATAATATTTGCTGTAATCTCGCGGTGTAGCCGCGGCCTAAATGCGCGTTCGCGTCGCCGCATATAAATCTAGCCTTAAAGTATTGAAATTTAAGCTATATTTAGATGATAGGTAATGAATCAAAATGTAGACGCTCAGTTTACCGTATGCCTTATTGTGGTGTGTGGTGGAATACTTATGGCTTCCTTATTATTAAACGATGATTAAGACGTGACTAGTTGATCCAAGTCGCTGTTATTAGTCAAATGATTTCCCCAACGTATAATGCGCTCCCCAGAAGGTTCATTCAGCATGACATGCATTTACGTGACAATATTAATTGTTGCATGACATGCCGATCGCGAAACGATCATGCGTGCATGTCATGCACATATTGCAGGACGAAAAATTAAAAAAGTTGTCAATCATGGTATGGTCAATCAATGTACATCACGTAGTTTGCATTTCATTCGCATCAAGCAATACAATAAACGATCATGCGTGCATGTCAGCATGTAACGTAGCCATGTCATGCTGAATTACCGCCTAGGGAGCGCTTAAGACAAGACTAACGGCCGTTCCCAATATTTGATCTATCTCTGGTTTTGCCCTACTAGAGATAGGAATAGCTCACATTAGACATTAGAGACATATATTTTATGTCAATTGTGAGCTATTCCTATCTCCACTAGGGCAAAACCAGAGATAGATCAAATATTGGGAATGGCCGTAAGACATCCTAGATCACTTAATCTTGGTTTATGAATAAGGCACTAATGGTGAGGTTGCGTTGTGGTCAAGTATTCTGCGTTGACGGTGCTGCCTGTATTTACTTATTGTGTTTACTTTAATAAATGCAAAAATTGAAAATCACTTATTGTTTGTTTCTTCTGTTTCAATCTGGAAGTATTTTACTGTGGATTTTTTTTGACAAAAGATAATGCAATTAAACATTGCCTTATGTTATCCAGCTGTTGCACTTGAACGCAAGTAAATATTAATTTATTTGCAAATAAAATTTTAGTTATGGGACGACCCATAATCCACTTGCCTTTAATACACCCTAATGGCGCCAACCCACCGCGGCGCACGCTGTCCACTGCCTATGTACACGCTTCCGTGTATCCCGTGCATACAGGCCAGTTAACAAGAACTGGCACGATCAACACATTTAAACATTGCGCTTGTGTAGTGTTTGTGAATAAACGCGTGGCGTGACGTCGTACTACATACGCATCATAAAAAGTATGTCCGTCTCGGTCCGGTCGCGCGCAGTCTATCTTATGAGCGTGAATGGGACAGTTATGGTTTTTCATAAACTACTGTTTATAAATACAGCGTGATGTTACAAGTTGGTAACGTGTGATCGGCGCGCGGCCAGGGTTCGGAACCGTACGATAGTTATCGTACACATACGATCATTTTGTGCGTACGTACGATAAACGATAGCATATTATTATCGTACGCAGATTATACGATAATTTTTATCATGATGCAAACATATTATATTTTTAAACATACTGTATAGTGAAATTGCATAAGTGTGAGCACTGTGAACGAGCCAGCTTTAGTTAACTGATCTATAGCATGCGTAGCGTGGCCAGCGTTGAGCTACGTGTGCACCATATTCGAGCAAGCTACGTGAGTCAATTCGTGCGTAGCGTGTCCGTGGGTTGCAGTGGAAACAGTCACATATATATTTTCTTACAAAGCGAAGCTTGACGCACGCGCACGTGCGTAGCCTCTCCGTGCGTCGCGGTGGGTTGGCGCCTTAATATTAGCAGCGGTTATATTCTACACTCTTTATGATATATCACAGAAAGTTATCCGGTGACCGGTATAATAATTATGTTTATTAATTATTTTAAAAACTTTTATTTAACTTGCTCTGTATGTATGTAAGTATGTATGTTCGGGTGAAATTTTGGAATTCAATTTTGAAGTAGATATATTTAACCGATCGAGCTGAAATTTTGCATGCACGTTTAGTTTGGATGACAATGCATGATATTGTATGTGACATCACTCTAAATCCAATATGGCCGACAATCCAAGATGGCGTAATAGTTATTTTCTATGCAGTTCTACAATATGTATATTAAATGAAAGTGCTTTTTGAGAGTAACTCGAATACGAATGTAATATCATAATACATAAAATATGGCGGCTCATCCAAGATAGAGGTATAGTTATTTTTAATGCACTTCTGCAATATGGGTAGCAAATGAAAGTGCTTATTGAGAGTAACTCGGCAACGAATGTAATTTCATTTTACATCCAATATGGCGTCTCATTCAAGATAAAGGTATATAGTTATTTTTAATGCACTTCTGCAATATGTGTATTGGGTATCAAGTGAAAGAGCTCATTGAGAGTAACTCGGAAACGAATGTAATGTCATTCTACATCAAATATACCGGCACATCCAAGATAGGGGAATATAGTTATTTTAAAAGCACTTCTGCAATAATATGGGTATCAAACAAAAAGGCTTAGTGAGAGTAAAGTCATGTCGTGTCGTGTCGTATCGTGACGTGACGTGTCGTTTCGTTTCGTGGCGTGTCGTGTCGTATTGTATCGTGACGTGACGTGACGTGTCGTGTGACGTGACGTGACGTGACGTGTCGGGTCGTGTCGTGTCGCTTCGTGTCGTGTCGTCTCGTCTCGTGTCGCGTCGCGGCGCGTCGTGTCGTGTCGAGTCTTGTTATGTCAAGTCAAAACCAGCCGGGCATTAGAAAATGTCTGGTTGAATCCGGTAATTTTTGTTAAGTAATATTTATTTTTTTAGTCGTAAAATTAAGTACGACTTTTTTTAAAGACTTCAGTTAATCAGATTTTAACAAATTCTTGAAACAAAACAAACTACAATCAAGCCGACTTAAGAAGTCTAGTCAGAGATTTAACTAAAAAACAAAAAATAAATTATAAGCAATAATTTTTTTGAAACAAGCTTTTATTTAAATACTCTAAAAGGAAGAAAATAAGCCCAAGCTTCAAGCGACAAGCTTTTATTATCATGCAAATTGTATAATATATTGAGGTTATAACTTAATAGTTAGAATTTTAAGGGGCTTATTTTCTTCCTTTTAGAGTATTTAAATAAAAGCTTTTTTCGAAAAGATTTTTGCTTATAATTTATTATTTTATTAAGTTTATCAAGTACTGATAGATTGTTAAGTCTCGCGACAAGCATTTATTATCATGCAAATTGTATAATATATTGAGGATTATAACTTAATAGTTAAATTTTTTAAGGAGTTTATTTTCTTCTTTTTAGACTTTTTAAATAAAAGCTTTTTTTCAAAAAGTTTTTTGTTTATAATTTATTTTTGTCTATGAAGAAAGGGCTTATAGCGGGCTCCACACTCGCGGCGCGAAAGCCCGCGTAGGCCGCGAACCGGGAGTGTGGAGGGTTTCGCGACTTCGCGTACGCGCCTCGCGGCTTACCCCGTCCGGTGTCGGTTTTTTGGCCCGCGATAAGGGCCCGCGAAGCACGAACGCGAACTTCATCCACACTCGCTTTTATTCGCTGTCACACACAATATTAGATCAGAAGCAACAGTGACTTCAACGTCCATTTTACTCAAATTCGCGAACGTAAATGCGAATATTGCGAGTGTAGAGGGCCATATTTCTTCGCGTCGTGGGCGCGTAGCATCCGTGAATCAGGCGCGGTCCGAAGGGTTCATAGGGGACATGACCCCTCCAAATCTAAGGTCAAATTGAAAAATCTCAAAATCTTGCCAAATAATAAAAGGTAATTTCTAGTTATCCCACAGCAATAAATTTTTTGTGTAGTGACTAGTAAGTGACCTCCAAAATTTCAGGCTGCGACCGCGCCTGCCGTGAATCGCGGCCGCAATTCGCGCCGCGAGTGTCGAGCCCGCATTATAAAATAATAAAACAATCAATTTGACATACACCATTTATTAATAAAATAATGAAGCGATACAGACTATGAAGCGGCGAGGGCGCAGTCACAATTTGACTACCGACAACAATAATAGTCTAAAACGTCAAAACTACATAGCTTGATAGTTTAGATATTTAGCTTAATATGACCCAAAAATTAGCGCTCCCGCCTCACATACATACCGTGGATGAAGAGGTTACTATGAGATATGAACACATACACGCACACATACAATGGAAATTGCATAATATAGATAGGAGCTCCGCTTCTGCACTTCATTTTGAGTTACATTGTAGACAGAAAATTATATTACTATTACATACTACTACATTGTTTATTTTAGTTTAAGATTAAACCGATGAACTGACACCCATAAAAATGTATGTAATAGACATACATTTATTGTACATCAAAGATAAGCTATAGAAACTGAAAAGAAACACTAAATATTTGTCGTACCTGACATGAAGGTTGTGTTACCACTAATAATATTAGGATAGTTGTTATTCTTGTTTTTAAAAACATAAGGGAAAGTCCTACGAGAGTCATTGTAAATGTACTGTTATTTACTAGTATTATAGGTAATTCCGATAGTCAACCTAAATATGCGATAGTAAATACAGAACCTGGTAAAGTTTAAAGAAGACAAGAAATACCGATGCAATGAGTGGAAACCTGAGATGGTTTCTTTATCTCCCCCAAAACCCTAGATATTAAATTTCATGGAAATAAAGCCGTTGTAACAGATTTCATATAAATGATGAAGATTGTCTCGTTAACAGTAATATATCCAGGCTATTACGGTTATTTCCAAAAATAATTTATAAATTAAAAAAGTTTTCTAGTAAGTCAAAATATAAATATCATTGCATTTTACTTTATTTCTTAGTCCGCTTTTTACGATTGCTTCATATTCAAAGTTATGAGTTTAAGAACTGTCGACATTTGTCTTATAGTAAATTATTGTATTAGTCATTACGGGAATATATCTGTATTATTTCAGTTTTTATAGTCGAACTACGACATCAGTTTTTGTACCCTGACTTGGTATTATTACTAGAATACATGACGGATGTTAAACTATTCTTCTCCCTTCTACCCCTGTCGCTAGCAAAGCTTAGGAGTAAAATGTATTTATTAATTTATAATAATTTGTTAATAAATATTTTTCTACAAAATATTTCATAGAAAACTGACCATCAATGGAATTGTTTTATTATTTTAGATAAGCGCGCGAGTGTGTACTCTGGCAGGTAGTGTTACTTGTGAGTCTGGATACAACGAGGTATTCAATTGCAAAAATAACAGTTGTATTTGGAAAATACATGTCGCGCGACACAGAAGCTGGGCTCGTCTTAAACTATTCTATCGGTTACCGTGCTTAACTATACTTAAACGTGAATTACTACCGATACGATGAATCCTAATCGTCTAGTAGTCGATCCTCGAATGGGCGGGGCCTCCGCGGTGGTGGGCGGGGCTCGCCCCTCTCCGCGACGTCAGCGGTCTGCGTGACGTCGGGGGGGTTGCGTGACGTCATCGGTCGTGTGACGTCATCGCCGTGACGTGTCGGGCTTGACGCTATCGTTGCGGTCCCCGTGCCTTGGGCGCTCGGGCCGGACGGCGCAGGCGCGTGCGGCGCGGGGGGCGGCCGGGGGGCGGTGCGAGGGCGGTGCCGCGGGAGCGCTCACACCCACGCCATCCACCCCTCGTACATCATGCACAGGTTCTCGGCGCTCGTCGCCTCAGATATCAAGTGCTCCACCTAAAAAATGAGCACCAAATGATCAGCCCCTTTATAATGTAACTTTGATGAACTTCATTGCTTATTGTCACAATTTTTACTTTTATTTGATATTACATTTTGTTCAGGCAAGAATGTCACGCTACTCTAAAGATAGTTTAACGCCTCTAGTCCACCGAAGCTGCGAACTGCGAAACAGCGGCGAACCGATTTACTGTCTCATCCGCCACACGACAGTGCTTTATATTGCATCTCGCTCGCATTGGTTTCGCAGTTCGCAGCGTCGGTGGACTAGAGGCGTATGATAATAATCACATTTCAATAAACAAAAAATGAGCTGTCTTAGTATATTAGTGCACACACCTGGTCGCGCGGGGCGGGGCGTCGCGCGTGTTCCCGCCCCTCCAGCTTAAGTCTCACGCGCCGCCACACGGACGCGCCCGTCGCGCTGCGTTGCTCGCCGCCGCCGCCTGAAACACGACACGACTTGAAGCGTTATATTTCTCAACGAGTTAAAAATATGTTCTACTATCAGACAAGTTGATTTCTAGGCAGACGGGGGACCGACGTAGTTTGGTCGCGTTACGTCACACCCAGGCGATAGATCACAATTAACATTCAATTGATATGATCCGACCAAAAATCGTTGGTCTGTCAACTGCCTAGGAATCAATTTCCTGGATGGTACAATATCAGTGAAAACTTTTAATTAGCTCATCAGTAAGTTTCCTATGTATTTCAAAATAAAATAAAACGTAGCATTATTAATTAAGTGACGATAAACTGACCAACATGAGTCGTTATTATTTAATGTTTAGTAAAATGAAGGAGACTTTGGATTATCACAAATCAATCATATTGTATACTATTTTTAACAACTTGAATTGGCGTATTACGTAAAAAGTATATTACTTATAACATTTTTTTTCGTGCAAGAAAAATGTAAAATATTACGTCTTTTGTAGTGGAAAATAATCGAATCGCCTCTTCAAAGCGTCAGTGTTAATAATGTGAGGACTCACCGTGTTTGGAGGCAGGGCGCGGCGTGGTGACGGCCGCCTGTCGGGTCAACTTCTTGCCTCCTGCCTCGTTCAAGTTGTTCGGGAGTCTGAGGGAAATAGTTAAATTAGTTTTGAAACTAACGAACATAAATTTAACACAAATGTTTGTTAGAATTACAAATTTTTAATATAACGACTAACGAGGTAACTCAGTAGTGCTCTTATAAAATTCTACTCAAGTTGTGCCCGTGCTTAAGAGAATATCTCTCTCTATCATCGGCCCGATTCTCACTAGCGAATAACATCGCTTAGGACCGAAATGGCATTCGAGGCTTGAGAATCGGACCCCTATTTTTAGCTTAAATCACGCTGATGCGTGCGCATTATTAGGGCCGTCTAATGTTATTGTAATAAAATAAAAATGGTTTAAGTGTATGTTTTAATTTTGAAACGAAAAGTTTTTGTTCCATTGAATTATATGTTTTAAATAATGTCAGTATGAATACTAACTGCATCAACATCTGCAGCAGCTCAGGCAGGTCGGCCACGAGTCTGGCGATAGCGGCGGAGGCCGCGCGCGCGTCGCCCGCCGTCAGCCGCGACAACTCGTCGCCCGCGCGCCGCCAGCGAGTCGAGAACTCTGCCGCTGGGTTGTCTCCCTGTAACGTTCAAATTGGACATTACGTGTATGATCAAAATGACTAGACTGGCCACAAAACTTGATAGGATATATCAAGTTTTGTGCCAAACGGCGTATAGCTATGTCCACATATTCGCATTCAATAATTGAATGTGTCAAGGAACGCAACGCAAATATTGACATTTTTGAAGTTTTGGATACGGTCATGCCTCACGTTCGCTGTTGACTGCGCTATAACGCATGCCCTTGACGAACAGAAAAAGGCTCAGTGTGGGCAAAGCTTATGGACTATATCTTGCATTCATTTTACGCACAGAGTACAAAGACGTGTGTCGAGTGACAACGACAATTTTTCAAAAACAAAAATCATTTACTTTTACGTTTGTAGCTACTATTATTAATATGTAAGTCTCGATTGTTTACATCGGTCAGTCGACTGCATTAAAGATACTGGGACAGACGAAATTTAACAAAAGTACAGATTAAACCACGGAGAATAATATCCCGACAGTACGTAAAGTTTCTTCCATTTTATACATATTATTATTGTCGGGTAACATCTAGCACAATTTCATGTTTTACTATGAAACGATATGCAAACAATAAACATACATCATTAATATGTTGCAGCGCTGCGAGCGGCGCGCGTAAATCCGCAAGCAGCTGCGCACGCGCCGCCAGCGGCGATGACAGCCGCGCGGCCGCCGCGTCTAGTGCGGTCGCGGCGACTGTCGCGCGACTTGTCGCTGCGGTCGCCGCGGCGCTCAGCGACTGCGACATGTCGCCGACTAACGCTGATACTACCTCCACCTGGAATTTACAATTTACTTTTATATAATTCATATTAGTTAAGACAACAGTAAAAGCAATAATAATCCTAGTAATCCTACTTCCTACTAATATTATAAAGGCGAAAGTTTGTTTGGATGTATGGATGTTTGTTACTCTTTCACGCAAAAACTACTGAACGGATTAAAATTTAAAACTTTACTATAATATAGCTTATACATCAGAATAACACATAGGCTCCAATTTTAACCGACTTTCAAAATGGGGGAGGTGTTATGTTCGTTTTCTTATGTTCAACGATTACTCCGCCGTTTGTAAACCGATTTTCAAAATTTTTCATTTGGTATATAGAGTATCATCCCAATTTGGTATTATATTCACAAAAGTGGTGATCTGATGAAGGACCCATAAGTAATCGAGGGAACTCCTCAAAATTTATAGGGAAATATGTGGTGACTTCGGTTTCGTGAGAAGTATTCTAAGCATATGCTACCAACAAGTAAGATTTTGCACCGACGTATACCTGGTATACCGTGGTTCGGAAGGTGCTGAGAGATCTCCTGATTCTTTATAGATACAAGTTTGGGAGCTTCGGCGTTGTTTTAAGAATAGAAAGCATATGCTAATATTATATTCATTCATTACAATTACATTCATCATTAACATCATCATCATCATCACTACCATATTATACCATGTTATTGGTACTTTTCATAGTCTTTTAGATCGAGATTCGAGTTAGTCAAGCGATAATTTAAAAAAATCTATACCTACCTAATATTATATTACAAACTTGAAGAGTATGTTTGCTTGAACGGAATCGGAGGAACAACAGGTCCGATTTAAAAACTTGTTTCAGTGTTAGATATAGCTCATTTATCGAGTAAGACTATAGGCTAAGACTAATACGACCGAAGAAACTCAGGAAAATGTGAGAAAAACGGGGGAAATATTAGAAATTACGAACTATGGAGCAATTTTATGGCAATATTTGGCACATATATAGAGTAGACCAAGTGAAGGGACTAGGGACATAAGAGCTATTTTTATGGCAAAATGTACGGCTTCCGTAAAATTTCTAATTTACGCGGGCGAAGCCGCGCGGGACATCTAGTAATAAAATAATTATTAAACATACACGCACACTCTCATATATGAAATATGAATACACTTTTGAATATTGTAGTGTGTGCATTTTATTTAAAAAATGAAAGATATTTTTTCTTTCCAACAGCTAATACTATTTAAAAACTAATAGGTTGAGGAAAAAGTCTTTTGCATTATAGTATGTATGAACTTGTCATAAAATCTTTTGGGTTATATACCAATTGTATCTGGCTGAAGTTTTAATTTTACAGAAGACAATTCCAAAATGAAATTAGATAAATGTGAGATTTTCATTTGTTTTTCTTATTGTTAAAATGAGTGATCTAATGAAGAAATCGATACATTTTAAAAATGTTATTACAAAAAAGGTAGAAATGCAACACAAGCCGCGAAAAAAAATTGTGATTTTTATGAACCTAATGCAGTATCTGTGAGAGTAGCACAAATTTGGTTTTAGGCGACACCTTGATAATTTGGCTGTAGCGATATCGATTTTTCTCGGCAATGACTAAAGCTAAGAAATTAAAGTTCGTTGTCAGTATTCATCATGTCTTTATCTTTGAATTACCCATAGCATAACACGATTGGTCAACTTTTATGACACAGAATAATCAATCAAAAACACCCCTGTAAAAAAAGGGATTCCTATTTTGCCAACAGAGGAGAATGATTTAAGCTTCCAGTACATAGATTGGTTCAAGCATACACTTTAATTTGTCCATAGCTCATATGAAAATATGTATTTATGGTTTTTAAATTACGCGATAAAAACCATTTTGTCGCTACGCCTTTTCCATTTTTTGCTGTTTCATTTCTTATTTTCTATGACAGGCCGGGCCGGCCTCTCATAAAAAACAAGCAATCTAAAACATATCAAACACGGTTTTTTACTTTAACGCGGCGTCACCTTAAGCGTCTTCAATCCGGAAATTTTGTTACGGACAAAACTGATGCCATTTTTTAAAAAGTGGAGCAAGATCGGCATATTAGTAGTTACGACGTAGCTGAAGAACTGGGGATTGACCACAAAACGGTTTTAGCGCATTTTAAAAAAGCTGGGCACACAAAAAAGCTCGATATTTGGGTGCCTCATGAGCTCACTGAAAGAAACCTAATGAACCGCGTACTCATTTGTGATTCTTTATTATGACGTAATGAAACCGAACCATTTTTGAAGAAGCTGATAACTGGTGATGAAAAGTGAATACTGTAAATAAACTTTATAAAAAACCTTTTGAATTTTTATATAAAATGCGAAGAAACTTTTTTCGCAACCTAATATCCTGTACTGAAAAAAATAACAGTTAAAATCAAAACGACAAAAATAGTAATGTTGGAAAAAACTTACAATACCCGCCAAGTTTATAGGTAATTTATTTGTTTATTCCCGGTAACCTTGCTTTAAGCTATAATATGTCGTCAAACTTACCCAGTGTTTGTCGATACTGCCCTCGGGGTGTAACATCTCCATCAGTGACTCCTCGACCGGCGACACCGCCAGCGCGTACTTCTGCGCCAGTGTGCAAGCCTATAACATTTCATAAAATAAGTAGCACAAAAAGCTACGCAAAACTCGTTACACCTTTTGCAACGTTGTTTGCTCGTTGGCAACAAGAAGAGTGAATTATCAACGTATCAAAATATGGTGCTAAAGCCAAGTTTATATTCACTTCAATCAGGTTAGTACACGTCATAATATATATAAGAACTCATTTATCCTGCGCGCAGGTAATAACTTTAATAATATTTCTAAATCATTAGATTTAGACCTGTTTTCAACTAGCATTGTGAAAGCCAAGCGACTGCTTTATGAATACTTGCTCCAGTAATGTTTGTTCATACAACTTTCACTGTCAACAGAATTTATTATGTTTACATATAGCCTTAAATTTTAGTATTTGTGACTCTTTAGTAATTAGTCCCACTTTACACATTGTAATTTACCTAGTAGTATGTGGCGCCTGTTATGTTTGAACTTATTACTCATCCTGTATATCTATTTGTGAGGACCTGTAATTGGCTTCTTTTTTTCTAGTACAAGTTATTTACTGTTTTTATTGATAGCTGTTGGTCTTCCTAACATAAATAAATAAATAAAATAAATAAATAATGTTATGAGTGAGTGTACTAACTAAGTGAATATAAACTTATTAAGTTTAATTTTATATTCTACTGATGACGTCACTTAGTAAAATTTGTTTTGAAGCAATCAAAATACCAAGTCCATATTGTACCTACATTATAGATTCCCTGTGGCACGATCAACTATAATAATGTAGTATCCAATAGTAGTCTATTCGTGATATAAAAAAGTTTGATTCTTTCTATGTACAGACCTTCTCCCAGTGTGCCAACGCAGTTCGCGCGGTGCGGTGTGCGCGTTGCGGCGCAGCGGCGCGTGCGGCGGCGGCTCGAGCGTGCGTGACGAGCGCGCGCGCTGCCGCACCGAGCGACGCAGCGCGTGCGTTAGCTCCGCCCCACGCCGCCTCTAGCGCACCCGCCACTCGGCCGAGTGCCGGGTTCGCGCCGGCGCCCCAACGGACCCTGTTACATAGATTTCTTTATTAGAATGGAACTTTGAATACAAAATCAAATTAACTACAATCAAAACTAAAAATCAAACTAACACACAGTTCACAAACAAACGAATCTAAAGAAGAAGAAGAAGAAAAATAAAAAAAAAATAATAAAAAAAATTTGGCTTTGTAAATAGGGTAATAAATAAGTAAACAGACAGTAAACAGACAAATAATGTCGACCAATAAAAAATAAAGCATGTGTAGATACATTAAAGTTGTTGCCTATAATAATTAATTCAATTCACAGAATGTATCATCATCAG
Organism: Aricia agestis; assembly: GCF_905147365.1. Lineage (NCBI taxonomy): Eukaryota > Metazoa > Arthropoda > Insecta > Lepidoptera > Lycaenidae > Aricia > Aricia agestis. The sequence continues at coordinate 17,411,044 of NC_056428.1, read as the reverse complement.
AATTATTTGTATATCGACTTATCGCAACGGGCTTTTATCGCAAGCAGCTGTGGATACGAACTATTTTATACACGGTACGAGAGGGGGAAATAACTATTTTGTAAAAGTGCGAAGAAGACAAATAATTTACCTGTGTGTAGCGGCGGCAACCAGTGTATGCGCCCGCGCAGCTGCGGTGGTTAGACGCTCGGCAGCGGCGGCCAACTCGCGTGCCCGCCGTCCCAGCGCAGGGCTTGGGTCTTGGCCGTTCTTGAGCACCTAAAACGGAAAATATAAATTGATCAATATAATGTTCAGAGTTTGACTGCATTGGTTTATATAGACTACGACATTAAACATGATATGCTAAAATCATAAATATGTATATCTTGTCAGCCAGTCAAATAAACCACATATTACATAGTAGGCACCGCGATTCTGTGATGTGATGTTGTTATAAAGCCTTTTAACATTACTAGCTACACTACCTCAGCATGCAACTGCGAGTGTGCGGCCGCACGAAGTCGCGACGCACGTGCTGCGGCGCGCGCACGCTCGGCGTCCGCAGCCGCTCGCTGCACGCGCGACAGCCGCGCGCGCGCCGCCTGCAGCGCCCCCGCCAGTGATAACGCCCGCTCCGTCTGGCTAGTCGACGTGCACGCCTTCTCGCATAGAGACTCCAGTGAGACGGTCCATGACGCACCTGTTCGAATTAATAATAATAATTGTAAACTACAGTGTGTTGTCAATATCGAACCCAAATGAGATAAGTGAACTATTTATGAAATCTGTTATTTATATCAACTAGCTTATATCAATTTATATCAATTTAACTAACTACTTTTAACAACTAGTTTATATCAATTTATTATTGTCCTAGTGCAAGCGACAAGTCGCTTGCACTAGGACAATAATAAATTGCTATGTATTCGTGTGCTAGTAGTAGAAAGCGAAGAAGTATACCTTTTTGTCTAATCTGATCTTTTTCTTTGTATTATACGACCGGTCTATAGGCGGAATATCTTCATTCACACTTACCTATCTCCTTCTGCTCGACTTCGGCACGCAGATCTATGCGCGTGCGCAGTAGCAAGCACACCGCAGACGCCAGCGCGCGCGAGGGCACGCCCAGTACGCACCGCGATACGTATTCCGCCGTGAACCTGCGTCAACGTTAAGTTTTTTTTTTATCTTGTAATATTATAAACGTGTTCTTGATGTCAATCTTAGGTTCGGCAACTAATCAATCTACAATCTTCGTTTTTATGAATGACAGAGTATGGTGTATGAATAACGAATTTATTTTAATTTATAGCTATCTATCTCTTCTGTTCGTGAATCGTGTGGATATCATAATCATCATTTATTTGCAAAGAATGTTGTTTACAAAGATCTTAGTATGTTATACAGTATCAAACATTCTGCTTTAGAAGCATGCAAAATTTAATACATATAAATATTTACTAAGTTATTACAGTAATTTTACATTATAAATTTTCTATATTATTTGCCTTAAAGAAGATAGCCACATATCTATAGTAGTCTATTACTATGTACCATCGAGGAAGTCGATTCCTATGCAATTGACAGACCAACGTTATTTGGTCGAATATGTCAATTCAATGTTAATTGTGATCTGTCAGCTGGGTTTGACGTAACGCAACCAAACTACTTAGGTCCCCGATTTGCATAGGAATCAACTTCTATAATAGTACCTATAATATAATAATATTATAGGTACATAGTAAGTTATGTTATTCATTGTTATTAATAGCTGGTCTTCCTTTTAAATACCTGCGCACGGGCTTGCAGAGCGCGGCGTCGTCTGCGGCGGGGGCGGGGTCGGCGGGGGCGGGGTCTCGTGCGGCGAGCGCGAGGTGCGCGCACGCCGCGAACACCTCCGCTGCGGTCTGCACGCGCCGCACCAGGAACATGTCCTCCAGCACGCCGCGCAGCCGACCGCGGGCCATCGCACCCTGGAGTATAAAAAAAATATTATTTACTATAAACAAATGGACAATAACGTGCGGCCATTCCCGTACATTATTGTAGTAGAGAAAAAGTTTTCAATTGAAATGACAACGTTTATATTCGCGTAGCGTAGATAATAATCATTCTTATTGGTCCGTATTGGCAGCATTATTTTGGTCACGTGTCAAATGATCCAACAACACCAAAAGCGTATACTGTTGCGGTACTGACCGACATGTGAGTCGCGTCGACGACGTGGTCGATCTTGCGGGCGGCGGACGGCAGCGGCGGCAGCGCGTCGTGCAGTTCCCGTGCTCGCAGCTCCACCGCCGCGAACAGCCCGTTCAACCCCATCAGCAGCATGCGGCCCGCGCTGTCGCCGCGCAGCAACGCTTCGTAACGCGCCCGCAGCGATGCCGCGATCGTCACCGCACCGCAAGCTGGCGACTGAAAATTCGTTATAAGATCAGAACTCAGATGGTGTCGATTTTAAGCTGTAAATATTTGATGAAGGAGCAGTTAGAATACAGAATAAGTCTTTAGATGCTTTGCGTGGCCGGTGCAGATACAACATCACTAACTCGGTGGTGTCAGGCAACAAAATACTGATGTACTTTTTAAAAGCTTTTATTTAACTTGCTCTGTATGTATGTAAGTATGTATGTTACGATGGAATTTTGGAACTCAATTTTAAGGTAGATATATTTAAAGGATTGAGCTGAAATTTTTCATATGCGTTTAGTTTGGATGACCATGCACGATATTGTATGTGACATCACTCTAAATCCAATATGGCCGACCATTCAAGATCGCGAAATAATTATTTTCTATGCAGTCCTACAATATGGATATTAAACGAAAGGGCTTTTTGAGAGTAACTCGAAAACGAATGTAATTTCATTATACATCCAACATGGTGGCTCATCCAACATAGGGGAATAGTTATTTTTAATGCACTTCAGCAATAGGGGTATCAAATGAAGGGCTCATTGAAAGTAACTCGAAAACGAATGTTACGTCATCCTACATCCAATATGGCGGCTCATCCAGGATACGGGAATACCTAGTTATTTTAATGCAATTCTGCAATATGGGTATTAAATTAAAGGACTTACGAGAGTAACTCGGAAACAAATGTAATGGCATTCTATATCCAATATGGCAGCTTAGCCGAAATAGGGGAATAGTTTAAAGCACTTCTGCAATATGGGTATCCAAAAAAAGGGCTCATTGAGAGAAAATTGAAAAATAATATTCAAGTCGTGTCGTGTCGTGCGTGTCATGACGTATCTTGTCGTTACGTGACGTGACGTGACGGTAATTGTCATGAAGTGACGTGACGTTACGTGTCGTGTTGTGACTTTACGTGACATGAAACGACGTGACTGACAGCCGGGTTTAGACTATTTAAGCTTTTTTCAAAAAGTTTTTTGTTTATAAATGATTACTTCATATATTTTAGAGATAATAAAAAACCACCATACCTCCATATCCATGACCAAGTATCTGAAGTGCATCTCGAGCTGGGTGAGCAGCTCGTTGAGCGGGACGGGCGTGTTCATGATCACGTGGTTCAGCTCGCTGATCATCAGCAGCACGGACGGGTCCTCCGAGTGCACCTTCTTCAGGGCCTCGGGCAGGATGATGGTGCTGAAGTTGTAGTTGAGCTGGACGAGGTCGGCCAGCAGGAGGTTCGCGTTCCTGACGCATTCTACGGCGGCCTGCAGCGGCGCGTCTTCTGGAGTCAGCGCCTGCAGCGGCAGCAATGACAGTAGCTCCACTGCCTGTGAGGATAGCGAGCTCATGTCGTCCAGGAACCACTCCCCTTCTCTAGATGTGAGATCCACGAGGCAGTCGCCGGCGCTCTGAGCACCGTTCTCTAGTATCAAGTAACGTCTGTTGATGTTGCACAGCATCCCGATCACTACACTTTCGACGGCAGCGACTGCTCCATCCTCGACCCTCATCCAGTTGTCGACGGTCGTCTTGGCCTCGTCATAGGCCCGCTCGGCGAGCGCCACGGCGTCGGGCCCGCCCTCCAGCTGCAGGCGCTCCAGGCACCGGGCGAGGTTGGCGTTGGCCTCGGCGTTGATCTGCTGCAGGCGGTAGTTGTAGGCAGCGAGCTGCTGCGCGTCGGCGGCGTCGGCATCGGCGCTGACGAGGGCGGCGACCTGACCGGCCACCTCCCGGCACACCTCGGGCGAGCGGCTCTCGAGCGCCGCGGCCAGGTACTTGCGGAACATCAGGACGCGGTGATACTCGGTCAGCGTCTGCGGGTAGTACTGCGCCACTGCCACGTACTGCGACAGCAGCTCGAGGCACGACCGCACCAGCGCGCCGGTCTGCTGCATGCTCTGGTGCAGCTCGGTCTCGGCCTGCTCGCACTGCGTCATCAAGGAGCTCTGGCCGGCGTTGGTGAGGAACTCCTTGATGTGCTCGAAGATGGGCTTCCCGTCGTCCTCGTGCGGCGCGGCAAACTCCTGCATCCACGCCATCAGTTGGGGCCCGTTGAGCACGTCGTTGGTCGTGGCGAAACTCTCTATCTGTGTGTCGAAGTCGTTGAGAATCTTGACGAGGGCCTTCATGGAGTCTTCGACGGCGTTTTTGGCCTGCTTGTAGGACATGTACTTCTGCGAGATGTTGTAGAGTGGGTGGGTGGCGAGGTTGGCGCCGTACGCGTCGATCTCCTTGATCAGCGCCATCTGCTGGTGCGACATCTGCAGCTTCGCCTCGATCGACTTTAGCTCCTCGTCCTCCTCGATCCACTTGTCCGCGTGCTGTTTTATCTCCGGCAGAAGGGCCAAGATCTGATCTCTGAAAACATAAGGTTTTGTCTTTAATGGTTTTGTCTTCGGCAGATTACGTTAATAAAATCGGCAATTACCAGATTGAAACACAACACATTCAAAAAAACCCAAACTATTTCGCGTCTAGACGGGCGGGGGTGCGGTATAATAAATAACGCAGATAGTTTGGGCAGTTTTTATTAATCTACAAAAAGGTATAACTTTGGGAATCCCGGGTAATTTATGGCTTTGTTGGGGTCATAAATATCTGTTGAGCCGGTGAGCTTCGCGGCTTATGGGGCGGGTAACGCGGTATGACGTCACGTTTACATATTGTACATATGCCACATTATGTAGATATACTGTATTATGTATAATATATAAGCGTATATTAGATGGGAATGGAAGTTATTAAATCACCGGACGCGGCGGGCTTCTGAAGAACAATGAACATAAATAAATCACAAACAACGCAACGACTTAACTTTCTTTTGTTTCGGTAAATAAAGAGATTTCGTCTCTATCAGGCCCGTTTCAGCCCTACTAGCGCCCTGGGCGAGATTCTTCGGCGCCCAGGGTGCAGATAGTGCTGAAAAATTTGGCGCCCTTTTGTTTGTGCCCCTTTTTATCTGGCGCCCAGAGCGGTCGCCCAGTGTCGTCGTGGTTGGACCGATTTTGACTTGACGAGTATTTTTAAGATATTACATTGCTTTAAGCGCGGGGATTGAATCAAGAAATTCCGTAACGAGGAACACCTAACTTTCGTGTAACGACCTCTTAGTTCGACAAACTTCGGCTCGGTGTGTGTGGCTCGGCCGCTTGGGGCATGGTACTCGCTGCACTGCTGTGCCGGTTTGTGCAACGTTGCCAGACTTCGGCACAGTGTTTTTGTGCATGCGACTAGACGAAAGCGAATTATATCTAATAATTGCATATGATAATAAAAAATGCTATGCAACAGCTTTACCGCGGCAGCCCCCGTGTGGCACACGTATTTTATACTCACGTGATCTCGGCCGCGGTGTGTTTCAGCTCGCGCACGCGCACGGCGAGCATGGCCCGCGCGGCGCGCACGTGTCGCGAGCTGCGCCGGCGCCGCCCCCCGCCCCACTCCACCAGCGGGTCGTACACGAACGCCTCCAGGAGGGTCAGCAGCGTCTCGCGGCCCCGCCTCATCGTCCGCACCACGTGCTCGCACCCCAAACGGAATATGCCCTGGAAATAGATAATAAGGTTAAAATTATGCTTAGAAAGTTTTAACATCAGATATTAAGAATTTTCCGATGATTAATGATAGTTAAAAAATGTTTGCCACGGCTTTGCATTCGAAGCTTTAAAGTTTAGACTTTAGAGTGTTAAAGTTTTTAAAAAGGAGAAAGAAACCTTTAGAACGCGAATAACACCAAAGTTTTCACACGAATAACACCAAAGTTTTTGAACGCCTTAAAGTTTTAATATTCTAAAGATAGAATCAGATTGGCTGACGCGTAAGGTCACGCCTTGAACTTACACCATATAAGTAATTCCACTGTGCCTAAGGTCGCACGAGTAGCGCCCCTGGGATGCGCCTAGGGTTGCCACTAAGGGTGGACTTAGCCGGACTTAGCATGGATAAGCCGTACAGCTCTTGAGCTATTAAGGACTTTGTATCTCAACCTATTATATTAATGCTTTCGACATTGCGTGTACAAATTTTCTGGTCAATAAGATTTAATTGCCTATTATTTATAGGATTTTCATATCGATTTATAAAATATAATATGTAAATCTCTCCAAACACTGATCTTTTTTTCAAACATTCCAAAAAGTTTGTCTTTTGCCCGGTTTAAAAAAGAGTATAATTATTATTTATATTACAGCGTACTTATTTGGTTTATATATTGCCGTTAATGAAAAGTGTTATTAGATAGATAATCTCCTGTCAATAAACCCTCAGACACTGCGCATAAGTCCGACTTTATCAAGGTTGGCAACCCTGGACTCGTCTAATTATGTATCGCACGCCGAACACGTCTGTAATACGGTACACGTATTGAATACTCACATATACGAAATACATTGTAATTTTATACAAAATTATACATACATACGAAATAACATTTTTAATGGTACTGCTAGATTTAGGAGTAATCCATATATTTCGTAGCATTACATAATATTCAATTCTTTGAAGAATCATTTTTATCTGAACAGTAACTTAAATCAAGGATTTCCAAAGTGTGTTCCGCGGAACCAGAGCTTCCGTAGGACTTAGGTCCAATAATGCAGTTTCCACTAGCGTAACCCTAAACCAATTCTTAGAGAATTAGATTTCTATTATAAAACTCCAATTCTGTAAGATACTTATATCTCACTATAGAAATTCTATGAAAATATATCAGGTTTGGTATTCTCGCAGCTAAGCAGAAGCTGTCAATTTAAATGAAATGGCTAAGAACTATTGTGTTCACAAACGAAAAATCGTTATACTGGCGAAAGGCTCCCACATAACACATGTGTAACGTCCAAGCAATGATACGTGTGTGATGCGGGACTCCTGGGATTGACACAATCCACGCCCCATAACGGCATACCTCGTCATGCACATATTCCTTAAATTATACATATTAACATAATTATTATGTCGCATTTAGCTGGGAAGCCGCTCTGTGTTTTAGGAGAGGATATTAAAGCAACGAAGGTATTTTAGCGTAATAAGCAAAATGTTTCTTTAGTTCACTATTTCCAAAATACAGACAGACGAGATTATATTCAAGAATGCGTTAGATTCGACGTTTGCAAGATAAAAAACTAAAGTTGTTGCTGTCAGGTTGTTTATCTTATATCTTTAAACGAGCAGTTCTTGTATATACATAAATATATAATTGGAATCTCGGAATCGGCTCCAACGATTTTCATGAAATTTAGTATATAGGGGATTTCGGGGGGGATAAATCGATCTAGCTAGGAATCATTTTTAGAAAATGTAATTTTATTCGTGTTTTATCGAATACCGAGCAAAGCTCGGTCAAATAGCTAGTATGTTAATAACCAAACAATAACAATGACTTTGGTTTAGAGAAGGTATCGTTATCATAAGTTTTTAAAGATATTAAGGTATAGCAGGATGAAAAAGAGACACTTCTTGGGTTGAAAACAGTAGAATTTAGAAGGCCCATTAAACACAGCGGCCAAGCGTGTTCTGCCGGTAACAGGGTACAGATCGCCCCCGCCCACAACATTATATTTTCCGCCCAACTGCGCCGCTGTAGTTGTGGCTAGTCATACTTTAAAGCTTGTTGCCAACTTGTATGTAGCAGTGAAGAATACAATGGGTTAACACTCTAAGTCTAAGTATAAAAAAGATAAAAAAATTAACTAACTCTGAAGTGTTTTGTTGCAACAGACGGCAGCCATTTAAAAACTAGACGATTGCGTTATTTTTTTTTATTCTCAGACTTTTTTCCAGTTGGGGAAATTTCGAACAATATATAGGGAATATATTGTTCGAAATTTCCCCGACTGGGGGGAGTTCTCAACGAGTATCAAACAACTTAAACGACCATCTAAAACTTCTACACATCAGTCAAAACTCAAACTGCTGAAAGTGGCGCTAGCCTCCCCCTCGTCTAACCCCCTCCCTCTCCAACTACTCCTCCCCCTAACAATATCAAAGACAAACAAAGGCCCAAAGTTTACATACACGGATAATAACCACGAAATCATGTAACGTCTATAAAACACGTTAAACTCGCTCAAGTGAGCACTGTCGGTCTCAAGGTTCTACGCAACATTTTCCTAACGTCAGATGATTAGAACCCTTATTAGTCTACATTAGAGCTATAATGAGTGAAGACAAGAGTCCATAACATTTGATAATAATAATAATACCCCGGATTCGTCAATCGAGTGCGACTTTAATGATGCTTCGTTTCTTGTGGGATCCAGTACGTTTCCTATCGAACTACAATTTATATTGTCTAAAAAAATAAGTGATAAGGGTGTGTGTCTATAACGTTCACCATCACCGGAATACTTATTTTAAGGCGGGGATTAATCTCAATCAAAAACGATAATCTTGCACACAACAAAAGACCAAGCGTATACTCATCGCAATAAGATTCATTTTAGCTTAGCATGAAACCGTAACAACAAGGGCGGATCTTCTCTATTTTTCATGTTTTTTTTAAATATCTTTGGAAATAAATATTAAGAAACAAAATTGTTCGATTAAAGAAATTTTAATATACATTTACTAACAATTTATTCAAATAAAATGTATAATTATCCTAGTTAATACTTATATTTTGATGAAATAGAGTTTTTTCGAAGGTGAGTTTGTAAATTAATTACAGCCAAAGTATTACGTTTTATTAAAATATTTATGGTTTTAGGTATTTTAAATATTGTGCTTTATATCTCATATTTTTTAACACTTCGTTATTATATTGGAACTAGGTAAACCGGGAGTCACGGAATAACAAATTGGGGTTTATCCTCGCCTTAAGTAGGGCGTTTAAACACATAAAGTGCGAAATTAGGGCCGATTTACACGGGTAACTAAAGCCGCACGATTTCCGCCGCACGGCGAAAATCGACCGTGTAAATGGCAATTCGACTACGCCGCATGCGGCTAAAGTCGCAAGCCCCAAAGTCGTGCGGCCAATGGCCGCATGCGGCTGGTGACATACATCGACCGTGCAAACGCTCAGTCGCAAGCGATTGCTTGCTGCGGCCTGCGAATACTACTGTTGACTGGTGACTTGCCGGGTGACTAAAATCGACGCGTTATTTACCCGTGTAAATGAGGTGGCGATTCGACTGGTGACTTGCCGGGTGACTAAAATCGACCGTTTGAATCAGTCATTGCAATAAATGTATAACAGTTTTTTCAAGAACGTGGTTGGTACTAAGGCATACATTGACCTTAGCGAAAATCTCCACCTTTGTATCTCTCCGAATCAATTTGCTAATAGCAATAGAGTCGTGCGGGCCGCAGGTAGATAACGTCACTTTAAGAGCCATGCGGGAGCATTTGCGGACCTTTACCGACATTGTGTATTCTGTCGCTTTATCCGAGCGTAGAGGACAGATGAGCTTTTGGGATTTATTTAAATATTTTAAAAGATTCGTTTTAAAAGCTAGTCGGTAAAAAGTCTAGCTAAAGCTCATCGAACATATTTTGTCAGCACCGGCCGCACCGTACGCGTCGAACCGCTCGAACGCACCGCATAGTAGTTAGTACACGAAATGCGGCGCGTTTGACGCGTGTGTTATTAATTAATGTGCGGTCACCTTTAAACTCTATGGGCCATTGAATAGCATGTTGCTCTTTGTCTAACAAGTTGGAAAAGCCGTTTGACGATGACAGCCATTGATTGGTTAGGCCGTACTCCGTAGTCGTCTTGTTATTCGTTGATGAATAGTACCTGTGAGCTAATGCCAATTACACAACAGTTGTTCCGCATATTTAGAACAAGCGCTGTGCTAGAGCTTCATTGTTTCATTGTCTAAGTTTACTGCTGTAGATAAGTTTTATATTAAGGAGTAAGGGGATATAAATACGAAAGTGTGTTTGTTTGAAGAAGAATAATTTTTATCCAGGAAAAATGTACGTTTCCCGCGCGATAAACGGGTTTTGGCGCAACGAAGTTGCGGGCGTCATCTAGTCTGAAATAATAATAAAATGAAGCCATCATTTTATAGTAACAAAATGTATATCGTATCGAATTATATTATATACCTAGAGATCGCCCAATGGTCGAAATTCGACCTTAGTTTCAACGACATTAGGACTACTACCTATATTTTGTAAAAAATATTGAAATTATCATATTTTGCAACTCTTGTCTCTGGGACTTAGCTGATCTCAGACTGGCCGTGCAAGCATTGTCTAATTATTATCTAAGATTCAATAAAAAAATAACTATAATCCATTTTCAATTTGTCAACTTGTTGTCAACAGACTTCAGCCATAAATAAAAGAGTATAATTCGTATGTATAGGCTTGTCACTCAAAAATCTGTCAATTTTCCTAGTGTGTCTGTTGTAGTGTGTGTAATGTTTTATTTGTTAAAAAATGTATGATACAAGCATAATTTCAACATAATATTAGCTCGATGCACTTCTTCACCATATAAACTATAACTGTGCAAAATTTCATTTACCTACGTTTCCCCATTTTTCGTCAAAAGGGATTTGTTTTTGGCTCACGTATTAATATATAGATAATAAAACTTCGTACACCTGTCCTGGCAAAGTTGTCGATTTAAACATTTTTGAATGCACCTCGCAGCTCGCTCGCACCGCTCATACATGTTACGTAAAGGATCGATTTCTTGATCCTAATCTCTTGTACTGGAGTAAACGTAAAGTAATATACTTTTTACCCGACACAATATGTATGTAAACAAAAGAACAAGTCCCGTCTCTGCAAATACTGTAATTTGAGTTGTATATAACGTAATTAACGTATTTTAACAATCATAAATCTGTCCGTCTGTCAAATACGCATCTCTCCATTTCTTCACGCGTAAGGCTGAACACTTTTTGATAATACAAACATGCCCCATTTTTACTGTGCATTAATTAGCTTCATAATTAAATAAATACAGTAGAATCTTCACTTATGTATATTATTTTAAATCCATAACATCTCAATTCTCATTTATTCGCATATCATATTTAGTTCTATCTCAGATATTTTACGTAATATTAGAGTATCTAGGTATGTATGCCACCTAGCAGCAGGTACTGCATTAGCATACACAGTACACTGCGCGGCGTGCGCGCTGACCGTAACTCCCAAACACCTGACACTAAAATGTTTAAAACTCACCCATGTTTTATCTAGGAATAAATTCGACAAAATTCTACGAATTTCGCCAAAAACTCTTGTGGGTGTGTGTTAAAATGTAGAGAAAAGTGCTAAAGGGAAACCATGTCACTTTTTTCTTTCAAATATTTCTTTTAATTTAAACATACAAAATAAAATATAATAAGATGATTCTTAAAATATCATTTAAACTTCAAAGGTTCGCTATTAAAATCCACGCAGAAAAACGACGCGAGCCCTCACAAATCTTGGCTTTTAGCTAGTTAAAATGAGATGCTATTTAAGAACCATTCTTCATTCAAACTCAAACATAAATAAAATAATTTGTCGTACAGTTATGGGGCATAATAATATAACAAGTAACAACAGAATAATATAAAGTTTATTGAGTCCCCTTCTCGTTTGGTCTATACGGGTTGTAACAAACTAAGTGATGATACTTTAGGGCCTCCTATATATACTTCGCTGTGAAAAAAGCAGTGCTGAAAAAGACAAACTTTTTTTTCACTTTTCTATGGAAAAATTTATGACGCTAGGACAATTTCCCCATACAAATAAAAACATTTGCTCGTTCAGCGCTGCACTTTTACAGTGAACTCTAAACAAGGGACACATACACTTCCTAAAGTAATATCACTTAGTTTTGTTACAGTTGTATATTTCTTAAAATTATTTTTGTTTGGCCCACTTCTATGTGGTGACAAATAAAGTTAATATCACACATATTACAAATTGACGAACTCCTAAAAGAATCGTGAGTGGCAAGTGGCAAGTTGCGAACACATGTCGCGATTCGACGAGCGACGAGTCTGAACGAAATTGACAAAACTTCTTGTAAAGTTAAGTGTAAATATTACACAGTTTACAGCAGATATTACAAAGTTTACGGTTTTAATTGTGAAGTGTAAAATTACTTGTGCTGTTTTGGTTGTTTATGTGGATTTGAAATGTAATGTGTTGTTATTAAAAGAAATATTTGAAAGACTTTAGGAGTGGCATGGGGCTGATTCTCAAACCTCGAATAACCTTCGATGACTAGTTACTTCACTCGCGGCTCTTCTCGCGCGTACAGAATGTACTGTTGCATGTCATGCGAAGTCTGAGATTGATTCGCCATACAAGATGCAAGAATTGGGCCATAAAAAAATAAAGACGTATTACTTACCTCAGCTCGCCTTCGAGGTTTGTAAAAATTGAGATTAATTTGCGTGCGCGTGGTGTGTTGTTTTATATTCCGGCTGTATCCTGCGGCCTCATTTTCTCACTTTTTTCTTACGTTCTCATAAATAATTTCCCGATTGACCTACTTCAGCCTTTACTTATTTGGAAGTCAAATATATAACTGTCATTTGCCCTCAACATAGATAGATATATTTACGTGCGTGCGACGTTACATGTAAAGTTTTGCTACATAAGTTATACATTACATACATTAACGTAGGAAAGTTTAAATTAAACATAACTAATGCATTAGCGACAGACCCTACTCCTTTTATTTTCAGAGTTATTTAGCGATGTTTACCTACTGCACTTATATATACAGACCATCTTCATATTGGACAGAGACAATTAATGATTAATATTAAAGTATGATGATACATTTTAGAATAACAATTTCGTGTGAATGTGAATGCAAATGGTCTTTCTTTTTATAGCTCTCAGGAGTCTCAAAGGTAAAGTCTGTGCAGTCTTTTAGTGATCCTTACACCTCTAGTCCACCGACGATGCGATCTGCGAAAACTCTGCGAAGGAGCAATAGAGCGAGATGCAATATAACGCACTGTCGTGTGGCGGGTGAGACAGGTAAATCGGTTCGCCGCCGTTTCGCAGTTCGCAGCGTCGGTGGACTTGAGGCGTTAATCTTAAGTATGTTATTATTATAAATGTCAAAGGTTGTAGACGTTTGTTACTTTAAAAATCTATTCAATTATTCTATAAAATAAAAATTAATCGCTAAATGTTTTGTAAACGCTAATCTCGAGAACAGCTTAATTTCGCTAATTATTTTTATTGTATTTGCTAATACTGGAGAAAGGTTGATGCAGAGAGAAAAATGTTAAAAATTACGTGGTTATCGTTACCATACCGCGTTTTTCAATTTAAACTTCACAGATAATAAATGACGGGAGACGGGACGACGTTTGTCGGACCCGTTAGTAACACATTTACCGCCGTACTCAGAGACATTTAATTATGATTAACCTTCAATTTAATGAAGAGTTTGACAGATAATGTATTTGTTTTTATATATTGTTTTTGACATAAGCCCCATGGCTTATGTCAAAAATTTGAATTAATTACATTTAACTTATTAATGTTCCACTCTGAGTACGGCAGAAAGAGTCGTAATAAAAGTAAAGTTAAACGGACTTTAAAAACCAATTACGAAGTTCAAACTGCACACATTTGATCGATTCCGAAGAACTAGAATGTGATGTAACTTTTTACTCTTCCTTTGTCTGGACATTGCAATTTACCTTTCTCGATCTATTTTTTACATTTTAGTATTCGTAGACGTTAAAATATGCGGGCAGTAATTTACTCGGCCATTCGACACGTTCCTAACGACGCTAAATTCTTATTTAATTACAATGTTGATTTAAAAAATACTATTCTATTCAGAAGGCCAATTCTCTTAACTTTTTATGTAATCTTAGGATGACCCATTCGCGTCGCGATTACTTTTGCACGTGTACGCAGGACAGATAGATTATAATAAAACAACAAATTTTGTCTTCTAGTTCTTACAGCATTATATTTTCCTATTATATTATAGCATCTTTGCTATAATATAATAGGAAAACTTTAGCTAAAATATAGCTAGCACAGTACTTATGCAACACAGGGTGTAATAAAACAAAGCGATAATATTTTAGCTTGTGTACTAAACCCCGGTATAGAGTTCACTGTGAAAATAGTAACTATCATGTGCTGGAACATTTTTTTTAACTCATGACGCTGCAGCAGTCGCGCTTGCCTATACAAGTCACAAAATACAATTGCTCTTTCAGCGCTGCTACTTTCACAGTGAACTCTATATTATAAATAAGGGGCACATACACATACTAAAGTATCATCACTTTGTTTTGACTGTCGTAATATTCTTTCCAGTTTCTATAGACATTATAGTTTTATTACGTAAGGTTCCATAAAAAGCAAGAAGTACAAGTAGTATTATGAGTCGGTCGACCGGCCGCATGTCATCTCCGCCATCTTGATTGCAATCAGCGCACAACATGGCGCTAAAGCCCACCCGACCGAGAAACGTTTGTTTACATTTCCCTGCAATGTCAATGTGGGTTGTCGATATGTCATTTGCCACCAGAGGTACGGTAGGGTCTTTCGTATCAAATTACGTGTCAGACAATAATACCAGTCTTAAGCACGAGTGATTTTACAATCGCTATAGTCTGGTTTGAAAATCTTTGCTAAAATCTTCTTATTTTTTATGTATCAGTGGGCTGAGTATAAGCTTTTGTTACTTCTCACTATATAGATGTTAACTAAGGTATTGGAGACTTTTAAGATTTAACTATTCTAAGGGATAAAAAGTTATACTCAGCACACCATATTGTTCGGTTACTGTTCGGTTCGGTTGCTGAGCCATGAACCACCAAATTTGGCATATTCAACGAAATACGATTCTTGCTTCCAATAGCGTAGAAATCACACCCTAAACGTATTTTACTATCACGTAGCACAGATCAGTCTGTACGTCTGATTTATTCCGCCGTCTAGACAAAGACCGCTCTGTTGCATCTAATGAAATTCACTGCGAGACGAACTGATGACACGCCTTAAATGTTATTGAGTAGACGAGGATCAATTTAATGATTTGGTTATTTATTTATTTTTATTGGAACAAAAAACAGTTACATGTTAAAATCTTAAAATAAGTACAATTAGATATAAAATATAGATAAACACAACACCCACATTATTGTTCGCGGCGTAAATTTTGTTAAAATTTGTTAAGTAAAGTCTTATATTTTGTAGTTTAGTGAGAACAAACTTATTAGAAAAAATCGGTTCAGCCGCTTAAGTGTGAAGAGTTACAGACAAACGTAAGAATTACTGGTTTAGTTAGAGAAAAAACAAGCAAACAAGAAACAAACCAGTTACAAATACAACAAGGCTTATTATTTCTTGTTACGTCTTATAATAAATAAGAACATGTACTCCCTCCATTATAATATTATGTACAAGTAACGAGCAACTCGTGTTATCACGGAGTATATTAAGAAAATATAACCTAGAGAATAGAAATATTACTTAAAAAGTTTTATTTATCGCAACGGACATTTTTTTTTAATGAAATAAGGGGGCAAACGAGCAAACGGGTCACCTGATGGAAAGCAACATCCGTCGCCCATGGACACTCGCAGCATCAGAAGAGCTGCAAGTGCGTTGCCGGCCTTTTAAGAGGGAATAGGGTAATAGGAGAGGGAAGGGAAGGGAATAGGGGAGGACAGGGAAGAGAATAGGGTATGGGATTGGGCCTCCGGTAAACTCACTCACTCGGCGAAACACAGCGCAAGCGCTGTTTCACGCCGGTTTTCTGTGAGAACGTGGTATTTCTCCGGTCGAGCCGGCCCATTCGTGCCGAAGCATGGCTCTCCCACGTATAAATAATATATATAATACATGCCCGGTATTATAATATATAATATGCCATATAATGTTTTATAGAGGTATTAGTTCTAATATTAAAATCAGTCCAGTAGTTTCTAAGCTTGTTCAAAGTAACGATCCTATGTATAATAGGGTAGCCTGTACATAAAGACTATTACATGAATAAAATATTTTACTGTAGGCGCAATAACAAAACCATATTTGTATGTATCCAACTACGTCTTCGTTGACATCCTTACGATACAATGTAGTTTAGGAATTTTACTTTCACGTATTTAAGGCTTGAAAACTGATGATGATGATGAAACCGAAAAAAGGTACGCAACCTTTTCCCGGAAAAAATTGGATAAAACACGTGTACCGCATCTAATTGTTTAATTATCACAAAGGGAGTTGATAACCCGCGGCGCAGGGCGGCTCTGGGCGGCGTTGGGCGGCCGAGTAACGGAGGAACGCAAAGTAACAGAGTACCAGAGGGTAACAAAGAGTGACCCGAACAATTAGTCAAAGGTAAGGTAACGAAAAAGGTCGAGGTTTTAATCCGAGAACTTTTTGTTTACACGGCTCCATAATGAAAGTAACAAGACCAACATATTCCGTTACCAGTTGGCGTTTTTTTTAATAATTTTTTTGAGTGTTTATGTATACAGGTTTTTGAACATAAGAAATAGCTTCGTTTCATTCGGGTGTCCCTTGACACCTCTAATTTTTTTTAAATATTAAACCACAATCTACGGTACAGTTCTTTGAGCTAGATAATTCCAATAGTAAAACTAGGGCAGCTCATATCTTCGACACTTTACGCGGTTTTGTCCAAGAATATTTTTTGTTTGTACTGAAACATCAGTTTACACAACAACAGATAGCTAACAAGCTATCCATTTTTGAAAGAATTATTCGTAAACGCGATTAAAAAAATTAAACAAAATGGCGAACAAATAGGTCGGCAAAAATCTTCGTACTTCGGTCTTGATTAAACTTAAGTTGGTTGACCCGATTTAAATATTCATAGGTCTACTTATCAACACAATTGTTGAGGCAAGGGTGGAAAACTTTTGTAGGGGACCAAAAATAGCTTACGATCCTGAATCGCGCTAACGAAGTTTCTATGATCAACGCGACATAATATTATGTATAACGTCAAAAATACATCACTGGGCTGGCCGAGGATACAATGTCGCTCGGTCGTTGATCTTCCTTTCTTTGTGGCCACCAAATATTTTTTCTTGTTCAAAAAATATACTTTTGTACAATACTAATGGCCAACTACACATATTTTCTTAGACCTAACTTGAATATTTCCATTGTAGCACCGTAAACTGTGAGAACAACACATCTTCGCATTTATAAGTATTGTTTAAAGCCACGAGCGTTTCATATTAGATTCGTCCAGAAATAATATCGTATAGAACACAAAGCATAAAACAATACAGTAGTCGGGGCACGGAGTATAATAGTAAAGTAAAAGCTGTTGTGGAGTTCTGAAATGAGCTGAATGCAAACATGCATTATACATGCACTCATACTATTACCTACGACCGGGACATGCTATAAAAGTTAACTTAGTGTACAGTCTACTCGCGGTAAGACAGTAAATAAATCAATTTGATCGAGTGTTAAGATGGCCCCCTGGCAATGGAAACTAGCTGTCCTGCTGAACTTCGTGTCACTTAAAAACCTTCCCTGGACTTCTACGAATATTTTTAAGACTAAAAAACGTATATTATATTGTGATATTGTTTTTTTACCCTAATAAACAATAAAAAAAAATAGACTAAAATTAGCCCAATCCGTTCAGCCGTTCTCGAGTTTTGCGCTTAGCAACACATTCAGCGACTCATTTTTATATTACAGATATCCCATAAAATAAAAATATTGACCAATAGGTCAATACTGTTATTTTATTGTATTCTTGAAGCAAACAGAATGTCCATTGTACAAAACCAAAACAGAGCAGTACACTATGCCAAAAACATTAATTAAATACTTATATATTTATTTATTAACACATAATATTATTGTTCTAGTGTCAAAATATAATTCAAGAAAAGACTAAAATCTAGCATAAACTTTAAAATATGTAAATGTCTATCCTGACCCTAAAATTAGTAAAATTTCCTAACCGAAACTACGAGCAACGGCGTAGCGCTAAGGACGTAGACGCTCTACAAGCGTAGACCGGCTACGAGCGTAGACCGGCTACGATCGTAGATCCACTTCGAGCGACCTGCTACGAACGTAGACCAACTAAAAGCGTAGACCTGCTACGAACGTAGGTCGTGGGTCTACGACCTAAGAGTGTAGACGGTCTACGAGCGTAGACCAAGTACAAACGTAGACTTGCTACAAACGTAGACCTGCTACGAGAAAAGATCCACAGCGAGCGTAGCGATCTGCTACGAGCGTAGACGTACTAAGAGAATAGCCGCTACGAGCTACGAAGCCTTTGTAACGGGAATACGTAATGAAAATGTATTGTAACGCGAAATGTTATTGAAGCTTTGTATAATGTTGTACTTATTGTATTTGTTCGCTTAGTGGATTGTTGTACGAGCTATTTTTAGTTTTCTTTGTGTGCGAGGTTTGTTTAGACTTTGAGGTCAATTCCCCCCATACAGTCAGTTTAATTTGTTTTCCCACTTTTCTTCTTTTGTAGCACATAGTATGTTGGCCATGCATAGAGGACACGCAAGTTCGTCCATGGCGATGATGAACTCAACTATTCCGTCACGTCGCACGAAAAATGCCGGCAATGTCGTGCGACAACATCAAGCAAATAACTTCGTCGCGAACTTGCACATCAGCGCGCGAAATAGTTGGCCGACCTCGCAAAGACCCGGGGATTAAGGGATTTCGAAAGTAAGGATAAGCCCGTATTCTGAATTAATGGGACCGAAATTCATGTGTGACTTGTTTGAGATTTATCTACCATAATTATTTAAAGGTTATTGTTTGGGAATAATAAATTCAATTGGTACTATCATAATGTACGAGCTTATTTTCTCTGTATCTGCATTTAAAATAAATTAATTCTGATGGCCAGTTCTTGGAACTATTTCGCATGTACACACGTCATGTCTACAAAGCAATTTAATTTAACTTTCTACTAAGTATATAATCTCACAGACTATTGAATGTATTCAATTTTCAAAATAGTATTTTGCTCAAAATTTATTTAAGTTTTTCATACCGAATAAATCTCGTATTGGTAATGGGGCACAGACCTGTCTTTACGTCAACAAGTCAATATGTGAGGTGGGTGCAGAGAACAGTTCATTAAAACTTTGCCGCGACCTCACCGCGACGATCGGGTTCTTATAAGTCAAGGTATTAGACGACACTTACTTTTCTTTTAAGGTAGAACAAAACGGTCGAGTGATCCTTTAGACGTTTTAATTTTGTGGATAAAAATATTAGATGATAATATTATATAAGGTAACCTTGACTAACTTATATATTTGCTGAAGCTAGCTTTGTAACAAAGACGAGCAAGACCCAGTCACACTCGCTCACGAAGAAGAAGAACACGTTCCGTACAAAAAGGCTTAATAGGATACACCAGGGGCGAGAGAAATTGAAAATAGGTATTTGAAAATGTATTGCTGTCACACCAATCTCAAGTCTCCCACCGCAGAGCGCGATAGAGACAACACGACAAAAGTTCTAATAAAAGCACAGAAAATCTTCGATTCGTTGTCCGCTGATTCCTTCTCCAAAACTTAACCGATTTAAGTACTTTTTTCATTATTTTTAATATTATTATTAAAAATATTATAAACCTTCCCTGGACTTTCAGGAACATTTCAAGACTAAAATCAGCCAAATCGGTTTAGCCGTTTTCGAGTTTTAGCGAGACCAACAAAATTTTAAAATTATTTTTTGTTTACATAGATAGATAACGGTAGAACGATTGGACAGACCCACGTGGACGAACGGACAGTTATACGGAGAAATCTCAGGAGAAATACATACGACACCATTTTACCCTTTACATACGGAATCCTAACAACGTATTTTCACGTGCAACTATGCAAGTTCCACGTAACAAGGTGTCCAGGTGTCATAGGGGTCCAATTGTGTTCGTGATCTTGGTCCCTACAGCTCTGCACCTGATGCGAATATAGAAATCATCTGAAACTCTTAACATTGCTGAGAAGTTTTTAGATTCTCGAAGGTCGTTTGAATGGATCTTTTTAATACAAAAACATAAATCTAACCAATTTTCGAATGAAAAACATCCGATACTAATATTATAAATGCAAATAAGTGTGCCTGCCTATTTTTCTATTTGTCATCTTGTTGTTTTTATAAATAACATACGATATACTACGATTCCCAAAAGAAATAGAATGACAACGATTCCCAAAAGCCCTCGTGGTTTTAGGTCTTCTCGACGCGAACCAGTATGGAATAAAATATGTTAATTTTATTCGCGCGCAAACACTATAACATAATATACAGGAAGCCAAGTGTAGTTTTAATCACGTAACCGAACAAACAATTAAACGTTAAATGCATTAACTCTTGTTGTAAATAACAATTCGGTTAGTACGATGCGTCCTCGCCGACTGCACACAGTAACCACAGTATAAAGTATACAGTAGATAATTTCACATTAGACTGCCTGAATCAGGCACACGTACCTACACGCTTCTATCCGAAATTTAGAGGTCAGAGAGCTGAGCATAATATTTCTGTAGACTGCAACGTTATCGGAAATGTTATTGAAAATGTAATCTTAACTAGTAGCTATGGAATGGTTGATGGGTGATGACGCCACCGATTTCACCAGGATCAGTTAATTATGATTTATGACAAACCATATCGATAACACCGCTATTATTATTAATACAGAAACTCAAGCTTGATGCTTTGAACAATCCTGCAGTATTATGTTGCGCACAAAAACGTGTGTTGTATTGCACGAATTGACTGCAAGAACCTGTGTGGTAGAGTTCTATTGCTCCACTGTATACTATAAGACTGTGTAATTACATTGAAGCCGCACTATTTGTTTCTGTTGCGATGTAACAAGATTCGTTTAACTTGCTCGTAGGTAAGGTGTCTTACACACTTACGAACACATTTCTGATACTTTATATTTTGTGCTGACTAAAATCAAGACGTAGTTGATTGCAACGAGTTTAGTGTTAAATTTAATTTTTTACCCTAATTTACATGTTTATACAAATGACACTATTTTTTTGACGTGGGAGAGCCATGCTTCGGCACGAATGGGCCGGCTCGACCGGAGAAATACCACGGGCTCAAAGAAAACCTGCGTGAAACAGCGCTTGCGCTGTGTTTCGCCAAATGAGTGAGTTTACCGGAGGCCCAATCCTTTCCCTTTCCCTACCCTCCCTTATTACCCTATTCCTTCTTAAATTATTAATTTGGGAGGACTGTAATTATTTGTATTAATTTATAAGTGCTACTATATCTAGTTAATGGAATCAGGCGTTATTTGTTTTCGCGGAATATTGCTAAAAATAATAACAAACTAAATTTAAGCTACTATATCTGTTAAACCAGGTCGTCGGCAGTAATTGAATGTCAACATAGACACACACACACACACACACACACACACACACACACACACACACACACACACACACACACACACACACACACACACACACACACACACACACACACACACACACACGCACACACACGCACACACACAGCGCACATACTAATAGACAAATTAACGTTTGTTTATTCATCACTCGCCGCGTGTTGGCTGGCGTTTAAATATTTAGCAGTAAATATACAAAAACCTTTACACAATATGTCAGCTGTATAGTGTATGCAAACTTTGTTACAACTAATAATTACAAACTCATACAATACTTAATAGTATTTATGTTATAGGAAATAATGTAATGCATAATAATAAAATGCGAAACAGTTTGTGAATAAATAGAAATCAATGTTTTTGTACCTTGACAGAATAAGGGAATAAAACATTAATCTCTCTTTATGATATAATAACTCAATCTAATTACCAACCAATAACATTTTTACTCTATTCCATTTTTGTATGTACAAAAATCGGGCACTTTAGTATAATTTTACTAATAAAGGTCCAATAGTTTTCAAGAGCCTTAAAACGCAAAGTTCCACAGAAAAAGTATAAGGCTTGAATCAAAATGTTAATTGAATCAAAATTATGTGGTCATAAAATATTTTTGAGGTTCAAAGTTTGAATGAGGCAGCTAGTCCATACTAATATTATAAATGCGAAAATGTGTCTGATTGTCTGTCCGTCTGTCTTTCTGTCACCTCTTCACGCCCAAACCGCTGAACCGATTTTGCTGAAATTTGGCATGGAGATACTTTGAGTCCAGGGAAAGGACATATGATACTTTTTACCCGGAAAAATGAACGGTTCCCACGCGATAAACGAATTTTGGCGCAACGGAGTTGCGAGCGTCATCTAGTTTCTTATAAAAGCTTGTGTGTATACTCCGTATTTGCAGGAAGGAAGTCGTAGCACATTATAAGTTGCAAAGCCGCAGTGAGCGATGACCGCGTCTACCGCCGTCCGCCGCTACGCCACTGTAACACCACAGTGACACCGCCAATTTCACCAGGATTTTCTACACTATTAGCATGCTAATAACTAAAGTTTCCAGATGAGTTTACAAAGTACTGAACTTAAATGTTATTTGAGATGATGTAATCAAAACGAAGTAATTTTAAAATCAATTATGTAGGTAATTTGAATGTTATGCTACACTTTATTATCTTTAAAAAAATACTGATTTCGTGTACTTTTCGACAAGGCAAGATTTAATTATAGACACCATTGAGGTACTATAGACTGGAGAGAGCCTTATATCAGTGTATAAGCGTCAAAAGGGTGTAATGTTATGTCCTACTTATTAGGACATAACAAAGGAGTCGGTCTGCATAGTTCATGTAATAAAAGTGTTAATAAACTGAACATTTAATGCTAGATATTGTTGAGTTTTGTGGTTCGGCTAAATAATAAATCATAAGAATGGTCAAAGTATGCCTCAAACACGTGGATTTAACATTAAATACGTAAGTTTTGAACAACGTTTTTTGGGCTTTACAATCGGTACTTTTGTAAGCTAAAAAAATAATTTATATGTTTATTAATCCCTTATTCGTGCTATATAAGGCATTAGTGCTAAAAATGTCAAATCAATTAATAATTTGGCTATAATAATTGCATAGCTTTTTACGTGTGTTTTCGGATTCTCATCACTTGATCTATAGTTAATCGATATCATGAACTAATTGACTTTCTTTCCTGTATCATAATGTGCATCGAAATAATCGACAAATAGAAATATTCAAGAAAATAAACGCACACTACTTGTATGAAAATAAGCACAAAATTGCCACGCGATGACAGGCTAACGGCGGTTCCCAATATTTGATCTATCTCTGATTTGGCCCTACTAGAGATAGGAATAACTCACATTAGACATTAGAGACATATATTTTATGTCAATTATGAGCTATTCCTATCTCTAGTAGGGCAAAACCAGAGATAGATCAAATATTGGGAACGGCCGTAAGACTACATCTATACTATAGTTTGTGCGTTTTAAGATGATATGGGTGACACATTATAATTGACAATAGTAGGGAAGTTACCTAAGACAATTAATCGATAATTTAAAAATATCGAATCACTTCGTAAAGGAATTGCAATCGAAATTATCGATTTCGTACTGACGTTTCAGAGTGGCGCCGGCGATTTAAAATGGCCGCCCTTTTTATCGATTTGATTTCGATTCAACAGTGTCAATCTCTATTGGCGTAAGTTCCATTTCATGCATCTGACATTTTTCAAATATTTTCGTAACAATAATTTTCACAGTCAAAATTTATACTTAATTTTATATTAATAAGTTAGCATTTAGCAACTTTTCATTTTTATTCATTTACAATTATAGGAAACATTTGTTTTTGTAGATGGCATATAATTTATTACATTTTGTATTTTTTGTTTTCTTGTAAAAAAAACCCGTAGCAAGGAATATGAGAAGTGTCACCCATATCATCTTAAAACGCACAAACTATATAATACTTTATCTATGACGAGCTTTTGCCCGCGGCTTCGCTCGCGTTAAGAAGTATTATTATATACAAACTTTCATCCCCTATAATATGAACCTCTTGGGGTTGGAATTTATCAAAATCCTTTCTTAGCGGATGCCTACGTCATAACATCTACCTGCATGCCAAATTTCAGCCCGATCCGTCTAGTGTTTTGGGCTGTGCGTTGATAGATCACTATGTCAATCAGTCAGTCAGTCACCTTTGAGTTTTATATATATACACATTTTAGCCCAAAAAGCTGTACGGTCCCTGCGGGAGTTTTTAAAAAAATGTAGACATCTGTTATAAAACATACTTTTTAGCTGCAAAGCAAACTTTTAATGAACAAAAGTCAATTTAGTGAAACAAGTAACAATTCCGTAGAAACAGTCATACACTAGCTAGCAAGGCCAAAGTTGGCCAATTTCGAATAAGCCCCTCCCCCATTGCTCTCGCAAACTGAAACAATTTACACGAAACACTAAA
This sequence comes from Aricia agestis, assembly GCF_905147365.1. Lineage (NCBI taxonomy): Eukaryota > Metazoa > Arthropoda > Insecta > Lepidoptera > Lycaenidae > Aricia > Aricia agestis. The sequence continues at coordinate 17,386,294 of NC_056428.1, read as the reverse complement.
GCCATTTATACTGCTAACTGATATTCATAGCTAACTATATTTTTCTCACAAGTTCATTGCACCGAAATTTGTATCGTTTGGGAACCATAAAGTTAATATACCTAGCGGAATAGAGCAACAATCTCGAATTGTCAAACGAAACCGAAATAGATTTACGTCTGTGTGTAAAAATTTGTTTACGGATATGTCGCAGCCGACTGGTTTAAATGGCCGTTCAATCAAACAGCTAGCCCTTTGACTGAACAACGCCATTCAATCTCACGACTATACGTTGTTTAGCCGACTTGTTGACTACAATGTTCAACACTACAGCTAGACGACGCTTAGCCAACTGGTTTGTTTTTGTTTTGGAGGGGGGCTGCGCCCCCCGAGCCCCCCTTTTGTTTGACGACGGTCGCCGGCTGCTGCCGCAGTACGCTCGCTGCGCTCGCTCGGCTCCCTCTGTGTTGTGGTCTAAGTTCTAACCTAACCTAACCAACTTTTGGACTTTCTGGATTGTGTTTGTTTTTGTTTTGACGGGGGGCTGTGCCCCCCAAACCCCCCTTTCGGGGGAGGCTGCGTCCACCCATTTCATAATCCCCGTAATTTCTCCTCGAATATTTGTGGAAATTTTAATTCACTCGTATGTGCCTCCACAATTTTTGTCTCTTTAATAACACTTGTAACTTTTACTAACTACTTTCTTTCCGAAAAACAACCATAAACACCAACCAACACCTGCTAGTTGACGCCATATTGTAAATAAAACGCACCTAGCGCCGCAGCGGTGCGCGCTGAACTACTTCAATTAGACGGCGGCTTTTGAATCAGCTGTAGTGTTGAACGTTTTGAGCGACTAAAATATTCAATATAAAAACTAGACGTGTGATTGAATGGCGTTGTTCAGTCAAAGGGCTAGCTGTTTGATTGAACGGCTATTTAAACCAGTCGGCTGCGACATATACACTTACACAAACATCTTTCTAAGAGATTAAGTGCCGACTGGACGTCAAACAGATAAAAAAAAAAGGTTCTGCTGTATGACACGTCTCTTTTTACCACGCAGTGTTACTGACCAGGACCAGACTTTACCAGGACTAAACAAATAAAGTATCTATCTATCGATTGTAAAACGGTTAAGCTGCGTAAGCGTGAAGATAGTCACACTTTCTAATAATAATGTTGCGTATAATTTAAAGAATTCAAAAGGTACCCTAGAGACAGCAAGCATTTAAATCCAGCCCACCGCAGAAATTCGTGTACGTTACAAACTCGCCTCACTGACAAACTCCATACAAAGACCGTGCCGCGGAATTTATTAACCGGATTCTAAGAGCGCTTACAGACGAACGGTACGTGTCGGCGGCAGTCGACGGCTGCCGTCGACAGTTTATCACTCTTGCAGTTGTGACGTACCGCGTAAAGGTAAGCGTCCACAGGTCTGTATCGTACGCAACAGACGTTTCGCATCAAGCCGATATTTTTTTCACAGTACGTCCACTGTATCAGCAGCGTACGTACGAAGTACCGACTAGCCAGTATGTTTATTCCCTAATTAGTCCAAACAAAGTTCCTAAGTCAACATTTTTTCTTTCGACTTATCCATTCACACCCCCCTTTTGAGCATTCATTTACTAGGCTGGTCAGTAATCCGTACGTTGCCAATACAGTGGACGTACTGTGAAACAATTATCCGTTTGATGCGAGACGTCCGTTGCGTACGATACCGACCTGTGGACGCTTACCTTTAGGCAGTACGTCAGAACTAGGGGCCTACCACCACCTTTACTAAGCGACACCGTTTGACGGATGAGCAATATTACTTTAACGTCAAACTAGCGATCTTAAAAAGTTGATATTTCACAGTTCTAGAATAGTTTTAGGAGATAGTTTTAGGAAAGGTCGTGGTAGGCCCCTGCAAGCGTCATAAACTGCCGATGACACGTGCCGTCGACTGCCGCCGATGCGTGCCGCCGTCACGTGTCGTTCGTCTGTAAGAAGCCTAAGCTGCAGTCGACAGGGAAAAAATTGTCACAGAAACGCATTTTTTGTTGACCTAGCGACTCGCCACGTATAAATAAAAATAAGTTTTACATTTTGTTAGTCTCGTTAAAACTCGAGAACGGCTGAACCGATTTGACTAATTTTGACTTGAAATGTTAGTGAAAATATAGGGAAAAATTATATTAGGTGGAAATTACTACGAAATTCACCGGGTTATCTAGTAATAATAAATGAAACTATTAACGTGTTTGATGATAATTTCATTTTAATTAATGGGACTTCAAAACGAACAATAATAATTACTTTAAAAAATTCAATGTAAATGCTTTACATTTTGGAATAAGATTTTAACTTAACATGAAACATTACGTAATCTGTATTCCCCGGAGCGATGACGGCAGCAGGTAAGCTTTTAAGTTCATCGGAGTATAAAATCTATATTGTTTTGCCGAAAATTCGCTACTAAATAAACGAAAAAGCCAACAACAATGTGCTTGGGCACAAACGGGCTATTTAATACAAAAGGTACCACATTCTTGTAGAGAACCGGCGCGAAAAACATTTTATTTATTTATTTTATAGACTCACCAACAGAACAGCATTTGTGACATTTTTGTACTTACATAAAATTTGTTTACAGATAAAATGAGTTCTAATGACAGGTGAAGTACAGCGTGCGTTTGCGACAAAAATTAGACGAGATGAGATGTAGTGAATATGGTGATAAATGATAATGATAAAAATATGTGTGTAACAAAAAAGATTTTAGAACTTATACCCAATAGTATCAGAAATATATTGACTACTCATTTAACAAAATTGGAATCAGTATTTTATTAAATGAACGTGATAGCCACCGAGGATTAACAACACTAGAGAGTTATTCATTGAGTATGCATGTCCTCCAGGCCTCCGGTCCTCACTCGCTCGGCAAAACACAACATAAGTCGAGTGTCGACCCATTCGTGTTCTGTCCCTCGTTAAGACACTACACTCTACAGTGTCAACAAACAAACATCGGTACGCTCAAAATATAGATTATATATAAAACTCAAAGGTGACTGACTGACTGATTGACATAGTGATCTATCAACGCAGTACGCACAGCCTAAACCACTGGACGGATCGGGCTGAAATTTGGCATGCAGGTAGATGTTATGATGTAGGCATCTGCTAAGAAAGGATTTTGATAAATTCCAACCCCAAGAGGTTCAAATAGGGGATGGAAATTTGTATTTAATAAAATTTGTATATACTTCTTAACGCGAGCGAAGCCGCGGGCAGAAGCTCGTAAATCTATATGCTTTTTGATCTCGCCGTAAAAAAGTAAACGTAGGTGCAAAATTTACCGAGCAATCTTTGTAATCAAATATCACACGAGTTATGCAAACGTGTTAGCGAATTTCAGCAGAAAGTTGCGAAATACGAGCGTTTAGCTCGGGGAAAATATTAGAGAAAAATGTATGCAGCGTACGATCAGCACCAGTACGTAATGCAAAAAAGCCATTTTGACTCTATTTTTCTTTATCATTTTTAGGGTTCCGTTCCCATAGGGTAAAAACGGGACTTTATTATTGAGACTTCGATTCCTGTCCGTCTGTCCGTTTGTCTGTATGTCTCCAGGCTGTATCTCACTGCTATAGCTAGACTTCTGAAATTTTCACAGATTATGTACTTTTGATGCTGCTATGCCAACAAATACCAAAAACGAAATAAAATAAAAATTTAAGAGGAGCTCCCATACAAATAACACAATTTTTGGCCTATTTTTGCTCTACAACGGTACGGAACCCTTCGTGCGCGAGTCCGGCTCGCACTTGACCGATTATATTGTTTATTTTTGTTTTTCGATTAATTGAAATCTGTATTGCTTATATAATATTATAATAGTAAATATGTACCGTGTTTTGTAGTGGCAAATAAAGCTTATTATTATTATTATTTACAGCGTCCCCCGAAGTGTACAAACCTATCATAATATTATTATGTCTAAAAACGTTAAGTGATACAAAAACAAAACAGATAACATAATACATACATATTTTATTAGTAAGGGGTATTATACAGTTCACTCCAAAAGTAGTAGCGCTGAAAGAGCAAATTTTTCGGTGACTTCTACGGGCCCCAAGGTCATGAATTTTCCCATACTAAAGTAAAAAAAGGTAACTTTTTCATAGCTGCTGCTTTAACAGTGAACTCTATACAGGGGACTCATACACAACCTAAAGTATTTGCACCGTGTTTTGTTACACCCTGTATATTGATGACTTTTTAAAGTTGAAACATTCTTCATGAGAGATTTTTAATAAAACGTTATTGAAAAATTGATAAGCCCTGGGGGTTTGACACAAAGAGCGGGTTATGCCAGCCCCCTTACCCACTTCCCACTTCCCCCCACAGTGGGGACACAGGGGGAGATGGACAGCTCATAACGACATAAATTATTAACGGCTATGAAATGCCGTAGCGAGAATCAGTTGCATTGTTATGGCAATATTAGCAACACAAAAGGTAAGCTCTTATAAAAGTTTAGACGCAAAGCAATGCGAAGAGTATCTTTCCCAAAATAAGCTTAATTGTTTTGCTACTACAGCATAGTGGCACAAGATGTTTATACGTGGTAGAGCCATGCTTCGGCACGAATGGGCCGACTCGACCGGAGAAATAGCACGTTCTCACAGAAAACCAGCATGAAACAGCGCTGCGCTGTGTTTCGCCGAGTGAGTGAGTTTACAGGAGGCCCAATCCCCTACCCTATTCCCTTCCCTACCCTCCCCTATTCTTTTCCCTTCCATACCCTCCCCTTTTGCCCTATTCCCTCTTAAAAGGCCGGAAACGCACTTGCAGCTCTTTTGATGCTGCGAGTGTTCATGGGCGACGGAAGTTGCTTTCCATCAGGTGACCCGTTTGCCCCCTTATATCATTAAAAAAAAAAAGAGAGTCTCAGACATTTTTATCCGAAAACTGTAGACTCTCTCTTTTTCATGTTCACAATCAGAAATAACTCCCAAAGGTATAGAAAACACAATTTTATCTATTTATATAATCCCTTCATCCACTTTCCGGTAACCTTGAAGATGCTACCCGTATTTACTGTGAATAATATACGGCGCCATTATGTGGAGCTGTGTGTATGTATCATACTTTAATACTAATATTATAAATGCGAAAGTGTGTTTGTCTGTTTGTCCGTCTGTCTGTTACCTCTTCACGCCCAAAGGGCTAATAAAATTAGCCGGAAGCACTGTCTATCCACTCTACTCGGTAGGTGTAATCAAGCCCAAACCGCTGAACCGATTTAGCTGAAATTGAGTACAGTGATATTTTGAGTCCCGGAAAAGGACATAAGATCAGGGCTCGGAACCGGTTTGAAAATACCGGTTTACTTCGGTTAAAAACCGGTAAATATATCGTTCTTTTATTTACCGGTTAAACAAGCGAACGGTTTTTACGTAACCCAAATGGTAAAGGTTACCGGTTACTAACACACAAACCATTCTGAAAACCCAAATTAACCGGTTAATCCTTCGATCGCTGATTCTTGGAAATATAATATTATCACTTATCGCGGCCCGCTTGGGCCACTTGGGAGTTGATAGGTTTTCGCAATTATTTTCACCTATCTTTTTTTAATTTTAGAATGTTTTTTTTTTTTATTTTAATTTTTAATTTCAAAATAAATGTTAGATTTGAGATGAAAAAATAGGGTTCCGTAAGATATTTGGGATTTTCGGACGCAAGGTGTAAAAAATCAACCAGAAATGTTACTTTTTTCGCGTACGCTGCCTAAACTATAAAAAATAGAACCATAAAATGTTCTAATCAATTGTAGATCTTATAAATATCTACAAAAAAGTCCGCGACACACTATACCTATCTATGTCAAGTGAGGCACAACAATTTTTTTTATTTAAAAAATCTTGAATTTTTTGGACTACATTTAAACGCGTTTATTTTACTCATGCTATTAATCCTTATCAAAATAAATTATTTAATCACTAAGTACAGTTTATGAAGATATTATTTGGTCTTTGAATGACTAAAATTGGACGTTTGGTTTTGAAGTTATGGTGAAATTAAAATAAGTATTACGATTTCTACTGCACGGTCCGTTGCGAAGTGGGCGTCATCAAGGGGATTTTAGATGTATTAGTTCTTTTCAGAGTTAGAATATTACACGCTATTAACTATTAAAATTTTCTTAAATATTTGAAAATGCCTAAGAGAGCCAGGTCTCTTATATATTAGTCACTTCAATATAATAATATGGGCAAAACAACGTTTGCCGGGACAGCTAGTGATGTATAAACCTGTTCGTGTGTTTGCATTCGAAAGCCTCCGAAAGTAATATACCGATCATAATGGTATTTAAGCCCTCGTAGCATGTTTTTTATAGTTTGCTACGAGGGTCGCGCTTAAACTGGTCAGACCATAGGCTCAGACCACCAGCAGGCTTAGCATGGCCACAGTAGAAATACGAAAGAATAGAAACTCTGACAGTTTTTGAGGACACACTGACAAATTTCCTTAGTTAATCAATCACTTTGTAGCCTTAGACTACTCTACAAAAATTTTGTTCCCAAGGATTTTTTCCTAGCAAGAAGTACCAGTAAACATCTTTACATAAACAAGCGCACATCGTTATAACAGTGTAAACAGGCGCGATCCCGGCAGCTGCGCCACCGACGACGAGGCACGATCGCCGACCGGCTTAGCTACTTTTTTTAAATTAAGTAATTAAAGCAAAGAACTCACCTTATATGAGATGATTTTTTGTTTGTTGTTTTAACTGGGCTCTTAAATAATTTTAAGTTTGGCACAAACGTAGATTGCGTAGGTTAAGAAGGAGAGCTACTTTTATCAATTCTCAAAGCGTGATCCCCGGAAGAAATATGTAAAACTACATAAAAGCATTATTATAAATAACAGAACTACGACAAACGCATTCTGATAAAATTGCATGTAAGAATTTAAAGACACTAGAGATCGCCCAATGGTCGAAATTCGACCTTACTTGCAACGACATTAGGATTACTACTTATATTTTTTAAAAATATATTGACTTCATCATAGTTTTTTTCAATTCTTGTCTCTGGGACTCAGCTGATCTCAGACTGGCCGTTTAAGCATTGTCTGATCTAAAATTAAATTAAAAAAAACAATAATCCATTTTCAAATTGTCAACTTGTTGTCAACAGACTTCAACCATAAATAAAAGAGTATAATTCGTATGTATAGGCTTCTCTCTTAAAAATCTGTCATTTTTCCTAGTAGTAGTGTCATAGTGTTTGTAACGTTTTATTTGTTAAAAATATATATGATAAAAGCATAATTTTAAAATAATATTAGCTCGATGCACTTCTTCACCATATAAACTATAACTGTGCGTTCATGCACCTACGTTTCCCCATTTTTCGTAAAAAGGGTTACAAAGTTTTTCTCTCACGTATTAATATATAGATTTGATAATAAGTACACTCTTATTTAATGAAGACTTTGTCATAAGGTCCATAATATATTTTCTGTCAAACTCTGCATTTTATTAAAGTTAAGTAATCATTAAATGTCTCTGAGTGCGGCGAGTAGTTAAAAAATTGCTGATACCACATTTTTTACTACACGAAAATTCTGGTTCACTTTGATCACAGTTAAACTGCTCGTTGTAAACGCATTGGAAATCAGGCGTACACCAGGGTGACATAAATTACATTTTGCCCGCTTTGTTACAGCGACCTTCACACAGAATGCGGGCTGCGGAGCGCGGCGTAATAGTTTAACTTCGCAAAGGAGTTTTTCAGCTCCCGACTAGCACGTTTCGCTTTTTGCTTCAACTTTGAAATAGCTGCAGTTTAAAATAACGCTGAATGCATACAAAGATCCTTTGTAACTGAAAATGGTTGGTGCATTGAAATTCGCATCATTAATTTTGATACCACCAAGAATTCGCATTAATTAATAGCAAAACCGTGTATGTAATGTAATCGTAGAAATAGTAAATGTTTAGCAAATAGTGAATTTCGGGAAACATCCCAATTTTCGGTTACGTGCAAAAATGAAATTCTACGTATTCGGAACATTTTCGACTCGTGTCAAAAGTATAAGTTCTCGATGATGTTACTGAATAGTTGCGTGCTGAGTGTGAGTTTGAGTGACTTCTTGTAAAATAAAATTTAAATGTTGGCATTTTTAAAGTCACCATTGTTTGCCACTAAGGGCGATGTGCTATGTCGATGCTAAACAAATTACAGTAAGAAGCCACACAAACTCCAACAAGCATTCTGTTCCATTCACCTCGGTGCAGACGTTGCTGCTTGGATAATAATAATTGTTGATTTGTTGATACACAATTCGTAACATATGACAGCTGTTCTACGCGATAATTGACAACAAACCCATCATTGATAAGCGCTATACAAGATAATAAAGCGGCTGTCGCGTATGAAGACGCCTTGAGAAATATTTTAGTATTCCCCGACCGCCGCGGAATATCTAGCTCCTGATAAAAATGCATCGACGGAATATTCAATATTCAAGTGCAAATTACATTCAGAATATACAAATACTGATTAAGATTCTTGTACTACCGAACAACTTATAATATGGATCAACTTTATAGCTCTAAAGTTAAATTGGCATATCTACAATAATTTTATAAACGCAAAATGGTGTCAGTCACTTTGTCACATTTAAACGGCTGAACTGATTATTATTAAATTTTGTTTGGGTATAGGATTGTTCCTGCACGATACAAGAATTTCCTCCTAAACAGGCAACAAAATTTGCGGACGTAAGTACCAAATCAAAATTTAATACAAGGATATAGACGTGTTTAAATGTTAATAAAACGTGTCATAGCTGACCCTCGACCACAGTATAGCAATATTAGTCCCTACAGTAACGAAACGCCTTTGATGTCGCACGATGCCGCAACCGATGACAGGTACCGAGCAGATATGCCAGGGTTGCCACGGAACGGGAAATAAAATAAAAATAAAATATTGTGCTTGTAATGCAAATGTTATCATTTAATCTGTTTAATTAGCGTGTTATATTTATTATTTACATATTATGTCGTACTGCCAGATATTTACGTGAAACTTTATTTATAAATGATTGTAGTTCTCTATTTAAAAATGTAATTAACCCATCAAGCCCCATAAGCTCACCGGTGAGGAAGACACAATAGAATAACAATAGATTTCCAAGGATCTACGAATCACGATCGAAGGATTAACAATGAAGACGCATTCGAAATTTCGAATATATAAAATATCCAATAATTAATCACACGTCAGGTGTAAGAGAAGCACTTCAAAACCAGGGACGTCAGATGTACTAATTTCTTTCTTGGTACACATACCAGGTTTGGGTTCCACGTACCATGTACTATCAGAGAAGTTGATTCCTATGCAAATCGGGGACCTAAGTAGTTTGGTTGCGTTACGTCAAACCCAGCTGACAGATCACAATTAACATTGAATTGACATATTCGACCAAATAACGTTGGTCTGTCAATTGCATAGGAATCAACTTCCTTGATGGTACCAAGACTACTTGGTTCTTGTACGCAAAAATACCAAGATTGGCCCTTGATCGACCAAAATACACTGACCATATAAAATAACCGGAAAATTTCAAAGATGCATGTAAAAAACATTCCAATCAGATTTCCTTTATAATATAAAACTTTTTTATAGTAAGCAGTCTCGATAAACAGTTGTGCTGTGTGTAAAAATGTTTTTTCGAAATCTCAATTTGTTTACTTCGGACTTCTTTTCCATTGTTTGGTTAAGCAAACGAACCCTCGTTTCTTATAAAAATCTTCGTTATGAATCATTTATCTTTTTTTTTCAATATATTTTACATTTTATACCCGAATTATGCAGTATAATATCAAAAAGATAATGCAGTTCAAAATGATATTTCTTCTGTGCGTTCGATGATTACTGCCCTCTATTAACAGTATACGAAATTAAAATATTATTTTTTTTCCATTGGGATGCGACTTCCGACACATTTTGTCATCAGCGCCGGAGCGGAGCACAGGCGTACCAGTTTTCTGTCTCCGATACCAGTTTTCAGCCAGCTCGATACAAGGATTTCCAAGTGGCCGTCTAACATCCCTGGTTAAAACTCTTATTACGTGCGCGGTAAGGGCGGTCCAAAGGACAAAATGTTACACTTGGTGTGTGTACCTAGTAGGGTTGCTGAGGATTCCTCTTCCGCTTCCTCATAATGAGGAAGTTCCGCAATATTTTGGGTTCCTCAACCGTTACCGCATCCTCATAAATAAAAATAAAAAAATCCTCTTCCGCTATCGCTTCCTCAAAATTTAAGAGGAACTTATGAGGAATTTCACTGCGCATGCGCGTCGCGTATTAACGCACACGCCAGAGCCAGAGAATTGTATCATTCACTCATCTTTTTTTTTGTGTGCGTTGTTGTGTATGTTTAGCCTGGGAAAATTAAGGAATTCAGACCGAATAATTCGTGTAGTTTTTAAAGTTGGTACAGTTGTTCCTAAAGGTGTCCAGATGAATATATACTAAAAGTCTCCGAGGGCGGGACAAGAGCCGGCGGTGGGGGAGGGGGGGAAGGCTCTTCCTGAAAATAATAAAAAATAAATAAAATTAGATATACTCTATTTTGAAGGAGGAATCAGGGGACTACGTTACGCCGATTTACTGTATCTGTCTCTAGGTACAGTTAATGAAGGTAACGCATTCCCGTGATTCCTCCTTCAAAGTTGATCCTATCTAAATTTATTCTTTTTAAATATCTTCAGGAAGAATGAGTCTATTCCACTACGTTTTTAAAAGCTTTTATTTAAATTGCTCTGTATGTATGTAAGTATGTATGTTACGGTGGAATTTTGGAACTCAATTTTGAAGTAGATATATTTAACCGATTGAGCTGAAATTTTGCATACGCGTTTAGTTTGGATGACCATGCACGATTTGGTATGTGACATCACTCTAAATCCAATATGGCCGACCATCCAAGATGGCGAAATAATTATTGTTCTATGCAGTCCTGCAATATGGATATTAAATGGAAGGGCTTTTTGAGAGTAACTCAAAAACGAAACTAATGTCATTCTACATCTAATATGGCGGCTCATCCAAGATAAGGGAATAGTTATTTTAATGCACTTCTGCAATATGGGTATCAAATGAAAGGGCTCATCGTGACGTGACGTTACGTGTCGTGTCATGTCGTGACTTTACGTGACGTCACGTGACGTGACGTGAAATGACGTGACTGACAGCCGGGTTTCATAAAATACTCGGTTGAATCCGGTCACTTTTGTTAAATGAAAATTTACTTTTTAGGGCGGATTCGACCAAACTGGAGTAAAATTTTACTCGAGTATAACTGTCTCCTAATCTAAGAGTAAGCTGGTTTTGCGTTTTTCCAACTTCTAATCCAAGAATAAGGAGTAGAACACGGGAGTAAATATTTACACGGGCTATTTTGATGGAGTTAATATTAAACTGAGAATAGTTGCACAACAGGGTTCAACTGTCACGGTCGGTGTCATTGTGAACTATAATTGACATTTTATTTCATACTCTTTGAGTAACTTGGTAAAATGCAAACGATAATACCCTAGAGTAAATTAAAGGAGTAAAATTATTCTCATGATAGTTATACTGGTGTAACTTCAAGTTTGGTCGAATCGGGCCTTAGTCATGCAGAAATCTAGCCAGAGATAACTAAAAAACAAAAAATAAATTATAAGCAAAAAACTTTTTGAAAAAAAGCTTTTATTTAAATAGTCTAAAAAGAAGAAAATAAATTTCTCCTTAAAAATCCTCCTCCTCAATATATTGTACAATTTGCATGATAATAAAAGCTTGTCGCGAGACTTATTAATCTATCAGTAAGTACTTGATAAATTTATAAAAAAATACATAATATTAATTACTCAGTTAAATTGGTACTACATAATATGTAGTTTATTTACAAATCGCGCGACAAGCTTTTATTATCATGCAAATTGTACAATATATTGAGGAGTAGGATTTTTAAGGAGAAATTTATTTTCTTCTTTTTAGACTATTTAAATAAAAGCTTTTTTCAAAAAGTTTTTTCTTTATAATTATTTTATCGTAAACATCTTTCAAATTTATTTTATGGTCGGTCGATTGGCGGGTTACGGGGCATTAATTTTTTGCAATTTTTAAGGGACATATTTTTTTTAATTAGTAAATTTAGAAAAAATCTAACGTAGCTTTAACAGATCATAGTATTGTATAAAAATCATTTGTCTAAACGCATAGTCCAGGGTAAATTGGGGAATACGTTTGAATGGAAAACAGTGCGAGCGTACCCTTTTAATACTCTGTATTTCCTAAAGTAATGATCGTACAGTAAAAATGTTTGGACGTAATTTATAGTAAATTTAATGTAGATAATTAATGTAGAAGTCACTAAAGAGATATTTTAAATAATTTTAGAGTCACAAGCGAAAACCTTGAAAAAGAGATCTTTCCCCCCCTCCCCTTACCCCACCTTGCTCTTGCCCCACCCTCGGGGACTTTTAGTATATTCATCTGGACACCTTTCAAAACTACACGAATTATTCGGTCTGATCGTCGATTTTGAAATTAATTTTCTCCTTAATTGCTGGACCGATTTTGATGATTCTTTATTGTGTGTGTTTTGAGAATGGTTTAGATTCATAGTTTGGTCCACTGGAAAATGCCCTTTTAATTAATTTTTGTGTAATGTACCTATGTACCTAGTTATGTACAGACAGGACAAAGACTTTTGGGTTGGGTCCGCTAGTATTTATAATTTCCTATCATCCTCTTCCTCATCCGCTTCCTCTTCCGCTTCCTCATCCGCATCCTCTTCCTCAAAAAATATCCTCTTCCTCATCCGCATCCTCTAAATTTGCGAGTGAAATTTCCTCTTCCTCCTCCTCTTCCTCAAAATCACTTCCTCAACAACCCTAGTACCTAGCTAGGAAGGTACTTATTAGTATGTAACAGGGTATTTGACAGATTTTTAATTTATTACTCTTCTTACAACGTAAACAATAAAACAGAGATGCAAATAATTGCCGCCAAGGCCAACACAATATTAGTGTAAACTGTGAGCCGATATTTATGAAAATTTAAATCCTTTTTGTTTTTTAAATCAGATTTACATCCGTACACTGAACATTTATTATAGTATCCCATTGTTTATAAGATAAGTTATCGTTTTACAACACAAAATTCGTAGACAACGCGCCAACGTCACCCCTGTGGGGAGAGGTATACAAACGCCGCGAGTTTGTGTACGCGGGCCCGCGCCGCCCGCTTCCCCGCGGGTACCCCTCCGTTGCTCTGCGCAAGTACATTCGTTTCACTACTGTAGGGATATGTCATATTGCTATACTGTGCCCTCGACTATGTGATGATAGCACTGAATATAATATGCTGAGCGATATTCGACCTAGTTCCTTTAAATTAAGTTACAGCCAAATTAGGAAAATGGCGAACTAAAATTAAATATTTAGCGTCGGCCGAGCCGGGTGAGCAAGGGGAGAGTGTCCCAAAAACTCAGTCGAGATTAGGGTCCATCTTATTTAATATTGAATTAATTCAGATTCCACGCCGCCTTTGTGCCTGCGTAATGCCACTTAGGTGCCCACTCGCGTCGGGTTAAGGTTAACCGTGAATATAGGCCGCGCATAATTTAAGGATCGCTGGCTGGAATGGTCTAGAGGCGCATGTGCACAATATTTGAAATAAAATGCATCCTTACTCATTTTGTAAAAGTTTATATCAGTATGGTACCTCCTCACGCTTAAACGGCTAAACAGATTTAAATGAAAAGTACGGATACACTTAGAGAGACAGGATAGGACGCAGGATAGTTTTTGTCGTGGGAAAAATGTACGGATCCCGCGAGAGAAACGATCTACCAATCTGCTAATCATTGTTTTTTTTTTTTTTTTTATGAAATAAGGGGGCAAACGAGCAAACGGGTCACCTGATGGAAAGCAACTTCCGTCGCCCATGGACACTCGCAGCATCAGAAGAGCTGCAAGTGCGTTGCCGGCCTTTTAAGAGGGAATAGGGTAATAGGGGTGGGTAGGGAAGGGAAGGGAAGGGAATAGTTGAGGGTAGGGAAGGGAATAGGGTAGGGGTTAGGGGATTGGGCCTCCGGTAAACTCACTCACTCGGCGAAACACAGCGCAAGCGCTGTTTCACGCCGGTTTTCTGTGAGAACGTGGTATTTATCCGATCGAGCCGGCCCATTCGTGCCGAAGCATGGCTCTCCCACGTATAAAACCTATATTGATATACCAATAACCGCTCACTCCTCGCCCCTACCAAGCCTTTCTCTCTTTGTCGTATAAATAAAAGAGAGAGCATGCTCTTTTAAGAAACACTCGTATGATAAACAATTAAGAATACCCCAGGGGAAGTCGAATGCCCCTCATTGACCTACTACGTAGGTTTGGGTATCAAGTGAGTTAAAGGCATACTCCTCGTCTATAATTAATTTCTGCGTTGACACGTCTTGACATTCTACACTTGAAAAATTTGGGTATGTTTTACACCCTCTATAAAGAGGTGACCCAAAAAAAGGTGGCGAGACGAATTGGACGTGTCAAAGAGTGACCAAATCGTATACTGTAAAAGGAAAGAGGTCTTTGTTTATAATAACAACGTTACAAACTATGAAATAGAGCCTGCTATCAGAAAAACATCCAGGAATTAAGATAAAAGCTGATTGGGTGTTGGAAATATCAAATATTTGGCATTAAGGACGCTATCACATTTTTTCACAAATATCAGCGATTTTCAGGTACCATTTTAAAGAATTAGGAGTCACACTGCGAGGATATTTTGGTTTCAAATGAAAGATAATATATTCATCTCCACGTCTACACTATAAAAAATTTATAGCCGCATACAAAATTTTCACATAAATACGTTTTAACCATCACAATAATCGCAAAAGATAAAAAAATGGGGTTTGATTAGGTACCATTTAGCTAAATACACTGAACTAAGGAAAATAAATATACAAAAAAATTATTGCTTAAAATATAATCCTCTGTACGAATAGCTAAATATTTTATATCAAAATAAATAACTCTTCCATTTATAAGCTGATATTGAATCTTATATCTTTAAACGAGCAATTCTTGTATATATATATATATGTCGCAGCCGACTGGTTTAAATAGCCGTTCGATCAAACAGCTAGCCCTTTGACTGAACAACGCCATTCAATCACACGGCTATACGTCGTTTAGCCGACTTGTTGACTACAACATAATGCATACAAATTGTATGGAGGCGGATTTTTGCGATGCGCCCCGGCACTCCTCAGTGTGCTCACTCCTTTAATGTCCTTAACGTCGATATTCGTACTGACCTGCTAATTTTTGAAATATTTTTTGTGATAGCGTCCTTAAATGGGCATTCAGCTTGGTAATATTTTTCTAGCAACGAAAATGCCGGCAACGTACCTTCAGCTCTTCTAAGTTCTAATGTTGCGAGTGTCCATGGGCAACGTTAGTTGCTTTTCATCAGGTGACCCGTGTGCTCGTTGGTCCCCTAATTTTATTTAAAAAAACGTTTTTGAAGTCACTTTAAGACTAAGAACGATTCGATAATACAATTCAATGAAATTATAAGGTTCAAGTTTAGTATGAAAAGTAGGTTTCTATATCTAATATAAAATCCAAATGTTAAACCTCTAACATTTTACATTACCAAGGTCAATTCTCCCGACATAATATTATCACAGTAAGCGAATTACTGCCCCTGATATAATCACGTCACACGGATTACGGCGATTAACATAAACACCCTGATCCACCGCCGACCGGTGAATAATTTAGGCGATAGGTCTCACCTTCGGTGAGCCGTGATCAATATCAAAACTTGACCTTACACGGTCAATGTAATAGTCAATAATAAGTAATGAACGGGTCGATAGAATCTTCCTTCTAAACTACTGATTTAAATAGACACATCACATAAGATAAGTTTTTTTTTTTTTTTGATGAAATAAGGGGGCAATCGAGCAAACGGGTCACCTGATGGAAAGTCACTTCCGTCGCCCATGGACACTCGCAGCATCAGAAGAGCTGCAAGTGCGTTGCCGGCCTTTTAAGAGGGAATAGGGTAATAGGGGAGGGTAGGGAAGGGAAGGGAATAGTTGAGGGTAGGGAAGGGAATAGGGTAGGGGTTAGGGGATTGGGCCTCCGGTAAACTCACTCACTCGGCGAAACACAGCGCAAGCGCTGTTTCACGTCGGTTTTCTGTGAGAAAGTGGTATTTATCCGGTCGAGCCGGCCCATTCGTGCCGAAGCATGGCTCTCCCACGTATAAAGTTGAGTATATTATAATCAGATTAGTAGTTTATGCAATACATAGTCAAACTAGTAGCTAAATTACAGACTCCGAGCAATTGCGCACAATGTTTGAATACATTTTTATTTATTTGCGGTAGTTGGAATGCGGAAGGTGATGTTTTATGCGGTCTTTACGTTGGTACATTATCTACGTATAGAGGTGCACATGCGTCTATGATCGACTTTGATCGGGCAAGCATCATAGATGCACAATCATGGCTATCCCTCATATCACAACGTGAAGAGGGACCTCATTAAGATGTATACAATATTTTTGGATGCTAGATAGTGAATAATTATATTGCACTTGATGACGCCCGCAACTCCGTTCAAATTCAAATTCAAATTCATTTATTTTTGCATATGTGTGTTACAATAATAGGTCTTAAAATATTTTACTTATATCAAGTTCAACACATAGGCCTCTGTGGGCATGCAAAATTAAGTACATAATGAAAGTAATGTCATAAAGGTAAAGTTTTAGTTATGTAAAAATAAAAATGTCATAAAATAAAATAAAATAAGTCAAATTTTATAAATTTAAAATAGTCTAAGCAATATGTCATTAATTTCATTAAGTCAATTGGTATGGAATCTACCGCCATATAAACTGTAAAAGTCTGATAACACAGGAGTCAATTAATTTAATTTCAATTGCATGTCAATATTATTATCATTCAGATATTCTTCAACACTATAATAACACTTTTGCATAAGCAGATCTTTGACAGTTTTTCTAAAAGTAGGAATATTACTATCACCATTTTTTCTTATAGATACAGGTAGTTTGTTATATAATTTTGTTGACATACCCAGTATACTTTTGCACACTAGTGATGTTTTATAGCAGTTGGTAAATAACTTATTATCATCACGTCTGTTTCTTTTTATATATTCACAATTTTTGGGAAACAGATCTTGATTTTTATAAACAAACAGTAGTATTTCCAATATGTATAGTGATGGAAGTGACAGTATCTTATATTTGGTAAAATATGGTTTGCAGCTTTCAAACACTCCCAGGCTAAACATTGCCCTGATGCATCGCTTTTGCATTTTGAAAATAAGGTCCTTATCAGAGGAGTTACCCCAGAAAATTATGCCATATCGTAGTAGTGAACCAACCATACCGTGATACGCAGATAATATTCCATCTGTACTTATTATGGAACTTAATTGACGTAGAGCAAAGGAACAGCTGCTTATTTTTTTGGCTAATTGCTCTATATGTGGTTTCCAATTTAGTTTGCTGTCTATTGTCAATCCCAGAAATGTTGTATTATTTACATTATTGATTTTATTATTTTTGTAGTGGACATGAACTACTGGTGGTGCTTTCCTTTGTGTAAAGTGCATAATATTAGTTTTGTCAGTATTTATTTTTAGGTTATTTTTATTAAGCCAAGATATAATAGATGTCAATATATTATTAATGTCAATTTCATAATTATTTAAAATGTCACAGGGTATAGTCACAGTACTATCGTCAGCAAATAATGTCAATGGTTTCTTAATTGATTTAGGAAAGTCATTTATATAAATTAAAAATAATAAGGGACCCAAAACACTACCCTGTGGCACACCGTAAATGAGGTATCTCATTTCAGATAGATACAGTTCTTCTAGTAATGTCTTTAAATTTAACCGTTTTATTGCTGTATACTGTTTTCTGTTTGTCAAATATGATTCTAAGAGCCTAAGTATGTTTCCACGTATACCATATGCTTCTAGTTTTTTTAAGAGTATTTTGTGATCAATATAATCGAATGCTTGGGTCATATCGCAAAATATTGAGCATACTGGATTCCCGCTATCCATATTATTCATTACTGTACTCAAAAAATCAAAAATGGCTCTATTTATACCAATATTCTGTCTAAAACCTTTCTGTTCTTTACAAAAAAAATCACACTTTTCAAAATAATTGTAGAGATATTTATAAATGTACTTTTCATAAATTTTTGATATGACTGATGTTAGGGCTATGGGTCTGTAATTTTTTAATATTTTCTTGTCACCTTTCTTAAAAAGAGGTGTAATTATTGAAATTTTGAGTCTTTCTGGAAACACACCATTTAAAATACATAAATTTAAGATGTGGCTCAAAGGACCTGAAACAATATTAGCGACAGATTTTATAATTTTTGTTGAAATTTCGTCATAACCTACACTTTTAGTGTTTTTTAAACTATTTATAATTTTATGAATGTCATTAGGTATACTAGGAGGAATAAACATTGAGTTTACTGAGGGTATTATATTCTCTGTGACATTTTTACCATAACCCAAGATGGGGTCAATTTTATCTATAAAGTAGTCATTAAATTTATTCGCTATTTCTGTAGGATTAGTTAATGTGCAATCGTTTACCGTTATTTCAGAAATATTTTCTTTTGGCAAATTGTATTTAGTTTGTTTTATAATATTCCAAATTGATTTCGACTTATTTTTGGCCATCTTAATGTTATAACTATTTTGAGATTTTTGAGTTAATTTTATGATTCTTTTTAATAATTTTGAGTATTTTATGAGATTTGATTTATTTTGGGGGGTAGGTACTTTTCTAAATAACCATAGTAATTTTCTTTTCTTTTTACATCCAAATTTTATTCCGCGGGACAACCATTTTGGTTTTCTATTAATGGGGATTCTGATTATTTTATATGGAAAACAAAGATTATAAAACAGCTGAAAAGTCTCCATAAAGCAATCATAAGCAAGATTAGCATCCTCAATTTCATAAACATCACTAAAACTTAAGTTTTTTAGGCAATTTTTTAGTTTTATTATGTTTTCAGGGCAATAATCTCGTTGTTTTATTCGCCAATATTTTATAACAGGTGTTTGCTTTGTCGGGCAATGTATAATCTGAGCAGAGTGATCAGATAGGGCCAATTCAATCACTTCAGTTTTGCATGGTCTAGTAATATTGTGTGCAAAATTATCTAGGCACGTTTGGCTACTGGCTCTTGTGGGTTCATTAATGGCAAGTTTAAAATTATAATTTGATAGTGTACACCCTAGATCTAATGTAACAAAGTTGTTTTTTAATATATCTATGTTAAAGTCACCTGCGATAACAACTAACTTATTTTTCTTTTTTACCAAATAAGTGAGAAGCTGTTCTAGTTTATTAAAAAAGCTACTTAGGTTGCATGGCTTAGGTACTCTGTACAAGCAAACAATAACTAAATTGTGATTTATTATTTCTACCGCACAACATTCAAATGAGCCCTCTACTGCTTGTTTTGATATATCTTGCAGTTCATTCCACAGTAATCCCTTTCTTATAAGGATGCATGATCCTCCCCTATTTTGATTCTCTCTGCAATAACAAGCTCCTAATACATAATTAGGCACCAATAAGTGTTTTTCATATCCAGATCTTATGAAGTGCTCTGTTACACATATAATGTCAATGGGTCTGTCATTATTTGCTAAATCATATAAATTTGCAGTGAGGAGATCACATTTATTTAAGAGCCCGGCAATATTTTGGTGAAGAATAAGTAGTTTATTGGTTAAGAAAAAAGTCATTGGAGCAATAAAGATTTTGGTGATTTCGTTGTGTGGGGCTTTTACAGTTTATATAGGAGCAAATAACATTATTATCATTCATTAATAATTGTGAATTATGATTATTGTAATAATATGTCAATATTTCATTTATACAGATATGTAGGTCATTAAAAATAATATTGTAGCCAATTTTATTTAAGGTTCCATTGTACTTTTTAAACATAGAATAATCATATTTCAGATTCTTATTACAATCCAGTACGTAAGCATGTTCATGGGTTATTGTGTCTAAATATAGTAAATTATTGAAATGCTCCACTCTCCAGTTATACATGTTAAAACCTAATCTATATGTGGGAAGGCATAGGATTATATTTGTATTTATGTAATTCTGAAGCAAGTTTCTGATACTAATAACTAAATTAAAATAATCTTTTGTAACAGTAAAGTCATTTTCACTTATGAATACTATACAGAAGTCGCTTAAAGTGTAACTGTCAATCTTGTTACCTAATGCATTAATCATGTTAATAGTGTTTGAATTCGGAGAGCTGTAATGGCATAATTGAAAGTCATTTCCAAAATGTTCCAACGCAGTATTAAGCATATTGTTATTGGGTTTTGTACTCAGAATGCACATTTTGTTTTTATTTTGGTGTTTACAGTCCTTCTTCACCTTCTTATGATTGTTTGACATTTCAGTGACATTTCTATGTATTGTCTTTGTCGAGGAATAGATATCTGCTTGGCTGCATAGCGTGTCATTTAATTCTATAGTCTGTGTTGTATTATCTGTCATACCAGCTGACTTTTCTTTATTCTGATTTAAAGTTAGTTTTTGATTGTAAATATTGTCGTTATGTGCATCCATTGTTTGTTCGGATTTGTTAATGTCACTTTTTATCGGTGTAATTTCTATATTTTGACACCTGTTAAGGTCGTACAGCTTGTTTCTACTTTTCCTTCTTGTATTTGGTGTGATGAAGCTACTGTTTTCAAATTTTTTATATGTATTTATAATTTTATCTTTCTTTTCTAGTTCGTTTTTTAAACTTAAGATTTCAAGACCTAAATTTTCAATTTCGTTGTTAGCTACCAATAATTCTTCCTCTAATTTCTTGATTTGATTTGTGTGTTCAATACATTCTAAGCTGCAATTATGTGAATTATTTGGTAAACTACTCATAGAAGCATCAAGTATGAAGGAATGCCCAATGTTTGATAGCGAATTTGATCTTCCATGTCTTCGTAGTGTAACAAATTCATTATTAGACATATCCATTGTAAACTTCCAATCTGAGTTGTTATTATAGTATCGATTAAATTATTTATCATAAAATCAAACTGATGTACAGTTGTAAACTTGTAACTCGTCTATGGTATACTTGAAGAAGAAGAAGAATACTTGTCAATGTCAGGTTGTCAAACGTCAGATTGGTTGTCACTTGTCAACAAAAAGCTTTACTGAAGTAGAATGTTAATCCAATTTTAACGTTGATTTTAACCGTTTTTGTTGATAATAGATAATCCAAACCAAAAATTTTTTGAATTTTGAATTTCGATAAACGGTTGTGATAATGAAAATGATCGAGAACAAAGAATATATACTGGAAAATGTATGTCTTTCACGTTCCTGTATTCTTGTTTCTAGGAATGTATTATAATGTTCTTGAGGTGCCTTTTATGTGTTTTTCAGATAGATTCCAGTGTTTTTATGGATTGTTTTCTGGGATGATGTACGTTTATTAATTTGTACTCACAACTTTGCTCCAAACGTAGGTTTCTTGTTGAAAACACTTGTAGTCACTTTTGAGGTTAAGTAGTAACTTTTGCAATAAAATTTACTAGTAATTTTTACTTAATTTAATTTAAAACTTAAAATTATCCTGGAGCCAATGTTTATTACAGTTTTGACAGCTGTCAACCGTTGAGGCAAAATTCGTAAACGCGCGGGGACCGTACCTTTTTACGGGACCAAAAGTATCCTTTTCTATTTGTTTCATTATGTCCATTCCCAGGACTCAAAGTCCATACCAGATTTCACAGCGGTGAAGAGGTAACAGACAGACAGTCACACTTTCGCATTGATTATAATATTAGTATGTATTGCAGGGGTCACCAATTAGTTTAGCTCGGGATCCGTTTTAAGACATGAAATGACCTTCGCGGTCCACACATTTTATATTTAAAAAAAAATTAAACATAGGTACGGTACTTAATTACGAAAATTACAAAGGTATTTTTTAGACATCAACGAGATAAGTAACCATTTTTTGTAGCTAATTATTTCTCTGAAGTTTGGAGTGAAAGATTGGTGCAAGCTATAGGTATTGAAATTAAATCCTGGAGATCTTGAAGTCCTAAGATGAACGGAGATCATCTTCGAACATGCTTGGTCCACACACAATGGGTCGGAGGTCCGGATGCGTCGATGTAAATCCACACTAATGGAAATAAACGACCTGCGGGACCCCCTGATAGTAGTAAACAATAAGGGAAGCGTAGCTTAAAAATATTATAATAGGTTCATGAAATTGTCGACTTCTAAATTGTAGAAGTTTGACTTTAATAAACATATTCTATTAACGTACACTTACTGTTAAATTATTCATACAGTATTATAATATGGTATATTATATTATTAGATTGTTATCTATGTTACAATAATATCTGTGTTACAATAATATTATATTCAGTGGGAACAGTGTATCTAGTGAGATGCTGACTCGGTTCGTACGCGGTGTACCTCAGGGACCGAGTCTGGGACCACAACTATTGTTGTTCATGTATAATTCACTATACTATCAATTTAATCCTACATTTTTGTTCATTTAACTTACAAAAACGAAAGGTTACTAGTTAGTTAATTACGTATTGGATCGACTAAAATAAAATATTTTTTATTAATCAGAAACTATAAAATATTTTCTACAGAATGGTAAACCTACCATAAATAATGTCATTAGATCTTTTTTTTATGAAATAAGGGGGCAAACGAGCAAACGGGTCACCTGATGGAAAGCAACTTCCGTTTCCTATGGACACTCGCAGCATCAGAAGAGCTGCAGGTGCGTTGCCGGCCTTTTAAGAGCGAATAGGGTAATAGGGTAGGGAAAGAAAGGGAAGGGAATAGGGGAGGGTAGAGAAGGGAATAGGGTAGGGGATTGGGCCTCCGGTCTGTAGAAACAATTTAAATGTGACCATTGTATTTCCCTTATGCTGTGGTTAATATTAAATAATTATTATTATATTCCTCCTTACTTACATTTATATCAAAATGAATTGAAACGAAGTGTGTATAATATTCTCTCGCTGCTCGTCCAATATTCTGTGATTACCAGCAAAGGAAATTACCCTCGCGGATTACTCACATTATTTAGTCTTCTCATTTACTTCAGACGTAACATTAGCAGTTACTTCTTAAACGAATTCACAGTTTTTCAGTTAAATCCTTAGAATTTACAACAAAAGAATATAATATTTTTATCAAAATCTAGGTATTATGGATGCTGATGAAAATGTAATATTGTATTCTTTTGCTTAAAATAGAAGCTAACAATACTTTGAACGAGTCTCCTCTCTACAGTGTTAGTATTAAATATAAACTAAATTTGTAAATTACGTACTTAATTTACCAGGGATAAAAACTATTCTGTCTATTTCCACGACTTAATGTATCCAAATCGAAGGTCCTGAAAATCGGTTCAGAGGTTAAAACATGAAGTAGAAACAGATAGAATGATGAAACTTTTGCAAATACTTACTATAAAATAATAATATTTAGAAATATAAAATGTGTATACGTAATCCATAATTTAAATAAACGCAATTTATCTACTAGGATAACATAATGACTAAGACATCAGTACGCTGTATGCAGTATGCACTAACTTCATAGTAATTAATCCGCTCCGTCAAACGCGATATTAACAAGACAGTTAACAATGCAGTTGAATCTGCATCTCAAACGAGTGATAGGGGAATCCCGGGATATCATCACACACTCGAGCTGACACCGAAACAATTAAGACAGTTCTTCCCCGGCTACACGGTACGATTCGTCGTCTTAAGAATCCAAACAAGCGGCAAACAATGATAGAGCATTAAGAGGATACACCAGGGGCTAGAGAAATGAAAAAAAAGTACGTGTAATATCTATAGCTGTCTCCCTTACCTCAAGCCTCTACCGCAGAACGCGATAGAGACAACTGCAGAAAATCCAGAAAATCAACGATTCGTTGTCCCCTGATTCCTTCTCCAAAACTTAACCGATCTAAGTACTTTTTTCATTAAAGATTAAAAAAAGGCTTGAACTGTGTTCCTATGTTTTGCTTTTTTTGTATAATCTAGCCAAATCTGTTTTCTGGACGTTTGAACACAGCGGAAAATCTGGCCATTTTTTTGGGTTTTTGAACGTTCATATCTTATTTAATAATTAAATTATGAAAAAAAAGAAAACATAGGGACATTGTATTAGTGGCCGTAGATATTCAGGAAAAAAATTATAACTCTACTAGCATTATCCAGGGAGGAAACAGGGGACAACGTTTGTATGGAAAAAAGGGCGGTGTGGACTCCTCTTAAGATTTAAGATACTTTAATGGCTGTTTAAAGTATCTGCCACCGCGAGCCGCGAAAATAGGCAAACAATGATAGATCATTAAGATGCTTTATTGTACATTGTTGTTTGAAATAATTATGTAACAGTAGCTACTTTGATTGACTATCATAAAAGAAGACACTACAAGATTTATTTGAAAACGCACTAGAAAAGAGAATAACATTTATCACATTAGTCACCAAATGCTTTATGGTAATAATTTGACTTTATTTTCATGTCAATACTGCATGTATAGTGGTTTTTAGAACCGATAACAACTAAATTAACTTAGTATGGATGTTGAGTCTGGCAAATCGTAGCGTGTAGTCGGGGCCCAATGCTTTATGAGATAGCAGCTAACCAAGCCAACGATATCATCGTTTCCATACCACTGCCGCCGTCTTAGCTTGACAAGACAATACAACGTACTATGAAATAAAAATTCAAAAGTAATAGTACTTTCTATTCTAGATCAATAATAATTAACTAGCTGTTTGACCGAGTTCTCCGACCGATTTTCATCGGATACCGAGCTCTTTGCTCGGTATCCGATGAAAATGACATTTTCTAGAAATGATTCCTAGCTAGATCGATTTATCGCCCCCGAAACCCCCTATATACTAAATTTCATGAAAATCGTTGGACCCGATTCCGAGATTCCAATTATATATATATATATATATATATATATATATATATATATATATATATATATATATATATATATATATATATATATATATATATATATATATATATATATATATATATATATATATATATATATGTATATATATATATATATATATATATATATATATATATATATATATGTATATATATATATATATATATATATATATATATATATATATATATATATATACAAGAATTGCTCGTTTAAAGATATAAGATTAATATTAAGTAAGTCTGTAAGAAAGATGTAAACAGTGTTTTTAACTTGAGCAATGCTTGTATGAAAGCACATTTGGACATAATTAAAGTACCTACATAAAAAAGTTTACTCGAAAAATACCTTTCCATCTCTCGCATTTCTTCACGCGTAGTTTTGTTGAAATATCTTACCTGAAATAAGAAAGAAACTGTTACTATATTGTAATAAAGAATAACAAAAATGTAGAGAAAACAGTAACGCGACGGACAATGACAAAACATTATACACATCGGTGCAAAGACGTTTGCGTTTTATATATCACGAGCTTTTTCCCGCGGCTTCGCTCGCGTTAAAAAGTATTATTATATACAAACTTTCATCCCCTATTTGAAACCCTTGGGTTGGAATATATCAAGTTAGTCTAGAATATACTTCTGTCTACTCTGGTCGTATTTTGATTTTCGGAGAAACCGGCTCATTCCGGATTGTTCCGGAATAAACGTCCCATTTCGGTTCATAAATTCAAGCGACAGCGCCTCCGGGGACGTCGCAATATGGCCGATCGGCCGTGTTGAGTCAATTACCGCTACCGAAACCACCGCTCTTATTACCATCCACATAAGATTCATATTGGTGACGCACTGAGGCGCGTAACGCAGCGTCAAGGCGTTTAATCATTTCTGTCACGTCACTTAGTCACGGCGACCCTCGACAGTGTTTTCACTCTACCCTCAAATGACTGCCCAAAAAGGAAAGTCTAGTAAAATTCAATTATTATATCGCTTTGTAACATTGTTGCTGTACTGTAAAAGATGTTCAGGCCCAAAACCTGTGCCCCATACACAAATTACCTTATGTATATTATGTGTATAAATAATACAATATCTGATGTCACCACAACTTTAAGCACTCATATTAATATTCAGAATTATAATAGATGGCGGGAGAACTTCAAAATTATAATTTATGCGGGAGAATTTTATTGAGATCAAAATTGTCCTATGACCTTTCTAGAATTTCAAAATAGGTAATATACAAACAGAATATGATTCATGATTATAAACTCTTACAAAATACAAATTGCTATAAAATCACTAAATATTTAAAAAGAGAACAGGAAGCAGTAGCACGAATAATTTGTAACAAAGTTGGGTCGCGACAACCGGTGCGAGAATCTCCAACAGGCCACTTACCATAACTCAAACCACACAGCGTTATTATACCGTGAAGTTCGCGTTTAAAACTGCCAGAACATGAATAAGTTTTCTAAGAAACCTATTTCAATGAAATCTACGTTAACATAATAAAAAAAAAGTTTGTTTACATTTATGTCTCTACTAATAAAAATATTTATAATATAATGGTGTGTACAGAAGTTATAGGTAAACACTAAACAATCTAAACATGTCTTGTACTTGTCCGATACAATATAAAAGTCGCAAACAAGTACAAAACACTATAATGTCTTATTATAGTCTGTGAATACAGGACCGGACCTTTTTATAAGGAAGTAAATAGGTTTAATCTATTCAAATACAGAGTAGTTTCCGTGAGATTTACTTTTGCCCGCAAGAAGTCGGAGTAAATATGTACCTTACTGACAAAAATAGTTACATATTAAATACACTACACACTGTTTTGCCTTTGTCAAGCGCCTTTTTCAATTTCTCATCAATCAAAAAACAAAAAAACAGACAGTGGCAATACACTGTGCAACTTATAAAGAGGGCTGCCTTTTTAGTTTTGTCGTTTGTAATACAGACAATCTAATAGATTATCGCCATTTATTGTTTTTTTGAGAATTCGCCGCGATATTTAATATGCTTTTGCACGCGTTTAAACCAGTTGTTAAAACATTTATTTCACTCCGAAGTTGGGGTAGTCAAAACGGCCGATTTGTACGCATAAACAGCTTCTTCAGGTGACCTGAAACGTTGACCACGAAGACTTTGCTAAATTTTCTGGAACGTAACACTCGTAAAATCCTTAGGACTCAAGTCAGGGCTGTAAGGCGAATGAATAAAAAATGTCAACTTTTGGGTTCACAAATACATCTTTGTTTGACCGGCGATGTGCGAACATGCATTGTTATGGCAGAGTAGACAGAATGATAGAGTATGTCGACTTAGAGCTGATGTTGAAATTTTTAAATTTGACGTATTATGACGAAAATCGTCGCTAGGGTTGTTAACTTGTTACCTACGAATTTAAAAATATGACATATTCGATGGACGTGTTCCTCTTTGGTCGTATTGTTGTTTGTGTTTTGGCATATGCGATTAAAATTGTCAGAATCCAATTTTGAAATCTTTATTTTAAATATTTAAAAATAAATTATATCAGCCAGCGAGAGGCACATTCCGTTCATAATCCTAGTGAAACCCGACGAATTTGACAGATATTGAAACCTGTCCGTTTCTTTGCAGTCGAACTACTGTCGTTATGTCTATTGTGGTTATGGTTAGGAATTCAGGATCATACGACGTCTTGTTTTTTCGAAATTCGATGATGGCTGTGCTGTGTGTATATCTACCAGCCAGCGGTAACCGTTTTGCAATCTTGTAGTACAATAGTGAACAAGTGACTACTCTTTGCCACAATGGAGGCAAACATTTTTTTAAGTGCTCAGTAAATGACTTTTGCTCATTCTAGAAGACCCAGACAGCTGTTAACTGCTGCTTACATTTTGGATCGTAAGCATATACTTATCCAAGACCCATCACCATTGACCAAATTATAAACGTGCTTTGACTCTCCTCGGTTGAGCCACTGAGTTTTGCGACAAAAACTAACACGGGCTGTTTTTTTTAGACGCTAACCAATTAGGTGTCTAACGAGAAATTAACATTTTTACTCCAAGTTTTTCGTGCACGATTTGTTGGACAGTGGTCCGAAATGCCCACGGATGCCTCTATTTTATGATATGTCACACGGCTTCGATATTCTCTTTCTTTAGGGCGGTTTTTGGACGACCTGAGGCTAGGGTTTCCACTTTAAACTTCTAAATACCAGCGTTCTATAATCCTAAGACATGTTGCTGCATCACTAAATACAAAAGTGATCTCCTCGAAACGCCGAAGTCGCGATAGTCCCCTTCATAAGTTGTAAAAAATTATCGCAGGCATTTCCATTTTTACAACCGACTCGTCACCTTTGAATAGACGATACAACAAGACTATTTGACCAACATGAAAATTTTCTTTTGTTTTTGAAATCCAAATACAAGGAGATTATCCCACATGTTTTTTTTTTTCAATCAAAACTTAAAAGGCAGCCCTCGTAGTAAAGTTGTTTATGAAAACATAATAAACTAGTAAACAGGTAAGTAATAAGTTAGTTAAGTAAGTTCGTTATCTCCCGTAAGCATACTTTGTCGCTAACTTTGTTTCGAGTTATTTTCAGACGCCATCATCGAACGTAATAAAGTTACAAGGCTATAAAATACCAATCAATAATAATAAATATAGCATTTACGTAATCTAATAGAAAAGTTTTGCTAAGCTGTTGCGAAATATACTAACTGGTATTTACAAAAACAAAATAAAACTGCGTTATTATATTCATGGAACATCGTACTTTGTTATGAAATTTTTAGGGAAAATCGAACAGTATATCTTAACAGATATAAACGGTTTAGGCGTGAAGAGTTAACACTCGTCACGCCTAAACCGCTGAACCGACTTTGCTGAAATTTGGTATGGAGATACTTTGAGTCCTGACTCCTGGGAAAGGACATTGAATACTGTTTATCCCGAAAAAAATAGTACACTAAATGATGGCGCAACGGGGTTGTGGACATCATCTAGTGTACTATAACATAATTATTTGCGTTACGGCTACGCAGGACAAATACCCTCTCACTTTATATTATAATTTATAGCATTGCGGCCGATGACTCAACGCATTATCTTATATAATAATTCATAAAACATGTGTCTTTAACTGCGGTAATGCAGCGCAACGGAGGAACAATGTGGCCTTACCCCAACTAACTCAAGTAAAATGTTCTTTACTCAGATACAAAACTTGAACTATTAAATAGTAAGCACTTGGATAATTCTACCAGGACTCTGAAAGAAGTAAACTATATTTTTACAGGGAATTCTTGATTGCCTTTTTGAAATGTAAAGTTATGTAAATGAGGAGAAAACTTTTATTACTGGAAAGCAAACGAATATTTTCATAAGAAACAACACTTATAACCGTTTCTTCGTATGTATAGATAGCTATTAAAGATTCCCGGATTGTGAATTTCGACCTTATAAGTGTTGAATTAGGGACGATATGTCCTTATACCTATCTCATGTGTGAGGAACATAAGCGTCACTTAATTGAAACAAGTTCGGGGAATTCCCGGGAACATGAGGTACAGTCGCGTTCAGTTTTATGGACACGAGACATTTTTATGGAATACCTATTATAAAACATAACTTAATATTGTTGAGGTGATATGGTAACATAGTTAATGACTTACATATTTTTAAAATGATAATTTAATTTAAACCTGATTACTATTTACTAAGTAGTAGTTTCTACAGCAACAAATTCTGAATATATTATTTTAGAAGCTCTAATATTAAAGAAACGAAAAACGATTCCCAAATTATAATTCTCGAACAACATGATATTTAAACTTTAAACATAACAGTCTGTCGCCACCCGCCCATCCATTTGATACTATAACACTACACCTCTTATTTTTTAAAGGACGATTCACGCCACGTCAGTCTTGCCCCGTGGTAGGTATCCGAAGGACTTGTGTTGCGGGTACCAGGCAACGGAAATATATTTAATACCAGATGACGCCCGCAACTCCGTTCCGCCAAAATTCGTTTATCGCATGGGAACGTATAATATTATGTTACTGGAATAAAAAGTATCCTATGTCCTTTTCCGGGACCCAAAGTATGCTATACAATATTTCAACAAAATCGGTTCAGCGGTTTGGGCGTGAAGAGGGCGGACAGACACACTTTCGCATTTACAATATTAAAGTATGGATATTGGTTCCATCAATAATAAATTTTGAGTGTACTCACATGTCGGTGTTAACTTGAGTTAGCGATAACTTTACACTTACCGCTATTTCGTGGCATAACTTGACCGGCAACTTCGATATTTTTACATGTTAATTTATTCTGCAGTAAGTTTAATTAGTGAGATTGCAGGAAAGCTGAAAATATAGTTTGACGTTTTCGAATACTGTTAGGGTCAATGGAGCGCGAACGCGGGCGACGACGCTGCCCATACTATTTTTCATTATGGCGGCTCTCGACATAGGCGAACGCGTTGGCCAACGCGTCTGCAGACGCGTTGGCAGTGCGCTTGCAACGGCGTTTGTGAGTAATCCACACATAGGAAGGTCGTTCAGTATGCTTTGGATCGCGCCAATGTGCGGACGGATTCAAAATGGATGTTTAGTCGCTAACAGCTGCAGCTGTTTATTTATTCACAGCTTATAATTATTTTGTAAATGTGGACAAGAAAAGTTTTTAAAGAGTATTCTCGAAATAAATAAATAAATGGCGAGAAAACGTAACAAACAAAGAAATAAACTCACTTTTACATAATATTTTATAATATTAAAATAATATAAGTAATTATTTTATTACCTACTTATTATTTATTAAATTATTACATACAAAAATTATTACATATTATAATAATTATCATAATTATAACTCCGGGCAAACTGATCGCGCGGCCTATGTGTGGATGGAGCGCGAAGCTTGCGACAAATGTCCTTTGATCTTTTGCCGACATTTCCGACCCGCGCGGCAAGCTCGCAGACGCGTCGGCCAACGTCTAAATACCTACGGCCAACGCCCGAACGCCCGTTCTACACATTGGGCCAACGCGTCTGCAGACGCGTTGGCCAACGCGTTCGCCTATGTCGAGAGCCGCCATTATATACACACGAGTGTGCGCCCGCGCGAGTTTTAGCGTTGGCACTTAGGCTACATGTCATGCAAAGCTTGAAAATCGCCCAGAAATACTTAAAAGTGCGATCGGTGTATGTTTAACAATCAGGTCTAACTGTTACAGTGTATTAGATTCTCAACTCTATATTAATCGTTTATCGTATACTATATGGTAGTTATGTCTATTGTGCTACATGTATATGCGCCGTCTATATATTCTTTACTTATCTCTCTTTTACTAACGTTTCAAACCGTTTTAACGACTAACTCGCTCCGTAATCGCCGCTAACTGTGCGACCATCAAACGATCACGACTTCCGACTTCTCAACGCCATGAGTATTTAAAATTAAACGAGTCTTTTATGACACAGTAATTACAATGGAGATGAAGACATTAACTTTGTTACACGTCGCACAAGTAGCGACAGTTATAGTCTACTAATAATAAAAACTAAGGAAAAGTAACTCCGTCAAAAAACATGATCTACAATACTTGTCAAAAATGAGTACCTTAGGCTGGCTTCTCACGGCGTGTGATATCACAAGCCGCGCCACGCTGACAAACATTCAAGTAAAATTAAACTTTATTAACACGAAAATAGATATCATTTTGCTCTAAGTCACTACGTAAAATAAGTAAATTTTAATGAAATGCAACTTTATTCAGTAGGCAACTAGGTTGCATTTCAATCTATGCCGCTAATTTTATTATATTAAGTTTAATTCCTTTATTTTGATAACAGATGCCGCTGCTTGGCGGCTACATCGCGCTATAGCTAGCACGAAGATATTTGTTATAGGTATAAGGTGATTAACTAGTATGATATTATTTCCATTCACACTCACTCTTGGTATTGTAGATTTATCATGCCAGAGCAATTTTAGTCCCAGGGTAGCCGTACAGACGGATTTCGTGATGTTGTGCTCGAACAGAAGCATCATTCTTCCACCAGTTTATACGTGGGAGAGCCATGCTTCGGCACGAATGGGCCAGCTCGACCGGAGAAATACCACGTTCTCACAGAAAACCGGCGTGAAATAGCGCATGCGCTGTGTTTCGCCGAGTG
Organism: Aricia agestis; assembly: GCF_905147365.1. Taxonomy (NCBI): domain Eukaryota; kingdom Metazoa; phylum Arthropoda; class Insecta; order Lepidoptera; family Lycaenidae; genus Aricia; species Aricia agestis. Next base: position 17,353,941 of record NC_056428.1, on the reverse strand, counting down.
AGTGAGTTTACCGGAGGCCCAATTACCTTCCATATCCTCCCCTATTCCCTTCCCTTCCCGTCCCTACCCTCCCCTATTACCCTATTCCCTCTTAAAAGGCCGGCAACGCACCTGCAGCTCTTCTGATGCTGCGAGTGTCCATGGGCGACGGAAGTTGCTTTCCATCAGGTGACCCGTTTGCTCGTTTGCCCCCTTATTTCATTAAAAAAAAAATCACTCACTCGGCGAAACACAGTGGAAGCGCTGTTTCACGCCGGTTTACTGTGAGGACGTGGTATTTCTCCAGTCGAGCCGGCCCATTCGTGCCGAAGCATGGCTCTCCCACGTCAAAAGTGTTATCAAATAAATGAATTACATTTAATTTAATAAAATTAGCGGCAAAGATCGAAATGCAACCTAGTAGCCTAGTGAATAAAGTTGCATTTCATTAAAAATTATTTATTTAACGAAGTGACTTAGAGCAAAATGATATCTATTATCGTGTTAATAAAGTTTCATTTTACTTGATTTTTTGTCGGCGTGGCGCGGCTTGTGATATCACGCGCCGTGAGAAGGGGTGGCTCGTGCTCGCCTGTTTGCTCAAGCCACGCCTTTGAAGTTACCGACTTTAATCGGATCGGGACGCGCCTGCACGAGCCGCGCCGCGCCACCCCTTCACACGGCGCGTGGCTCGAGCGGGCGCGGCGCGGCTCGTGGTAGCACGCGCCGTGGGAACGCAACCACGCCACCACTTCCTTAGGGCGCGTGGCTCGAGCTGGCGCGTGATATTAAACGCGCCTACTCGAGCCAGCCCGAGCCACCCCTTCACACGGCGCGTGGCTCGAGCGGGCGCGGCGCGGCTTGCGATAATACGCGCCGTGAGAAGGCACCATTAGGCATCCATTACACGCTAGGTTTTGCTGTCAGTTTTACTACACTTATGGCTGTAACTGATGGATAACCTACCATGTAAGAGCGTGACAGACGGTTGCATGAAGTTGATTGACAAAAATCTGGATATCTTGATTTTTGCTTCATGCAACCATCAGTCACGAATTTTGAGTGAGTGTTGTCACATCTGACAAAATAGGAAAAAAATTAGAAACGTATACCCTTGACAATTTTGGCTTTGACTGACATAAAACTGAAGAGAATTGAATGACCGTCTAATACCATTCGTCAGTCCAACAGTCACCATCAGTCAAACATAATTCATGATTGACATTTGACTGTCGGTTGCATGAGCGTGTAATGGATGCCCAATGTGCAATAATTAGGTGGCCTTGAGCGGTATCAGGCTGACGTTAAATGACAGTTCGAAAGGAACCTTTAAAACGGTAATACGGCAACGGTAACGGTATGGGAGTAACGTTTCCTTAGGAGGTTTTTTCATATACAAACATAATCGTATACGATCTTGTATGAACATCATCATTCGACCACACAAATCACACCCAAACATTATTGAGCTTCAGTTACTCTACTGTATTCAGTGTCCCTAGCTGGCGATAATCGCTTCCAATCAGGCGAATTATCAGCCCGTTAGATCTTATTACACAAGAAGCACTTGGAATCGTTAAATTCAACATGGCCGTCACCTTAAACCTTGTTAGCGTTTTATTCGGCGATAAAAAGTACCCGAAATAAAGTTGACTCCCGAATCATCCCACCAGCCGGCTTATTATACGAGATAATAAAAACGGTGATGATAAAATATGGATATTTAATGCGTTTTCAATTTCGTTAAGTTTAAAAAGATTCACAAGTGTACAAAGTTGTAAGGTTGCATAACGATTTGTATTTTACAAAGCTTACTGTTACAACTATTTGATACATGAGATTGAAGTGGCTTGACAGACAAGGACTAAACACTGTGAAAATATCTACTAAAAATACCTACGAATAATATTTAAAAAACTCCGCTGATCCTGACTTTGAAAACAATAACAATTTTTAAAATACTTCATACAAATCTCATAATAATATTATGGCGTAGCTCTCGCAGTGCTACGGAGCTACGACGCGCTACGAATATTCGTAGCCGTGCTACGCGGAAACGTTAACAACGTTTTAGCTTCTACCTCAAATAATTAAAATATTTAACCTGATGGTTATATTTATATATTTTTCTTCCGATTCTTTTGATTTTGAATATAGCATTGTTTGAAAATACTTCTAAAGTCTAATGTGTACGATGACAACATCGAGGTCCAAGCGACGAGGCGAGTGACAAAACCATAATATAAATCGAATCAAATGCTAAATTTTGTAATAATATATTGCGATTTGCGACTAGCTAGCGTCTTAGTTTTGACCTTACAGAATATTTAGATTTACCCAGACACCACAAATGATGTACTCTGCACTCAATCGAGTCATTGTGTATTTATTCACCACATTCACTCGGATTCAAACTCGGACAAAAATCGGATTTGTTGTTCAGGCGCTATGTTGGGACGAACGTAAAACACAGCATTTTTTTTTTTGCTTTACTATACATACTTTAATATTATAAATGCGAATGTGTGTCTGCCTTTCTGTATGTCTGTTTGTTACCTCTTCACGCCCAAACCACTGAACTGATTTTGCTGAAATGTAGTATGGAGGTACTTTGAGTCCCGGGAAAGGACACAGGAAACTTTTTCCCGGAAAAATGTACGGTTCCGATAAACGAATTTTAGCACAACGGAGTTGCGTGCGTCATCTAGTAATGGATAAAAATTGCTACCACATTGAATTACTTTTAGGGGTTCACAAAACATTTAAACTTCCAAACAACACTTCTTACTATAAATAGCCTCTTTTCTCAATGTATGTGCAACTCGAATTCTCTCCTTTCCTCGTGTTAGCGATTTATCGAATGTGCGATAGAGGTTATTTACGAAATCGCTCTACCCGGATCGTGCTTTACCTTGCACTGGCTGCTCGTAAAACACTAACTTGGTTCTTACTTCTTAGAGCACATAATGGTCCGGAGAAGGGAGAGAAGGGGAATCTTAACCGTTTACTTAGGGCCTTGTCAAACTGTAATTAAAGGTGCGCCACTCCTAGACACCGACAAATTCGAATTACGTCTGTCTGTTTATAAACCTTAGCCTTAAGCCGCTTAACCGGTTAGATAAAATTTTATAAAGCGATGATGTAAGGCAGCCTTTCCCGAAGTGGGCGATAACGCTCCCTTGTGGGCGCTGAAGGTCTAAAGGGGACCGGTGGAGAATGAAGAATGAGGGCGTTGTGTAGAGGCTTGGGGGGTGATTTATTTCATCTAGACGAATTTTAAATTTAAACAACGGGGGCACTAAATTTGTTATCAAAGTGGGTAACAACAACGCAGAACAACTCAGAACAAAATAAGTTTGGGAACCCTTGCTGTAAATGATGGGAAATGACGTTTTGCCAAAAGAAATTATTTTATCGCGGTGGACCATAATGCAGTAAAATGTACGGTACATTTTACCGTTTTAAAAAACTACCGCATTTTATCCATACCAAAGTACATCAGCTCAAACATGAAGAACGCGGAGACAGGCAAAAAACAGATAACCTTTCTCATTAATTATTATATTAGTATGGATTGTGATATAATCAATTTCTATATCGTGTGAATATATGCTAGACGTGGCTAAGCTTGAACACTCTCGACGTCGTCGGTTATCTCGGGATCACGGTTAATGGATATTATAATTAGTTGAACCATCATTATGAGCACGTTAACACATTACTAGTTTTTAATTCGACGTTATTAGGATTAAACGGATCCATGGCAAAGATGCTACAGTTAATATTTAGTAGCTTTTTAATAGTTGGTGTCAAAATTAAAAATGTGTGGGAAACATGGCAAGGGCAAAGCATCGCAAAATATGATAATATGTCACTTAGCAAAGACTATATTGTGTTTTAAAAATTCTAGTCGCATTCTTCATGTACGAGGGTTGTGTCTTCCACACTTTCCTCTATTTTCCTCTATTTCTTTGCTCCTGTTAGTCTTTGCGTGATAAAATATAGCCTATAACCTTCCTCGATAAATGGGCTATCTAACACTGAAAGAGTCATCAAAATCAGTTGCGTAGTTTTAAAGATTAAAGGGAACAAAGGGACATGAGGGAAAAAAAGGCGACTTTGTTTTATAATATGTATAGATTTGACATGACGCAAATGACAACAAAGGACGACGCCAGTGCGTCTAGCATGCGCGTACAACGAGATATCTCAATCTCGAGTGTAGTTATATTGTCGATATCGACATAATATCAAAATCATTTTTTGACATTATGTCGATAGATTTTGACGACAGATCTACACGAGAAAAAATTATAGGTCATGGTTGTCAATAGAGATGAAGAGACAAACCATCAAACATCGAGAAAACATGTAAGTAGACAAAATTTTCTCGTTATGCGCATGCTAGGCGCACAGGTGTTTGTCCGGTGTAAACATCAATCATGCACATCGCGCTATGTTTACAGCTGCTAATGCACCGCCTGACGTCACATTACAATTTGACTCTGCCATTTTGTAATTGATCGAATCAAAGCACACATTAGCTTTGTTTATTACTGCTTTGATTTGACGACCTACTAAGATAGGCAATGACGAACGCGTAGAAGATTTTGCGAAGTTCCCAGACATGTGCAGTCGCAGAATGAGAGCCATACGAGATCTAGAGTAGGGGGAAGTGATAAAATAATTACCTATCTCCTCCCCTAAGCACAGAATATATATTAGTAGTACCGACAGAAGTCCAACTCGTGAAACACGTTTAAAAAAATAACAACTCTTGCTGCGATACTATATAGTTCAAATTCCGACCGCGCAGTGCTAGGTGCCTACAATTATATTTGCCTACATGTGCGCTCTCTTTCTATCGCGTAAAGGTACCCTTTCTGACGAAATCAAGATTGTCACCTTTTAGAAAATAAAATAATCTTCTTTTAATTACTATAGCTACTAATAGCAAACTTTTTTATAGTAATAATCAAATTTTAGTAACCCAACGTATATTTTATAATAGTTTTATATTCGATTATAGTGTAGGAGCTGGTCAGGACTTTTTTCAACTTAAACATAGTAACTTGTGTTTATTTATGTGTAGTATGCGGTTTGTTTGTAACAAATTGGTTTATTTCCTATGTTTGTGTATTTTTATCTTTTTTTGTATTTTAAAGTCTTAAATTACTTTATTGAAATATTTCTTTGACTTTTTTCAATTGTTGATATTTATCAGATTAATAATGATTCTGTCACAGCGGTTAAATCAGTACGTAGATATATGCGACGAAAAAATCTTGCGCGCGCGTCACCGCTCGCTTGTTAGTCCCTTGTGATCTGCCCCTTTAAATGGGTACTTACAGTTCGATACCTAAAGGCGCGAGTGGGACAGGCCTGCCCTAAGTATATCCCTAGTAATATAATAGTTATAGCCCTAGTAATACAATAGTTATAGCATGTAGAGGTTACCTAGATTTATTATTAGAAAGAGCCATGTCTCTGATTCCACATGTACGAAGAGATTTCTAAGCAATAGGTACTATGTATGCAGCAAGATAAATCTATTCAAAGTCGGGCCTGCAACATCGGTGGCTGCACACGAAATATAGCGGGCACGTGTCTTATATATCCACGAAAACAGAACTTACCGTCCCCGGGAATATCCGCAATTCATTTCCAGTTCGGCTCTTTGCTGGATTTATTTATACGTCTTAGAAAATTATGTAATGCTATGCGAGGAGAGACATTAGAAAAATGGAATTGTTCGCATTTTGAAAAGAAAGAAATGATGATGAATTAAAGCTTAGAAAACTTTCAAAAAACAGTTTAAAACAGTAACAAGATCATAATCGTTAAAGCTACAATGCCACGGACTGACACGACCACATAACCATTGTTCATATTATATTTTCTACAACGAAAATCCGTACTCTGAATTAAAAAAATTGTAGATGCCAAATGTAACCATTTACAAAACTCGGTGAAACTTACAGACGAAAAATTTTAGAAAATATCACAAACGAAAGCGTCGAGACAGCGTCGCCTACTTTCAGGGAGATAAAGAATGACCATTGTTTTGTTTAGAGAGAGATTTTTTCTTGCAGAACAAACAAAAACCATCAAGCGTCAAGTTGTTCGCGATAACATCGTGATAAACATTTCGACAAACATTTACCTACCACGGGAAGCTCGGGGGTACCACGGGAAAACCCCGGGAAAAATAGTCTGAACAAAAAGCTCTCTTGACTGATATAAATAATTCCGTTCAAAGCGTGTATATAACTTATAGCTTTTGATTTGTTGTGTATTTTATTTGAACCATTTTTTTACTTTTAATCAATAGACTTTGAGTATTGAAAAGAGGCAATAGATTTTTATTAGTATCCAAGTGAATTTTAAACTTCTTGGTATATTATATCTATCCATAACATTTTCTCATTTATTTTTCGTCCAAGTCCATAAAAATACAGACTTTTCAAATTAAACACAATTCGACTGCTACGGCTTATGAAATTATTATTGGAGCCATTAACAACGATGGCCAAAAAATATGCCAGGAGCGCAGCGTCACAGACAGCAATAATTATTTATAAAACGCTGGAGTCCTTGACAATACAGCGAAAAAATATGGGATACCAGGAGCGCAGACGATAAGCAGTTATGACTCAGTCGACCTTGACAATATGTGGATATGACGAGTTCCCGGGAAGCATCCGCTGATGAAAACGACGGTTGAGCAAAAACTCGACGCATCACAAGAGAACAAATTAATTCTATTGTCAAAAAGAGGGTTAAATTAAGATTCAAAGCATAAAATACGCTTTGCTACAGTGCTTAACGGAAACAATTAATAATTTCTTTTTAGTGTTCAAAAAGTAATAATAAATTATTACAGCACCTATAAAATGACAATTTGATAGGTGCTGTAATAATTTCAATTCGCATAATATCTTTTGATAACACTACAGATACGTACTTCTTGATATGCTCACAGTTTTTGTGTTGCCTTTATTTGATATTTTGCCTCGGATTGACGCCAGAAGCAGTCGAGTGAGAGCGAAAAAGTAATCGTCAACATAAATATATGAACGTGCTGTCAGAAGTAAAGTAAGACTGAACAAACAACACTTTGAAGAGCATACAAGAATCAATATCACACGCAAACGTACCACTTGCTAGGACACGTTTATATTTAGAATATATTTCTGAATATGAACACAACTCACGTCGAGTCAATTTTTTCGCATTTTCACTTGTCACAAACTAGATTGAAACAGACAAACGTCGTCTAGTCTTTTATGTTGAGAGTTGAGACACCTGTCAGTCGCAGTGATAAAATATTCTGGCATAGTTTCTGTTTGATTCACACGTGTATACAATACGTGTGTACAAAAGTTGGTAATGTAGTGGGGAGGAAGCTTACGTACAGTGTATAAATACATTTTCTTTGTAGTACATACTTCCGTATATAAAGAAAATGGATCTAACTAAAGTCTTAAAAAATACACTTGCATCGAATAATTATGAATAATTAATAAGAGCTAAGCAAGCGTATTCGTGTAAAACAATTAAAAATTATAACAAATTTATATAAAATATTATCTAGCGTTAAATTAATTAACAAGTGGGTTACAGCGCAAACGACGATTAAGCACATGCAGGGAGCAGTCATTTCAGTTTTCGTTTTTCAGAGAATCACTGTGACATACGGACGAACGGACGAACGGATGGACAGACAGACATGACGAATCTATAAAGCTACCGTTTACCTTTTAGATACGGAACCATAAAAAAGCTCAAAAAGTCGTTAATTGATTTCACTCTACATAATCTTTGTGTGTGTACTGTGCAGTTTATTGTTGTGCTAGGGTTGTGTATGTGTTGATAGTTGAGCAATTACATAACAGTAAGTATCAGCTGACCGCGAGAATTGGATTTGCATTTTAATTACTATTTGTTGTACACAGCTGCGGTCGCTACACAAAAATAACAATAATATACATAAATAAACTGCGAATGATATTTGTAATTACTGTTTATACAGGGTGCAACAAAACTAAGCGATAATAAAGGTGTAAATAGGTTCCCTATTTACTAATTCTTGACGCTTGCTCATACAAATCACAAAAAATGGTCTTTCAGCGATGTTACTTTCACAGTGAACTCTATATTACAAGGGACGTCTATATTACATACACTATAATCACTTTGTTTTGTTACTTTTGAGGAAAGAAAAAAATCAAACGACTCAACATGAGGTTACAAGATGACAGAACACTTTATTTTTTTTTATAACATTATGGTGTGGCCAACATAAGTGTACAGACTATTAACAGTTATAATGTTTTGATACACAAAATCTTAACACCCCGACTTATCAAAACAAAGTTACAATCTAACCATCATAATATAATGAAATGATAACATTTTTTATAAATAAAGTTTACAGAAAATGTTCTAACTAAAATTTTAAGTTATTATCTTTATGCCTAACATTTCCATAAACATATAATGTTTAACACATCCTAAACTTTTTGTTAACAAATCAGCTGGCATTCGAACTGTCTCCAAATATTGTAAATTTACAATTTTATTGTTCACACAGTCGCGGCAAAAATGATAACGCACATCAATGTGTTTAGTGCGATTGTGAAAAACATTATTTGCAGACAATTTCAGTGCTCCCTGATTATCATTAAAAATTTTAACAATACTTACATTATCAGATATTTCTGATAAAATATTACGCAAGTTAATTGCCTCTGTGATAGCCATGTACTCTGCTTCTGTGCTTGATAAGGCAACAGATTTTTGTTTTCTGGAAGACCACGAAATGGCACCACCACAGAGTACAAAGCACACACCTGAGTATGACCTTCTGTCAACAATGTTGTTCCCCCAGTCAGCATCCACATATCCCACAAGTTCAGAATTACCTTCCCTAGTGTATGTTAAACCAAAGCTTTTTGTCTTTTTCAAATATTTTAAGACTCTTTTGGCGTACATCCAGTGATTATTATTAAAACTATTGTTGAACTGACTAAGGAAACTTACAGAGTACATAATATCAGGTCTTGTTAACACAGCTAAGTACATCAGACTACCAATTAATTGTTGATAAGGTACTTTCAAGTTACAATTTTCTTCTTTAGTAATATAAAGCTTATCCTCCATTGGAGTATCAAATGTTTTACTCTCAGTCATATTAAACTTCATCAACAATTGGTTTATATAATTTTCTTGACTTAATGTGATAACACCCTTAATTTTATCTACATTTACACTCATACCTAGACATTGCTTTACAGTTCCCATGTCTTTGAGTTTAAAATTTGAAGATAAAACATGTTTTAAATTTTCTGTTTCTAAGACATCATTAGAAAAAACAAAAAAGTCATCGACATACAGTGTGACAATTGTTTTACATCCATTATTATCTTTTGTATATAAACAAGACTCAATTTTAGAACATTTATAACCCATACCTAATAAACAGTCATTGACCTTCTTGTACCAGGCCCTTGAGGATTGCTTAAGGCCATAAATTGCCTTTTTGAGCTTTAAAACTTTACTATTTGCTTGAGAATCAGGAAAACCTTCTGGTTTCTGCATAAATATTGTTTCCTCAAGGTCCCCATTCAAAAAAGCAGTTGTGACATCCAGGTGTGTTATGTCTAAATTTAATTTTACAGCCAACGCAAACAAAAGTCTTAATGTAGCATGTCGCACTACTGGCGAAAAAGTTTCATCATAATCTACACCCTTTTTTTGCATGAACCCTTTGGCTACAAGCCTTGCACGGTAACGTACGCTGTTGTCACTGTCAAATTTCTTTTTTAATACCCATTTACACTTCACTACTGTACCATTCACTGGGATATCGACTAATTCCCACGCGTTATTGTCTTCAAAACACTTAATTTCCTCACTCACCGCTTTCAACCACTGCTCCTTTTCAGGTCCTTTCAAGGCTTCGTCTAAACTGAGTCCGCTGGCATCATCTAGTATTTCTTCAGTGATACACATATTAGAGTAACCATATCGATCTGGTTTTCTTTTCTCTCTAACAGGTTTGGGAGATCTACTTACCAAGACTGTCTCATCTTCACATTCCTCATACTCACTTGGTACAAATGTAGTATCAAACTCATACAGTTGCGAAGAAGAAATATATGTATCTGCATCACTGCTTTCCTCAATATCCTCCTCAGTTTCTGCCCGTCCTTGAGATGATTCTTGAACCGGAATAGTAGCTTCAGTGTTTTGTTTATGTTCCATAACTATAACATCCCTGCTAGTTGTCACAGTTTTATTTCTTGGATTATAAATCCTGTAACCTTTAACATTATCTGGGTATCCAACCAAAATATGTGTCTCGGACTTCGTGTCCCATTTTTTTCTTTTTTCTTTTGGGATGTGAACCATAACTTTACTGCCGAATACTCTCAAGTGGCTTAAATCTGGTTTTCTTCCTGTCCACATTTCAAAAGGTGTTTTTCCTGACAATCCCGATGCCACTGTGCGGTTTTGAAGATATACAGCCGTATTTGTTGCTTCGCCCCAGAACTCCTTTCCAAGGCTCGAATCAAATAATAAGCATCTTGCCTTTTCTACCACAGTACGGTTTGTCCTTTCGCATAAACCATTTTGCTCGGGGGTGTAAGGATTGGTTTTCTGATGATTAATACCCTCATTCTGTAAATATATATCAAATTCTCTATTACAAAATTCAAGCCCGTTATCACTTCTCAAAGTTTTAATTCTTTTATCTGTCTGATTCTCTACCAGAGCTTTGAAGTTCTTAAAACACTTTAGTGCTTGATTTTTATTTTCAAGAAAATAGACAAAAATGTATCTTGTATAATCATCTACAAAAAGTAAAAAATATCTTGATCCACCCATTGACATAACCTCCATGGGTCCACAAATGTCTGTATGAATCAATTCTAATTTTTCTGTACTTCTAGTACCAACATGATTGAAAGGTAATCTGCTCTGCTTGCCTTGGCAACAAACGGAACATGAAGACTTAGATGTGTCACTCTTTTCTGTTAATTCTATGCCTTCCACAGCAGATGTCATTTGGTTCAAATATTTGCTATTAACATGACCCAATCTGCGGTGCCATAACTCACTCGACACTGCACATGCTGCTAAAACATTGTCAGGCATAATTAACTTGTATACTCCATTGGTTAAAACTGCTTGAGCAACTAATTTTCCATCCTTGTTGTAAACACTGCAACCATTTTCATTAAATGAAACTTGATTATTGTTTTTAATTAACTGGCTGACAGACAACAAGTTTGTTGTCAGCTCCGGAACACAGAGAACATCTTTGACGGGTACTTCATATTCCCAGTCATCTGTCTTTGTAACAATGTTGACATCTCCAACACAAGAAACTTTTAGCTTATTGCTGTTTGCAACGACAATTTCCTTTTCCTTCACAGATTGGCGATTTATAACCCAACTTTCTATGGCTGTTAAATGAGTACTGGCTCCTGAGTCAATGTACCATTCAGTTTTGGTGAAATTACCACTCAGAAAAACAGCACTAAATGCGTTCGTTTGCTTTCTTGCATTTTTGTTTTCGCTCAACTGTTTTCTATCAATAACCGTACATTGGTTCTTGTAATGTCCCGGTTGTTTACACTTATAACATCTGACATTTGGTTTGACATTGACATTTGTCTTCTTCGAAACGCCATCTTGATTTCCGCTCTGAATAGACTTTTTGTTTTTAGGTTGCCACTTCTGCGAAAAGGAACTTGCAAAAGCGCCACTAACTTCGGGATATCCGGTGTCGGTTTCCATGTCTAACAATTTCACCTTAATGGCGTCCGATGTGATGGCAATGCCGGAATGCTCAATCGCCATAATCATGGGCGAATATTTTTCTGTCAATCCAGCTAGTAATAAACAACCAATCCAACGGTCATCAATATTGAAACCAGTACCACTAAGTTTCTGTCCTGTTTCAATAATTTCTGATACGTACGACGTCATCGAGCTGCTATTTTCCAAACGAATAGATATCAAATGACGTAATAAACTAATTCGCCGAGATACACCAGAATCGCCAAACAATTCTTTAAGTTTCTTCCATAATTCCTTTGTCGTCGCTACATTTTTGATGTGCACGTAAAGAGTCGGGTCAATGGTTAGGATTAGCTTCGCTTTTGTTCTCGCATCATCTGCAGCTTCTGGCACGGTACCGGATTCAGGTTTAATACACCCGAGCATTCCCTCTAACACCAGAAAATTCTCTGCGGCGAAACACCATTCAGTGAAGTTTTCGCGTCCTTTAAGTTTAGGAACGCTAATAAGATAGTTCGAGTTCGACGCCATGATAGTCACTCACGCTTCGATTTAGTTGCACTGTTATAGTTCACTGTAAGTATACTCAATACTTTAGTATTATTGTTCATCACACGGATTATTCTAACAATAAACTCAACTATAACAAACTATTTAGCGTTATTTAGCGAGACTGGGCCCATAACCTTTTGAGGAAAGAAAAAAATCAAACGACTCAACATGAGGTTACAAGATGACAGAACACTTTTTTTTTTTATAACATTATGGTGTTGCCAACATAAGTGTACAGACTATTAACAGTTTTAATGTTTTGATACACAAAATCTTAACAGTTACACCTTGTATGGTAAACCTAGATGCTCGAAAAATTGTTTGCGCAGTATTTATCACACGGGTATCGATAAAAAGCACTTAAAGTCCTTTTTCGAGTCATGAAATACTTGTGAACTTATTAAAATTGGTTCCGTGTTAAAAAGCAGGCAGAAAGGTAGATACGCTTTCGCTCTTAATATATTACTAGAGATCGCCCAATGGTCAAAATTCGCAACTAAGGAGTTGCAACGACATTAGGACTACTACCTATATTTTTTAAAACAATATTGACTTTATCATATTTTTTTCAACTCTTGTCTCTGGGACTCAGCTGATCTCAGACTGGCCGTGTAAGCATTGTCTAATAGTATCTTAAGCGGGGAATTGACTATCGGGCCGCCCGCTACGGGCCGCCCGTCACGGGCAGGTCTGTCGCATGTCTGCTCGTCAATTCCTAGGTACGGGCACAGACTCTGTGCTCGTACCTAGGAAATGACGAGCAGACATGCGACAGACCTGCCCGTGAAGGGCGGCCCGATAGTCAATTCCCCGCTTAAGATTCAATAAAAAAAAAGCATAATTTCAAAATAATATTAGCTCGATGCACTCCTTCACCATATAAACTATAACTGTGCAAAATTTCATGCACTTGCGTTTCCCCATTTTTCGTAAAAAGGATTAGGTACAAAGTTTTTGGCTCACGTATTAATATATAGAAGATGTAAGTACGAATAAAATTCAATTTATTTTCAATCGTTTCACCATAACATTGAACGATTATCAATTAAAAAGTTATTTCGAGTTGATTACAATTTTTCGCAAGAAAAACACTGTATATTGAAAATCTTTAAACGTATTTAAATTAAGGCAATAACTAACTAATAATTGAGAGCGCAAATTTCCAATTAAACGCATCAGAATTCGATCAGAAACCAATCATTAGAGGCGGTTAGAAATAACAATTGTCGCGGGAAGGATTCGACTCCAGATCGGTTTCGACGTTTAAGTTAAAAGCAATTTCAGCGAAAGCTTTTAAAGTCGGATCGGGAGAGGTGTGAGCGAGGAGCGACGAGAGACAAACGGCGGGCGACGGACAGGGTAAAACCGACGAGCGAGGGGAAGAAAACTCTGATAATAATAATTTAAATATATACTTCAACTACATTTATAGCTAAAATTTGATAATATCGTCAATATCGTCATCCAAAGAAAGGTCACCTAAGGCTGCCTTCACATTAAGTCGCAAGTAGTGCGGCAGCCGCGCTACTCGCGACTTTATTGTGAAGGCAGGCTAATTCCCTTTTTTTGGTCACCTACAAAGAGGATCCCAATACGAATTTATACGGCTGATTATAAAATTTATATTTCCTAGAAAAATACCACTTGGTTGACCAAAAAGAAAATGGATGGATGATATAGAAGAATGGACCAGATGAGGTTACCCAAAAATTTAATAAATTGGCCCAGGACGAACCGCCTAACTTCGATACGATGAGGGCACTAGATGATGATGATGAAAATTTCAATTATATAATATAGATGTAAAGGATAGACGTTTTAACCGTAAGACTTAACGATTTCATTAATATTAAAGAAAATTAAGTTCGTATTAAACTTTAACACGATAATACTGATCAATGATCATAAACCACAAACGGCTCTAACAAAGCGCCTGCAGGTATGACTTAGGGATTAATCTATTGTTATTCAATAGATAATACCCCGATAAATCAACACAGGCTATTCACACAGATCGGGACGCCAGTCGCCTATACACACGTACACCTTAAGGTCGATATTAGCTTGCACGTGCCATCTTATGAGATCCGCTTTAAATTGGAATGCACTGACCCGATGCCTGAGTGAGCTCTGAATGTCTTCTAACGATATGAGATTTAAATCATTTTTACATTCACCCAGCCGACAAACTTAGATAAATGTTGGCGAGATCAAAGAATTCTTATTTGAATGTCATGTAAGCTTAGCCAATCTTCAGCTTAAGAGCTCACCCGACTCTAAAATCAAACATCGTCCTTCTCTCTTCACACTCACGCCCGTCTTTCATATGCCAGGTGAAAAAGGACAGCGCGGAATCATCGCCGAGTTAGTTTTACTTGAATAAAAGACGAACTATAACGATTATGAAAAAAGTGTTTTGAGCAAATTTAGGTTTTATCAATACCTTTTTAGATATTAAAAAATATTAAAGAAAAGACAGCAAACTTCGAAGATCCAAGCAATAATGTGTCTAAAACAAGGTTTTTTGTAAAAAAGAAACTATCGGGCATTTTTTGAGTAATCGTGTTTTCGTCTTGAGCATTTAATCTTTATGAACTGAAGTTACTTGTGTCAAAAAATCAGTTTTTAGACCTTACAGATTTTGAGATCTAGGTTAAAGTATGTAGTCAAGTTAGGGTCATATGGGCTCTTAAGTTCTTAAATCGACTTTGTCAACAATTTTAGCACGACATAGATATGCTCTTTACATAGATGGTTGATTTTCAATACACACATACAGCTTAATTTTTTATTGTCTTTTATTGCGTTCTCTCCACGTCAGACCATTGTGGAAAATAAACACGACTACATAATTTCTGAAAACGGTGTGGCGGTAACCTGACCGAGCATAACACCTCGCTCGGTCGGAAGATCTTCCTTTGCGACATCCACGCATATTCCCACAACTGTATGTCCCTTACTCGATAGACAGGTACGCAATCATGGTAACAAATATGGTAGTCTATCATGGCCCAACGCGAAGGCCTAAACCCAGCATTATTATAAAAGACAACCTAATATACCTATATAATTATACTAATATAGTATTAAAATCAAAGAGTCCGTGAGTTATAAGACTTATAACCGATATATCTTGTGTTATCCTTATAAAGATACCAATATTAATCCAGCTAATAAATATACAAGGTCTGCTTTTCTTTGTCACATTGAAAAAGTCACTTAAGTGATAAAGACAGCGGACATTGAAAAAATGCAGCGTAGACATCATTTTAGGAAGCGGATAAATGTTTGGGACGTATCCATGAATTCACCAATCATAATTCAATTCTCGTTGATGCTCCTATTCCTATACATAATTGGTGTGTATTTTGGCCAGCAGTCCTCGTGGCTCCAGTGGCGCAATTGGTTAGCGCACGGTACTTATAAGACAGTGTCCGTGAGCAATGCCGGGGTTGTGAGTTCGAGCCTCACCTGGAGCATATTTTTACAAAGAAAAGAAATTGAAGGAATCAATGTAATATACCAACGATAGCAAACTTTACTATCCCTAGGAACCTAAAAGTAAGTTAAAAGCCAAGGCATTTCAGGCTTCAGCGACTTTAGAGATTCCAAGAACAGAAATTGGTTCAGTTATAGAAATGTTTTCTCATCCTTTTTAATACTTTGAAATAAGCGGCAGGATGGATTGACTGATACAGTTTATCATTGCGCAGGCCTAACTCTTAGAACAAGAAGCTTGATTTGCTCAGGTTATTCTGTAATGATGCAGATAACCATTTAGAAATTATTTTTAAAAATTTCACCCCCAAGGGGGTTTAAATCAAACACTACCTATTCGGTCGCACTATGCAGTCGGTATAATAAATATTTTATGAAGTATAATATACTTCATAAAATATTTAGTATACCGACTGCATAGTAACCAACAATATTCACAAAAAATACCAAGGAAAATCCGATTCTGCATATTTCACAGTGAAATGATCGTTGCAGTTTTGTTCGGTAAAATATTCACCGAAGCGAAGCGAGGCCTCGACGGGTCCCGCCGAAGTTGCACGTGAATTATATAATATGTGTATTGTGTACGGTACATTCTACTATAAGAGCGTTCACAGACGAACGGCACTTATCGACGGCAAGCGACGTCGATTGTCGTCGTGTGCCGTCGACGCGTGCCGTCGACAAGTGCCGTCGACAAGTGCCGTTCGTCTGTAAGAAACGTTCTAAGGAACGCTTGCAGAATGAACGGCACTTTTCGACGGCAGGTAGTCGGCGACACGCGTCGAGTCAGTCAACGGCACTCGACGGCAAGTGTCAAAACAATCCAGCGACTGCCGTCGACGCGTGCCAACTACAAGTGCCACTCGTCTGTAAGAATCCTTAGAGATGTTGATTTATATGGTGGACCTACGTAATTTGGTCGCGGTACGTCAAACCCAGCCGACCAAAAGGCGTAGGCCCGTCATCTGTCTATGAATCAATTTCTCCGGTGGTATATTACATTGTGCTATATACGGCACTCAGCCGAACTCGGTAACGCTTCTGTGTACATTTAACAAACTTAACGGACCTTCAGGTTCAACATTTGTGTGTTAAGATCAAATAAAGAGACATAGAAAAAAAAATTGAAGTACAATTTCAATATGCAAAAGAGAAAGAGTATGAGAGTTGTTTTGTACAACGCATCTGTTTAAACTTTAAAGTTGCATAAAAAATGCACTCCTAGAGGTCTGCTCTTCTTTCGTCTTACGAATTTTTAATCACTTCACTTGTCCTAGCTCCTAACGCGAGTTTAACATTTCTTACCCAAGGAGTACACAATCCGCTAAGAAAGTTACCACCTCCAAAAATTTATAATGCAAATATTTTAGTTTTATATCTGTTGTAAATTGGTAAATATTATAATCTTACAATTTAATAATAAGTTACATATGAGGCAACTAGCGACATTTGTTTGTCTGTATATATTTTATATCCGTGCTTGTCACTGTCATTAATTTTTTTTAATCTGCTCTCTTGCTTTTTTGCCTCCCCTGCAAAACGTGTGTCCGGAATAAAGATATTTGAAAATTAAACTAAAAGTTATTTATTATTCATAAAACTATTTCAACAATATCATTATATAATATGTTCCTATATCATTCTATATACATTATTCTACCATAGTCGGTCAATACATAATATCTCCACAGTGATAGGTATACTTAACTCTCGTTACGAGATGAAACAGCGGCGTGGTTGATAGGCGGTTAATAAAACATGATGGTTCCTCATTTGGCGTTCGTTTATTGGCCTGTATATCTGATATTCGGGAATATTTACTTCAGGAGAAATATTTCAATCTGTCTATTTATATCATGTAAACGGCGAAGCTGTTTGACTTATAGATCAACGCAAAGGTAAAGCTTTGAATTTTTAAGAAAATCTAAGACAGTTTTGAGTAATAGTTAATACTATTTTACGCGAACATAGCTATAAGAAAATTCTAGTTCCTATTTAGTTTAATATTTAGTTTGGCCTAAAAATAATTTACGGCCAACCGACATCGAGTAGTAAAGATAAAAAGATACAACGAAATTACTATTCATTAAATTACCGTTTCATATTCGCCGCTCGGAGTAACCTTCAAAAAGTTTTTATTTTAACATATTTTTTATTAAGTATAACATTTGTATAATAAAGAGCAACCCTGAAATTATAATCTGAATCTTATTTTTCCACATTTCCTACTACAAGAGTCAAGACCTAATAGGTCTCCACGAAACATTTACACGAAAAGAACTCTGGCCTCGCCTTCTATAAAACCTTATTCCGATTGGAACAAAATCTTACTCCAATATTTCGTCCATTATTTGTATAAACTTAACAATGTCAAGGTTGGGGCGTTTATCGCAACAAAACTACGGATACGGGAGAAAGTTTTTTTAATATCGCACGCGGACCAACAAGTGACAGAATGGGAAATCGATAGGCAATAAGGGGCAATTTATACCAGCGACTTGAAAAAGGCAACGTGAAATTCTTTGTAGTTAGAAGTATGAAGTATATTTAAATAGGACCTGAAACAACCAGGCAATGCGCGTTTGTTTAGCGAGTCTCATTTTTATCGGACTATTATAAAATTTTATGAATATCTATATATTAATACGTGAGCCAAAAACTTTATATCCCTTTTGACGAAAAATGGGGAAACGTAGGTGAATGAAATTTTGCACAGTTATAGTTTATATGTTGAAGGAGTGCATCGAGCTAATTTTATTTTGAAATTATGCTTTTATCATACATTTTTTTAACAAATAAAACATTACACACACTACAACACACACACTAGGAAAAATGACAGATTTTTGAGTGACAAGCCAATACATACGAATTGCACTCTTTTATTTATGTTTGAAGTCTGTTGACAACAAGGTGACAAATTGAAAATGGATTATAGTTTTTTTATGGAATCTTAGATACTATTAGACAATGCTTACACGGCCATTCTGAGATCAGCTGAGTCCCAAAGACAAGAGTTTAAAAAAATAAGATAAAGCCAATATTTTTTTCAACAAATTTTAGGTGGTAGTCCTAATGTCGTCGAAACTAAGGTCGAATTTCGACCATTGGGCGATCTCTAGTTATATGAATTGTGTTAAAGCATATTATCCATACTATGCCTTAACTCAATTCATCCAAAAAATTACATTAACTTCGGAATAATCACAGGCCGATCGGATTGTTTGGCCTCTCGGCTCTCCGCATATGGGTTCCTTAAGATTCATTGCGAGGAATATTTTAAGAACCAATAGAATGGCTTAATTTGCCAGATCTTTCAGCTAAAGCTAACGCAGCTCCGGTGGAAAAGCACCCCAAAGCCCTTAAAATTGAATTTATTCTACTAAATCGCTAGTATAAATCCAGCCTACTCAACAGGGGCAGGGGCAGTAGGGGGCAACTGTTGGCGCCGCGCCAGCGCCTGTGGCATTGAACTGCCCAGGGCCGCCGAAACTACTATCCGCCCCTAGATACAGCAGGGGGGGGGGGGGGGATTCATTTGTAATATAACTGGAACCTTGAATGTATTTTGGCTTATAACAGATTGGGAAATAATAATTGTAATATGCGAAGACTGTGTAATACGGTATATTATATCCTAAAATATACCCAATGTAATATGGTGGTGACTGTCTGGTGAATATCACTTAGGGTGAGACTGTACTATGTGTAACGCAGCAGAAATTGCAACTAGAGACGACACTATTATTAGATGACAAAACGCATAAAAAAACCAATTGTGACAAAGACAAGTTACGCACACGTTGCTATACTGCAGTGATTCCCAAAGTGGTCCAGGTGGACCCCCATTAGTCGACAAACATACTTACAAAAAGTATTCCAGAGTATGCTATAAAAGAGACGATTCTATTATCACCTAAATACTGTGCATAGCGGCGGGTGCCCGTTCGGACGATAACAACGTTACGATCGCATAAAGTTTATTGATTGCGAGGATAACGACCTGCTACTAAACATCCCACCATTCCCACCAGTTATACAACACTCCCTTAACTGGCTATAAGAGCAAGATTTTATTATTTAAGGGTCATTTTGTGCGTAATGTTTATAAGAAATACGTGCAGACGCGCTCAAACGCTCTCTTTTGAAGTACGACTAAGTATATTATTATGAACCGCAGAGCATCTTCGTACAGCCGCGATTCGTTTGTGTGTGTGTATCTGTGCGTGAGCATGTGTGTGTAAGAGTTAGGCGCCAATCCGCACGCAGATGCACACCTCCACTAACGAAGCACTGCTTTTGCCTGAAAATTAGCTGCAACACAAACGTATTTTTTTACAAGGACAAATTTGCTTTATTTTAACGCTACGCTGCGTTTTAGCTAGTGTGAATAAACCTTTAGTAGACTATCTCAAGGTTGCAGCGAATTAAGGGATTAAAACACCCTTTGAGTTGGATTTTATTAACGACGAATAGAATCGATGAAATAAATCTTGTCTATAAAATTAACGAATTTTCACCTCGGCCCAGAATAATTTATGAATATGATAATTGGGAATGGTAGGAATGGGAAGGGGAGGGAATAGGGGAGAACTCCGGTAAACTCACTCACTCAGCAAAACACAGAGCAAGCGCTGTTTCACGCCGGTTTTCTGTGAGAACGTGGTATTTCTCCGGTCGAGCCGGCCCATTCGTGCCGAAGCATGGCCCTCCCACGTATATATTTAATTTTTAATTATTCTACATTCAATCCATTATGAAACGAAAAGGATTTTTTACAGTATAGCACGTATGTCAATACTTTTATTATTCATCATACGTTCGAGCGTTTTACCGGATGGATTAGAACGTGTATGTCGGCTATATCGGAATAATATTGTGAATTGTGATGTAACATCCATTATCTCAGGGGGTGACCTAATTTTACTAAATCCTCTGTAAATTAGATTTCCACGTATTTTTGTAGCAAGGGATTAGCTGTAAGGTGTTGATACACTGCAGACCTTGTTATGATTTATACAAGCAACAAAAAGCAAGGCAACATTGTAGTATAATAATTATTCCTGGTTTAATACGAATACTTTCTTTAAGTATCAAATTTTCAAAACTTGTTTTTTTTTTATAACGTCCGGCAAAGACCATGTGCGTGTACTAATAATACTATAATACGTTTAACGCGCGTACCAAAATAAATCAATTATAAAATAATGAAACAATAATGATGGACTCTACAAAATTCCAGAGCTGTGAAAACAATAATTTAAACAACAGATCATGCGGCACTTTGAAACAATGTGTGTGATTCACCACATTACATAATAATTCACAATTAAATTTTACTATTGAATTTAACATGAGAAATGCGAGATTGAAATTGTTATTGTAAATGGATTGTTTATTTTATGCGTATATTATTCGAATAAGCGGTTTGATGGGATTGGATCGAACAAGGAACGAAGCTGTCGCATTAAAATATTGTAGAGTCGGTGTGTTATATGTATATATAGGTACTTCCAAGTTTTATCTTTAAGGTGCATTAAGACTTACCATAATTCAAGATACTTCAAGGTTTACACAACAAATATTAGGTCTAAAAGCAGGGCTTGAAACCGGTTCAACATTAACCGGTATTTTAAGGGTTAAACCAATTTTGTCATAGGGTTTCGTTTCGGAGCGGAACCAAATAGGAACGATACTTGGAACCTAAATAAACCTGTTTAGAATGAGGTCGGCCGCGAGTCGCAACTTGATCGAAGTGGCTAAATTTGATGTGTGCGTCGCTCGCGCTCGCAAATGCTCAGTCTGTTCAGTGTGAATAGTATGGTCGACTATAATACACGTTTAGTCAGGTTAGTAAAAATACCCATATTTTTAAAAACCAGTTCATAAACCGGTTTTGAGGAACGAAAACTTTTTCAAAAAGTTCCGTGGGTAAATTCGTCAAACCGGTTAAAAAAATACCGGTTGCCAAGCCCTGTCTAAAAGGCCTTCTTGCTTCGTGAAAGAACCACTCACGGCCGAAAGCAAGATATAATATGTACCACACTATATCTTATTACCTTGAGCATTCAATATCCAAAAAATATATCCGATTCGTCAAAAATGCCTAAATATACAAAAAATATTCCAAATTTGTTAAGAGATAGCCGGGAAATTACCTACACTAAAAGCATTAGTAATTTAAAAATGTGGGTCGAGTGCCGCCTGTCTAGATTATCGATAAACACAACAGCGGTGTCGGTGGCTAATGAAATTCATTCATAACTACGATGGTATTTATACTATATATCTAGAAGAGACATCTAAGACCGCTGCCTAGAATCTTGCGGGCAAAGTAGCGGCGCGGCGGCGGTACTGGTGGCATGCCTTTCATACACTCTACTGGTTCCGTGTTGAACGCCGGGTTTCTGCTGGCGCACCGCTGCCGCCTCTCAAGATGGCAGTGTCCCAAAGGTTGCATTCAGTTTTTAGCTAGTCTACTGCAACCAGGTCGTACGACCTATGTCTTGAACGTGGTCGCTAGATCTGAACTGGTAATAATTGAGTAAGTAGCGGCACCCACGAGCGACAGCATCACTACTTCTGACGCATTCCCTTTGACAATATAAAGTTCTGGATGCTCCATTTTCGAAACTGTACAAGATTTGAGATTGGATATTTAAATGTCTACTCAACAAGATATCTAAGAAACCTGGATACTTTAAAATTCACTATCCCTTCTTTCAAAGTAGATTGAAACAGCGTAGCAGACAATAACAAATACATCGAGACGGGCGACGCCACGTCACGTCGTCACGTCGGTGGGACGAACGATGAATTATGCAGGACCAAACTGAACTTACAAAGTGACAATAAATACTATAAACTCAATTTTACTGTACAATTTCTTTTAAGACGCTTTTGAGACGTTATAAGGCGGTCCCGAGTAACTTTAATATTAAGGGTTCGTTTGGCAAGAGCGAAGAGCGCACTTGGTTAAAAATATTTGTTATGTACTTTTAGGTGCTGAAAATAGAACCCAGTTTTTCCTAGTACCTAAAGACAGATAAGTTCAAACAATTCAATAATTTATGAAGACTACTCTTGAATAGCCTAGGAATTTAACAAAACAAAGGGAAGCGATTTAAAACCTGGACCGAGTTTCCTATAATAGTGCCTGAACTAACCATCTGACACTGGACGTAAAAAGCATTAACGTGTTCTGCAAACCTGGTATTTCTGAGAGCCTCATATTTAAAATAAAGCCTCTCTGAACTCAGTTACCTCGTATCCATGACGTTCTTTAAGGCGTCACTGTTCGTCACAATCCAGGTCATCAACTTATGAAAACCTTGTATTTCTGTGCAGCCGTTAATTCTGCCTGCCTGGTACGATGTTTCCTTTATCCCTGACCCCGCAAAGCGCACGTCAGCAGCCGCAGTGCTAATGAAATACAAATAATGTTGTTCTTGATTTATTGCCGCGCTCCTGTTAAATTGTAGAAAGAACGGATCTCTTTTCCATCCTTTCGATTATATACTATTACAGGGTGTAACATACTCAAGTGATAATACTTTAGGGTGTGTTTGTGTGTCTGATACAGAGTTTACTGTGAAAGTGACAGTGCAGAAAAAGCATTTTTTTGTGATTTATGGGCAAACGCCCTAACGTAGCCCATATTAAGCGTTGCTACTTTCACATTGAACTCTCTACAGAGGAATCATACACTGATTATGACAATGACTACTTTATGTGTGGTAAAAATGCATTATCTGCCTAAATTTCGGGAAAGCGATTAAAAACATTCGTTTAACCAGCAACATGTCGTTTAAACACGACTTATGGAAGCAATAGCGAGCTAGTGACTGACTAATGCCGAAGTCGTTATCTACCATGAGGTATTTAATAATCCTAGGTGTTTAGCAAGTGTTACAAACTTTGTGGATTTACCCCAAAAAGGGGGAAATTATGTGGTATGGGATTTTACATTTTTAGGGGATTTTAGGACCTATTTGTCATCGTTTATTTCATATTATGTTTTTCATCAAAACGTAAGTAAATATAAAGGTAGTGCTTTAAAAACGTAGCTACGACAAATTGCCTGAATATCCGTAAGTTTTTTTCTCAATAAATGTTGAATTAAACATTTTGTCATTACTTTCTTACAGGTGATAATATTTTTGGGAGTTGGTAACACTAACATTACCAAGCTCTGAGGAATCAAACCTTGCTCTGAATTGTGACCAATATTCACTTCAGTAAACCGTCTCCGGGAAAGGTTTTTAAGAATTTTGATAAGGTTTTAAGAATTTAAAAACTAACAGGTATAGGTTTCAGTATTTGTAATAGTAAGCTGGCAAACATATTATAGGCTTATGTTTTCCTAGGCGGTAGTTTTTTTTTGTTATGAATGGGGAAAACAAGCAAAGGATGTGGACGGACCACATAAAGTAATATAGTATAGACGGTAGAGTCACAAGAACATAGTACAGATTTTCAAACAAAAATACGCTCTATTCTTAAGGTTTCCTATTGTTGTATTCATAGTTATTTCAAAACTTCGCTCGATCAGCTGGAAATTAACAATGACTGTGAAACTGTGCAATCAATTAACAAAACAAAATGGCGGAAAACGGCACAGCAGCCGGTGCGGAAACTAAACTCAGCAGAACCGGTCACAGCGTGGGGTTAACCTGGATAGTAGAGTTAATATTATAAACTAAATTTTATTTATTATTACTAGCTGTACCGGCAAATGTTTGTTTTACTATATAAAGTATTTCACCCATATTATTTTATTGAAGTGACTAAATAAGTATGGCTTCATGATTCATGGCAACGTCCATCGCTAACCCGTCGTACAAAAAATGGTAGCCGTCAGTCTCGAGTTGTAATAAGTTACTATTATTTCTTCAACAAATGCACTCATAAATATAAAAGTATCCAGTAGTCGATTCTCAGATTTACTGAATATGCGTATAAAATTTGGTAAAAATCAGTAAAGCCGTTTCGAATGAGTACGGTAACTAACATTGTGACACGAGAATTTGATATATAAGATAAATGCGGAAATATCCAAGACTAGACGACGCCCGCAACTCCGTTGCGCCAAATATAATTGTTAATCGTGTGGGAATCGTACATTTTTCCGAGATAAAATATATCCTATGTCCTTTCCCAGGACTCAAAGTATCTACATACCAAATTTCAGCAGAATCGGTTCAGCAATTTGGGCGTGAAGGTGTAACAGGCAGACAGACAGACAAACACACTTTCGTATTTATAATATTAGTGTGGATATAACATTTTAAAATACTGATAATACTGAAAAGTGCGACGACATAGACGCTGTTGATAAAGAGTAACCATATTCAGCAAGAGATAATAATAATAATAATGAACTCTTTATTCGCACATAATAAAATACAAAATGCGAAAGAGAAACAATTTTTAGGAAGAGCGCAAATTGGCGGTCTCACCGTTTTAAGCGGTCTCTTCCAGACAACCATAAAAATGGAAATTTAAAAAAGAAATAAAAGGATTATGACAAAGAAAGTCTCTTAAAACTAAGTTTTTTTTTACGTAAAAGATATAAAATATAAAAGTAATATTTTTATTATTCGTAGTTATATAATACTACGAATAATAAAAACATTACTTATACTATAAAAGAGATAGAAACGTACGGAAAGTAAGAGGGTAAGCCTTTGCCCGCATTACGCATATGATGCACCTAGCAGCACTGAACTAGTTTTACTATTGGAGTAATTAAAAATAAAGTCGGACTCGCTAATAATATTTTAATTTATCCCCATAAATAATAGTCCAATAAATAAATAAATTTTATTATTAACTATTAGATAAAGTACATATTAGGGACATATTATGGGAGCCCCCCTTAAATATTGATTTTATTTTATTTTCAGTGCTTGTAGTTAAAGCGGCAACAGAAATATACACAATCTGTGAAAATTTCAGAACTCTAGCTATAACGGTTCTTGAGATACAGCCTGGAGACAGCCAGACGGACAGACAACGAAGTCTTAGTAATAGGGTCCCGTTTTTACCCTTTGGGCACGGTGTCACCT
Source organism: Aricia agestis (assembly GCF_905147365.1). Classification (NCBI taxonomy): domain Eukaryota; kingdom Metazoa; phylum Arthropoda; class Insecta; order Lepidoptera; family Lycaenidae; genus Aricia; species Aricia agestis. Next base: position 17,328,034 of record NC_056428.1, on the reverse strand, counting down.
GGTCCGGAGCAGGGACAATAAAAAGGAAAGAGAAGAGATAAAGAAAAGATAATTTAACAATTTAACAAATTTATTTAAACAAAGAGAAGAGAAAAGAGAAACCTAGACAGTCGGAGAGCGGGTACGCGGGTAGGAAGCCTAGCCTCAGTCTATTTCGCCCTATAACCCTAAAAATATCTCTCAGTGCTGTTACTTTCACATTGGCTGTAAGGGTTGGACTTGTGCGTAGATACACATAGACATTATAATACTATATCCAAATGAAAAGTATAGACTTTATCTACGAAGATATTATGTTCAATAACATAGCATATTTTTGTGTAGCGGTTTATGTATAGTTTAATTTCCGGTGGGGGAGGATTACGAAAACAACAACATGTTATGAATACGTGCAAAATATGATTAGCTGAGATTGTGTGATCTTATAAATATTATGATAACAGCCCACAATCTTTGCAAACAATTAGATCTCTCCATTACGCCAAAATTTGTTAATCGCGCGGAAACCGTACATTTTTCCCGGATAAGAAGTATCCTATTTCCCAGCATTTAAAGTATCTCCATACCAAATTTCAGCAAATTCGGTTCAGCGGTTTGGACGAGAAGAGGTAACAGACAGATAGATAACCGGACACTTTCGCATTTACAATATTAAGGGCCTCTTTCACCACTTTCTGATAAAGTGCCGATTTTTTTTTATGAAATAAGGGGGCAAACGAGCAAACGGGTCACCTGATCGAAAGCAACTTCCGTCGCCCATGGACACTCGCAGCATCAGAAGAGCTGCAGGTGCGTTGCCGGCCTTTTAAGAGGGAATAGAGTACTATTACTCTATTCCCTATATTCTATAGGGGAGGGTAGGGATGGGAAGGGAATAGGGGAGGGTAGGGAAGGGAATAACGTAGTGGATTGGGCCTCCGGTAAACTCACTCACTCGGCGAAACACAGCGCTAGCGCTGTTTCACGCCGGTTTTCTATGAGAACGTGGTATTTCTCCGGTCAAGCCGGCCCATTCGTACCGAAGCATGGCTCTCCTACGTATCTAATAGGCTATTCACAACTTTTTTTGACGGATTCTCAATACTTGATCTGTCAAGTTAATTGGTGGATAGCCTTATCAGGAAGTGGCGAAACAGGCCCTAAGTACATACTTAGGGCCTGTTTCGCCACTTCCTGGTTAGGTAAAGTTGTTATACATAATATAACACCTGCACTGTTTTTATTTAGCTTTAAAAGAGCCATAGTTACTGTAAAGCCACATTAAATACCGATTTTCAATAACATAACTACTTAAAAATGACTTTAATTAAATTAAATAACTCGGTGTTTCATCAAAAAGTAGGGTTACGTTAATTCCTGTACAGTTTGCTTTTTTTCAAATCTTAGCATTATTTAAAACCCTATGTTTTCCACGTTATGTTGATTGGTTCCCAAAATATTTTATACGAGAGGACGCCCGCATCTTAGTTGCGCCAATATTCATTTATCGCGCGAGAACCGCTGATTTTACCGGGATAAAAAGTATCCTGTGTCCTTTCCCAGGACTCAAAGTATCCCCATACTAATTTTCAGCAAAATCGGTTCAGCGGTTTGGGCGTGAACAGGTAACACACAGGCAAACAGACAGACACACTTTCCCATTTATAATATTATCATGGATTAATTTTTCCAATAATAGTTATTGTCAAAGTAGATTTTAACATTTTAATCTTAAGAGAAAGCGCGTTATTGCCGAAGCACGGTACTTTAACGGCATATTAAAGACAAACAATCTGCATGGCTGCGCCATGCCGATTGTATGTGCGCCGCAGACTCGATCACACAAAAAGTGTGCCGTCTGCGATCTCCCATAATATAATGACCTCTGTAATAATGTTGTAACAGTACATACTAGGTGTGGAGTGTTTTGGCGCTGTAATTGAAATATTTAGATACGGTATCTAATCGCAGTGTGTGCCGACATTAATAACGAATTACTCAGGATTACTCTACATATTCGTATGTACAAAGAGAATACCGCAGGCGGGGTTAGTTATTATACCAGTTATATTTAAGCTGCGAAATCTGAAAATAACGGTATAATTGTCATTAAAATTTATTAAAAAATAACGTCTCAAAGTATGGATTGTTGTACAAAGTATTTTATGCCACCGGTTTAGGAACTAGCCAAATAAAGACAAGAATATAAAGCGCCATATATTTGAAGGAATACAATTTACAATAAGGACTAAGTAAAACTTATGAACAAGACATGTACAATAAAGAAGCAGCTCGGCTAGCTAAAAATGTAAATCATAAAATTGCTAGGTAATAAGCACAGAAATAGACCAAGATAATATATCTATGGTAATAAGCGAACTTATGATATTAATAAGTTACAGCTGTAAAAACCTGATCTCTTCAGCTGAATGTTAAAATGTTTAACATTCAGCTGAAGAGCAATGCTAATGTTTTAGGACTACAAACCACAGAAAAACATCCATCTTTTTAAGCTAAGGTTAAATATAACTAACGCCACCAAAATATTTGTGCTGTCCGCAAACATGGCGCCCAACAAAACAATTATAAGGCGGTTGACCCCACAGGCCACAAAGCCGTGATATTTACAACAATTTCAATAAACCAACCCACACATGAAACTTTCAGGTTGTGTCGTCAAAATTAACAAAAATAAAAGCTTTTAATAACCACATGTTATATTTTTTACAGACTCGAAAAAAAAACTTTATTATATGCGCGTCCGTATTTCGTTTTCATTTCTGCACCAAATACAGCGACAGTAAAATTTGTTACTGATGTCACCACACATTTTAAACCCGAAATAAGTACGTACCTACATAAGGTGTAACAAAAATAAAATATAATAATAAATGATAATTAATGCTTTAGGGTGAGAATGTTTCAATTATATCGAGTTCACTGTTAAAGTAGCAGTACGGAAAGAGCATTTTTTTATGATAATTCTCTGGGTAATTGTCTGGAATTTTCCCATACAAAGCCTTCAGCGCTGCTACTTTCACAGGAAACTCTTTATAGGGTTATACACACCCTAAAGTACTATCACTTAGTATTGTTATATCCTGTAGCGCATAGCGGGAGCAATGACAGGTAGGAATTCGTAATCTTAACGTTAACATATTAGATGTTGCTATATTTTAATACTCTCTTCGGCTAACGTTACGAATACGTAGCTGCCCCGTTGCAGCTAAGCTCACGGGGGTACGGGGGGTGTGACGAGGCCATCCATCATCATTCCACTCATAACTTTCCACATAAAAATCCTTTACCACATGTCATCTAAATGGCGTTACATTTTTGTATGTTAACAATTTTTATTTTTGTTTACTTAATAACTAATATACTGTGGATGTGATATGGTGTAATATACAGTCGTAAGTCGTAACAGTAGTAATACGTTTGCACGGTCAGCAAGTTTGTTTACACTTGCTGACCGTGCAAACGCTGTTTTGTCATAATATACATTATTTCGGTTACAAAAATACTATGTTATGAATTATGATAAGCGCACAAAACTTCGTCAAAATCGGTCCAGCCGCTCCAGGCGTTTGTTGCTAAACTATTCCGGCATCAAACATCGTGACACGATAACTTTTAATATTATTAGATCTTAATTGAAGTCACAAAAAGTACGTAGCCCGTAGCATCGTAGACGCTCTACACATTTCGTAGCAGGTGCTACGCCTTTATAGATGCACATTTTTGTAGCATTTCTTGTTCGCGTTTGTTCATTTCATAAGAATTTAAACGAGACAATCTTACGTGTACCTAATCTATTATTTCTCGGCAAATATAGATATACTAATCAATTACATAATATAGATATATTATGTAATTGATTTTTAGGGGGAAAACGATCTACATAGCAAGCACCCATTTTTATTTATTTACATTTTTACTTAAAGTTTGAACACAGATCCCAGAAACTAATTTGCTATTATATTACAAATATTTATATGAGGCATAGATATAAAAAATGCACACACCATATAGTTCGTAGTGGACATAGCTTTTATCAATTTGATGTGAATAAAAATGAAAATCTTTTTTATTACCAAATAGGTTAAAAATTAACACTTTTAGAACGTCTACATGAGGGCTCCGGTTCGGGAACTAATGAATGTTTTGTGGAGCCAACGAAGCTGATGGGGCTGATGATGATGACAGGCTGTAAATCCCGACTCAGCGTTAGACTATGGAGGCCGCTGTCAGCTCCAGAACAATACCCGTCATGCGTCGCAGCCAGCTCCACTACTGTTATAAACTTCACAAAACTTTTTGTCTCTAATAATACACACGTCAAAACCTAATACAGACTTTCAACTAATTTAACCGAGCATAACACATAATATGAAAAATCAAATGCAGACATTTTCTCTACTGCTTAGATACGTAAAATTATTAAGTAAGCAGTAGATACTTAGTGTGTAAAGACAGAAAAATAATTACTGTGCTTGCGTCCCACTCTGGATCACTCAGAATCACTCTGGATGTAAATCATATAAAAATTAATTTGAGTACGACAACGACGTGTGTACTTTTTACATAGCAGCATTTGGCTAGTGTATTTGGCTTTGGCGGGCAATATCCTTGTTGCAGGCGGGCACATTGTTAAAATGCCAATACTACGCTACCGAGCGCTGCGGTCCATTTCTTTAAATTAATAAAATATCTATATTGAATCTAAACATACTATAGGTGTATAAACACACCAGGCCGAAGTTACGCGGCCGAAGTTCCGCATGATTACGTCAGTAATCATGCCGATCTTCGGCCGCGTTTTTTCGGTCTAGTGTGTTTAGACACTTATTTACATAAAATTATGTTTTATGATCACTCGACAGCCACTAGTATAGTGGTACCTGTTTTTGACCGACTTCATAAACTTTACTATATTCCTTTTGCATCCTTACTCCCTAATTACCAGGCATACATGAGCACGTAGGATGTTTATCGTGTCAATTACCGGTGACAAGCCGCTGAAGTTAATACGTGATGACGCGCTACGCAATACGTGGTGTTCCATATTCAAATCGTCATCATCATTATAGTTAGGGGACAGGGAATTTTATAATAATAGTCGTTATTTCTCATCTTAATACATGTTTAAGCTATTACATAATAACAGCATTCATGCTAATAAAAAAGCCCCCGATTCAAAAAGCACTCCGTACTAGATAACTCGCATTTCTCAATTTCGACAGCACAAAATACACATGGGAGAGGATAAGCTTCTTTAAGTGATATAGCGCTTGCGAAGCGGTTTGTCAGATTCTCTATAAAATTTTCGATCCTTTATTTTAGGAGAAACAGGCATGCAGGTACAAAATTACGTTAAACCAATTTTTGCATCTAGATTTTAAAGGATCGCTAGGATATATCTTTTGCTGTTGACAATACAATTTTCGCGCCACTTTTATGACTTGTCAAAGTGGTTTTTCATCAGTCCAGCGCAGCAGTCTTTACAGAATAAATCTGTATTTGCAGTTATCTGCTGGGTCTATATTTCTGTCGGGATGGAATTTACAGGGCTCGCTGTCGTCGAGACCGCGGCCATCGTTCGCGCTGTTTTGATTTGTAGCGGTCAAATTGTTAGATTTTGCAGTTGCCAATGGAATTTTAGATTGGTTGTGGTCGAACGAAGATTTATACGACTAAAATTGATTGTGTTATATTGCGTTTGAGATATTCTCAGCCAAAATACTGGATATAGGTCAGGACTAATTGTTTCATTGATGGAAGTAATAATCACTGTTATAGGCTACATCCCGTAATAGCCTATAACATAATTGTTGTAGCCTATTAGTATAGGCTATAGAAGAATTAGAACAGAAACAAAAAAGTTGTAGACCGGTTGTATCTCTGATTAATTAAATAATTAGACATCATAGATCTACGAATAATAAAACTATCAAATAACTCGTTTTAAACAGTCTGAGAGTTAAAATATCTTAGCTTGTCTTAAGTATCATCAACATTATGAATAAGTATATTAAGCCGGGCACAGTTTACGGGCGGGCTATTAATTGTCTGAGCTAGTCGGCTCGTAAATCCGAGATATAACTTTGTTATAACTATAGAAGAATTAGAACAGAAACAAAAAAGTTGTAGACCGGTTGTATCTCTGATTAATTAAATAATTAGACATCATAGATCTACGAATAATAAAACTATCAAATAACTCGTTTTAAACAGTCTGAGAGTTAAAATATCTTAGCTTGTCTTAAGTATCATCAACATTATGAATAAGTATATTAAGCCGGGCACAGTTTACGGGCGGGCTATTAATTGTCTGAGCTAGTCGGCTCGTAAATCCGAGATATAACTTTGTTATAACTAATTTATTACAGCAGTGCCGACTGTGTAAACTGAAGCTTTAGTACTGCCGCTGTAAAGCTATTGCAATTTGCATAGTATTTTTATCAACTTTCTGCCGCGCACTGTAAAACTCTGGAACAAACTGTCACCGGCAGTAATTCCGGACCTATACGACCTGCAAACCTTCAAGAAAAGAGAGTATTACCTCTTAAAAGGCCGGCAACGCACCTGCAGCTCTTCTGATGTTGCGAGTGTCCATGGGCGACGGTAGTTGCTTTCCATCAGGCGACACGTTTGCTCGTTTGCCCCCTTATTTAATAAAAAAAAGTTATAATTCGCATACATCTAGTTGCACACACAGAAACACCGTGCCGAAGTCTGACAACGCCACACCGCTCGGAGTGGGGGTGTTAGGTTTTTTCGTAACGGAATTTCTTGATTCAGTGGCCGCGCTCAAAGCCCGTGATAAAAGCTGTGCAATAGCTTAAAACTTATTTTTTTAACGTTGCAGGTACTTACAGGAGTGGAAGCCTCAAAAGAAGATCTTCCGATAAATATTCTCGGCGCATTATATAAATCCAGCGTTAGATCTGTTTGTTTCTAAGTAGTCATAGACCTTCTGTACATTTCCTCGTATATTTTTGTACCACAACATGACTTTTACAGCTTGAATGTGACGCGAAATAAAGTACAATAAATTGAATATCTATTTTTTCAATATCGCCGACCGCAATACAATATCTAGATAATGTAATAATTTTTTGAGTCCTGTACAATGGACCACACGACTTTATTAGATGACACATTAAAATAAATGAAAATATAATGATTTTCTTCTTTATATCGTATGACCATCTCTTAATAGGTCGGCAACGCACCTGCAACTCATCTGATATTGCGAGTGCCCATGGGCAACGACAGTGGCTTTCCATCAGGTGACCCGTTTGCTCGTTTGCCCCATAATTTAAAAAAAAACATAGGTTTCTATCAAGCGAACCATCTAATCTAGCTTTAATGAGTAAACAAACTATGCTAAACCTGTACTTAACCTTTCAGTAATGACTCAACGCACGTTTTTCATAAAATATAGCTGTATATGTAAATACGGATTTTTTCTTAATACACAGAATTGTTTTAAGTCCAATTGTTTCTGGGCATATTCAATGCCAACAGACAATCAAATCAATGTGCCTTTAATTTTATCAAGATTGTACTGTGTATGTGTCGCTCTTATAACCTATTTACAGCTCTCTCTACACAGAACTATAAAAAAAATGTTTTCTTCAAAATGGGTATCCACTACACATTTCGAACGTCGAAGCTATGGTGCCTACTGCCTACCACCGGTTGAGGAACTAGCTCGGCGAGAAGAACCAGCGTAAGAAAGTCGCTCTTTTACCAAAAACATGGAAAATTATTCTTAACATTACATAGGTCTATAGCCACTACGTGTGCATCTATTTATCTATCATCGCCGTATTCGCGGCCATTCGCGTTTACGGCGCTCTTTTGAACGCCATAAAGATATCGGCCGTAATAAAATTTGTGTACGGCGAACGCGGTATCGCTTTTCGTCGTTACTCCCATAGCAATAAGATCGAAATGTGTGTCACACGGTGGTACGAAGCGCGGCGCCGTCACTGACGAGTCTATTGAGCTGTTTTTATTATTCCGTACTTTTCGGGGGGAACCCCCCTCGAGGAAGCGGTGACCGAGGTTGTATTGTGATAACTTACATCTTTACATCAGCTGTTGAAGAGTGTGAAGGCCATGAAAGCTATTGCCAAAGCACAAAATCAAAGATTTTTTATGAGATCTAAAAATTTCGAAGTTATGATGTGATTAATGTAGACATCTTACAAACTCAACTTATTTGACAGATGAGTAATTATCCGAGGCACCTCAAAATGTGGTCACACGCTCTTTACTACTTCCCTATTAAACATACAGCCTTAGGACCAAACATACGTTATTCTTCATTTATTTGAGTATCTGATTTCATTAAAAAACATCTATAATTACCACTGATCTCTATTATACAAGTACACTGGATCTATGATACCCACTTTTTTTTGTGCCATTTGAAGCGGAATCAGCGCCCCCATTATTAGGACAGAGAACTAAATTTGACGTAACCATTGGTAACCATGTATTTATTTTAATTCTCTATGGCTTCATCGTTCGAATTGTTTTCGTGTTTTTAAAGTGTTTTAAAAGGTTTGACGCGATTGTAATATATAAATAAGTGGTGGTAGTTCATAGTTAAACTATGAAAGGGTGTATGTTATGTAAAACACGGTACAAAAAGGGATGTGGGGTTACATTTCACAAGTAAGTTATTTTAACAGCTCATTTCTACGATATTAAACTTTTATTGATAATATAGGCACTTAAAAATGTGGCACTAATCTTATTATACCGTATTCACCACATGTTAACGTTTGTTTTACCGATTTTTGATAAACAATAAAATTCAATAGTGCTGGAGTTCTCTGTCGATAAAACTTATCGATATCTATAATAATTGTATTGAAATCTCCGATAACCGATTTTTATTATCAAATACATATTATGCTCTTAAAATAATTGACAGGTTTCCGTCTGACGAAGAAAGGCTGGAATTATGGTTGAAAAAAATTGAAAAGCCTGGTTGGCGTCCAAAAATTGCTACTACCGCTTGCCGTTACTATTTGAAGTGTACAAACGTTCTCTGTGAAAATACAAGGCGCAAAACTACCATTCGATCGTGATTATGTTTGGAAAATATATTTCAGCGTCTACTCTTTCGTGACAGACTGTAACTGTGTAACGGTAACTTATAAAATATAATGTTAAAGTATCGCACATATATTTTTATTATTTATAAATACCTTACCTACTCCACCCCAATAAAAAATGTATTCAAACGTTCCATATTTATTTATGGATCGCATTATCCAATTAGTTAATTTCCCTCGCACTTCTGCAATCAGCGCCAAAATGGCGAAAATCAAATGAGATAAAGTAAATCGATAAAAATTGGCTTGCTAGATCCATAAATAAATAGGGAACTTTTATATTATTACTAGACTTTCCGCGCGGCTTCTCCTACGTAACTATCTAATTACACAGACTAATTGGTCCACAAAAAATAGCCTATATAATCCTTCACGTTATACATTCCCCCGCTTTTTCTACATTTTCCTCTATTTCTTAGCTCCTATTAGTCTCAGCGTGATAAAATAATATATAAAATGGGCTGTCTAACACTGAAATAATTGTCCAAATTGGACCAGCAGTTCCTGAGATTAGAGCGTTCAAACATGTTTTGAATGATAATAATTTATAATTATAACACTCATATCAAATTAAGGTTTAAGGTATATGATCGAGATTATTTCCTAGTACTTTGTTTGTTTATTTACCTATTACTTTAATCGTAATTCTAAAAAATGTAAAATTTTCGTAACTTTCGTGGCACTATTTTCGTGGCTTTTCACCCATAAAAGTTACCTACCGACCTGCAAAAGCTACGTAGGCTGTTTAGTACACCGTTTTCCTATATGAATTGGCTATATTATTGTATTTTCAGCTATGATTTTGGCACCCTGAAATAATTTTTCACTCTACAAGCTTTATTTTAGAAAAACAAAACATACGTGGCTTTACATCAATCTACCTTTTCATCTTTTCACCAAATATATCGGGTCTGCTTCTAATCTAGTGGATTTACCTAAATATCAGTATTTTACATGAACAACTGACATTACATCCTCAATCCAAATGCAATGCGATACGATTTACATGCCTTAAAGATCGTATTTATTAGCACCTTAAAAGTATTTGCATTTATTTAAAGATAACTCGAAAATAAAAAATCCCACGAAAGTGACGGAGAATCATTTTTGAAGAATCACTCAGATGCTCCATACTTTGTCAAGTATCAGGAAGTGGTGAAACAGGCTCTAGGCGTTCTTGATGCAATCCCAAGTTGAAAGATGAGATCCCACACAAGCCGATCTCAATGAAAATTTTTGCACGTATAAATAGCTAGAGTCTAGGGATATATAAACTGCTTATGTCTTCCTTTAATATTTAAGAAGTATTATTGTTTAAGAAGTATTAGCATATATATAGCAAGCATGAGTTAGTAAACGCATTGGTCCAAACAATCAGCAATTCGCTAGGAAAGGAAGTTATATTTGGAATTATATATCTGCACTGTAGAAGCACGTGTACGCGTAGACGTATTATAAGTGTGGACGTTGCACAACGATTATATTCACAGAAATAAATCAAGATAGAACGGCTAAGCGGGTGGAGTACGGGTGTTTTAATCTTGCACAAGTGAGCAAGATTTGTTGAACGTTCATTTAGTCAGCGCGCACGTCTCGACTTGATTACACCGGAGCGGTCGTGCAAAAATGCCTCATTATGCAGTGTCTAATTGTAAAAACAAAAGTACGAAAATGAATCGGTCAAAATGAGGTATTTCTTTCCACGGGTAAGTAATTTGTTCTAACTAAATGCAAAGCAAAAATTGACACGAACGATTCCTTAGCAATGCACGCGCGTCGCGGTTTTATCTTGATTTATTTCTGTGATTATAGTATACCATTCACCTTAAGCTCAATTCATACAATTACATACGAGCGCATCGAGATGAAATTCTTTAACTATTCATTGTAGCATTTTCACTTTTTTATCAGATTACAGAAAAGCAGCCTAGTTTCGAAGGAACTGACCTCAGCACTAACGCCGAAACCACGAGGCAAGTCACAAAACTTTGCATCATTTGCATTTTCTACCTAATCTCGGATCGCGAACCTTAGATACTGATTCGATTTTTAGGGTTCCGTATCCAAACGGGACTCTATTACTAAGACTTCAACTTCTGTCTGTCCGTCTGTCTATCTCCAGGCTGTATCTCAAGAACGGCTATAGCTAGACTTCTGAAATTTTCACAGAATGTGTATGTGCAGCTGCTGTAACAACAAATACTAAAAATAAAATAAAATAAATATTTAAGGAGGGCTCCCATACAACAAACGTGATTTTTTTGCTATTTTTTGCTCGATATCAATAATGGCTTTAGCTAGGGCACATGACATTTTTACAAAATCCTTAATTATATTTGTTCTTTAATAATAATTGATGATAAAATTAAAATAAAATAAATATTTAAGTAAATATTTTTCCCATACAAAAATCAAATTTTATGGGCTATTTTTGCTCTATCACGGTAGGAAACCCTTCGTGCGCGAGTCCGACTCGTACTTAGCCGATTTTTATGAGTTACTTTTCAAAAGATTTGTTGTAGCAGGCCTGGTAGCAAAAACAGTAATTTCTATAATTTATATAATCAGTTCTAGCTTGTTATAAAAACAGTTAAAATTATTGTTAATAATAATCATAAAATGTGTATAATAATGAGGCTGGCAGATGTCGATTTTGTTGTACCATCGAGGAAATTGATTCCTAAGCAGTTGACAGACCAACGTCATTTGGTCGGATCATGTCAATTTAATGTTAATTGTGATCTGTCGGCTGGGTTTGACGTAACGCTACCAAACTACGTCGGTCCCCCATCTGCCTAGGAATCAATTTCTCTGATAGTACATAATTGCAAAATACTGCTTCGCTACGCACAACTACGCAAGTTTGAACTGACCCTTAGAATCAATGTAAAGGTTACGCGTTAGACGAAAGTCGGTACATCCATGTGGTGCTATTGACCTTCAGACGAGCTGGCACCGCGCCAGGTGAAAAACACCATGAGCCAGGACCACGATACCCCTCCCAAACTTGAACCCTTCCCCCATTGTCTTAAGGTCGACTATAGTTTGGAATAATGACCTTTCAACTGCCACCAGAAATGGAACTCTATCTTTCTAGCTATAAAGTAGAAAATCATGTAGACGAAAGTCAACGAAATCGATATCCTTAGTAAACACTCGTGTTTGTTAGACCTGATCCAGAGTTAATTTTTATTCGAAGGATTTGTAGCGAGGTCGTAATATTATGTAAGTTTGAGTACGTTACGCGTTTCGCTTACATAATATTAGGCAAAGTTGTATCTATGATACGTTCTGATATAGGCAATATTTGTCTTCAAATAGACAGGACTGAATAAATGGACAACATAACGCTGTTTTAGTTTTTTTTTCTGCCACGTATTTTATTGAAAGGATGTATCCAATATTCATAACTACAATACTTTTGGCTACTTAACGATAAGACAAATCGTTAGCAAAGTAGAATTAGGTTATTTTTCACATCGATTCGAATAGATAAAAGTACGCCATGGTGAGAATTTCATGGAACCATTTTTGGACTTACCTACTCTTCCATAGTACGAGTATGGTACTCGTATTTCGTTGATATTGACGGTGTTACGTAGGTATATTTTTAGACAACAGACAGTTTCATTATGATTAGCCGAACAGAATTACAGTCCATACCCTAAGGATGTAATAATATTGCTTGAAGTCACATGCAAAAGGTAAACTAGGAAGTACAAAGTTTAATTAATACTGCTTGAACAAAGTCACATGCTAAAGGTAAACTCGAACTAGGTTCATGCTACAATCGAGTTATTACCCGTATCCCAGGGGAATTATGGTTTGCCTGGCAAAACCCGAAAACACCTTTCGGGTTTTCCACAGTGTATGACAGGATTTTCATGGCGCGCGAAATTATTGAGAACGAAACTTTTTTTTTTACTAGACATGTCCTGCGACGTTCTTTTAGTCTCTGTTCGTTCTGTTTCACAAAGAAAGTGCTGGCTTTTTTTGTTAAAAAGCGAAAATGCACTAAGCGGGGGCGGGCAGCAAGGGGTTTGTCGGACTTCCATCTTATTTTATATATTAACTAGCTATTTGACTGTATTCGATGAAAATGACATTTTCTAAAAATGATTCCTAACTAGATCGATATATATATATATATATATATATATATATATATATATATATATATATATATATATATATATATATATATATATATATATATATATATATATATATATATATATCCCTTTTGACAAAAATGGGGAAACGTAGGTGAATGAAATTTTGCACAGTTATAGTTTATATGCTGAAGGAGTGCATCGAGCTAATATTATTTTGAAATTATGCTTTTATTATACATTAAATTTAACAAATAAAACATTACACACACTACAACACACACACTAGGAAAAATGACAAATTATTGAGTGACAAGCCTATACATACGAATTATACTCTTTTATTTATGGTTGAAGTCTGTTGACGACAAGGTAACAAATTGAAAATGGATTATAGTTCTTTTTTTTTTTTTTTATTGAATCTTAGATACTATTAGACAATATCAGCTGAGTCTCAGTGACAAGAGTTGAAAAAAATATGATAAAGTCAATATTTTTGGTAGTAGTCCAATGTCGTTGAAACTAAGGTCGAATTTCGACCATTGGGCGATCTCTAGTTTTACAAATTTCATGTTCCTACATAATTACATATTAGCAAAATATGTAATTATGTAGGAACATAAAAAGAAACTTGTACCTCCATATAAACTATTCCGAAATCTTCCACCCATAAAGTCTACATTCGTAAACACACGATTCTTAGAAAACGAACCAAAAATATTTGCTTAGCGAATACATTATGTGAATAGCCACGTTTGAATATGGCTACATTAATTACCTATATGGGTCTGCTATTTTCATAGGTAATATATAGGAGTTTGTGCTAAATTTAGATTATAACTTACTTAAGACAACGTTTCGGCTCATCGTAGCGTGAAAATGTAATTTCACTTACCTGAAACAAAATAATGCTATTAATACCTGAGCAAAACAAACCACAAACTTAGTCAAATATTATGTGTATCCAAATGTAACCGTTCTTTTATATAAAAATTTTTTTAGTGTTGATCTACACGTTTGAAAACATTTGAAATTTGATTACCTAATAATATAAACTGCAAAATATTAAGTTTACTTGTATTACTAGTATTAGAAATGAAAAAGTGTGTATGAGTGTATATATTACGCGACTTCGATGAACTTAGTGTGTATACTTTGAATCCTGGAATAGGACAGGATATTTTTTTATTACAAAATAATGATATTAAATAAGTGACAAATATTTTAGTATAATTTTTTCTTTAATAAGTTCTTAGTTATATATATTCTTTTATATCGGCATCAAAACTTTTCACTTTTTCCTTTGTCCGAGTTCAGAAAGCCACAAAACAGGAAACAATAGCTTTGTTTCATACAATACAGTACTATTACCGTACCAACGTAATTTATGCGCTGCTTTATTTATACTATTGTTTGTCTGTTTCGTTGCTATGCCTAAACCTTAGATCTCTATGAAACACACTGAAAACTAAAGAGTTGTGAGTACTAGAAGCTCGCGAACTTAGTTCGCGAAGGAACTGTTTGCGGGATAAAACTATCTTTTGTTTTTGCCAGAATCAAAATATTATTAAATCTATACAAGGTGACAGTCAGTCACCTTTGAATTTTATATATATATATATATATATATATATATATATATATATATATATATATATATATATATATAATTCAAAGGTGACTGACTGTCATGGTGATCTATCAACGCACAGCCCAAACCACTGGACGGATCGGGCTGAAATTTGGCATGCAAGTAGATGTTATGACGTAGGCATCCGCTAAGAAAGGATTTGGATCAATTCTACCCCCAAGGGGTTAAAATAGGGGATGAAAGTTTGTATATAATAATACTTCTTAACGCGAGCGAAGCCGCAGGCAAAAGCTCGTTCCATATAAATATGTTCAGCGGATCTTATAAAGTTTCGCCAAAATGTGTTTGTCGCGCGGGAACCGTGCGTTTTCCGAAGGTAAAAAATATCTTGTAAGTGTTATGCTAAGCACTCACATACAGTTTTGCTCGATCCAGCAATAACGTCGAGCAAAACCAGCGGCTCGGGATTTCATCCACACATTCAGCATTGCTCGATAGTTTTATTTATTCTAAATCTATAATATTTAATTCCATCGAACCGGCTCGATGCGAGCCTTCGAGCTGTGAGTTTTGCGGTCCACACAGTAATTATTACTCGATTTGGAGTAAAACTATCGAGCAAAACCGCATGTGAGTACTTAGCATAACACATAGAAAGCCGGGACTCTAAGTATCTTTACACCACTGCCCCACCTGCACCCAGGTTCTGGGCCAGCGGGGGGCAAATTACCCAGGGTCTGGTGCCGGGGGGGCAAATCACCCAGGTTCTGGGCCAGGGGGGGGGGGGCAAATCAGATTTTTCATAAGCTAGGTGTTTATAAAGAATAAAAAAATTATAATTTTTAGTTGTAAAAATACTGTATTGCAAACAAATGGCAAAAATTCGTTCTTAATTTTTATAGATAAAAGTACTAGATAATATACTTAGTAGGAACGTCAACATGATCCAGGGGGGGGCAGCTGCCCCCCCTGCCCCCCCCCCCCCCCCCCTCGGTACGCCCATGCACCACTGTCCTATTATAAAAGGTAACTGACAGACAAATTAAACACACGTTCGCATTTACAATATTAGTACCTATATAAGTTATAACACAAGTTTGTTTACTATGTTCATATTACAAAGGTAGCAGTGTTATTATATTCAAAACGAGATGAGTGAATTCTATTTTGCCCGTCTTCTATTCATAGCCTAATGGATTAGTACTAGGTACATTTATTTACATATTGCTACATCTATATTTATATGTTTTGGCGCCGGGAATCCATATTAATATTATAAATGCGAAAGTGTGTCTGTCTGTCTATATGTATGTCCGTCTGTCTGTCTGTCTGTCTGTCTGTTACCTCTTCACGCTCAAACCGCTGAACCGATTTTGATGAAATTTGGCAAGGAGATACTTTGAGGACCGGGAAAGGACATAGGATACTTTTTATCCCGGAAAAATGTACGGTTCCGCCGCGATAAACGAATTTTGGCGCAACAGAGTTGCAGGCGTCATCTAGTCCATACTGATATTATAATGTGCAAGTGTATCTGTCTGTTACCTCTTCCTGCTCAAACCGCCACACTAAATTTGCTGAAATTTGGTAAAAAGATACTCAGAGTCCCGGGAAAGGACATAAGATACTTTGTATCCCGGAAAATTTTACGGTTCCCCTGCGATATACGAATTTTTGCGCAACGGATTTACAATTAAATTTAAATTTGATAAAGGAGATTAAAACGCTATAGACAGAGTATAGACATTCTTGGACCATTCGATCCACCACAACACCTCCTGTTTTGTCATCGTGAGGTCCCCGTATAAAAGGAAAATCGATCCAGTCGGACTTATCTGAAAAGATTTTTGTGTGTGCCTGCACGGGTCCGGTCTGGTTAGACCGCAATATATTTATTAGAACGAATTGAATATTTTTATAATATAAGCCCCACCTACCTATCTAAGAAAACAGCAAACGAGTTAAATCCGATGAGATTGACTGGTTTCATTTAAAGTTTCTTTCATAAACGCGTTATAAAATGGCAATATTTTAACAACATTATTAATGCGGCTGTCGTTAGTCACTCTAACGCTTATAATCGCCATATCGGCATTTCTCATCACCCGTTTTTATAATCTATTCCTCATAAACATGAGATTTATCTACTGGCCTACATAATAAACTACATAAAATAAGGTTTCGTCCTTGATAAAAACGATGATACATGAATAAAAATGTCCCACAAAGT
This sequence comes from Aricia agestis, assembly GCF_905147365.1. Classification (NCBI taxonomy): domain Eukaryota; kingdom Metazoa; phylum Arthropoda; class Insecta; order Lepidoptera; family Lycaenidae; genus Aricia; species Aricia agestis. Next base: position 17,310,988 of record NC_056428.1, on the reverse strand, counting down.
TTTTATTTCTTTACCCATGGTTTATACTTGTTTTACATGTTAGTATCTACGTCACGCTGTTTTATAATGTAGTATGTACTTTTTACGACTATCGTAAATTCCATTTTTTTTGGGTTTTTGGACGTTCTTATCTTTTTTAATAATAAAATTATGAAAAAAAGAAAACATAGGGACATGCATGAATAGTGGCCATAGATATTCAGGAAAAAAATCATAACTCTACCGGCATTATCCAGGGAGGAATCAGGGGACAACGTTTGTATGGAAATACGGCGGTGTGGACTCCCCTTAAATGTTAATGAAAGCGCTATTTAAACGAATCGTTACATACGCTTGTGATCTCGCGGTTTAGCGGCAAAACCGCGCGTTCGCTCCAGCAAATATAAATCCAGCCATATGTATGAGTGTGAAAATATGTCAAAGGCAGCAATGGCAATAGACAATAAAAATAAATGGATGATAGATGATGAGTGATGACCTACAATATTCTGAAAGTCCAGTTTTAGCCCACTTCAGGCCCACATGTGGGATTAACACCTCTCGAAGCAGAAACGCAGATACGAGCCGCGATCTATTACTACCACATCAATCTGCCACATACATAAATCTATCAAATATCAATATACTGTAGATAGCTAGGGCTGCCAAAATTTCATATATAGATATCTGGATTTTACTGGTGCTCTATATGCAAATAAATAGGTATTCAACATTTTTTCAACGAGCACAAACATAACAATTTAATTTTAAAAATCTGTATAGTGATTTTGATGTGTATATTATATAATTTTTAACACATAGTATCTTTCCATAAATTTTTAAAAAGGCGTCGATACATAAGCCGATATAATGTATTTAAACATGTTATATTTATATAAAATAAAAGTTTTCTTATTCTGAATTAAGGCTAACAATAATACCTATATTGTAAGGGGTTCGCGTCGTCACACCTTGACTGACTAATGACTAATGAGTGATGATAACACGTCTCTTCACACGTCAATAGGCGTGATAGTTTTTCCGTAAAGTGTACAACAAAATGTTCAGGTAGTGGCATATACTAGGGTTCGCTAGTCGCTTCGGTCACCCGGATATATATATCTAAACAAAATAATGCACTGACAATTCATTAACCGGTTCCACTTACACCACCCTCCACCATTTCAAGATGAAGTGGCAGCCCTGAAACGCGGAGCATCACACAACTAATCCTCGCTAACGTAGTATTAGTTCCGAACTGTACGAGCTCACACTCATACATAATACACGACCGGAATAACTACACTTATTACATGTACATATTACAAAAACACATTTTTTGGCTTATTTTTGCTTTATAACAATACGGAACCCTTCGTGCGCGAGTCCCACTCGCACTTGGCCGATTATTTAATATTTTGATGCGCAAAATATGAAATATGTCTATTGTTCGCCTAAGATCCCACCATAGAAGGACCTTCACCGAGCTGGTTAATGGATGAAAAGTTTTTTTATATTATATAATTACGTATGTCAATAAATTCATTGCAAGTGGGTGGCCCAAAAAAATTTCAGTCCAGTTTTTTCTGGTTTGGTTAATAGACAAATTCCATACCAGTTGAAAGTATGAAGCCCGTAGAATATGCATTAAGCATTAACCAGACCGGTACTAGTATCGATTCACCTGCCTAGTGCCTACCCAAGAGTTGTGACAGGTAACAATAGACAACCTAACGTTTTCATATTCTACGGGCTCCATACTTTCGACTGGCATAAAATTTGTCTATTAACCAAACCAACGAAATGTTTAAAAAAATTATTTAAAAAAAATCTTATTTTTTTTATTCTGGACTGAAATTTTTTAGGCAACCCACAGGCAATAAATTTGTTGACATTCGTAATTGAATATAAAATACTTTTCATCGACGACCTCTACGGCTCAATGGTTGTGTTGTTCGAATCCTGCCGACGGAACAAAAAGTTTTCATTGTTCCCAGGTCTGGATGTGTATCTTAAATATATGTATAGTATACAAGTATTAAACCTGCATAACACAAGTCCTTCAGGTACTTAGCACGGGGCCAGACTGACGTGGTGTGAAGCGTCCATAGATATTAAATTATATTATATTATTATTATCCATTACTTACACAAAGGCCATAAATATTGGAAACTGTCCATACAACATTTCTAAGTTGGCGTATACCAGGTTTTATACTCGTAGGCATCTCACGAGGACTAGAAAGAATGGACCAGATGTAGCTACCTACAGTTGAAAAAAGTAGCCCTGGACCGGAAGAAGATCAACCTGCTGACCGCCGAACTTCGATATGAAGAGGGCACTAGATGATGATGATGACAAGGACAAGGAAGTCGATAGTCCAAGGTTATGGAGAGAGTGGTCGTGACATTGGCGCTGGCGGCGCGCCAACTCGGCTCTCCCTCGGGATACGGGACAAAATAGGTTATTTGTTAGCTCATAGCCGAAATAGCGTAACAGACATGACAAACAAATATACGTAATACGTTTGTCTGTCACAGCCATACTTAAAGTATGCTTGGTAGTTTTCGATAGATGAGAGGACACGAGGACGTAAAATAGGTTATTGTGTGAACTAATCGCCGAAATAGCGTAACAGACGGAACTAAGTAAGACGATTGTCCAAAATGGTAGGCATTTATGGGAATTTTTCAATTAATGGGAAGACCTCGGGAGCATAAAACAGGTTATTATGTTAGCGTAGACTAACGTAGCACGTTTGTGTATGAATCGATAGACATTTAGGACCAGGTTTCAGAAAGATACTAAACACATGTTTTTTCTGAAAATAATATTATTATCGTTTAATTCCTGCGTAAGTAACTGAACAGTTCATTAAATGAGCTGAAACAGAGACAAGAGAGGTGAAAGATCAATTTATCGTTTAGGATTCTTCGTCTCCAGGCCATCAAAACTTTTGGTACACTGACAAGAACCAGAATTTAGCAGTAATTGAAGTCAATCATGCGTATTTGCAAACTGAATAAAATCTATATATTAATACGTGAGCCAAAAACTTTGTATCCCTTTTGACGAAAAATGGGGAAACGTAGGTGAATGAAATTTTGCGCAGTTATAGTTTATTTGGTGAAGGAGTGCATCGAGCTAATATTATTTTGAAATAATGCTTTTATCATACATTTTTTTAACAAATAAAACATTACACACACTATAACACACACACTAGGAAAAATGACAGATTTTTGAGTGACAAGCCTATACGTACGAATTATACTCTATTGTATAGGTAGTAGTCCTAATGTCGTTGAAACTAAGGTCGAATTTCGACCATTGGGCGATCTCTAGTATTTATAAATACATGAGGAAAATCGGATCAGCAAAACATCTTTTATACGAGTCCTTCTTTCGATTACAGTTTTCATACGTGGGCCATATTTTAGCGAACACCTGAGCCCGAATCGAAGCCTACAACATAACAAGTTGAATAAATCAAAGCGAACAATATAATCCGAGCTGGCAGTTTATAATTGACTAGCATTAACAGAGATTATGTTAAAGGTCTTCAACTTCAAGACGTTACACAATAATTGATTTTGTTATAAACTCCCAGTAAAGTATTGGAAGCAAATACGAGTAAGGACAATCAATTTCAATGTATACGCAATTTGTTGTACAAATCCATATAAAAGATTTACTGCGCTAAATGCGTATGTATGTTACATTTGTACGCAAAAATTCTATTCAAAGATTTAAAAATTACAAATATACTTAAGTTGAAAGGAAATAGGATGATAAATAAATAACATTCACCGCGGCGAACGAAGTTGCGGACAAAATAGTTGAATATTGTGTAGGAAACTAGCATTTTCTAAATTGGATCTAAATTGGATTACGAAAAGACATCAACAAAAAGCTACACAGCATCCACAATTCATTTATCGTAATAACATTCAATCTTACTTTGTGCGTGCAAAGTAACAAAAACGTTAAACAAACTTATCTAGCCCAACGCGCGTTACGAAAACTTTTTATTATTCTCGTAATGAAAAGTAAAACAACATAATATGTAAACAATGAACCCGGCCACTTAAAAGTTCACTGCGTTCGCTTCGACAGAGATGAGACAACAAAAGCCCGACACGTAACCAGTACATATTTTATTTCAACTTAAAACCAATGCTTTACATCTTCGCGAAAAGAAAAGAGATATAGACTATAGTGTGATAAGTAAGCGATTATACTCTTTGGGAATTGTTGATTACTTGTATCTGTAACTGTGTAGAGATCGATAAGACAGTTAAAAGTTAAGTACTAAAATTCTTTATTTTATCTTAAAATGTTTTTGCCATTTAGGTAAACACATTACCTGTGTACCACATTACTTGTATATGAATTATGTGGCAAGTAAGGTTTACATGCAAAGTAAAGAAAAATCTTACCCGAATCCGGCAAGAAGTGGAAAATTGTTATCAGACGAAAACTCAGAAGGCACTTGGCCTTCTGAGTTTTCATGAGTCGGACTCGCGCACGAAGGGTTCCGTACCGATATAGAGCGAAAGTAGAAAAAAAAATGGTGTTTTTTTGTATGGGAGCCGGAGCCGACGGACGGACGGACGAACGGACGGATGGACAGACAGACATCGAAGTCTCCGTCATCATAAAGTGAAGAACACCACATGTTGACAATTAATGTACCATTACTAGCATTTGTCTGAAAATATTGCGGCGTGTAGTATTTAAGACCGCGCCGATAACAAACAATAATCAAAATATAAAGACGCTAGATGTTGGAATATGGCTATAATTGCAATAACATTACTAGGATTTGTCTGAAAATATTCCTGGGTTCAAATTTCAATATTTAAGTCAGTGACCTCCAAACATCGTCCATGTCGTAATGAGCGGCTGAATTAACGTGTCTAGATAATGATAATGACTGGATTGAGGCGCGGAAGTGGCTTAAGGTCAATTTAGGTCGATGGAAAGAAAATGAATTCACCGGAAAAACAAGTAGAGCTTTGCCTTTTTTTACGTTGAAAAGAAAAGCGTTCAATTATCTTGCGGGGTGGTCCTACGCGCGGGTATACGTAAGTCACTGCTGTGCTCAAGAAATGGTAGTTAACGCCCCAAAGTACTACGCCCTATGCGGCCCGCGGAGTATGTACTGCCACTCCGACAACTTAACTTTTGCATAGGAACCAAAACGCATATATATTCCATCGCTTTAGCCTATGACGAGTGACTACTAGTCGGTGTCACTGCCTAAAATAGAAATATAACCTATATAACCTTTTGTGAAAAGTGTTGTGAAGTTTCTAAAAGGGGTGGCGGTAGGCAATATTCGCAGCATCTCTTTTCAAGCAAAATTTCTGACAACTTGAATTTGATCCAAACATCTTTACCTTCCCATTAAAAGATGTAACGCCACCTACATTTTAATATTAACGAACATCACTCCCCGAAACTCCGTCCAATGAATATTTTATCCGCGCCATTAGCGATCGGAAATCACCCGGACTGCACGAAAAAAACGACTCCAACTCTTTGAGCCGGGTGATTAAAACGTACGGGGGATGCAATTTAAGCCGTGTTTGAGCGCTGACGTAGGTAGAAGTTTATTTGCTATATAGGGTTATAAGATTATTTCAAGTATGGTTTTAAAACGTATTAAATACCTACCTACTAGTACTCTTAAAATGTGTTATCGACGTTTTTTTTCAGGCCTTTCGTGTCGATCCAACTATGACGACTCGTTATGTACATTCCCGCCTTCAATGAGTCCGATCAGGTCGGTTTGCCATCAGTCCGACCAGAGCAATCGGCCTCCCCGAAATGGGAGCCTTTAGGGTGATGATAACATTATTATTGGATTGTTTGATATGTTTGGAATTCTAATGTTATTTAGTACATAGCAAGTAACAAAGTAACATAAGGCTTAAATGTCATGTTGGTATACAACTTCCCGAAGGCGGATTCGGACGAAAGTTCAATTCGAGCATCAATTTGGATAATCGATTGACACAAAGGATATCCCAACTACTATAAAGTTAAATTAAGTCTAAGATATCCCCGGGGACGATAAAGTTCGTTATCTATCCCCGGACCGACACTAACGGCCAAGTGTGAGTCGTTAATGGAAATAACTGCGACTTCCGATTCCGATAGCTAAATTCCACTCTCCATAAACACTGACTTAGCGAAAAGTTAATAGACGCCTAAAGCGTTGTAATTTTGACAGACATTATCTTGATACTTTGCTAGAAATTGAATACGCGACGCGAAATACGCATTTGTCGTTTTGTTAAGAGACTTAGGGCTTGTTTCACCACTTTCTGATAAAGTGCCTAATAGGCTATTCACAGCTTTTTTCACAGATTCTCCATACTTGATCTGTCAAGGCAAGAAACAGGCCCTTATGTTTGTAAATAAAAACCCGACTTCGACTTAATAACGATACCTGTTAGCTTAACATTTTTAATAAGCCATTCATGCTGCAGTGCGTGCCAAAACTGCCAAACGATACACATATACATACTCTCCAAAAAACTTAACCCTTCTTCTGGCACAGTCGGGTTAAAAAGCTATTCAGATGCTATAATAATTGAAAACCTCAGCAAATAAAGTCCTTTGAGTGTTACACCCATATTATGCTGCAGAGTGTGTACCTGCACATTGCAATGCAAATCCAACATGTCCTGGGATCAATATGCGGTGATGGTAAACCAGTCAGTAGTGTTATCAATATGAGCTCTGATTGGACATCTCATTGATGGAATTAAAACCTTCAGCAGTTGATCCCAATTCCGCGATCCACGAGGCTGCCGATCCGCCGGCGGTTAATATGAACTATAGCAAGCGATTACATTTCATAGCAATGATTATAACAGAATAACACTATGACAATTTGATGATAGTGCATCATGTTGGGTTTTGAATTGATAGCATCATTTATTTAAGCTTACATAAAGCATCAAGATATAAAAATGAGGGTAAAAACTAAGAAAAATATTGTTTTTTAAAAAAGTTTTCAATATCGGTGTTGATTTTTTTAACTTTTTTGAGAGAGCTGTTATATATATAAATACTACTAGCTTTGCTCGGTTTTCGATGAAAATGACATTTTCTAAAAATGATTCCTAGCTAGATCGATTTATCGACCTCACATAATTCCAATTTAAATTGCAAAACCAGAAAAACTTCATTTATTTAAAACGTTTCAATTTAACATTTAGATCCAACGGTGCAGCGGTGCTCGCCTGTAAATTAGTTTTACCACAATATTTGTGAGCGTTTACAGTTAGATCTCTTGACCTAGTAGCGACTAGGCCGTTACGTCTTTGGACCGTAATTCAAGGCTCCACTTCAAAAACCTTTTTGTTTTCGTTCGCTTTGTAAATTTTTAAACCTTCCTAACATTAATTAACTACCTCTACAAAATCTGCAAACTCGACATCAAAATCTGCAAATGATATTCACAATCTCTTTCCATTATTGGAACCTCTGTTTCAACATGTCCATTAGAGTAATATTTAAAACAATAATTGAATTCATAACAAAAAGGTTTTCCCGCCAACCACTTACTGTTAATAGGTACACGAATACACAATACAAAACTATAACGAACAAACTTTACAATAACATAAAGCCGTCCAATTGGATTACCCACACGTTGGGGGTAGTTGTAAATTCGGACGCGGCGCTTGTAAATAACCGTGTAGGTATTATACCGCGACGGCATTTCCAGTTGATTCAATTACGTCAGACGAATTCGTATTCGTATTCATACCATCATATTATATGAGAGCATAAAAATGAATATTTTATAAGGCATGCAACATACCGGAAAACTGTCGTCAATCGTCAATCAAATGTATAGATGTTTAGGTTGAACCACAATGGAACTAGAAAAACCGACCAAGTGCGAGCGAGTGCGAGACCAAGAGAAAAAAGTACTTAAATCGGTTAAGTTTTGGAGAAGGAATCAGCGGACAACGAATCGAAGATTTACTGTTCTTTTATTAGAACTTTTGTCTTGTTGTCTCTATCGCGCTCTGCGGTAGGAGACTTGAGATTGGTGAGACAGCAATACATTTTCAAATAAGTACCTATTTTCAATTTCTCTCGCCCTTGGTGTATCCTCTTAAGGAATTTGCCCATATAACCTTAAAGTATTATCGCTTAGTTCTGTTACACTCTGTAGATCGTGTGCATAAAACATGCTCAAAAGATTTTCCAAACGTTATAAAGTAGGCGTAGTACACAGTAACTATACAAAGTACTGAAACCTAAAGGACAAAGGTATTTGCTCCACGCCATACGCCGAATACTCCGGCACAGGTGTCGCTTTGACAAACGAGACTCAAAGCAAAATGCAGCTATTCAGAACATTATGTAACATATTAAAACTTGGATTCCAAATCCAATGGAACAATATTTTACGTAAGAAATAATATTCCTTTTACATTTAAATTGAATCGGATGATGGATATGCCGTCAAAGCAATCCTGTGCCCGAATAGAAATTCTGTATGAAATCCGACACTGTATATCAGGGGTTCCCAAACTGTGCGCCGCGGCGCCCTGGTGCGCCGTGGAAAGGCAAGAGGGGCGCCGTGAGTTGATCCTCCAATCTCCATCATTATCCGTAACCACAATATTATAAAATAAAATTATAATATTAATTAGACAAAGCAGTCAGATGATTAAGTATTTGTTTTTTATTATATACCTGCTTAACCTAACTAAGTATAATAATAATTAGGGTTAAAGGTGTTTATTTATGTATATTTTTGTAATAGCTAGGTAAATAAGGGCGCCGTAAATAACGTACTTATATTACTTAAAAAATTATATTATTACTTAAAATAGACTTAAATTTATTTCTTAACTAGCGACCCGCCCCGGCGTCGCACGGGTATAAAACACCACTGAAAAAAATATTAAAATCTATAGCCTACGATCCTTCACGTGGTCTACTTCGTGACTCAGGTGCCAAATAACATAAAAATTGCTCCAGTAGTTCGCGAGATAAGCCCTTTCAAATAATTTCCCCCGTTTTCCCACATTCTCCTATTAATCTTAGCGTGATAAAATATAGCCTATAGCCTTGCTCAATAAATGGGCTATCTTACACTGAAAGAATTTTTTAAATCGGACCAGTAGTTCCTGAGAATAGCGCGTTCAAGTTTGCCCTTTTAAATAATTTTTCCCGTTTTTTCCACATTTTCCTCTATTACTATTTACTTCGCTTCTATTAGTCTTAGCGTGATAAAATATAGCCTATAGCCTTCCTCGATAAATGGGCTATCTCACACTGAAAGAATCATCAAAATCCGTTGCGTAGTTTTAAAGATTAAAGGGAACAAAGGGACATGAGGGGAAAAAAGCGACTTTGTTTTATAATATGTATAGATATATTAAAGTCTATTTTAAGTTTTTTGAATTTGATACTAGCATCAAGAGTAGCATTACTGCTTTCCTTTATTTTCATTTTTATCACCTGTCACGACAAGTTGCGTTCCACAAGCAGCAGCAGCGAAAAGAGATGTTTCGAACACAGCTTTGTGACGCAAAGAATATCCTAACGAAAACAAAAGTTACGTTAATAGCTCTCGTACGCCCACGTTTAACGGGCACTATCCGCAAACTCCGTACGCTACAATTAAATGTAGAGTCTAGAGAAAATATTAATATTCTACTCGCGTTAACGCATGCAACATGCACTAAAACTATCTGAATAGCGTTAATTACTGCAGATTCTCAAACACATTACGCGAGCAATGAAAAGAATTTCACAGATTAAAAATAAACAAAACTTTCCCCTTCGCACGGAAACCTTCGGGCTTCGGGCGCGAGGCCTCCGCAGTTACGTGGAGCGCGTCGTGGTGAGCGCACGTCGCTTATGTACAAACAGCGGCAAAAGTTTGTGTGCGGTATTGTGTCTATGTGCATATGAACGAGGATGTGAGTGTATGAGGTAAATACCAAACGAGACTTCAGATGCGCTGGTAAAAATAATACTGAGTACATACACTTCAGGAATACACGTCTTATTCTTCTTCAAAAACTTTCAAATATAAAAATATTTAATCCAAAAAATTTTACATAAATTCGATACAAAACGAGGGACAAAATACAATTACACGCGACGGTTATTGTTTGCATATCGCACTCCTAGACTTGGAAATTTAAAAAGCCCTTAGTGCCAGCAATAAAAGTTCCCGACGTCCTTACGTAAGCGCCTGCCCTCCCCCACTTATGTAACCGCTCCAGTTCCACCTCTCCTTTCAATTATTCTCTAATATTATTTGATAACGTCGTTTAGAAATGGCCAACACACTATGGGCGCGAAAACATCGACACCCCATTGAACATTATCAGCATTGAACCCACACGATGGGGAAAAAATCGGACAAAGGGGCGAAAATAAAATAAATTTACATTAATAGAAGTTATCTTGACAGGAAACGCTTCCGTTCCGAACATACCTTAATGAGCCAATATGTTAGAGAAACACTATCTTACCTAAAAAATAAAACATGATTTTTTTTTTCAATCTCATTAGCATAAAATTAATTGCTTCCAGCAAAATGAAATGTCATGGAGTGCAATGCACTGTATTGTATTCACGATCGAAGCCTTGAGATCGACATATTATTCCGAACAAATACAACAAAAAACGTTAATTACTGATTAATGACTCATTAACCCTGCTGACGGCCTCTCGTGATGAGATCTGATCCATATCATTATGGGGTTCAAATCTCAAGGTTTGGGTTAACATCTAAGTTTCATTTTATTACGCTCGTCCTAGACACTTGGGAGTTAGATATTCAGTTTACGGCCTTGATAATATTAAAAAGTTTAATATCAAGGCCGTAAACTGCTGCGGCTTGGGACGAGAATAGTTGTGAATTGGGAGAGGCAAATTTGCACAACAAAAAACTATCGATTTAGACCTTCATTATTCGATTGTTATGTCAACAGCATTGTCCATCTTTTAACATTGTTATCAATGTACCGAAAATTGTAACGAACTTAAGTTCGTGAATTTATTACGGAAGTAATAAACAGACTCTTAAATGTAATTTATAGAATGTTAGCTTAAAAGTTGCTAAGTAGCGAACACAAAAATTCTCCATATCAAAATTGTGCACCTCCTAACCCAGAAATTCGCTATTTATTCGGCCGACATTCAGGCACAAAACACACGCTTTAAAGCCCGAAAGGCAATAAAGTATGCCGGCGTAACCTTGTCGCTGAATATTGTAGGGCGGCATCGACCCGCCTAACGAGCCAGATGGCCGGCGGCGCGAGTGCAGCCAACTCCGCTGCTTGCAACTGTTGCGCTATGAATTGAGGCCAAAAAAGCACGCGTCTTTATGCGTGACGGAATATCATCTAACTGCAACTGCTGCGTGATTTGGAAAAAAAAGGAAGCGCCTATTTCTTAAGTAATAGAACATCACGATTGCATTTTAGGATTAACCCATTTTGAGAGAGTAGCATAACATTCCTTATTTACTATGAGCATATTAAACTGCAAGCGTATGTTATTTATAGTCAGGTGAATAGCGGCAAAAGCCGAGCTCTCGAACTGATGAAACCCCTCCCACGGGAGCTCCTACCCATCATATTGATGTATCCAGACAACAAATAATGTTTACATTTAATTATGCAGGATACTCGTATAATTTTAGGGAAAACAAATAAAGTAATCAAATGTATGTTTATGTGTAAACAAAAACGGTTGGCACAACTAATGTTGTATATTGTTTACACGGCATCATCACTATGTTGATTTATTAAAATACCCTTTTTTGTGTACGAGTAACTGAAGAGGGAGTTTTACCAAGCAAAGGATATATTATCGGCCAGAAATATTTAATGATCACAAAATTTAATTTGATGGTGATTTTAATATAACCATTGATAGAGTGTATACTTTATCAAACTCTTCAATAAATTAAATTTTATGAAGAGTTCTCCTCATAACCGCATAACATATTTTCCGAAAGTGTCCAAGAGACATAAATTGAGATGAATAGGCTGCCTTGAGCATATCCGCCCATAAGGCTTTCATATTAATCATAACATGAAACCACGTCGAAATTATAATAATAACATGCTACACATTCAAGGCCGACAGTTCTCGGGGGACGGCGGTATGCAATCACATTTCTCTAACGTGATCTATACATTAACGAATTGGTTTGTTCTATTCAAGGATTTTAGTATCGGATCATCGTAGTCGCTTCATTCGATAACGCAAACCTAGTTTTAATACTAGAAGTGAGTAATAATATAAGCATTGCAGAAAAAATAAAGGGTCACGACGTAGGGATATTTTATTACCGTTAAATATTATTAGAGTTCGAAGTTTGTGTAGCTCTTGGGAACTCTACATTTTTCCGGAATTAAGAGTGAAAAGAGGAAACTCTTCACTCTCTTTAACAATAACATAAGTAGTTAGCTATTATACTTTCAATAATTTAAGGTATATATTTTTAAAATTGAAGTTTAAAAATTCGGTGTTATTTAAAATTGAAATGAGCGCGCAAGGCCGTAGGAATTGTAATGTTGCCTTAACACGCAGTTCATCTGATTGTTGAAAATAGAGCCGAGTCAATATTTACATAAATTCGGTGTCAACGTCACTAACAACTAGCACAACACACGATCATATTGTTACTTTAATTTAATAGCAGAGAACATCGTTTCAGTTGAGTCACGTCGGTCATCTTAGATGTGAACAATTATGTAAGTCTGTCACTACAAGAGTAAATAAAGAGAGAGAACTTCTTTGAAGTGAGCACACTCTCGGGTGCTATAAAATTACCTACTCTGAAAACGGTTGGTTTCAATGAAACTAGCAACAAACCCTTACCAAAATCAATGTGGGAATCATCAATAGAGAGATCTAAGCCACCAGCATAATATACCTCTACATCATTTTGTCATCACACAAACGCGATTAAACTATAAACAATGACCCTAGTTTGTAAACCGTTTTCAAAACGTTATTAATTGATTGACAACTAGCTACGAGACATGCTACAAAATCAGTTACGGTAATTATTTTAAGAAATTGGGGAAATATTGTGTCATTTATCTATTTGAATAAAAATTAATTTTAAATTTGGATAGTCTCGATAAAACGGCTAAACAGCTAAACCGATTTGGCTAATCTTACGAAGTTAACGGGCCCATCTAGTAATCAACGGAAAGTAAATTGAGAGTCTATAATATGAGAATAGCGTTCTAATTTAATCACAGTCCGGATTCGGATGTAACCACTCCGCATTACAATCTACATAGCTGCGATTGTGGACACTATCCCGAATTCCTTTCGTATCGCAATGCAAGAGGACAGCATCGAATATTCACTGACCTAGTTCGAGCATAACTCAACTAAAAAATGTAATATTTTTTTGAATTAAATAGAAAATGGTGCCAGAGAAATTAGCCTATCGCGCGGAAACCATTTTACTACATTAAAAACTATCCTTTGTGATATCGCGGAAATAATATCTGCTAAAAACATTTCATCTAAATCGTATCAGAAAGCTTGAAGAGTTATCAAACCACTTCTCGTCCAGATAAACTCTTTGTAGTTTTTGCGGCAAGATTTCTTGTATTCTATAGTATCATTGTATACAGTATTGAACAAAATAAATAAATAAATAAAATAATAAAAAACACACATTCATATTTACAATAATAATATTAATTATTAGTATGGTAAATTAAACATTTCAAACATCTTACTGCCGCACTCAGGACTATGATGATTAAACTTCAATTGAATGAAGAGTTTGACAGATGTATGGGGCTTATGTCACAATCTTCATTTAATTGCAGTCACGTAATTAATATTCGTCCCTGAGTGCGGCAGAGTGCTTTTCAAGAGTCAACAGAAATATACAATTGCATTTGAAATAAAATGAATGCAAGCAAAAGTTTAAAGTATATATGAACAGTATACAGTCCACAGTCCACACCCTGTAATGTCCCATAAGCTAGAACCCATCATACTTAGACGATAAACACAATAGCTTGTTACACTGAGTGAAGTATTTTTCCCAATAAACCGCGTAAGAAGGGACAAACTATCGTGAGGACAACGCTTTGAGCGTGTTAGGACCCTTGAAGCTTTTCCAATATCTAAAGAATCATACTAATATAAAAGTAAGTTTGTTAGGCTTTCACGCGAAAAGTATGACGCTCATCATCGTGAAACTTTATACACATATTTTTGGTGGTATTAGAAGTTTAATTATTTAATATACTTCCAAGTTCCAATACCCCCAAATATAATTTTAGGAAAAACCCAAACTTTTAATACTTAAAACAGATATTATTAAAATAACAACCACTAAGGTTTTTTTTAAAATTGCACCCCTAAGGAACCCATCAAGCCCCATAATGACCGCGACAACAATAGAATTCCAAGAATCCGCGTTCGAAGGAAAAATCGAAGGAATCAACGTTTGCGTCCCAAGAGATGCAGGCGAATTCACAATATAAAGCTCAAGTATGTATAACACGAAAAGACAACATTATTTGACCATAAATAATAATATTATGTTTTACTTGAAATATTTATATCGGAACGTTCGAAATTTAATCCTTATACTTTTTTATTGCTTCATAAGTTCATAACAAATAGCAAAGAACAAGTATAACCACTTCTTTAATCCGTACACCGTACTGTCAGAGTAGACAGTAGTTATGTCTACTGTGGTACTGTAGTTAAAAAAATGTCACGTGTAAGTCACGAGTTTATTTATTCAGCAGTCGGAAAACTCCCGTGTCACAATTACAGGGGCCATTTAAATATTAACTCTGTACCCTGAATCTACAATTACAACAAGTAGCGAGCTCAGACAATGGAGGAGATATCATAATATCTAGGCGCTAATAATAGCTTCTAAATTTAGTTCCTAGAAATTCTCTTACAGAATCAGACGGTTAATATACAAACTAATATTATAAATGCGAAAGTGTGTCTGTTTGTCTTATACCTCTTCACGCCTAGACCGCTGAATCGATTTTGCTGAATGTAGGTATGGAGATACTTTGAGTGATAAACGAATTTTAGCACAACGCGACGTAGTTGCGGGTTTCATTTAGTAACATATATACGCATAAATTACGTAAGTCGTAACATACAGTTATATCATTAATCGTTATTTAAACTTTTCCGCCGAACAAAAACGGCTAAGCCAATAATAATGATATCGCTACGAGTAACAAAGCTAAACGTATTAAAAAAGGTTTAATACACGGTTTAAAGGGTCATCTGGAGTCCGTTATTCGGTAATCCTTCTCCCCTTTCTGCGCAACGATTCTGCTAAATCTATCTAACATTACCTAATATGGCTTCAATAATGTTTCGATGCAGCCTCGACAGATAACATTATAATCGCATTTTGATCGGTAAAAGGTCTAAACATTTGCCGTTTCGTTGTTATAGTAATAATAATAAGTATAAACTACTATAAACCGAGCTGATCGACAAGATTTTTTAACAATTAATGCCTCCGCCTCGTCATTTGTCCCTTTTTATCCTGAGTCCTTTCTCAAGACTCAAAGTATCACCATAGCAAATCCCAGCAAAATCCGTTTAGCGCTTTGAGCGTGAAGAGATAACAGAAACGAACGAAAACGAATAATAAAAACTATATTATTCGTAGTCCGTACTACATAGAAACAGTATTAGATGTTTGATTTGTATCAGAATACGGGTACCGACTACCGATCCTACAAAAAACGAAGAGATACATTACGGGTATGTAAGAGGAGAAGTAGGTAAATAAAACTTTAACAAGGGAGCAATGTTCAGAGTTTAGACAAACTTTAGATACTTCGTAAGTTTATAATTACTGTAATAATAAGACGCTATGCAAAACTTGGACACGATATAGGGCACGTGCAGGAACTATGGGCGGCACGTGTCAAGTAAAGCATCAATTATTACCTACGACAACAGTTCGCAGCGGTTTCATTGCACACGTTCCCTATACTGACTGTGCTTAGCGTGCTTTAAATAGTGTAATAGTGCTTTAATAGTAGCAAAGCGATGCAGTAACACGCCCGTAAAGCTCATCTTTTTCGAGCAATTTACATTTAAACGGCTAAGTTACTCTTATAAATGATACTAGCTGTTTGACCGAGCTTTGCTCGGTATTCGATAAAACACGAATAAAATGACATTTTCTAAAAATGATTCCTAGCTAGATCGATTTATCGCCCCCGAAACCCCCTATATACTAAATTTCATGAAAATCGTTGGAGCCGATTCCGAGATTCCAAATATATATTTATATATATATACAAGAATTGCTCGTTTAAAGATATAAGATTATAATATCTCTGTCTTTGGGTTTTATGTTTTTGGAAATCACTAACTAGCCCTTTTGCGTTTCTCTCGTTAAGTTCTTTAACTATACTTTGGTATTTTTGTTAATTTCGGATAATACTCAACTCTCAACGGTACTGTGAGAGCAAATGAGAGAAGTATTTATAGTTTTATTCACCTACAGCTGCAGTGCTCATCTGAATAATTAGCGCTTTTTGTTCGCGACTACTAACCACAGATGCATAGTTTTAAAACTATAGCCTTATTAATAAAAAGATCCATGTTGCATAATAAAAACCAATGTTGCTGTAGACGGCTGATAAAATATTCACTTTATCGTTTTTTTTTTTCAACTCTTGTCTCTGGGACTCTGCTGATCTCAGGCTATGTAAGTATCTAAGATTCAATAAAAAATATTAATCCATTTTCAATTTGTCACCTTGTTGTCACCAGACTTCATTAACCATAAATAAAAGAGTATAATTCGTATGTATAGGCTAGTCACTCAAAAGTCTGTCATTTTTTCAAAGTTCTTGGCTCACGTATTAATATATAGATACACGATTTTCAAATCTCTAACTACTTTCTATTGTGCGTAAAACATAGAACTACTTACAAAAGGACAACCACTTTAATTATAAAGGAATACTCCAATAAAAAGAATACTTAAACAGAGAGAATATTTGATTAAATTACAAAACCATTGGAGCAAATTACTACTGAGATTTGTGTCGACATAACCGGCAAACGGCAGTGAGACTGAATTAAAAAGCCCCGTAAATCAGCGCCCCTCCGCCTCGTGCCTTGAATCCGCCACTGAATTCGTAATGTGTATCAAGGAGGAACAGTCTTCACTGCGTATTTGTAAATTGTAACGTTATGAAAAAACATTTCATATAAATTACGAGAAGTTGCAAGCGGCCATGCCCGCGTATAGAGTCCTGCAGGAACCAGTCCAGCACTCCCTTTTAAAGTCCTTTTTGCGATATAAAAATCTACGTTCCCCCCTGTGGTCCACGTTATATCTGTGCAAAACGATTCTAGACGATTTTATTGATGATTCCCAAGTCCAATATGACAAGCATTTTAGGCTCTTGGGCACGCCAAAAATACATACACATTAAATTTACTAAACCCTTCTTAATTTGGCGTAGCATAGCAGTAGTGGAAACGGGAAAGAAAAGAAACAGTAACAGATAGACAACAGATTCAGACAGACAATTCTACGGTAAGAAAGATTTTCTATGGTGGTCAACTAGCGCGTAAAAATATCTGATGTTTGCCGCGATATTAGCCACTTGTTATATCAAAAACTCGTGACAACATGAAATCATTAGTTTTACAATGCTGAATCATCAAGGAAGTGTTGAATCAAATAATCCATGACATAAATTGGCCAGTCGCAATCAATTAAAGACTACAGTGGGACCGCCATGTCATGTTGATGACCGGTTGCATAACCGCTCGACTTTGTAACCATAGGCTTTGCCTTGGACTTGGTTATCCGGGTTATCCCAATTCTTGCAGATTAACCATACTAATAATATAAATATGAATGTCTGTGTGTTACCTGTTGAGGCTTAGCCACTAAAGTGATTTACATGAATATTAACTTGAACTCTTATTTAAACCGCTATTAGTTTGCAGGCCGCAATTTTTTTTAACTTATTAAGGCCGAGTGACATCATGTCGATACATTTATAAAACAATTACTGTATATACTTTATTGAGGCTACCTTAACATTTCCGCTCACGGTATAGCGAAGAGTAAACAAAATCGTTGCATATATTAAAACATGCAACTTACGAGCCATTGTAAACCCAGGAACATTCTAAGTAAAAATAAGGTCTCATATAAAACTGGCTAACGCACCTAGATGAGAAATCTAGTATGTATGTATAATACGCAATGAATTGTACAGAAGCACTATAACACTGCTCAACAGTAGTTTTGCGGCCTGAAAACTAAAAGCTGTTTTGTTTGTTGTGTGTTTGTAAGAACTTTGTGCCCTGATCATATTATGTTTCTAAGAAATATTCTTTCTATCAGCTCAAGTTTTTAAGATATTTCATTCCAAAGTTTAAAAAATCTCGAATTTTAGTCTATTTCGGAATCACTTTACAACTATTGAAATAATTTATTTTCATGAGTTTTGATATAATATATTTAGTAAATATACACATCTATTATTTAGATCTCAATTTAAATTGCATATTATATTTTTATATTTTTTTATTAAAATATGAGAGTTGAAAACTAAACTTTCACAAGTATGAGCTAGGTAAAGCATTTTAAAAACCGTCATATCATGGGGGAATTAGTCATAACTCATTGAAACAAGTTACATTCTCAATAGGCCAGTCATTAAAGCCAAAACCCGAAAGAAATTAGTAACTTGATAAAATTTTAGGGGGTTGTTAAAGAAGGTAAAATAACTTACCGTGTGATTTTGCAGCGTTCTGGGGTGTACGGAAAGGGTTGAAAAAGGTTTTTTGTTAATAACATTGCGTAAAAAATTTGTAACATGCTGCAAATTTGGAATTAGGTTGTTCTTACCGTTTTGTAACGTGTATTAAATTTGTATTAAAAAACAATAAAATTTGTTAATAACAGGGGTAAAAAAATTAGTAACACGCTGCAAATTTAAAATTAGGTTATTCTTACCGTTTTCTAACGTGTATTAAATTTGCAGCGTTTTGCAACATACGGAACATTGTTTACTATTAAAAAACAATAAAATTTGTTAATAACAGGGGTAAAAAAATTAGTAACACGCTGCAAATTTGAAATTAGGTTGTTCTTACCGTTTTCTAACGTGTATTAAATTTGCAGCGTTTTGCAACATACGGAACATTGTGTACTATTAAAAAACAATAAAATTTGTTAATAACAGGGGTAAAAAAATTAGTAACACGCTGCAAATTTGAAATTAGGTTGTTCTTACCGTTTTCTAACGTGTATTGAATTTGCAGCGTTTTGCAACATACGGAACATTGTGTACTATTAAAAAACAATAAAATTTGTTAATAACAGGGGTAAAAAAATTAGTAACACGCTGCAAATTTGAAATTAGGTTGTTCTTACCGTTTTCTAACGTGTATTAAATTTGCAGCGTTTTGCAACATACGGAACATTGTTTATTATTAAAAAACAATGAATTTTTTTTTTCCTCTGGCATACATTTGTCAAAACGAATAAAAATTAATACTTTCAACTGCAATGTGATTGTGAAATAGACTAAAATGCGAGATTTTTGAAACTTTGGAATGAAATATCTTAAAAATCTGAGCCGATAGAAAGAAAGTTGGAAACATATATCGTGCACACAAAACTCTTATAGAAACTGCTACTTATTAGTTTGCAGGCCGCAATTTTTTTTTTCGATTTTTTAACAGAAGTTCCCAACCAGCGCGTCTACCTAGAGGCGAGTAGAGAAATATTGTGATGAGAATACAAATTACAGATGTAACATATTATTATTTTTATGATTTTTTTAAACGAAAAAGGAATCCAGAAGCTCAACTCTACAAATATTTTAGTTGCATAACGTTAATCCAAAAATACGTGTTCGTTAACGAGATGCTTTGATTTCGTTAAAATTAATGGGTACCGGTAAACCCCGCTAAACCCCCAACCATTGGCACCGTGTTAATGAGAACCATTCACACATACACATTACACACACACATTTTATAAACATACACAAATAACACATTCGTATAAAGGTCAACGACCTTCAGACGTCCATACGATTTTCTCTAAGCTCATGTTTTCAAAGTAGCATCAAATTTTATTCGTGTACTTTAGCTCCGGTACCATTTGACACGATTTCTATTAAAATGAAAATTTGATCGAAATTTAACACATATTTTTAAAAATAGATATCCTATTAGTATTCCAAACTGTAATGTCAATAAACGCTAAAGTGTGTCTGTCTGTTACCTCTTCACGCTTAAACGACTGAACTGATTTAGAGAAATTTTGGTATTGAAATACTTTGAGAAAGAACATAGCGTCGTTGCGCCTGCCAAATCTTGTGGGTTTTACTACAAAATATTTAAACACCTGTTGAACAGTCGATTAGAGAAAAATTCTGTACCAAATGGTCTCAAAACAACTGTTCAACAGAAGTTTATTTTTTTTTGTGGTAAGACCGTGAGTGTTTTAGTCAAATTTTCAGGGGTAGACAATAAACTATTTTATTGAATGATTGATGGATTTATCAATAAATTATAGGTCTTAGTTAATACATATTATGATTTGCCACCATACTGCATTTTTAATTTATTGATAAGTCCAACCATCATAAAATAAAATAGTTTATTGTTTACCCCTGAAAATTTGGCTAAAAACACATACAGGATTTGGCAGGCGCAACGACGATTGTATAATTTTTATTGCTAAAAAATGTACAGTTTTACAAATTTCGGCGCGGAGATGCAGACGTTATCTATAGAGTGTAATTAATTCTGATATTTTGACACGGGACAACTCAAACTAATATTCTATAGATAGTTTTATAGACTCGTAGACGTCATACTATATCAACTGTACTATCTCTAGCTAGCTGGTAACACCTGTCTCCTCAAATTATGATCACTTTGATCTTCCTTGTTTTTGTCTTTCCGTCGCGTGGGCTCGGCCTACGTCGGACGTCGGGAGGCGTAATAGATCTCGCATATTAATGCCCTGCCACCTTGTTAACATTTATAAAGGGCATTTCGATCCCTTGGACTGTGATTTGAATACTAGGGCCTCATTTCGACCACATGTCGATCGTATTGCTAGGGGCATAAGGGTGACAAGTAGTAAACATGCCTAGCATAGAGGTCGATGCAATATGACATTTTAAACTGCACGAGCGTAGAATACAAATTATTGATAATAAGGACTCCTTACGTCATATAATCGGTTATTAGGTGACTAAACACGTTATTAGTGCTGATAGTTGACCAAAATGAGATAAATCGATCTATTGATTGTTTTCTAACAAGCTTTAGTTCTATGAGGATTAAAAATCTTAGAAAAATCCAGTGTAATATTGTCATATAAACTAACTTTATAAAATTAAAATTAGACAGCTATCTACCACGACCAATGTTAATAGCGAAGTCGGCGACATTAAATAGTAATTATTTCGATAGCAATCCCCCTGCGACAATAATTATTATCGTCGTAACTAATTGTATGGACACATCATAACGAACCGCGAGTTTCCACGCGAAACGGGTCACACAAATGAAATGATGTATGGCCCGCATGATGTATGAGAACACGAAGTATATCCGGGGAAACAGCCCAGTTGGAATTGTGATTTAAATTCACACCAGGCTCGGTACATTTGCAGTGAAATTTCCCGACATGGCCTGCAACATTTCGAGGTGTAGCTCGAGATATTCACAAAGAAACACTGTTATTATGTTGCAAAGCACCGTTCTTGGCATCAGATAGAAAACCTCGAGGACTATTTGTGGTTTAGGTACGGATGAGGTAGCCTTGATCCTTTTGTTACAACTACTACAATACACCGGCTTCCGGTTTTTGTAGCGATCGATGGAACTAACCCTGACGAGGTCGCTTGTGTAACTTTTAGAAACTTCATAGACTCGAACCTAACTCCGCCCAGGTCCATAATCATTTTGAGGTTACCTTCGTTCCAACTTCAATGCCGCGGAATTGTTTTATACTTCTTAAAGTGAGGCCAGACTGATTTTTAAGCTTCCAGTCTGAAGAAATTATGTGGAATTTTCTTACACTAAAATTATGTAGACTCAAAAAGGAACAAAGTAACAAAATAACCGAACAGAATATTGAAGAATGGCATGGTAATTCTGTAAAAAAATCTTGAATATCACCATAAAAATACATTTCAAATTCGAACATCTCGTAATTTTCAATGACAATATGATTTTTTTTACAAAAAGGATAGCTTTTTTTATAGTTCGATTAACTAATGGTTTTCAGCCGTCCTTACGGTGTAATGGATCGTCCGCTGCATCCAAAGAGCCGGAGAATTCCGTATTTATTGCGCTTCCGTCGGAGATACTCGCTTACGACTCCGTTACATAACACTCAACAGAGTTACTTCGCACTTCAGCTACGCAAAGCAGATCCGAGATTTAGCGCTACTGTTGCCTCTAGTCTGATAATACAATTATTCGTTTCAGATGGTGTCACCAACGCAAAAGATGTGCTCGTTAAGTGCGCAGACAGTCAGTGCCAACAGTGTGATAATGAAAGAGAGCTAATTTCGACCACGACGTCGAACCAGACGGAGTGGCCGGCGCCCCCGCCCAGCGATGGTATGGACTTTATACTGGGCAACGGGAGCGAGGGGTGGAACGGGACCCTGGGGGAGGACGTGTTCCCCGAGCGGGACCTGTACAACTTCTGGGCGTGGAGCATTGTGGACGGCGCGCTCATGGTGCTCATCGTGAGCGGCAACACACTGACGGTGCTGGCCGTGACCACGAGCCGCCGCCTGTCCTCGCTCGTCTCCAACCAGTTCGTGCTCAACCTGGCCATCTCGGACCTGATGGTGGGACTGACGCTGCCCTACCACCTCGTCTTCTACCTGGACGACGACTTCGGCAAGATCAAGTGGTCCTGCCTCATGAGGTTCATCCTCATCATCCTCGCCTGCCTCGCCTCCATATACAACATCATCGCGATCGCCGTCGACAGGTACGAGATTGTTTTGTATCTAATATACTCCATTGTCCCCCGAACGACAATAAAAAACATTTCCGTTGTAATTCAAGTCGGTCCTAATATAGATAAATTCATGGTGGTTTTGCTTTGACTTGTACTTTAGGGTTTATTTTTAAAGCACATACACGTAAGATAGCAAAAATCGGAGCCTCCCAAAAATAGCTGGCGACCGACAGCACGCCATCCGAGGATAAGTATCGTGGACGCGATATTTCGTGCAGATTGTCAAATAATATAAGCATTGCCAGAGTAACCTCTGCGGTAAAAATTATGCGGCATTTTTGAAATCGCATCATGATTTATTTGGAACAATAAATGATTATCTTTTTGGACTTTGATTCTACTTTGTGAAATAATTTGAGTAATTTTTCATTTCGAGCAGAGATCAAAGTAAACGAGCCCCGCTACGTCGGGAGATCAGACTCATATTTAAACATATTTTGTACTCAATTTATAGAGAACACTTAAATTAAGATTTTTACTGGCGTTTTATCTCGGTCGTTACGTTGTTGCTAAATTTTAAGAAGCATTAACCCAAATCGCCAGAAAATTCGGCAGCTAATGGAAGCTCGTAAACCTAGCGACTAATCCGACGTGTATCCATTTCTTTATTGGACCATCAACATAAACATGAAGCGAGGGGGAGGGAAGACAAGACACAATAAGAGTCCAAGCGTGTTGGCAGAGCGCCGTATAGTGTGGTTACTTTTTAAGACAGCCCATTCACCCACTTATCTTAAAAGTGTTTGATGGTACCTCGTAAACATAGTTCTTTTAAATTACCATAACGCTTCCACTGTTTAATATGAAACTTTCGCTTGCAACCGCATTTCGTGATCGTTGTAGTATTAGTGGCCGTAAAAATTGAGAATTTTAAATCGCGACTTTTTTAAATAAAAGAATTGCCTTGACGAATTGATCTTTGTTGTGGTGCAACTAAACTTTGAACTTATTTCCTTCCTTAGATCATGCTGAGTGCAAATACTATAACAATTAATTCTGATGTTGAATCCAACTAAGGGGATTTCCCTGGTGTTTCAGATACATAGCCATAGTGCACCCGCTGCACTACAGCCGTTATATGACGAAGGTGATCACGAGGCTGCTGATGAGCACCACGTGGTCGGTGGCGGTGTGCATCAGCTGCATTCCGCTGTTCTGGAACGACTGGCACGACGGAGTCTCGTGCGAGATGAACATGGTAAGAATCTACCATCTTCAAATTGATACTGAGTGTCTATTATACCTAAGTTTAAGGTGAGATGATCGTCTACCATCTTCAAATCGATACTGAGTATGTTTATTTTCCCTAGGTTAAAGTGAGATGATCTTCTACCATCTTCAAATCGATACTGTATCTGTCTATTATCCCTAGGTTTAAGGTGAGATGATCTTCTATTATCTTCAAATCGATACTGAGTTTGTCTATTATCCCTAGGTTTAAGGTGAGATGATCTTCTATTATTATCTTCAAATCGATACTGAGTCTGTTAGCTGTATATTATCCCTAGGTTAAAGGTGAGCCACCATCAAATCGATACTGAGTAATGAGTATGTCTATTATTATTATAGGTTTAAGCCGTCGAATCGATTAAGATTATGTTTGGTTTGGATAAATTTAGAGAGCTAGGAAAGGACAGAGATATTTTGTATAGGGTCAGCAAACCTAGACACTTCAACAATGCTCGTAGACTTTGTTCTTCACCAAAACTAATCTTGGTAGTCTCGAAAGCTGTTCTGAGCTCGAAAGCGTCTATACTCCACTCGGGCTAACTTGTCGCTAGCGGTCATTGACTCCCTGTCAAAAACTAGTAATTTTCCATATAAACCGCGATTGATAATAAAGTGTCAGATATTGTCAATCGTGGTTTTGTATGGAAAATGACAAGTTTTTGATAGGGAGTCAATGACCGCTAGCGACAAGTTAGCCCGAGTGGAGTATAATTAATCCATAACTATTGAAATCAAAGACATTGTCTATATCTTTGAACAAAAAAAGCCAAGAAAGTGACGACTATTACAAAGAAACCGTTTACGTATTTACAAACAACTTCCGTATTTGTAGCGCAAATATAGGTCTACCAGAATCTGATGGCAAAAAGTGGGAAAATAAATTGACTCTAGCAATACCGGTATTGCTAGAGTCAATTTATTTTCTCACTTTTTGCCATCAGATTCTGGTAAGGGAGGAAAAATAAAGAATGAAAATGTTTTATTCTTATTACCCCGGGGTAATAAGAATAAAACGTTTTCATTCTTTATTTTTCCTTTAGCGGCTTATTCTGTGTGTGAAACCTGCAAATATACAAATTTATCCAATGATCAAGGATATTGAAAATCTGCTGTCAAAATTTGCCATCAGATTCTGGTAGACCTATTAGTAGGGGAGGGGAGGGTACTATTTCTGTAGTCACTCGAGCGTCATGGAGACCTAGTAGGTTTTTTACAAATTTTATTTTAGAGGTGGGTTCAGAAACTGCAGCCATTTTAAAGTTTTGAAAAAGAAAATATATTCAAAAAATTGCTTATTTAGGTAAATTATAAATAAATTTAGACAACAAGGATTAAATCACTTAGTTTAGTGCAAAATAAAATATCTGCGAAGCTTAGTTAGGAAAATATGAAGCTTTATTTTTTAGGGTTCCGTACCCAAAGGGCAAAAACGGGACCCTATTACTGAGACTTCGATGTATGTCCGTCTGCCTGTCTGTCTCCAGGCTGTATCTCAAGAACGGCTATAGCTAGCCTTCTGAAAATTTCACAGATTGTGTATGTCTGTGTGCTATAACAACAAATACTAAACACAAAATTAAATTAATATTTAAAGGGGGCTCCCATACAACAAACTTGGTTTTTTTGCCTTCTTTCCTCGTAATCAATAATGACAACAGGTACGCACTTGAAATTTTCACAAAGTCCTTAATTCTATGTGTACTTTAATGATTAATAATAATATTGAAATAAAATAAAAAATTAAGGGGACAAAAACCACTATTTTTTTCTCTATAACGGTACGGAACCAATCGTGCGTGAGTCCGATTCGCAATTGGCCGGTTATTTATATTTTAAAATGTCCCTACAGGCTTACCTAACCTTTAAATCGTAAGTGCTTTATATGGAAGCTTCTTTGGGGTACACTAAACATCCCCTATCTTAATCTGACAGATCCGATCCGTCGATACTGAATTGGCAAATACGTAGATTTTTTGCATATTTTGACAATAGACTATTTACTAAATTAACATGTAAATTATGGCACGTCAGTCTGACAGGTTATTAGATTCGCTATCGATGGAGCGTCCGCGTCATAACAACATGATAATTAGTAAAAGATAGAGCACAGATAAAAATATCGCCAGACGCGACGGTCCCGGCGATCGGTCGATTTATTTCGGTAAAGGATAAAGTATATTACATTCAGGCTTTATCATACTTTAAAATATATTATAGCGAACCTTTCTCCTGTAATAAATATTAACTAGCTATTTGACCGAGCTTTGCTCGGTATTTGATAAAACACGAATAAAATGACATTTTCTAAAAATTATTCCTAGCTGGATCGAATTATCGCCCCCGAAACCCTCTATATACAAAATTTCTGATAATCTGCGTGCTGGCAGGCCGTGGGCGGTGGGTGTGGGAGTAGTGGGGTGGGGAAAAAAAGAAAAAAAATAGGTTCAGCTGTATTGAAACTCCGTTAGCTACTTCCCTGAATAACCCTTTCTGACAATCTGCGTGCTGGCAGGCCGTGGGCGGTGGGTGTGGGAGTAGTGGGGTGGGGAAAAAATGAAAAATAAATGTAAGTAGGCCGATTATTCGTTATTATCCATGTGAAAAAATTACAAATTATCATCGCAAACACTATTAAGTCTGAACCTACATTATTTCAATTTTTCCCCCACCCCGTTACACCCACATCCAACGCCCACGGCCTGCCGGCACGCAGAATATCAGAAAAAGTTGTTCAGGGAAGGAGCTAACGAAGTTTTAATACAGCTGAAGCTACATGACTGATTTGGTCGTCAGCTCTTAGTCGATTACCACCGTACTAAAACTTAACACAGCCTGCTAATATATCCTAAACGGAACTGCACTAAACGATGATTATGATCAAACTGTTGTATAGTTTTTATCGCGGGCTTTGAGCGCGACCACCGAATCAAGAAATTCCTTAACGAAAAAAAACCTAACAACCCCCACTCCGCCCGGCGCAGCGGTGCAGCCTTAACGTGCATTGGTGATTTGGTGTTTGTGTACGTGCGACTAGACTGCGAATTAAAATTGCAAAACTTGATACAAATGCCACGCAATAGCTTTAGCGCGGCAGTCCCCGAGTGCCACACGTATTTTTATTAATTTAGCTTGACTCCTCCAGCCCCTTTAACAAGTTCCATGTCAATCCCTTACATGGCACGTATCTAACGTTTATGTTGATTTTCCAGGTGGTGCCTAAAACATACACAACGAGCATCCTTGCGCCGATGTTCTCTCTCATCTGGATGGTGATGTTCGTGCTGTACTGGCGTATCTGGCGGGAGGCGACCTGCCACGCGCGACGCCTGCGAGCCAACACCTGCTGCCCTTCCGGGGCTAACGATTGGAAGAGCATACAGGTAAGATGTCTTTGGGGAAGCTTTTATAATACGGGGGAGGCCTATGTCTTACGGTCGTAACAGCCAGGAAAGATATACCGTAGTCTGTACAGAGCAAGGCGTACGAGTATACTGGCTATTTATTACTCATTCAATATGTAGTATCCGATAGAGGTTTGTTGCTACAAAAATAAGGCCTGCTAAATAATGTTGCTAACGATCAAAACCTATAACTAAGAATTAATCCGCGGATATATAAGATAATAATTCAGGAAAACGCCAGACCACACACTGCACAACTGGAGGAGCTGCAATTGGAATGACGTGCTCCAACAGATTACCATTTTTTTCGGAATTTGGATAACTTCCTACAAGGAAAAAAAAATCAACTCTGATGTCGCAGTCCAAACCGCATTCAAAGAATTTATTGATTTTTTAGTAAAGGGATCAACGAACTACATAAAATAACGTAAAAATTGCATCGAAAACTACGAATAATAAAAACTAGAAAACAATGGTACATATTTTGATTACTTAAATTTATTATACAAAAAAATCGACTTTATATTGTTTCCTTACCAAACGCCAATTTCATATGTAAGGACCCAATAAATCAACAACGAAAGCTTGACTAAATAAAGAGCAGGCCGATCGTCCTAGCCCGTATGTACGTAATGCAAATAAAACTACCACTCTGAATCTATGCGACCTTCACTAATTTCCTTTAAGCAATCCATCGATAGATATCTCGGCCAAATATATGCTCAATTAAAGTCACCAATGAAAAAGAGATTAAGTATGGATTTTAAAAAACTAGTTAAAAAATTTCAGGTGGTGCTCCTGGTATTGGGGTCGTTCTCCATCTGCTGGATGCCGTTCGTGGTGGTAGCGTGCGCGCAGACGCTGCCGGTAGTGACGCTGCGCAGCCCCGTCGCCTACCGCCTCACGTCCTCCCTCGCCATGTCCAACTCCGGCATCAACCCGCTCATCTACGCGTGGAAGAACGCCGGCTTCCGCGCCGCCTTCGCGAAGCTGCTGCGGTGCAAGCGCCCCGACACCTCCGAGTACCGGGGGTCCCCCGCGCCCGAGAGGAAGAGGGGTTCGGTGGCCCTGCGCGAGGGGTCCATCTCGCGGACGACCCCCACCAGCCTGGCCGGGGGGCGGCCTGCGCGGCTGCTGTACGTGGAGCGGGAGGACTCGCCCCGCTGCCGCATCATCGAGAACGCGGGCTACGTGGAGTCCGAGCAGGGGGAGTGCGGGGGAGTGGGGGGAGGGGACGCGAACCCCTCGTTCGCGCCCGACCACCCCGCGCCGGTGCACCGCCCGCGCGCCGATGTAGTGTAGTGTTACATAAGACTCTCCGTGGGAAACACAAACGCTTCTAGGTATAATCGTCGACGAGTATAGGTCTCGTCTCTGTTAGATTCTACGCTCAAGTTTGTAAAGCTTTACTGTTGAACGTTTTATTATGAGATTCTATTGTGTTCTCCGCGTTGTAAATTTTATTATATCTGTCATCGATTTGAGATATTCAAATTAAATTATAACTAATGTTCGATGTATTATTAAAATGTATAATATGTAAAGAGATATTTTATTTCATCATAATAAACAGTATGCTTACAATAGGCGGACTTTTCGCTACAATACGGAAAATGAAATCGCCAGCCGAGCACATAGCCGTCTCTTTTTTTAAGTTGGTTAAAACCAAATCGAAACGAGCTACTAAGATTGTAAGAGGACTTTCGAAACTATAAAGGAAAATAGAATTAAACTTTAACCGTATAGTTTACTCTGTACGCTACAACTTGCGCCCTCTCTGTTCATTTCCCCGACCCATCACGTAAGCTTTATGTTAAGTTTACGTGATGTTTAGGTTTTTCTGCGAATAACACAGATGGCACTTTTCTTTTGGAGTATTTTTGTTAAAAGAATTTTATTATTTATAAATTAAACCTAATATTGCATTTTAGTTTAAGTCAAACTAAGCTATTTAATAATTTAAATCGATTTTGCTTTTGGTTAGAGTAAAAACTAAACATAGAATTAATATTAAATATGGCACAAGAATCTTTAGACATTTAACTGATGATAATCTAATGATAATACAACATATTATTGCATTACATGCTGTGGCTCAGTGAGTGAGCGCGTTGGTAGCTCATGCCGGGGATCGCGGGTCTGAATCCCGCCGACGACGGAACAAAAAGTTCCTTGGTTATGGATGTGTATTAAGGCTGCCTTCACACTAAGTTGCGCGGCTGCCGCACTACTCGCGACTTAATGTGAAGGCAGCCTAAATATGTGTATTGTGTATATAATAAAAATCATCATAAATATATTATGTGTATTAGTATAAAAGTATTAAACAATAAATATATTTCCGTTGTCTGGTACCCGTAACACAAGTCCATCAGGTACTTACCACGGGGCCAGACTGACGTGGTGTAAAGCGTCCATAGATATTATTATACATTATTACTAGCTGTCCCGGCAAATGTTGTTTTGCCATACAAAGTATTGTTACGTGCTAGGGTTCGAGGATTTGGAGAGAAAGACCTGGTGACTCTCTTGAAGACTTTATTAACACTGCACTAAACACTAGGTCACAACACTTAGCACTAAGTACAAACACAAATCACTTGGTCCAATCACTAAGCACTATCACTGTCCTAGGTCGTAGCCAAGTCGCAGGTTTCACTGGTTCACTCACTATTGATCACTCCGAAATCGCCTCGATGATAGCTCGAAAGGAACTGACTTGCCGGGTCTGCCTGCGGCTCTTTTTATATGGCGAGACGAATTCCAGAAATTTCCCGATTACACGTAAACAAGTAAACAACCGTGGGAAATTTCTAGTAGGCTCGGGAATGTGCCACAATAAAACTGCCGTCCTTGCGATAAGTGCAGTAAGTTGAATTTAATTTAGACCTTATGGACTCAGTCATAAGGTCTAAATTCAAACACGCTAACAAATAAAGGGTAAACACGTAAACAAACATTGGACCTTTTTAGAAGGTTCGAGTATGTACTTGCGCACCACGTGTCCGTATACCATGTACCGTAACACTACTCCCCTCTTAGAGATGCTCGTCCCGAGCATCATTGTTACTGCCATGGTATCGCGCCAGACGGTCTATGTGTACCACTTTGAATGTCCCTCTTGGTTGCTTTTGAATCCTGTAAGTCACATCGTTCAATCGGGTAACCACTTTGTATGGGCCGTCCCACTTGGTCTGCAACTTTGGAGATTTGCCTTTTCGGCGAGTTGGGTTATGCAGCCACACCAGTGACCCTTCTTCGAAGCCGCTTGTATTCGATTTCCAGTCGTATCTGGTCTTCATGTTCTCACTTGACTGTAACCCATTTTCCCGAACCATGGCGTGTATATAGCGCATCTTTTCCCTTAAATCGCAGACATAATCTGGTACGGTCTTTGGTTCTTCCGGTGATCCTCCTGTCAAGAGGTCTACTGGTACTCGCAGTTCTCTACCGTAATTGACATACGCCGGGGTAGCTTTTATGCTCTCATGCTCGGCGGTACGGTACGACAGAAGGAAGAGCGGTATATACTTGTCCCAGTCCTTTTGTTTCTCATCTACCAATTTCGCCAAATGCCTCTCAAGGGTCTGGTTAAATCTCTCAACCATTCCATCAGACTGTGGATGGTACGCGGTGGTCCTCGTTTTATGCATTCCCAAAATTCTGCACACTTCCTGGAAGACCTGCGATTCGAAATTCCTGCCCTGATCGGAATGGATTTCTAGAGGCACACCAAAGCGAGATATTACTTCTTCGACTAGCTTAGAAGCAACTGTTGTAGCTTCCTGGTTTGGTATGGCGAACACTTCGGGCCATTTGGTGAAGTAATCCATGACAACCATGAAATACTTGTTTCCTGATTCTGTTACAGGAAATGGCCCAGCTACGTCAACTGCGATTCGTTCCCACGGTGCGCCAACGTTATACAAGCGCAGGCTCCCACGGCTCCTTGTCTGTGGTCCCTTCACTGCAGCGCAAGTAGTGCATTTGCGGCACCAATCCTGTACATCGTCTCGACAATGTAACCAGTAGAATCGTTCTCGCACTTTTGTTAACGTCCTCTTTACTCCTAGATGACCTCCTGATACGCCATCATGCATTTCACGGAGAACATCCGGTACTCTCGTTCTTGGGACAACTATCTGAAGATGGAACTCTCTGCCGTTGGTCTTCTCCCATTTCCGGTAGAGTATTCCGTTTTGAAGTATCAGGCTGTCCCATTGCGCCCAGTACGCCTTAGTGACAGCGCCAGTGGGTGCAACCTCACTCCAGATTGGTTTTTCATCACCCCGTTTCTTCCATGTGATGATGTGCCGAAGGTCGTCATCTGTTTCTTGAGCCTCCCTCATAGCATCATTCTCCCATGGACCCAAAGGACTTGTTTTCGTTAACTTTAATGTTACTTCATTAGATTCCTGCTTAACACAATGTTTGCAGTCTTCCGAACACGGCCTTCGCGAAAGTGCGTCGGCATTTCCATGTGCCTTTCCGCTGCGGTGTTCCGTCTTGAAGTCATACTCCTGGAGTTGTTCAATCCATCGAGCTACTTGGCCTTCTGGGTTCTTGAATTGTAGTAGCCACTTCAAGGCTGCGTGATCAGTTCGCAGTAAAAAGTGTCTGCCGATGAGATACTTGCTGAAATGTTGTAGCGTCTTTACGACAGCCAAGAGTTCTCTTCTTGTCACACAGTAGTTTCTCTCTGGCTTAGATAAAGATTTGCTGAAATATGCAATTACAACTTCTCTTTCACCCTGTTTTTGAGATAACACCCCTCCAATGGCCGTGTTGCTTGCGTCCGTGTCGACTATAAACTGACCTTCAGGTTGTGGATACCCCAGGATTGGTGTTTCACACAGATGTTTCTTTAGTTTCTGAAAAGAATCTTCGGAAGTCTCGTCCCAAATAAACTGTCGTTTATCTTCTGTCAGTCGATGTAATGGCTTGGCTATCTCTGAGAATCCCTTAACAAAACGCCTGTAGTAGGAGCATAGGCCGAGAAATGCCCGCACTTCGGTTTTGTTCTTAGGGGTTGGCCAATTTTGGACTGCTTCTAGTTTCTCCGGGTCCGTCTGAATTCCATCACTGGAGATAACATGGCCGAGATAGTTCACCTTACTCCTGAATAAACGACACTTTTTCGGATTCAACTTTAATTTGGCTCCCTCTATTTTGGCGAAAACTCGTTCTAAGTTTCGCAAATGGTCTTCGAAGTCGCGGCCAACAATGATGACGTCGTCCAAGTAGACTAAGCAAGCCTCTCCAACTAAGCCTGCCAGTACACACTCCATGAGTCGCTCAAATGTGGCAGGTGCGTTGCACAATCCAAAGGGCATGACGTTAAACTGCCATAAACCTTTACCGGTGGAGAAAGCTGTCTTCTCTTTGTCTTTTGGATGAATTTCCACCTGCCAGTATCCAGATTTCAGGTCCAGGGTCGAGAACCATTTCATGCCACTCAAGGTATCCAGAGTGTCGTCAATTCGAGGTAATGGATAACTGTCCTTCTTGGTGACATCATTGAGACGTCTGTAGTCCACACAAAATCTTGTACTGCCATCTTTCTTCTTCACTAATACAACCGGTGAGCACCACGGACTTGCAGACGGTTCAATGATCTTATGCCTTCTCATGTCCTCCAAAAGGCCTTCAACTTCTTTTTCCTTTGCAATGGGTATCCGTCTTGCTCGTTGACGAATTGGGTTCTCGCTTCCGGTATCTATCCTGTGCTGAACCATCGACGTTCTTCCAAGGTCGCCTTCCTGACTGGAGAAGATATTCGCGTGGCGTTGTAAAAACTTCTTAGCTTTCATGCCCTGCGAATAAGTCAGATTACTCTTGCAGTCATCGAGTAGTTCAGTCACTATTCCATAGTTGCTGGTGTTTACTGCGTCTGAGCCTGTGATCGAATTACACTTTCTCATCCAGACAACTTCCTCGCACTTTCCAATGACGTCACCTTTGTTCAAGCAGATCTCGCGATCACCAAGATTCAAAACTCTGACCACAGCGTTACTGCTTCCACTAACAAGGGTTCTTGCCGTCATCAATTTATGCGCTGATGTCTTGGTAGGTGTGTCTTCGATTAACACGCATCTGTTTGACTTCTTCTTTCCAGCTGGCGGTAGTTTCACCAGCACCCGAGCTTCCGCACGTCCAGGTATTATGACTTTCTTTACACATTCAACTTTCCCGCAGGCGCCTCCAAGGATGAAAATTTCTTCTTCGCCACACTTGAACACTCCGTCAGCGACATTAATTCTGCAGTTGTGCTTCTTCATGAAATCCAAACCCAAGATGCAATCATCCATAATCTCAGCCACGATAACGTCATGAGGGTATGAGGATCCCCCTACATTAATCGTAACTGACATTTCTCCCAGGACGGGTATTGGCTGACCGGAGGCAGTAAGGAGCCGACAGTTAATTCTCCTCTTGTGTCTTCTTGCGGCTTTTACCAAATTTGGGTTCACTATTGTTCTAGAGGCTCCTGTATCTAGAGTCATTGTGCAATCCGTCCCGTTAATAGTCCCCTGAATCACAAGACTATTCCCACTGCATGCTTGGGAGATAACAGTTATCGGGGCTTCCTCTGCTTCAGCCAGTACTCGCCCCTTAGTCCTGGCTTTTATTCGATTTCGGGCAGGGGACGAAGCCCCTTGCTTCTTCAGCTCCTCCATTTGTTCCTCGAGCCTTTTCATTCTTGCCATCTGGGTCTCCTTCTGCGGGCAGTTGAGCTGAATATGGCCCCTCTCGCCGCACTTGTAGCACATGGCTCCAGAACTTCTCTTCGTAGGAGCCTTAATCTCCTTCTGTGGGCAGTTGAGCTGAAGATGGCCCCTCTCGCCGCACTTGTAGCACATGGCTCCAGAACTTCTCTTCGAAGGAGCCTTAACCTCCTTGACTTCTTCAGAGACCTCGCGGATCTTATAGGTCTGCCGTATGTCACGCCGAACAGCCTCGACCTCCAAAGCATGCGCCAATGCTTCCTTAAGCGAGGTGTGGTGACGTAGCCTCACTGCAGCTCTGACCTCTAGGTCCCTGATTCCGTCGACAAATGCTTGCACAATGTTCGTGTCGATCATCTTGGAATCGGCTCCTGGGTGTGCCTTCTTGACCAGTTTTTCAATTTCCAACGCCCATTGTTGTAGTCCTTCTCCTGGGCGTTGGACTCTGTCACGCAGTTGGGCACGGAACACGTGCTCCAGATGTCGCTCCCCGTATCTGGATTCAAGTGCCTCCATTAGGTCTTGAAACCCATTTCCTGTATGCGCTTCTAGGACCGACAAAGCTTGCCCTCTGAGCGCAACAGTGAGAGCGGTCAGGCGTTGTTCATCATTCCATCCATTGGCAGAAGCAACAGTCTGGAATTGCTGACGATAAGCATTCCAAGAAGTAGTGCCGTCGTATGGTGGCACTTTTAATCTTGGCCCATGTGCCACTCCAGAATTTCCACTACACGTCGCGACTCCTGTGGTTTCCAGGCGCACTACTTTTTTCTGTAGTTCAGTGAGGCCGGTTTTCACATTTTCCACATCCACTCCCAACCCGGTAACGCGTTCGTCCATTACGTCGACGTCTTTACGAAGCTTATTCACCGTGTCACTAACATCCTTTATAGCCAAAAGCGCTTTTTCTTGGAGGTCCTTTTGTTGCTCTTGTGACTCCTGCAAAGCGCCGAGCTTGCGTTCTTGTAACTCTTGCAAAGCGCCGAGCTTGCGTTCTTGTAACTCTTGCAAAGCGCCGAGCTTGCGATCATGTGACTCTTGTGACTCTTGCAACGCGCTGAGCTTACGGTCTTGTGCCTCTTGCAAAGCACCGAGCTTGCGGTCTTGTGCCTCTTGTAAAGCGCCGAGCTTGCGGTCTTGTGACTCTTGTAAAGCGCCGAACTTGCGGTCTTGTGATTCTTGCAGAGCCTGAATTAACTCAATTAGGCTTTGTACTTGGGGAGCCACTTGAGGGGCCGCAGAAGCTACGGGCGATGCATGGTGGCTGGAGCCAGTAGGCAGGGGTTGAGCAGACGGAGCTCGGTGGGCGGAGCTAGTGGGCGTGGCCTGAGTGGGCGTGGCCTGGTGGGCGGAGCCAGTGGGCGTGGCCATGCCCAAAGTGGACGGAGCCTGAGGGGCGTGGCCAGTGGGCGTGTCCCGGTGGGCGGAGCCAGTGGGCGTGGCTTCAGCCAAAGTGGGCGGAGCCTGGTGGGCGTGGCCAGTGGGCGGAGCCATGTGGGCGGGGCCAGTGGGTGGGGCCTGTCCCACAGTGGGCGGAGCTTGGTCCCCAGTGGGTGTGGCCTCCGCAACTCCTCTCTCGGAGTCAATGGCAGCAGCTCGCTGCGCCCTTGTCCTGACACTCCCCTTGAAGTCCTCTCTCGGAGTCAATGGCATCTCCAAATCGCACTTCTGACACCAGTTGTTACGTGCTAGGGTTCGAGGATTTGGAGAGAAAGACCTGGTGACTCTCTTGAAGACTTTATTAACACTGCACTAAACACTAGGTCACAACACTTAGCACTAAGTACAAACACAAATCACTTGGTCCAATCACTAAGCACTATCACTGTCCTAGGTCGTAGCCAAGTCGCAGGTTTCACTGGTTCACTCACTATTGATCACTCCGAAATCGCCTCGATGATAGCTCGAAAGGAACTGACTTGCCGGGTCTGCCTGCGGCTCTTTTTATATGGCGAGACGAATTCCAGAAATTTCCCGATTACACGTAAACAAGTAAACAACCGTGGGAAATTTCTAGTAGGCTCGGGAATGTGCCACAATAAAACTGCCGTCCTTGCGATAAGTGCAGTAAGTTGAATTTAATTTAGACCTTATGGACTCAGTCATAAGGTCTAAATTCAAACACGCTAACAAATAAAGGGTAAACACGTAAACAAACATTGGACCTTTTTAGAAGGTTCGAGTATGTACTTGCGCACCACGTGTCCGTATACCATGTACCGTAACAGTATTTAGCCTATATTATTTTATTGAAGTGACTAAAAAGTATGGCACCATGGCGATGCCTATCGCTATCCCTTCGCAGGAGTACGGTAACTAACATTGTGACACGAGAATTTTATATATAAGATAATTATTATTAATACAAAATGTGAATTGTACATTTTTGCATATTGCCCAAGAATAAATCCTACATACAACTAGTTGTAGATTACGCAACCAAATTCTATCAAAATAACTAGTTGAATGGAATAAAGATTTGTTCTATTAAAAATCCGTTTTCGTTGTTGTATTTAAATTCAATTCAATTCAAATTCGCAGATTGTATTGAGATTACAACTTCACCTAAAAATAGTGCAATGAGGTGTATTGACTTTGTAAGTTTATGATTTCTGGACGATTTATTTATAATCATTGTAAACTTAGAACAAAACAACAGAATTTAGATGAGACGGCACTAAGCTTATTAATACTGCAGCTGGTGACTGCTATGAAATATGAAGTCTCGCATCGCTTGATTGCAGTGTAATAGCAACAAATTACGTAGTGCGATCTCGCATTTAGGGTTTAAAGCAGTGTTCCGCAAAAGGTGTGCCGCAGAAGACTGGTCTACCATGGTCAGTAGTTGGTGTGCCACAAAAAATGACATTTTACCCAAATATTCATTGTTTATAAGAACCAAAAAAAGGCAATATCTCAGAACTATCGACGAAAGGAATAAGAATTGGGAACAGAGGATTGCCATACATGCTGATTAATTTCTGGTTTTACCTTCAAAAACTTTCATTTTTCTAGCTGTACACAAAAAGTTTGCGGAACACTGGTTTAGAGTACAATTGAAACACTTACCTCAACACCGGTGACCCCCAGCGCCGTGACGAGGTTCGGCGTCATCCGGAACGGCACCTTCTCCGGCACCCGCAGCGTCTTGCCCTTCTCGAAGCACACGTTATAGTCTATATGCACCACTTCGCCCGACGTCAAGTCCACTAGCACATTGTCCAGATGTCTGTCACCCAAACCGATGATGTAGCCGATCATGCTCATCACCGCCACCGAGTAGCTGTACCGACGCGTCATCTGCCACCACTGTTCGGGGCTAACGCTGCTGCACCACAGCTCGCGCCACAGCAGATCCTTCGGAGTCTCAGCCGACAGCTCCTCCAGGACTTGCTTTAAGATGGACACAGGCCACTCCTTTCGGTTCTCTGTCGATATGCCGGCCTCCTTCAGGAGAGGATTGAGCTTGTTGTAGAACAGCTCGGACGGTCGAAGAACGTTGACGGTCTTGTTAGTTTTGGCGGACTGGATGGCCGCTTCGCGATTCTGCCAGCGCTTGTACAGCGCGAACAGGGGCGTGACGTTGTCGACCCAGCTGATGAGGCCGGAGCGAGGGCCGAGTGGTATGACGGAGTAGTGGCGGGCTCGGTACGTCTGGTTGTCGTTGCTCTCGGAGTCCCGCGCCAGCATTGTGTTCGTGATCGACAGAAGCTGCATAATCCTCTCGTCCAGATGTAGATCTTCGAGGCCCTGAAATTATTAAATAAAAGATATAACATGTTTCATTTTTTAGGGTTCCGTAGCCAAATGGCAAAAAACGGAACCCTTATAGATTCGTCATGTCTGTCGATTGTCTGTCTGTCTGTCCGTGCGTATGTCACAGTCATTAAATGAGAAACTATGAGAGCTATACTATTGAACCGCATTAAGATTTTGATACAAAAATGGAAAAATTATTAAAAATATTAGGGGTCCCCATAGGTACAAAGAAACAAAAAATTTTTGAATTCTGAATAGTTTACGAGAGAGACTCTTCCAAAGTGATATAATTGTCCCCCCCCCCCCCCCTCCCCCTCTAATTTCTAAAGTAGGGGCATGATAATTCTAAAAAAATATACTCGTATGACGTATATTACTATAAAAACTACCAACTAAAATTGGTTTGAACGAGATCTAGCAAATAGTTATTTATAAGTCATAAATGGTAAACCTTCATTTAACTTTCATTGAATCAACTGAAATATAACAAATCAAGAACCTTTTAATTTCTTAGAAATAAACCTTATTGCTGCTGCGGAACCTTTCATGGGCGAGTCCAACTCGCACTTGGCCGGTTTTTTTAATTTTAATAACAAATATCTATATATTACTAATATTATAAAGCTGAAGGAAATAAATAAATAGTTTGTACGTGCTAGGTTCTCAAACTACAGGACCGATTTTTATTAACCGACTTCAAAAAAGGAGGTTATCAATTCAACGCATATGTATGTAATATTTCCAGAACTGCCCAGTTTTTGTATATGTTAGTCTCTTTCAGTGTCTGAACAAATGTGCCAAATTTCAAAATGTATGTATGTATGTATATGAATGAATGTATGTATGTATTGTTACGGATACGGACACACAGTGCCATCTA
Source organism: Aricia agestis (assembly GCF_905147365.1). Taxonomy (NCBI): domain Eukaryota; kingdom Metazoa; phylum Arthropoda; class Insecta; order Lepidoptera; family Lycaenidae; genus Aricia; species Aricia agestis. Next base: position 17,271,939 of record NC_056428.1, on the reverse strand, counting down.
GCGTCAAACCCGTGGAACTTATCGGGGGAACACAGACAACATAAATCCCCTACTCGATACTAGTTGGCGTTAGGTGTACGATTACATGAAATGAATAGAAATATTCAACCCATGTTTACAGAGTCAGATACGTTCTAGAAACGAATTCTCTGGAATATTCTGGCTCTTGCCTTAGCCAGTCAATCAGTTCAGTTTAAACGATTTTCAAGGCGACTTCGGAGTGAAAACAAGTGATCAAGAGTGATACCTACGACTTGGCTACGACCTAGGACAGTGATAGTGCTTAGAGTTTTGGACCTAGTGCTTTGTGTTAGACCTAGTGTTACAGCTAGTGAATAAAGTCTTCAAGAGAGTCAGCAGGTGTTTCTCTCCACATCCTTCGAACCCTAGCACGTAACAGTATGTTTTTATGTTTGTGTTCGCATATCTCCGGAACTATAAGTCCGACCTTTTTTTGTTGTACTAGGTATTGTAAATTGTTCAACTTAGGGAATGCTGCAACTTGCAAGTTCCATCAAAATCGGTTCAGTAGTTTTTGAGATAGGGAATTTTAATTCTCAATAATTACGTACAATTTTGAAGTCTGTTTTATCTTGTTAATGTAAGGCGTAGACTATAATATAGGTCTATTCAATACCGACCACGAGAAAGGACATCTAAGCTACTTTTTGCAGATGTAACCTGCATTTTCGGCAAAAATTGACCACGGAATTCTTAAGTAACGCGGGTGGAGCCTCGCGAATCATGAAGTAAATAGTATATCTATTTAAAGCTTACCTTGAAAAGGTATGTGTAAGTTTTTCCATCTGATCCATTAAACACCAATTTCTTCGGTCTGGTCTTCGTCGGCAATATTGTTACGTTGTTCTCTATAGACTTTATCCTCACACTGACTTTTCTCTGGTTTGTGTGCAGTCCGGGCATCGTTATCACTGTATCCTTTAATTCGGCGAGCACGGGGCTGATATCTGACATTTTCAGTACATAGGATGTTCTTTTATTTACTTTTTGTTGTAACTTAATCTGCAATTGCTTCAGGGGTGCCCAAGACTCCTGTGGTTTCTCCGGGTTTGCCGGATTCTTTATCTTATCTATCACTTCTGCGATTGCATCTTTGAATCTCGCCTGGAAAGCGGCTTCGTGGGGGGTCTCGGGCTTGGCAGAAGTGATCTGATTGAGTTGCTCCAACACGAACACGATCGGTTCAAATATTATGCGATGTTTTTCTTTGATGAGCTTTTCTTTTTCTTCCGCGGACAAATTCGTATTATTTTTTACTTTTATAACTTCGGCTTCGAGTTGGGTAAGTCTCTTACTGAAATCGGAGTGATGCTGGACGAGAGTACCCAAGCACAGTTCGTCCCACAGTAAATTGATTCTTTGGAGCTCCTTAACTAGTAATTTCACCTGCTGTATTGTTCTCGGCGCTTGCTTGGACAGTGTTTCTACCATGTCTAAGAAGCATGAGTTGAGCTCATTGTTAACGACCTTCTCAGAGTCTGAGTCGTCTACGTCGAGTGTATCATCTTCGCTGTCTTCGTTATCGTTCGACAGGAAAGGCCTGGCTATGTTCAATTCTGGGAAACTATTTTGTTCATTTTCAACAGCACCGACGACGGCTGGGAAGGTTATAAGATGCGGAGTGTCTTCCGCCAGTCTACATAGTAAATCTGATACGCACTTTCTTACATAAGTCTCGGGATGGTTGAGTCTTGAAAACAATTGCGGAATTATAACTTTCCAGGGTTGAGTGGGTGTGTTTGCCAATCCAGACTCCAGAACACTCTGCAGCTCCATGGCGTGTTTTACGATTAAACGCAATAGTCTAAGTGTGGCATTTACTACGGCATTTTCTCCGCTATGGTTTATATAATCTGAAGCACATATCAATTGCAAAAATTTAAAGTAAGCGTCAGCTGACAATTCGAAATAAGAAAACACTCGCTTCTGAGCTTGACGCCATATATTCACGAGAAGCGCTAGATGCTCCGGATAAGCGTTGTTGAGTGATGGAACAGTCCGCAATTGACTCTCTATCATCTCTGATGTATTAATTTCATTCCAATCGATATCTTCTTCGTCACACGTCGCCTTCGTTTTCGACAGTATTTCGCATACGGCTTCAAAATCTTGTTGGGAACATCCGATCATAACGCTTTCTATTTGAAGTTTATCATTGTCGGTTAGCTGCTCTCGAGTTTTAGAACTGAATTCGACCATTTTGCGTCCCCATCTGAAACACCAAGCAGCAAAATTTGCCCACGCCTTAGCCAATCCTGGACATTGGTTAACGCCGAATTGTAAAAGTTTACCAACAGCTGAATCCGACAAAGGTATTACATTTTCCGAAACATTATTGTCTACTAAGCCTATCTCAGGTAGAGCAGACACCAGTTTTAGCAGTGGGGAGTCGCTTTCCAGTATATCTTCATTTTCATTTTGGACCCACTTTGATAGCGTAAGTAGCATCCTGGTTCCCTTCTCGCGTAGTTCATAACTTTGTTCTCCCATGGCCAGTCTTTGTGAAAATCCAAGAGAAATACTGGCACATAGGTTTATGGCTCGTTTTCTTAAATCTTCTCTAGTATATGTAACTTTGCAAAGCTCTGTCAGTGCAGTTGCATTATTCAACGTCCATATGTCCATATCGTAAGTATTGGGAGACGCAATCAAAATTTCACTTAACTCATCTAAGTTATCAAAGTTTAAGCACATTTGTAATGGTTGGTTCTGCTTAAAATGTTTTAATAGTTCTCTTTCCGCCATTTGTGTGTTTACATTCTTGCGTGCACTCCTTATTATGTCTAAGCGAAGACACTCGTTATAAAATATGTTTTCTTCCGTCATATGCATTTTTGAAAAGTATTGATGCCACCACATCACTCTACTTAGATTTTTCATGTCAGTTCCATAATTATTTTCTTTTATAGCTGGCTTAAAAGGATTTACAATTGCTTTTCCATTATGTATGACATTTATCAAACCATGAGTAGCTAACTGAAGAACAGCAATTTCTTTTAGAAAAGAAATTGCATTAGTTCTTGAAAATTCTTCTGTGCTATGATTTAAAATAGCTTCACAACTGTTTAGGACGTCCATGTACTTCTGATCGTAATCGTAATGAAAAATATTAAGTGCAGCGCCTTTAAGCGTTATTTCTATTTTATTCAGTACTTCTTCATAAGAATTATTACTTTTGTGTATTTCCTTTGCATCGACATCTAGCACATCCCAGTTACTAAGTTCTGGAACTTCCATACCTTCTTCAAACAATTTTAATGCATGCTCCAAAGAATCTGTACGCGACTGTTTTTCGTTTTCTTTTTCATTCCAATTTTGAAGCTCCTCCCAACTCTGAATGCTTTTGTAACACTGCGTAAGTTGTTCACTTACAAATTTATTAATCTTGACGTCATTTTTAACATTATTTGGCTTGTCTTTTTCTTCTTCATCATTTTTAGCTTCATCGTGACGTTGGTACAAGTCAATGGCGCCCTCAAATCTCGATTTTGCTTGTTCAGCGGCAGCCTTTAGCCAAGGAATTTTGACATCAAATTTCTGTTTTATCCATGCATAGAGCCCACTTATGACTTCTGGTTCCTGTATTTTTATTAAAGCCCTTGCCATGCTCATTGCTATTACTTCGATATCGTTATTCGTTTTTGCTTTTAAAGCATTCTGAAGTATAAATGAACCGTGACAAATTGCAGCACCGTATTCTCCCGAATATATACTCACGACCAGGGCTGCTGGTCGAATTCTGTTTTGCCATTCGCGACAGGTTGGCCAGTTTGTATGGAAGAAAGTCTTCACAGGTTTGGGTACTACCGTAAGAACTGTAGCTGTTCCGTCTGCGGCGTTGAAGGTGTACTTCTCTAGGAACATCATAAACTCAATGAGCCATCTAGCCCTGGTCTGCTCCGCGACAACAACATCGTGAATTTTCTTTTGGTCCCCACTGACATATTTTGATTCAACTGAAGATATTTCCCTTGCGATTCCTTTTAAAGTTCCTTCTATTTTAGTGAATGTCTCCTGTGGTTTGCCAAGAGCTGTTCTGAGTTTTAGTGATATACAAGTGTGAGCTAATTCTGAAAGAGCCCAGCTAATAGTCATTGATGTGAAGCTTGTAACACATTGTCGAAAAAATAGATGATTACATTCATCACCCTCTTGGGCTTGCAATGGCCAGGATGACATAAATATATCGAGCAAAAAGCTCTTTTCTTCATTATTGACTAGCATTAAACTGTTCATTATAACCTTAAAGTGATGTGTTGGTAAGACTTGAAATGATCCTTTGGTCAAATAATCCTTGAATGAATTTAATTTTGTGTCCCAACTTATATTGCACGGAGTTGTTTTACGGTTCGTAAATATTTTCACAACTTGCTTGTCTAATTCTTGCTGAACAACATCCCACGGCAGTTTAAAAGCCACTTGTTTACTCAGCTTGGCTACAGTTTTGTTTCCACTGTCAACATGAAGCATGCATAAAATTGCCAAAGTCTTATATAATAAAGCATTACAAACTAAGTTGTTATTGTTCAAAAGAAAATCAAAATTCTTTAGCACAAGTAAGACTATGTCATCATCAAAGCTGTATCCGAGTTTCAGCATATTTGTTATCAGCACAAGAATAGATACACTCACTATTGGCAAATACTTGTCCAGCTGGTTAAATATATCAAAGGCCCAATTTAATAACAACAATGTTGTCTCTTTCGGTACTTGTTCATCTAGAATCATACCCAGTGTATTCAAAATAACTGCAAGATGGCCTGAAGTTGGGCTTTTACTGGAAACCTCACCTAAATTCAAGTTGGTAAGGCCAAAAAGGTCACTGGCTCTCTGTTGGGTGCTCGATACTAAATCACTTGAAGATATGAAATGGTTGTTCTTCTTGCAATGAGAGTAGAGGAGATAGAGTATGGCATAATGCAGGGCTGGTCTTTCTCTCGTCAAAGTTTTGTCATGTGGGCACATTTTTATAGCCAGTAACTCTAGTATACTAGGTTGCAGAGCCCACATTCCAATTATAGAATTGCTTGCATTAGCCAGTTCAGATAGGCACTGCAGGTAGAAAATGATATTTTTCTCTGCATCATCCTTACTTACTACTTCTGTATATTCAACTTGAGTGATGTGTATGTTAGGTACAATAACAGCAAAAGAATTTTGTAGGTCTGACAGAACATACTTATAGGTCTCCTGCAACAGTGGTATATTCTTTAGGTTTAACAAGTTGCTGTAAACAGTCATAACTGCCGTCATGACCTGCAGATTATTGGTATATCTTACTTGCCTTAATACAGAGTCTGGGCCAATGATTTGAGTGATGAACTCTATAGGTAAGTTGGAAGCAATTTCCTTTATAGTAGATGATATTAAATGAATGATACTCAGGCACACCAAGTCATCTACTTGCAAGTAGTTCTCCATCTCTACTCCTATAAGTTCAAACAGCAATGCAGAGCAGGAGGTGGATTTGGACTGTAAATATTTAAGCATCAGTATTATACACTCATTACCAGCCAGTATCAAATCAGTTTCAGCATCATCCTTTAAGGTATCCATAATAACTTGCAGTATCTTAGTCAAGGAGTCCACTAGAAAACTCCATGTGACAGTTTGGGAAACATTGGGATTCAGAAGGCTCCCCAAACTTCTGACCACTGTGTTAAAAACATTAAGAAATGAAGAGATCTTCTGCATACAATCCTCTTGAGACCCATCATCGGAGTCTTTGTTGTCTTTGGTTTCTAAGTCATTGCTGTAGGCTACCATATCTTCAATAAATTGTTTGAGCAAATTGATGGAGAATACAACATCCGCCTGCCAGTGCCGGCTCAGTTTATATAGGGACTGAAGAGCAAAGTCTTTTACATTCTTGGGCTGAGCGTTGTCCACATGCCAGCCGACTAAAATGTCCACAGTATCCACAAAGTGATTTGCAAAGTGTTCCGGATAAGAGTTGGATAACAGGATCATGGCATTGATGGCCGCCATGAATACTTCAGCAGAATCTGTCCCTTCAATTATGACTTGCAACTTCTCAAGTGCTAGCTCAGCGAAGTCCGACAAATGTGGGGTCTCGTAGTCAAGCTGAAATGTCTCAGTAAACGACAGTGTCAGCAAATGTTTGATGGATGCATTGTGTACAGAGTAGTTGGACTCAATCCACTCAAGATGTTTACGAAAATCTGGACCCATTATATAGCCGATTCTCCCCAGCACCACAGCAGCACTCTCCTTGGTCTCTAAACTTGGTGCATCATACAGAACATCTAACAACGAGTCAACGAGTATGTCATAGGATCTTCTAATGTATCTGGCGTTTTCGGGCATCATCACTGCGTCCTGCAGTTTGCTACAGATCAGAAGGGACTTCTCCACGTCGACCTCGGCGCAGAGGCGCCGCAACAGTTTCGATATGCGCGGGTCCTCCGGAAGATTGACGACTAAATCCGATCTCTCGTAGTATTTGTTACTGTTTCCCTGCGACCAAGAGTCGTTACTGGCCGCGGTAAGCGGTTCGTGGTATTTGTAGGAATTGTCTTCGCGGTCCCCGCGTGGCGGGAAACCACCTCTGCCTCGCGTTCCACCTCTCCCGCCGCCTCGGGAGTGCCGGAACTCGGTGACGCGACCCCGAGACCGGAACCGGGGGTCTCTCGGCCCCCCGAAAGACGACGGGCCATCGTAGGACCCGATATAACCTCTGACCTTATCATCCGCTGTGTTTTCATGTCCGATTTCTTCCCTATCCGAAGTATCATCAGTTACTTTCGGGTTTTTCACTCTACTATTTGCATTGGTGGACAGCATTACTAAAACTTCTAATCAATTTTATTTTAAAAACACACATTGCCAAGGAATTTCATCAAAATTATTGCCAAAATCGGGGCTCACAATTTCTGTAAACCAAAGATCTCTCGCCAACAGTGAAACAGACACCTATGACAATTGACAACAATTAATGTCATTGCTTTTTTTTCTTATTATGGCACTGCGGCTATTTAACAATTTTTGCCCGATATCAATAATGGCAACTTAAAAAATAAATAAATAGCCGTTCAATCAAACAGCTAGCTAGCCCTTTGACTTAACAACGCCATTCAATCACACGGCTTTACGTCGTTTAGTCGACTTGTTAACTACAACGTTCAACACTACAGCTAGACGACGTTTAGCCAACTGGTTTAATGGCAAATTAACTGGGGTGACTATTAGTTTAATATGTAATTTGGGAGAATAGGAAAACTTTTTGTATTTTTAAATTGAAAGATTATTCTCGTATTAAGTTTAAGGGGTGACCAAAAGTTTAATGCAATAAATAAAAATAAAAAATTCTGAGGCATGTTTTCGCTGGCTGCTGCCGCAGCACTGTCACAGTTTTAACCTAACCTACTTTTGGACTTTCTGGATTGTGTTTGTTTTTGTTTTGGCGCCACGTTCATAATATGAACGTGGCGAGAATATATTATGCGTGTGGCGTATATATTATAAAGCCTTGTCGAGCTGTCATAAAGTTTAGTAATATATTTTTATTGAATATTAAAAGAAAAAGTAATCTAGTGGATTTCTAGGGGGAAATCAAATTAGTTCAGGGATACGGCGCGGCCGAGACCATCTGGCAACACTGCTGAATTTTTATTTTTGATTGGAGCAAAGGACTCGTTTCCAGCTCCCAATAAATAAAAAAAAATTTTTTTTGATGGTATTATGTACATAAAATAACCTAACTTTCACGTGTTTTCTAGTTTTTTTGTGAATTTTTTTGTACTGTTACACGGCAACTGAATACGATTCAATTTTCCAATAATATATTCATGCACCTACTGAAAAATGAAGTCCACAAAACAAACGAAACCACATAATTTGAAAGGTATAAAGTACCCTTTGATTTTACCAACTTATTGTATTTTTGCTGACTATATTTTTAATAATCTTTTCTTTTTTACATTACAGCACTTGAGATTAAACTTAACGAATCCTCGATAAACCCACACACAATATATTTTAAAGAACACACTGTAAGAGAACAGAGTAATGATAAACCCCCAGGAAGGACTCTATTCCTGATAAATATACCACCTTACGTCGATGAAAAAGGAATAGCAAATGCGTTCAGTGAAGCTGGCGTTGTCGACAATGTCATTTTCGCCTGTAAACCTAGCCCAAGCGAAGTCAAAACTCACAAATTTATCAAAGAACACTTACAACCTTCTTTTAGGGTTTGCTACATGGTGTTTAAAAAAGTGGCGCAACTACATAAGGCACTAACACTAACAAAATTACGTCCAATTACTTCTAATGATCATCAAATTTTAGTTGGTATGAAAAAATGGGCTGAGGAGTACAATTCGTCTGTAGTGCCATCTAAAGCATTGAAGGAAAGCATAGAAAGTTTCATGAGAGTACATGACAAAGAAATGAAAGAAATTGAAAAGATTAGCAAGAAATTGGAGAAAGAAGATGATGATGGATGGATAACCGTTACAAAGAAAGGCAAAGTTCAAAGTTTTGCTCGTTCAGAAAAAGTGGAAAACAAAATCATGGCTAAAGAAGAGAACAATAAAAAACGAAAGGAACTTAAAAACTTTTACACTTTCCAAATAAGAGAATCAAAAATGAAACACATTGTTGCATTGAGGCAAAAGTTTGAGGAAGACAAAAAGAAGATAGCTCAAATAAAACAGAGTAGGAGGTTTAAACCATTTTAAATAAAAACATCATGTAGTAAAGAACTTAATGTGCTTTATTTTGATACTTTATCATTAGAAATTATTATATTATTATCTATTTACAATCTTAGAACTTCTATTTTTATACCTGCCAAAAAAGACCGATTTAATAGTTAAACTGATTCATTGTGGATGGCATGTTTCAGTGCCATCCCTTTTTTTGCATGTGGCGTGAGGATTTGTGTTATTTTAAAATCAATGATAACTCCTACAATTAAGCTTTAAAAAAGTTTTTGCCCAGAATCTATCTTCATTTTTTACGTATATTAATCTCGTAGCCTTCGTTTTTGGATATTGTAAGATTTTTTATAGAATAGGGCCCACCAACCTTTTTGAAAGTCGCATTTATTTTGTAATGAAGCGTCATATTATGATAATAAATTATAAATATGTTATACCACAAACAATTTTTGAAAAGTGTATCAATTAACTTCTATGGTGCTAATAAACTACTGCACAAAAAAACAATTTTTTTTCAATTGCTAATTAGTTGAAAATTTTACGAGGAAAACCAAAATAAGATTTTTAGATCTAATTTAATACCTTAGTCCTCATAATCAAGCAAATCATTAGAAAATGCAAAATAAGTTAGAAAGGTTTAGCATTACTGTATTTAAAAACTCACTTAACGCCCATTTCTAGAAATACACTAAGACTGGGTTGCACCAACTAACTTTAACTTTATCCTTAACTATAACGGAAAAATTGACAGATGTTGTATGAGAATATGGGGTGTTTGGACGCCATATTTAACTTTAACTTTACCCACGCCTCTAGTGCAACCCAGTCTTATTTTGCTACTTCTAATCACCTAAAACAGGGTGCCGGACCGTTCACGTCAGATTTCAAATGTAAAATAAAATAAAAGTATTTAAGCTTTGAACATGTAAAAAATTGTCAAAATACTGTTCTTTTCCGCATGGCTGAAGATACAGATGCGTGTCGTCTAATCGTATGGCGTTGGGCACTAAACAGTGTCACGTTATTTTTGTTCAACGCGACGCCACAGTTAGAAGTTAGCAAAATTAGAATCGCAATGAATCGGTTAAAACACAAAAATATTATAAAACAATGCAAAATATATAGCATTATTTTCTCATCCATCCATCAGTATTTGTATTACTGTCCTATTTCCATATAAGACTTATCACAGTTTTTACATCTCTAGTAAACATCAAAGACTTTGCTGATGCTTTTGTATAATGATCTTCAGCAGTCTGTTCTCTGGTAATGTGTCTAGGGCGGTGAGGAGGTTTGTAATGTTGCCATACACACAACCAGCTGCCAGTGCCACTTGTACTGCCTGGCCCACTCTGTCCAGACAATCCTGAAATTATTCAACATTAATTATAAAACATTACAATACATTCCCTACTACTAATACTAATAACAAATTTAATATTCCCTTAACATTGCTAAGGGAACTAACTCAACAGACAACAGTACCATATAATAATATTAACAAAAATATACTTTTATCTATCAAAACTATATTTGTTTTTCATTTTGATAACAATATTGTGTTTGGTAATCCGTAATAATAATAAAAAAACCCACAATCTTATAATCTTTATTTCATGAATTAGGGGTAATAGACTTGTTATAAACTCCTCAATTTGACTCATACTACATACCTGTAGTTTTGGATGTATAGTTAAATCTAACCCTGTCGCATGCAGTCTATGGGCATGTGCCTGGAGTTTAGGCGCGAGAGCTGCGAGGCGCGCTGCAGCTAGCGCCGTCGGCGGACCGTGAGGCCGCCAGCCACCACGGAGACTGTTCAGCACACCCAGGTGTAGCTGCCAATACAAAGCCTGAGTACTCTCTGACTTGGCCACCGGCTTCTTTATATCCTCTTCCAGTTTTAACTTTTTGATTGGTATTTCTTGGTCATCATCTACAAGTTTATTTTATGTACATTGTACAACTTGGTTATATCATGCATAATATCAATTAGCTAAATGCTTTCTGAATGTAATTATAGCTATTTTAATTGTTATTTTATTGTAGAACCTTATCAATTATCTAGAAAATATGCTAAGACTATCTAATGAAATTTTTTCTTGGATTTTACCTACCATCTTCCACATACAGTGGTGCTAAAGAACACCAGTGTATAAGTCCCGCTAAAGGGGTTACAGCCGCCATAGGTATAGCCCCACTGGGTAGGGCAGCTGGGTTCATTTGTGCAGACATACACAATGTCGGGTTTGAACACACCTGAAATATGTATAAAATAATTATTTTTTGGAGAAAATTACTGTAATTGAAGTTCTTTTGCAATGCGAATTTAATTTAAAATGAAGCATGCAATGTCTCAAAATATCCATGTAAACCAGCACATTTACCTACTTTTAAAGTTTAATGATATATGTATAAGGTTACTTTTAAATATTATCTTACCCAAGAAGTGATGACCTCCAGCAAATTTCTGGGAGGCAGTTTCTTCTCATTTATCCCATCATGCATGTACAGCTCAGTGACTGCTGTTATAAAGTTGGATACAAATTGGGGAGCTGTGGTTGCCAAGGACTTTAATGCAGCTTGGTTGGTGGTATTGAGATGAAAGTGGTCACGGATGATGTTCTCAACAAGTTGCAGAGACTGCGGTGAGGAGCTACCCATCTGCTGCAACCACACACCAACTGCTAGGAGCACCTGAAATTAAGCAGGACAAAGTTACATTTTAAATGAATGTATAGTAGTACATCAATTTCAATGTAATTGATAGTAAAATATATTAAACAAATTATATAATATAATAATATATTAAATAAAAAATCTTAACATGTTTGCTGTGGTACGAGAACTTATGAATCTCGTGTGTGACTTTCGTCCGGTGCGGAGGGGAATTTGTATGTTTTACTTGTTCCGGCAAATTAATTTTCTAATTTTTTCAACTTAGAGTAAGATAACAGCTGAACTTATGATGATGAGGTATGTTTGTAGTTATATTTAAGTTTAAGTTTCAACAACATTAGGACTACTACCTATATTTTGTAAAAAAATATTGACTTTATCATATTTTTTTCAACTCTTGTCTCTGGGACTCAGTCTCATCTCAGACTGGCCGTGTAAACATTGTCTAATAGTATCTAAGATTCAATAAAAAAAACTATAATCCATTTTCAATTTGTCTCATTGTTGTTAAAGAGGCCCATTCACGGCAGGACTGCTATACAGACTTCAACCATAAATAAAAGAGTATAATTCGTATGTATAGGCTTGTCACTCAAAAATCTGTCATTTTTCCTAGTGTGTAAGTTGTAGTGTGTGTAATGTTTTGTTTGTTAAAAAAATGTATGATAAAAGCATAATTCCAAAATAATATTAGCTCGATGCACTCCTTCACCATATAAACTATAACTGTGCAAAATTTCATTCACCTATGTTTCCCCATTTTTCGTCAAAAGGGATACAAAGTTTTTTTCTCACGTATTAATATATACATATTTAAAATTACGAGATCCAAATGAACTCATATATTAGTGTTCAATTGTGCAATTACGAGGCCCTAAAGTTCTTGTAAATTTCTTTTGAGTTTATCTCAATCATTTTTACTGCTATCTCTGGGTGGGACCACATACTACAAGAGACATTCATTGTTTATCATTTCATATAAATAAAACATGAAATCAGTCAGTTTTCAGAAAAATATTAAGGTTTTAAGGAAGCAACTCAAACGAGATCTAAAAAGTATTGGTGCGTCACTGCAAAAGGAAAAATATGCATACTTTTCAGTCTCGTACAAATTAGTTTACACAGCGAATGTGTTAAAATCAAAAACAATGAAGCTTACAGGTGTACTAGAGGCAGACACAGCCATACTAGCTAATATACTCAAAATCTTCAGCTTTCTTTGACTCTCCATGCCACCAAACAGTGATAAAAATATTGTGTTCTTGGTAGTCTCATTTGAACATGAGGATATATAGTCACATATAATATCTATAAGCTGCAGCTCCTGCAAGGAGTTTAGGCCTCGACGTCCACGTCTATCAGCTTCACAGAATACGAACTCTGATATAATATCCATTGCAATATCAAGCTGTTTACTTGAAGGTGCTGAGCGGCCAACCAAAAGTTGTTCTGTGAACATAGTTCCATAAAATTTAGATCTTTCCCAAATGTAATTTTAAATATAAAATGCATAAAACCTACCAATTTTGGGAAAAGCTTCTCTAGCACAAGTTGGAAATTCATGTTTTCTCAAGGTATGCTTTAAATCGGATATCGACATTTTCGGTTGTGTTTATTATGAGCCGGTTTTGTTCGCAATATGTTCTGTTTTCAGTTTTTATGTAAAATGTAAATCTTGTTCGTCCTGAATAAACTTAGAGAAAAACCGAATAAAAGTAGTAATTAGTAAACTAGTAATTAGTAAAAATGAAATCACAAAAAATTAAAAAGCATAAAATATGAAACCATAATAAAGGCGTCCTGGACAACTGACCAGTGTTGCCAACACGATTCATACAAAATTAGCTAAACTGGTGTTAAAATTTTGCCAAAATTATGCCAATTGTTATAAAATTATGCTAAAAAATTATGCTAAAACTTTTCATAGTCTAATAAAACGTTATTTAAATTTAAATCTTTAATAAAAAAACTTGAGAGGTGTCAAGGGATACCCGGATGGAACGAAGTTTTAAATAGGAGTCTATTTCTATAGAGAAAAACATACATCGGGTATGTATTTCTCAATACTAGAGGTCACCCAATGGTCAAAATTCGACCTTAAATAAAAAAATATAAGTTTCAAACGCTTTTCTATCTAAGTCAAAATATTGACTTTATTATTTTTTAGACATTCCTGCGAGAGTCACAGATTAATTAAGTCAAATGATGACAGACTGGCCATGTATTATTTGTATAACAGTATTTACGATTCAATAAAAAAACTAAACTATCAACGCCCTCTGCCTCTACCATGCAGTCCATGCAGGTATTAATAAAAAAGTGTCGTTACAACTTTATCAGTCTAGCCCAAGGCGCAACGCGGGATAAGGAACTTCGTTCCAATAATCAACAAAATCTCGATTTATTTTATGTTTTAATCAATTACATTATCGAACAAATTATTATCTTGGTCTTCATCGATGGCTGATGCTGCTGATGTACATGTAAACTTATACTTAATAGAAGATTCATTGTCCAAACTATAGCTGTCCTTGGTAGTTGGTACCTATCTATAGACCGCAATACGTTATCCGTTCCGTTATCCGGAACTGAGCACGAATAACAGCATTTCCTTATCCTCTTTAGGCCGAATTTGATGTATAAAATAGCATTTAAAGTTTTTTTACTGACAAACGGTTGCGAAGTCTTTACCTATCACATTCATTTGGCTGAAAACGCGTTCAATTTCGGCGTTAGAATGTGGTAGTGGTAATAATGCGTAATACTTTCACTCTTTTCAGAGTAATTATACGTGGGAGAGCCATGCTTCGGCACGAATGGGCCGGCTCGACCGGATAAATACCACGTTCTCACAGAAAACCGGCGTGAAACAGCGCTTGCGCTGTGTTTCGCCGAGTGAGTGAGTTTACCGGAGGCCCAATCCCTTAACCCCTACCCTTTCCCTTCCCTACCCTCAACTATTCCCTTCCCTTCCCTTCCCTTCCCTACCCTCCCCTATTACCCTATTCCCTCTTAAAAGGTCGGCAACGCACTTGCAGCTCTTCTGATGCTGCGAGTGTCCATGGGCGACGGAAGTTGCTTTCCATCAGGTGACCCGTTTGCTCGTTTGCCCCCTTATTTCGTAAAAAAAAAAAAAATTATTACCCTGTTATGGTAATTTTTTATTAAATAATCATATGCTAAAAAATATGCTATATGCTAAACAACAAATAAATATGCTAAACAACGTAAAAATATGCCAAATTTAGCATAAAATATGCTAAATTGGCAACATTGCAACTGACTGAACAGTCACAAGACGTAGTAGACATTTTTTTTTTAAGATTTATTTAATGGCCCGGTAACGAGACTAAAGCCAAGTCTAGCTAGACTCTAATACTAACACTACTAACAGACGTCTATCAGACCACAGAATATAGATTACTATAATCAATAATATTTACTATACTCCACTCGGGCTAACGTGTCGCTACTCGCTAGCGACTGTCAAAAAATGGACTCCCTGTCAAAAACTTGTCATTTCCATATAAAACCACGATTTTCACTGCTTATTTTCACGGACGCTTCAAAGCTTTTGGAGAGTGACTGTGTTGGTGTGGCTGTTTGGATACCGAAAGTTAATGTGATTTTAAATTTCAAATTACCTCCAAACTCCTCAGTGTTTACAGGGGAAACCTTGGCAATTTTGGAGGCACTCTCGTTTGTTGAATCCCACCACCTCAACAAATCCATTATACTTTCGGATTCCAAAAGTGCCTTGGAAGCCATAATCACCAATCAGTTTCGCTCCAGATGCAAATTTCCACTGGTCTTGAAAATAAGACAGCTTCTCTTCAGGTGTCACACACAAGACTTACAAGTAATTCTAGCTTGGATACCGGGGCACAGCGGAATTACTGGTAATGAGGCTGTAGATTCTTATGCTAAAGACGCTATAAGTACAGGAGTGTCAATTCAATATACAGTCTATTGCCAGGATTTAGTTCCGCTGGCCAAAACCCACATGTACAATAGCTGGCACAATATATGGGTCAGAACTAGTGAAAGTAAAGGAAAACACTATTTTAATATTCAAAATTTTATTCCAGTAAAGCCATGGTTTTTTAAATTCAAAAAGGCAAGCAAAACAGTGTGTTCAACAATTTGTCGCATGAGGCTAGGACACTGCTGCACGCCTGTTTTCTTAGCAAAGATTAGGATCCGAGATAGCTCCTTATGTGAATGCGGCCTAGACGAGGGCACTCTAGACCATATTTTTTTCTCTGGCTAAGATACCAACCTTCCTTATACGATTTCCTTCCCCCTACTATTCCTCGCCCTATCAATTTTACTTCAGTTCTGTCCTCTGTAAATACTCCCTTAGTTGAAACTTTATGTTCATACATTTATACTAACAGTATTAAATTGTAAGGTGTATAGGACTAACCCTAGATTTTTCAACAGTCACCACTCACCGTACGCGTCTCATCATACCGTAACCTTGTTTCTTCATAAAGCCATCTCATAAAGTAAAGTCTTTGCCAGAACACTCTGATACTGGCAACTCACAAAGGAGCCATTAATAAAAAAGACAATATCTGACACTTTATTGTCAATCGCGGTTTATATGGAAAATGAAAAGTTTTTGACAGGAAGTCAACGACTGCTAGCGACAAGTTAGCCCGAGTGGAGTATAGTATAATATATTATATTGTATCAGACAGACAGACAGACACACTTTCGCATTTATAATACTTGAACGGACGTGCTGCAGTGAGCAGTCATGAGTCAGTCCCCTGCGGGCCTGTCTCAAGCTCTTCCGTGAAACTAATTCCGAACAAAAAAAAATTGGGTTCCAAAGGGTTCATTTTCGCTCAAAACGACCCTTGACGATGGGTCAAAGTTTTTTTTTAAATTTTAACGTAACTATATCGCTAAAGCCATGTTCGGAAAGTTTTCAGGAGAGAGTAGAGACAAAAAAACTTTATAGTATTATTTCATTACAAATAATATTTTAAATAAATAACACTTAATGAAATATTTTGATTGGCAAATAAATTGTTTTAAATGAAAGGTCAAATGATTTGTCTTATAAAATATAATAATTAATATTAATTTTCATCTCTCCTATACCTGTTGACTTACTCGTACTTGACTAAGCATTAAGCGGTACTGTAACCTAATGTTTATATGTATATTGTGACAATAGTCAATATTCAAAGTATGTGGTTTTGTTATTAAAATATGATTCAATGTGAAAACTCAAATATAATAAAAGTTTAACTAAGTATATTAAAATATGATTACTTATGTAAAAAAAATGTAATACTAAAAACGAAACAAATATAATATTATGTATTTTATTTGTAAAATAAATGTAAATATAAACAATAAAATTATTTTATTTACGACTTGAAGAAAAGGATCGTAATATCCAAGTTCGGTTCAATGTACCTATGTATAAAAAAAATAGTTCTTTTTTAAAACTTTTCTCAAAACGCTCAAAATGATCCATAATCCGTTCCACTTGGGTTTGTATCACTGACGCTCACATGCTAGTGGAACGGGAAAAACTACATAGTTTTTTTATAAATATTTTTTAAAATTTTGCAAAAAAAAAAGGCATCGGTGTCGTCGCAGAAATCGTCACTCGTGTGAAAAGTGAAAACGTTCGAAAACGACAGAGTGTGTGATGTCTGTCGTGCAATTTATATTTGTCTATGAATCGTGTCGTGTCGTGTGACTCGTGTCTCGTGTGAAAACTCCGTAAACATCATTGAGGTACTATCAGTGACCTCCATTAGACAAGTGGTGGAATGGAGATCAGTAGGTCTATAATTACTGAGCCTTATATCGGTGTATAAGCGTCAAAAGCGTGTAATGTTACGTCCTACTTAGTAGGACATAACAAAGGAGTCGACCTGCATATTTCATGTAATAAAAGTGTTATCATAGGTTTCTATAGAACATTTAATGCTAGACATTGTTGAGTTCTGTGGTTCCGCTAAATAATAAACAATAAGTATGGTCAAAGAATGCCTCAAACACGTGGATTTAACATTAAATACGTAAGTTTTGAACAACGGTTTTTGGGCTTTTCAATCGGTATTTTTGTAAACTAAAAAGATAATTTATAAGTTTATTAATCCCTTATTCGTGCTATATAAGGCATTAGTGCTAAAAATGTCAAATCAGTTAATAATTTAAAATTGCTATAAAAATTGCATAGCTTTTTACGTGTGTTTACGGATTCTCATCACTTGAACTATAGCTAATCGATATCATGAACTAATTAACTTTCTTTCCTGTTTTATAATGTGCTTCGAAATAATCGACAAATAGAAATATTCAAGAAAATAAACGCACACTACTTGTATGAAAAAAAGCACAAAATGGCCACGTGATGACTGGCTAAGACTACATCTATACTATATACTTTATCTATGGTAAACATTGAGGTACGGTACTTAGACTGGGTTGCAGTTAGTTGCACCAACTAACTTTGACTTTAACCTTAACTATAACCGGAAAAATTGACAGATGTCGTATGAGAATATGGGGTGTTTGGACGCCATATTTAACTTTAACTATAACCACACCTCTGGTGCAACCCAACCTTAAATGTTAATGTGTTCTGTGGTCAAAATTGTCAAAATTGTGTGGTTGGTTTTGGTTGTGGTTAGTTTGTTGCTGAATTTTATTTTAATAAATTAGGAAAACTAAAAAAAACTATGGAAGTAATTGTGGCAAATGTGGATCATATAAAATTTGATATAGATTTTGCCCTCGAGCAACAATATGGAGCGCTACCACTACCGTTCCCCGGAATGGACAGTAAGTGTCTGCCTAATTCGTTTTCATCGGTCGAAATTGTTAATTGACTTATATATTAATTTGTAATGTCTTTTACTATCTTAGAATCTACAGCGGCTGTGTGTGAGTTTTTTGGTACACCGGTGGGCTGTAACAACGGCCCACAGTGTCCCTACAGGCATGTACGAGGCGATCGAACCGTCGTATGCAAGCATTGGCTCAGAGGACTGTGTAAAAAGGGCGACCAGTGCGAGTTCCTGCACGAGTATGACATGTCCAAAATGCCTGAGTGCTACTTCTATGCTAGATTTAATGCTTGTCACAACAAAGAATGTCCATTCCTGCACATAGACCCTGAGAGCAAAATAAAGGACTGTCCATGGTAAATATAATTGATCCTACATGTACCTACAGTACTATTTCACTTACAGTTCAAATATCTTTTTCTTTCAACGCCCAAGTGGCCGTGATAACTATAGATAGCTATTGTGGTTTTTTCATGATCGAAGGATTAATGCGTCAATACAAAACACACATTTGACAAGTTGTTAAATGTGTGTTTTGTATTGATGCACCCACTTCGCAGTCGCGTGGTGCGTAGGTTTGGCCTAAGCCTAATCATGCCATTTAAACATGTTGTTTATATACATTTTATTATGTTTTAGGTATGACAGAGGTTTTTGCAGACACGGGCCTCATTGCAGACACCGCCATGTCAGAAGAGTATTGTGTATTAACTACTTGGCTGGATTCTGCCCCGATGGCTCCGGCTGTAAATACATGCATCCAAGATTTGAATTACCAGCACCTCCTGAACAAACCAAGGATGCCAAACGTCTTCCAGTATGTCACTATTGTTCCGAGGTGGGACATAAAGCGTCACATTGCCACAAGATGCCTCCTGAGGTAAGAATCGGTCAAAAAATTTTATGGTTTCTAAATAGCAACAGCTTTCTTGATTCTTCAGAGTTATATAAATTGTGGTCTGAAGGTTTTTCTTTTATTTAATTTGTATGATTTTGAACACTGTTTTTTTTTTTATTTTACAGCAAAAGGAGCAAGCTCAAAAACAGGAAGAAGCTAGATACCGAGCTCTTGGGTATGTCAAGCCAGCTAATGAAAATGATGACCCTCAACGCCTACAACGGCTTATGCACAAGCCTCTGGAAGAAGTGACCTGCTTCAAATGTGGCACCAAAGGGCACTATGCTAATAAATGCCCCAAAGGACATTTGGCCTTCCTTTCGAACCAGCAAAACCAAAACCAAAACCAGAACATGGGCGGATTTAAAAAACCCAACTAGTATAAATGAAGCCAAAGTAATGGGCTTCAGGAGACAAATGTGATTGTGGAAAGTGATTTAAAAATAAAATAAATATTCAGTTTAAACTTATAAAATCTTACAACTTACAATTAATCTACAAAGTTAATATAATAGAAAGGCGACATACATTTATAAAGTTAACTGATTTGTTGCGATGTCTAATTTTGCTAACTTGCTGCATACCATACTTTTCTCGCAGCGGTTTGCGGCTATTTCACACCCCCTTTATCTTCGATGTTAACAAAGCTAGGGACTTAGAATTTCGGTCACTAGGAGCAAGTATTGAAACTAGCTTAAGGCGGGGATTAATCTCAATCCAAAACGATAACCTTGCAGACAGCCAAAGACCAAGCGTATACGCACTGCAATAATATTCATTTTAGCTTAGCATAAAACTGTAGTTACTCGGGTGGATCTTCTCTATTTTTATTTTTTTATAAAATATCTTTGAAAATAAACATTAAGAAACAAAATTGTTCGTTTAAGGACATTTGAATATAGATTTACTAACAATTTATTCAAATAAAATGTAAAATTATCCTAGTTAATACTTATATTTTGATGAAATAGATTTTTATCGGAGGTGAGTTTGTAAATTAATTACAGCCAAAGTATTACATTCTATTAAAATGTTTATGGTTTAAGGTATTTTAAATATTGTGCTTTATATCTCATATTTTTTAACACTTCGTTATTATATTGGAACTAGGTAAACCGGGAGTCACGGAATAACAAATTGGGATTTATCCTCGTCTTAACCTCCAAATACCATGAAATTTCGATAAATAGTTTAATAGTTACGGATGGTCAAAGTTACTACATTTTGTCACTCACTGACTGACAGATCATCAAAATTCTAAGGTACTTCTAGCAGACTTAAGATCCTTAAAATTTGGTACCCGGATAGATCTTTATTCAGAATGAAAGGAATTAACAAAAAATTAAAACCGACTCCCAAGGTAAAAACAATAATAACATCCTTAAATTAATATGAACTAAAAAGTATTAAATAACTTTTCCTATCTAATAGTGCATTTTTCCGTACATATTTGGCTAAAACTCAACTATTTCTGTACTCAATCTTCATAATTTTGAAGTCGGTACCAGATATAGCTGAATCTTCAGTCTGCCAGAATATTTGAAACTTTTGTAACTGGCACTGTAAAGTCTAAAAGTAGGTTAGAACTTAGATCACAACACAGAGGGAGCCGAGCGAGTGAAGCCAGCGTGCTGCGGCAGCAGCCGGCGACCGTCACAGAAATAGGAGGGCTCGGGGGGCACAGCCCCCCGCCAAAACAAAAACAAACACAATCCAGAAAGTCTAAAAGTAGGTTAGAACTTAGACCACAACACAGAGCGAGCCGAGCGAGTGAAGCCAGCGTGCTGCGGCAGCAGCCGGCGACCGTCACAAAAAAAGGGGGGCTCGGGGGGTGCAGACCCCGCCAAAAGCCGCCGTTTATGAACCGATTTTCAAAATTTTTCTTTTGTTGTACATTGTATTGTTTCAAGTAGGTATCATGTTCACAAAAGTGGTGGTCTGGTGATGGAAACCATAAGAAATCGAGGTGACTCCTTGATATTCAAATGGGAACATATGGTCCCAGAAAACGTTCAAAATCTTTCGATTAATAACCTTCTTGGGATTCCAACCAACACGCCCAATTAATTTCAGCCATTTTCCTCTTATTAGAGGATCTTGAGGGAATCTGTAAAACAAATGATTATGATATATAAATATAAACCTTCCTCTAGTTTTAGAGTCACTCTATATCATAGTAGTTATATTATATTAGCTATATTATACTATACTATATTATATTAGTTAAAATAAGATAATATGTCCTTTTTAGTCCGGCCGCACATTATCCGAATTTCTGATAACAAAAATTCGGACGCCCCGCCCCGCTCATACATTTTGACACGTCAGAAATTCTTTTAGTATGATGGGTCTACAACAAAATGTATGAACAGAGTGCGTTCCGCCGGGCGTCCGAATTTTTCTGATCAGAAATTTCGGATAATGTGCGGCCGGGTTTAAGGTGATAAATATAAAGGTAAATGATTTTTATTTTAGTTTTATGTTATTGTAAAATATCGATAAGCATATCGATAAATTTGATTCAAGCACATTATACATACATATAGCGTGCAAGTATGTAAAAAAATTTGATGAAAAATGTTTCTTCAAAATTTGTGTAATATAAGAACAATAGTATTTTTAGGTACGCAAAATATGAAAGTAAAAGGGAGGATTCACAATATTTTATTTGAAATAGAGAACTAAAGACAGAATATAGCAAAAATAAACACATCGTAGCAATTAGGACATGAAGATTAATTACCTGTGAAATGTATATTTTTCAGGATTATTCTTATGATTTACACTGCAAATACTTAAAGCACAAGTCGCAATTTTTAAATATAATAATATTTATTTATAACAAACAAATTGAACATTAAATTGGAAATACCGAAAGGGCATAAAAACGACTGACGACTTTTGACGACCTGTCAAATGAAAGTGGTTACAATTATTATTAGACTGCCTCTCTCTTTTCATCTATACTAGTATTATAAATGCGAAAGTATCTCTGTCTGTCTGTCTGTCTCGCTTTCACGCCAAAACTACCGAACCGATTGTAATGAAATTTTGTATACAGATAGTCTTAAGTCTGAGAAAGGACATAGGCTACTTTTTTACTGGAAAAAAGGGTTGTAAGGGGGTGAAAATACGAAAATTTGTTCAAATTAAGTTAGTTCCAAAAATTCATACTAGATGGCGCCATGCGTCTCTTACATCGCGCTAACGCTTGCCCAACATCTTTCTATAAGAGGTGGTATCATCATACATTTGAGTTTCGATTTTTTTCGATTGTTATTTCTATTTTACGTTATTTAATAAGTCAGTACTTTATATTATATACAGTGGCGTAACCTTAAACCTATCAATGATAAATAGTTTATGGGTAAATTTGTGTAATCGGGGGGCTAAATAAGCTTTAAAATTTGGCATAAAATACAAAGTTTAATTTTAAAAAATGAAATATTATGTGCACACTGCACAGCGTTTTGATTTAATTGGTACCAGGGTTTTTTTTATAAAAGCTACACCAATTTTGTTGACATCGCGCGCTATAAACTGTAGTCCACGCGGACGAAGTCGCGGGCAACAGCTATAAATACTAAATAGTTTATGGCCTATGGGTATTTGCTATTGGGCAAAGCTAAAGTGGTGTAATGCATTATGCAACTAAGTTTTGTAACGCTAAATAAGCTTTAAAAGGTATAAAAAAGTTTAATTTAAAAAAAATCATATTATGTGCACACTACACGGCTGTTTTGGGTATTTTGATTTAAGGGGTACCAGGGTTTTAAAAAGCTTTTGACACCAATTTTATTGACACCGCGCGCTATGAACTGAAGTCCACGCAGACGAAGTCGCGGGCAACAGCTAGTCTTGTTATAATTCCATAAAGGATTTTCTTCTCTCTCGCACTCTTTGTTGGTCTTTAGCATTATAGGTTTATGGTATTATCTGGTATTATGCAGCACTGGTATTACCAAGCACATCTACTATCACGAAGAAACTAGCTGTAAATATAGATAGATACATAATAATTGTAAGTCATGTAGAAGTAGCCTTGCAAGCAGTCATTCAGGATTCTACTCCCAAGATGTGCCATCGTTTATGAAATCATTTTGGCTTTGGCACAAAACGTTCTTTGACTACTTTTTTAAATTTATTAATCGAAAGATTTTGAACGTTTTCTGGGACCATATGTTCCCATTTGAATATCAAGGAGTCACTTCGATTTCTCATTGTTTCCATCACCAGACCACCACTTTTGTGAACATGATACCTACTCGGAACAATACAATGTACAGCCAAAGAAAAAATTTGAAAATCGGTTCATAAACGGCGGAGTAATCGTTGAACATACATAAAAATATATCCACAGGCGAACGTCTAGACTCCTCCTCTTTGGAAGTCGGTTCAAAATAATTGTAATAAAATATTATGATATTTTATAATATGTATTTAATTTAAGAATAAAATATAATATACTATGTGTGTTTTTTACTTTCAACGTTTACTTTCAATGTAAGGACTGATTTACCAGATAGATTTTACCTGAGTAATAAATAAGTAACTTTATAATGTGTTAAGTGTAAATTATTTACCCCTATAAGAACCTCATGTCATAACATATCCGACGATTGAAAAATCATTCCAAAAGAAAATGTGTATCTACTTCTCAATCGTCACCTTTTTTTGCCAATTAAAATTTATGATACCTAATTTGAAATACAAATCTATCAAAGTTGCATATTATTTATTTCTTACAGAAACTCAGGTAAAATAACTCGAACGGACTAAACTATCGATAGCAAAATACTATACTATTGATAGTAAAATATACATCACTAGCACACGCACACATTAACAGATCAAAAATGGTCAAATCTGTAATTGACATCATAGCTCCTCATCTTGCAATGATTTTCAATGACTGCATAAAGAGTGGTGTTTTTCCTGACTTAATGAAGCACAGTAAGATTGTACCATTATTTAAAGCGGGAATTAAATCTGATCCAACAAATTATAGGCCTATATCGATTTTACCAACTCTTAGTAAAATTTTTGAAAAAATAATTTTAAAATAATTATTGGTACATTTTAATTCAAACAATTTATTACATGACAATCAATACGGATTTACTAAGGGTCGATCCACAACGGATGCTGGTATAGGTCTTCTTTGTAGTATATTTCAAGCTTGGGAGGAGTCGCAGGACGCTCTAGGTGTCTTTTGCGACCTCTCCAAAGCCTTCGATTGTGTGGATCATGCTACATTGATCAGGAAATTGCGCCACTTTGGCATAAAGGACTCAGATCTTAGCCTTTTGCCTTCTTACCTTATAAACAGGACTCAAAGGGTTGAAGTAAACGGTAACAGGTCCAATGGAACCAAAATAGAATTAGGTGTCCCACAGGGATCTATTTTAGGCCCATTTCTTTTTCTCATCTATATAAATGACTTACCTTACCTTGTTAAGGAAAATGATAATGAGATAGTACTTTTTGCTGATGACACTTCACTTATTTTTAAAGTGAAGCGACAACAGTCAAATTATGACGAGGTAAACAGTGCTCTCTCAAAAATAGTACATTGGTTTAATGCTAATAACTTACTTTTAAATTCCAGTAAAACTAAATGTGTAAAGTTCACTTTGCCCAATGTTAGGCAAGTCCAAACCAATGTACTATTGAATGATGAGAAGATGAATTTGGTAGACACCACTGTATTCTTAGATATAACACTTGATAGTAAATTACAGTGGGGTCCTCGTATTGTTAATCTTGCAGGTAGGCTCAGTTCTGCGGCATATGCAGTCAGAAAAATCAGAGAAATTTCTGATGAAGACACGGCACGATTAGTATATTTTAGTTATTTTCATAGCAGAATGGCATATGGAATCCTTTTATGGGGAAACGCTGCCGACATTAATACAATATTTGTGCTGCAGAAGCGAGCCATACGCTCTATTTATAAAATATCTTCTTTTGAATCTCTGAGAGATAAATTTAAAGAAATTGGTATTCTACCTGTTGCTTCTCAATACATTTTGGATAATGTAATATATGTGAGAAAAAATATAAGTAAATTTAAAGCTAAAAGTGACATTCATTGTAGGAACACCAGAAATAAGCACAAGCTGGATTTGCCGATGATCAGACTTAGCAAAGTTAGTAAATCGTTTAGGTTTATGTATACGTCTGTACAATAAAATCCCAGAAAACGTTCAAAATCTTTCGATTAATAAATTTAAAAAAGTAGTCAAAGAACGTTTGTGTGCCAAAGCCTATAAGGTCAATAAGGTCAATGATTTCATAAAAGATGGCACATCTTGGGAGTAGGATGGCTCCTAGTAAGGCTACTTCTACATTATTATATTATGACTTACAATTATGTATGGATGTTGACATTGTATAATTTTAAGTTACAATTGTAAATTTCATTTTAAAAAGATTAATTTTTTTCTCACTTTTTTGGTAAAAAGTGGGACCCCGTGCGAGTTTCTTACGCCGGTTCTTCTCGCCGGGATAGTTCCCGAACCGGTGGTAGGCACCATTAGCATCAACGTTCTGAAAGTATTTGTTACAAATCTATTCGGAAATAAAACAATTTTTATTTATTTATTTATTAAATCAACTGAAATATAAAAATAAATCAAAAACTTTTTAATTTCATAAAAATAAACCTTATTGCTGCTGCGGAACCCTTCACGGGCGGGTCCAACTCGCACTTGGCCGGTTAATTTTTATATAGGAGCCTTCTTAATTTTATGTAATATAACTATTTTTTATTACATGAAATATGCAGACCGACTCCTTTGTTATGTCCTACTAAGTAGGACATAACATTACACGCTTTTGACGCTTATACACCGATATAAGGCTCTCTCCAGTGTATAGTACCTCAATGCGGTAGGTACTTCATCACAGATTAGTTATATGTTGTACTTCATAAACAGCCTTGTCGAACTCTACACATGTTGCAATTTTTCTCCATTCTAAATTCTTGTGTTATAAATCTTAAGGTGGTTTTTGGAAATAAATATATTATATAATATATATGTGTGAATACATTATTCGCACTCTAAAACTTGTGTAGAAACCTTTTCTACCAGTTTCATCAAGTTTCCTCAGTGAAGCGAGCGATCGCCGAGAGGGTGAAATATTCTATTTACCTCTCGCTGAATATCACTTAAAATGGTACGTATTTATGGAAATAATGACTAATAACACATTGTTTTAGATGAAATGTAGTGCAATTCCTAGTATATGATAAATATAGTAGCCGTTTCAGTCGTAATTTATAACACGTGGTTTGAGGTTATGTTGAGTGTTGACATCGTGAAGCCTAATTTACAAACATTCAATTTATCGTGTAGGAAACAAAAAATTATGGAACGACAACATATTCTTATATTATTTTAATTAACGATTTCCATTTTTCAGGCCGAAGAAGGTAACGTTAATCCCAAAGCCTACCCCTTGGCGGACGCGGCGCTGACCGCTAAGATTCTGAATCTCGTGCAGCAGTCTGCCAACTACAAGCAGCTGCGGAAGGGCGCCAATGAAGCCACCAAGACATTAAACAGAGGACTGTCTGAGTTCATCATAATGGCCGCTGATGCTGAACCTTTGGAGATCGTACTGCACATTCCCATTCTGTGTGAAGACAAAAACGTGCCATATGTGTTTGTGAGATCTAAGCAAGCTCTGGGACGAGCGTGCGGTGTGTCCCGACCTATTGTGGCCTGCTCCATTACGATTAATGAGGGCTCGCAACTCAAACCACAAATACAAAGTATTCAACAAGAGATAGAGAGACTCTTAGTGTAGTGTGTATGTTAAACACTATATTTTGAAATACAAAAATCAAAATCTAATTGTTTATTTTATTACAAATGTTATAACATTTTATAAAATAGTAACAATAATAATTATTACCCTTGAAAAAGGTGGCGTGACGAGCTGGAGGCATACCAGCCAGGCTGGCTATCGGTGGCGCAGGAGCGAGAACAGTGGAAGATCCTGGGGGAGGCCTTTGCCCAGCAGTGGGACACTATAGGCTAATTATAATAATAATTATTAACTTGTCCCTTAATCAAATTATTAGTAGCAAGTAGAGAATGCAATCCCGCAAGATAATTTCAATCCCGGTATTTGCGGGACTGAACCATCACAATCCCGCTGGATCCCGGTATTTGCGAGATGCGGGTGGACTTAAACTTTTAAAATAAATTTTTATAATGACTTAACTTGATACACCCCGTTTTATTCTTAAAAATTCAAGTTAAACAAACTTAGACGGAAACTTTTTTACAAAGGTTTATTAATACCTCAGACTTAAGATATTAAATTTATAATAGAAAAACTAAAAAAATTTTGGAAATGGCTAGGTAATAATAAGAGTTAAAAAACACGCTTATTTCATCTTTTATTAACCGATTCAGTGCGGATGACACGGGAGCCGTTTCATACGCGTTTTTAACGTGGCGTATGACACGGGAGCCGTGTCATTTGAAAAACGATTGTATCTCCCTCAAACTACACTTTAGAAGTTTCTACTCTGAACAAAATCATCTTAATTTTCCTCGTAGAACAAGCCATAGGCTCCGCCTCTGAATATTCTGTGATTTGAAAAAAGTAGGGGCCGTCAAGCTTTTTTAAAAAGGTGCATTCATTGCAGATTATACGGCAGCCGCGTCTTATGGGTTTTTAACGTGTGGCGTATGACACGTGAGCCGTGTTATTTAAAAAGCGATTGTATCTCCCTCAAATTACACTTTAGAAGGTTCTACTCCGAACAAAACCGTCTAAATTTTCTACGTAAAACAAGCTTATAGGCTTCCTCTCTGAATATTCTGTGAATTGAAAAAAGTAGGTGCTGTCTCCTTTTTTAGCCATCCCAATAAACCATCACAATCCCGCTGGATCCCGGTATTTGCGGGATCCCGCAAGGTGAACTTAAACTTTCAAAATAAATGGTTATAATGACTTTACTTGATAGACTCCGTTTTAATCTTTAGAAACTCAACTAAAACAAACTTATTCTCACACTTTTTATTACAACGGTTTATTATTACTTTAGATTTTAGATGTACAATTAATAGAAGAAAAACTAAACATTTTTTGGAAAATTGTTACGTAATAATAATAGTTAAAATAAACTCAAAACATGCTTAGATATTTATTTTCATGTTTTATTAAAAAAATCAGTTTTTTACGAAATATAGGGAAAATTGTGCTAAAAGATTCCGTTACATAGTTATACCTAAGTTCAAGCTAATAAAAATATGTTAAAAAAGTTATGGTATTAATTTTGTCGTCTGCCAAACGGCTCCTGATATTCGACACAAGGTAGCCAGTAGCTAAAAAATTTCGCTCAGCTTCCACGCTGGTTGGTACAATTGTCATTTAAAGTTAAATATAGGTGAATTAAAGGTAAATTGTTTAGTGGGCTGCCTGTAGCCAGTTCACGCACTCCCTCGCGTAGAGTTACACGTATGAATCACGCTTCTTTGTAATCCCGCCAGTCCCGCGGGATCCCGGTATCCCGGTATTGCATTCCCTAGTAGCAAGTGACTATCACCTATAACATTTAAACATCTTTGTAAATACAAATCATAATTATAATAATACTAGTTGTTGCCCGCGACTTCGTCCACGTGGACTTTAGTTTATAGCGCGCGGTGTCAACAAAATTTGTGTCAAATTTAAAAACTTTTTAAAACCCTGGTAAGTGGTACCCCTCATAGGGCCGCGCTACACCGGATTGGCAGCGCTGAAAGTGCTCGCCTCGCCGCTGCCATTCCGGTGTAGCGCGGCCCTTAATTAATCAAAATACCCAAAAACAGCTGTGCAGTGTGCACATAATCTATACTAATATTATAAATGCGAAAGTATCTCTGTCTGTCTGTCAGTCTCGCTTTCACGCCAAACGCCAAAACTACCGAACCGATTGTAATGAAATTTTGTATACAGATAGTCTAAAGCCTGAGAAAGGACATAGGCTACTTTGTTACATTTTTCTGGATGGAATATCGGCCAACACGCCGGTACACTTGAACTCCTTTATTTTAGAGCGTCTGTTGTCAACTTGTCACGTATATTAGAAATGCAGAAGGAGTTCTATAAGATAAGATAGATTGATTATTAATATACCAAGTGATAATATTATTAAACATAATATTCTAACGTATTAAAAACTATAAACAAAAACATAATAACTAATAAGTATGATTAGTTATATGTTACAATGAAGTAAAAAATAAAACGCCATCTGTTGAATCGTATTAGAACTAAAATGTTCATTGCATCGATATATTTCTGGATTTTTTATAATATTATACATGAAATATGTTTAAGATTTTTGAAATTTTAATTTAATACACATCCAAGACCCAGGAACATTGAAAACTTTTTGTTCCGCCTGCGGGACTCGAACCCAGGACCCCCGGGATGAGCGCTGGCCACGCGCAATGCGAATTCATTTTCATCGATATTTTCATGGAAATATGATATTTTCCGACTCTAAAATAACTGTGTACAAAATTTCATTGCAATCGGTTCAGTAGTTTTGGCGTGAAAGCGAGACAGACAGACAGACAGAGATACTTTCGCATTTATAATATATGTATGGATTATTGTGCTAAATTAGTACCTCGATCATGGAAAATCCATGACACAATAGCTATTCTACTATTAGCCCAGTTCAGCCTTGTATGGGAATCTGAAATTAATTAGGTATAGTCAGAAATTTTTTTGCACCAGTGTTTAGAGGAGGTCACAAATAGCTTAAATTCGAAAACTCGACCAGCCACGACGTGTGCGTTAGCCGCCATATTGGTTTGAAGGTCCAATCTTTTTTTAGCTACATCTCCTTTATTTTATACTAGCTGTTGCCCGCAACTTCGTCCGCGTAAATGTATGTTATTAAAATCGAGATTTAGAAAATTTAACACCCATCTACGACTATTTTAGTTGGATCGAAATTGTTAATTTACATCAAAGACCCAGGAAACTTGAACCTCAGATACTTATCGTTTTGAAAAATCCTTTCTTTGAAGACCGCTTGGCGTGGAGAGGGGATGGGGGCCACAGTAGGTATAGCTAAATTAATATTGGAATTTGTTGTGGACTGTTGCCAATAATAATTTTTGTGACAAAAACGCTTGAAGGCACGGATTAAGTTCTTATAGCGCTGTCCACGATATCACCGTATTATGCGACATCAGATTTACACTGTAGGTTGTCTAGCATTGTAGTTCTTTCGTCTTGGCAGAAAAAACTCTCCCAGAGAACATGATGAGAGGTTTATTCAAACATACTGCCTTCGGTCGTACATATTCTACCATTTCTACCTATGTGCTCGACTGATGCGACTTAGATCCGTAAAGTTTGACTTTAAAATTTCCATGGCCGGTAACGAATTGAGATACGCAGTGGTCAATATCCATTATCCATCCAGGGTTTGGATATAATCGTTTACGAATATTAGGAAAAGTTTTAAAGATCGACCTTTGCTAGAATTGGTAATCATTTTGGCTGTCGTTGTTAATTTCGAGGAGTTCCATCAATTCCATTACCTACTTATCAAGTCACCGTTTTTAGGGTTCCGTACCCAAAGGGTAAAAACGGGACCCTATTACTAAGACTCCGTTCTCTCTCTCCAGGCTGTATCTCAAGAACTGTCATGCTAGAGTTCGACATTTTTACAGATTGTGTATATCTATTGCCGCTATAACAAAAAATACTGAAAATACATGGAAAATACAATAAAATTAATATTTAAGGGGGGCTCCCATGCAACAAAAGAAAACCAAATGTTTAAAATTTACTTTGCCCAATGTTAGGCAAGTTCAAACCAATTTACTATTAAAAGATGAGAAAATGAATTTGGTGGACTCCACTGTATTCTTAGGCATTACATTAGATAGTAAATTACAGTGGGGTCCTCATATTGCTAATCTTGCAGGTAAGCTCAGTTCTGCAGCATATGCAGTCAGAAAAATTAGGGAAATTTCTGATGAAGACACGGCAAGACTAGTTTATTTTAGTTATTTTCACAGTAGAATGTCTTATGGTATCCTTTTATGGGGAAACGCTGCCGACATCAATACAATTTTTGTGCTGCAGAAGCGAGCTATACGCTCAATTTATAAAATGTCAGCTTTTGAATCTCTGAGAGAAAAGTTTAAAGAAATTGGTATTCTAACTGTTGCTTCTCAATACATTTTGGATAATGTATTGTATGTTAGAAAGAATTTAACTAAATTTAAAACTAAAAGTGATAGTCACGGTAGGAATGGTCATGCTGAATTACCGTGTACGGGGTACTTAGCAAAATAAGTAAATCTTTTAAAGGTCAATGTATACGCCTTTACAATAAAATCCCGGAAAACGTTCAAAATCTATCAATTAATAAATTTAAAAAAGTAATTAAAGAACGTTTGTGTGCCAAAGCCTACTATACGGTCAAAGATTTCCTAAACGATAGCACATCTTGGGAGTAGGATGGCTGCTTGCAAGGCTGCTTCTACATTTATTATATGTGACTTACAATTGTGTATTCATATTGTATAGATTAAGTTATTTACATTGTAAATTTTATTTTTTTAAAAGACAAATTTTCCACTTTTTTACTAAAAAGTGGCCCCGTGCGAGTTTCTTACGCCGGTTCTTCTCGCCGGGTTAGTTCCCGAACCGGTGGTAGGCAACATGTAGTTCAACATTCTGAAAATATTTGATTCAAATTTATTCAGAAATAAAACAATTTTTATTTTTTTATTTTATTTTTAACAAACATGATTTTTTGGCCTTTTTTGCTCGATATCAATAATGACAACAGGCAGGCAGTTGAAATTTTCACAGAATTCTTAATTATATGTGTACTTTAATAATGAATAGTAAAATTAGAATAGAATTAAAATTTAAGGGGGGCTCCCATAAAAAACACAACTTTTGGCCTATTTTTTCTCTATAACGGTACGGAACATTTCGTGCGCGAGCCCAGCTCGCACTTGGCCGATTTTATTGTAAACATGGTATCAAATTCGGGCAATGTATAGGTACAACAAAAAAAGAATTTTGAAAATCTGACCACAAACAGCAAAGTAAACATTAACTCCTCCTTTTTTGAAAGTCGGTTAAAAAAGTATCTAAGATGTTGACCAGGGATGTAAGGTATCATCATGCCAAATTTCATTGAAATCGGTCCAGCGGATTCAGAGATTAGCATGTACAACAGACAAACAGACATACAGACAAACAGACAGAGAAACAAAAATTTCAAAAACAGTTAAAATGTGTTCAACTACTCTTCTTACATGCCCCTGACTTGTTTTTTCAAGTTTATTCTCAATGTACAAAAATTTTATCTCTACGATTTTATTATAAGTATATAGATAGAAACTCAGGTAAAATAACTCGAACGGACTAAACTATCGATAGCAAAATACTATACTATCGATAGTAAAATATACATCATAGCTGTTGCCCGCAACTTCGTCCGCGTGAATGTATGTTATTAAAACCGAGATTAAGAAAATTGAACACCCATTTACGACATTTTATTTGGATCTATATTACACACGAAATTTTTAATTTTCATCAAAGACCTAGGAAACTTGAACCTCAGATACTTATCGTTTTGAAAACCTCCTTTCTTGCAATTAAACCGCAATTTCGAGGAGTTTCTTCAATTGCATTAGTAATCAAGTCACCGTTTTTAGGGTTCCGTACCCAAAGGGTAAAAACGGGACCCTATTACTAAGACTTCGTTGTCTGTCTGTCTCCAGGCTGTATCTTAAGAACCATTATAGCTAGAGTTCTGAAATTTTTACAGATTATGTATATCTGTGGCCACTATAACAACAAATACTGAAAACAAAATAAAATCAAGATTTAAGGGGGGCTCCCATACAACAAACATAATTTTTTGGCCTTTTTTGCTCAATATCAATAATGACAACAGGCAGGCAGTTGAAATTTTTACAAAATCCTTACTTATCTGTGTACTTTAATAATTAATAATAAAATTAGAATATAATTAAAATTTAAGGGGGTCTCCCATACAAAAACACAACTTTTGGCCTATTTTTTTCTCTATAACGGTACGGAACCCATCGTGCGCGAGTCCGACTCGCACTTGGCCGATTTTATTGTAAATATGTTTTCAAATTCGGGCAATCTATACAACAAAAAAATAATTTTGAAAATCTGACCACAAACAGCAAAGTAAACATTAACTCCTTTTTTTAAAGTCGGTTAAAAAAAAGTATCTAAGATATTGACCAGGGATGTAAGGTATCATCATGACAAATTTAATTGAAATCGGTCCAGCGGATTCACAGATTAGCCTGTACAAACAGACAAACAGACAGACAGACAAACAGACAGAGAAACAAAAATTTCAAAAACAGTTAAAATGTGTTCTATTCATAGACATAATAGTTCTATTACTCTTATAACATGTCCCTGAGTCGTTTTTTCAAGTTTATTTTCAATGTACCTACAAAAATTTTACCTCTACGATTTTATTATAAGTATAGATAGATTTTTTTACGAAAATGATACGAACTAAATTTGTTTTAAATTTAATTTTCTATATAATTTTGAGTTCTAACAATTTTCATTGTAAAATCAATATAACGGAGATAAATGCAAAAAACAAGTCAAAGTATAATTTCGCTTGTTTGTCAATTATTATCGAATTTAGCGAAAATAATTGTAGAAACAAAGTTGTAGGTGATAGATCATTAAATTTCCTACAAATTTGATCCTTATGAATTTTTTTAACCGACTTCCAAAAAACGAGGAGGTTATATATTCGGCTGTGGATTTTTGTTTATTTTTTTGTTTAGAAATCAATATTTAAGCTCCTACACCTATGGTAAATGTACCGGGACCCAAGCGATTGGATGAAACTGAATACTATTTCTTATCAAGAATTAGACCTTTTAACATTTACGGCACAACCTACACCTGAATAATTAATAAAAAATGGCCAAGTCGGACTCGCTCATGAGGGTTCCGTACCATTATAAGGCAAAGATAGACAAAAATTTGTGCTTTTAGTATAGGAGCCCCCCCTAAATATTTATTTTATTATTAATTATTAAAGTACAAACACAGTTAAATATTTTATGCATATTTTAATTGTCTTAGTGCTGCTATTTTTGATAAAAAGCAAAAAAAAAAGCGACTAAAATCCTGTTTGTTATATGGGAGCCCCATCAAATATTAAATATAATATGTTTTTTAGTATTTGTTGTTATAGAGGGAAACAAAATACATAATATATCTGAAAATGTCTAGTCTCTACCTATCACCATTCTTGAAGCCTGGAGACAGACAGACGGACAGACAGCGAATTCTTAATTTTAATTGTGGTTAATGTAAAGAGGGTAAAGAGCTACGAGTTTATTTCTGTTTTTTTTCTATATTTGACAATAATCGCGATACAGGTCGAACAGGTCGAAATTATACTTTGACTTGTTTTGTGCAGTTATTTCCTTAAATATAGATTTTACAATAAAAATTATAAGAACTAAAGTTGTAGAAAATCAAATTTTCGACAAATTTGATTCTTATCATTTTCTTGAAAAAATAAAAAATAAAGGAGATATAGCTAAAAAAAGATTGGACCTTCAAACCGGCCCACAGTGGTCCGAAATCGCTAAATAGTGGACATTCGCAAAAAAGTTCGATTTTGGTGTGGAAAAAAATACCATCCGATAGATTTTAAGAGGAGTAACGATAAATCCTTATTAAGTTTTTTAATAAAAATGTATATTTAAGGTGCAAAAAAAAAATTACGAAAATGTTGTATGGGAAAGAATCTATAAATAGATTTTTTGCAAAAACTAATAAGTCATTCTGGTTCATTTTTGAAACAAGTAAATTTCTAGTGGTATATAAGGTTTAGAAAAAAAAAATACGAAAATTTACGTGCAGCCTTTTGCAGTAGAGGGGTTCAAAATTTTGAAATAATTTTACTAACTTTTTAGGTGTGGAAAAAATACTATTCGAAAGATATTCTAAAGAGTAACAATAAATCCTCATCAAGTTTTTTATAAAAATGTATTTTTTAAGGTGAAAAAAAAATAATTACTAAAATGTTGTATGGGGAGGAATCAATAAATAGATTTTTTTTTCAAAAACTACTTAGTCATTCTGGTTCATTTTTGAAACAAGTAAAGTTCTAGTGGTATGTAAGGTTAAGAAAAAAAAATACTAAAATTTACGTGCAGCCTTTTGCAGTTCAAAATTTTGAAATAATTTTACTAACTTTTTAGGTGTGGAAAAAAAAATACTATACGATAGATTTCCTAAAGAGTAACAATAAATCCTTCCTGAGTTTTGTATAAAAATTATGTTTTAAGGCGAAAAAAAATAATTACGAAAATTGTATGGGTATAATATAATACTTATATAAAACGAGTCCTTAAAAAGCAACAATACTTATATGTACTTACAAACATAGATAGCAAAAACAAAATTAAACTAAAATTAACTACTGACTAAACTATTGTAATTATCTATACTTACATCTATACATATAAATAAAATTGGAGTGTCTGTAATATTGAAAGAACCGTTTTTTACTACATGCATATGAATCTATATACGCTACATACACCAAAACAACATTTTTTGTCTGTATGTCTGTCTGTCTGTCTGTTTGTTCCGGCTAATCTCTGAAACGGCTGGAGCAATTTTGCCGGGACTTTTTTTGGTAGGTAGCTGATGTAGTAAGGTGTAACTTAGGCTACTTTTTAACCGACTTCCAAAAAGGAGAAGCTTCAGAGGCAAGGAAGAAAGAATTTAGAAATACTAGAGATGCATACTGCATACTAGAAAGACGAGTCGAGCAGAAACTAATGAAGATTTGTTGCACAACTTTTTAATAAGCTCTGATCCATATTTGTCTCACATTCGTCCAAAGTTGTCTAAAAATAAACACCAAGAATTTCATCCAGACACAGTCGACCTGTTGCTTGAAAGACCTCTTTTATCAGATGATTACGAAGAAAGTGAAGTTGTGTCATTACAAGGCGATGATAGCATTGGAGATCCACTATGTTTGTAAAGCGCGTTGGTTTAATTGATTATTATTTATTATTGTTTATTTATAAGTTTCATTTGAAATTGTTTGAGTTATTAGTGTGTGTAACAATTTTTATTTTATTATAATTACAATAGTTAAGTCAGTAGTTAATTTTAGTTTAATTTTGTTTTTGCTATCCATGTTTGTAAGTACATATAAGTATAGTTGCTTTTTAAAGACTCGTTTTATATATTATATTATACCCATACAATTCTCGTAATTATTTTTTTTCGCCTTAAAACATCCATTTTGTACAAAATTTATGAAGGATTTATTGTTATTCTTTAGGAAATATATCGAATAGTATTTTTTCCACACCTAAAAAGTTAGTAAAATTATTTCAAAATTTTGAACCCCTCTGCAAAAGGCTGCACGTAAATTTTCGTAATTTTTTTTCTAAACGTTATATACCACTATAACTTTACTTGTTTCAGAAATGAACCATAATGACTCAGTAGTTTTTTCAAAAAATCTATTTATAGATTCTTTCCCATACAACATTTTCGTAATTTTTTTTTTCACCTTAAATATACATTTTAATAAAAAAACTTAATAAGGATTTATTGTTACTGCTCTTAAAATCTATCGGATGGTATTTTTTTCCACACCAAAATCGAACTTTTTTGCGAATGTCCACTATTTAGCGATTTCGGACCACTGGTGCAAAAAAATTTCTGACTATAATTAATTTAAAAAAAAAATCTAACCCTACTGGGGTATATTGTTATTGTCACGGGTGACCGCTTAGGGCTTGAGGTGTTTACATTAGAGATCAATTACCTACATGATAATAGGTCTGATGAAAATATCTTTCAAGAACCTGATATAGTAATCAAGTATACATAATATTATATTTACAAAAGTAATGCTGCATTAATTATAATCTCAAAGTTAATTTTCAAAGAATTTCTTTGCTCTTAAATTCCAATTGTCCTCCCATCTAGTTTCCTGAAACTTTTCAAGATTTTTCCTCATGGTTTCCGACAGTTTGTTCATATGAGTGTTGTTTGGGAAGTCTTCAAACCATGTTATAATTTGTTTTGCAAGTTCATCACTACTTTTAAATGTGTAGCCATTTTTGCCATTACTGACAAGCTCCTCAATGCTGAAAATGAAGAAATAAAAAGAAAATAAATATATTACATTTAAAATAAATACAATTTGTAGTATATCCTATGACAAAGTAGTAAGATTATTTTTTAAAACTTACCACTTAAAATGACAAGCAAACACAGGTAGACCAGCTCCAAACATATCCACCACTTTCATTGGAAGGTCGAGACCAGAGGAACTGGTGTGCAGACACACACCTAGGTCGGCACTGGCCACCATGGTAGGATAATCACATGCCTTCAACCAAGGAGTCACCACTTGTACATGTTGCCAGTCACGGGCTGCCATTTTCTTTATGTAGTGGTCCTTCATTGGTCCCTTTCCAGTGATTACACAAACCAACTTTGGTAACCTCTTTGTAAGGCTGTAGGTGGTGTCGTAGACTAAAAAAATATCCTCATTAACAATTTTAAAAACTCATTTGCTAAAAATGTAAGCTATGAAAGAAGTATTGGAAATTATCAAGAAGCTATTATTGACCCCTCAAGCCCCAAAACAACAATAAAATAGCTATTGTGTCTGGATTTTCCAAGATCAAGGTATTATAAGAAGAAATTCATAGAGGCATCTATGGATTTTTTAATTTACCTTGGAGTGCATTCATTAAAATGCCAAAGTCTTCATCAGGAGTCCAACTAGTGCTGCTGAAGAGCAGTCCAGGTCTATCAGACCTTAAATTCACCATATTACCAATCAATTCAGTGAATGCTGTTCTGCTATTCTGGTCACCTTTGAACTCAGTATATTGTTCCCCAATCTTGAGAAACCAAACATGCTTTTCATGAATGTTAATTGGATGAAATATTTTTGGAGGCCTGTCATACAATACTGTTGCACTGAAAAATTACAAGAATTTGATGATGGTAAAGTTTGAAAAACATTTTAAAGCTACGAGTTATAATCTTATATCTTTAAACGAGCAATTCTTGTATATATATAATTGGAATCTCGGAATCGGTCAAACAGCTAGTAAGATTTTAATTACGAAAGGCTTATTCTATGTTTTTTAGCATATCTGATATCTTTTACTTACGAGATATCCCAATTTTCTATCAGATCTTGCTTCATTGCATATGTAACACACAAGTTACTTTGAGAAGATTGACCAAAGAATCTTTCGATCCATTTGGATATTTTAACAAGAGGATGACTAGGACTTAAAGTTATTGCCATAATGGAATATGCATAGTTGTGCCAATCAATAACAAATCTTGTTTTAGTTACCAAACAGTAGAACCTGCATACTGGCAAGGTTGGTATAGCAGGAGGATTTTGACACAACAAGTACTCACAGTTTCCAGTTATTAACAATGTTAGGAATAAACTTATCGCTTGCCATAGTGCTTTCACAAAATACTGTACGAGCTTAGGTCCACTGTCTAACTTTAGGGGATTCAGTTTAGTTATAACTATGTAAGGATTCTCTTGTATTTCCTGAAGTGGGGCTGTCTCCAAATATCCAATAAGTTTTACATTGAGTCCAGAACTTGCCAAGGACAGTGCATGGTACTGCATACGTGGACTTCTTCCTATATCACCTAGGACTACTATTTTGACGGTCTTTTTATTTCCTACCTCGGCCATTGTGGTATATTTCACAGAATAAAGTTATATATAGCCTATTGGTATATTTCTACACTAAGACAACACGAGGCACATTTAATTTTTAGTAATTCATGTAGGTACATAACATCTCATTTTCGTCATTTTCAGATTATAAGGAAAGGCGGCTCCACTCCAAACATCAAATGCATGCAAGTGAATAAATTTTCTTCTTCTTCTTTTTTTTTCTTATTATGGCACTTCGGCTATATACACCATGGCCAGTGTCAAGTATTATAAATGGCGGGAAAACAGTATTGTCAAAGTAGACAGGTAGTTATATCTATTGTGGTATTGTTGCATACAATTTTCAGCATCGTTTCTTTATATCGTCAGGTCAAAAATCTAGTCAAAGTCGAAGTAAAAAGTCAATACAGTGAAGGAGTCAAGTCGGTCGATTCAGTAAAGTGGTAGACGCTTTACTGAAACTTTCGATGGGGTTTTGGAGAGTACACAAAATAGCTCATTTCTGGATATTGCATCACTTTCCTACACTTGTGCACGATGACGAATATCTAATGGTTAATATCCTACTAATATTACACATTAAAAACCCCTTTAACACAATTTTAGGAAAATAATACAAAAACACAACATCACTCTTTCACATGAATGAATCCATAGATAAAGTATTATAGTATAGATGTAGTCTTAGCCAAGGGCGTCGCCAGCCGATGGCGCAGGGGGGGGGGGGGGGGTCTTTTACCAGATTTTAATATTATAGTGGTCGTTGTTTGTTGTCGTACACACGTAAAAAGCTATGCAATTTTTATAACCAAACTAGCTGTTGCCCGCAACTTCGTCCGCGTGAATGTATGTTATTAAAATTGAGATTTAGAAAATTGAACACCGATCGATGTCTATTTTATTTGGATCTATATTACACACGAAATTTTTAATTTACATCAAAGACCCAGGAAACTTGAATCTCAGATACGGTACTTATCGTTTTAAAAAATAATTTCTTTGAAGACCGCTTGGCGTGGACAGGGGATGGGGGCCACAGGACAGGGGAAAGGAACATGTGACGGAGACAGAGGATAGACTTCAGAAGACGGGATTTAATGTAGTCATCAATCCCTCTTTAACCTGCCTCCGATTCTCAGATTCATAACCTACAATAAAACCAGAACAAAATAACGCTTGAAGTTGTTTACTTACTTACCCACAATGTAATTTCTTTATGGGCGTTGACCCACCGGCCACCACACATTCCCTCCACTGTATCTCCTGTGTCACCAGGATCGACAGCGGTATCTAACCACGAAAGCCCTTTGATTTGATCTCAGGGAACTCGAGGGACAAAGGCTCAAACTGGTTTGGGACCCGCAACGAAATTAATCAGAAGAAAATGTGCGCTTTTATAATTTTGGACGTGGAGGTAATATCAAATAATAATCAAAAGGGCATAAATTAACGTACCCAACGTTTTATTTTGGAAGTCGGCGTCCACGATAACGTGACGTCCGGAATTATAAATAGAATAATAAATAGTAAAAATTGTAACTGAGCTAGGTATAGCTAAATTAATATTGAAATTTGTTGTGTTACACTGTTGCCATTAATAATTGTGACCAAAACGCTTGAAGACACTGAGTAAGTTCCTATAGCGCTGTCTACGGTATCACCGTAGTATGCGACATCAGATTTACATTGTAGGTTGTCTAGCATTGCAGTTCTTTCGTCTTGGCAGAAACCTCCTTTCTCCCACAATATGATGAGAGGTTTATTCAAACATACTGCCTTCGGTCGTACATACTCTAACATTTCTACCTATGTGCTCGACCGATGCTAGTAACTTAGATCCGTAAAATTTTACTTTAAAATTTCCATGGCCGGTAACGAATTGAGTGGTCAATATCTATCCAGGGTTTGGATAATCGTTTACGAATACCTATTAGGAAAAGTTTTTAAGATCAACCTTTGCTAGAATAGGTAATCACTTTGGTTGTCGTTGTAAATTTCGAGGAGTTCCTTCAATTCCATTACTTATCAAGTCACCGTTTTTAGGGTTCCGTACCCAAAGGGTAAAAACCTTTAAGATCTATAATGCTTAATAACATACTTTGTAAATCTGGAGTCCCATATTACGATGATCTCGTAGACAGCGCAAGGAACTTCCGTGCCTTTAAGCGTTTTTGTCATAATTATTACTGGAAACAGTGTAACACAACAAATTCCAACATTAACTTAGATCTAGCTTAGTAGTCATAATTAACATTAATTATTCCCGTGGTGCTTTCCCTTTAGTTCCTTGACTTTCGGTCATTGCAACTTTGTGCTGTCTCCCGCTTTTTATGGGGAGGGAAAACTGTATACTTCCTACTCCTATCTTCTTCTGATTAATTTCGTTGCGGGTCCCAAGACAGCTTTAGCATGTCCCTCGGGCTCCCTGAGATCATATCAAAGGGTTTTCGTGGTTGGATACCGCTGTCGATCCTGGCAACTCAGGAGATACAGTGGTGGGAATGTGTGGTGGGCCAAGGTCCGTTAAAAAAAAAAAGGGTAAATACGGGACCCTTTTACGAAGACTTCGTTGTCTTACCGTCTGTCTCCAGGCTGTATCTCAGGAACCGTTATAGCTAGAGTTCTGAAATTTTTACAGATTGTGTATATCTGTTGCCGCTATAACAACAAACACTGAAAACAAAATAAAATCAATATTTAAGGGGGGCTCTCATACAACAAACATGATTTTTTGGCCTTTTTTGCTCGATATCAATAATGACAACAGGCAGGCAGTTGAAATTTTCACAGAATCCTTAATTGTATGTGTACTTTAATATTTAATAATAAAATTAGAATATAATAAAAATTTAGGGGGGCTTCCATACAAAAATACAACTTTTGGCCTATTTTTTCTCTATAACGGTACGGAACCCTTCGTGTGCGAGTCCGACTCGCACTTGGCCGATTTTATTGTAAACATGGTATCAAATTCGGGCAATCTATACAACAAAAAAAGAATTTTGAAAATCTGACCACAAACCGCAAAGTAAACATTAACTCCTCCTTTTTTTAATGTCGGTTAAAAAAAGTATCTAAAATGTTGACCAGGGATGTAAGGTATCATCATGCCAAATTTCATTGAAATCGGTCCAGCGGATTCAGAGATTAGCCTGTACAAACAGACAAACAGACAGAGAAACAAAAATTTCAAAAACAGTTAAAATGTGTTCTACTACTCTTCTAACATGCCCCTAACTCGTTTTTTCAAGTTTATTTTCAATGTACAAAAATTTTACCTCTACGATTTTATTATATGTATAGATATAGATATTAATTGATGTGACATTTTTAGCACTAATGCCATATATAGCACGAATAAGGGATTAATAAACTTATAAATTATCTTTTTAGCTTACAAAAATACTGATTGAAAAGCCCCAAAAACGTTGTTCAAAACTTACGTATTTAATGTTAAATCACTGATCTCCATTATACAAGTACGCGCGCGCGCGTACTTGTATAATGGAGGTCAGTGTGTTAAATCCACGTGTTTGAGGCATTCTTTGACCATTCTTATGGTTTATTGGACTATGGACTAAACGTCAAATCTACTAATTTCTATGTTGATTAAATATCGAAAATCAAGCCATGATATATTCTGTTCTATCACAAATCTTATTTATTGTCTAATTTTTAACTAAATTAGCACATACAAAGTCAAGCCATCAGTAAAATAACAAAAATTTGAGTAAAAATATAAACATACCGATCCAAGGACAAACTTTTTTGGTTTTCCTTTTTTCTCGAGCCACATTCAACAACACTGCACTTAGGCATTAAGTCTTTTCTTGTCCGTAATCACTACATACAAGAATTAAGCTGAAATATCCATGAAATTTTCAATAATCATCTATTTTAGTTTAATAATACGACACTTTGACGGTTTATGTACCTCGGAGAACTGGAACATAAAATGGCGGACCGGCCACAGTATTTTGCACAGATTTTAGAAGTAAGAGATATGTTATAGAGCTTGTCACATATCGCCAAATCCTGCCCATATGAGCACAAATTGTCAGTCGTATGTCAATCACTCCAGGGCTTACACGTTTTCACTACGCCGTAAATTGTGAGCAAAATGCTGACTTTATTGTGCTATAATTACCTACAAAAATTGCAGCGATACTGTGAATTTCAAAAATAGCGGGATCACCTATAACAGCCAACTGTAATTTAAACGATTTTTTAATTTAAAAATCAATTATTCTTCACGAAAATTATTCTTCACGAAAAATGTTCCGTGAACTATCAAACTACTCACTCACTAGTGACATTATTACACATGTGTCAATTTTAACCGATTCGTTGCCACCTTCATTTTCACGAATTCTTACCACAGCCTCACAGGCCAAGCAGTTTGTTCGATGACGCGCCATAAGCGTCATCGGCCCTGCTAAACGATGACGCATGCACGTGCGGCATTGGCCACTGGTTGTGTTTTATGCACATTTAGACTAAGGAATTGTAATTACAGTATAATAAATTAGTTTTAACGTGTTTTTTAACAATCATTGTATGCCGCGCCTGGCGCGTCATCGGCCTCACTGAATCTTTTTAAATGACGCGCTGAGCGCGGCAGTGGCCACGAATCGGTTAAAGAACATCTGGAGCGAATTGTGTTTATAACTACAGAACGAGGCGAAATTACGAGAAATTCTCCTTGTATGTAAAATATAAGACACATTACCTCCCGAATATCTTGGATTTAGGGCCAGTTGGCTATTGATTTCAAAAAGGGACGCTCAGTCAAGAACCTGACAAGTCAGCTATGCGCACATGAGAGAGTGTTGCATCAGACAGACACGCAAGTTACTGATGACACAACTGCAGAAGCATTGTATGCGAAAACCAA
This sequence comes from Aricia agestis, assembly GCF_905147365.1. Taxonomy (NCBI): domain Eukaryota; kingdom Metazoa; phylum Arthropoda; class Insecta; order Lepidoptera; family Lycaenidae; genus Aricia; species Aricia agestis. The sequence goes on along the minus strand of NC_056428.1, from coordinate 17,228,180 downwards.
AAGGGGTAATAAGAAAAAGAATAATTTCAAATGCAACTACTGCAAGGATAAGGGTCACAGGGTAAAAACCTGCAAGCGGTGGATCGAGGATGGAAAACCTCTGAAACCTCCCAAGGAATCCAAGACCGCAGAGGCAATGTCAATACAGTCAGATTTTGGTGACAGGAAGGATTTAAAATGGTACGTTGACAATGGGGCAACCAGTCACGTGACCAATAGGAGTGACTTCTTCCAGACCTTCAAATATTTCAAGAGCCGTCAAACAGTGACTGGCGCGAATGGCCAATGTATTGAAGCCCTGGTCATCGGAAATACTCTCGCAGAGGCTGATGTAAACGATAAACCAGTATCAATATTACTGAAAAATGTATGGTACGTACCCGGCATTAGCAAGAATTTATTCTCAGTCCTCGCCACCCATGATATTTCGGAAAAGCGTTTTTGAGTCTACCACACAAAAATGTACAATAAAGATTGATGGACAGACGAAACTGATTGGTACTCGCAGCAAGTTTGGAGGACTATACAAACTAAATTTAAGATGTCTACAACCAACTGTACGAGTTAATCATGTGTCCACCTCTAATCTGTTATAGCTGTATCGTGGCTGTATCACGAAAGATTTGGACTAAACTACCAGCAAATAAAGATCTCTGTGAAGGATGCGTCTATGGAAAATCCCACCGTCTAAAGTTTGGGACCAGAGATAAAGCTACAAAACCCGGAGAACTGTCCCTTCCCATATTCTATCACAAACTTATGATACTTTGTCCTCTTCAAAGATGCATAATTATACGAAGCACATACTTAGTAAGCCTCCGTGGTCTAGTGGTTAAGAGCGTGGCTCTCGACTCGGAGGTCGTGGGTTCGATTCCTACATTAGAAACATGTTATTTCCAAGTTTGGTTAAAAACAATACAGGCTAATCACCTGATTGTCTGACAAGTAAGATGATCCATGCATCGGATGGGCTTGTAAAAATTCCTCCCTGTAAAAGGTCCTGCGCCTGATCTCTCGCCAGTCGTGTCCGTCTTCCGTCCCACTGGGTTATGAGAGTGAAGGAAAAGAGAGTGATCTTGTGAACTGCGCACACATTTGGGCACTATAAAATTACTCTTACGTAATTGGGCCTGGTTTCAATGAAACTGGTCACCGTCACTGAAATCGGTGTGGGGAGTATTACTATTACCATAATCCAAGTCGAGCCAAGAGCCAAGCGTTTGTTTTTATTGTGGTAAGTATATTTTATAGGTATTTTTAACAATGTGCATGTGCACGCCTGACAACATCCATATTAGTATTAACCATAGACATAATATAAATTAACTTATCCATAGTCAAACGGACGTCATGAAATAGAACATATTCTGTATATTAATTAATGCATTTTTTTGTATGTCAGACAGTAAGGATGGCGTTCGGAAGTATGCCATATTTTTATATTATTTTTTATGATCTTTTGAGGTACATCGCTTTTCTGTAGGACGTTGGGCAATTTTAATCCTTCTTCTTTATGCTGGCTAACACTCTGATAGAGAGCACGCCACTGTACATAGATATCGAATCCGCCATAAGATTGGCTTATGAATCTTAGCATATTATAAAGCTGAGACCAATGATATTCTATGTTACTAACGTAACTAGATTGGAAGTTTACGGTAGCAACGCGTTGCCACTTCGAAGATGCCTGCAGGCATATCTCACATACATAATGACATAACGAATATATGACTTGACATTGTCTTTTGAACAAAAAAGTGGTTACACATTTCTGAGAATCTTTTGTAAGACATTGCTACTCTAGTATTTTAGAAACTCATTGGCTGAGACATTTCTTCATAAGGCAGTGTGTCCTAGAAAAGGATATAAGAGTTGAGAAGGTTGATACAAAAGATCAACTAGCAGATTTTTTGACTAAGCCGCTATTCAAGCCGAGGCTTTCCGAGCTATGTAAGCTAGCTGGAATGTACAAATAACAAACAGTTGCTTTAGAGGAGAGGGAATATTAAGGTCACATAAAGTTTTGATTTAACTATTGTCAATTATTCTTATGAATCCTAGCAACTGTTATTATTGTATTGTGAATAGACTCGAATAAATAAAACGATTGTCGTAAGCAAAAAATAAGTTCCACCCTTTTCTTTACATATCTTAAAGATTTCAACCGCTTTCGGTCCCTTTAAATTGTTTTTGTTAGACTGTAATCATAATAAATACGCGAACGAAAAACTTTGTAACCCTTTTTACGAAAAATGGGAAAACGTAGGTGCATGAAATTTTGCACAGTTATAGGCCTCTTGGATATCGTTGCTTAGCTACGGCAACGCCGCGGGTCGGTTGACGGCGGAAACTCACGGGCGCTTTTCTCATATGATTCTCATACAATGATACAAGTCACTGCCCGTGGTCACTGCACTTTTTAAAAGCTTTTATTTAACTTGCTCTGTATGGACTGTATGTATGTAAGTATGTATGTTCGGGTGAAATCTTGTAACTCAATTTTGGAGTAGATATATTTAACCGATCGAGCAGAAATTTTGCAGGCACGTTGAGTTTGAATAACAATACATGATATTGTTTGTGACATCACTCTAATGCAGTTCTACAATATAGATATTAAATGAAAGGGCTCATTGAGAGTAACTCGGAAACGAATGTAATGTCATTCTACATCCAATATGGCGGCTCATCTAAGATAGGGGAATATAGTTATTTTTAAAGCACTTCTGCAATATGGGTGTCAAACAAAAAGGCTTATTGAGAATAAATTGAAAAGTCATGTTGTGTCCTGTAGTGTCGTATCGTGTCGTGTCGTGTCGTGTCGTGTCGTGTCGTGTCGTGTCTTGTTATGTCAAGTCAAAACCAGTCGGGCATTAGAAAAGGCCTGGTTGAATCCGGTCATTTTTGTTAAGTGATATTTAATGTTTTAGTCGTAAAATTACGGACGATTTCTTAAAGACTTAAATTAAGTTAATCAGATTTTAACAAATTCTTGAAACAAAACAAAATACAATCAAGTAGACTTAAGAAATCTAGTCAGAGATTTAACTAAAAAAGAAAAAATAAATTATAAGCAAAAAACTTTTTGAAAAAAAGCTTTTATTTAAATACTTTAAAAAGAAGAAAATAAATTCCCCCTTAAAAATTCTAACTATTAAGTTATAACCTCAATATATTATACAATTTGCATTATTATAAAAGACATTGACAAATTTGACAGATGAGTGAAACAAAAGATACGAAAAACCATTTACGTAAAAGAGACAGTTCTATTTTTAAAAGTCAAATCGTATCGCTGTCTCTTTCTTCGCCTGAGCTATGACGAAAATTCGATTTTTTCCAGATAGTTCGAAAAAATAATTGAAAATGTAAATAATCGAGGTATTTATTGCAATCAAGACATGTAGTAAGAGATTCCATGTGTTTTGTTTACTTTCGAGTCATAATTGGTACATTTTCGATACACGCACGACGTCATTTTCAATTTATTTAGGTAAGACAAGACGCGGCACATTCGTGACTGCGCTCGATGCAGACTAAACAACAGACGGCCCAATTGGGCCGTATTTGAAGCTTCACAACGCGCGCGGTAGTAACATATCTTGTTTGAGTATTTCATCATTGCACATAATATTGTTTATTATAAACGTGACGATTTTTACTGATAGAACCCCATCAATTTGCCACGGGCCCCGGATCTTATAGTTACGCCACTGTCTATGTCCTTTTTCGGGACTCTTAACAATATATTATACCAAATTTCAGCAAAATATGTTCAGCAGTTTCGGCGTTAAGAGGTAACAGAGTACAGACAGACACACTTTCGCACTTATAATATTGTTACGATACATGGTATACGGACATGTGGTGCTATCTAGCGACAAACCAGCGAAACTTACCGAGGGAGCACAGGCAACATAAATCCCCTACTCAATACTAGATGGCATGAGGTGCGCAAGTACATACTCGAACCTTCTAGAAAAGTCCAACATTTTGTTTACGTGTTTACCGGTTTATTTTGTTTACGTGTTTAGTTGTTTACTTTTATTGTGGTACATGCTCGAGCCTCCTAGAAAGTTCCCACGGTTGTTTACTTGTTTACGTGAATCGGGAACTTTCTGGAATTCGTCTCGTCATATAAAAAGAGCCGCAGGCAGGCCCGGCAAGTCAGTTCGATCTGAGCTATCTTCGAGGCGACAACAAGTGATCAATAGTGAGTGAACCAGTGAAACCTGCGACTTGGCTACGACCTAGGACAGTCATTGTGCTTAGTGATTGAACCTAGTGATTAGTGTTTGGACTTAGTGCTAAGTGTTGTGACCTAGTGTGGGCTTGTGTGACCTAGACTTAGTGTTTAGTGCAGTGTTAATAAAGTCTTCAAGAGGGTCACCAGGTCTTTCTCTCCAAATCCTCGAACCCTAGCACGTAACAACTGGTGTCAGAAGTGCGATTTGGAGATGCCATTGAATCCGAGAGAGGACTTCAAGAGGAGTGTCAGGACAAGGGTGCAGCGAGCTGCTGCCATTGACTCCGAGAGGGGAGTTGCGGAGGCCACACCCACTGGGGACCAAGCTCCGCCCACTGAGGGACACGTCCCACTCACTGGCCCCGCCCACCTGGCTCCGCCCACTGACCACGCCCACCAGGTTCAGCCCACTTTGGGTGAAGCCACGCCCACTGGCTCCGCCCATCGGGACACGCCCACTGGCCACGCCCCTCAGGCTCCGCCCACTTCGGGCGTGGCCACGCCTACTGGCTCCGCCCACCAGGCCACGCCCACTCAAGCCACGCCAACTGGCCCCGCCCACCGGGACCCACCTGCTCAAGCCCCGGCCACTGGCCACCTTGACTCGCCCGTAGTTTCTGCGTCTTCTCAAGTGGCTCTTCAATTAGAAAGCCTAATTGAATTAATTCAGGCTTTGCAAGAGTCACAAGACCGCAAACTCGGCGCTTTGTAGGATTCTCAAAGGGCTGAAATACAGGCAATGAAGGAGTCACAAGACCGCAAGCTCGGCGCTTTGCAGGATTCTCAAAGGGCTGAAATTCAGGCAATGAAGGAGTCACAAGACCGCAAGCTCGGCGCTTTGCAGGAGTCTCAAGAGCAACAAAAGGACCTCCAAGAAAAAGCGCTATTGGCTATAAAGGATGTTAGTGACACGGTGACTAAGCTTCGGAAAGATGTCGACATAATGGAAGAACGCGTTACCGGGCTAGGAGTGGATATGGAAAATGTGAAAACCGGCCTCACAGAACTACAGAAGTGGAAAGTTCGCCTGGAAACCACAGGAGTCGCGACGTGTAGTGGAACTTCCGGAGTGGCACACGGGCCAAGAGTAAAAGTACCGCCATACGACGGCACTACTTCTTGGAACGCTTACCGTCAGCAATTCCAGACTGTTGCTTCTGCCAACGGATGGACTGACGACCAATGCCTGACCGCTCTCACTGTTGTGCTCAGAGGGCAAGCTCTGTCAGTCCTGGAAGCACATACTCCTGTATGTGCTTCCAGGACTGACAGAGCTTGCCCTTGGAAATGGGTTCCAAGACCTGATGGAGGCACTTGAATCCAGATACGGGGAGCGACACCTGGAGCACGTGTTTCGTGCCCAACTGCGTGACAGAGTCCAACGCTCAGGAGAAGGATTACAACAATGGGCGTTGGAAATTGAAAAACTCGTCAAGAAGGCACACCCAGGAGCTGACGCCAAGATGGTCGACACGAATATCGTGCAAGCATTTGTCGACGGAATCAGGGATCTGGAGGTCAGAGCTGCAGTGAGGCTTCGTCACCACACCTCGCTTAAGGAAGCATTGGCGCATTGCTGGAAGTCGAGGCTGTTCGCCGTGACATACGACAGACCCATAAGATCCACGAGGTCTCTAAGGAAGTCAAGGAGGTCAAGGCTCCCACGAAGAAAAGTTTTGGAGCCATGTGCTACAAGTGCGGCGAGAGGGGCCATCTTCAGCTCAACTGCCCGCAGAAGGAGACCCAGATGGCAAGAATGAAAAAGCTCGAGGAACAAATGGAGGAGCTGAAGAAGCAAGGGGCTTCGTCCCCTGTCCGGGAGCAAGGAAACGAATAAAAGCTAAGGGGCGAGTGCTGGCTGACACGGAGGAAGCCCCAATAACGGTTGTCTCCCAAGCAAGCAGCGGGAATAGTCTGGTGATTCAGGGGACTATTAACGGGACGGACTGCAAAATGACTCTAGACACAGGAGCCTCTAGACCTCTAGACACAGGAGCCTCTAGACCTCTAGACACAGGAGCCTCTAGACCTCTAGACACAGGAGCCTCTAGACCTCTAGACACAGGAGCCTCTAGAACAATAGTGAACCCAAATTTGATAAAAGCCGCAAGGAGGCACAAGAGGAGAATTAACTGTCGGCTTCTTACCGCCTCCGGTCAGCCAATACCCGTCCTGGGAGAAATGTCAGTTACGATGAATGTGGGGGAGTCCTCATACCCTCATGACGTTATCGTGGCTGAGATTATGGATGATTGCATCTTGGGTTTGGATTTCATGAAGAAGCACAACTGCAGAATTAATGTCGCTGACGGAGTTTTCAAGTGTGGTGAAGAAGAAATTTTCATCCTTGGAGGCGCCTGCGGGAAAGTTGAATGTGTAAAGAAAGTCATAATACCTAGACGTGCGGAAGCTCGGGTGCTGGTGAAACTACCGCCAGCTGGAAAGAAGAAGTCAAACAGATGCGTGATAATCGAAGACACACCTACCAAGACATCAGCGCAAAAAATGATGACGGCAAGAACCCTTGTTAGTGGAAGCAGTAACGCTGTGGTCAGAGTATTGAATCTTGGTGATCGCGAGATCTGCTTGAACAAAGGTGACGTCATTGGAAAGTGCGTGGAAGTTGTCTGGATGAGAAAGTGTAGTTCGATCACAGGCTCAGACTCAGCAAACACCAGCAACTATGGAATAGTGACTGAGCTACTCGATGACTGCAAGAGTAATCTGACTTATTCGCAGAGCATGTAAGCTAAGAAGTTTTTACAACGCCACGCGAATATCTTCTCCAGTCAGGAAGGCGACCTTGGAAGAACATCGATGGTTCAGCACAGGATAGATACCGGAAGCGAGAACCCAATTCGTCAACGAGCAAGACGGATACCCATTGCAAAGGAAAAAGAAGTTGAAGGCCTTTTGGAGAACATGAGAAGGAATAAGATTATTGAACCGTCTGCAAGTCCGTGGTGCTCACCGGTTGTATTAGTGAAGAAGAAAGATGGTAGCACAAGATTTTGTGTGGACTACAGACGTCTCAATGATGTCACCAAGAAGGACAGTTATCCATTACCTCGAATCGACGACACTCTGGACACCTTGAGTGGCATGAAATGGTTCTCGACCCTGGACCTGAAATCTGGATACAGGTGGAAATTCATCCAAAAGACAAAGAGAAGACAGCTTTCTCAACCGGTAAAGGTTTATGGCAGTTTAACGTAATGCCCTTTGGATTGTGCAACCCACCTGCCACATTTGAGCGACTCATGGAGTTGTACTGGCAGGCTTAGTTGGAGAGGCTTGCTTAGTCTACTTAGATGACGTCATTATTGTTGGCCTCGACTTCGAAGACCATTTGCGAAACTTAGAACGAGTTTTCGCCAAAATAGAGGGGGCCAAGTTAAAGTTGAATCCGAAAAAGTGTCGTTTATTCAGGAGTAAGGTCAACTATCTCGGCCATGTTATCTCAAGTGATGGAATCCAGACGGACCCGGAGAAACTGGAAGCAGTCCAAAATTGGCCAACCCCTAAGAACAAAACCGAAGTGCGGGCATTTCTCGGCCTATGCTCCTACTACAGGCGTTTTGTTAAGGGATTCTCAGAGATATCCAAGCTATTACATCGGCTGACAGAAGATAAACGACAGTTTATTTGGGACGAGACCTCTGAAGATTCTTTTCAGAAAGTGAAGAAACATTTGTGTGAAACACCAATCCTGGGGTATTCACAAACTGAAGGTCAATTTATTGTCGACACGGACGCAAGCAACACAGCCATTATCTCAAAAACAGGGTGAAAGAGAAGTTGTAATTGCATATTTCAGCAAATCATTATCTAAGCCAGAAAGAAACTACTGTGTGACAAGAAGAGAACTCTTGGCTTTTTAGTTAAGTACCTACTTATACATAGGTAACTAAAGTTTTCCTTTTTGTAGCAATGATATTCTATGTTACTAACGTAACTAGATTGGAAGTTTACGGTAGCAACGCGTTGCCACTTCGAAGATGCCTGCAGGCATATCTCGCATACATAATTGACATAACGAATATATGACTTGACATTGTCCAAAAAAGTGGTTACGCATTTCTGAGAATCTTTTGTAAGACATTGCTACTCTAGTATTTTAGAAACTCATTGTTTTGTAGTAACAAAAATAATTATTTCATAATAATAATGACGTTGTTGTATTATTTTCAAATTATATTCAGATAGGTTGTTGTTGTCTTTAAGTTATTTAGTGGAATTCTGGTGGTTTGAGAGGCCATTTAGGTTTTAGCGGTTTCTGGTGGTTTACGCTGCTGAATTTGGTGGGTTAGTAAAAAAAAGTTGGCAACACTGGTTAAAGCTAAAGGACGCCATAGCCCATAATTAACTATTAAGGTTGGGTTCACAGATAAGTTGGGTTGCACCCGAGTCGTGGTTATAGTTAAAGTTAAATACCCCGTCCCCGCGTCCAAACATCCCATAATCTCATACGACATCTGTCAATTTTTCCGGTTATAGTTAAGGTTAAAGCATATATACTAGTAATCTGTGGGTTAAAGTCAATTGTCAAAGTTAGTTGGTGCAACCCAGTCTAAAATAACTTTAGTTGGAGAATACTTTCACTTTAACCACGCCTCTGATGCAACCTAACCTTATAAAGTTAAAGCTAAAGCTAAATTTACAGTTAAAGTAAGCTGGTGCAACCCAGTCACTATCCATATAGTCATAAGTCAGCTGTTATTTGTTTACATCTGCGGTTTAGAAAATGGAAACATAAATCTAAAGCGAAGTAAAAGTTGAAAATAATGTCGAATGTGCTTATGATAAGACATCTTCCACATTCATTATCATTCAAAGATAAGGAACAGCTTCTAAAACATTTTGGAGCTGATAAAATATGGGAAACGAAGAAAAAGAGAAACTATGTTTTTGCCGCCTTTCCAAGTATTGAAAAAGCACAATCTTCTTTATCAAGGCTGCACCAGCTAGAAATAGCTAAAAGGCGTCTGGTTGTAGAATATTCATTTGAAAAGGAACCGTTATCTAAGGCTACAATAAACTTAGAAGCAAACTCAGTCATAACTAACCACATTAAAGACTTTTTACAAAGGTTGACAGCATGGAACCCATCGGTAAACTTCTACCAGCCACCTCCTCCTCATCTGAAATACGAATATCCGGAGGTAAGCCCACATATCGCTGTGAACATAATATCCGCGCTATACACACACAAGCCTCTTTATGTCCAAACGCTCCACTTAATGAATCGAATGTCTCTGGATTTACCTTTTAATGAAAATAGCGTCGCTGTTGAATTCTTCAAAGACACTTTCAGACAGTACTTTATAGATGAGATAGCAGTGTTGCCTCCTGCCGCAGTAAGTGACCCAGAGAGTGAAATATCCAGTGATGAAGGTGGCAAAGAAAAGCAACATCTGCCCCAGCTCGTTAAAAGGAAGCAAACCTTGCCAGTCTCCAGAAAACGACCGGCTGCAGTTCTTTCAACAGCTACACTGCCAAAAGCAAAGAAAATACATGTCACTCAGGAGGAGGTATTTGAAACAGTCACACCTTTGGTTGACACAAAGAAGATAGCTGTTGTAGTTCATCAAGACGCTTTACAGAAGAAAACCGAGGAGCCCGAAGTGATTGGTGGTCTAGGAACATTCCAGAAGGATGATAAACCTGAGGAGGAGCAGAAACCACAACAAGAGGAGGAGCAACCTTCAATATCTAAAAGAGAACTGTTAAAGAACAGAATATCATACAGCGACATGAAAGTGTTGCCAGTGTACAAAAACTATCATCCAGGTCAGCCATCCATGAGATTGTATATTAAAAATCTAGCAAAATCGGTCACCGAACACGATGTGAGAAGAATATACAAACGCTATGTGGATCATATACCAGAAGAGGAGCAAATAGGATTTGATGTAAGAGTGATGCAGGAGGGCAGAATGAAGGGGCAAGCATTTGTTACATTTCCCTCTGAGCGTATCGCTGAAAAGGCTTTGAGTGAGACTAACGGATACCTGTTAAAAGAAAAGCCTATGGTTGTGCAATTTGCTAGAGTTGCAAACCAAAAGAAGACCTAGCATTAATAAAAAATTCCAATGATCTTATCTTAACTATTTAGTATTTAATAAGTACAACCAAAAGTGTCCAACCGAAGCTTCGGCTTTGGCGGCAGAAGCCTTCGGCCAAAAAAAACACCTTTGGCAGAACCTTCGGCTTCGGCCTAAAACTCGACCGAAGCCGAATGTCCGAGCAACAATCGTAATAGAACCAAAGACTGAGTGAGTCGTGAGAGAGCAACGGACCGGTCGTGTGCGGTGCGGAGGCCACTGGGAGTCACTGTCAAATACAATAAACAAACACTAACTTCATAATAAATCATTTATTTTTTTATTAAGAAGTTAGTGTTTGTTTATTTTATTTTTTAGTTCAGTTTCGGTCTAGTCGAGTAAAACAAAACTGATTGATTGGTCTAATTATTGTTATTTGTGAAATAATAAAGAAATTATTATTTTTTACAATAGTACAGTCAATAAAGTAGTTGTAGAATGTGTGAGCGGGAACGTAAGAGATTTCTGCTGGAACTTATTCAGGGAGCTTAGGAACAAAACATACTAAAAGTCCTTAAGTCTAGGAGGTGAGCGGAGTGAGGGGAGGGAGACAAAAGTCAAAATTTTTGGTTTTTGGCTAATAACTAAAATACGATGCTTTATAGCAAATTATTTTACAATGAAAAAAAAACTTATTAAGTATATTCTCTGTATAATTTTGATTCTACACACTTTTTCCGAATTCTCATCCGTTTTCGAACTACACGCTTAGAAAAAGTGAAAATAAAAAGTGTTTTATTTTTAAATATTCCTTTCTAATTCTGATTGACTAGTAGCTTTACCGCTTCTATGCTTCGTTCAGTAAGTGAAAGGGCTGTAAGCACATCCCCCCATCCCCTTATTACACCCCTTGACGCGGCAACGCACCAGTAGCACCCCTGGTGTTGCAGACGACGCAAGGCATTACGGTAACCAGCTTCCACCAGTTGGAACATACACTAATTGTTAGCCTGCTTAGTTAAATGTATAAAAAACATACGGAAATGGGCTGACCCCTCAAGAGGTGGGGTGGGGGTGGAAAAATGTAGGTAATTTCTTGACGCCAAGGACAATATATACCAGCGCCTGAGGCTTCACTAAAACAATAATATATTTTGTCACTGCACCAGGGATTGTAGCAGCGGTTAATGTAGATGCCTGAGAGCAATTCTGAAACTTCCAGAGCGTATAGTTAAAAAAACGGATGAGAATTCGGAAAAAATATATAGAATCATAGTTATAGAGAATTAAATAAGCTTTTGTTTCGTTATAGAACTTTATTGCCACAACGCATCGTTTTTAAGGTATTAGCCAAAAACTAAAAATTGAGACTTGTCACCCTCCCTTCCCTCCGGCTCACCTCCTAGACGTCAGGACTTTTAGTTTGTTTTGTCCCTAAGCACCCTGAATAAGTTCCAGTAGAAATCGCTTAGGTTCTCGCTCACGCACTCAATACCCTCCTTTGTGTCATTCCATAACCAGACTACAAATAATTAATAAATAAATCACAAAATCAATATTGAAGTTTTGAAATAATTTTAATATTCATTGTAGCTTATAGACAATTTTGAACAAAATTAATTACTTAAAGTCGAGATTAAGATTACCTTCGGCTTCGGCTTCGGCCGAAGGTTGTGGCGATTGCCGATTAATCGGCTTCGGCTTCGGCCAAAAATAGACCTTCGGTCGGACACTAACAACTAATAACAACTAATTCAGTTTGATTAACAAAGTTACTTCTGAGAAAAATTTGACTGGATTGAACATAATATATTTCTAACTTTTAAATACTATTGTAAACTACATCATATTACATAATATCTATTTACTATAACTATAGAGGCATTGACAAAAAAAAAAGAAACAAATATACGACAAATGACAATGTACATTTATTTAAACAATCTCATATATCCATTAATTCTATAGCATATGATAAACACTCTTGATTGTCTTCCTTCTGTTTCCCCGTAAGGACCTGGTGCAGCAGTGGTAATGTATCATCTACAATCATTAACTGGTTGACGAGATTAACAATTGTCTTGTGCATGGTGTCCAACACATGTGACACTGTCTCATCCTTTGTCAGTAAATACTGCTGATAAAATGCATCCATTAAAAGCGTACACCAATCAAACAGTTTACTCTCGTACACCGAATCAAATGTTTTATTTGAATCAAGAAGCAAATATGAGATATACCTCATCAAGAATAATGCATTGTCCAATGACATTGCACTCCGTAAGTACGGAATGAATACTGCATCACTGAACTGAATCTGTAGTAAATAGTTTAACAATTCAAACTTTCCTTTATGTACAAGTTCATCCTTCTTGGCCATATCTTTACAGTTACAGAAATTATCAAAAGCTTCATCATCGCTTAAATGTAAACTCTCCTTACTGAGTAGCTTCAAAACATAATTCATTACTGATAGTAAAACAGATTCAGGTATATCATTGAATTGTTTTATATTTCTGTAGATGGGACGGAAATCTTGATTTTCTAACAGTGGGTTAATGATTTGCGCGCATATGCTTCTCTCTGTCATACCTGATGCTATGAACTCTTTTATTTCGTTAGTTACTTCAAACACAGGCTCAACAGGTGTATCCCAGTCAGAAATATTTGTGCTATTGTCTTGGACTACATCATGTGATCCAAGTAAGCTTGACAAATTCCTGTTTGTTTCAAGTGCAAATGGCAGCATCCCCACATGATTAGAAGCCTCCAGAATTATATAGTTATTGAAGGTGTAGATTTGGGCATCTTCAGAATACATTTTCATCGGATATTTACACGAGCCCACACCAAGTACTATGTTATAAGCAACGAGCAGGGCTCCATCCTGCTCCTGGTTGCTACCAAATAGGATTAGGTGGTCCTTGCCCATCCAGGCAATAGACACATTATTAGATGTGGATATCCAGGGCACTGTGCCAACTGTCCTCCAAGATCTTTCGGCAAGTTCATAAGCGGTTATTTTACCATCATTCCCTAAAAAAAACATAAAATTTCAAAATAAGAACACTTTATTATTTAGGCAAAGTAAAATACTAATGCAAGATAGAACACTCACATAGAAAATAAACACAAGGTTTTACTTTGGTGCTGATTAGTTTGCCCACAACATATGCTTCATCCCTGGCTACTTTTACCCTGTTGATTTTGGATTTGTCCATGTCTCCCAGCTCATCTCTGAGGGGACAGCACAGTATTTCATAGTTCTTCTTATGTTGTATGATGTAACACACATAGTCTGATTTCTTAGCACTGTAGCTAGTGACACTCACAATTTTTTCAGTATCTTTTATAAGTTGTTGATTCTCAAAAGTCTTCCTGTTTTCCAGAGCGTATGACAATGAGGCACAGTTTCCGTTTTCGAATATAATTAAAGATGAACCTTGTCTGGGTAAGATTTTTAAGATATTCACTGAAAACTAAAGTTGAATTCGTTAATTGAGGAAGCGATATGTTTATGATTTTAATAATATTATGACTTATCCAGAGAAACATGTTTTACTTACCTTATACTTTTTAATTTTGTCCAAATTATCGGAATCTTCTTTCCAAATTTTGATACTATTTTTATTAAAAACACCGACATAGGATTCTTGATCTTTGTCGAAAATCACAGGTGAGGTTAGGTGATCTTTAGAAGTCCATCCACTTATCTGTTTTTGATCTGAAAGCTGAAGATAATAGTTGTGAAACATTTGTATATCACTTCAGCTTCCTATTTTACTTTAAAATAATAGTGCATTACAATAATTTCAAAAAACTTACTCGATATTTGTTTATAACATTACGACCTAAAGATACAATACAATTGTCTTGGTCCGAGTCCTCAGAAACGCCAAGGAAACTATTACGATCAATTAAGGGACACAAAACATAATAACTGTGTAATTTGGCCATATTTAACTCTTAGAGCCGGCGCGAGACATGTGTTCATATAAAATAAAATAATTTTATAAAATACAAAACCACAACAACTCCACGTGACTCGTGACTCGTGAGTCGTGAGCCATAAAAAAATCTTTGGTACGGTCATAGACTTAATATATACTTATAGGTTTATGGGTACGGTCATAGACTTAATATACGGGTACGGTACTCTGCATAGACATAATATATACTTTATGTCTATGGTACTCTGCACAGATTACTAGTATATATTTGTAGACTGTGGCATGGGCTACTCACTACTGCATTTACCATAAACTTATAATAAATGATCAAACGAACTTACCAAGTGAAGTTCGATCATTATTATATGAGTCGCTTCATTCGAAGATATATAATTAACCAGTAGTACCTTTGTATATCTGCTTGGCATACGCGTTTTTTTTAAAGATTTATGTAGGTAAGTTGAAAAATTACACGCTCGCTAGATCACACGGCGTTCCGGCGTGCCTCATTATGTTTAGAGAGAAGTAATGCAAAAATCTTTCTTTCTTTCTTTGGGTACTGCAGCAAACATAGTTTCGTGCAGACTGGGTGGGAGGGAGATTATATCTTCGAATGAAGCGACTCATATAATAATGATCGAACTTCACTTGGTAAGTTCGATTGATCATCTAATATATATATTTCTTGTGTGCGTGTGTATGTGACTGAACTCCTCCTAAACGACTGGACCAATTTTGATGAAATTTTTTGTGTGTGTTCGTGGAGATTCGAGAATGGTTTAGATTTACAGTTTGGTCTACTGGAAAATGTTTTTTCAATTAATTTCTTATTTATAAGGAGTTGTTGATTTTGGAATGTTTTACATTAGATCCGGCGGACGGCGCTATCATCGCATTCAATATTATTCTATTTCAATTTTAGTTTGTCCTGACAGATGGTGCTACGATTAATTTGAAAAAAATTTTGTTATTCAATTCATGTGCTGATTAAAATATTAAATGTAATTATTTTTTAAAGAGTTTTGAAGTGTGTATAAATAATTTTGTGAATTCAGATGTTTTTTTAATTAATTTTTATTTGTAAGGAGTTTTTGATTTTGGAATGTTTTACATCAGATTCGACGGATGGCGCTATTATCGCATTCAATATTATTCTATTTTAATTTTAGTTTGTCCCGACAGATAGTGCTACGATCAATTTGAAAAAGTATTTCGTTATTTTGTGTTATAATTGTGTTATTCAAGTGAAGTTGCTAATTAAAATATTTAATGTAATTAGTTTTCGAAGAGTTCTGAAGTGTATATAAATAACTTATACATTTTGTATAAGTATATAAAACTCAAAGGTGACTGACTGATTGACATAATGATCTATCAACGCACAGCCCAAACCACTAGACGGATCGGGCTGAAACTTGGCATGCAGGTAGATGTTATAACGTAGGCATCCGCTAAGAAAGGATTTTGATCAATTCTACCTCCGAGGGGTTAAAATAGGGGATGAAAGTTTGCATATAATAATACTTCTTAACGCGAGCGAAGCCGCGGGCAAAAGCTCGTTTATTATATTTCTTCGCTTCATTCTTCGATATATAATTAACCAGTAGATTTTCAGAGTAACGAAAGAAAGATTTTTTTTTTACGAAAAACAATATTTATTATGAATAGTAATCATTATATTCGAGAAAGAATTTAATAATAATAACAGTCAGTAGAAACGAAACGTAAGAAACCTCTATGGTTTGTGATTCAAATGATAACACACTGGGATCATGGTGATTATACATAATATTATAATATAACTGATTCAGCGAAACTTTGTTCGTCGATAAAATGATGGCTAAGGAAAATATCGAAAATATTGTAGTCGCTAGTCCTTCCTGTCGACTGTCGTCTTACTGATCGTGTCCAGTTTCAGTCCCCGTGTCGACGCTCGTGTCGGCGCTCATGTCGATGCTCGTGTCGATGCTCGTATCGACGCTCGTGTCAACGCTGCCCCGCTCTCGCACAGCACCTGCTTTATCCAGCGACTAACCGACTGGGAGTTGGCTGTTCTATGCGGAGCGTTAAACGTTAGCAATAATAACCCGTTCTGTACCATTATCCTATTTAATATAATCTTGAATAACCATCGCACGGCGTAATAACTTAAATATAACTTGAAACTTTTTTTAATAAAAAGGAATTAAGTACATAATTTAATATCATCACCGATCCGATCACGCCCGGGAGTTGATGTCTTTGTAATATGATTTTCGATACCGATATTTAAAACCGTAATTTTTTATTATGCCGAGTTTTATTAGGCAGAAAGTTTTAAGTCAATGAGTAATGACCCGTATTCAGTAGGTACAGAGTGCAAGAAAAAAAAAAACAAATCATTTGTAAGTGGATCGCGGGTACTATACGCCTCAAGTATGTATTTATTATACAAATATTTTTACCGGAAAGCTTATTTCGAAAGACGCTTCAGTCTTCACACATTCATCTGAGCCAATGTAACCAACCAATAATGTCAACATTGTCCATAAACAATGACAGTACACAGGCTGTAGAAGATATTATATGTCGAATTGTTTGGCTAAGGTTCCGATGGAGCGGACGAAGATCTCTGTAATATGTCTATTAACTAATAAGATTGAACAGAGTATAAATATCTAAAATCTAATTCAAAGTAAAGTATTTTAGAATAAATTTTAAGGTTACTGCTTTAACTGGGTCCGGCTCTGAGGTCGTCGATAATGTATGCATATAATGTAATGCATATTAATATGATTGAAGGTCGAGAATATTGTGTTCTCGGTCCACCAGGCTAAATGTTTTAACAATTATTCAAGAATAAGTGTGATTCTGTTATCGTATTTATCATTGCATATTTTATTTAGTATTAAATATTTTAATCGCTGAAAACCAGTTGTTTCCGCGGCGGGAGTCAGAAATCAGGATATGAAGGTGTCAAAACACCTATCAGTTGAGTTAGCTCACGA
Organism: Aricia agestis; assembly: GCF_905147365.1. Lineage (NCBI taxonomy): Eukaryota > Metazoa > Arthropoda > Insecta > Lepidoptera > Lycaenidae > Aricia > Aricia agestis. Next base: position 17,210,953 of record NC_056428.1, on the reverse strand, counting down.
ATAGTACACTGATTTAACTGTTCTATATTATTCCGTTTTTAATAGGCATATACTATTACATAATATATCTAATATATAAAATTTATAAAACAATAAATGTATATATTTATTTATTATATGTATAACATATTATACTCTATTCTATTAAATATACATATACACATATATATATATATATATATATATATATATATATATATATATAAAAAAATAAAAAAAATAAAAAAAGTGTCCATGGCGTGATGGACCACAATTAATTAAAATTCATAATATTATTTCAATTATCCTTGGTGCGAAAAATCTAAATAATAAAATAACAAAAAAAGGATATGGACGAACAGTCTATAGACGGCCCCAATTTTATAATAAAAAAAAAAAAATATATATAAAATTCTCGTGTCACGGTGTGCGTATTTGAACTCCTCTGAAACGGCTCGACCGATTTTCGTAAATCTTAGCGAGCTAGGGTTGAGAATCAGACAACATCTACTCTTTTATCTTTATAAGTGTATTCATTTGTTGAATAAATAATAGTAAATTATTACAACTCGAAACTGCCGGCGACCATTGTTTGTGCGACGGGATAGCAATCATGGACTTTGCCATGGTGACATACTTATTTAGCCACTTCAATAAAATAATAATAAGTATTATGAGCGAAATACTTTAAATGGCAAAACAACGATTGCCGGGACAGCTAGTATATATATTTATAATCGTCAAGACTTAATTAATATTTACAATATACTTGTTGTGGATTTAATACAACCATGGCACTATTTACAATAAAACGTTAACAAAAATAAAAAAGGGGCGCCTGAGGCTGAAGAATTCTCGCCTAGAACATTGTCAATATTGTTTAAGCGTGGTAAGTCTAGTAGTGATAAAGCCTACGCCTGATCTAGTTTCCTTCTTTATATTTTTTGTGAAAAAAAAATAGCGCATCTGATAGTCTGTACGTTAAGACTTAAGGCTCATAATCAGTAAATTAAAATCTTTCGATCGACTAGTGAGTTACTAGGAAGGAACCAAGAAGTAGGCTCTTAAATCTATTTGATATATATCCACTTTTGGGTATTAGCTTGAAAGCCTTAAAAGTTAATTTTCCAAATTAACATGTCATTTCATGCCATCACATTGTACGTTTATTAACTCGCCATCACATTGTACGTTTATTAACTCGTGGTCGCAGTACAAGCCGGTTAGTATTGAATATAATTGGCTCGTCTAGGCCTCGGTAGTGCCTGCCGTTTATTTAAGTATTTAATAGTACTTACATGTATTTTCTTGTTACACGATAAAATAACATTGACTTTAGTTACTTACAACACTGACTCAATTATCTTAATAATAATAACCAGCTGCGCTTTGGCATGGTTACTAAGTATACGTGTTCGCGTTGCCTCGCGTTAACAAAGAATGAGGCACGCCGGAACGCCGTGTGATCTAGCGAGCGTGTAATTTTTCAACTTACCTACATAAATCTTTAAAAAAAACGCGTATGCCAAGCAGATATACATAGGTACTACTGGTTAATTATATATCGAAGAATGAAGCGAAGAAATATAATATATTGTCGCCTGTGAACCCGAAAATGCGTGACCATTTTTGATCTGTGCGTGTGCTAGTGATGTATATTTTACTATCGATAGTATAGTATTTTGCTATCGATAGTTTAGTCCGTTCGAGTTATTTTACCTGAGTTTCTATAAGAAATAAATAATATGCAACTTTGACAGATTTTGTATTTCAAATTAGGTATGATAAATTTTAATTGGCAATAAAGGTGACGATTGAAAAGTAGATACACATTTTCGTTTGGAATGATTTTTCAATCGTCATTCGTCGGATATGTTATGACTTATGACTTATGACATGAGGTTCTTATAGGGGTAAATAATATACACATAACACATTATAAAGTTACTTATTTATTACTCAGGTAAAATCTATCTGGTAAATCAGCCCTTACATTGCTTTATTGAAAGTAAACGTTGAAAGTATAGTGCGTCAAGAATGTCTAGGAGGCGAAACTTTTTTTTTAAGCAATAGCAATACTCTTTTGACATTTGTTGTATCAATACTCTATGACATAAAATTTACAAAACAAAGATTTTCAATTTGCTTAAATTTAGTTTTACAATGTGAAAACTACATGTTACTGTAATTAATATTAATAATTAAAGTGAAAGACGTGTCATAGTGCTGAAAATTTGAAGATTTTCATTGAAGAAAAATAGTAATACGTGAAAATATCACTGAAATTCTGGCGTCCACATTTCAGATTCTGATCGCACAATCGCCACAGTAGCAGGTAATTAAGCGTTTGTTTTATCAATTTTATATGTTTATTTTATTGTCACTTATTGTATAATGCAATTCTAAGTAGCCTGAGTAAGTATTATGTGGTATAATAAAACAACAATTTTACTTAAACCTTTTGTTTACGTAAACAATGAACTGTCAAAGAAATCTATCATATAACGCGCCTAACAATGATTGATATTTTGACTTAGGTGCTTTGCGTTTTTAGACGTAGGTATATAAAATTCTCGTGTCACAGTGAATGTGCTTAAGTCCTTTAACACTTTGATGCAGCGTATATAATATTATAATTATTACGTTTTATGTTTACAGGTAGCAGAAAAAGCGTTTAACGAAATAACCGAAATGACTGGGAAAATTTACGCTATCATTTTGATACACTGAAAATAAATACAAGAAGTTGGAATTAACGCTTTATTAGGATATCCTAAATTCAATATTGAAGAGCTGATTAATGAAGATGAAAGTGCCTCTTCACTGTGACACCACTGCAGCTGTAACTACATGTACCTAGAAAGTGGCGATGTTTCTGTTTCCAGCTACATTGTAGAATATTATTTGGATGATCATATTTTATTAAAATAACAAAACCCTGTTTTTCACTTATTTATTTTTTGTATTTTCTTAAATAAGTAGTTCCATAATAAAAAAGGAGTGAGCTTCTCTCAGCTCTCACTGGTCATCAAAGTAGCTCTGCAGGTCTCAGGGAGAGGGTACTTAAATAACAGGTGTTATAAATTCATAATAATATGTAGCACTAGTGACTAGATGTCCCGGTGAACTTCGTGTCACTTATAAACCTTCCCTGGACGTCCAGGAATATTTTAAGACTAAAATTAGCCACATCAATTCAACAGTTTAATCGAGTTATTGCATTTTTTATATAGTCCGTCAAGAAAGTGAAGAAATTAAAAAGTGGTAACATCGTAGTGTCATTTCTTTTTAGGGTTCCGTACCCAAAGGGTAAAAACGGAACCCGATTCGATTTCTGTCCGTCTGTCTCCAGGCTGTAACTCAAGAACGGTAATAGCTAGAGAGTTGAAATTTTCACAGACTATGTATTTCTGTTGCCGCTATAACAACAAATACTAAAAACAAAATAAATAAAATATTTAAGGGGGGCTCCGATACAACAAACATAATTTTTCAAACATCTTTTGCTCGGTAACAATGATGACAACAATTAGGTAGGCACTTGAAATTTTCACAAAGGCCATACTTATATGTGTTATTTAATCATTTTTAATAATAATAATTATATATAAAATAAAAATTTAAGGGTGCTCCCATACAAAAACATAATTTTGGCTGATTTTTGCTCTATAACGGTACGAACCCTTCGTGCGCTAGTCCGACTCGCACTTGATCGATTATTTCTTAGATTGATTTGAAAGGGATGACACTACGATGTTGCCACTTTTTTATTTATTCACTTTCTTGACAGAGACAGACTATGACATATACAAAGATTCTAATAGGTACTTTACATAGATTAGATTGTTTCTTGTAATGTCGTAAATTAAACACACAATATAACTACATCATAATTATTTAAAATTTTCTTAACTACATAATATATATAAATCATAATATTTACAACGTGTTTTTATACTGTATTTAATATAAAGTATCAAAATCTTTTATAGTGACTGGATACAGTGTGGCCATAAGAGGCCACAAAGAAAACAAGTGGCGACTCTATTAATGTCGTGACTTTTTTGACGGGCTATAAACAACACACATAGTACATTATATTTTATTCTTAAATTAAATACATATCATAAAACATAATTCCATTTGGAATCTCGAAATCGACTCCAACGATTTTCATGAAATTTAGTATATAGGGGGTTTCGGGGGCGATAAATCGATCTAGCCAGGAATCGTTTTTAGAAAATGTCATTTTATTCGTGTTTTATCGAATACCAAGCAAAGCTCGGTCAAACAGTTATTAAAAATAACAAACAAATTTAACAATATATTGGAAATACCGAAAGGCAATGATATTCTACTTGTACAGATCTGTTACGTTCATACCAATGATATTCTACTTATACAGACCTGTTACGTCCATACTATTTTCCGGCTTAAATCTCTTCCGAACAATTTTCAAATTCAAAATTGCAAACATTGACAAATTTGACAGATAAGTGAAACAAAAGATACGAAAAACCATTTACGTAAAAGAGACAGTTCAATTTTTAAACGTCGAATCGTATTGCTGTCTCTTTCTTCGCCTGAGCTATGACGAAAATTCGATTTTTTCCAGATTGTTCGAAAAAATAATTGAAAATGTAAATAAACAAGGTATTTATTGCAATCAAGACATGTGGTAAGAGATTCCATGTGTTTTGTTTTCTTTTGAGTCATAATTGGTGCATTTTCGAAACACGCACGACATCATTTTCAATTTATTTAGGTAATACAAGACGCGGCACGTTCGTGACTGCGCTCGATGCAGACTTAACAACAGACGGCCCAATTGGGCTGTATTTGAATCTTCACAACGCGCGCGGTAGTAACATATCTGCTTTGAGTTTTTCATCATTAGTTCGTACTATTTTCCGGCTTAAATCTCTTCCGAACAACATTGACAAATTTGACAGATAAGTGAAACAAAAGATACGAAATGCCATTTACATAAAAGAGACAGACTAAATAAAAGACGACCCATTTGGGTCGTATTCGAAGCTTCACAACGCGCGCGGTAGTAACATATCTGCTTTGAGTTTTTTATTATTATATCATTGCCGAAAGGGCATAAAAACGATTGACGACCTGTCAAATAAAAGTTGTTACAATTTTCATTAGACTGCCTCTCTCTTTTCGTATTGTTATAATTCCATAAAGGATTTTCTTCTCTCTCGCACTCTTTGTTGGTCTATGCATTATAAGTTTATGGCATTTACACATTCGCGTTCGCCATTCGCCTCGTCATTCGACGTTGATTCGACGAAACATTCGTATACGAAATACGAATGCTGTCGCGAACTTTGTCGCGAACTATCGTTCACTGTTCACACATTCCTGGGGTGATTCATTTTGACATTTGCACATGAACATGGAGGACGTGTTCATATTATGATAGCAATGTTGAATGAAAAATATGAAATTTATTATTATAGCGATATTTTGGGTTCCAAATGCGCTATTCCTTTTTGTAAAAATCTAGGAATTCTAAAATTCGCCTTTTACTCCACTCCATTTTTATTACATAATAATTATACTACTAAAATATACTAATAATAATATTTATTAAAAACCAAAATATATTTCCTTATTATATTAGCCAAACTGCATAGTAGTTTGTCGGCGGGCTACGCGCTCATAAATACTAAGAAACAAATAAAAGATTATATTTTGTTGTTAAAGTACAATAAGTATTAACTTATTATACTTTAACAACAAAATATAATCTTTTTGTATATGTTTTATATCTTAAATTATGACTTACTAGCTATATAAAAACACGAATAAAATGACATTTTATAAAAATGATTCCTAGCTAGATTGATTTATCGCCCCCGAAACCCCCTATATTCATGAAAATCGTTGGAGCCGATTCCGAGTGTAAATGACGACTAAACGAGTGTAATAACTAATAACATTGTACTAACCATAGACTTATAATATATACTGTCGTATAGACGACCTGACAACCCGAAAATGCGTGACCATTTTCGATCTGTCAATATGTGCGTGTGCTAGTGATGTACATTTTACTATCGATAGTATGGTATTTTGCTATCGATAGTATAATATAAAATAAATGTAAAAATACTGTGGCCGGTCCGCCATTTTATGTTCCGGTTCTCCGAGGTACTGTCAAAGTGTCGTATTATAGGGATGTCGAAATTGAAAGAATATATCGATATATCGATACATCGATATTTGAAAAAATATCAATATCGGTCTCGATATATCGCGAAAAAAATATCGATATATCGATATGTCAGTCAAATTTTTCGACCAATTTGATTTTTTTTTTTAATTAATTTATAGTCCGTCAAAAAAAAGAAGAAATTAAAAAACAATGTCCTTGGATCGGTATGTTTAAGTATATTTTTACTAAATTTTTTGTCTTTTACTGATCGATGGTTTGACTTCGTATGTGCTAATTTAGTTAATAATTAGACAATAAATAAGATTTGTGATAGAATAGAATATAACATGGCTTGATTTAAATACTTAAAACAAAATAAATTAAATATTTAAGGGAGCCCCAAAATAAACGTGATTTTTTTGCTATTTTTTGCTTGATATCAATAATGGCAAAAGGTAGGCACTTGAAATGTTCACAAAATACTAAGTTGTATACATACTTTAATAATAATAATAACTGATGGTAAAATTAAAATAAACTGTTAACCCTTCGTGCGCGAGTACAACTCGTATTTGTCCGATTTTTTGGTAATTTTTGCCCGATATCAATAATGGCAACTTAAATAATAAATAATAATTAATTAACTTAAAATAAATTAAATAGTTTTATTAAAATTAAGGAGGCTCCTATACAAAAAAAAAAAACATATTTGCCTATTTTGTCTCTATGTACAAAATAAGCAAATATGTATATGTATACTTAGAGACTAAATAGGCAAAAATGATTTTTTTTATAGAATATAAAAAAATCATTTTTGATATCAATATAATATATAATATAACAGGACGCTCACTTATAACATCTTAGTTTATCGATATCCTCGACAAATATCAACCGAGTGTTCCATCACTATAGACCGCCATGTTTAGTTCTTGGCAATATGGCGCCGGCCACACTTTTTTGTAGTTATGACACTTCCATCTGTTTCCTTATTCATTGTTTTTTCGGCGCTGTTTTTATCGTGTAGGTTGTAAATAATTAAAATAAATAATCATTGCGTTACGCAGTGCTTACGTAATATCTTATCATTCACATTGAAATTCATTTCGGCTTCAACTCTAGTACAAAGTGGTCGTACGCGAAAATGTCAACAGCCGGTAAAGTAATCAGGTGCAAGGCCGCAGTAGCATGGGAGGCCGGAAAACCACTATCAATTGAAGAGATCGAAGTGGACCCACCCAAAGCGGGCGAAGTCCGTGTAAAGATTCTCGCTACCGGCGTTTGCCACACCGACGCTTACACGTTATCCGGAAAGGACCCCGAGGGCGTATTCCCGGTCGTCCTCGGTCACGAAGGAGGCGGCATCGTCGAGAGCGTCGGAGAAGGTGTAACAACCGTGAAGCCAGGTGACCACGTCCTACCCCTTTATGTGCCGCAATGCAACACATGCAAATTCTGCCTCAGCCCAAAAACTAACCTGTGCCAAAAAGTCCGTGTCACCCAAGGTCAGGGAGTCATGCCCGACGGTACGAGGAGATTCCGTTGCAAGGGTCAGGAACTGTACCACTTCATGGGATGTTCGACTTTCAGTGAATACACAGTTGTTCTAGAAATTTCTCTGTGCAAAGTCGCCGATGCCGCTCCCCTGGACAAGATCTGCTTGCTCGGCTGCGGCGTCACCACCGGCTACGGAGCCGCGCTAAATACTGCCAAGGTGGAGTCCGGCTCAAACTGTGCTGTATTCGGCCTTGGAGCTGTCGGTCTTGCAGTAGGTTTGGGTTGCAAAGTTGCAGGTGCTAAACGCATCATCGGTATCGATATCAATCCCGATAAGTTTGAAGTTGCTAAGAGCTTTGGATTCACCGAGTTTGTTAACCCCAAGGACTACGACAAACCAATCCAGCAGGTTCTGGTTGACATGACCGATGGAGGACTGGACTACACCTTCGAGTGCATCGGTAATGTGAACATCATGAGGTCTGCCCTTGAAGCCTGCCACAAAGGATGGGGAGTGTCTGTTGTTATCGGAGTGGCCGGTGCAGGCGAGGAAATTAGCACTAGGCCCTTCCAGCTGGTGACTGGCAGAGTTTGGAAGGGAACAGCCTTTGGTGGTTACAAGAGCAGAGATAGTGTACCCAAGCTAGTGGAAGACTACCTCAGCAACAAACTGCCTTTGGACCAGTTTGTCACCCACAAAGTACCTCTTAAGGATATCAACGAAGCCTTCCATTTGATGCACATTGGCAAGGCCATCCGTGCCGTTGTTGACCTGTAAACATTTTCTAAGCATTTATTTTTGTTAACAAGTGTTACTAGCTTTTGTAATAAATACTATTTGTGGTAATAACTTGTGCTCTTCTTTAATTTTTCCTTAATTTAACCCATCAATCGTGGGAAAACGAGACACAACAGATATTCTATTGTTTCGTTCACCTGTGAGCGTATGGGGCTTGATGAATTAAGATAGAAATGATTTGACTAGATTATGTAACAAGTTATTTGCAAAAGAATTTAGGTAACTGATAATATGTAAAGGTTATTATAATTTATCATTGCAAGGTCAAGAATTACTGATAAATCAATTGTTTGTTAAATGATATTGGTTACATTATTATTCATAAATTGTCAGCATTACAATACCAAATCTGTTGCTAGTTAAAATTTTCCACTAGGTACTTACTATAAATATGTTTTTGTAAGGCTAAAAGTGAAGGTCATATTAACTCACAAATCACAATGGTTGATAAACATATTTGTAGTTGGGTATTATGTTTGTATTAACAACAAATAAAAGACGTGTGTAATAGAATATTGCTACTTGCATGGGGGGAGTGCTTGTAGGGCTAGTATTCACTTTGATTAGTGCTAGTGCAGGTAGTTATAAATTAGTGATTATGAGAAAACAAAGAACTTGCACAATCGCCTCTAGTCCACCGACGCTGCGAACTGCGAAACAGGAATAGAGCGAGATATAATATCCTACTTCCTACTATCCTACTAATATTATAAAGGCGAAAGTTTGTTTGGATGTATGGATGTGTGGATGTATGGGTGTATGGATGTGTGGATGTATGGGTGTATGGATGTGTGGATGTATGGATGTTTGTTACTCTTTCACGCAAAAACTACTGTACGGATTTTAATGAAACTTTATAATAATATACATCAGAATAACACAGGCTACAATTTTAACCGACTTTCAAAATAGGGGAAGTGTTATGTTTGTTTTCTCATGTTCAACGATTATTCCGCCGTTGGTTAACCGATTTTCAAAATTTTTCTTTTGGTATATAAGGTATCATCCTAATTTGGTATTATATTCACAAAAGTGGTGATCCTATGAAGTATCCATAAGTAATCGAGGGAACTCCTCAAAATTTATAGGGAAACATGTGGTGAGGGAACTCCTAATTCTTTATAGATACAAGTTTGGGAGTTTCGGCGTTGTTTTAAGAACTATGCAAGACTAATACGACCGAAGAAACTCAGGAAAATGTGGGAAAAACGGGGGAAATATTAGAAATTAAGAACAATTGGAGCAATTTTTATGGCACTATTTGGCACAGATATAGAGTAGACCAAGTGAAAGGAGTAGGGACATAAGCTATTTTTTATGGGAAAATGCACGGTTTCCGCAAAATCTCTAATTTACGCGGGCGAAGCCGCGCGGGATATCTAGTCTATACTAACATTATAATTGGGAAGAGTTTGTTTGTTTGTTTGAACACGCTAATCTCAGGAACTACTGGTCCGATTTGAAAAATTCTTTCAGTGTTAGATAGCCCATTTATCGAGGAAGGCTAGGAGCTATATTTTATCACGCTAATACTAATAGGAGCGAAGAAATAGAGGAAAGTTAGGAAAAAACGGGAGGAATTATTTGAAATGGCTTATTTGAACGCGCTCTCCGATCTCCGAGAAGGAGCTACTGGTCCGATTTGCAAAATTCTTTCAGTGTTAGATAATCCATTTATTGAGAAATGCTATAAGCTATATTTTATCACGCTAAGATTAATGGAAGCGAAGAAATAGATAAAAATGTGGAAAAATTTGGGAAATTATTTGAAAGGGCTTATTTGGACGCGCTAATCTCAGGAACTACTGGTCCGATTTGAAAAATTGTTTCAGTTTTATTTAGAAAGGCTATAGGCTATATTTTATCACGCTAAGTGTTGAGGACAGCGGTCTCGCACCCAAAAAAACACATAGTGAGTGTATACAAACTCGTTAACAGTGAAATATGACAATAAACTCAGTGCAAAATAAGTGTTTTTAAAAATAAACTTTAGAAGTGAACTGTGATAAATCTGTGGCTCGCTAAGAGGTAAAAAGTTGTTATTTTAATAAAATAGAACGTTAACTTATAAGTATCAGAAAATTAGTGTCTGAAATATAAATAGTTTGGAAAATATTAGGAAAAATGTGCTAAAAAACTATGTAAATTGTATTAACTTTTATCTTCGCCTAGCTGTAACTGTGTTAAATATAAGTGTTAATATTTAGAATAAGTTGATTATTGTGGAACGATAAATAAAGAATTTCCCGAAATGCGTTTCAATTACCTTGGCTCATGGCAAAATAGGGAAAATAGGGAAAATAGCCGCTTCCGATAGTGAAAATAAGACTGAAGAGACGTACGAATCGGAGCGGCTCTCTCTACGGCATTGCCGCGGGCGGGTACCCCGGAGGGGGCTTCTATACGGCATTGCCGCGGTCGGGTACCTCAGAGGGGCTTTCTATATGGCATTGCCTTGAGCCGGGTAAGCGAGACGGATTTCGGGGCCTATGTTCTCCTCGACGACTCGTGTGTTTTATTTACGCCCCCGCTCAGCAAGATATACCGGTGTAGCCTTGGAATCTTCGAGTCCGATCCGAGCCAGCGACGAAACCTATGGGCGAATACTGTCCCAAACAGTGAAGTGGTCCTTTGCGAGCCGGATTTGAAGACAGTGAAGCGGTCCTTTGCGCGCCGGATCGAAGACGACACTTAGAAGAATTTCAACAGTCAACTGGAAGAAAAATTTTGGAAGACCGGACTCGAAGAAGATTGGACTCGGAGATACAAGACAACACCGCTGGAGGGGAAGCAAGGATTCGTAGATTTTTCGTCACAAAACCTACTGAAGATCCTTGAATATAGAAGATTCAACATAGAAGATTCAATATAGAAGATTCAGAATAGAAGATTCAACATAGAAGATTCAATATAGAAGATTCAGAATAGAAGATTCAACTTAGAAGATTAAACATAGAAGAATTAACTTAATTTCAAGATGGTCGTCACGAGGAGTCAGAGCGGGGCGGAGGAGAACCAGCCACCGAAAGTATTTTCGGATCCGCCCAGGTCGCCGTCTGCAGCCGCAACCAGCCAGCCACCGACCGGGGGAAGGGCGGATCCGCCTCAAACTGCGTTGAAACCGAAGCCGGGCGCCAGCAAGACACCCGCGCCATCGGGAGTACCTGTAGCCAGGAAGAAGGCTATTTCAATAAGGTCGCGTCGATCGACAGCAAGTGTCGTCGCGCGCATCCGATATGAGGCGGAAGAGAAACTTGCCGCACTCCGTAAGAAGGAACTGCAGATCGAAGCAGAACTTATCAAGAAGAAGCTCATCGCTGATGTCGCCACTGCCGAGGAAACCAGCGATCCAGACGATGACGAGCCTTCAGAGCAGGTGGAGCAACGGGTCCGAGCCTGGCTAAGCGAACAAGGTCCTGACAACGAAGAGACGGCCAAGGAACGGGTCGTGCCAGAGGAAGAAGGAGACGCGCCGAAGCCAGAAGACATACCACCTGCGGGAGAGAGACGCGAGCCGCAGAGATTGAGGTTCGAGCGGCCGATACAAAGCCGCATTCGCTCACCTACACCTCCTGCAGCCGAGATCAACGGGGTGGAACAGCTTGTCGACACTCTAGACAAGCTGTTGAACCAACGACAGCCGCGCCATCAGACGGAGTTGCCCATATTCACGGGCTCTCCTTCGGAATGGCTGCCGTTCAAAGCAGCCATGGAAGATACCACCACATTCTACAAGCTCAAGCCGATCGAGAACCTGGCGCGCCTGAGAAGCTGTCTCCGGGGGGAAGCTCGAGAAGCAGTGGCGCCATTGCTGAGCATCGCAACACCACCCGAACAGATCATGAAGACTTTGGAGCAATGCTTCGGCCGGCCCGAGGTGATGGTCGACCGCATGATGGAAGATTTAAAGAAGCTTCCGAGGCTCGGAGGCTCGGCGGCAGAGCTCAACCACTTCGCGGTGAAGATTCAGAACATGGTGGCCATCCTGAGGAAGTTAAAGCACGGGTACCTCTTCAATCCGTTGCTTGTGAGAGACATCCTGGAGAAGCTCAGCCCGTACGAGAAGAGCAAATGGTACGACTACGCAGAAGAGACATCGCACTACCGGAACGAGCCCGATGTCGTCCTTCTCTCTGAATTCCTAATGAGAGAAGCGGACAGAGCACTGCGCTACGGATTCACCACGGCTCCGGCTTCGAGAAAAGAAACATCGCGTCCACCTCCCAACAAGAACGAAGTTAGACCGAGAAGACCAGTCTTCGCGATATCAGAAGAGGGCCGAGGCAAGCCGAGCCACAGCCAGCCAGAGAGAATGCGCGAAGAACAAACGAAGTGTCCGATATGCACCGACCACCACGCTCTGTTTCGCTGCGCTGCTTTCAAGAAACTGAGTGTGCAAAAGAGATGGGACACAGTCAAGCAAGAGGGGCTGTGTTTCCTGTGCCTATCGAGCCGACACAGAAGATACAACTGCAAAGCGAAGCAGTGCGGTATGCAGGGATGCAAGCGGCCTCACCACCCACTACTACACGAGGAGAGGTCCGGCGGCGCTCCACCGATCGAGGACGCCGTAATCACCGCGTCGGTTGCCTCCGACCGCGCGGTGAAGCTGAAGATGAGAAGAATTCAAGTCGTTGGGCCACGGGGCGAAGCCGACATCTTCGCGCTGTTCGACGAGGGCTCGACGGTGACTCTGCCGGATGAAGACGTCGCTGAGGCTATATATTTATTGGAGGGGCCCGATCTACTGACATCCCTACCGAGGATACTGTTCCGGTTCAGGGAGGAAGCCGTGGCCGTGAAAGCAGACATAGAAGAAATGTTCCTTCGCGTGAAGATCAGGAGGGAGGACTAACCGGCGCAGATGTTCCTGTGGAGGGAGGGCCGAGAGGAGCCGCCCTCCAAGTACAAGATGGTGGTCATGATATTTGGGGCATTGTGTTCACCGTACCTGGCACACTTAGTACGGAATCGAAATGCAGAGGAACACGCGGTATCGTGCCCAGAAGCCTATCGCGCCATCACCGAGGCACATGGACGATTATGTGGACAGCTATCCAGACTATGAGAAGGCCAAGCAAGTCGTGGAACAAGTGGACCGGGTGCACAAGATGGGCGGATTCCACTTGCGGGGATGGACGAGCAACGACCGACGAGCGCTGACGGGCTACCGGTGGACCGCCTGGCTGATGATGTGGCGCGGCCTGTCACTAAGGATGAACAGAAGACCCTGGGGATACTGTGGGATTCTCGAGGGGACACGTTGAAATTCAACACATCTCTATCAAGAGTCCCTAAAGAGGTCCGAGAGCTACAGCGCGCACCTACCAAGAGAGAGGCCCTTAGCACGGTGATGAGCATCTACGATCCGCTGGGGCTACTGAGCTGCTACACCATCACCGCCAAAGTTATCCTGCAAGGTCTGTGGCGTCAGAAGCTGGATTGGGACGAGCCGCTGCCGGCGGAGTCAGCCGAAGACTTCACTCGATGGCTGAGAGACATGGAGCACATCAGCCACCTCGAGCTATCCCGGAGCTACAACGGGGGGAGCTCCACAAGAAACCGGCAGCTGCACGTGTTCTGTGACGCGAGCAAAGACGCGTACGCGGCGGCCGTCTACTGGAGGCTGGAGCAAGAAGATGGAGAAATTCGAGTAATGCTAGCCGCAGCCAAGGCTAAGGTGGCGCCACTGAAGACACAGACGATACCACGACTAGAGCTACAAGCCGCTCTGGTCGGAGCGAGGCTCGGGAACGCCGTCACAGCGGAACACAGATGGAAGACAGATGCGATTTTCTACTGGACCGACGCTCAGGTAGTTCTGTGGTGGATACAGAACGGAAGCAGGAAATATACGCCATACGTCGTACACCGATTGGGAGAGATCGCCGAGCTGACATCCGTACACCAGTGGAGGTAGGTGAGCACCAAGAATAATATCGCTGACATGGCCACCCGAACGGGCTATGTCACATAAAGCGAAGAGGATCCGTGGTTCAATGGACCAGACTTCCTGCGTAGGCCTGTGAACGAGTGGCCCACGGAGAGTCCCGTTCAAGCCGAGGACCTAGAGGAGCACGTCGCCTTCCAGACCACGGAGGCGAGCGAAGTAGACTGTCTGCCAGACGTGAGCCGCTTTTCAAAGTACGAGCGCCTCGTGAGATGTACGGCGATGGTTCTACTATTCATTGAGAAGTGTCGTGATCGCCGGGCCAGTCTCGACGTGCGGCACCTGGAGAAGGCGGAGGTATTATGGTACCGAAAATCACAACACGATAGCTTCGCACGGGAAATAGAGAAGATGAAAAACGGAGGGACGGCGCCGAGATGGAGCTCCTTGTACCGGCTCAACCCGGTGTACAGAGACGGCTTGCTCACGCTGGACGGGAGGATCAGAGCAGCGCAGGTGCCGGATGAAATGAAGAACCCAGTTATCCTGGACGGAAGACACCCGTTCACGAGGCTGCTGGTGGCCAGGGAGCATGCCAGAGCCGGACATGGGAGCCGCGAGAGAGTAGTGAACGATCTAAGACAGAAATTCTGGATCCTGAAGCTACGGCCGACGGTGCGGAGCATCATACACAACTGCGCCTTCTGTCGGATGAGGAGGGCGCGCCCGAAAATCCCGCAACCTGGAGACCTGCCACCAGAGCGTCTGGGGGCGTTCCAGAGACCATTTTCCTACTGTGGTCTCGATTGTTTCGGCCCAATGATCGTTACCATCGGCCGGCGTCATGAGAAGAGATGGGGAGCGCTGTTTACCTGTTTGACGACGCGAGCGGTCCACCTGGAACTGGTGGCCACGCTGTCAACCGATTCAGCATTGATGGCAATGAGAAGAATGGCCGCACGGCGGGGATGGCCGGCGGTCATGTACAGCGACAATGGGACGAACTTCAGAGGCGCGGACGTCGAGCTGCAACGAGCGTACGCCGAGTGGGCGCCGGCTATGACCGAGCTGGGCCTCACACACCGCATGAAATGGAAGTTCACTCCGCCAGGGGCGCCGAACCAAGGGGGCGCCTGGGAGAGACTGGTGAGGTCGGTAAAAACCGCCCTACTCACCACACTGAACGAGAAATCACCGAAGGAGGAGGTGCTCCAGACCCTGATGACCGAGGCGGAATACTCCGTGAACGCTCGACCGCTCGTTCACGTTTCCGTGGACCCCGACGATCCAGAGGCGATCACACCTAACCATTTCCTCATAGGGTCATCTACTGGTCAACCATACGTCGGGCCGTGCGAGCTGGCCGACAAGAAGACGTGGTGGGTCGCGCAGGCCTTGGCGGACGAGTTCTGGAGGCGATGGGTGAGGGAGTATCTCCCGACGCTCACGCCCCGTGGCGGGGCCCCGAGGAGCGGCCGCAACCTGGCCTCAGGGGACTTGGTGATCGTCGTCGACCCCGCGCTGCCGCGTAATACGTGGCCGCGAGGAGTCGTACACCGTGTCTACCCGGGCCCGGACGGACGAGTGCGTTGCGCGGACGTGCGCACGCGTAGTGGAGTGTTCCGCAGACCAACATCAAAGCTGGCGGTGATAGAAGAATCGCCGCCGGAGGAGCAGATAGCGCCGGGAGAGGGCGCAGCGGCGGGCCGAGTCGGCCCGCAGTCGCCAGAACGAGTCGCGACGGGCTCAGCCAGCTCGTGCTCAGCCGGGCAGTCAGCGGCGGGCCGAGTCAGCCCGCAGTCGCCAGAACGAGTCGCGACGAGCTCAGCCAGCTCGTGCTCAGCCGGGCAGTCAGCGGCGGGCCGAGTCAGCCCGCAGTCGCCAGAACGAGTCGCGACGAGCTCAGCCAGCTCGTGCTCAGCCGGGCAGTCAGCGGCGGGCCGAGTCAGCCCGCAGTCGCCAGAACGAGTCGCGACGAGCTCAGCCAGCTCGTGCTCAGCCGGGCAGTCAGCGGCGGGCCGAGTCAGCCCGCAGTCGCCGGAACGAGTTGCGAGGAGCTCAGCCAGCTCGCGCTCAGCCGGGCAGTCAGCAGCGAGACCGGCGAGCCCGCAGTCACCGGAGAAGGCTGCGTAGACCCTGGCTACTGCGCCGGGGGGAGGATGTTGAGGACAGCGGTCTCGCACCCAAAAAAACACATAGTGAGTGTATACAAACTCGTTAACAGTGAAATATGACAATAAACTCAGTGCAAAATAAGTGTTTTTAAAAATAAACTTTAGAAGTGAACTGTGATAAATCTGTGGCTCCCTAAGAGGTAAAAAGTTGTTATTTTAATAAAATAGAACGTTAACTAATAAGTATCAGAAAATTAGTGTCTGAAATATAAATAGTTTGGAAAATATTAGGAAAAATGTGCTAAAAAACTATGTAAATTGTATTAACTTTTATCTTCGCCTAGCTGTAACTGTGTTAAATATAAGTGTTAATATTTAGAATAAGTTGATTATTGTGGAACGATAAATAAAGAATTTCCCGAAATGCGTTTCAATTACCTTGGCTCATGGCAAAATAGGGAAAATAGGGAAAATAGCCGCTTCCGATAGTGAAAATAAGACTGACGAGACGTACGAATCGGAGCGGCTCTCTCTACGGCATTGCCGCGGGCGGGTACCCCGGAGGGGGCTTTCTATATGGCATTGCCTTGAGCCGGGTAAGCGAGACGGATTTCGGGGCCTATGTTCTCCTCGACGACTCGTGTGTTTTATTTACGCCCCCGCTCAGCAAGATATACCGGTGTAGCCTTGGAATCTTCGAGTCCGATCCGAGCCAGCGACGAAACCCATGGGCGAATACTGTCCCAAACACTAAGACTAATAGGAGCGAAGAAATAGAGGAAAATGTGGAAAAAAACGGGGGAAATTATTTGAAAGAGCTTATCTCACGAACTACTGGAGCAATTTTTCTGTTATTTGGCACAGGTAAGAAGTGGACCACGTGAAGGATCATAGGCTATTTTTTATGGACTAATTTGTCGGTCAAATATCTAATTTACGTGGGTGAAGCTGCGCGGAACGTTATATTTCGCGTGGTCACGACATCACGCGTAAACGGCTGAACCCATTTTGCTGAAATTCGGTATAATGATATTTTCAGTCCCGAAAAAGAACATAGGATACATTAATTTGTCCCGGAAAAATGTACCGTACATTTTTCCGGGACAAATACTTTTAATACTGCACAATATACTTTTATGATTTGCGCGTAAACTATTCAATCTATTTTGATGGAATTTGGTATGGAGATACTTTGAGTCTCGGGAAAGGACAAGGAATACTAATTTTGTCTCGGAAAATGTACGGTTCCCGCAAAATAAACTTTTATGATTCTCACCTATAGGATATGTTATTCGAATATTCGAATACTCGTTTTATTCGAATATACGACGATTTTATTATTCGAATATTCGCCAAATTATTTTTCGAATAATTGGAATAGTAAAAATATTTTTTATTTTTGTTTAAAATGCATGCAAACATAAAATTAACATGGAATAAGAACACAATTAAGTTTATTTCAGAAAAATAATATTATTTATGAATATTCTACATCTTTAATGATAATATTATAATATATATATATATATTTTCACAAAAATAGGGCAACTTTTGAAGGTATTTTGTCTTCATCATATTTAATTTGTTATTAAATTCCCTGTTAGTGTACATGATAGGTGATCAATTAATTGTGTCTTATCTAAAAGGGCCAGTCACTTTAATTTAGGAAATTTTTAGAGTTTTGCTGATTTACGCATCTAGGGACTGACAACTTTAAACCCTTCATGCGCGAGTCTGACTCACACTTAGCCGATTTTATTATTTTTAGGACAACGTCGGGTCGAAACTTTTTATAGGATATATGAAGAGTGGAACTGTATCACAAAAGTATATACTTTTTAACATTTGGGCCAGACTAAAGCTGTTGTTTGACTGCCCTTGATGAGTTTCAGCTTTTGATATAATATTTTCAATAATTGTTTTTCTTCAGTCTATTATATTTTTTCTGTTGAGGAGGCTTCAACAATATATTATGTATTTCGTTATAGTACTGATGTTTTCATACTAAACGTCAGTCCGAGCACCTTTAGAAGCTAGGGCCTGATGGTCTAGGGACTGATTATTTGGAATAAAATTGAACTTAAAATTCTGTTGCAAATAACATTATAAAGTCTAATATGATATTGCGAACAATGCCGACGTATTACTTATAAAATATATTGATTAATTCATAAGAATTTAATATTAATAAACAACAAAATTACTTATCTAGGGATTGAACAAGGACTGGAATTACCACGTGGTGGCCCACAAACTTTCATTTTTGCACTGATTTATAAAATGACCGCCGCAGTGCGAGTGCTGTCAGAGAATAACTTCATGTAATGCTCTTAAATTTACCAACACTATTCAACGAACATTCTAATGATGTCGCGAAATTTTAAAATTCGTAAGTGGCTAGGGCCTGGCGAATAAAGTTGAGGACACTAAACTCATTCGAGAAAAAATAATGATTGTTCATTTTAACTACAAAATAAGTACTCACATATTTAGCTGCGAGTACTTAAACATTTTAAAAAATATTAATAAATATAAGAATGAACATAGTACCTACATTTTTAAATATGGATTCTTAAATACAACATTCGGAGAACGGACATGCCTACGGCCTGTCATTTGGGACATATAAAACAGATTTTAAATACCTATCTAGTATAATGTTACTTTTAACATAATTTGGGGGATAAATTAAACATATTGTAAACTATTATTTAGCAATTGTGGTAGTAATTAGTATTGATTTTAACTGAAATGTACTGCGGAAATTTTTGTGAAACCACCCATAAATCTGTTTTTAGTCTAACTAATGACCGAATACGACCCTTTCGTCGTCGCCGTTGACCATGTTTTAGAAACGTCTAATAAATTCATTTGCATGTTTTTAGGCAAAATAACGATTTCGCCTGAAGACATGAAAATGAAAATATTATAAACTCCTTTCAGTCATGGATTTCAGTATCGTCAGTAATGGTCGCTCACGATCTGTATCCATTGACTTCTTTCAAGCATAATCTAAAATTCATCAAAATTAAAAATATTTATTCTATTTGTATTTTTTGCAAAAGTTTATGTTGTGGTTAAATGAGGTCTCTTTCATAATATTTTAAAACCATAGGATCACATAATTGGCCAAGTGCGAGTCGGACTCGCGCACGAAGGGTTCCGTACCATTATAGAGTAAAATTAGGCCATAAATTGTGTTTTTTCTATTGTGGGTCCCACTTAATTTAATATTTTAGTGTAATATTATAATTAAATATTAAAGTACACATATAACTAAGGATTGTGTAAAAAATTCAAGTACCTATCTGTTGCCACTATTGATATCTAAGAGCAAAAAAAAACAAAATTCACGTTTGTTGTATGAGAGCCTCCCTTAAATATTACATTTATTTTGTTTTTAGTGTATTTTGTTTGTTGTAGCGAAAATAGATATTACATAATCTACGTCCTGCAAAAATTTCAACTAGGGATCTAGCTATATTACACTCAAAGAGTAGGTAGATGATTAAGAAAGCTAAGTACAGTGTATAGGTCCAAAAACGTTTATTTAGTGGTACTAGTTTTAGCGGTTTTCATAACATAAATTATTATTTATGCAATTTACCTGTTGAAAAGCCATCTCCTTCGTAAAATTATCCCAAAAAGTATTATTTAGCGATCAATGTAAATGCTTTAAGAGTGAAATTAAGAAAAAAAAAAATATTTTTGCTATTTGCAATTTTTTTAATAACCTTATAGTTATTAACAAATAGCAAAAGTAAAAGAGATATTATTTAAATTTAATTAAATCAATAAATGGGATTCTAGATTATTATAAAGGCGACTTTAATAGCTATACTTCGGACCTTAGTCGGAAGTTGCGCAATCTAATGAGCAAAAAAACGGTAGCCCCTGTTACAGCTTTGTAGGTCCTATAGTCTCTGAGCAAAACCGCGGATATACAGACAGACAGACGGACAGACAGACCGGACAGACGGACGGACAGACCGAAACTATAAGGCTTCCTTGTTGACTACGGAACCCAAAATAAAATTAATATTTAAGGGAGGCTCCCATACAACAAACGTGATTTTTTGGGCTTTTTTGCTCTTAGATATCAATAATGGCAACAGATAGGTTCTTGAATTTTTTATACAATCCTTAGTTATATGTGTACTTTAATATTTAACTATAATATTACACTAAAATATAAAATTAAGTGGGACTCACATAGAAAAAACACAATTTATGGCCTAATTTTGCTTTATAATGGTACGGAACCCTTCGTGCGCGAGTCCGACTCACACTTGGCCAATTATGTGATCCTATGGTATAAAAATATTATTAAAAATACCTCATTCAACCACAGCATAAACTTTTACAACAAATACAAATAGAATAAATATTTTTAATTTTTAATTGAATTTTAGAAAAAAATATCGCAAATGGTGCCGTAATATAAAATATGCCAAAATGTGAGTAATAATTAGTACTATAATAGTGTGTGAGGATATAACGGCCAACCATGCGATTCCAGAGATATGCTCATTTTTCCTGTCGGCTCCATACAAAAATTTCTTTAAAAAATTATAACTCCTTTATTATTACACGTAGTTGAGTCTTTTTACATTTTGTTATGTATTAACAACTAGGAGAACATATTTCAGCCTAAAAAAATGACATCTGGAAACTCAAGTTCCTATGTCTGTGAAACTCGATTTTCGATCCACTGTGCGTCGCGTCGGTGGACTAGATCAGCCGCTGTCCACACTGGCTTTCTCCTAATTACTTACTAATCACCTTCACTTGCACTAATCAAAGTGAATAGGTACAGGCTAAAGTTGTCACAAGTTGCATTTTGGCGATAATTATTAAGTACGGTAAGTATATTTTGCAATGATAATTTATTATTACTTATACTATATATAATTATAGTATAAGTAATAATAAATTATCATTGCAAAATTTTGGTAAAGTACATAATATAATTACTTTACCATAATTGGTAAGTAAACCCTAAATTAATTTTACTAATTTGTACTTTGAGTTTATTTTGCGTGGATTAGCTTTACAATGGAGCTGGGTACATCTTATTATAGATACCAATTATTACTGATAACGAAACCCATACCTTTTAATTTACATAAAGCGTGATAACAATTTACGATAACGATTATAGCTAAGTAGTTGGTGAGTATAAAAAAGGCATGTGTACTTATAATAAACGTATAATATTATGGAATTAATGAAAACGAAACGAAAAAATGCAGAGAAATGGATTCGGAGTAAAGAGTCTACAAATCTATCTATACTAATATTATAAATGCGAAAGTATCTCTGTCTGTCTGTCTGTCTGTCTGTCTGTCTGTCTGTCTGTCTCGCTTTCACGCCAAAACTACTGAACCGATTGCAATGAAATTTTGTACACAGTTATTCTAGAGTCTGAGAAAGGACATAGGCTACATTTTGATGTGGGAAAATATCTTATTTCCATGAAAATATCGATGAAAATTACTTCGCATTGCGCGTGGCCAGCGCTCATCCCGGGGGTCCTGGGTTCGAGTCCCGCAGGCGGAACAAAAAGTTTTCAATGTTCCTGGGTCTTGGATGTGTATTAAAATAATATTTCAAAAATCCATACTAATATTATAAATGCGAAAGTATCTCTGTCTGTCTGTCTGTCTGTCTGTCTGTCTGTCTGTCTGTCTGTCTGTCTGTCTGTCTTGCTTTCACGCCAAAACTACTGAACCGATTGCAATGAAATTTTGTACACAGTTATTCTAGAGTCTGAGAAAGGACATAGGCTACATTTTGATGTGGGAAAATATCTTATTTCCATGAAAATATCGATGAAAATTTATTCGCATTGCGCAGGCCAGCGCTCATCCCGGGGGTCCTGGGTTCGAGTCCCGCAGGCGGAACAAGTTTTCAATGTTCCTGGGTCTTGGATGTGTATTAAAATAATATTTCAAAAATCTTAAATATATTTTATGTATAATATTATAAAAAATCCAGAAATATATCGATGCAATTTAGTTCTAATACGATTCAACAGATGGCGTTTTATTTTATTTTAGTTCTAATACGATTCAACAGATGGCGTTTTATTTTTTACTTAAATATATTTTATCCATACTTCCATACTAATATTATAAATGCGAAAGTATCTCTGTCTGTCTGTCTGTCTTGCTTTCACGCCAAAACTACTGAACCGATTGCAATGAAATTTTGTATACAGTTATTCTAGAGTCTGAGAAAGGACATAGGCTACATTTTGATGTGGGAAAATATCTTATTACCATGAAAATTTCGATGAAAATGAATTCGCATTGCGCGTGGCCAGCGCTCATCCCGGGGGTCCTGGGTTCGAGTCCCGCAGGCGGAACAAAAAGTTTTCAATGTTCCTGGGTCTTGGATGTGTGTTAAAATAAAATTTCAAAAATCTTAAACATATTTTATGTATAATATTATAAGAAATCCAGAAATATATCGATGGAATGAACATTTTAGTTCTAATACGATTCAACAGATGGCGTTTTATTTTTTACTTTATTCTAACATAGAACTAATCATACTTATTAGTTAGTATGTTTTTGTTTATAGTTTTTAATACGTTAGAATCTTATCTATACTAATATTATAAATGCGAAAGTATCTCTGTCTGTCTGTCTGTCTGTCTTGCTTTCACGCCAAAACTACTGAACCGATTGCAATGAAATTTTGTACACAGTTATTCTAGAGTCTGAGAAAGGACATAGGCTACATTTTGATGTGGGAAAATATCTTATTTCCATGAAAATATCGATGAAAATTTATTCGCATTGCGCAGGCCAGCGCTCATCCCGGGGGTCCTGGGTTCGAGTCCCGCAGGCGGAACAAGTTTTCAATGTTCCTGGGTCTTGGATGTGTATTAAAATAATATTTCAAAAATCTTAAATATATTTTATGTATAATATTATAAAAAATCCAGAAATATATCGATGCAATTTAGTTCTAATACGATTCAACAGATGGCGTTTTATTTTATTTTAGTTCTAATACGATTCAACAGATGGCGTTTTATTTTTTACTTAAATATATTTTATCCATACTTCCATACTAATATTATAAATGCGAAAGTATCTCTGTCTGTCTGTCTGTCTGTCTGTCTGTCTTGCTTTCACGCCAAAACTACTGAACCGATTGCAATGAAATTTTGTATACAGTTATTCTAGAGTCTGAGAAAGGACATAGGCTACATTTTGATGTGGGAAAATATCTTATTACCATGAAAATTTCGATGAAAATGAATTCGCATTGCGCGTGGCCAGCGCTCATCCCGGGGGTCCTGGGTTCGAGTCCCGCAGGCGGAACAAAAAGTTTTCAATGTTCCTGGGTCTTGGATGTGTGTTAAAATAAAATTTCAAAAATCTTAAACATATTTTATGTATAATATTATAAGAAATCCAGAAATATATCGATGGAATGAACATTTTAGTTCTAATACGATTCAACAGATGGCGTTTTATTTTTTACTTTATTCTAACATAGAACTAATCATACTTATTAGTTAGTATGTTTTTGTTTATAGTTTTTAATACGTTAGAATCTTATCTATACTAATATTATAAATGCGAAAGTATCTCTGTCTGTCTGTCTGTCTGTCTCGCTTTCACGCCAAAACTACTGAACCGATTGTAATGAAATTTTGTACACAGATAGTCTAAAGCCTGAGAAAGGACATAGGCTACTTTTTAACTGGAAAAGGGGGTTGTAAGGGGGTGAAAATGCGTAAATTTGGTCAAATTAAGTTAGTTCCAAAAACTCAAAATAGATGGCGCCAAGAGTCCCCTAGATCGCGCTATTGCTTGCTCATGCGTATTTCTATAAGAGGTTGTACCATGTTAAACATGAGTTTTCGCTTCTTTCGATTGTTATTTTTTTTTATATGAAATAAGGGGGCAAACGAGCAAACGGGTCACCTGATGGAAAGCAACTTCCGTCGCCCATGGACACTCGCAGCACCAGAAGAGCTGCAGGTGCGTTGCCGGCCTTTTAAGAGGAAATAAGGTAATAGGGGAGGGTAGGGATGGGAAGGGAAGGGAATATGGGAGGGTAGGGAAGGAAATAGGGTAGGGGATTGGGCCTCCGGTAAACTCACTCACTCGGCGAAACACAGCGCAAGCGCTGTTTCACGCCGGTTTTCTGTGAGAACGTGGTATTTCTCCGGTCGAGCCGGCCCGTTCGTGCCGAAGCATGGCTCTCCCACGTTATACACGTTCTATACTAATATTATAAATGCGAAAGTATCTCTGTCTGTCTGTCTGTCTCGCTTTCACGCCAAAACTACCGAACCGATTGTAATGAAATTTTGTATACAGATAGTCTAAAGCCTGAGAAAGGACATAGGCTACTTTTTTACTGGAAAAAAGGGTTGTAAGGGGGTGAAAATACGAAAATTTGTTTAAATTAAGTTAGTTCCAAAAATTCATACTAGATGGCGCCGTGCGTCTTTTACATCGCGCTAACGCTTGCCCAACATCTTTCTATAAGAGGTGGTAACATCATACAATTAAATTTCGTTTTTTTTCGATTGTTATTTCTTTGCGTTATTTAATAAGCCTTATATATTTTACATTATATTACATAGGGTGATGTAACCTTAAACCAATCAATGATAAATAGTTTATGGGTAAAGTTGTGTAATTAGGGGGCTAAATAAGCTTTAAAATTTGGCATAATATATAAAGTTTAATTTAAAAAAAATGAAATATTATGTACACACTGCACAGCTGTTTTGATTTAAGGGGTACCAGGGTATTTTTTATAATAGCTTTTGACACCAATTTTGTTGACATCGCGCGCTATAAACTGAAGTCCACGCGGACGAAGTCGCGGGCAACAGCTAGTCTTAAATATATTTTATGTATAATATTATAAAAAATCCAGAAATATATCGACGCGATGCAATGAACATTTTAGTTCTAATACGATTCAACAGATGGCGCTTTTTTTTTACTTCGTTGTAACATAGAACTAATCATACTTATTAGTTATTAAGTTTTTGTTTATAGTTTTTAATACGTTAGAAATACTAATATTATAAATGCGAAAGTATCTCTGTCTGTCTGTCTGTCTGTCTGTCTGTCTGTCTGTCTGTCTGTCTGTCTGTCTCGATTTCACGCCAAAACTACTGAACCGATTGCAATGAAATTTTGTACACAGTTATTCTAGAGTCTGAGAAAGGACATAATAATAATCAATCTATCTTATCTTATAGAACTCCTACTGCATTTCTAAGGAGTTCGAGTGTGTTGTGTTGGCCTATATTCCATCCAGAAAATATATCAATGCAATCAACATTTTAATTCTAATATATGAAAACAGATGGCGCTTTATTTTTTTACTTCATTATTATAACAGAACTAATCATACCTACTTTATTATATATTATTGTTTTTATTCATAACTAGCTGTTGCCCGCGACTTCGTCCGCGTGGACTTTAGTTTATAGCGCGCGGTGTCAACAAAATTTGTGTCAAATTTAAAAACTTTTTAAAACCCTGGTAAGTGGTACCCCTCTTAGGGCCGCGCAGCGCGCTACACCGGAATGGCAGCGCTGAAAGTGCTCGCCTCGCCGCTGCCATTCCGGTGTAGCGCGGCCCTTAAGAGGATACAACAGCGGCTAGAGAAATGAAAAAAAAGTACGTGTAATATCTATAGCTGTCTCCCTTACCTCAAGCCTATACCGCAGAACGCGATAGAGACAACTGCAGAAAATCCAGAAAATCAACGATTCGTTGTCCCCTGATTCCTTCTCCAAAACTTAACCGATTTAAGTACTTTTTTCATTAAAGATTAAAAAAAGGCTTGAGCTGTGTTCCTATGTTTTGCTTTTTTTGTATAATCTAGCCAAATCTGTTTTCTGGACGTTTGAACACAGTGGAAAATCTGGCCATTTTTTTGGGTTTTTGAACGTTCATATCTTATTTAATAATTAAATTATGAAAAAAAAAATAAAACATAGGGACATTGTATTAGTGGCCGTAGATATTCAGGAAAAAAAATATAACTCTACTAGCATTATCCAGGGAGGAAACAGGGGACAACGTTTGTATGGAAAAAAGGGCGGTGTGGAATCCTCTTAATTAATCAAAATACCCAAAAACAGCTGTGCAGTGTGCACATAATCTGTACTAATATTATGAATGCGAAAGTATCTCTGTCTGTCTGTCTGTCTGTCAGTCTCGCTTTCACGCCAAACGCCAAAACTACCGAACCGATTGTAATGAAATTTTGTATACTGATAGTCTAAAGCCTGAGAAAGGACATAGGCTACTTTTTTACTGGAAAAAAGGGTTGTAAGGGTCGTAAATTTGTTCAAAAAATTCATAATAGATGGCGCCGTGCGTCTTCTACATCGCGCTGACGCTTGCTCAAAAGTCTTTCTATAAGAGGTGGTATCATCTTACATTTGTTATATCTATTCTACGGTATTAAATAACTCAGTACTCTATCTGTGCAGGCAGTGACGTAACCTTAATACCAAATTTCACCAACGACTGTTAAAGTTAATGCTCGAATTAGTATCACGTTAGCTGTTTCGTTTTTCATATGAATGAAAGAGAAGACAGGATATTTTAACAAGCTGTTAACACTAACAGACGTTGGTGAAATTGGGGCTAAACCTATCAATGATAAATAGTTTATGGGTAAAGTTGTGTAATTGGGGGGCTAAATAAGCTTTAAAATTTGGCATAATATATAAAGTTTAACATACAAAAATGAAGTACTTATTGTTTGCACACTGCACAGCTGTATTGATTTAATGGGTACCAGGGTTTTTTTATAAAAGCTTTTGACACCAATTTTGTTGACATCGCGCGCTAAAAACTGAAGTCCACGCGGACGAAGTCGCGGGCAACAGCTAGTACTTAATATTATAAATGCGAAAGTATCTCTGTCTGTCTGTCTGTCTGTCTCGCTTTCACGCTAAAACTACCGAAGGGATTGTAATGAAATTTTGTACTGTACAGATAGTCTAAATCCTGAGAAAGGACATAGGCTACTTTTTAACTGGAAAAAAGGGATGTAAGGGGGTGAAAATGCGTAAATTTGTTCAAATTAAGTTAGTTCCAAAAATTCATAATAGATGGCGCCGTGCCGTCTCCTACATCGCGCTATCGCTTGCTCAAAAGTGTTACTATAAGAGGTGGTAAGGATGAAGCTCCCTGCTAAGGCTATTGGAAGCATTGAGAAAAGTTTATCGTTGATGTTCGACTTCAACCCCTCTACGCAGCTTTTCAGTTTTAACCTCCTACGCTTAAATAGGGGCGTTTTATGTGTTAAGGTGCCTATACACGGGACAATTTGTCGTTTCGATCGATCGTCAAGAAAATCGTCCAATCGATCTTTTGAACGTAAAATCGTTTGCGATATTGCTACACACTTACAATTTGTCGTTCGATTTTAACATCGAGGAGATAAATCAATCTACATGGTTCAACGGGAGTCGGGAACTACCTACTTTACTATAAGTTACTCTATGAAGAGAACTCCACGCGCTATAAGCTGAAGTCCACGCGGACGGAGTCGCGGGCAACAGCTAGTATTTATATATATATATATATATATATATATATATATATATATATATATATATATATATATATATATATATATATATATATATATATATATATATATATATATATATATATATATATATAAATACTAGCTGTTGCCCGCGACTCCGTCCGCGTGGACTTCAGCTTATAGCGCGTGGAGTTCTCTTCATAGAGTAACTTATAGTAAAGTAGGTAGTTCCCGACTCCCGTTGAACCATGTAGATTGATTTATCTCCTCGATGTTAAAATCGAACGACAAATTGTAAGTGTGTAGCAATATCGCAAACGATTTTACGTTCAAAAGATTAAGATAAGATAAGATAAGATAAGAAGATAAGATAAGTTCAGAAGAATTATATACATATACATATATATATATATATATATATATATATATATATATATATATATATATATATATATATATATATGTATATGTATATAATTGGAATCTCGGAATCGGCTCAAATAGCTAGTATACTAGTAATCTGTGGTAAAGAAAGACTGTAAAGAGTGATGATATAAGTACCTACTACAGTTTTTAAAAAATAACATGACATCCATTCTGGAGCCTGGAGGTGGTTACTGCATAGTAGAGTTGCCATCTTTTATGGCAAGAAATAAAGTAAGTAAGTTCAGTTATTTTTAATGAACTTCTGCAATATGGGTATCAAATGAAAGGGCGCATTGAAAGTAACTCGAAAACGAATGTAACGTCATTCTACATCCAATATGGCGGCTCATCCAAGATACGAGAATAGTTATTTTTAATGCACTTCTGCAATATGGGTATTAAATGAAAGGACTTACTGAGAGTAATTCGGAAACGAATGTAGTGGCATTCTATGCTCAATATGACAGCTTAGCCGAGATAGGGGAATAGTTATTATAAAGCACTTCTGCAATATGGGTATCAAAAAAAGGGCTCATTGAGAGTAAATTGAAAAATAATATACAAGTCGTGTCGTGTCGTGCGTGTCATGTCGTGTCTTGTCGTGACGTGACCCGACGTGACGTAACGTGACGTGTCGTGACTTTACGTGACGTGACGTGAAATGACGTGACTGACAGCCGGGTTTCATAAAATGCCCGGTTAGATCCGGTCACTTTTGTTAAATGAAATTTAACTTTTTAGTCATGCAGAAGTCTAGCCGGAGATAAATAAAAGACAAAAAATAAATTATAAAAAAAAAATTGAAAAAAAGCTTAAATTATTTAAATGGTCTAAGGGGGGTATTACATTATCATTTATATTGGATCATTTCTATGATCATATATAGGATCCAATATATATGATCATTTGATCATATTTCATTGATCCTATTTAATTCATATGTGGTTTCAATAGCCAATGGAGAGCGCTAACGCTGACAGGTATTGACGTCAGGGTTACTAGATCTCAGAGAATTCGATTTGTCAAAAGACATCGTCATTTTTAATATGGCTTATTTTTTGTTATTTCAGCAAGATTATCCAAGTATATAATTAGAAAAATAATTATATTACATTATTTGAAACATATTAACGAACAAGAAATTAAAAACTCTTTTTTATATTAAATAACTGGCAACACCTATTTCTATGACCGTATTGGATCCAATCTCTCAGCAAATGTCAAAAACCTATGATGAAGGAAGAAATGAATCATATGTCTTTATTACATTATTGATTATCCAATATCATTGACTCAATGATCTCGGATCCAATATATTATATGATAATCTAATATCCCCCTAAAAAGAAGAAAATAAACTCTTTAAAAATTTTAACTATTAAGTATTAAGTTATAATCCTCAATATATTATTCCCTAATCTGTGGTTCGCGCTTTGCCGCGCAGGTATGAACAATCTGAAAATCTCGAAATCTTGTTACAATCTTGGACTATTTTGTCAAGATCGCGAACAGGATTTCGAAATTCAGGATTGATGGCTTTCAAGATTGAATCTTGGAAAATCACTCAAGATCTTGGTGGAATCTTGTCTTGCAAGATCAAGATTGCATTCCCTAGTTGGGTTGCACCAGAGGCGTGGTTAAAGTTAAAGTTAAGTTTAGGTTGGGTTCTACCTGAGGCGTGGTTAAAGTTAAAGTTATGGTTATAGTTAAGGCTAACTTTAAACTTTAACCTTAACTTTGACCACAGAATTTGACAGAAGACGGTGCTGGACCGACAAGGCTTTTTGAGAACGTGGGCGGGGGCGCTGCTGGTAAAGGAGAACTGTTAAAAATGGCGTTTTTGTATGATGACAGCGTTAGTTCCTTTTTTCGCCACGTGAATTTAAATTTTAAAGCCTTGTCGAGCTCTATGGTTATGGTCAAATATGGCGTCTTGATGGCGTCCATTTTTAACTTTAACCAAAGATTTGACATTTTGCATTGTAGTTAAAGTTATAGTTAAAGTTACAGTTATAGTTAACGTAAGATGGTGCAACCCACCCTTAGACTAGGTTGCACCACTAACTTTGACTTTAACCTTAACTATAACCGGAAAAATTGACAGATGTCGTATGAGAATATGGGGTGTTTGGACGCCATATTTAACTTTAACTATAACCACGCCTCTGGTGCAACCCAACCTTAAAGTTATGGTTATCTATACTAATATTATAAAGAGGTAAACTTTGTTTGTTTGTTTGTTTGTTTAATTGTAATGAATAGGCTCAAAAACTACTGGACCGATTTTAAAAATTCTTTCACCATTCGAAAGCTACATTATTTACGAGTAACATAGGCTACTTTTTATTTTGGAGAATATAGGGTTCCGTAAGATATTTCAGTTTTTCGGAAACAACCAGAAAATTTACTTATTTTGCGTACGCTGCCTAAACTATAAAAGATAGAACTATACAATGTTCTAAGTAAATGTAGATCTTATAAATATCTACAAAAATGTCCGCGACACAATATACCTATCTATGTCAAGTGAGGCACAAAACCATTTTTTTATTTAAAAATCTTGATTATTTTTGGACTACATTTTAACGCATTTATTTTACTCATGCTAATAATCCTTATCAAAATAAATTATTTCATCACTAAGTACAGTTTATGTAGATTATATTTGCTCTTTGAATGATTAAAATTGGACGTTTGGTTTAGAAGTTATGGTGAAATTAAAATATTGCGATTTACGCCCGTTTCGAAGTGGGCGCTACCAATGCCACAGAATAGATAATATAGTACAAGTACCAATGCAGGGGTGCGCATTGTACACATTGAAAAGGTCTACAGAAAACTCCGCGATGGTATTTTTTTTTATGAAATAAGGGGGCAAACGAGCAAACGGGTCACCTGATGGAAAGCAACTTCCGTCGCCCATGGACACTCGCAGCATCAGAAGAGCTGCAGGTGCGTTACCGGCCTTTTAAGAGGGAATAGGGTAATAGGGGAGGGCAGGGATGGGAAGGGAAGGGAAGGGAATAGGGGAGGTAAGGGAAGGGAATAGGGTAGGGGATTGGGCCTCCGGTAAACTCACTCGGCGAAACACAGCGTAAGCGCTGTTTTACGCCGGTTTTCTGTGAGAATGTGGTATTTCTCCGGTCGAGCCGGCCCATTCGTGCCGAAGCATGGCTCTCCCACATATTAGTATATCTCTTATGGATATATCCCACAATAACATATTTTTTTGTCATTTACTTTTAACTTCAAATAATGGCTAATTTTCGAACCAATACGGCAATAATGCTTATTCAATTAAATACTTTAAATACATTATTGATTATGGCCCTTTACAGCATAATTATTATGATTTTAATTTTAAATATTTTCGAAGATATTACAGATTTAAAAATTGCGGGACGTAAGTAGCTTTTGCGGCAGTACCGACCAATACGGGCCACGGGTAGTACCTAATGAATATAATATACCCGTGCGAAGCCGGGGCGGGTCGCTAGTCTATACTAATGTTATAAAGAGGTAAACTTTGTTTGTCTGTTTGTTTGCTTAATTGTAATGAATAGACTCAAAAACTACTGGACCGATTTTAAAAATACTTTCACCATTTGAAAGCCACATTATTTACGAGTAATATAGGCTACTTTTTATTTTGAAAAATATAGGGTTCCGTAAGATACTTTGGTTTTTCTGACATAAGGTGAAAAAAATCAACCAGAAAAGTTACTTTTTTTGCGTACTCTGCCTAAAGTATAAAAGAACCATACAATGTTCTAAGTAAATGTAGATCTTATAAATATCTACAGAAATGTCCGCGACACACTATACCTATCTATGTCGATTGAGGCACAACAACCATTTTTTTATTTCAAAATCTAGATTTATTTTTTGGACTACATTTAAAAGCATTTATTTTACTCATGCTGATAATCCTTATCAAAATAAATTAGTTCATCACTAAGTACAGTTTGTGTAGATAATATTTTGTCTTTGAATGATTAAAATTGGACGTTTTGTTTAGAAGTGATGGCGAAATTAAAAATTGCGATTTACGCCCGTTTCGAAGTGGGCGCTACCAAGGCGGGGGTGCGCAGTAGCGAAGATTATGACCGGCCCTGCAGCTGGTGAATTAGCTCATATACCAAGAATACCAATGATCCGTACCGATTTGCCTATAGGCCCTTCAAAAGGCTCCAATTACCTACCTGTAAGAATATCTTTTGCACTAACGATAAATAAATCCCAGGGCCAAACATTCAAATTAGTAGGAACAGATTTACGATTATTATTTTTTAACAAAAAATTTAACCCGACTTCCAAGAAAATATTCTTAAAATGACCTAAAAAGTATGAAATAATTCTTATTCTTCATTAGTGCCTTTTTCAAAATTCGACTAAACCTCAACGAATTCTGTACTAAAATTTCATTCGTATGAAGTACCAATAATTGGGTCATGATGATGTGATGACCCATGGTGTAATTATGGTTGTGATGATAATGATCAATCAAATTGATGTCTTGGCTTATGCTTTCAGATGTTCAAACAACGCCGAAATCCCCGAACCTGTATCTATAAGGATTCAAAAGTTATGTTCGGTTCCTTCGGATCCAGGGTATAACTTGGTGCGAAATCTTACTTTTTGGTAGCATTTACCTCAAATGCTTCAGAAAAAAATGGAATCACTATATGTTTCCATACAAATTTCAAGGAGTCCTCTCGATTCCTTATGAATTCCATTCACAGATCACCATTTTTGTGAACATGGTACCAAATTCGAATTCAACCCTGTACAACGACAAAAGAATCATGAAAATCGGTCAACAAACGGCGAAGTTATAACCTCCTCCTTTTTGGAAGTCGGTTAAAATAATGTTTGTTTTACGTACTTATAGGCAACTTTACATTGCTCTATTACGAGTCGGGGCTCCCGACCATCAGTATATTTTGGTACGAAAATAACTAAACGTCAAATGTTGTTTAAAAGTTATGTCCACACTGTGCATTTTCATCTTCAATTTTCGTCATCAACTTTCATATTGGCGCATTCAATAATTGAATGCGTCAAGGAAAGCAACTCCAATATTGTCATTTTTGAAGTTATGGATACGGGTCAGAGGGCATGCAGAGGTTGACTGCGCTATAACGCATGCCTTTGACGAACAGAAAAAGGCACAGTGTGGACAAAGCTATAGAGAAGCTCTACAATAATCGCTTTACGGCCGTTCCCAATATTTGATCTATCTTTGGTTTTGCCCTACTAGAGATAGGAATAGCTCACAATTGACATAAAATATATGTCTCTAATGTCTATTGTGACTTGTGAGCTATCTCTAGTAGGGCAAAACCAGAGATAGATCAAATATTGGCAACGGCCGTTAGATAACTATCCTAAAAAACAACGGGTTGCACTTCGGGACTACTTAAGACTGGATTGCACCAACTAACTTTAACTTTAACTTTGACTACAATGCAAAATGTCAATTCTTTGGGTACAGTTAAAAATGGACGCCATCAAGACGCCATATTTAACTATAACCATAGAGCTCGACAAGGTTTTAAATGCATGTGGCGAAAAAAGGAACTAACGCTGTCATCATACAAAAACCCGCAATTTTTGACAGTTCTCCTTTACCAGCAGCGCCCCCGTCCACGCGCATGTATAACCTTGTTGGATCAGCTGTCATCTGTCAATTTCTCCGGGCAAAGTTAAGGGTAAAGTTAAAGTTAAATTTACCTTAACTATAACTTTAACTTTACCCACGCCTCTGGTGCAACCCAGTCTAAAGGTATTAAATATTAATTTAAAATTTTCAAAAACTTATGGTGTATTCCGAACACTTCAAAGAATTTGCTCCCGTTAGAAATTTAAGTTAAAGTAAATTTTTCAACGAATTAGACAAATGTTAACTAACGAAATTTTTTCGAACTTCCGTCCTCATTGTACTTTAAAGAAAATGTACTTATAAATAATTTTCGTAAAATTGTTCACTTCGTGGAGCCCTTGATATAAACATACTTAACAAGATCACGCCATAAAAGTTAAAAAAAAATAATATTTAGTTTTGTATAATCATTTTTTTACTTGAACAAAAAACTAGAAATCCACGTAGGTAATATTGTCAAAAAAAAGTTGTTACATTTATCACGTAATTGATTTCATATCAATTAAGGACATGTATTAACTATATATACAAAAACAAAAACAGCGATGTACAACAAAGTGCAGAAAAAAATATTTTTCGATTATTTTATTCCACCTTTTCAAAAAAATTTTTTTCTGCACTTTGTTGTACTTACATCGTGGTTTTTGTATTTTTAGGAGTTTCAGAAAAAGGACATAAAAAAGTTCAGAATTTTTTATGTCCTTTTTTATAAGTAACAAATTGTTAAGTTAATA
The DNA here is from genome assembly GCF_905147365.1 of Aricia agestis. Lineage (NCBI taxonomy): Eukaryota > Metazoa > Arthropoda > Insecta > Lepidoptera > Lycaenidae > Aricia > Aricia agestis. Next base: position 17,176,127 of record NC_056428.1, on the reverse strand, counting down.
AACAATGAAATTGTTGATAAAAAAAAATTGTTTTTGTATCCATATTGAGGACGATCAATCATGATTTTTAAGAGGAAATTTTTTCTAAAAAAATAATTTAAACTATAGAAATATAAAAAAAAAACGATTATAAACAATAAAATATTGTTATTAGGAAAAAATTTTGTTTCTAAAAATCATAATATTTTCAAGAGAATAAAGGTAAGAAAAAAAAATTTGCGAAGGGCGGAAAAAAATGTATTTTTAGTTAATACATGTCCTTTATTGATATGAAATCAATTACGTGATAATAAATTAAACAAATTTTACAAAAACAAACAAACTAACAATTAATAATAATATACTTAATCATTATGTATATATATACAGTATTACTATACTACTTGCCTTTCATGACTATCCAATATCGATACTAATATTATTATAAATACGAAAGTGTGTTTGTTTGTTTGTTTGATTGTCCTTCCTTCACGGCCTAGCGAAGCAACCAATGGACTTCATTTTTGACGTAGACTTAGTTGAAAGGATGAAGAGTAACATAGGCTACTTTTGGTCTTGAAAAAACGTCAGGTTTCCAAAGGAGGTTTACAAGAATATTCGTATTTTACGCGAATTTTGAATTCCACGCGAGCGAAGCCGCGGGCAAAAGCTAGTGCTTCAAATATATATATGGATACCTATCTACAACTATAATTACTTAAGTACTCCTTCGAACATGCGTACGGAAATATCGATGGTACCGCGGTACAGCGATTTTTTTTATTCCTTTATTCAAAATATTACAATATACAAGAAAAACATGACATAGTTTCCCATACAAAAACCTAAAAGGTTTATGGGTTTGGCAGAGACGTTCTGTTTACATACTATTCTTAAACTAGATATGTAGTTAATATTATTTTATGACTACTCTTACATTACATAACATGACGAATATCTAAGCAAATGACCTTGGACGTTTGACGCGGAGCGCCATCTGTTTATGAATCAATGTAGCAGTAGGTGTAGGTTGCCAAGCTACGGTAAGTTACATAATATTTCCGCTAGATGTAGCATTTAGCAATTTATTTTCAAAATCGAAAAGTGCAAACTGTTAAAACCTTTGCTATAATTGCTATAATGTATACTCTATGGTTAAAACTTAAAGCCGGTAAATTGTCAAAGTGAGACTAATCAAAAGAAGAGCACGCACTGCTTGTGCCATAGACATAATATATATACTGTCGTATATTATGTCTATGGCTTGTGCCATAGACATAATATTGGCTTGTGCCGTGTGCGCGGAACGGCAACGCCGCGCTCCGTTGTACATATCTCGAGTTGACAACGACGCATTCTGTAACTAATTTACGCCTGTTAAATTTTATGAGCAAATGCTTTACTACATTTACTAGTGGAGTTTGATTTACAGTAGGCACTAAAGAGTTTGATGATAAAACTTCTATTTTGCTATACTGTTTATCGCAAATGGTTCGCGATCAACAAGATAAAAAATAAAGAAACATGTATGCAAAGATTCATTATAAACGGATTAGCTAAACCAAAAAAAAAACCCATCCTAAAATATACATCTTACGCGATTTAAAAATATATTTTCTGATAACTGAATAAAGATCACCAAAAATATCGTTCACGACAATATATTTCAAGATACACTTTCTAATTACACAAAACTTCTGTATTTCCCGATCTGTAATTTAGCTGTAAAACATCGCCAAAAAGACGTCTAAAACGCATTTTGCTTTACTATTCACCTTAACAATTACTTTTATTTTTTATGAATCAAGGTTACACAAGCATATTATTATCTATTACTTAATTGTAATTTCCACTTGTACACCTGCACATGTACATTGCACATGCATGGATGTACAATAATGCACATGTAATAGGTATGTACATACATATGTACACCTGTACACTCTTACATTGAATTTAAGCACAGATTACTACAAATATTTCAGTTAGTACCCAAGCTTGGATTCTTTAATTTTTTTTTTTTTATATTTACCTTTATAGTTAATTGTATTTGAATACATGTATTGTAAATTGGCAGGCAATTCATTTAAGTAAAAAGGTATGATATGTTTTAATGTTCTAAAGCCATAAGTGTTCATTATTTTTGGTAGACAATACTTCTTAATATAAGATACTGGTCTTAAGTGGCTAGGTCTTACATGTTCCTCTAAGTATTCAGTAATTCTCATTTCAGTTAGAATGCAAAATTTTATTTTATCATACACATTAAGTAATGACATTACAGTATTCAAATAATTCTTGATCTTTATTTTTAAATTTTTTAAACTATGTGTTTGGGTGTTATGGTCTTTAGTATTCTTATTTGTAGTTTGTAAATATCTTGGATGTATGACTTGAATGTTTTTTCATAAACTTTGTAATCTATAAACATGTATACATATGGGATTACAAAGTTATTCACGAAGTTAGAAAAAGAAGAAGAAACGGACAGTAATTATGAAATGTTTATTAGGTTCCCTTAATTAAGACACTAAACACTAGCTTGATATCTCTCTACTGACGATAAACCGGAGATATTGATGGTACGGGTACAATGATTCATAAACCGCAAATGTAACTTTGTAATTCTATACATTTATATGGGATTACAAAGTTATTTATGAAGTTAGTGTATCTAGAAAACTGGACAGAAATTTTGAAATATTTGAATTTTCCCTTTTTTTTTTTTTTTCTTCTATTTTGGCAACTTGACACAAAGGATGCGTATTGTGCCACAGACAGGGTAAAAAGGTAAGGAACGGCGGAAGGAATAAAAGGAAACGGAATTTGGAAGAAAGTTAATTAAAACAGTGTGGTAAATAATTAAATTCTACAATAAACTAAATGACATATAACTTATTCTAAATATTAATATTATTTAATGTTAAGTAATTAGATATACAATTATATACATATTTATCATTGGAAGCAAGTAGTATATTTACAGAAGTAGGAAATGGAATAGGGATTAAAGACAGTTTATGATTAAGACACTAAACAATAATTATATTCTAAATTTGAATGGTTCTATGTCTGCTAGAAGTGTCTTAGACTTTTGGTGATCGGTCAGTCAGTCAGTGACAAAATTAAGAAACTTTAACAAGTTACAGCTCTTAATTAAACTACTGGAGCAAATTGAATGAAATTTTAAATATACCGTGATTATACAGTGCTTGCTTAGCAACTGAAAATTCAGGCTTGTTGGTATATCCACAATGAAGTTATAGGGGGTCAAAAAGAGCCTGAATTGGTTCGAGAAAAGGATGGTACGGCCGTGCCGCTTATTTGCTCGACTTGGCGGGGGCACTGCCGTGCCCCCAGATAATTATAGGCCAAGCTCAACTGAGTCAAACCTTCTGCCTTTCGTGTCTTCCATACCCCAGGCTGTTGACTCTGGATTGCAGTGGATGCTGTTTACACCGATCTCAGCAGCGCTTTTATAGAGTCAATCACGTCTTATTGATACGTAAGTTGGAGTCGTTTGGAATCCACGGTCGTCTATTGTCCTGGCTCGCCTCGTACTTAAGGGGCAGATTCCAGGTGGTTTCAGTGAATGGTTACGATTCATATGTATACGCTGTAACTTCTGGCATTCCCCAAGGATCCTACGTCGGCCCTATCCTGTTTTCCGCATTTATCAACGATATTTTAACTTTATGCGGACGATCTTAAACTGTACAGACTCGTGTCCTCTTATGCTGATAGTCTTCTTCTGCAACATGACCTTGACTCCTTAAGCCGTTGGGGCGCTCTTAATGGCATGGCCTTAAACCCTAAAAAATGTGTCTACATCAGGTTCACTAAGAAACGCCAACCCCACGCGTCCTGTTATCACATAGAGGGTACGAAATTGGACGAGGTAAACGAGATTCGAGACCTAGGCGTTGTTGGATGGCAAGCTGAAATTCAATAACCACATCAACTTGGTCATTAACAAATCTTTAAGTATGCTAGGTTTCATTAAGCGAAACACAATAGGTTTCAAACCAGCTACAAAAATACTGCTCTTTAACTCGTTAGTACGCAGTCACGTAGAGTACGCAAGCTCTGTATGGAGTCCTTCCTATTCTCAACCATCTCAGAGAATTGAAAAAATTCAAAGACACTTCACCAGACACTTGGCCTTTTCAGACAGAGGCATTTCACATAGGAGTACATACAAGCAGCGCCTAAATTTCTACAAGATTATACCACTGAGTGTTCGGAGAAAAATCCACGATCTTGCCATGCTCCACAAAATTATGAATGGAAAGGTGTCTTGCTGTGATCTTCTGGAACTGTTTTCACTGTCTGCCCCTTATAATCGACCACGACACCCTATAACTAAAATCTTGCGTGGGCCTCCTTGGGGAACAAACGTAGGGAAGCATGCCCCACCACAGCGTATGTGTGACTTATACAGCTACACATGTGCAAAGGACAATAGTGTCGATATTTTTTATGACAACTTTAATGTTTTCATTAAAAAGTCCTAAAGTGCTTTGAGTTACCAATAATTAATTCAATATCCCGTACATAAGAGATATTCTTAAATCAATTAAACAATTAATCAATGTAATATAATATAAAATTGTTGTTGTGTATTTGAAGAATTTGTATACATAATATTATTACCTGAATCAATTTTGTGTTGCTCTTAAAACGTTATTAATAATATGTAATTCGATCAGATTTTAAATTGTAATTTATTAATTTAATTCTAATTTATGTTCATAATATAATTTATAATTGTTTTTAAATACTAAGTATTTAATGTAATTTTGCATGTTGTTTTTAGCAGTACTATACTAATGAATGTTGTGTTGCCTATAAAGGTGTGTGCATCAGGTATTGAAGACTCTAGTACAACACTATCAACTGTAATTTTTTAAATACATATGCTGTTGGTAACCATAATAAATAAATAAATAAATAAAAAAAATCGCGGATTCTTGGAAATATACTGTTTATGCGGTCGAATTCGACGGCTTGGGAGTTGATAGGTTAAAGAAGTGCAAAAATCATAACTACACCTGCTAAATGCAGGTGCAGTTATGATTTCCTTTCTTGACAGCATAGAGAAAAATAAACATACTTCTGTTTGACAGTCTGTTAAAAAGTGGCCTCAAGTTTGTTTAACAAAGATCTTTCTTTACATTTTTGTTTGGAACAGATGTAAAATACATATTTTCCGAGTAATTGCTTCAGTTCTCTGACATGAGTTGCTTGTAGTATTCCTCGTAGGTTTTGCAGTGGTAAGCTGAAAAATAAGTTCACCGTTATTAGTTTCTTTAAGAGCAACCGCAGACTTACAATTTCAAGTTGGCCAACTTAATCGCAAGGTACCAATACCAATATTAGCTATAGCGACTTATGAGAGCTCGCACATTATTCCAACTTAGTTGTAAAATTAAATAATTGCATCAGACCCGCGATTCCCTTCCGATTACACACAATTAAAAAGTTGTCCAATTGTAAAACTACGCAATTCAGTTGTTCGATAGTCGGCCAAATTGAAATTGTATATCCCTAAGAGTTTTATAAGACCGGGATCCCAAATTTTGTTGTTTTCTAATAAGTATTACGATCCCGGAAGACGATTGTCTCAAATGAAATTGAGATTTATTTAATCATTGTATATTTATGGGATATTTGCCTAACGGAAACACGATTTTATTTAAACACTACTTATTTTGACTCGTTAGTTTTATTTTTCGAAATTATGAATCTTTCTGGGCTTCTCAACAAATATCTGTTACACTTATTGAGTTACTATCATTCAATCACTAAAGGAAATATTAGTATTGTATTTAGTTTTTAAGTAAGTGATCATCAAAAAAGCGGCCAAGTGCGAGTTGGACTCGCCCATGAAGGGTTCCGCAGCAGTAATAAGGTTTATTTTAATGAAATTAAAAGGTTTTTGATTTATTTTTATATTTCAGTTGATTTAATGAATATTAATTAAAGGTTTACCATTTATGACGTATAAAAAAAACTACTTGCTAGATATCGTTCAAACCAATTTTCGTTGGTAGTTTTTATAGTAATGTACATCACATATATTTTTTAGATTTATCATGCCCCTACTTTAGAAGTTAGGGGGGGACACACATTTTAGCACTTTGGAAGAGTCTCTCTCGCAAACTATTTAAGTTAGAAAAAAATGACATGAGAAACCTCAATATGATTTTTGAAGACCTATCCATAGATACAATACACGTATAGGTTAGATGAAAAAAAATTTTTTTTGTTTCAGGACCTATGGGGACACCTAAAATCCATACTAATATTATAAATGCGAAAGTATCTCTGTCTGTCTGTCTGTCTGTCTGTCTGTCTTGCTTTCACGCCAAAACTACTGAACCGATTGCAATGAAATTTTGTATACAGTTATTCTAGAGTCTGAGAAAGGACATAGGCTACATTTTGATGTGGGAAAATATCTTATTTCCATGAAAATTTCGATGAAAATGAATTCACATTGCGCGTGGCCAGCGCTCATCCCGGGGGTCCTGGGTTCGAGTCCCGCAGGCGGAACAAAAAGTTTTCAATTTTCCTGGGTCTTGGATGTGTATTAAAATAAAATTTCAAAAATCTTAAACATATTTTATGTATAATATTATAAAAAATCCAGAAATATATCGATGGAATGAACATTTTAGTTCTAATACGATTCAACAGATGGCGTTTTATTTTTTACTTTATTGTAACATAGAACTAATCATACTTATTAGTTAGTATGTTTTTGTTTATAGTTTTTAATACGTTAGAATATTATCTATATCTATACTAATATTATAAATGCGAAAGTATCTCTGTCTGTCTGTCTGTCTGTCTGTCTCGCTTTCACGCCAAAACTACTGAACCGATAGTAATGAAATTTTGTACACAGATAGTCTAAAGCCTGAGAAAGGACATAGGCTACTTTTTAACTGGAAAAAGGGGTTGTAAGGGGGTGAAAATGCGTAAATTTGGTCAAATTAACTTAGTTCCAAAAACTTAAAACAGATGGCGCCAAGAGTCCCCTAGATCGCGCTATTGCTTGCTCATACGTATTTCTATAAGAGGTGGTACCATATTGATCTAGATTTTTCGATTATTTCGATTGTTATACACGTTATTAACTAATAACTCACCTACCAACTGAGACATCAAATTCAAAAACAACAGCGCCAAAACTACTGAACCGATTGTAATGAAATTTTGTACACAGATAGTCTAAAGCTTGAGAAAGGACATATGCTACTTTTTAACTGGAAAAAGGGGTTGTAAGGGGGTGAAAATGCGTAAATTTGGTTAAATTAACTTAGTTCCAAAAAACTCAAAACAGATGGCGCCAAGAGTCCCCTAGATCGCGCTATTGCTTGCTCATGCGTATTTCTATAAGAGGTGGTACCATGTTGAGGTAGGTTTTACGATTCTTTCGATTGTTATACACGTTAATATTAACTAACTAGCTGTTGCCCGCGACTTCGTCCGCGTGGACTTTAGTTTATAGCGCGCGGTGTCAACAAAATTTGTGTCAAATTTAAAAACTTTTTAAAACCCTGGTAAGTGGTACCCCTCATAGGGCCGCGTTACACCGGAATGGCAGCGCTGAAAGTGCTCGCCTCGCCGCTGCCATTCCGGTGTAGCGCGGCCCTTAATTAATCAAAATACCCAAAAACAGCTGTGCAGTGTGCACATAATCTATACTAATATTATAAATGCGAAAGTATCTTTGTCTGTCTGTCTGTCTGTCAGTCTCGCTTTCACGCCAAACGCCAAAAGTATCTCTGTCTGTCTGTCTGTCTGTCAGTCTCGCTTTCACGCCAAACGCCAAAATTACCGAACCGATGGTAATGAAATTTTGTATACAGATAGTCTAAAGCCTGAGAAAGGACATAGGCTACTTTTTTTACTGGAAAAAAGGGTTGTAAGGGGGTGAAAATGCGTAAATTTGTTCAAATTAAGTTAGTTCCAACAATTCATAATAGATGGCGCCGTGCGTCTTCTACATCGCGCTGACGCTTGCTCAAAAGTCTTCCTATAAGACGTGGTATCATCTTACATTTAAGTTTCGATTTTTTTCGATTGTTAAATCTATTCTACGGTATTAAATAACTCAGTACTTTATCTGTGCAGTGACGTAACCTTAAATCTATCAATGATAAATAGTTTATGGGTAAAGTTGTGTAATCGGAGGGCTAAATAAGCTTTAAAATTTGGCATAAAATATAAAGTTTAATATAAAAAAATGAAATACTTATTGTGTGCACACTGCACAGCTGTATTGATTTAAGGGGTACCAGGGTTTTTTTATAAAAGCTTTTGACACCAATTTTGTTGACATCGCTCGCTATAAAGTATTATAAACTGAAGTCCACGCGGACGAAGTCGCGGGCAACAGCTAGTTTTTAATATTTTTTCCAATTTTGTATCAAAATCTTAATGCGGTTTACAGACTACATCTACTTACCAATTTTCAATAGTATAGCTCTTATAGCTACGGAGGAAAGTGGCTGTGACATACGGACGGACAGACAGACAGACAGACAGACAGACAGACAGACAGACATGACGAATCTATAAGGGTTCCGTTTTTTGCCATTTGGCTACGGAACCCTAAAAACAGTTTTTAGACTTACGACCTACTTTCGTGCTATAATGAGGGAAGTGGGAACCGTTGGTACGCGATATTTTTCACTATTAGCTGCAGCGCCATGGGCGTACCCTGGTTCTGGGCCAGGGGGAGAAAGAGGGTGCAAATAATTAATGATTTAAAATACTGTGTTGCAAACAAATGGCAAAAATTAGTTTTCTTAATTTTTATAGATAAAAGTACTAGATAATATTATACTTAAAAGGGACGTCAACATGATCCAGGGCGGACACCTCGCTACGTCCATGTGCAGCGCGAAACACAAAGCTCGGAGGCACGATTGATGGAATCATTATATCACGATTGGAGGATAGCAGTGTGTGTAGGCAGGGCTAGCGTTTTGGCAGCAGGCTCTTAACACCGGCAGTACATATAATCTCTAAAGCTAAACCGGTTACGATTTTAGAGAATTATATATTTTAAGTATTTTCCTGTGTAGTTTTATCGCATTATTTTTTACTAGCTGTTGCCCGCGACTTCGTCCGCGTTACCATAGTAGATCACATCCCAAGTATTATTTATTGTACAAAAATATTCAATATACAGAATTGACTTTCCTATACGATTTTATTATACCTACTTATATAGATGTTCCGCGCGGCTTCGCTTGCGTAATTTAAGAATTTCATGACACCGTACATTTTGCAGCAAAAAATAGCCTATGTCACTTCACGTGGTCTATTCTTCATGTTTGCCAAATAACATAAAAATTGCTCCAGTAGTTCATTTTTTCCCGTTTTTTCCACATTTTCATCTATTTCTTTGCTCCTATAAGTCATAGCGTGATAAAATATAGCCTATAGCCTACCTCGATGAATGGGCTATCTAACATTGAAAGAATTTTTCAAATCTGATAAGCAGTTCCTGAGATTAGCGCGTTCAAACAGGCTCTTTCATATAATTTCCCCCGTTTTTTCCACATTTTCCTCTATTTCTTCGCTCCTATTAGTCTTAGGCCCACTTGCGCCAGACTGGGTTAACACGCTTAACTCTGAGTTAAATTATACTTCGAATTTAAATTCAAATCATGTCTTGCACCACCAAGAGTTAGGAGTTAACCTCGAGTTAATTTTTAAAATTTTTAACCCACCGATGTCGGAGGGTTAAATCAACTAACTCTGGGTTAGTAATATCAAAACTGAGATTTTTCGGTTATGACTTATGTACTTTGTTGTGTTCAGTAATAGGTACCGGTTTCATTTTGTGTTTAACCATGATAAATGATCAGTGGTTGTTATCTGATGATGATGAAGAAATTATCGAATACATTAGTTCGGACTCGTATTATGGCGGCTCTCGACTAATGCCGGCTCTTGATATAGGCGAACGCGTTGGCCAACGCGTCTGCAGACGCGTTGGCAGTGCGCTTGCAACGGCGTTTGTGAGTAATCCACACATAGGAAGGTCGTTCAGTATGCTTTGGATCGCGCCAATGTGCGGACGGATTCAAAATGGATGTTTACCCGCTAACAGCTGCAGCTGTTTATTTATTCACAGCTTATAATTACTTTGTAAATGTGGACAAGAAAAAGTTTTTAAAGAATTTCTCGAAATAAATAAATAAAAGGCGAGAAAACATAACAAACAAAGAAATAAACTCACTTTTACATAATATTTTATAATATTAAAATAATATAAGTAATTATTTTATTACCTACTTATTATTTATTTAATTATTACATATAAAAATTATTACATATTATTATAATTATCATAACTATAACTCCGGGCGAACTGATCGCGCGGCCTATGTGTGGATGGAGCGCGAAGCTTGCGACAAATGTCTTTGATCTTTCGCCGACATTTCCGACCCGCGCGGCAAGCTTGCAGATGCGTCGGCCAACGTCTAAATACCTACGGCCAACGCGCGAACGCCCGTTCTACACATTGGGCAAACGCGTCTGCAGACGCGTTGGCCAACGCGTTCGCCTATATCAAGAGCCGGCAATAGGCGAACGCGTTGGCCAACGCGTCTGCAGACGCGTTGGCCCAATGTGTAGAACGGGCGTTCGCGCGTTGGCCAACGTCTAAATACCTACGGCCAACGCGCGAACGCCCGTTCTACACATTGGGGCCAACGCGTCTGCAGACGCGTTGGCCAACGCGTTCGCCTATGTCGAGAGCCGCCATTACAGAAGTATTGTAGAACGGACCGATCTGTTTAGGGTCCCGTATTTATGCGTCATATTGGATTAGTGCGTCTTTAGTGAACTCCTTCATAAATAGGTAGACTAGATAAACAAGAAACACTTGTGTACAAACACAAGTGTTTCTTCCCAATTTTTATAATTTTCCGCTTAATTTATTTGCACAAAATATCACAAGTCACAACACGCACGCACAATGCGACATAGAACCACGTGTCCTTTCAAATCTGACATAAGGAGATAGCCTTATTTAAAGTACTGTGGAGCAAGAGAGAGCAGTACACTTAAATTATTCAGCATTCGCTCTATCATATTTGGCTGGATGTAAAAAGAATGAATGAACATGACATAAGCCCGGGTTAGTTGACTCTGGGATAAATTCTTCTGGTGCAATATGTAGTATGAGTTAAAAATTAAAAACGTTAACACTGAGTTAGTAAGCCCCGGGTTATTTATTTAACTCAAAGTTTTGGCGCAAGTGGGCCTTAGCATGATAAAATATAGCTTATAACCTTCCTCGATCAATGAGATATCTAACACTGAAAGAATTTTTCAAATCGGACCAGGAGTTCCTGAGATTAGCGCGTTCAAATAAGCCCTTTCAAATATTTTTCCCCCGTATTTTCGACATTTTCCTCTATTTCTTCGCTCCTATTATACTTAGCGTAATAAAATATAGCCTACTAGCTATTGCCCGCGACTTCATCCGCGTGGACTTCAGTTTATAGTGCGCGGTGTCAATAAAATTGGTGTCAAAAGCTTTTTCGAAACCCTGGTACCCCTTAAATCAAAATACCCAAAACAGCCGTGTAGTGTGCACATAATATGATTTTTTTTAAATTAAACTTTTTTATACCAAGCTTATTTAGCGTTACAACTTACACAACTTAGCTGCATAATGCATTACACAACTTTAGCTTTGCCCAATACCCATTAACTATTTAGTATATTTTATTATTGGTAGACTGTTGTTTCTGATATCTATGTTGGTAAGTGAGTTATTTAATAACATGTATAACAATCGAAAGAATCAAAATATCAACATTTTATACCTTTTATAGAAATACATATGAGCAAGCGATAGCGCGATCTAGGGGACTCTTGGCGCCATTTGTTTAGCATTTTTGGAACTAACTTAATTTGAACAAATTTACGCAGAAACAACCCCTTTTTCCAGTAAGAAGTAGCCTATGTCCTTTCTCAGGCTTTAGAATATCTGTGTACAAAATTTCATTACAATGGGTTCAGTAGTTTTGGCGCTGTTGTTTTTGAATTTGATATCTAAGTTGGTAGGTGAGTTATTAGTTAGTAACGTGTATAACAATCGAAAGAATCAAAATATTAACTCAGAATGGTACCACCTCTTATAGAAATACATATGAGCAAGCGATAGTGCGATCTAGGCGACTCTTGGCGCCATCTGTTCCAGTTTTTGGAACTAACTTAATTAGACCAAATTTACGCATTTTCACCCCCTTACAACCCCTTTTTCCAGTTAAAAAGTAGCCTATGTCCTTTCTCAGGCTTTAGACTATCTGTGTACAAAATTTCATTACAATCGGTTCAGTAGTTTTGGCGTGAAAGCGAGACAGACAGACAGACAGACAGAGATACTTTCGCATTTATAATATTAGTATAGATAGCCTTCCTCGATAAATGGGCTATCCAACAGTAAAATAATTTTTCAAATCGGACCAGTAGTTCCTGAGATTAGCGCGTTCAAACAAACAAACAAACAAACTCTTCCCAATTATAATATTAGTATAGATGTGAGTGATGTAACTTGTAAGTATACAGGGTGTAACTTTAACAAAAATAAGTGATGAGAAGTGACTTCAGTGTATGTGTTCCTTGTGGCTTGTATAGAGTTCAATGTGAAACTAGCAGCCCCAGCGTCACGAGTTTTCCCATACAAAAGTGAAAAAAAGTATCTTTTAGTGCTGCGACTTTTACAGTGAAGTCTATAATATATCACATATAATTATAAAAAAAAAAACGTTTAAAGACGGTGTAGGGATTGTTCCTTGTAGATGATGGATGCTGGATGATAGCGCTGATATGGGGAGTGAAATGATATTATACACTCGATGCCAATTATTAATTGTACTAGAGATCGCCCAATGGTCGAAATTCGACCTTAGTTTCAACGACATCAGGACTACTACCTATATATTTTTGTAAAAAATATTGACTTTATCATTTTTTTTCAACTCTTGTCTCTGGGACTTAGATGATCTCAGACTGGCCGTGTAAGCATTGTCTAATAGTATCTAAGATTTAATAAAAAAAACTATAATCCATTTTCAATTTGTCAACTTGTTGTCAACAGACTTCAACCATAAATAAAAGAGTATAATTCATATGTATAGGCTTGTCACTCAAAAATATGTCATTTCTCATGTGTGTGTGTTGTAGTGTGTGTAATGTTTTACTTGTTAAAAAAAAGTATGCTAAAAGCATAATTTCAAAATAATATTAGTTCGATGCACTCCTTCACCATATAAACTATAACTGTGCAAATTTCATGCACCTACGTTTCCCCATTTTTCGTAAAAAGGGTTACAAAGTTTTTAGTTCACGTATTAATATTATGATTTTTTTTATTTGAATGAAAATGAATCATAACGAAATACAGAATACTCACTCTTATCAAAATTGGACGTGCCTTGTAACGCTTCATTGCGTGCGCGGAAGGCGTGGTATGTGGCGACGAAGGAGGCGGGGTCCGGCGCGGCGGCGAGGTGTTTCCGCGCGCTGAGTCGCGCCCACAGCGCCCCGCCCGCCGCCCGCGCCGCCCCCAACCCGGCGATAGCACGCCCGCTCGACACTAGCACCTCGGTCGTCTCCTATGTGGAAATTTGAAAATTGAATATTAACGATTACAGTAACTTTGGACAGGTAAATTTAATCGGTTACATACGGTATACGAAAATAACACGTGGTACATTGACATCACAATCCATGTTTTTCAATTGCAGTTGCTAATTATGAATAATTAGAACTCGAATTCATTTGTTTTAGAGTTGTGCGAAACCAGTTGCTGTAGTTTAACGTTCAACGTCAAGCATTAAGCCGCATAATCTCCGAGTCGAGCAGCGTGGCGCGGCGCGTGTAGTCTGTACTCTGTACGTACCGCGTGCGCGTGCAGGCGGGCCATCATGTCGAGCGCGAGCTGCGCGGCGGCGCGGTCGGTGCGCTGCAGCGACAGCAGCTGGCAGGCGAGCGGGCGCGAGTCGGGCAGCGCGGCGCGGCGCACGAGTGCTCGCAGGCGGCCGCCCGCACCATGTGACACGAGCGCGCGCACGCCCGCGCCGCTCGTGCACGCCGCCGCCGGTATGCCGCTGCGGCACAGCGACGATAAATACGCCGTAACCACCTAACGAAAAAACAACTTTTGAGTTCCGTAACTGTAAATATTTTTTATTCTTAATGCAACTTTTCAACATCCCATAACAGTCAATATAATATTGACTAAAAGTTAAAACTACACTATAGTTGGGTCATTTTAATAGGTAACATTTGATAGGTTATCAAAATTGCACAGCGTAACCTTGTAGGCTGTAGAGACGTGCACTTAGATAAATGATTAGTCTCGCGCGCGCGCTCGACCAATCATTCATCTAAGGACGTGTATAATAAATAAATATTTTCGTTTTGTTAAAACTTCACAATTGATTAACTTCATTCAATTACGATTACATATTTATTATTTATTGTAAATATGATCGATACGAATTATTTAAGGCGGCATTATAGGCAACTGACATTTTAGAATTTGCGACAAACTAGCTCAATAGATGGCGCTCGAAAGGTACATATTTACTTAACAAGCCGTCGTCGATTTTAATATTTTCAGAAATCGTGGTAAACTCGACATACAGAGTAATGATTAACAGAGAGGCCATGTTCACAACTTAATAAACGAAAATATCTTTAATGAATTTTGAATTATAATAAAATTATGTCTTATTTAAATATAATGTTTGTTCTGTACTCACGAACATAAAAAAAGTATTTCCTCATAATAATACAATTTATAACGAAATAAAGCATTACCCATTTAATATAGTTCATTGCATAATATACGTCTTATGTAGGGAAAATACGCCAACATTATGAATATGCTATAAAATTGTTAAAAAGAAATACCCTATTCATGATATTGGCGTATTCTTTAAAGAAACATGGAATTCAAAAGTAGCTCTTTTAGCGCTGCTATTTTCACAGAGAACTTCTATATCTAATATACATAATATTATAAAACAAAGTCGCTTTTTTCCCTCATGTCCCTTTGTTCCGTTTAATCTTTAAAACTACGCAACGGATTTTGATGCGGTTTTATTTAATAGATAGAGTTATTCAAGAAGAAGGTTTATAAGTATCATAACATTAATTAAATAGTGGAGAAATCCAACAATTGTTGGCGTTTCTATTGTGATGTCGTAAATAATTACATTTTTTTCCGCTTACATTGCAAACGCAGGCTTAACCTTACGAGATTTATTAAAATAATTTACCAAGTATTGTACGTATTGAATAGGTCTACAGAAAACTACGATGGTATATGTCTATCTCTTATGGATATCCCACAATAACATTTTTTTGTTATTTACTTTTTACGACAAATAATGGCTAATTTTCGAAGCAATTTTAATAAATACAGCATTAATCCTTATCCAATTAAATAACTTACTTATATACATTGTTGATTTAATGTAGATCTATATGGCCCTTTACAGCATATGATAAAGGAATATTTTGCGAAGATATTACAGATTTCAAAATTGCGAGACGTAGCTTTTGCGGCGGTGTCGACCAATGCGGGGCACGGGTATCATTTTTCCCGTGGTAATATATTCTATACCCGAAGCCGGGGCGGGTCGCTAGCCCCTTGTCTGTCACGCATACCGGGTCCCGGTATTATAGCGCACCTATCACCTATACCGGGATATGGTTCGGCGGCCGTCTCCCGGTTCCGAACAAATTAACGTGCTTCTAAGTGATTAACCTCATAGAACAGATTACAATCATAAAGTAAATTAATCTAGCAACCCAGTGATGTAAATTACTCACGCAGCTTTGGTAAATAATAACGGAAAATGTTTTCGGAAAAATGACCTTTAGTTGACTACTTTTAACAACATAAATCTTTTGTTTTTTTTCTTAGAACTATATTATTCTGTTAATTTGTTTTGATACTCTTACCTATTTTTATTTTAGAAAATGTATTATAATTCTTGTAGTAATTATAGGTTCACTAAAAAAACGTATTTTTGAATATCCAGTTTTGGCGCCAAATTTGAAAAATGTTTTCTTTTTTCATTTGGTAGTCAATATTTATATTCTATGAAGCTTGTAATGTTTTCGTTATCTGTAGCGGATAAAGTCAAGTTAATAAAAACAAAACATCTGTGACCATAACGTCATGCGTCGTTTATGTTTTTGTTAAAATACGACACTCACTTCAGAAGTGTCAAGTGGCCGCCCGCGGCGTACTACAAGTGTTGTTTAAAAAGTGATATGGTGGCACGTGTGATTTGAAGTGTTTATATTTTGTAACGTATTGAGCCGTTAACTAAATGGTAAGTGAGAATGTTCTGCCTCTATAAATAAAAGTTATTGGAGATCGAAATTTCTATTTCTACGTACCGTATTTTGAAAGTGGTCGTTCTAATTCATTAATAAATTGCATACACGATGTTCGAATAAAATAAAGAATATTTAATATGCTTTAGATTGTAATAGTGAATTAACATTATTCCAATTAGAATCTGAAAAAATCTAATTAGTATCAAATTCTATCTCAAAACATGTCCTGTCAAACCCGGTCTGTTACGCATGCCGGGAAATGGTTTGAGATGTAGGAAAAATATAAATTGTGACAGCTGACAGACAAGGGGATTATAAGGGACACATACAGACCCCAAAGTATTAATACCGAAGTAGATTTAAAATTCTGTAAAGTAGATTCAAAAGTTCTAAGCTACAATTCATCATCGTCAGCACGCTCACTTCTGGAAAATATGGAGCTTATTTTACGACATCAATGAGAAGATAAATGATCAAAGTAGGATTTCAGACAAAAAACAAATTATTTGGCCTTTTTTTGCTCTATAATGATAAATCACGCGCGGGTCCGACTCGCATTTGGCCAATTTTGTTCCTTACTTTAATTAAAAGCATGAAAGTGGCTCTTATGTTGACTATAGGAGAGGAACTATGGAAGTGAACAAGACTAATAATATGCCAACTTACCAACAACAGGTTACATTGCATCAAATCGTCGTGAGTAAGAATTAATAATTGCATAAAATGCAATCTCTTTACACTTTACTTTTAAATGCCGTCACGATTTTAATTCATAAAAAATATTTTTTTGATAAAATCAAATATTAAGGTTTTAGGACATATTTTCATTTCAATCAATATTATTTTTTCAGTAAAGAATCCTTAGTTATTTCCTCCCGAGATGCACCAAAAATCATGGTGTATCTATAAATCTATATCAATCCGCATGATAATATTATTTTTACGATTTCTTGTGCAGATTTTACTACCCCAGTGCTAAGATGCAATGATTCTTTTCATTGCTATGGATTGGACATGTTCAATAAAATAACATCATTTTACAATGTTTCGACACACACGTCAAAATCTTTCTCTGTGTAGTGATACTCTATACATTGTTTTCTGACTTCGCTGTAATAATGAATATTTACATATTTTTATGACTTTCAAACCTACCAAAAACGTAAAAATAATCGTTTGGTGAATGTAAATTATCAAATAGCATCTTATTAGGTAGTCTCTCACGAAATAATTAGGAAACAAAACAATATTGTAATATTTGTAAACCAAAAATGTTGACTAGGTTCCGAAAAAAACCCAGTCTACTGACTAGTGCTCAAGACGTCAAATAACGGCGCTGTATTGAACTGATATTTCACTAGTTAGACAAGTGTGACGTATTATAATTATATCAAAACATAGATATATACGAAAAAGCACTGGCAAATATTCCGAAACGAATCAATGGTAGTCCCATGACCACGGCAATTCTATACAAATTCTATACCTAAGGCGCTCTGGCCAGTAAACTGGGATATATTTGTGAACATACTCTAAGTTTTCTATAATAGACAATCAGTCACTGATTGACAGATTTGACTGATGTCATTTAATCATTATCTATCAAAACGCCTGTGGATTTGTTGTGGCAAATATTCAAAGCAAAATTTGCTTTTGAAAATCAACAATTCGTTCGAATTTGTGATCTCAACGATTTATCATTATTATTATTTATCAAAAACGAAGACAATGTCTGTCTGCCTTCGAAATCATAATTTACATATTTTGGCATAAAAATATTTTTTCCTGTATTTGTTTTCGCTGAATGCTAGAAGAAATAAAAATTTGAAAGTATTATTTTTTAACACACTTTTTTAGTGGTAAAATGGATATAAATCAAAATTTTAAGACAATGTCTACCTTAATAAAAAACGCAACAAACCTACAAAAAATGTTTGAATGCTTATAATTACTTCTGGCACAGAATATATAATAGTACTCCGTACTTCTGGTCAAAGATTTAAAGAAAATAAAAACATGAATTTGCATAGTATAGTGCCTTATCGATTTGCTTTCGATCTTAATAATTGTACGTCGTTACAATGTTACGTCAGCTGACCTTTTTAGGGTTCCGTAGCCAAATGGCAAAAAACGGAACCCTTATAGATTCGTCTGTCTGTCCGTCCGTATGTCACAGCCATTTTTCTCCGAAACTATAAGAGCTATATTGAAACTTGGTAAGTAGATGTAGTCTGTGAACCGCATACAAAAATGGAAAAAATATTAAAAATTTTAGGGGTCCCCATAGACGTACAACTGAAACAAAAAATATTTTTTTTCATCTAACCTAGACGCGTGTGGGGTATCTACTATCTACTATCTATGGATAGGTCTTCAAAATCATATTGAGGTTTCTAATATTATTTTTTAATTTTTGCTAACTTGAATAGTTTGCGAGAGAGACTCTTCCAAAGTGGTAAAATGTGTGTCCCACCCCCCCTCTAACTTCAAAAATAGGGGCATGATAATTCTAAAAAAATATATGATGTACATTACTATAAAACCCAACAAAAATTGGTTAGAAAGAGATCTAGCAAGTAGTTTTTTAACGGACTTCCAAAAAAGGAGGAGGTTATATGTTCGGCTGTGGATATATTTTTTTATTTGTGTATGTTCAACGATTACTCCGCCGTTTGATTTTGTTTTGTTGTATGAGGTTTCACTCCAATTTGGTCCCATTTTCACAAAAGTGGTGACCTGATGATGGAAACCATGAGTAATCGAGGGATCTCCTCGAAATTTATATGGAAAAATATGATGATTTTGGTTTTATGAGAAGCATCCTAAGCATATGCTACCAAAACGCAAGATTTTGCATCGAGGTATACTATGGTTCCGAAGATACTAAGAGAACTCCGGATTCCTTATAGATACAAGTTTGGGGGTTTAGGCGATGTTTTAAGAACTGAAAGCATATGCTATTATGCAAATTACATTTATTATCATCATCATCATTACCACGTCAGGGTCACCAATGTCACAAAAATTGAACATAACAAATTCAACCTTAACTCCAGAGCGTAAGGCACACATTTGACATTACTTCTGAGACGTAACTTGCTTCGATAATATAAGTAGCAATATGCTTGTCTCACTTCCATACAAACGGCGCGAAATCGCCGACATATTATTTAGCTACTATTCTGGAAAACAACCTAATTTCAACCTTTTGCATTGCGTTTAGCGTTCATAGTACAATAACTGTGCGCTTCAATCTGCCAGCTTACTTTTGTTTCTTTTACCACGTGTTCACTTCGATTTTTTTAAATGTAAGTATTGTTTAAAATTATCTGCAGCTGATATTATATTTTGTATGTGTGACTGTTAACGTATTGTAATAACTAATAAGATACGTAGAATAATATGCAGGTGTTTTATTCTACCTATTGTATAGTACGCGATGGTTTACTAGGTAAGTAACTAAAAAGAGTGAAATTATTATTTTTAACAAAAAATTAAAACCGACTTCCAAGGTAAAAACAATAATAACATCCATATTATATGAACTAAAAAGTATTAAATAATTTTTCCTATATAATAGTGCCTTTTTCCGAATTCGGCTAAAAATCAACTACATATTTCTGTACTCAATCTTCATTTAATTTTGAAGTCGGTGCCAGTTCCAAAAGTTTCAAATATTCTGGCAGCCTGAAGATTCAGCTATATCTGGTACCGACTTCAAAATGATGAAGAAAGACATTCAGAGGTGAGAAACATTTTTTAAGCCTATTTTGTTAATATGAATAAAAATACCTCATTTAAGTCAGTTGTCACATAAACTACTACTTGATCACATTTTGTGTACACAGCGTCATACCTGCACAAGGTAGGGGTCCTCGAAGTGTGGTGTCAGCAGATGCGAGCAGATCTCCTCCTGTGAGATAACCACGGGTAGAGCCGCGCCTTCGGTCCACCCGCTGCCTGCGGTGTTGCGAGCTACCTCCAACTCCGACCATCGCCTGGAAAAAATATTTTATATAGGTAATCTAAAACATAACCTAACCTAAAAGTTTATTGGACACTAGATGTTAAAATTTCCAGAGGTCTTATCTAGGTGATACCTGTCCGATATCATCCTAGAAGGATTCGGGTACGCGACCCCGGACACTCGAGCTACTGTTAGTCCTTCCCCTCCCTCCCTAAAGGGCTACAATATCCTACCCCATGATCAATCCCCTCTTAAGCTTATCCAATCTCCTTTCCTTTATCCCACTAGTGTACTCTTGCCGGGCCTCACGGCGAAGAGGTGCGGCCTCCGGATGGCGAACGGGGGTATGGTCAGTAGCACAGCCTGGCTACGCTACATGGCTAAGTCCGATGGACTCGTGGACCAAAGTAGGCTGTGGTCCTCCAGCATTTTGGGGGTTTTGCGGCGGGTTAACGCCATAGAAAATATCTACTGTTATGAAACCGAAAAGAGCAAGAAACCGATCCGATCCTGACAACGACGTACGGCATAGTATAATGGATATCCGATTAGCTACATGGAATGTGCGTTCTCTATGTAGGCCTGGCTCTATTTATCAAGTAAAAAATGAGCTACGAAGATATGACGTTAGTATAGCAGCCCTTCAAGAGGTTCGATGGCCGGGTAACGGAGAATGCAATGTTGACAATGATGCAGTCCTCTTCTATAGCGGTAATGACAACGGTCACCATACACATGGTACTGGTTTCATGGTGAACAAAACGCTGGCTAATAATGTGATTCGGTTTGATGCTGTCTCAGACAGGCTGTGCATACTGCGATTAAAAGGAAAATTCTCAAACCTTTCTATTATAAACGTGTATGCACCCACTGAGCAAGCTGATGAAGTGACTAAAGACGAGTTTTATGACCAACTAGAAACCGTATATGAGCAACTACCTGGATATGATGTTAAGATTCTATTGGGCGATTTCAATGCAAAGATAGGACGTGAGGAGATATTCAACCCTACGATTGGACAACACAGCCAGGACAGGACAAGACTGTACATCTAACGACAATGGTATTAGACTCATTACCTTTGCGTCGTCAATGGCAATGTGTATTAAGAGTACGATGTTCCCTCAAAAAACATTTATAAGGGTACCTGGAGATCGCCCGATGGTCACACAGTGAACCAAATTGACCATGTAGTTATCGACGACCGACACAAAAACACTGTCCAAGATGTAAGAACATACAGAGGAGCCGATTGCGATAGCGATCATTACATGGTAGGCGTAAAAATTAAACTTAGGATAAGTGTCTCCAATAGAAAAGCACAGAAAAGAGAGGATAGCATTAATGTAGAAAATTTAAAAGATAGATTAAAAAGAAAGAAATTTGTGATAGAATTAAGCAACGCTTTTGAAGATTTAGAAATAGACGACGACATTGAGGGTATTTTTGGAAAAGATGAAAACAACCGCAAAAGAAGTTGGACTCAAAGTGGCTGGCAGAAAGAAAAAGAGTTAAAGGAAGAGGTGGTGGACGGAAAAGTGTGATATGATAGTAGAGGAAAGACGAAAGTACAAGATATTATCAGAGCAAGATAGAAAATGGAAACCTAAGTATGATGAATTAGGGATCACAGCAAGAAACGTCATAAGAATAGCCAAGAGGCAGCATTTGGATGCAATAGTGCGAAACATGGAGACAATTTTAAAAGCTAACGAGACACGTAAATTTTATCAGGAGGTAAGGACGTTTAAAAAAGGGTACCAGCCAACTACCCAATCTCTCCTTGATAAAGATGGCAACTTAATAAATGATGCGGAAGAAATAAAATTCACGTGGCGAGAGTATTTCATGCAACTGCTGAACTGCCCCCCTTCACAAGAATCTATCATTTGTCATACCTCAGAAGAGAGTCCTGACACAACAGAAGCCCTGTCTTTTAAGGAAGTGCAGGAGGCCATCATGAGACTAAAAAACAACAAATCTCCTGGAATCGATGGCATACCTGGAGAGATATGGAAATATAGCGGAGGGGTGGTACACTCGAAGTTATATGAACTGCTTGTTAAGATATGGAAGAAAGAACGTCAGCCCTTGGAATGGAATACAGGCATCATTTGTCCAATCCATAAGAAAGGCTGCAAAAAGAAGTGCACGAACTACCGGGGGATTACTCTGCTTCCAACCGCTTACAAGATCTTGTCTTATGTGTTTCTTAAAAGGCTGGAACCTTACGCGGAAAAAATCCTTACTGATTATCATTCTGGATTCCGCCGAAACCGAAGTACAATTGACCAAATCTTCTTACTGAAGCAGGTGATGGAAAAGAGATGGGAGTACGCCCAAGGGGTCCACTCATTGTTTGTGGACTTTACCAAAGCCTACGATAGTATTGACAGAAATGCCCTGTATTCCATTTTGAGATATTTCAATATCCCGGACAAAATAGTCACGATGATTAGAGTTGCGACATCGGAGTGTAGCCTGCGCGTAAAGGTTGGAGGTGAGCTGACGGACGACTTCACAATCGCAACTGGTCTAAAACAGGGGGATGCCTTGTCACCTATGCTCTTTAATCTGGTGTTAGAATACGTTCTGAGAAAGGTTTTAAACCGAGAACTTGGCGTGGAGCTGGATGGAAGGCATAAAGTGATAGGGTATGCAGACGACTTAGCCCTGTTAGGTGAAACTCGTGGAGAAGTCATAGAGGCCATCACAACTTTGGAGACTGAAGCGAAAAAGGTAGGGCTCAAGATCAGCCACGATAAAACGCAGTATCTCCACATGAGACGCTACAAAAACACGCGTACACCTTGCGAAGACCTACATGTTGGAGATACAACGTATAAAGGTGTACACAAATTTAAGTACCTCGGGTGTACTGTGACTGATACCAACAGTCGAGAGGACGAAATTGACATTCGCGTTAAAAATGCCCTGAGATGCAGCGCAGCTCTTCACAAGGTGCTCGTGTCCAAGCTTCTCAGCAAAAATACAAAAATCCGAATCTATAATACGATTATTCGGCCTATACTTATGTATGGCTGTGAGGCTTGGACGCTGACACAAAAGGAGGAGAACAAACTTCTAGTCGCTGAAAGGAAAGTCCTCAGAAAAATCCTGGGCCCAGCCAAAACAAATGACGGCTGTTGGCGAATCCGGAAGAATGCCGAAATTGAAGAACTGGTGGCCCAACCCAATATAATCGGAGAAACAAAGGCTCACCGACTCCGTTGGCTGGGCCACGTGGAAAGAATGGGAGAGGATCGCGGGGTAAAAAGAGCGTATAAGGGCCGTCCAACAGGCCGTCGTCCTGTAGGACGCCCCAGGTATCGCTTGAGAGATGCTGTTGAGGCTGACCTGCGTGACCTTCAAGTCAGTAACTGGCAGGAGGTAGCGCAGGCCATTCCGATATCAATAGCTTCCGCCATTGAGCCCTGCTCAATGGCGGAAGCTCATTTCGGAGGCCAAAATCCACATTGGGTCGCTGAGCCAGCGGAGTTAGCTAGTTAGTTAGATGTTAAAAGCTAAATTAATGTTGTTTCATTAGACTCAAAAGTTTTTACTTACCTTTACATCAAAATAATATCAGTGCAAGCATTAATAGAACGACACACAAACTTTAAATTTGTAATATTAGTATGGATGTGTACTTAGTCAAAAACCATAACATCCAAACCGTTCAAAAATAAAACAATCGAGACCGCTTCCTGTCAAACAACATACTTCTCATAAAATGTCAATGTCCTTGGTCACAGTCAAAAGTTGGAATGCATTTGATAAGGAATGGAGCTACATCAAAACAGTATAATCGGGGTAGCTTACCTGTATACAGCGTTGATCTCATCAAAGGCCTTAGTCAGTTCCACCAAGTAGGTCCTCGCTTCCGTCATGAGCTGATTGAGTATGCGGAATATCGTGTCCTTGCCGTTCTGCCGCCGCAGCAGGGCAGCTATTGTGCTCGGTATCGCGTCTTTGGGGATCTAGAAGAATATATTATGGTCACTGTTAAGCATTTGCGCATCAACTCACAAACATCTTTTTTGTTTAGTTATGAATGCAGTCTTGTTCTAAATGATCTATAGAACATGATGTATTCAAAACGTGATACGTATTTTTGTGGGATGATACACAAATGCTTAACAGCGCCCATATATAGACTGGTTAATGAACACGAAGAAATATGGACACCGACCTATTGCTACGTGTCT
This sequence comes from Aricia agestis, assembly GCF_905147365.1. Classification (NCBI taxonomy): domain Eukaryota; kingdom Metazoa; phylum Arthropoda; class Insecta; order Lepidoptera; family Lycaenidae; genus Aricia; species Aricia agestis. Next base: position 17,151,578 of record NC_056428.1, on the reverse strand, counting down.
CTTATAGTCGCGGAAGAATATTTAGATATCTCGTCTCCACAGGTTAAAAGTAATAGTCCAATAGCGACAATGTTTGGGAGAATGAAAGAATACATGTTTACTATTATAAAAGTGTATATTATTCGTAGATTAAGGCAAAACATTGTTTATTCACAGACGATATTTCAAATTCATTAGCTAGTCAGTATTTTTTTTTAATAAATCTTTACCGAGTGCGCCAGTCCGTTTAGTTGTAACTGCACACGCCACAGACAGCCGCGCCGCGCGTCTATGATATAGTCCGGTTGAAACACCACCCAGTTGCCAGAGTCTGAACACTGTCAGGAAATTATACGAAAGATTTTTCAATAAAAAATATGTGTTGCACTCGGGGACTGCCACGGTAAAGCTATTACATAGCATTTTTATCAACCTATGCAATTACTAGCGACCCGCCCCGGCTTCGCATCGGGTATAAAATATATAGCCACTGAACTGAAAATGATTACAATCGATTCAGCAGTTTTGACTTGTATTCATTCTACCCGTGGCCCGCATTGGTCGGTACCGCCGCACAAGCTACTTCCCGCAATTTTTAAATCTGTAATATCTTCGAAAATATTCATATTCTATCATCATAATATTAATACGCGAACGAACAATTTGTAACCCTTTTTACGAAAAATGGGGAAACGTAGGTGCATGAAATTTTGCACAGTAATAGTTCATATGGTGAAGGAGTGCATCGAACTAATATTATTTTGAAATTATGCTTTTATCATACATTTTTTTAACAAATAAAACATTACACACACTACAACACACATACATGAGAAATGACAGATTTTTGAGTGACAAGCCTATGCATACGAATTACTCTTTTATTTATGGTTGAAGTCTGTTGCCAACAAGTTGACAAATTGAAAATGGATTATAGTTTTTTTTATTGAATCTTTAGATACCTGACAATGCTTACACGGTCAGTCTGAGATCAGCTAAGCCCCAGAGACAAGACTTGAAAAAAAAAGATAAAGTCAATATTTTTTACAAAATATAGGTAGTAGTCCTAATGTCGTTGAAACTAAGGTCGAATCTCGACCATTGGGCGATCTCTAGTACATATTATAAAACAAAGTCGCTTTTTTTCCCTCATGTCCCTTTGTCCCCTTTAATCTTTTATCACGCTAAGACTAATAGGAGAATGTGGAAAAACGGGGGAAATTATTTGAAAGGGCTTATCTCGCGAACTACTGGAGCAATTTTTATGTTATTTGGCACAGATAAGAAGTAGACCACGTGATGGATCATAGGCTATCGATTTTAACCATTTTTACAGTTGCTATATATTGTATACCCGTGCGACGCCGAGGCGGGTCGCTAGTTTAAATCATATGTCTGTCTGTCCGTCTGTCTCCAGGCTGTATCTCAAGAACCACTCTAGCTAGACTTCTGAAATTTTCACATATTGTGTATTTCTGTTGCCACTGTAACAAAAAATACTAAAAACAAAATAAAATTAAAAATTAAGGTGGGCCCATACAACAAATGTGTTTTTTTTTTGCTCTATCTCAGTAATGGCACAGAATATATATTAGTAGTACCAACAGAAGTCAAGACCGCGCAGTGCTAGGCCTACAATTATATTCACCTATATGTCCGCTCTCTGTCTATCGCATAACTCGTACCTTTTCTGACGAAATCAAGGTTTTCGGCTTTTAGAAAACGAAATAGTATTTTTTAATTACTATTGGTATGAATAGCAAGCCTTTTTATGGTAATATAAAATTTTAGTAACCCAACCTATATTTTATAGTAGTTTTATAATATATTCGATTATAGTGCAGGAAAATTTTACAATTTACCTAAACATAGTAACTTGTGTTTATTTCTGTGTAGTTTGTGCGTTTCTTTGTATGAAATTGGTTTATTTGCTATGTTTGTATAGTTTTTATCTATTTTTTATATTTAAATACCTTATTCAAATACATATTTCATTGGCCTTTCTTATAAGATTTATAACGATTTTGTCACAGCGGTTAAATCAGTATCATGAATAAAATTCCTCTATGATCAGTAAACAGTAGATACGCGACGAAAAATCTTGCGCGTGCGTCACCGCTCGCTTGTGAGTCCCTACTGATTGGCCACCCGCGGGTGGTACTTACAGTTCAATACCTATTCTCGCGAGTGGGACAGGCCTGGTAATGGTAGTTTAAATTTTCACAAAATCCTCAATTATATGTGTACTTTAATAAATGATAATAATACAATTAAAATTAAATTAGTAAATATTTAATAAAAAACACATCATACAAAAAACACATTTTTTGTCTACTTTCGCGGTACGGAACCCTTCGTTCGCGAGTCCGACTTACACTTGGCCGATTATTATTTTTACTTTTAGTCCCGGTAAAGGACATAGGATATTTTTTATCCCGGAAAAATGTGTACGGTTCCCGGGATAAAAGAATTTTGGCGCAACGGCACAACCTATTATTATATAGAGGATACACATAGCACATGGCGCATCATCTACGCTGGCGGGGCGGATGCTCACACCCGATACGAGCGGGACGTGCACCACTGTGTTGTTGTCTAAACGGCTCTCTTCTAGGATGTCGAACAGTTGAGACGTTTGCGACGACTGAAAACAAATCAGTGAGTAAAGTAAACCACTGAAGACAATGTATATACCCATTACCCATAGACAACTGAAGCTCGTTACCTGGAAACATAGACAAAACATTTAACTACCTGCTTGGTACCAATTGGAACCAATGAGAAAACACAAAAATTTACATAACACTTTTGTTTGATAGAAAAGTGATTTCCCATCTCCAACATTGAATTATTTTTGTAACCCACAGTTCAGTCTATATTAATATTATAAAGATAAAGAGTTTGTGTGTTTGAACGCGCTAATCTCACTAATGAAATACTAGACCAATTTTAATGTTATTTGGCTCCGATAATATAGTAGATCTCGTAACTGTGCGGTACCCTCGAGGATTTCCTAATTTACGCTGGCGAAGTCGTGCGGAACAGTAAAATTGTTTTTTTTTTCAAATAAAACATCACAAACCTGATGATGTATAGCAAGCAAGTTGTCTAGTACGCTAACAGCAAAGCGGCCCGTCAGTCCTGTCTTCAGTACGTGCTGTATGCCGCTGGAACCGATCGGCATCAACCACACCTGAAATTATAAATCACACATATATTTAATTACGTAAAAGGAAAAAAAGAACATCTTTATGGAACTATGGAACACTTTTTAGACGAAAAGTATCCTAATAAAAGTCTGCTATTCCATATTAATTTTGCATAACAACTAAATAAGCGCCGGAACGTCGCCACTGCAACGGCAATTCGCAAGAAAACAATTTGACTTTACTCTTACAAGCGTTAAGTCTCGAATTCACTGTTATTTTGACTGTCCATAGGCTCACTTTTTCTCCGTTACTTCTCTATTTATACACTTACTGATATTATAAACGCGAATGTATCTGTCTGCTTGTTATCTCTTCATGCTTAAACCACTGAATCGATTTAGTTGAAATTTGGTATGGAGACACTTTGAATCCCAGGAAAGGACATTGATAACTTTTTATTCCGGAAAAATGTACAGTTCCCGCGCGATAAACGAATTTCTGAGTGAGTGTGGGCGTTAACTAATCTACACCATATGTATACTATCTATACTAATCTATACTAATATTATAAATGCGAAAGTATCTCTGTCTGTCTGTCTCGCTTTCACGTAAAAACTACCGAACCGATTGTAATGAAATTTTGTATACAGATAGTCTAAGGCCTGAGAAAGGACATAGGCTACTTTTTTACTGGAAAAAAGGGCTGTAAGGGGGTGAAAATGCGTAAATTTGTTAAAATTAAGTTAGTTCCAAATATGCATAATAGATGGCGCCGTGCGTCACCTACATCGCGGTGACGCTTGCCCAGACTTCTTTATATAAGAGGTTTTTTTTTATGAAATAAGGGGGGCAAACGAGCAAACGGGTCACCTGATGGAAAGCAACTTAGTAAATAATCCTAAATAAGCTTTTAAATTTGGCATAAAATATAAAGTTTAATTTAAAAAAATGAAATATTATGTACACACTGCACCAGCTGTTTTGATTTAAGGAGTACCAGTGTTTTTTTATAAAAGCTTTTGACACCAATTTTGTTGACATCGCGCGCTATAAACTGAAGTCCACGTTGACGAAGTCGCGGGCAACAGCTAGTATCAATTATATGTATTATAATTGGGAAGAATTTGTTTGTTTGAACGCGCTAATCTCAGGAACTAATAGTCCGATTTTGAAAAATTCTTTCAGTATTAGATATATTCTCATTTATCGAGGAAGTCTATAGGAGGAAGGCTATACAGGGGGCAATTAAACCTACTGGCCAAATTTTTAAGGGCTTAGGTATCATTAGTAGGAGAATCCATTTAACAAAAAAATAGGGTGTTAATTTTTTACAATAACATATTTTATCACACATAAAATCGTTGCAGAACGGTCACTTCGCGGCGGTGGGTAGAGCGGGCTGCGGGGGTGTGGGGGTGGCGCGGGAGGCCCTGCCGCGGCACGCGCCGGCGCCGCGTAGTGTTCATTAATTATTGTGGTGTTTTTAGGAAAACTTTCGGAAGCTATTTCTCAACATTTTAGTACTTATTGTGATTATAATAGAAATAATACTTACTGTATTTTTATTAACCCCCGACAAAAGAGACTTGACGTGTCTGTCTGTCTGTTTGTCTATGTGTGTATCTGTCCGTGGCATCGTAGCAACCAAACGGGTGGACCGATTTTGATCTAGTTTTTTTTGTTTGAAAGCTGACATGATCGAGAGTGTTCTTAGCTATAATTCATCATCATCAGCCTGCTCAGTCCTGGACAATCAGGGTTTATCTGGTTCATGAAAGGCCGTTAGCAACTTGTAGTCGTTTGATGGGTTTTGTATTTCATACTAGTTCGTGATATTTGTAAATATACAATATACGTATACACATAATAATGGAAAGTTGACCTGGTGCTGCAGCATCACCTGGTAATCAATAGGATACCCAACTCCTCGCCAACTAAGAGCAGAGGTTTCGTGTTTGGGCTCATTTTAATTGTGACAACCAGTAAGAAGTAGATAAAGTATAAACAGTAAATATTTTCATGCTGCTGCTGCAGCATCACCTGGATTCTATAGGAACCGAGCTTCGTATGAACCCAAAGTGGAGGTTTCATATTTGGGCTCATTTTAACGGCCTCATCGAAAAGGACATTGATAGATGGTAATCATGAGAATATGATTCTGTTGATAGTAATTATTCTGCACTATAACCAACCCAAGTTTAAAAAGTATGAAATAAAATTAAATTAAGAAATTTAAAAAACCCCCGCCAAAACAACTTTAAAAAGTAATGAAATAATATTTACTGCCTTTAAGTTCAAATAATTCCTAACTTGTGTAAAGTAATATTTTAGTCCATAATTGTTGTCAAGGTGTGTCGGGGGACCGCTAATGTAGATGTTTAATTTCACTTAACAAGTTTAAGGATCAATTCACAGCGATCTGAATCGAGATAGGTAATCAGCGACTTGGCGGTTGTAGGTTGTAGTTTACTTGGCGGTCCCCCGACACACAGTGACAACAATTATGGACTAAAATATAACTTTACACAAGTTAGGAATTATTTGAACTTAAAGGCAGTAAATATTATTTCATTACTTTTTAAAGTTGTTTTGGCGGGGTTTTTTGAAATTTCTTAATTTAATTTTTAACAAGGATCAATAATCAATATACTTATCGAAATTTGGCCGGAAGGTTTAATTGCACCTTATTTGCACCCTGTATAATATCACTCTAAGACTAATAGGAGCGAAGAAACAGAGGAAGATGTGTAAAAAACGGGGAAAATTATTAGAAAGGGCATTTTTTATGTTATTTGGCGCAGATAAAAAGTAGACCATGTGGAGGATCATAGGCTTTTTTTGGGGCTAATTAGTCTGTGAAATTCCTAATATACGCGGGCGAAGCCGCGCGGAACGTCTAGTCTTCTATATATATAAAACTGGGGGCGATTTCCGGTTACCTCCAAGTGTGCACGAATACTTCTCCAGTCTTTCGGTGCCGCCGACTAACGGATTAAATCTGTATGTCGACGGTTCTCTGGGTTCTGGTGAAGTAATCCTGACGGTGTCCCTGGGCAACGTTCGCTTGAAACATCTGCGGATGTGGCAAGCGGGCGGCCGATCGACCGGCGGACCGGCTGACCCCGGACCTGACTGCGGCGTTGCCGCCGTTTGGGGGAGGGGGCGGGCTCGGCTCGGCCTGTCGGGGCTTGGCTGTGCAAACAGCCGGGTCTCGACGGGCGGACGAGTGCGTCTCTACCACCAAACGGCTGCGACAAGTTGCTGTCAGATTTGGGATCAGTCGGTCTGGGTTGGGTTGAGGTCTGGTCTGGTTTGGGGTTCTAGTGCTCACAGCATTGGAACCCCAACCCAGACCAGAACTCAACTCGACAACGAAAACCCAATCCAATCGGTGCTATCCGACCCGTGCCGAAGGATGCATGGCTGGGGGAAGTCAGCCGCGAACGGAGGACCCTCGATACCAGGCGACCTCGAGGAGTTAATAGCCTTACCCTTGCATGCGGGGCTCTGTGGGGGTGGACCTTTTATTTCCCTAGCTACTCGTGGGATTTGAATGGAGATTGAAAAGGACCAGGAAAATCTTGTGGCCGAACTGGAAGCTTTATGCTCCACGGAGGCGATGGAAATCGGCGCAGCCGAGGACCACCTATTGTCTGGGTCCGTCGGGGCAGAGGACACTTCTGTGTCTGGTACCCCTTCCGACCCTCTACCATCTAGCGCTTCTGCACCTTCTTCTTCTGAAGTTGGGGCTGGCGCTACCGCTGAGTATGCCGGGGAGCTGGAGAAGCGTTCGAGCTCCAAACGGCAGCTCTCTGACACCGCCAACTCACAGGAAAGACCGACGAAGGCAGCCAAGCACACTAGTGCTCAGGCGCCCAAGCCGAGTTTCAGTGAGGCGGCGAGTGCCATTCGTGTGGGCATCCTCGATGCTGGGGGACCTCTTTCACGGAAGGGCGCCGAGGGGTTGAAGAAATGCATTCTTCGAGTCATCGACGATCAACCGGAGGGAGAGGGACCTAAGCTAATAGGATGCGTCCACAGATCGGGTGGACTTGTCTTCACCTGCGTCGACGCTGCCTCCAAGCAGTGGTTGGCGCGGCTGATAGACATGACCCATCCCTGGGATGGAGCAGGCCTCCGCGTCGTTGACGAGGCGGAGCTGCCTAAGCCCCGTTACGCTACGGCGTGGGTTCCTGACCTAGAGATGGACGAGGTAGGAATCATCAAGCGACTGACCTCGCAGAATGGAGGTATGGGAATCCGGCTTTAGAAAGTGGTCAGCGGGAAAGCCGATGGAAAGGGTCAAACTTTTACCTTTTCCTTCGACGAATCTGCGGTCAAGCTACTTTCCGAGCGGAATTTTTAGCTCTACTTCGGGTTTAACCGGCTTCGCTTGAAGGGACCAAAACCGGCACTCCTGTCAAACCCTGTAGGGTCTGACGGAGTGACGGCAACACCTCCGCTGGGCTCAACTTTCCAGCCCCACACCTCACATAAAGGACGGCGGCGAGAACCTCTTATCAAGCCTATAGGCTATAGAGGCACGGCGCCGCCCCAAGCTGGCAGCAGCGGCACATCATCTGCCACTGCTACTGCTCAGCTCAACACTCTACACGTGAAAGCACAAAACTTGCACGTGCACACCAGCAGGGGAAGCGGACGCCCGGCTGCTCAGACCAATCCCAGACCTCAAGTTCCCTTGGAAGTGGCAACTGTGAGTAGGGGTAGGCCTGGACAGTCCCGTGGTGGACGCGGACGCGGTGGCTTTGGGGGCGCCTGCGCTGTGAGGAGGCCAGCACAGCTGCCCTTATTAGCGCAGGAGCACTCAAGTCGCAAGGTGGCGCGAAACCCCCTGCTCCGACTACCTAACCTGCACCATACAGACTAAACACACACACACAGCCATCCACATTGATTCACTTTAACACTCTACAGCTACACTCCACAGTAACACTACACAAAAAAAATATGATTAAAGTAATACAAGTCAACTTACGACACGCGAAGGCTGCCACCGATGTACTCTGTCAGAAGTTCATCCGGGAGGCGCTCGATATTGCTTTAATCCAAGAGCCGTGGGTCAACGGGAACACGGTGATGGGCCTTGGACTGGCAGGTAACGTACTTTATTTTCAGCATGGCCAGAGGCCCAGATCCTGCATCCTCTTCAGCAAGAGGATGAAATTTTTGTGTGTCTCTTGCTTGTGTACAGATGACACAGTAGCTGCGTATATTGAGGAGCCCGGTGGGACTGCAGGCAGACTGATGGTTTGCTCCGCCTATCTACCTGGAGACACTCAGGACCCCACAACGCAGCTATCACCGGTAATAGACTACATCGGGAATCAGCGCATCCAACTTATCCTGGGAAGTGATTGCAACTCACATCATACAAGTTGGGGCAGCACCGACGTAAACTCCAGAGGTAAGAAACTATTTGACTTCTTACTTACTAATAACCTCCACACTTTGAATCAGGGTACTAAACCAACATTTATCAACCCACTGAGACAGGAGGTCCTTGACATAACAGTATGCACAGGCACTATACGACATCGCGCCTGTAACTGGCATGTATCGGACGATAACTCACTGTCCGATCACTGTTACATTAAGTTTGATATACATGACAGTATGCCTGGGAAAGGCCACAAACTGGAGTGTATTCAGAGAGGAATTGCAGATAAACCTCGCAGCAGTCAACAAAGCTGTCAAGACCGTAGAACAACTGGAACTAACGGTGGGAGAGCTGGAGCATAGCTTAAATCATGCTTACCTCAGAAGCTGTCCTGTTAAGAAAGCGTCAAATAAACGTAACGTACCTTGGTGGAACGGTACTTTGGCGCAACTCAGGAAAGATACCCGAGCTCTGTTTAACAGAGCCAAAAGAGACGGGAACTGGGACGCATACAGAACCGCCCTGACGACGTTTAATAGGGAGCTAAGGAAGGCCAAAAGACGCTCTTGGGCAAGGTTCTGTGAGGAAGTGAATAACACCTCGCAAACCTCCAGACTATATAAAGTCATATCTAAGGCCCCTAGCTCTCATCCCAGCACTTTGAAAAGGCCAGATGGTACTTATACTAAAACGGCGGAAGAGACGCTAAGATTACTAGCCGACGTCCACTTCCCCAACAGTATCCCATCTCGAAAATCACGAAGCCTTCTCTCATACGATTATTAAAACGAGACCATCAGTTGACGACTGGAGAAGAGCTTCCGTGATCTTTAAGCCTGACCGAGTCACTTGGGCAATTGACAGTTTCAAGCCTTACAAGAGCGGCGGCGAGGATATTTCCGGCCCTCCTACAGCAGGGCAAGGACATTAACCTTCCTATGCACCTGAAAATATTCAGAGCAAGTTTTGCGTGGGGCTACATCCCATTGGCATTGACAATGGTAAGGGTGTTCTACATACCCAAAAGTGGGGACAGAGACAAAGCTCTACCAAAGTCATACAGACCAATTAGCCTCACTTCTTTCATGCTTAAAACAATGGAGAAGGTGGTCAACCTACATATAAGGGACACCTATCTCTGTATATCTGCATGAAAGACAACATGCCTACCAAAAAGGCAAATCTACCGAGACGGCTCTAATGGACTTGGTAGATCGGATTGATAGAGCAATTGAAGATAAAGAGATTGCGTTATGTGTCTTCCTCGATATTGAAGGCGCATTCGACAACACTTCAACCAGCTCTATCACAAATGGCCTGGCTTCAAAGAATATAGATCCAACAACTAGGAAATGGATCAAAGCCACGCTCGGCAATAGGGTAGCCTCATCGACTATTATGGACCTGACACTCAAAATCAGGCTGACAAAAGGTTGCCCACAAGGAGGTGTCCTGTCACCCCTGGAATGATCCCTGGTAGTGGATGAGCTACTAAGGGAACTGAACCTCATAGGTTACTACGCTCAAGGGTACGCTGACGACCTGGCGATTATGGTGGTGGGAAAATGCGCATCGGTGGTCGCTGGGTTGATGCAGTCAGCACTAAGAGTCGGATTGGTGCCAAAGGGTCAAGCTAACAGTAAACGCTGATAAGACGGTCTTGATACCTTTCACCAAAAAGAGGAAGTTGGAGGAACTAAGACCCCCAACACTCTTCGGGAAAACTATTAAGTTTGCGGGTGATGTCAAATATCTAGGCAAAGGACTCACTTGGAATAAGTACATCAAGTATATTACGAAAAAGGCTAGATGTGCTCTGGGTTCCTGTTGGAAGCTTGTCAGCTCTAAATGGGGTATTCGGCCGAAGGCAATGCTATGGCTATATACAGCCGTAGTGAGACCGATTACCACATATGGCTGCGCAGTGTGGCATAAAAAGGCTTAACAAGTAAACTGTAATAAAAGACTAAACAGCGTACAGAGACTGGCATGTCTAATAATCATGGGTGCACTCTCGTCAACATCCACCGCTTCCCTCGAGGCCCTGATCAACTTAACTCCGCTTCCTCTGTTTGTTCAGATGGAGGCCAAAAAGGTGGCTCTCAGGGCCAGGACGGCGGGTAGAACGAATTGGGTCTCCACCCCATTTCGACAGCTGGAACAGTCTCTCAGTGAATCACCTATCATGGCCATGCCATTAGATGCCATGATCAAGGTGTATAGCTTTTCGAAGCAGTACCAGGTTTTTATACCTTCCAGGGAGGACTGGGAACGAAAAATCCCAATCGATGTCTGCCCTAGCGACATAGTTTGGTTCACGGATGGATCAAGGAAAGACAACCGTGCGGGAGCCGGATTCTACGGGGGCAGGCCACCAAAAGGCAAATACGCCTGTTTGGGGGAGTTTGCGACCGTGTTTCAGGCTGAAGTCTTCGCTATCCTCGGTTGTTCACTAGAAAGCCTGGAGATGGCCCTAGTTAATAAAAACGTTTTTATCTTCTCCGAAAGTCAAGCTGCATTTAAAGCACTGATGACTGCCGCAGAAGTCTCGTCCAAATTAGTTCTGGAATGCGTTGAGACGTTAAACATGCTAGGAAGGAACAACAACATCCGCCTAGTATGGGTCCCGGGCCACAGCAACGTCCCCGGCAATGAAACCGCTGACGAACTGGCTAGGCTTGGGGCCGAGAGTCTCATATATGGTCCAGAACCAGTCTGTGGTATAACTCCCAGTACCACAAAGCAAGTGCTCAAGGTCACAGACTATGCAGGAGCAATGGGCTGAGACCCCTGGCCTTAAACACTCCAAGGCACTAATTCCTGACTTCAAAAAGAAACAATCAGCTCACCTTGGGTAGGAACCAATTAAGAATCCTTACCAGAAGCCTAACTGGGCACTGCAAGCTCAACAAACACCTAAACAGAATGGGTATTTGTAGCATAACGACTTGCAGATTCTGTGAGGAGGAGGATGAAACACCTATTCATCTTCTCCTCGACTGCCTTGCTCTACTACAGAGCAGGAACAGGCACCTTGGTCGCCACGAATACTCGTCCACAGAGGAAATTCGTGGCACCAACCCCAACCATATCGTTCAATTTATGAGCAGTATTGGGTTGGGGATGATACTCTAGTGCGAAGGAGTCATAATAGCCTTCTTTAAAAAAAATATATAAAACTCAAAGGTGACTGACTGATTGACATAGTGATCTATCAACGCACAGCCCAAACCACTGGACGGATCGGGCTGAAATTTGGCATGCAGGTAGATGTTATAACGTAGGCATCCGCTAAGAAAGGATTTTGATAAATTCCAACCCCAAGGGGTTCAAATAGGGGATGAAAGTTTGTATATAATAATACTTCTTAACGCGAGCGAAGCCGCGGGCAAAAGCTCGTTGTAAATAAAACAGCTTACATCAGCCGGTCCATGTGCGTGCCTGAACACGGCGCACCAGCTCGCGCCGCACAACCGCACCACGAATACATCGCGTTCCGCCGCCGGCTTGCTGGACTCCACTGTAAAATGACAAGTAAAATTATTTGTATACTAGCTGTGCCCCGCGGTGTTACCTGTGACTTAAGTGAAATATCATAATAAAATACTATAAAAAGTATCAATAAAAGAGTCAATATGGGATGTTGCATGATAATAATATGATGATTTATGGTAGTGATGATGATAAATGTAATTTGCAGTAGTAGCATATGAAATGTCCACTGCAATAATGATGAACGTCCAAAAAGATTAAAAATCTTAACGATTAATGCCATTCGGTCACTGGAAATCTATTTATCATGTTATTGCTCAAATGACTCAGAAATAAATACTCAAAATTTAAGAATATTATACTGTACGGCGAAACGTGGTGGTAGCGATCATTGACTTGTCATCTCAAAAACTTGTCATTTTCTATGTTTTCTAAACAAAGCCGCGATTGACAACATCTGACACTTCATTGTCAATCGCGGTTTATATAGAAAATGACAAGTTTTTGACAGAGAGTCAATGACCGCTACCGCCATGTTTCGCTGAGTACAGTATAGCATGGTTATTTTTCCTATAAAACGCAAAACTTGCAGTGTGTATTACAACCTCCATCATGGGTATCGCAGTTACAATAGATTTTCAATTTTTATGCGGCAGCCTTTTGGGTATTGATGGGTTAATCTAAGCTTGGAGCTGCCCTCATGATGTGACTGCAGAGATAGTCATACATAAATAATTGTTGTAAATGTATTCAGTATTGCATACACTCTAGTTTCTGTAACTTGGTGATGGTGGAGTTGTTGAGTGAGAAGGGCTGCAGCAGGAGCCCGTTGTTGCCTGCCAACACCACAATGTTGCTCTGAGCACACCAGCTGTACCACGCACAACTGAAATATATATTATACATATAAGCAACTAGATGTTCCGCGCGGCTTCGCCTGCGTAATTTAGGAATGTCACGGAAACCATACATTTTTCCGCAAAAAAGAAACCTATGTCCTTTCACATGGTCTGTTCTTCATGTGTGCCAAATAACACAAAAAAAATGCTCCAGTATTTTCTTAAGATAATAAGCAATTTTAAATAATTTCCTCCGTTTTTTCCACACTTTCCTCTATTTCTTCGCTCCTATTAGTCCTAACTCCTAGCGTTAGCCTTTTTCTATAAATGGGCTATCCAACACTGAAATAATTTTTCAAATTGGACCAGCGGGGCTAAAATGGTCGCTTTGAAGAATCATGACATGAATCATAATATGATTCATTTTTCTAAAATCGCAAAATGCAACTCTGCTTGCAATACATTTCTGTATTTTGTAATTTGACATTTGTCGGTTTGACAGTTTTGACAATTCATTTACTGAATTGATTGAGAGGAATTGCTAAATATGACCATTTTAGCCCCGCTGCAGTTCCTGTGATTAGCGCGTTCAAATAAGCCCTTTCAAATAATTTCCCCCGTTTTTTCCACACTTTCCTCTTCAATAACACAAACAAGAAATAGTTCTTCGCTCCTATTAATATTAGCTTGATAAAATATAGCCTATAGCCTTCCTCTATAAATGGGCTATCTAACACTGAAAGATTTTTCAAATCGGACCTGATATTAGTGCATTCAAACAAACAAACTCTTCCCGAATATAATATTAGTATAGATGTGACCCTAGAATTAATGCCAATTACTGTAAAACACACATAAAATTTGTATTGGGTTATTAGCTAGTAACTGTTTTCAGTAATAGGGGTTGAAATGGCTTCGGTATAAACATTTTCAATATAGCTATGCATAATTAAACAAGACACACTAACCTTGTCAAAGCAAAAGCTAGTAAGTCCATACCAAAATTTTTCTTCACAAGTAATTTTTTGACTCTTATTTAATAAATGTTATAAAATGTTTGCAAAGGAAAGTTATTACAATAAATGTACTACTGCATTTAAATGGAATACCTACCTAAATGAAGTGCTCTTTAATGTCTTTAGTTGTTTCTTCTCGGGAACTACTTGTAGTAGTTCAATGCCGTGATCAGTTATAAAAGCAATCTCATCAACTTTTGGCCAAACAAAGCCCAAAATTCTGGAAGTTTTCCACTTGCAAGTGTGTGTGTATTCAATGTTTGTTGGGGCCAAATCTTTAAAGTTCACAAATTCAACGGTAGCATTCTGTCCTTCAATATTTCTTTGTATTGCGAGTATTTTGTGGTCTGGTGAGAACTTAATAGAGATTATGGGACCTTTGTCCTCCATTCTGAATGAAGTGCATTTGGATTCGTCCATTCCATTCACTGTTACACCTGTCACACCCCCCGACCTCACTGTGAACACCTGAAACAGTTTTAGGTTTATTTTTATAAACTACACGATAATAAACTTTATAACAACTGTAGAAACAAGTTGATATGTATTCTTTATTGCTCTAATTACTCTTACCTGTCCATTTGTATCGTCAAAAAATACATTAGTCACAGGACTGTCTGCGTCGAACCTTTTGGGGTGTTCGGAAAGCGATAAGTAATATTTATCACTGTCGATTAAACTAAAGACGGTCATGTTTCAGCTTTGAAAATAACTTTATCCTACAAATATCCTTTATAAAACTTTACAAAAATCCTAACAAAAAAGTTAAATTGTGTGATGTTCACAGATTACTAGGTGATCAGTGATGTTCAGTGTTGACAATCTCACTTCGGAAACGACATTGACAATTGGTGTCACATTGTCAATGTCAAAAAAAATTACAGTTATGGCTGGTTTACACGTGTTAAGTTGATAAATTGTATAAAATATAAATTAACTAAATTTAAACTTAATTTTAAGTTATTTATTGCAATTTGCGTATAAACACACAATTTAGTAGCAAGTAGCAAGTTAAAATTTAGTTACGTACTAAACAAGGAAATTAAAATTTTGACTATTTTCTGTTAAGTTGGCAGGCGGGGCTTGTCACTTGACACATTTCGGGCAGGCACTTAAAATTAAGTTAAGTTGCCACAGATTACTAGTATATATTTGTAAGTTACTACTTTAAATCAACTTGACACGTGTAAACCAGCCATAAATGACAAGCAGTTATTTTTATTTTTAAAAAACGGCCAAACCCATAGACTTGTAATATATCATTATCCTCGCGTTCCATTTGATGTTAAAAACGATCAAAACGCTCAAAATGCCTCCTATTTTGAGCGTTTTGATCGTTTTTAACATCAAATGGAACGCGGGGAATATATACTTATAGGTTTATGCCCAAACCAAACCAAACCAAAAAGCTCACAGAAGTCACGGAGCCGTGACTGTTTGTAGCCCTACAAAAAAATGTATTTTGTAACCAAGGCAACAAGATACAAACAATATTGAAAAGTTTATAAACATTAGAGCTCGTTAAAAATCACGCAAAAAAATACAAAAAAGATACAATGAATCTTGAATCTTTAGCATACAGTAAAACAACCGAAAGTGGATCTAAAGAGCATCAAGAAGAGAATAAGGAAACTACTTTTTCCACGTCACTTCCAAACCAAACGAATAAGCAAAAATCAGGCGACTTTTTTATAAAAGTTAACAACATTAAACACATCAAAATTAGTTCAAAAAAGAGAAAAAGTAAGAAGAAACCAAAACTTAAAAGTTTTCTTACTACTGTTACTTCCGAACTGTTATCGAAGCCACTTTTAAAAGAAAATATTATCAAAGTTTTTAATGACGGAGCTATTAAACACAATAATTATATACAGGAAGCGTTTAGTAAAGGGTCTAGAAATATTATTAAAAAATCTTTAGACATAGAAGAAGGGTATGTATTTTAGTTTGGCCTTAGAGAAAAATTGGTAAAGGTTCGGAAACCTACCCGAACATTGATAGGGAGTGGAGGTGAGGGGGGAGTGGGGAGGAGGGGTAAACACCCTCCCGTACCAAATCCACAGTGATAAGCCCCCCAGTTTTGGAGCTACTCACCTTCCGGAATTCTGAGCCGTGTTTTGTGACGGTCGCCGGCGGTCGCAGCACAGTCACAGTTCTAACCTACTTTTGGACTTTCTGGATTGTGTTTGTTTTTTTGAGCCCCCCTTTTGTTTGATGACGGTCGCCGACTGCTGCCGCAGCACGCTCGCTGCCCTCGCTCGGCTCCCTCTGTGGTGTGGTCCCCCCCCCCCCCCCCCCCCCCCAAAACAGCCAAACCCAAAAACAGATGACCTTATCGAACAAGATTACGAAAATTTCAAATGTAAATTTCTCCTAAAGGGGGTGGGGGGCGTGGGGGGGTTTCCGGGGGTGGAAGTGGCACGAGGAGGTTTTTCTGATCCAAAACATCCTTCCTCAACCCATTTGAGCACCAAAAAATTGGAGTTAGCTTTCTGAACCTTAGCCGAAAAATTAGTCTTCGTTAACTGCCAAAATAAAAATATTTGATTGTTCAAATTGGTACATTTTTCAGGAGGGGCGAAACGAATTGTATCTCGTTGGACGTAACATTTCCAAATGTTCTTGAAAATGTTTCTAGAAGGAATACACGTTTAGTATCACAATATACAGAACCTGTACTATTTCAAGACCTTGCTTTAGCATACAAGGACAACGTTATAGCAAGAAAACCAAAATTCTTCGATATTCACTTACAATACTTACGTTTACTCCACCACCACGACTTTACTCTTGAAATCCTATTGGGTATAAAATTAGAAACTATGTATGAACATTATGAAATAAACGAGAAAATATTAAATAATTTGCAGCAAGATATTGGTGCAAATCGTAAAACAAGGAACAACTTACGACAGCAATTCTTAAGAATTTCTCCCGATAAAAAGGATGAACTGAGATTTGATAAAACCATTTTAAAGTACACGAAAATAATGTTAGAATTAAAAGAAAAATATTTGAGTGCTCTGAAAAATAATAAGAAACTCATTCACTACATTACACTACTGTGGACAGATATAGAAACGCTCAGATCGAAGACTGGACATATTACTGCTCCTCAATCTTTAGACATTTTGAAAAAAGATATGAATGAAGATGAATTTAATGAAAGATGGATCGAAATATTCGAACAAGAGTATTCTGATATGCTTATCAAGATTGAATATGAATATGTTTGTGAATATCTACAATACAAAGAACTTAAGAGTAGCAAAGAAAGAAAGGATGTTGTAAAACCAAAATTGCAATTTGATAGTGACAAAATAAAGAAACTTGTTAATTCTATGGTTTCTGATATAATAAATAAGCAAAATATTGAAATGAAGTTAAGGACTAATGGAAAATGCTGGAAAAAATTAACAGAGCACAACAAAAAACGTCAATATTTTTTAAAAGTATATGTAGATAATGTTTTTGTATGTGAATCTGAAAAGTATTCAAGTACTAAGAATGCTTACACCATACATTTGGCAGATAGCATTTCAATAGAGATCCTTAACACTAACAAACTTGTAAAAATTGTATTGTATGAAAATGAAGTAGAGATTTCTTATGTAAAAGTGCATTTAAATCAAATAAAGGAAAGTATAGCACACGCCAACTTTACTATAAAGAATTTTGTTTACGAAAAACTTACAGTTCCAACGTCTAAACACGTAGGCAGTGGTTATGACATGAAAACGATTGCACATGCAAATAATATTAGATTAACATCAAGCAATTTGTTTAAGGGTAAACTATTTACAACCTTTGAACTAAGCATAAAAGTCGGGTGGAATGAAAAAACAACATCCAATGAAGAGCAAGTAAAATATTTTATAGATCTAAGATCGAGTATTAGCAATCTACTTCTAGGCAAACAGCCAACCGTTGAACTACTTTTAGACCTTGTGAGCAGAGTGTATGAGAAGAACGTAGCAAATTATGTAAAAATGTTAGATGCTTTAAAAGGTCCGTGTAAAGGTAAAGCAAAAACCGATGAAGATACTGGCGAAAAAGACGAAAACCTTTCAACTAGATTAAGATTGCTACATCTACGAAACACTGGCAAATTGGTTGAGCTACAGAATGAAAGAGTCCCGCTAGTGGACAGCCAAATATCAACACACCAATTGAGTGCTTTATCGAATAAAAATATGAATAAGAAGAATGATTACGAAGATAAAGAACTAAATTCAATAGATTTACACAGATATTTAAGTGCTAAATATGTGATGAAGCTGAACAACAATCTGCTCGCAAAAATTGACGAATTTTTATTACAAAAAACATACAGAGATGTCGTTAGAGATTTTGATTATTTGAATATCAGGTTAAGTAATTTTTGATGTAGTAATAGATAAAGAAAATAGAACTGCTAGAAGTAAATAAGTACAATAAACTGATACCGTAAATTTTAGGAATATCTTCAGTGTGGGACTCAGCTTGAATTTAAGCCCCACTTCTGCTCTGACCAGACAGCAGGTGCTACGTGATTGTCTTAAAGACGAGCAGGAGATACAAATAACGGTTGTTCGAGCTTACAATCTATATGACCGCGTGGCCATTCTTGATATTGAAGACAATCAAAGTAACGAAGATATTGCCGGTAGGTCATTTTAATTTTCTTTTGGATCCTTTGGAAGTCAAGAGTTGACTTGTCAGACGTTAAATATGTTACGACTCACGCCGCGCCGTTTTCTTTGCAGGTTTTAAAATGCGTTCGCTTCGACCATTTCTTCGTGTTTCTTATCACGGCGAATCTCATCAAACTCCCACCGCTGTTGGATGTCACCCCACTTGGAATCATACTGTTGTCATTAAATCTAAGTAAGTAACTCTGATAGGTTTTGGGTTTCCTACCTTAAATCCTACATTAAATCATGTTTACTACATTTTTATTTTTTACTAGCTGTTACCCGCGACTTCGTCCGCGTCAACAAAATGTTAAATACATAGGTAAAAAATAAAAAAGTAAACAAACATCCTCCTCCTTTTTGGAAGTCGGTTAAAAAGTAGCCTAAGTTACTCCTTGTTACATCAGCTATCTGCCAATAAAAGTCCCGTCAAAATCAGTCCAGCCATTTCGAAGATTAGCCGGAACAAACAGACAGACATACAGACAGACAAAAATTCTAAAAATTGTTATTTTGGTGTAAGTACCGTATAAATATTCATACTATGCATGTAGTAAAATTTTTTTTATAGGTTATTTTAATATTACAAACAGACACTCCAATTTTATTTATATGTATAGATAAATCGACAACTAATTATTTTCAGGTTGGAGCCATTATCCTGTATCAATATTAACATATACGATGAATATAGGACGAGCATTGTTGATCCCACTTCTGAACAATCTTTTCACCAAAGAAGGTACACGTTGTGGTTAGGAACAGTACAAATACCGCTTCGGTCTATACTCGAAGCTGGAAGTGTAAGGATCTCCTAGATGCCTTAAATCTCTGATTATATATTTTTTGCATCGTGGACTAATCAAAACTTTTGTTTTTAGATGAATGGCGCGTTTAAAATAAGCACAACTCCATTTATGTTTGGATACGAACCATCGAAAGAAAACAAGTCATCTGCTGACGTCATGCAATTATTGAGAACAGATACTGCACTAATTCTTCTGAACATCACAACTAACATTTCCCATTTAGCAGCTCAGTCGTATAGTGAGCCTATTGTGAATAACGACAAAGATGACTTGATTATAAAGCAAATTAATGCATTTACGTCAGATTATCTCAATAATTTCTCAAGCAGACATATTTCCTTGACTTTCGTCGACAGTTCTGGCTGCAATAGGTGTATAACTGAATTTCTGCAGCCTCTCCCGGTGCCCGATGATAGTTATTTCCCAAAAGATCCAAAACGCAACGAATCTGGTATGTCAAAAGGCTCGGCATATTCAAAAAGCTCTTCATCCAAGAGTAGTCGAAAGAAGTCGATTGATGGGGACGATGTATCGCCATTCAGCCGAGCCGGTAGTTGGACTAAAGTCGAAACACAGCCCAGAAATATAATGGATGCCGTGATAAGATATGTGTCCTTGATTCCCACCTACGAAGTTTTGGAAGCTTACGTAGTGACGTTAACGGGAGTGGTAAGTAATGTTCTATTTAGATTTTACAGTATGCACTTCAGCTTTACTCATCAGCGAGTTATGTTTCAGGAGCTCTTAAAGGTATTGAATGGCTCTCCATTAGATCATACGCTACTGCTTGCGAGCTTCTTCATTTTTCTGGGCATTAAATGTTACGTCGTTATCGGTTGGGGACTTCCAAGGGGTGTTTCCAGCTATGTTCTCGTGAAGTTCCATCAAAATCAAGTCGTTACCGTTGACAATGAGGTCAAGAAGGGATATTTCGCAAAAACGGAAGGATCTTCGTGGTACGTGTACGACGCAGTATCAGGGCAAAGGTACGATATTAGGGAAATCGGATGCCCTTTGAAGACTGTCAGCCATGTATTCGATTGTGAAAATGTAAGTTTGTAATTTCCACTTGGTATGTATGTAATTATGTACGTATAGTCTAAAGTTAAATTAGAATTATTACTTGAGTAAAATCTCTAGATTAATTAGCATGCTTTTCTTTCATAAAACATACGATGAACGACAAAAAAAAATATAGAATTTGAAGAAATGTCTTTAACTCTACTCAACTTTCTCTGATACAAACTAGGTAGGTACAAGAATAGACTAAGTAAATTTTCCTTAGCCTATGGCACAAGTAAACATGATGAAGTAAAGCATATTAAATAGTTCGACAAGGCTTTATATGAACGTGGCGAGAAAAGGAACTAAACGCTTATATCATACAAAAACGTCATTTTAGGAATGTGTTTGACAGTTCTCCTTTACCAGCAGCGCTCCCGTCAATGTCACCCACGTTATTTAAAGCCTTGTCGAGCTGTAACTTGTTAACATAATATAAGTAGCAATCCAATAACTTGTTAACAGATATGGGTGAATGTGCAGTCGTCACAAGAGTGTGGCAAAATTTCGATGGACTTAACCAAGACATCAGATTGGCAACCAGTAAGTGGGTAATATTAATATCAGGAACCGCGAAAAAGCGATAGAGCGTCATGACATAATTATATAGCGCATACACAATTTATTACATGTGACTTTTGAGATCGTAGACAGAGCAAAAATATAGACAGCTGTATATTATTTCCTTTTCACTCACACAAAGAAAGAGATAGTTAATTACGTATTGCTTGTGGAGAAAAAAGATAAAATAATTATCCCTCACCGCATGGCCATATTTTTTAACCAAATTCCAAAAAGGAGGAGGTTATATGTTCGTCTGTATATATTTTTTTTGTATGTTCAACCATAACTTCGCCGTTTGTGGACCGATTTTCATGACTTTTTTGTTGTTGTACAGAGTTAAATCCGAATTTGGTACCATGTTCATAAAAATGGTGATCTGATGATGGAATCAATGAGGAATCGAGAGGACTCCTTGAAATTTGTATGAAAACATATAGTGATTTTGATTTTTTCTGAAGCATTCGAGGTAAATGCTACCAAAAAGTAAGACTTTGCACCAGGTTATACCCTGGATCCGAAGGTACCGAACAGAACTTTTGAATCCTTATAGATACAGGTTCGGGGATTTCGGCGTTGTTTAAACAACTGAAAGCATAAGCCAACACATCAATTTGATGGATCATCATCATCACAATCATAATTATACCATGGGTCATCACACAAAGACCCAATTGTTGGTACTTTTCATGATATTTACATCGGAGCAGATGTTTTTGATGGACCGATTTTCAAAATTCTTGTATTGTTGTATAGGATATAATCTTAATTTCGTATGACAGTTACGAAAGTGGTGAGCTGATAATGGGATCTATGAGTAATCGAGGGAAATCCTTGAAATTTATCAAAACACTCATAGTAGTTAAAATGTTGTTTCTAGTAACTTAAACATTTATTATGTTACAAATAAAAGAAATTTCATACGAAGGTGTCTCTTGGTCCAAACGTACTGAACAGGACTCCTGAACCTTTAATGATGAAAATTTGGAAATTGCAGCATCGCTTAGACAACTCCAAGCATTTAACACAATTTTGCTTACAGTAATATAATATGGATAGTTAATATTCGTAGTGGTTATCTACGCATAAAGCCTCGTCTTGTAGACAACTAAAATCAGTGAAAGGCCTTTGCCCAGCCCAGATTTTATGATTTTTTTAATTAGCCTATACTGTCCCACACAGTATAGGCTAATTATAAAAATCATGAAATAGGGTATCCAGGGCTGAAAAGCAAAATTAAGTTCCTATATTATTAACCAACATTATAAATGATTTTCAAAATTATTTTGTTCTTTTAAAGTATATTATTATACCACTTTGGTACTACGGTTACTAAGTTGGCAATTTGATAATGATGTCCATGTGTTATATAATAGGGAGCTCCTCAAAATTTATAAGGAAACATAATATTATAGTGATTTCGATTTAGTTAGAAGTATTCTAAGCATACACTACCAAGTAAGATTTTGCCACGGGTGTACCATGGTTCCAAAAGTTCTTAGAGAACTTCTGACTCTTTGGTTTCATTGTTGTTTTAAGAACTGAAAGCATAATAATATGCTACTATGTAAATTTTATTCAACGTAATTCAAGTTTAAGTACTTACAGTTAATAGATGTGATAGTTTCATACCTAAATCATATCTATCTATAACTGACACTTATGTATTTACCATTACATAAATAACTAAAAAGAGTGAAATTATTTTTTTTAACCAAAAATTAAAACCGACTTCCAAGGTAAAAACAATAAGAATATTAACTAAAAAGTATTAAATAATTCTTTCTCTAATAGTGCCTTTTCCAGAATTCGTCAAAATCCCAACTATTTCTGTACATATCATAGTCTTCATTACTTTGAAGTCGCTATAAAATTGCTCCTGCGTAACTGGCCTGGTTTCAGAAAGCGTCGTGGCCGTTTTCATTAGGGTCACAACACGAATTCGCGTCGTGGCTGTTTTTAAATGCTCAGAACGCGTCATGGCTTTTCTCGATTCCCACAACGCGTTGTGGTCGAATAGCACGTCAGCCACAACATGAATAATTTCGCTATGTGGTATTTTTGTGATTACCAGAACACGTCATGGCCGTTTTCATTAGGCCATAAATCATCTTGGCCGTTTCACTATGACCACAACGCGTTGTAAGCCATTTTTTCGCTCACTGAGCGTTTTCGGTCTTTGAGCGTAACATATACAAACCAGTGTCACAAAATCTAATGGCCAGAGTTACTCGGCGCATTCGAACTTTGATCCACGAAAACAAAGATGTCTTCACGGAGGACGAGTACAATTTTCTAAACAAACCCAAACCTGTGCAATCCCCTAAGCTATATGAATTACCTAAAATTCACAAAAGGAACATTCCTCTGAGGCCCATTGTGAGTCAGATTGACTCTCCGACATACAACTTGGCTAAACATGTTGCTGGAGTGCTGCGACCATTAGTTGGGAAAACACCATCTTTCGTGAAGGATTCGGTCCATTTCAGGGACATAGTGAAGAGTATGAGGTTGGAACCCGAAGATACCATGGTGAGTTTCGACGTTGAGTCACTTTTTACTAACGTTTCACTCAAGGATTGCATCGAGGTGATTAAAAACAAGCTGTGTGATCATGAGTTGCCTAAGGAATATATTGTTCTTATTGAACACTGTTTGGACGTTAATTACCTTCTTTTCAGAGAACAGTACTACCTCCAGATCGATGGCGTTGCAATGGGTAGCCCTCTGGCACCGATAATTGCAAATATCTGGATGGAGCACTTTGAAGACCTAGCTTTAGCTACTGGACCATGTACTGTGCAGCTAATAGGTACGTTGATGATGTTTTTTGCATTAATGGAGGTCAACAGGAAATACAACAGTATGTTAAATGTTAATTACCTTAACTCAATCCATGCAAAAATAAAGTTCACCTACGAGGTGCAGAAAAACTATAATATAAAAAATATTATGGTGTTAAAATGCGCGCACGCTGCTATAAAATGGCAGATTTACGTACATATTATAAACGTCAGTTTGCAACTGAATTCATTGAATTATAAAAATTTCTGCTCGCTCTGTGGAAGATCAAATCGAAAGATTATTCTGACAAGAATAAAAAAATACGCATATGAGAAAAAATATTTTATTTATGCATTAAGTATCAATTTTGTCACCAGCAAACACTGGAAAAATTAAAGCAGAAGAAATAGTTCTTCATTGAGAAACATTGTTTATACGCCGACGATCTCGGCAAGAATGTGGCTTGCGCATGCATGTGGTAGATAAGTCAGTCTTACATCTTTTCATGCGAGAAGCATGCGCTAGCAAAACTGTGTTCAAGCATGCACATGTGGTAGGTATCATGACACAATCTATCAAAACGTAAACAAATCAAAAAATCATAAACTAAAGATTTGTACAAAATAATATAATGTCGGCTGTACACTCTCGCCGAGACACAGCGAGGCGGCCCGAGTGCGTGAGTGTAAATGGGTGCGCTCGCCTCGTCTCGCCTGTCTCGGACCCTCTCGGTCCGGTGTCGGTATTTTGCGCCCGATACAAAGGGCCTCGCGAGGAAAGCGAGCGCATTACTGTACACTCTCGCGTTTTCCACTACTAGTCGCGCCGCTAGACAGTGCAGAACAGAAAAATAACAATAATAATGTCGGCTGTACACTCTCGCCGAGACACAGCGAGGTGGCCCGAGTGCGAGAGTGTAATTGGGTGCGCTCGCCTCGTCTCGCCTGTCTCGGACCCTCACGGTCCGGTGTCGGTATTTGCGCCCGAGACAAAGGGTCTCGCGAGGAAAGCGAGCGCATTACTGTACACTCTCGCGTTTTTCACTACTAGTCGCGCCGCTAGACAGTGCAGAACAGAAAAATAACAATAATAAACGTCACTATCTGTGAAAAATAAAATTAAATATGATTATAGATCTTTGGATTACAATGATATCTTTTGATGCATAGAGAAAAATAATGGTCCGTCTTCTTTGAGTTCATAACTGCAATTGAACTAAGCGAGAATGTACATGATCGCACTCGGGCAAGGGGCTCTCGCACGAGACTCTCGCCGAGAGCTCTCGGCGAGAGTGTACAGCCGACATAAACGTCATTATCAGTCATTATCTGTGAGAAATAAAATTAAATATGATTATAGATCTGTGGGACTATGCGTGGTCACCGCTAAGGAAGATCTTTCGACCGAGCGAGGTGGTATGCCCGGTCAGGCCGGAGCCCACGTGATACATTTTAGCTGTAGTATATATGTCGCAGGGAAAAGAAGATATCAGGGATATCCCGAAATCCCTAGGGATATCACGAAATCGCGGTAGATACCGAATATTCTTGTTTCTTACGTCTTCTTACTAAACAAATCTAGTGATATGTCATTTCACTAAACTAAATCTAGTGAAATGTCAGAAAAGCGGACACCGCCGAATAAAAATCGAGCTACGCATTTCTCTCGCTCGCTCTAATACCCACACGGGCACTAGTGGGAGTCGAATCGTGTCGCTTGAGTCGCCAGTTCCAGTGAGTCGGAACTGTTGCAGTGAGTCCCAGTGAGTCGGAACTGTGAGCTGCTGCACGGGATCCAGTGAGTCGGATAGCTGCCGTGCGGGGCCGATGCTACGTGCCGACCAGGAGAGATGTGGTCTGCTTGCTGACCGGTCGGTGTAGTGAGAAAGCCCGATGATGCCGATGCGGAGTCGCCCAGGCCGCGGTACATTGCGGCTAGTGGACGAGGTACCCGATGAGGCGATGCTGGCTGGCGCATCGCGGAGGGGCGGGAAGCGATGATGGTGAAGGAGGCGTGTTCTGTCGAGGGTCACCAATGTGGGACTATGCGTGGTCACCGCAAAGGAAGATCTTCCGACTGAGCGAGGTGGTATGCCCGGTCAGGCCGGAGCCCACGTGATACATTTCAGCTATCGTATATATACCGACGCGCTCAGAAAACTTCGATAGCGCGATGCAGGAATGTCAGGCGAATTGTGGGTACCGCCAAGGGCGTCGCCAGGGGGGGGGCAGGGAGGGGCAGCTCCCCCCCCCCCCCCCCCCCTATAGACTCTAAAAAACGTTGCCAAATATAATGCAAAAGCAACGACCACTATAATATTAAAATCTGGTAATAGATGTAAGGCTCGTAGTACAAGTGAAAAGTTTCATGTGCTGTCGACTTTACCTACAATTCATACCTACTTTTCTCATTTATAGAGAGTGAGTAAAGTATGAATTGTAGACTGTAGTAGGTAAAGTCAACTTGCCCCCCCCTGCGCCATCGGCTGGCGACGCCCTTGGGTACCGCCACAGATCTTTGGATTACAATGATATCTTTCGATGCATAGAGAAAAATAATGGTCCATTTTCTCCGAGTTCATAACTGCGATTGAACTAAGCGAGATTGTACATGACCGCACTCGGGCAAGGGGCTCTCGCACGAGACTCTCGGCGAGAGTGTACAGCCGACATAAAAAAGGTTTTAAAAAAGAAGTCTAGCTATGTACACTTCTAAACACGCGTCTGACAACTTGACGCGCATGTTTCGCTTTGCCAACGCGAACATTTCGCGTCTCGGTCGCGTAGGTGTGCACGGCGCCATAAGATTACTTGGGCAGCGTCCGCCGCGCGGTCGACGATAGCGTACCGCTTCACAGTCGCTTTGGTCGCGTAGGTTTGGCCTAAGCTTTAACGCGACTTCTAACTACTAGAATAAGTCATGTTAAGTCCCGATTAAAAAGTTTTAATTATAGTGCAACGCGAAATTTTAAAATGTTATGCATATAATCCGGTCTCTAGTGATGAATGATGAAACATGGCATAATTATAGTTGTGGTGATGATGATTAATCAAATTGATATATTATCATATGCTTTCAGTTGTTTAAACAACGCCAAAATCTCCGAACCAGGGCCTGTACCACGAAACCGTTTTGAGACTCAAACAATCGAACGAGAATGCCGCGCCCTACTCTAAATAAAACCGGCCAAGTGCGAGTTGGACTCGCCCATGAAGGGTTCCGCAGCAGCATTAAGGTTTATTTTTATGAAATTAAAAGATTTTTGAATTATTTTTATATTTCAGTTGATTTAATGAAAATTAATTTAAGGTTTACCATTTATCACGTATAAAAAACTACTTGCTAGGTCTCGTTCAAACCAATTTTCGTTGGTAGTTTTTATAGTAATGTACATCATATATTTTTTTTAGATTTATCATGAAGAAGTTAGAGGGGGGGGGGGGGGACACAATTTTTTTCCACTTTGGAAGAGTCTCTCTCACAAACTATTCATGTTAGAAAAAAAATATTTTTGAAACTTCAATATGACTTTTGAAGACCTATTCACACGCATAGGTTAGATGAAAAAATTTTTTTTTGTTTCAGTTGTACCTACCTATTTTAGGGGAACTCTAAAATTTTTAATAATTTTTCCATTATTGTATCAAAATCTTAATGCGGTTAACAGAATACATCTACTTAGTACTTACCAAGTTTCAATAGTATAGCTCTTATAGTTTCGGAGAAAAGTGGCTGTGACATACGGACGGACAGACAGACAGACCGACATGACAAATCTATAAGGGTTCCGTTTTTTGCCATTTGGCTACGGAACCCTAAAAACGTGAAACGACGTTGTTAGAGCAGGACGCGGCGTTCTTGTCCGATTGTTTGAGTCTCAAAACGGTTTCGTAGCTGTAAGCCTACTGTATCTATAAGGATTCAAAAGTTCTGTTGGGTACCTTCGGAACCAGGTTATAACCTGGTACGAAATCTTACTTTTTGGTAGCATATGCCTCGAATACTAGAAAAAATTGAAATCATCAATCATCAATCACTATATGTTACCATACAAATTTCAAGGAGTCCCCTCGATTCCTCATAGATCACATCATCAGATCACCACTTTTGTGAACATGGTACCAAATTCGAGTTAAACCCTATTCAACACAAAAATAATTTTGAAACCGATTTTCAAAATTATTTTTGTGTTGAATAGGGTATAGCACAAACGGCTGAGTAATCGTTAAACATAAGTACAAAAAAAATACATACCGTACAGCCGAACGTATTACCTCCTCCCTTTTGGAAGTCGGTCAGCAACGAACAAGCAACAGCTTAAGAGATACACCAGGGGGGAGAGAAATTGATAATAGGTATTTGAAAATGTATTGCTGTCTCACCAATCTCAAGTCTCCCACCGCAGAGCGCGATAGAGACAACACGACAAAAGTTCTAATAAAAGTGTGAGGTTATACGTGGGAGAGCCATGCTTCGGCACGAATGGGCCGGCTCGACCGGAGAAATACCACGTTCTCACAGAAAACCGGCTTGAAACAGCGCTTGCGCTGTGTTTCGCCGAGTAAGTGAGTTTACCGGAGGCCCAATTCCCTACCCTTTTCCCTTCCCTACACTACCCTATTCCCTTCCCTACCCTCCCCTATTCCCTTCCCATCCCTACCCTCCCCTATTACCCTATTCCCTCTTAAAAGGCCGGTAAAACGCACCTGCAGCTCTTCTGATGCTGCGAGTGTCCATGGGCGACGGAAGTTGCTTTCCATCAGGTGACCCGTTTGCTCCTTTATTTCATTTAAAAAAAAAGTGTGTGCGCAATACACAAGAGCACTCTGGTTTCAATGAAACTAGGTCAGTTACGCAGGAGTAATTTTAAAGTGCCCAAGTGTGTGCGCAATTCACAAGAGCACTCTGGTTTCAATGAAACCAGGCCAGTTGAGCAGAAGTCATTTCATAGTGCCCAAGTGTGTGTGCAATACGCAAGAGCACTCTGGTTTCAATGAAACTAGGCTAGGTACGCACGAGTTATTTTATAGTGCCCAAGTGTGTGCGCAATACACAAGAGCACTCTGGTTTTAATGAAACCAGGCCAATTAAGCAGGAGTAATTTTAAAGTGCCCAAGTGTGTGCGCAATACACAAGAGCACTCTGGTTTCAATGAAACCAGGCCAGTTGAGCAGAAGTCATTTCATAGTGCCCAAGTGTGTTTGCAATACACAAGAGTACTCTGATTTCAATGAACCCAGGCCAAGTACGCATGAGTTATTTTATAGTGCCCAAGTGTGTGCGCAATACACAAGAGCACTCTGGTTTCAATGAAACTAGGCCAGTTACGCAGCGGTAATTTTTATAGTGCCCAAGTGTGTGCGCAATACACAAGAGCCCTCTGGTTTCAATGAAACCAGGCCAGTTACGCGTGAGTAATTTTATAGCGCCCAAGTATGTGCGCAATACACAAGAGCACTATTCTTTACTCTCATAACCCAATGGAGCGCCGGCGAAAGATCAGGTGCAGGACCGACTTTTACATGCGCACACACGTGGGCACTATAAAATTACTTCTGCGTAACTGGCATGGTTTCATTGAAACCAGAATGCTCTTGTGTATTGCGCACGCACTTGGGCACTATAAAAATTACTCCTGCGTAACTGGCCTGGTTTCATTGAATCCAGAGTGCTCTTGTGTATTGCGCACACACTTGGGCACCATAAAACTACTCCTGCGTAACATGCTCTTGTGTATTGCGCACACACTTGGGCACTATAAAATTACCCCTGCGTAACTGGCCTAGTTTCATTGAAACCAGAGTGCTCTTGTGTATTACGCACACACTTGGGCACCATAAAATTACTCCGTAACGCGTCGTGGCCGTTTTCATTAGGGCCACAACATGAATTCGCGTCGTGGCTGTTTTTAAATGCGCAGAACCCGTCATGGGTTTATTCGATTACCACAACGCGTTGTAGTCGAATAGCACGTCAGCCACGACACGAATTTCGCTTTGTGGTATTTCTGTGATTACCAGAACGCGTCGTGGCCGTTTTCACTAGGGCCACGACGCGAATTTCGCGTCGTAACCGTTTTCGCGTTTTCGGTCTTTGAGCGTAACATATATATTAGCCAGTTTTGTTTTCTGGGTGTTTGAACACAGAGGAAAATCTTGCCATTTTTTTTTGGGTTTTTGGACGTTCTTATCTTTTTTAATTATAAAATTATGAAAATAAAGAAAACATAGGGACATGCTAATAGTGGCCATAGATATTCAGGAAAAAAATCATAACTCTACCGGCATTATCCAGGGAGGAAACAGGGGACAGCGTTTGTATGGAAAAACGACGGTGTGGACTCCTCTTAAGCCCCAGGGAAAGATTAATACATACATATTACTTAATAATATTTCAGGTATTCAACAAACCTCTATTCGTAATAAGACCTATGATCGAAACCTTATACAACCCACCAAACGAGGTAGAGGAGTTGCGTATAGCACTCGAGAGCAAAATAAAGAATAAAATACAAAAATGGAGATCACAAACTAAAACCGTATGGAACAGGTATAGCGGTCTTATTAAATTTTTTGAAAGGTGATAAGATAATTAAAATAAAATAGTAAAAATGTCGCATGTGGGTAGTTGTAAAGTTTTTCTATCTACCCAAAGAATACCGTAACTAGACTTTTATGAACCTTCAAATGTTATCATTTTTAGGGTTCCCATACCCAAAGGGTAAAAACCGGCCAAGTGCTAGTTGGACTCGCCCATGAAGGGTTCCGCAGCAGCAATAAGGTTTATTTCTATCAAATTAAAAGGTTTTTGATTTATTTTTATAGTTTTATAGTCTGCGTTAGCATAATAGACCACGTCCCAAGTATTATTACGTACAAAAATATTCAATGTACAGAATTGACCTTCCTACGATTTTATTATATTAAGATGTTCCGCGCGGCGTCGCCCGCGTAATTTAGGAATTTCACGCAACCGTACATTCTTCCGCAAAAAAACAGCCTATGTCCCTTCACGTGGTCTATTCTTCATGTTTGCCAAATAACATATTTTTTTTATAATAATAATATCTATGGACGCTTCAAACCACGTCAATCTGGCCCCGTGGTAAGTACCTGAAGGACTTGTGTTACGGGTACCACACAACGGAAATATATTTAATACTTTTTATACTATACATATATTTAAGATTTTTATTATATGATACACATATTTTAATACGCATCCATGACCCAGTAACTTTGAAAACTTTTTGTTCCGTCGACGGGATTCGAACCCGCGACCCCCGGCTTTAGATACCGACAGCCCACCCACTGAGCCACAGAGGTCGTCGTAAAAAAATTGCTCCAGTAGTTCTTAAGATAATAAGCAATTTCATATAATTTCCCCGTTTGTTCCACATTTTCCTCTATTTCTTCGCTGATAAAATATAGCATATAGCCTTTTCGACAAATGGGCTATCTAACACTGAAAGAATTTTTCAAATCGCACCAGTAGTTCCTGAGATTAGCGCGTTCAAATAAGCCCTTTCAAATAATTTCCCTCGTTTATTCCACACTTTCTATTACTTGGCTCCTTTTAATATTGGCGTGATAAAATATAGCCTATAGCCTTCCTCAATAAATGAGATATCTAGCACTGAAAGAATTTTTCAAATCGGACCAGTAGTTCCTGAGATTAGCGCGTTCAAATAAGCCTCTCAAATAATTTCTCCCCGTTTTTTCCACATTTTTCTTTATTTCTTCGCTCCTATTAGTCTTGGCGTGATAAAATATAACCTATAGCCTTCCTCAATAAACGGACTAACACTGAAAGAATTTTTCAAATCGGACCAGTAGTTACTGAGATTAGCGCGTTCAAACAAAGAAACTCTTCCACTTTATAATATTAGTATAGATTTTTCCACATTTTCCTCTATTTCTTTGCTCCTATTAGTCTTAGCGTGATAAAATATAGCCTATAGCCTTCCTCGATAAATGGGCTATCTAACACTGAAAGAATTTTTCAAATCGGACCAGTAGTTCCTGAGATTAGCGCGTTCAAACAAACAAACAAACAAACTCTTCCGCTTTATAATATAAGTATAGATTAAATATATTTCCGTTGTACCAGACAACCTGTAACACAAGTCCTTTAGGTACTTAGCACGGGGCCAGACTGACGTGGTGTGAAGCGTCCATAGATATTATTATTATATTATTTCTAAAGTTGGTGGTGTTATTAACCCGGCGAGAGTGTGGTAAGATGGTAGTCTTAGTGTCTACCCACTAAAAAATTGTGGGTGCTCCGCTTTCACTCCACTGTCGAGTTAAAGAGTTTTCAATGCGAACTACCCTGCCAAAATGAACCTTTACTCAAATGGATGTATTTGGATAATCCACGAATAATAAAAACTAAGGAAACGTAACTCCTATACTTTAACCGTTTTGAATTTGGTTCCTTTTCGCACACTAAAATATGACAATAGCTATGAAACACTAACGCTCAAATTTACGAAAAAAAACCGTTTACAATAATTATTGTCACTTGTATAATTATTACACAAAATTATGCATGTATTCGGGTCTCTTTTTGCATAAAGTATGCATGTATTCTGGTTTCTTTTTGTAGCTCGCGGAACAACTTTTTTGACGCAATTACTATTTCTTAGTTTTTATTATTCGTAGAATACATCATTTCCTTTTTTGATTTGTTTTGTTGAATTCAGATTTTTCATTCAAAAACTACCACTTTAACAACGTTTATTTGTTTATAAAATGCTATAAAAAGTAGATATATTTTTTGGCGTTATACATGACTAGCATGTAATATCCCGTTCTACAATAAAACGAAAATAAATTGATCAATATAGCCAAAGGTTTACAACACCTGATAAAAATAAGTTACTTACCTTCCATTTCTATTTGTACACGTAAATAATCACTTTTAAATACTTGAAATTAACTATAATTCCGTTCACGTTCGCTTTTGGGTCGCTACTAAAAGAAAAACAATTGGAAACAGCGATAAATTACAATTCCTGGCGGGTGGCGCCCGAGAAGAGGTGATATCTAAGTTCCTGGCGGTAGGCGCCTCAGAGGAGATACGAAATATTTGTTCGCAGCCAGGCGCGTGAAATTGCCAAAAATGACACCGCACTGAATCGGTTAATAAATAATAATAATAAATTTCCCATACAAAAAAAAACATTTTTCACCTATTTTTGCTCTATAATGGTGCGGAACCCTTCGTACGCGAGTCCTCGCATTTGGCCGATTTTTTTAACTTAAAAATGTTGTACAAGTATTTCCTTTAGGTACTGTAGCGGCTTGCTTCGCGAAACTCTACCACAGTGGGAGTACTGGGCGTTCAACTCCGCAAACCCCAGGCCAAATCCTGACCATAGACTAAAACAGCTGATGGTCACATACAAGGTAAACAATAAACTTTTTTCATCAACTATTTTCATCGCCATCTATACTTTGCTCACATGAACTTGTAGAATCATATTATTTTCCTGTCCAACTAAATTTTATATTTTACTTAATTCGTGCAGATTTGTGGGTTTCCACTGAACATGCCATACGCCAATGCAAAACAGATCACATCAAGAGTAAAGTCCACAGCGATTCATGTCAACGACGACCCCAACATGGAGTTTGGACTCGCAGTCGAAGTGTTCCCTTATCCTAACAACGTTTTGAGTGTTTGGGTATATTTAGCTAGTATAGTAAAAATAAATGACTGAATAATTTGTAATGTACTCTTCTTTTGAAGAAGATAAGAATATTTATACTAAACTAAGGGTGGGTTGCACCAACTTACTTTTATATATATATATATATATATATATATATATATATATATATATATATATATATATATATATATATTCTCCTTTACCAGCAGCCCACGTTAATTTAAAGCCTTGACGCACTTTACCTTAATTGACAATTGTTTAATTTTTCATCTACCTTTAATTTTCCTGTAACATGTGCATGACATGCACGCATGATAGTTTCGCGATCGTCATGTCATGCAACAATAATTAATACTGTCACGTAAATGCATGTCACGGCGAAGACTCTAGGGGGCGCATAGCACGCATTATTACGTTCCGACGATGTGACGCATCACGCAACACAACGGAGAAATGTGGTCTGTCAAGGCCAGGAAAAAATGGTTTAATGTAACCAGGATCTACACCTACATAATATTTTAAGGGCACAAGTAATAGACTAATTAAAAAAAATATCCTCCTCAGAAGA
Organism: Aricia agestis; assembly: GCF_905147365.1. Classification (NCBI taxonomy): domain Eukaryota; kingdom Metazoa; phylum Arthropoda; class Insecta; order Lepidoptera; family Lycaenidae; genus Aricia; species Aricia agestis. The sequence goes on along the minus strand of NC_056428.1, from coordinate 17,117,572 downwards.
GCAATATAAAATTTATTTTTGAAACTCATTAGGATTTTCATAAATACCACATTAGTTAAATAAAAAATATTTGATTGGATGTCTTTTCGTTTTAATGCTAACAAAATAAAATTAACATTTATTCCATTGCTGTATAAAAATATACGTAAAAAATAGAAAATAAGAGATGTTACGTGTCTTAGCATTTTGACGTTTAAGTCGGCCATTTTGAAACCATAAACACGCAGTACCGTCTTATTTTTGTTACGGACAAACACCGCAATGACGTGATTGCCATTGGGCTTCTACATCATCATACAGCCAATAGGACATAGTTTTCTGATGCAATAAAAATGTTTACATACATTGTTACCACATTTAATTCTAAGCATATACAATCCATTATGTAAGACTTATTTCAAAATCTATTTAATAAGTGTCTAATAGCTTCCTTGACAGTTCTGTTTCTGCTTACTTCATAAGAAGTGACAGAGAAAAACATGCGCGTTATCTTCCAGACACTTGTCACTAGATTGAAAATAGTCCTTAAAATTAATTTAAGAAACAACATTATTACAATAAAATATTAGTTTATAACTAAGAGTTTTACAATTAAATAAGGTATATTATATTATGTAAGGTTTAAATTACCCATTCTTGATCTAGCTCAGAATAATTATAAATGGCAGCTTTTTGCTGAAAATTTACTTATGCGAAACTAATTATTTTGATTATCGCCAAATTAAGCAAACAGTAAAGATAGATGAAAAGTCTTGATTTAGTTTTTGAATTAAAACTATTATCTGTTACACTATTTATGTTGTTGGAATGGAATATTCATAAAATTGAATACACTAATATTCTAAAATTATAAAGGAAATAGTAAACAATGTTAAGCAATACTTAGTGAAAATAATCAACCATATTCCTTCTCACTTTAGAACATCTAACATTCTTGTGTAAAGCATAGCAACTAAATTTTACAACTCAAATAACATTAAGCTTTAAGACCAAATAATTGATAAAATTATCCCAGTGTGGTTCAGGACTTAAATTTTAACACGATTTTACTAGTCCATTGAAATGTTACATTTGCTTTGCATTTATTAGAGGAAACAATTTTCATGAGAAACATTGAGATATCACGAAAATAGTGTTGTCACCACTTTTTTCAAGATGGCGGCCGGGGGACAAGTTGGCGACCCCACAAACTTGAGGTTAAGCTTCTATTGACCCCCCCAACATATCCCAAAAATATTGCGTCCTCTAATTAATGTAATATTCGGTCCTAAAATTGTAACATTTCAATGGATTATACAGTTGACGACATAGACAAGAGGCACACACACAGAATAGAAAAGATGTAAGTAAGCCTTGACAAAAGCATTTTTTTAAATTTTTTTTTTCATCATAATCATGCCAATCTTGTACAGACTATTAGATGATTAAACGAGACAAGAATCTCAACAGCGCCAGATTTTCCAGAGTATTATAATTGACAAACTTGTAAGACGGTACTGTGTGATGCATTTAGCTTTCATCCGGCTTCTGTCTGGAGCGCTTGAGCTGCTGTAGGTAGTGGCGCTGGATAGGCTTGTGCAGAGCAAGCTGGGCCAGCGCGTCGTCGATGGAAAACCACTGCCGCTTGCGTCCCATCAGCCTCGAGTCCTCCCACTCGGCGAGCTCCTGCGTCACCATCATCACATACACCTCAGTGCGGTGTTTATGCTCGCGATTCTGTAATTGACATTTACATGACTTTTAGAAATTTTGTTAGCAAATGTCTGTGCGAATTTAAAAAAATCAAACCAAATTAAATAACACTACTCAGCATTTTATATCTTGATAAACCTGATTCATTGAGACTAGAGTTAAAGTCTAAAAATAGTGTATTTGAGTCTTGATAATGTGATATTCATGTCAAATATTATCATAACTTAGAGCAGTACCTAATGTTGAATTTAACATTAGATACTGCTTACAAATTAATTATTTATTTTTATTTTATTTATTTTATTTTATTTTATTTGGAAAACAAACAGTTACATAACAAAGGTAGTGTAAGTATCTAAAAATTTTACAAGGAAACCATTAACATGTTTTCACATATAAGATTCTAGTTAATATTTAAAGAAAGCTTGTTAAACAAAAGAAAAATAATAGAATATAATCATAAAGAGACAATTAGTGAAATATAGAAAAATAAAAGACAAAAGATACATCAATGAATAATTAAAAATATAAAATATAATAAATTATATAAATACAGTACTGGAAAATTTTATCTGTTTTATTTCCTATAAGTACTAGACTTCTAGATGAGAATCGCTTGCGAACCAGTAATCTGTAATTTTCTTTTTAATTTTATCAGGTTTGTCGTTGAATAGGTCTAAGTCAAGTTTATCACACAATTTATTTAGATTATTTGCGGATCTAATGAAGAAAGAGTTGGACTTATAATTAGTGGTAGTAACCGGTACATAAAGAAGTTTGGGTTTTCTAAAAGTTCTACTAGGTATATTTATGAGGATTTTGGATAGTAGTGTAGGGGAATCAATGTGGCCTTGGGCAATTTTTGCTAAATATACGACATCTGCAATAAATCTTCTTTGCTGTAAAGGTAGAATGTGGTGTCTGACACATCTTTTATTGTAATGGTCATCTGAGGTTTTCGTTTTAAACTGCAAAAATCTAAGAAACCTTTTCTGAATAGATTCTAGTCTCTTTGAGTGCGAATCATACATCGGATTCCATACAATCGAACCGTATTCTAGGATGCTCCGCACTAGTGAGCAATACAAGATTTTTATTATTTTTATGTTTTTAAATTCGGAACTAGACCTGAGAACAAAGCCTAACATTTTATTGGCTCTTTTTGTAATGTCATCGATGTGAGCATCGTATAAGATTTTATGATCATGTAGAATACCTAGATCGCGAATAGTTTTTTGAGATGACAGAAGTTGATCTTTTATATTGTATCCTAGTACTAAGGGCTTAGTTTTACGAGTAAATGTAACACTAAAGCATTTACTGACATTAAGGTCAAGTTTGTTAATTTGACAATAATCCTCGAGAGCTTTAAGATCGAGTTGGAGCTGGTGTTGATCAACAGGTTTTAATATAGTTTTGAATAGTTTCATATCATCCGCATACAGAAGAAAGAGGGAGTATTTAAAGCAAAGTGATATGTCGTTGATGAAGATATTGAATAATAAAGGACCCAAAAGGGACCCCTGAGGTACTCCCGAGGGTGTATGATACCACGAAGATTCATACCCTTGAAGAACAACAACCTGATAGCGGTTTTGGATGTACGATGAGAACCAGCGAAACAAGTTTCCGTGGATTCCCGCAGCCCAAATTTTTTGCAGTAACAAACTATGGTCGATACGGTCGAACGCTTTACTAAAATCAGTAAAGATAGCGTCCACTTGACCCCCTAATTCCATATTGGCCGCAAGGAAGTCCGTAAATGTTATCAGGTTGGATGTTGTGGCACGTTTTCTTATAAACCCATGTTGTTCCGGTATAAACCATGAGGCAAGTGATGTGTATGCTTGGTTAAAAACTATTTTTTCTAAAATCTTTGCAAATACACACAGTTTAGATATAGGCCTATAGTTCTTAATATCACTTTTGTTACCACTTTTATATATTGGAGAAATAAACGCTGATTTCCAGATCTTCGGAACGATGCCCTCGGAAATGGATCGCGTATAAAGTAAATGCAGTGGTGTTGTTAAATTGGTAGCACAGTTTAATATAAATAGAGGTACAATTCGGTCAGGACCCGAACCTTTAGATAGATCGAGAGATTTTATTTCTTTAAGTATCATGTCTGCAGTAATTTCAATGTCACTAATGGCCGAGAGTAGATCTGAGGCAGATAAGTTTTCACTTATTGGTTGAGTAGAATTCGACGGTGGAAGAAAAACTGACTTAAAGTAAGATGCAAAAAGGTTGGAGATTTGATGTCCTGTTTCACCTTTTACCCCATCAAAGTACATAGATGAAGGGAGAGAGTTTGTACCTTTTCTGTTCGATTTGATATAGGACCAAAACTGCTTGGGATCTGAATTTATTGTAGTTTCAATGTTATTAATATATTTTTCATAGCAACTTTGTTCCACAATTTTAGCTCTTTTGCGTAGCAAACTAAAAGTATCATAATCCGATATATTTTTGTAGTTGTGGAATTTTTTTAAATATTTATTTTTTTCTTTTAGGATCTTTTTTAAACATGAATTGTACCACGGAGGAAAGCAGCAACTAGGATTAATAAGTTTATTAGGAACGTATATTTCAATAAGTTCATAAAGTTTTTCGTAAAATCTGTCAACTGCCACATCTAAACAGGAGTGGCTCAAAATTTTATTCCAATCACAGTTAAATAATTCTGTATTAATTGCTTCATAGTCCCCTTTTTCATAGTAATATTTACGCCTAGGATGGTCTTTTAGGGTATTTTGATGCTCAAAATTGGTGGCTATGAGCAAAGATGGGTGATGGTTGTCTTCAGGTACAAGTGGATGGTCACAATTTGTTACGCTTACATTCCCAACATCATTCAAGAAAACTAGATCTAAAATTTTATTGTTAAAATTTCTGTTAGAGTTAAATTGATAAAAATTTGATTCCGACAAAACGTCCATAAAATATAATTGAGTATCACCGTTGGCACCTATAGGGTTAAGATAGTGGCCAGAGTCGCTGGGGTGCCAGTCAAGACTACTTAGATTAAAATCCCCCGTTACCAGGAAAATATCATTAGGACAAGAGTTGCAAATCAATGATAATTTGTCGCAAAAATTGTGAAGCTGAGAGTTAAACGTATTTCCTAAATTTTCTTTGCAAAGATATATCGAGCAGACATGCAAGTTAATAATTTTGTGTAGACTATTTTTAATTTTGACTGACACCCAAATGTCCTCTGCGGATGAACTCCACTCTGAGCAGTGAACGGCTGACAGATCTCGACGTACAGCAACAAGAACTCCGCCACCGTACTTCTCGTGAGTGTTTAGGTAGTCGCGATCGCGCCTCCACACCAAATAACGACTATCGAATAACTCACTGTCGGCCACGCCGTCCAGGAGCCAGGTCTCAGTAAGTGCAATGATATCGAAGGATTGTAAAGAAAGGTTACGTTTAAATATATGTGTTTTAGTACGTAGCCCTCTTGTGTTTTGATAAAAAATGTTTAGACTATGTGACGACATTGGGACAATTATAAGGTAAAATCTGGCTAGTAATAATTAAGCAAATTAAGTGAGGTGCTAATTGAATTCTAGAAGGTATGAAAGTTGAATGGTGTCCAAGCAACAGTGTAAAAGTACTTTTTAGAATACCTGGGTATAAAGATAATCTTAGTAAATATATCATATTTATATTACCACATGCTACAATAATTATTATGATAATTGAATTTGTCAACAGAAGACAGTACAGCATTGAAATATAGTGTACATATTGGATGCTGAGTAAAACAATTACAAATCGTCTTATTATTGAGTATTTATTAATAACTAACTGGAGCCAATTACATGAATCAGGATACATGAATCTTTTATAGTTATCTATAATTATATAATATGTAGTGTTAGTAAAATCTAATTTTGTTTTATCACAGCAAATTAGTGACATTGAAGATACTGCAAAGTAAATGTGCTGTTTGTAATAAAGTTTATTTAGATTAGGAAACTCAAATAGACCAGACAATGTTATTATATTTTTAATATCATAACACTGTATTTTTATGCTATGGTTCGTCGCTTTGGAGGACTGAATTGTAAAGTTGTAGTAAGTAAAAAAATAAGTTACAATATTATGATTAGACCGAATACTATTGAGTAATATTGATTTTTGTACCAATAACCTAGGTTGAAAAAGACCCCTCATATCAAAGGTAGGTACAATCTTAGACTTAGATATGAGTATTATCATTTGTATTGTAAATAGGTAATAATGAAAGTAAAAAGTAAACCAGTAATTAAGAATAGTAGATATTCTATATTTAGAATAGTTTTTATTATAATATTTTGAATTCAAGTTTATAAATAAATTGACCAAACTGTACTCAATTAAGTTAAGTAACCAATACAAGTTATACGGCAGTGCTTTGAACATTGTTCTATAATAGTATCTATCTAGTGCTTCATATTTTAATAGTTTGTTAGTGTTTAGTGTGTAAAAGTATTTAATTAAAGTACACGAAGTTGTTATGCAAATTGACATATCAGGCACAATAATATTGCAATATGCTTTGACAAATATGAGGTTCAGCATAGGAATATAATATGAATGTGTCAAAACAACGACACTGAAAAGATATAATTTACATAATATTACTTTATACGTAGTTAATTTCATGTAACTAAGAATGTGAAAAGGGCTGTTCTTAAGAGATAAGTTAAGACTTTCATACATCTCCACAGAACAATCAGGCATAATTTGCATAACAATACTTAACCTCAATTGCGTAGTTACAGTAAAATAGTAATATGATAGATATAAACATCTTTTATAAGACCGTGCATCCATATAATAGTTCCTACTATGCATCTGAGGGTTTAAAATATTTTGACTCGAGATTGATGTATAAAACACTGAGGTAATAAGTACTATGTCAGTGGTATAAAACTTCGATTTCTGAAAAGCAATAATATTGTGAGACAAGTGAAAATACGAACCTGAATCATTAATAAAAACCATAAAACACATACGTAAAAACATTTCATAGACAAATTCTGCTATAAAATTCATAAAAATAAAGTTTTTAAATATAATATAACACACCAAACTGAGGGTAGTCACACCGAACGACAAACGGATACTGGCCGAACATGATTGCAGTACACTAGAATTCGACCAGAAGACGTCACACACAGAACAAGCAATTATGGACACTAACGCCGTAATGTCACTATGAAACACAGAAACGATTTGCTTGACAGATGGTAAATTTACGTGCGAAGTTCGGATGTAACACGGTGTTAATTCAAAAGTTAGTCGAAAAACAAATACAGAGCCGGTTATGCAAGCGATTCCCAAACTGTAACATTTAAACATATTATTAAGATTTGAAGTAATCGAGATATAGAATATTATTATTATTATAAGTAAGTTTAGTCTATTTTCTTGAGGTCTTTTTCGTTCCTTATAAAAAATATTGGAGAGGTTTCTGATTTTCTTGCCATTATTTTGCTGTGCTTGACCCAAATGAATTTGAAATTTTTTTCCTTTGCTAGAGATTTAGCTTTGCCTAACAGAGATTTATTACGCTGAGTCAGGTGATCGTTCACATAGAATTTTTCAGAAGAGTTAAAACCGAGATTTGAGACACAGAGGTTGTTTGATTTGCGAGACATGGCCACTAATTCTTCTTTGTTATAACGGTTGTGGAATGCGATTATAATAGACTTAGTTTTATTGGGTAGTCTGGTTGGTATTCTCGCAATATAGTTGATATCTTCGTTCCTTATTGGGAAATTGCAGAGCTGTCCTATGTTCCTTGCGATTTCATAAAGATTTTCGTTGTTTTTTTGAGGAATACCTCTTATCTCGACGTTATTCGCTCTAGACCATTGATCCCGATTATCCAGCTCGTCATAGATTTTGGAAATTTCTGCCTGTAAGTTTGGCACACCCTTGGCAATTTTTTCCACCTGAATTACTCTTGATTCCAGATTTTTTACTTTGTCCGAAACTGTAGTTAGCATTTGATGTACCATTTCTTGAGAATCTTTTAGACTGTTTAGTTCGTCTCGTATGAATTTTATGTCCTCCTTCAAAGGGGCCAATTGTTATTATTACCAATGATTCATACTATTTTCCAGCTTTAGCCCCAATTTCACCAACGACTGTTAAAGTTAACGCTCGAATTAGTATCACATTACCTCTTTCGTTTTTCTTATGAATGAAAGAGAAGACTTGACATTTTAACAAGCTGTTAGCACTAACAGACGTTGGTGAAATTGGGGCTTAATCTCTTCCGAACAATTTTCAAATTCAAAATTACAAACATTGACAAATTTGACAGATAAGTGAAACAAAAGATAGGAAATGCCATTTATATAAAACATAAAAAAGAACATATATACGGTCGAATTGAGTAACCTTCTCCTTTTTGGAAGTCGGTTAAAAAGAGACAGTTCTATTTCTATTCTAAACGTCGAACTGCAAAGTTTCTTGTGCGTAGAGAGTAACATTAATAGCCATAGAGTGGACACTTGATACAAAAGTATTAGTAGGTAAAAAATGAAATAACTTATGTAAGAGTTAATTTTATTTCTTGAAAATTTTAACATCGAAATAATTAATAATGGAATATACTACATAAAATACATGTTTAATGTATACCTTCTAAAAGATTTAATTTGTTTCTATTCTTTCTCTTTGATTTTTTTTGCGTATTTTCTTACCTAACCTAAAAAAAACAGTAAGTATTTCTAACCCTAAAAAGCATTGCATTACAGTTGCATAATATGATATTGCATAGTAGTGTTGGTAAAAATAGCATTAGCAACTATAATTAATTGTTAAATGCCTATTAGCAATAATAAAATTAATCGTACTTGCTTAAAAAATACGATTGCTAATATTATCGTGCGCAGCAATAGTCTGCGATCATGATAAAAATAACGTGCGCGCTGTTTCGCACCGCTGTGCTCGCTGTTAATGAATTGCTATTTTTCACTCGATGCAAAATAATACACGACGCGAGCGGTGCGATGCGAACCGATAATTCACGATGCCGCGTTTTTAGCAAATAGCAAAGCAATAATACTTAGCATGCTGTGACATCAAAATTAGCATAATATTAATGAAATTAATAGAAAATAGCATTAATTCCCATTACTATCGCATAGCGTATAAAATAGAATAAAAACAAAGTGGGTTCAGAAACTGCAGCCATTTTAAAGTTATGAAAAAGATGATGAAATATATATTCAGAAAATTGCTTAATTAGGTAAATTATAACAAGATTTTAGGCAACAAGAAATAAATCATTTGTGCAACATAAAATATTTGCGAAGCCTAGTTAGGAAAATGTGAAGCTATATTTTTTTATATTATAAAATGTTCCTACAGGCTTACCTAACCTTTGAATCGTCAGTGCTTTATGGAAGTTTTGTTGGGGTATACTAAACACCCCTATCTTAATCTGACAGATTCGATGACATTTCAATACTTATTCGAAAATAACTTTCGAATAACTTTTTTTTTCGCCTCCAAATTATCCGATACTTCTTGTGTAGGTAGTGCCGTTTGGATTCCAAAATTTAATGTTGTCCTTAATAATATATTGCCTTCATTTTCTTCGGTTTTTAATGCAGAATCTCTAGCGATTTTTGAAGCGATTTCCTTTGTGGAATCGCACAAGGCAATTATTTTGTCCGATTGTAAAAGTTCCCTGGAAGCGATTTTGTCAAACCCCTTTAGAAGTAAATTTAAATTCCCTTTAATTTTTAAAATTAGGCAGTTACTATTTAAATGCTATTGTAGCAACATACAGGTTGTACTTGCTTGGATTCCTGGTCATAGCGGGATTATAGGAAATGAATGTGTGGATCTTTATGCCAAAGAAGCTGCAAAGTCTGGTGGTTTAAGTAATTTCAAATTTTTTTGTCAGGATCTTCTTCCTCTGGCCAAGTCGCATTTGACTCTGGAGTGGAATTCCATTTGGACTGAGTCGAGTAGGGATAAAGGACGTTTTTACGCTGAAATTCAGGATTCAGTACCTAGTCGACCGTGGTTTTTTAAATATTTGAAAGCTAATAAGCCTGTTTGCTCTACTATCTGTCGGCTACGTCTGGGTCACTCGTGTAACCCGGTATTTCTAGCTAAAATAAGGGTGAGGGATAGCTCATTGTGTGAATGTGGCTTGGATGAAGGCTCTCCAGACCATATATTTTTTGCTTGCGAAAACAACCTTTCATAGTACGATTACCTTCCTCCTAATATTCCTCGTCCCACTAATCTTAAATCTATTTTATCGTTAGTATATTCTCCATTTATAGACATCTTATGCTCGTACATTGCTCATAATCACATTAGGCTCTAGTTGTAATATGAATTCTCTTCCTTTTATATTTAATATAAGTAGATTGTATTTATGTTTATGAACTCTGTGTATCTTTAAAGGCTAAGAAACAATATTTTGCTGTACTTATTTGCTTGTTCTGGTTTTTTCTGTTTCATTATTTTATCTTGTATTTGCATGGTCGCATGAAGTCATCACCCGTGCCCGCTGCATGGCAATCAGTTTACGTTATAAGTTATAACTGTTCACATTTTTCGCCTCAACTCTGACGCTGGCAACTCCTAAATGGGGAGGCTTACGCCAAAAGAAGAAGAAGAAGAAAATAACTTTTTTTTAACCCACCATGTGAGATCTGATTTCTATAACATGATAACTAGACAGTAGACACATATCGGAAGCCTATACAAGCTTAGTTTGACACGCTCAAGCTTGTCGCAAACTCCCCTCTTTCCCCTCCCCAACTAGTATGTTCTGATTGAAATAAAGAAAAAGAAACTGTCTTCCTGTTTCTTAATCGTCCTTTTTAGCTTTGTTGTTAAAAGTAAATACATTTGAATATATGGTGAATAGGGTTGACTCTTGACATTACGTAAAAAATCTGCAAAATGAAAACATTTTAACATTAGGGGAAAGGCCGAACGTAGGTACGCACAGCGTGCTGAGAAAGAAAGGCGCGTTATGAATGAAGATAACATGAGTGTGGGAGGTAGAGGGGTGGATTTTATATGGCTACATTAGCTGTTTATTGTCACGTAAACTTTATTTTAACGCAAATAAAAAGATAAAAATTCAAAAAACTTTTGATTTTATAACTTTTTTACTTTGTCCCCCTTTTGACTGAAAAATCCCGCCTTTTCACTCAAAAAGTTCAAAAGTCCCGACTTGGCACAAAAAAATGTGGCAACGCTGATATATACATTATATATATATATATATATATATATATATATATATATATATATATATATATATATATTATATACGCACAGATTTTTTTAGTTTTGACCAATTAGAACATGTTTGGTGTTTATAACGATGAGACTTTGCCACAATCACACTGCAGCTGTATAAATCGTACATGAAAATAGCAGAATCGTTGCAGATTGGCACCGTTCAGTGTCAATAGTCTGTTGTGTTGTTGTTAGGTTATCTCACCTCAAACACGCCGAGGCAGCGGCCGAGCTTGCCGACGACGCCCGCCTCCTCCAGCACCTCCCGCATGGCCGTCACCGAAGGCTCCTCCTCCGGCTCCACGCCGCCGCCCGGCACGATCCAGTTATCCGGGCGCCGCGACGACGTCACCAGCAGCACCTGCGACACCCGCCATCGTCACAACCCCCGCCACATCACAACACCAGCATCGCCGACCGACACTCACCTCCGTCTCCGCGTCCGACCTCACGCATATACAAGCCGCGCGCCGCCTGAACCCCTCGTCGTCGTATATCCGTATAGAATTAGGCTTCTCCTTAACCATATTGAGAAAATACGTAAACACGGAATGAAACAGATGATCACGAACGAAAAGCGGACATCAAATGGAAAGAAATTAATAAACTGAACGAAATTGTTAATGATCAACAAACGCCATATCCGAAGAATCCCAAGATAAACGTATCCATTTTCGACTTATTTACGAGTTACACAATGTACTTGAAAAATGAAACTAAAATAACATTAACACTACGATTAGAGCAATATTTCAGCTATAACTAGCTTTTGATTGCGAATATCAAGCCCATGTTGAATGGTGCCTGACGTTTTCTGTGAGAAAATCGAAATAGGTTTTGGAAAGCAAATTACGACGAGTCGTTTATCAGCTGACAGCCGGAAACTGACATTGTAAAATCGCCATTATCAGTGTTGCCATATTTTGCCAAATCCTAGAAGTTCGAGTCTCTAGAAGACTCAACATCAAAAGTCGCTAGAAAGTCGCTAAAACATTCTACCAGAAGCGAACGCAGGATTTTGTATGGGAGAGGCCATAAACCTATAATAGTATATATTAAGTCTATGGGAGAGGCAGAAGAGACCACCGGCAGGCGGCATCCAGTGTGAAAGGTTGGGATAGGTATCAAAGATAATGTCATATTATATACAATAGGTATGTGAAAAAACCGGCCAAGTGCGAGTTGGACTCGCCCTTCATCGGCGGGTTCCGCAGCAACAATAAGGTTTATTTTTTACTAGCTGTTGCCCGCAACTTCGTCCGCGTGAATGTATGTTATTAAAATCGAGATTTAGAAAATTGAACACCCATCTACGATCCATTTTATTTGGATCTATATTACACACGAAATGTTTAATTTACAATAACGACTGAGGAAACTTGAACCTCACATACTTATCGTTTTGAAAAATCCTTTCTTCGAAGACCACTTGGCGTGGACAGGGGATGGAGGCCACATATTGAGGTACTATAGACTGGAGAGAGCCTTATAGCTGCGCGTGCACTGGATTGGAATCGGAGCGTACGGAGCGTACGGATTTGTTGCTTTGTATTGATTTGTATGGTACTGCGTGCACTGGATCGGCATTTCTGCGCCTGAGACCGGAATTTATGCCGATGACGTCATCCGCAGCCGCGTCTATGGGTCAATTTATATATTTAGTGCAGAGTCAAAGCGCATCTAAACAAAGTTCCAAAACTGAACATAGCAAATCCAACCTTAACTCCAAAGCGTTAACGCACACATTTCATATATACATTAATAACTAAATTGCCGATGCGGAATCTGAACGCAGTGGACGCACCCCATCGGCATTTCGTAAATGAACGATGCTCCGTACGCTCCGTACGCTCCGATTCCGATGCAGTGGACGCGCAGCTTATATCGGTGTATATGCGTCAAAAGCGTGTAATGTTATGTCCTACTTACTAGGACATAACAAAGGAGTTGGTCTGATTATTTCATGTAATAAAAGTGTTAATAAAGGTTTTTAGTGAACATTTAATGATAGATATTGTTGAGTTTTGTGGTTCCGCTAAATAATAAATCATAAGAATGGTCAAAGAATGCCTTGAACACGTGGATTTAAATACGTAAGTTTTGAACAACGTTTTTTGGGCTTTTTAATCGGTATTTTTGTAAGCTAAAAAGATAATATTTTATAAGTTTATTAATCCCTATTCGTGATATGTAAGGCATTAGTGCTAAAAATGTCACATCAATTAATAATTTGGCTATAAAAATTGCATAGCTTTTTACGTGTGTTTACGGATTCTCATCACTTGAACTATAGTTAATCAATATCATGAACTAATTGACTTTCTTTCCTGTATCATAATGTGCTTCGAAATAATCGACAAATAGAAATATTCAAGAAAATAAACGCACACTGCTTGTGTGAAAATAAGCACAAAATGGCCACGCGATGACGGGCTAAGACTACATCTATACTATAATACTTAATCTATGGGGCCACAGGACAGGGGAAAGGAACATGTGGCGGAGATAGAGGATAGACTTCAGAAGACGGGATTTAATGTAGGCACATATCCCTCTTTAACCTACTTCTTATTCTCAGATTCATAATCTACAATTAAACCACAATTTCGAGGAGTTTCTTCAATTCCATTACTTATCAAGGCACCGTTTTTAGGGTTCCGTACCCAAAGAGTAAAAACGGCCGGGACTCTATTACTAAGACTTCGTTGTCTGTCCGTCTGTCTGTCTCCAGGCTGAATCTCAAGAACCGTTATAGCAAGAGTTCTTAATTTTTTACAGATGGTGTATATCTGTTGCCGCTATAACAAAAAATACTGAAAACAAAATAAAATCAATATTTGAGGATGGCTCTCATACAAGAAACATGATTCTTTAGCTCAATATCAATAATGACAACAGGCAGGCAGTTGAAATTTTCACAGAATCCTTAATTATATGCATATTATATGTGTACTTTAATAATAAAATTAGAATAAAATGAAATTTTAGACGTGGGAGAGCCATGCTTCGGCACGAATGGGCCGGCTCGACCGGAGAAATACCGCGTTCTCACAGAAAACCGGCGTAAAACAGCGCTTGCGCTGTGTTTCGCCGAGTGAGTGAGTTTACCGGAGGCCCAATTCCCTTCCCCTTCCCTATCCTCCCCTTTTCCCTTTCCTTCCCATCCCTATCCTCCCTTATAATTATCCTATTCCCTCTTAAAAGGCCGGCAACGTACCTGCAGATCTTCTGATGCTGCGATTGTCCATGGGCGACGGAAGTTGCTTTCCATCAGGTGACCCGTTTGCTCGTTTGCCCCCTTATTTCATAAAAAAAAAAAAAAATTTCCCATACAAAAACACAACTTTTGGCCTATTTTTTCTATAAGGGTACGGAACCCTTTCTCGGATTTTATTGTAAACATGGTATCAAATTTGGGCAATCTATACAACAAAAAAAGAATTTTGAAAATCTGACCACAAACAACAAAGTAAACATTAACTCCTCCTTTTTTGAAAGTCGGTTAAAAAAAAGTATCTGAGATGTTGACCAGGGATGTAAGGTATCATCATGTCAAATTTCATTGAAATCGGTCCAGCGGATTCAGAGATTAGCCCGTACAAACGGACGTAGACAGTAGGTTTTTGATTTATTTTTATGTTTCAGTTGATTATATGAAAGTTAATTTAAGGTTTACCATTTATGACGTTTAAAAAAACTACTAGCTAGATCTCGTTTGAAAGCCAATTTTCGTTAGTAGTTTTTATAGTAATGTAAGTATATCATATATTTTTTTTAGACTTATCATGCCCCTACTTTAGAAGTTAGAGGGCCCCCCCCTCACATACATTTTACCACTTTGGAAGAGTTTCTCTCGCAAACTATTCAGGTTAGAAAAAAATTATATTAAAATTTCAGAGACGCATATTCCTACATTTTTTTTAACCCCCGACAAAAAAGAGGGGTGTTATAAGTTTGACGTGTCTGTCTGTCGGTCTGTCTGTCTGTCTGTCTGTCTCTCTGTCTGTCTCTCTGTCTGTCTGTCTGTCTATCTGTCTGTGGCATCGTAGCATCCAAACGGGTGGACCGATTTTGATCTAGTTTTTTTTGTTTGAAAGCTGACTTTATTGAGAGTGTTCTTAGCTATAGTTCATCGTCATCAACCTGCTCCGTGCTGAAAAATCGCGGTTCATCTGGTTGGTGAAGGGCCGATTAGCAACTTGCAGTGGTTTGGTGGGCTTTATTGCATTCTAGTTCGTGATATTTATGAATCAAAAGGTCAACTTTCCATTAATGTGTAAATACACATTAATGGAAAGTTGACCTGGTGCTGCAGCATCACCTGGTAATCAATAGGATATACCCAACTCCTCACCAACTTAGATCAATGGTTTCATGTTTGGGCTTATTTTAATTGCGACAAATAGTAAAACGTAGATAACCAATAAATTTTTGCATGCTGCTGCTGCAGCATCACCTGGATTCTATAGGAGCCGTGCTCCATATGAACCCAAAGTGGAGGTTTCATGTTTGGACTCATATTAACGGCCTCATCCAAGAGGACATTCCTAGATGGTATTCATTGGGATATAATTTGATGATGTTGATAGGAATTATTCTGCACTATAACCAACGCAAAATTAAAAAGCATGAAATAAAATTAAATTAAGAAATTTAAAAAAACCCCCGCCAAACAACTTGAAAAAGTAATGAAATAATATATTTTACTGACGTTAAGTTTAAATAATTCCTAAGTGTAAAGTGATATTTTAGTCCATAGTTGTTGTCAAGGTGTGTCGGGGTACCGCAAATGTACTTAGACGTTTGATTTCACATAACATTATAGTTTAAGGGTCATTTCACAGCGAACCAAATCGACACAATCAATGACATGGCGATAAAAAATGCAAAAGACACTGTTGGCGGTCCCCCGACACACCGTGACAACAATTATGGACTAAAATATCACTTTACACTTAGGAATTATTTAAACTTAAAGTCAGTAAAATATATTATTTCATTACTTTTTAAAGTTGTTTGGCGGGGTTTTTTTTAAATTTCTTAATTTAATTCTATCACAAGTAATTCTAAAGATAAAAAGTCGTAAATGAAGACAAGTTGGGAGTTTCATTAGTTTCTACTGTGGTAGATGCGGACATCTATACTTACCGTCTTGTACAGCGTTGGAAATTACGCACCGTCCCGCGACATGTCGTACATGTCCGTTTCTACCTCTAAGGTAGAGAATTATTTATAGACTTGTTATCATTTACGTTCAGTTATAATGGATTTTTGTTTGTTTTCAGTGGGACTAGTGCCACACATTCATTCAAATTTTAACCAATATGAATATTTAATTGTTATAAATAATCAGTGACGTGAAATAATAGCTGCAACGGAGGCTGAGGCTTCTTTCCATGATGAACATTTATGGATATAGAGCAAAAAAATCGCGTTTGTTGTTCGAGGCCACACAATAATTATTAATTTTATTTTAATTACAATATCTTAAAGCGCCAACAAAAAAACGCAATTTGGTGAAAATTTCTACTATTGTGGTTCTTGAGATGAACCTCGGCGATAGACGGACGGACCACATATAGAAAGCGAAGTCTGATAGGTTCCCATTTTCAATTATTAAGCACGGAAACCTAAAAAGCTTAAAAATATTTTATTATGTTACTTTATTTAAAAAAATAAAATAAAATAGGTAAAAGCACTAATGGTAGACTCGAAACTAATAGATAACACTTACCACAAAAATACCATAAAAATAAGAATTAGTCTAATTTTTTCTCAACACTATTTTTATGAGCTTCTCAAGCTATCTGTTGACGTGAAAAAATATATTAGGGACGCCTTCGGGAACAACATTTTAAAATGGGATCAGTTGTCGTAAAAAATGTGACCGCGTCAACACGCGCTCGGCAGTTTCTTAGCAAATAGGTTAAGGAAGGCGAAATTTTGCACGTAAGTTTTGAATACATTTTTTTGATTTTTTGTAATTACTATTGATTTCATTGGATTAATGGTCATGTTGTTTACACTAATTAATGTATAATTATGATTTTTATCCATTTTCCCTAACAATATAAATGGTGTCTACTATTAGTTCTTGAAAATGTAAAAAACCTAACAGATGACACGGAACTCATATCATCATTTTGCAATACATACTAAAGTTATTTTGTAGTTTATTCTACTGCAAATATCATCAATATTCTCTGAAAATATAATTCTATTAACAAGCTAACAAATTAGAACTACTGTACCTAAAAATTGACATATTAGACCTTGTCTGATCTAAAAATCGATTGCTTTAGTTTTTTAGCAGTAAAAAGAAGAAAAAGGAGAGCTGAGAAAAGAAAGAAGAAAAAAGAAGAGGCAAGAGAAGCATGGAGACTAAAGACTCAAAATAAATTTGCTAGGCAAAAATATATGAAAAATAAAAGGAAAGATAGTTTTAGCATGGCAGAAGAATGGATAGAATCTGGAGACAACGTGGATAATATTACATAAGCATGTAGTTACTATGATGAAGTAAATGAAATCTTTTGAAAAAAACGGCAAATAAAGACCTAATAATAGGAAAAATGTTAAATGTAATGTAATGTTCTATGTCAACTATTAGTTCATATTGGTGTCTACTGTTAGTGATGTTCGTTAACTGTGATGTCATCTATTAGTTGTTATGACTAAGCTTACAAAAATACCAATAATTTATTTTTTAATTGATTTGTCAGTGAATAATTATAATAGTTTTGTTTTGTAAGAGTTACTGAAGACATGGAAGAAGTTATCAATCCTTTATTTTAATAAATATATATTTTACAACATTCAAAATATGTTCTATGTTTCCTTAAAGCGTCTGCCATTAGTGCTTTTACCTTATCTTTGCGGCTTTGCAAGAACATTAAGGATGAGTTTCGACTGCATATTTGTTTTGCGAACAAAAGGCGTTAAATTGTTTATGTAGGTATTAAATAAAATGTTATTTATTTCATTTAAAACAGTTCTTCTTCTTCTTTTTTATTAATGGCTCCTTTGTGAGTTGCCAGTATCAGGGTGTTTTGGTTAATAAATAATGTAACATTAATTAAAAACTATAAAGAATACTCCTTGTTCGCTCGATAGACAAACAAACGACGGTAAAATAAGCCCTTTCAAATAATCTTCCCCGTTTTTTCCATTATCTTCTGTTTCCTTGCTCGTATTTATCTTAGCGTGATAATTTATAGCCTATAACCTTCCTCGATAAATGAGCTATCTAACACTAAAAGAATTTTCAAAATCGGACTAGTAATTCCTGCGATTAGGGCGTTCAAACAAACAAACTCTTCAGCTCAATAATATTAGAATAGATAAGATGTTCTGTGGTCAATTTGGTAGTCGCCAATTGGAATGAAACACTATTTTGTTCCTATGAGGAACGTGTAAGATGATTATATCAATGCAGCTCTGTATTCAATGGTAATGCTCAAAATTACGACCTTCATAATTATATTCTCAAGAGTCAGTAAAAGCTGAATATAATAATCGACTCAGAATTATATTTTACCGTCCAGACTTGTCCACTGTAGAAGTTATAACGAAGCCTCAAAGAATTTATTAATGTAAGATGCAATAAAAGTCTAAGGTCGTCAATGGTCCCTAGGGAAAGGAAATTGGAAAAGAAATTGACCTTGCTCAAGACGTATCCGAAAAGACCAAAAAGAAGAAATTATGTTTTTGTTTTACCCTTTAGTGAAAACAGAATTAGTTAATACCGACACTGGAACGGAAAAGTCGCTAACCTCCATATAGGCAACTTTAGGAGAGAACGTTTTAAAGTTTTAATATTTAGAAAAAAATTCATATCTTTACAATCTATTGACCGATTTTGGAAATTCCAAAACCTATTGGATAGGTGATTTTGTGTTCATTTTTTTAAGCTAATACACAATCTAATATCGCATTAGTTTGGAAGATAAGTGGCGCTTCAGCGAATATCAGTACTAACATTAAATATTTAGAGCCTGAAAAAGTCGCTAACCTCCAAAAAAGAAAAGTTCATTTTTGCTGAACTACCATCACTTCATATATTTTTTTAACAGTTATTTTTGCTTACCATCCATTATTGTCTCTTATCAGCTGGTACTTTATTCTTAACGTCCAAAATGAACCAACATGACCTGGTTACATTAGCTAAAGTGTTTTAAGATATTTTAAAATGTAGTAATCGAATACTTAAGTACAAGCAATTCAATTAAATGACTGTTTATTTTCTTATCGACCTGAAAACAAATGAAATTTTTGACGTATAATTTCCTGTTTTAGTCTTGTCGTCATCAAAACATTTCTCGTCACCTGATTCGTTAACAGCGCTTTTCGTAATATGCTTAGGTGACGATGGTTTTGAAAAGGTAGATGATTTATTAACAGATGTTTCCGGTGACAATATTTCAGCATAACCACAAATCTCGTCAATTGACTCTTCATAGGCAGCTAGACCTTTACTTATCCTTGCAGGTGAAGATGGTTTAGAAGAAGTACTTGATTCCTTCTCTGTTATCTCCAAGAACGTATTTTCTTTTGGTACATGACTCTATCATTTGGTAACTATTCTCTCAAAAAGTAAAAAAAAAAACACGTGGTTATACCATAAAGTTAATATACCTAGCAAAATAGAGAAACAAAGGCCTGAGCAAGAGAAATCTCACTATCAGTAGCACTGCGTGGTAAAAAGAGACGTGTGATACATGACAGCAGCACTCTTTTTTTGACGTCCAGTCGGCACATGCCGCACGTTGACAATTTAATCTCATAGAAATCATGTTCAATCATGCTTGTGTAAGTGTACACGTACACATATTTTTCACACAGATGAAAACCAATTTTGGTTTCGTTTGACAGCTCGAGATTGTTGCTCTATTCCGCTAGGTATATTAACTTTATGGGTTATACCTTATATAATTTATTAAGTCATATTATACTTTTTTAGTCAAAGGAAAATTATAATCAAAGAAATTTTTGAGTAAAAGTTAACTGCATACTTATGAAATAAATCTTAAACTTTAATTATTTTTGTTTGTTTGACTTAGCTTTATTTTGTTAAACATGTTTATAATTTTACCTAAGGTTGGTCTTTATTATCATTGGAAGAGTGGAACAAAGCTTGCGAGAAGGCTCCATTTGTAATAGTTAAGAAAACCTTTATATTTACAGTTTAATGTATATCATATTACATATACTCGTATTAAGATATTTAATGAACCTTTTTTAAGAAATTTATTAAAAAACTAACCCGCTGTCGCAGCGTCACCCGCAAAAGATAAATTTTCCCTTAGGAAAAGCTATTTTCTAGCGGTAAAAAGTAGTCTTTGTTACTTAGGGATAATGTAGCAATCTAATAGTGAAATAACTTTAAAGTCGGTTTTGTAGTTTTTGAGTTTATTCGTAACAAAAATAAAGACACAAAAATACAAAGGTTTCCTCAATTTTTTATATTATTTGTATATAGTATAGACTAGAGAATGCCCGCAACTCCGTGGCGCCAAAATTTGTTTATCGCGCCGGAACCGTACATTTTTCTAGGATAAAAACTATACTATGTTCTTTCCTGGGATACAATGTATCTCCATGCCAAATTTTACCAAAGTCGGTTCAGCGGTTTAAGTGTAAAGAGGTAATAGACAGACGGAGACATTTATGAAATGAATTATCAAGTAAGTAAGTTTAACAATATTTGTAAAAAAATCTCTTGATCCTCATACATTGCGGACCAAGAATACGAGAGATAAACTCAACCTTGACTTCTTTGATTTGTAAATCTAATATTTTCATAACCATCATGCTCTTAACCATCATGCTCTTTGTAATTTAACCTTAACTTCCTCGAAAAATTTGGTTTTAAATAACGTTATTTACGTTTTAAATTACACAGATTTTTGTTTGTAAGTGTTAAAAAAATCACGTTTGCTTGTTAGTCACTTCCATAATGCTAATGGTGAAAACCTGTCATAGGCTTTTTGTTTTTTCTATTCTTTAGCTATATTTAAGTAAAATCCTAAGACTGGGTTACACCAGAGGCGTGGGTAAAGTAAAAGTTAAATATGGCGTCCAAACACCCCATATTCTCATCTGTCAATTTTTCCTGTTATAGTTAAGGTTAAAGTTAAAGTTAGTTGGTGCAACCCAGTCTAAGCTGTTGGTTTTATAATATTAAATAAATAAAAAGTATTTCGCACGTCATATTATACGTGCATACATGTTTGAACGACAAACGCGTAATTATTTCCGGTGAAGTATATTATTGTGTTTAACATTTCAATTTTTGTTCACCCATTGAAGACGGCGTATTTACTAAGTTATGTTTAAAAATAATAGTAGTCCTAACAGCATTTAAAATGGTCGTGAAGGTGCGATAATTTTTTAAAAGCTTAGATTAGATGGACTTCACGAATAATACTTTGGAAACTTATAGTTTTCAAGAAACCTTTATATAGAAATTAAGACTATAACAGCTTTCGAGTGCCCACAATAATACCAAGTACACATACTCTGGGAAGAAACCACTGTAGAACTAATTCACTTATAATTGGCACATAAAGTTGACTACTGCACTATAAGGTCAAGTAACAAGGTCAAATGGTACTAAGTGCATTTCGTTCTATACATTACTATTACTGGCGTATGACCTTATAGCGGATTTATAATTACTTCTTTTAGTCTATTACTTCTGTCGCCCATGGACACTCGCAGCATCAGAAGAGCTGCAGGTGCGTTGCCGGCCTTTTAAGAGGGAACAGAGTAATAGGGGAGGGTAGGGATGGGAAGGGAAGGGTATAGGGGAGGGTAGGGAAGGGAATAGGGTAGGGGATTGGGCCTCCGGTAAACTACTCACTTGGCGAAACACAGTGCAAGCGCTGTTTCACGCCGGTTTTCTTTGAGAACGTGCTATTTCTTCGATCGAGCCGGCCCATTCGTGCCGAAACATGGCTCTCCCACGTCAAAGGACTATAGGAGAACTTTGTTACTTTGGTGATACAGTATTCAATGTTTGAAGTCCATTTATAAAGTCTTGAATTTAGCATTATTTTCGCTATTGTCACTTCGATAAATGCTATCTATATTGGATTAAAATATCTGACATCACAGAAACTAAAAAAATATACAGGTAAAAATGATTAAAACGCAGCATTTTCCTCTTATCAGTAGACACTGTTGACTTAACAATATCTTTATTGAAATAACCAGAGGACCTTTTCGCTTAACCGCCATAGCTTAACTTTTGAGAGAAAGCAAAAATTGCTGATGTGCCGTAGTAAACAATACGAGCTAGTGGAATAATCGCTTAAGTGTTATTCATACCCCAAATAAGTAATGGAAAAATAACTTAAGCGACACAGGTGTAAAAAAGACCGTTTTGAACGTCGTTCAGTGAAAAGATTTATAAAATAATGCCAATTCGCCTTTTGCTAACTGACCACAAAATTACTCTGATTGCTTCAAAACCCCGATCATTCAACGCAGAAAAAATTGCTGATTCCAAATATTTAACATATTATCTCCCCTAATTTAAGGTAGCACAGTAAAGATAATGAGGCAACACTAATTTGCATTAGTGCCAACATGACGGCAAAGGAATTGATCATCTATATTTCTACGTAGGTATATAATAAGTCTATGATTTCTAATGATTTCTACAAATAGGTACCTATATACTAGTAATCTGTCTATAATTAATCATAGACTTATTTATAATTTATATACGTACTATCGCTAGCATAGATAAAGTATTATAGTACCTCAATAGTACCTCAATGATCGCTAGAAGTTTTAACTTTTATGTATCTAAGCCAATGACATAAGAAACACCTTAAACTTATAATATACTGTAGTGAAACACAGTGTTTCTTAAGTCATTGATCTAAGCATAGAAGTTTGACTTTGATAGAAGTTTATTCTTTTAAGTTTATCTATGGGTCTACCCTTGGTCTACCCATTGAGGTACTTTATCTATGGGTCTACCCATGGTCTACCGTTGACAGATATGCCAGTTATTTTGAAATGTAAAGTAAAAAGTTTGGTTCAAGTTAGCTGTTAGTTTTTATTATTCGTAGGTTCAAGTTTTATCTTTTACTTGTAAATTGTTTTTTTCAGGTCAAAATGGGTAAGTTACAATTTACTAAATTTTAAAAGCATATCAACTTAGAAACAAAACATCATGACCTGTCTTGTAATTAATATTATAGTGCTAAAATAGTAATAAGATGCCAAACAAATGTGTTTTTGTTTCTAGATAAGAGTTTCGACTTTGGTAAGTTGTTGCAGTTGCATGAGAAGAAGCACAAAAGTAAACCAGTCCAGTTCAGCAGCGTAGCAGTTGGGGTACCTATGGATTAGCACATATTTTTATTGTTTGTGCACTTGCATTACGCATAAAAACAATAATGTATTAAAAACCTTTTTTTGTAGGTAAAATTGAGGTTGGATAAACGAAACAACAAGAGAAAAAGTAGCCGTCTTACGATTTTTGACAAGATTAGAAATATTCCAAAATGTGAGAGTCCAGTTCCACCTAAACCGGACCAAAAAACTAAACTGGAACATAGAATGAAGCAATTGCAGTTATGGAAACAGGAGAAGGAGAAGAAGAAAATGCAGGCTGCTCTAAATAAGAAGAAACCTTTTTTAGCTGGAGTGGCACACAACCCAATAAAATTTGTACCTCCCCCTCCTCCCAAACCCATGCCAAGCACCTCTGGAAGAGTTACACGGTCACAGACAAAAGGGCAAAAAACAGAAATTGCTAAAACATCCCAAAAGGCAATATCAAATGTGAAATCATTTGCTCCAAAAAATGCTACATTTAATCCAACTCTAAATATTGTCAAACTCCCTCTACAGATACCCAGCAGTAATGCCAAAAAAGTCACATCCAAAGTAACTTTAGGATTAAAAACTGACAATAAAACAAAATCTAAACCTTTAAAATCTGACTTTGGTAAAAACAATAGAAACAATGCTCAAAGTAAAGCTTCTGATTCATCTAGCAGTGTAGGCTCATCACTACCAATTGCAAAGACCAGAGTTCTAAGAAAACGTGCTTACACTGTGCAGTCAAAAAAGGTACCATTAACATCAGAATCTTCAGGTAGCCTTAGTTCATCATCGCCGAAACCAAACACAAGACCAACAAGGAAAATAAATGAAAATGTTAAAACAACTTCAAAGGCTCAAAATTCTACTCCTGAATCTAGTAATAGTGATGATGCTCATAAACAAATAAAGACTCGCACTCCAAGAAAATCATTAGCCCAGTCTTCTAGTGAGGAGGCTGATGGCAAGCAAAGAACTCCTCGAACATCGCTACCAAATTCTAGGAAGAACACAAATGTCAAGGAAAAAACTCCTAGAAAGTCAGTACCAAATCTATACACTCCAGTAAAACCCGTACCCAAAAGTGAGTCAAGTTCGGAGGAGAAGCTACGATCACCAAAGCAAGCAGAGGTATCAATGACTCCGGAGCAGATTGTTGAGGTGGTTCAAAAGCTACCAAGCCCCTGTGTTACCATGTCCAGGGGTAAGGCCAATGCCAGAAAGGAAATGAAGAAGAAAATTGATGAAGGTAACATAATTTATCAGAACTTGAATTTCATATTACTTCCATCACCATCCAAAATACAATAGGTACATTATACTAATAATTATTCTACTACATACATAATTCTGTCATTAGCATTACCACAGAATATATATTAGTAGTACCAACAGATTTCCCACTTGTGCAACCCATTTAAAAAAATAACAACTCATGCTACGATACTATAAAGTTCAAATTCCAACCGCACAGTGCTAGGTGCCTACAATTATATTTGCCTACATATGCGCTCTCTTTCTATCGCGTAAGAGGCACACTTTCTGACGAAATCAAGATTGTCACCTTTTAGAAAGTAAAATAATCTTCTTTTAATTACTATAGCTACTAATAGCAAACTTTTTTATAGTAATAATCAAATAGTAACCCAACGTATATTTGGACCTAGTTCTGCAGAAAGCAGCCATATGAGGTAAAGTACGAACGGAGTTATAAGCGTTTTTCTACCGATAACTGAAGGGCAACACCCTTCAGTTATTTATTACTTTTCTGTATGTTTTATACTTGAGAATAATTATTAGGAATAGTATAGCGGTTTATATCCTATCCATTAATTCATATCGTTTAAGATTAATAATAATAATAGGGTTTCTGATGTGGCTGTTTTATGCGGAATAGCTTATTCCATCGAAATTACAATAAAGAATAAACCAGCCACATAAGTTGTCTGTGTTCTGCATTAATTCAAAATGGAATAACAGTATGTAAAAGACAGACAAGAAAATGAACAAAATCTTTTATTATTGTTTTACTTCATAATAATATTTACATACCTTTATGATTTCACGTGAAATAATATTTGTGATTTGTAAGAAAACTAAAAAATCGACCAAGTGCGAATCGGACTCGCGCACGAAGGGTTCCGTACCGGTATAGTTTGAAAGTAGACAAAAAAATGTGTTTTTTATATGGGATTAAATATTTACTTTATTTTAATTTTATTATTAATTATTAATTAACAAATATAATTAAGGATTTTGTGAAAATTTCAGGTGCCTAACTGTTACCATTATTGATTACGAGCAAAAAAGGCCAAAAAAAATCATGTTTCTTGTATGGGGCTCCCATAAATATATAATCCCTTAAATATTAACTTTATTTTATTTTTATTATATTTTGTTGTTATAGCGGCAACAGATATGCGTACACAATCTGTGAAAATTTCAGTAGTCTAGCTATAGCGATTCTTGAGTTACAACTTATAGCCTTGACATTGCAAATCAAACAAAATCTTATCAATTTACTACTACTACTTACAGCCTTGACATTGCAAATCAAACAAAAACAAAAAAACTTTTCCGCTCTCACTATTCTTCTTCTAAATTAAAATCCACCTCAGCGTTAAGCCCGTCAATATCATCATCAATAATTATTATCTCATCATCTCTACTCGTCAAATTATCATATTTTGCTCGATATCAGTAACGGCAATACATAGGCAATTGAAATTTTCACAAAAAACTCAGTTTTATTTGTACTTTAATAATTTATAATAATATTTAAATAAATGAAATAATCAAGGGGGCACACATACAAAAAACACAATTTTCATCCTATTTTTATTGTGGTACGGAACCCTTCGTGCGCGAGTCCAACTCGCACTTGGCCGATTTTATTTTATTTAAGCGGTGGGTTCAGAAATTGCAGCCATTTTAAAGTTTTGAGAAAGAAAATATAATCAGAAAATTGCATATTTAGGTAAATTATAAATATAGGTATTTTAGACAACAAGGGCTAAATCATTAGTTTAGAGCAAAATAAAATATCTGCGAAGCTTAGTTAAGAAAATATGAAGCTTTATTTTTTTATATTTTATTACACCCCCTATCTTAATCTGACAGATCCAAACACATTTCAATATTTAAAAAAAATTGTTTACCCAGCCACCACGTGAGAAATCTGATTTCTATACCATTATAACTAGACACATGTCGGAAGCCTATGCAAGCTTAATCTGACACGCTCGAGCTACTCATGGAAAAAACCCCTCTTCCCCTCCTCAACTAAAGTAGAAGTAAGTAAAACGTAAACAAACAAGTAAAAGTTATACGACCACGCTCAGAGATGTAATAGGTTAATTTTAAAATTAAAAGTTTAAGTCAAGTTTAAAAATCGTCCTTACTCGCATAACCGTAAATGTCATAAAATAATCTTAAGTGTTTCAGAGTAGTGGTTACGGCGGCACGGCGTATAAAATAGTATATTATATTGATTAAGATTAAAATTTGATAAAAACAGCCTGGATGACGTTAGAAAAAGCCAAGTATAGACTCGTTACAAATAAACAATTAACAGAAAACAGCCAACGTACACTGGCTGTTTTTTACGAAACTCCATCCTCGATACCTCCTAACATTTTTAAATTTGGACAAAACAGCCATAAAGCAGGCTGACTTAGGTATGCAATATAGGTAAGGCAGTTTGCTTCAAAATAGGCTGCATTTTGCACCATGATGACTGTTTTTTACAAAATGTTTTTGTTAAATGGCTGCATTTGACGGTTCAGATCTTCGCCGTAAGAAGAGATATCGAAATGGCTGTTTTTGAAAAAAATCCGCCATGTCGAATTTAGTATGGCTGTATTAATAAGTCGATTTTCGAAAAAGTGCCACTTGGCTGCTTTCTGCATAACTAGGTCCATTTTATAATAGTTTTATATTCGAATATAGTGTAGGAGCTGGTCAGGAATTTTAACTTAAACATAGTAACTTGTGTTTATTTATGTGTAGTATGCGGTTTGTTTGTAACAAATTAATTTATTTGCTATGTTTGTGTATTTTTTTTATCTTTTTTTGTATTTTAAAGTCTTAAATTACTTTATTGAAATATTTCTTTAATTTTTTTCAATGGTTCATATTTATCGGATTAATAACGATTAAGTATGTCACAGCGGTTAAATCAGTACGTAGATATATGCGACGAAAAAATCTTGCGCGCGCGTCACCGCTCGCTTGTGATCTGCCCCTTAAAAGGGGTACTTACAGTTCGATACCTAAACACGCGAGTGGGACAGGCCTGGCATTACTAGCATATAGTGTATTTGTGCTTTATTTATGTTTTATATATTGAACGCCTCCGTGGTCTAGTGGTATAGAGCGCGGCTCTTGACTCGGAAGTCGTGGGTTCGATTCCCGCATTGGAAACATGTTATTTCCAAGCTTGGTTAGGACAATGCAGGCTGATCACCTGATTGTCTGACAAGTAAGATGATCCATGCGTCGGATGGGCATGTAAAAAGTCGGTCCTGCGCCTGATCTCTCGCCGGTCGTGTCGGTCTTCCGTCCTACTGGGTTATGAGAGTAAAGGAATAGAGAGTGCTCTTGTGTACTGCGCACACTATAAAATTACTCCTGCGTAGCTGGCCTGGTTTCAATGAAACCGGCCACCGTCACCGAAACCAGTGTGGGAGCTATTATTGTTATTATATATTGAAAATACTAATCTGTTTCATCCCACTACTAGTACATAAACTCAAACAGTTATAAATTCCTCTCAGATCTTCAACTAAATTTTTTTGTGTTCTGTAGGTTTACTAGATGATGATGTGTGTGAGATGGACAGCCTGGATCATTTTAAACAGCAGTTGGACTCAGAAATTAAACGAATGACCGAGATGTGTAAAACGTGGGATAAAATATCCGAGCAGGTCCCATTGCCTGAAGCAGTGCAGGTCAGGTGTATTTTAATAATAATGTCAGTAGGATGAAAAAATGTTTACACTTTGTTTTTACACAATAATTTAAATTATAAGTTATAACAGCTGGCCGATTCTGTATCGTACATTTGTGAGTTAATAACTGAGTTTGTAACGAAACGGAGGAGTGAGTAACAGAAAGTGCCACTTTTTGTATTCACTTGCGTACAAAAGTGAGACGTTCCGTTCCTCACTCCTCCGTTTCGTTACTAACTCAGTGATTAACTCACAAATGTACGATACAGAATCGGCCAGCTGTTGAATTCTAGTTGAAGTAGACATCACCAAGCTAAACAAATGAAGAATGTAAAACGAAGATTTTTTTATAATATTTTAGTTCTAATCATAATATAATTTTCTAAGAATTTAGACCACTACATGCAGCTTCTGCCGGACTGAAATTCTGCAACACACAACTCACAAATGACACTTGTTTGGCTTAACCCTAACTGCAGCTGATGATTATAATGTCATTGTAGACCTTACTAAGCTTGCCCCTTAATAATCTACATTTAAGGTGAACACACGCTTATCAGAGCCGAAAGAATGGAACAAGCCGAAAGAAACTAATTTTAGAATTCTTTATATGAAATCCTATGAAACCTCGCACATTTGGGGTCCTGCCAGATTCGACCTATTCGATGCAGGCAAATGTGCGATGTTTCATAGGATTTCATATTATAAAGAATTCTAAAATTCGTTTCTTTCAACTTATTCCATTATTTCGGCCCCGAAAAGTGTGCGTTCACCTTTACACATTTTGATTTCCTAATGTTGATTAAATAATTTTATACACGATTTTAAGAGCTATCAAGCTGAAGCTTATTTTTATAAGTTCATATCTACAAAACATAGTGATTATATTCTCTTTGACATCTACAATCTTATACATATCTGCAAATTCATGTAAATGTTGCTTGCGTCAACCTGCTGAAGCCTGCAATATTCAATAAAATTACATGTGTATTTTCAGGAGGCAGTCCTCGGCGCGGTGGGTCAAGCCCGGCTGCTCATGTCGCAGAAGATGCAACAGTTCGCGTCGCTGCTCGCCCGTGCCGAGTGCCCAGAACCCGGCACAGCGCTCGTCACACCCACGGACCTCCATGGGTTCTGGGATATGGTGTTTATGCAGGTAAGGGTCGCGTTTTGTGGGGGATTTTATGAGGCAGTGTGATAAAGGCAATGGTTAAGAAAAAACAGCCAATAACTTTGACGGCTTTTAAATTATGATTTATCCGTGTTTTCGCGAAGTCCCTAGAATTTTCGCGATAATCCGATTTATCAAATCATCCTACGACACATATAATCCGATGTCTAATTATGACTATCTCAAAATTTTACTTGTTTTAAATAGGTCGAGAACATAGACATGCGCTTCAAGAAGCTAGAGGAGATGCGCGCTCGCAACTGGGCCGACGAGCCGCCGCCGCCGCGCGCCTCCCGCCGCCTGCCCCGCCCCTCCGCCCGCCCCGCCCCCGCCCCCCGCACTGGCGCTGTCGCAAGCCGGATCAAGGATCTAATAGCTGGTGATTAGAAAATATAATACACTAGACATAGCAGACCAGTGTTGTCGTTAATACACAAATATTTAAGTAACTCACTATTATATTGTTAGATATGCAAACATCTTGAATAAACTGTGTGTCTTAAACTTGAAGGAATATTCAAAAACATTTTTACCATGTCAAGTAAGTAATAAACTTAATATAAAAAACCAGCAAAACGCAAAGAGAAGAAACAGGCGGCTGAGGGTGAGCAGACAGAAGTAGCGGAGACCAAGACTTTTGATGCAGGATTCTTCAGCGTGCGGTCGCCCGTGCGCAGCCCCCGCGCGCCTGCCACGCCGCGCCGTTCGCTGCTACACCATGTACTGTCCAGCGAGGCCAAGAAAGCTTCTGCGTCTAAGGTAATTGTTGATAATACTTTCTATGATACCATTAGAAGTTCTGGCTTCTTTAGCTTCTTATCAAAGACAATAAACATGCTAAAATATAGTTCAAATAGTAACTAATCAAAAGCCACATGCATCATAAGTTCAAAAACTAGTTTTATTTTGCATATTTTGATTCATTGTACAAACAAATTATATTGTTTTACTTACAGAACAGCGCCTCATATGCAATGCTGCGTGCATCTTCCATTAGCAAAAATGTAGATAGTGATGACACAATGTTTACTGTAAGTTTAGTACAGAATATAATCATGAGTACAAATAATGAATGCAAAAACATGCTACTGTTAAATGCAGCAGATTAACTTAAAAGATTTAGACCCAGTTTCATCAAGCAATGTTAAATAAATAATGGCTTGTTAAATCAGTTAACGGCCTGTTAGAGCTATCGAGCGTTCCACCATACGCTAATGTCATGTCAAATCGCTTAACACGGTGTTAAATTTTTATTCCTGTTGGGAAGGTCCGTTAAATATATAACAGGCCCTCAACAGGCCGTTATAATAGTCAAAACAACAACTTTCAAAGACAATATCCAATATCAATAAAAGAATCTGTTTTGACTTTTGAGTGTTTCCGCCATGTTTCGCCACATCCTTACATAATATTATTTATTATTTTTCATGGCATAATTATTTAAATAAAAGTTTGTATCATGATTCATGTTTTCAGCTTTGACAGATCATAATTATTAACCTGGTAAATTAAAAAGAACTATTGTAGTGTAACTAATGTATGCGATCACTCGATCAGTGATATTTTAATTTAGTTGTATTATCTACGATCACTCGATCAGTGATATTTTAATTTGGTCGTATTATCTACCAGATGACGTATTATACGAATATGGTGAAAATTACACATTGCAGCCAACATGTCGTATTAAACTCGTACATTGCAATTTCGTCGCCTTATAACAAGAACGAACGAATTGAATGTTATTCACTCGTTGCTCACTTAACATTGTATTTACTAATCTTGCTGTTAAATTTTTACTGTGGGACATAAGTATTTTAACAGTCTGTTTAATTTTCCAAGGTCCGTTAAGTAATGCCTTGTTAGGATTTAACAAACAGAGGTTGGTGAAATTGGGTCTTATCCAATTTTTTAATTTTTTAAAAATATAAAGATAGACCGGGAGATGGTGACACAAGGTGGCAGTTCTTCAGGGGTCTAATTACGTAAAGGCAAAAAGGAAAATGATGGTCATAGCGCTTGCACCAGCACCAGTATGGCGGTTCTTCAGGGGTTTAATTACCCCTTTTTTTTTTTTTTTTTTTTTTTTTTTTTTTTTTTTTTTTTGAAGATGAAGATTTCCGAAGATGGTGGTGGACGCAGCCCCTACCCACTAAAAACTCGGCGGTACTCCACTATGCGCCTTGGGCGGGCCGCCGGATCGCGTGAGCCTACACCACGACTCCGCCGGGAGTTTAATTACCCCTGAAGAACCGCCATACTGGTACAAATGACTAAGAATTTTGTGTCTCCCGGTCTAAGAGGGCAAAGTCTCTGCTTTGTTTGCAAGGTTTGTATAATGTTAATATGAAATTGTTTAAATTTTATTACAGGCAAATCAAGTACAGTTGACACCAGTAAACCTGTTTGCCACACCAGCACGGAGCATCCTAAAGTCTGTTAACAATAAATCAACCAAGAAATCAGGCAAAAAGTCCATCAAAATGGTCCTATTTAATAACTCAGACACAGATATACAGAATGTGTCTGACACAGAGAAAGTAAACGGACAAAGTGAAGAAGGCGAGATGGAGAAAAACAAACAAGAAAATAGACTTGCTTCGGATGTAGAAAATAAACCTAAGTCGAAACTCATAAGGCAGGATGCTGTAGAGGACCGAAGCCCAGTCATGACCCGCAGTAGAAGGAAGAGTGTACAAACACCTTCAGAAGACAAGACGGATAAAACACCAAGACGTGCTAGAAGGAAGCATGCCTTACAGGAGATTGAAGTTAATATTGTTGAAGAACAAGCGAAAACGCCAAAGCGATCGACAAGAAGAAAGAGTTCGATCAAGGAATGACATTTTTGTTTAGGATAATAGTTTTTATTTTTTTGCAGTAGGTATATGTGTTACAGAGTTAGTAAACAGGTCTTCGTGATGGAAGGGATTGTTAATACTTTAGCATTGTATGTTGGTTTATACATAATTGAGAAGTGGAGATTTAGAAGTGTATTATGCGAATATTGTAATATCAAATATTTCACATTCAAAAATTTTACTGTAATTTGTAGTTCCATCTAACTATAGGCTCAGGTGCCCAGTATAAAGCTTATAAAAAGGCAGTACAATAATATTTTTAAAGCACTTCAAAAAATATTATGAATTGAACACTCAAGTTCCAGGTAGATTTTTATTGTCAGTGCCATTCACACCAACACTTTAATAATTATTATAGATTATGTTAAATTTTTAATGATAATTTCTGCTACGAGTAAATATCGAAGTTTAAAGTGTGTGAATTTATAGGCACGTGAGCTGGCTTTTATACAGGGTGCAATTAAACCTTCCGGCCAAATTTTGATATATTGAAAAATACACGTATTTTTTCTTATATAATCACTCAGTACTAAAATGTTGAGAAATAGCTTCCGAAAGTTGTCCTAAAAACACCACAATTAATGGACACGACGCGTCCGGCATCGCCCGCGCGTGACGTGCCTCCGCGCGCGCATTTCCCCCCTCGTCACCGCCGCTCATACTCACCGCCGCGAAGTGACCGTTCTGCAACGATTTTAAATGGGATAAAATATGTCATCTAAAAAAAATAACACCCAATTTTTTTCGGTTAAATGGACTCTTCTATTAATAATACCTAAGCCCTGGAAAAATTTTGGCTGGTAAGTATTGCACTCTGTATACTAGAATTGTTTACAATAAAATATATTTCGTAATGTTTAGTGTAAATCCAATATGTTTGTCACAACTATTATAATAGTGATATAAAAGTGCCTGTGTGTTTGTCCTAATTGACATTTTAATGTGACATTTTAGATAATAATAAAATAGTGTTAAATTTCAAATGAAATATTTTATTATTGCTTAAATACCCCTTGTATATATACAATAAAGAAGTATAATTCACTAGACGTCCCGCGCGGCTTCGCCCGCGTAAATTAGGAATTTTACAGAAACCGTACATTTTCCCATAAAAAATATTTCCCCCGTTTTCCCACATTTTCCTGAGTTTCTTCGGCCGTATTAGTCTTAGCGTGATAAATAAGTTTTTAAATCGGACCTGTAGTTCCTAAGATTGACGCGTTCAAGCAAACATACATTCAGGTTTATAATATTAGGTAGGTATAATTTTTTTTAATTATCGCTTGACAAACTCGAGTCTCGATCTAAAAGACTATGAAATGGTATAATAATATGGTAGTGATGATGATGATGATGAATGTAATTTGCATAGTAGCATAAGCTTTCTGTTCTTAAAACAACGCCGAAACTCCCAAAAATCAGTGTAGGTACATTTTTTGGTGATCCCTTTCCGGGATTCAAAGTATCTGCATACCAAATTTCATCAAATATGGTTCAGCGGTTTAAACTTGAAGAGGTAACAGCCTGTTACCTCTTCAAGTTTAAACCGCTGAACCTACTACGACTAACAGACAAACCCACTGTATAGAAATGTCTCAACTCTCTACCAGTCCATCGGCCAGCCGTTCGCGTTGGTGCCCGCTTTTAAATCAGCTTTAAAACACTATAAATTAAAGGCAACTGAAAAATCAACTTGCAAGTTGCAATATCTCATTATGAAAATTGAAAAGCGGTACCACGGAATATATAACACTACAGTGTTATATATTCCGTGAGCGGTACCATGAACCATCGCGATTCACGCCTTTTTGGTGAACGCAGAATTTTGGAACACTGGTCGCCAGTGTCCAGCCAGTACCACACTCATCATTCTAAAATATCCACTATAGGGACCGTGCAGAAACTATAGAGGGCGTCGTAATTCGACAGCAGCGACACGATGCGAGTAAAAGAAGTAACTTGTGAGTGACTTTGGCTTCGCATTCTCTTTGACCCCGGCTAGTTTATAAGTGTTTTTATATGTTTTAGACTATAAAATGATTTAATACTTACATTCCCAAGTTGCCACATGCGGCCGCGGGAACAACAGATTTCCAAGAATCCGCGATCGAAGGATTAAAGTAAAAGACTAGATGACGCCCGCAACTCCGTTGCGCCTAAAATCATTTATCGCGTGAGAACCGTACATTTTCCCGGAACAAAAAGTATCCTATGTCCTTTCCCGGGGCTCAAAGTAAATCCATACCAAATTTCAGCAAAATTGGTTCAGCGGTTTGGGCGTGAAGTGCTAACAGACGTCTACACTTTCGCATTTATAATATTGAGTGTGGATGAGTTTCTAACCGTAAACAAAGAACGAAAGCGTGAATAAAAATGTTAAATGCTTATCTAGTTATAGTAAGTTTATTTATTATACAACTCGGGCGAGTTAACTTGACACCTGGCTTAAATTTTACCCCTCCCTCGCTTCCCCGCGCAGCACCCCGCTCTCGTCGTACGCGTCTAGTAGCGTTAGCATATTATATCTGTTACCGTTACACGTGTGTTATTGAGTTTGCGTTTCGGAGTTATTTGTTAGTAGTTAATGGTTATTGTTTTTGGATTTTTGTTGAGTTTTGTTGTGTTATTTGTTAGTTGTTACGTTTGAACGTTAAATTTGTTAAGTTTTTGTTATTCGTATTAACGTTTGAACATTGCCGTGCATCTGTGGTATGAATTAGCTACTCACGGAATATATTAATATGAAGCTAGATACAAATTATCGGACGCATCCATAAACCTCGTATTCCTGCTGGGGAACCCTTGGGCGAGTCCAACTCGTACTTGGTTAATACTGTGGTTAGTGTAGCCCTATAAAAATTACTAGTTCCGGTAACGTAATTTTTTTTTGAAATAAGTTAAAATAAAAAAACTTTTTTTGCATTCAGTACTTAAGAGAAACGTCAATTGAACCAGGTGTCATGTTAATTCGCCCGAGTTGTAAGTATTATATATGGTAAGTTTCAGTTTAAAATGTTAAATGCTTATCTAGTTATCTAAGAAAATATCTGAAAAAGTAATTAGTAGCATCCATCAGCATAGAAAGTAAAAATTTGATAAATATTG
The DNA here is from genome assembly GCF_905147365.1 of Aricia agestis. Classification (NCBI taxonomy): domain Eukaryota; kingdom Metazoa; phylum Arthropoda; class Insecta; order Lepidoptera; family Lycaenidae; genus Aricia; species Aricia agestis. The sequence goes on along the minus strand of NC_056428.1, from coordinate 17,082,173 downwards.
CAATAAAATAATGAAGATGCAAAAATACTTTTAATAATTACTTACTTACTGAAAATGCTTGTGGATTAATAAAATAAAACAAGTTCACTAAAATAAATGCTTTTATTTCATTAACCTTCTGCGATTCGCTCGATACCATCTTTACAACTTTTGTCTGTCACTATTTTTAATTAGTGTACCTCATCAGTGCAAACACTATATAAGTATTCTTTAAATAACACACAAAGACTGCACTATTAATAGTTTTCCTACATGAAGAATCATCCTTTTGAGAACCAACACTTTGACAAGATGGTTCAAGATAAACACTATTACGGAGTACTATTATATTATATTCTGTGCCTCAGTGTTGAATTCCTGGCAGGACTTCTCCAAATTATACTTACTTTTGATGCAACTTGTTGCATTCTAGTTGATGTCTTTGAAATTCTTTTATAAAAGCGTTTTTTTTATTTTCTTCATGTAACACCTACCGCTACAGGGTTAATAAAATTCGGTGTCCAGATAACAATTAAGTATATTAAAAAAAAAACAAATTAAATATGCCCGGTAGGTGAGACACAAAATTTATAAGGTCGTGGTAAAGTGCCTACTCGACTGTCACTTATGGACCGTACGGCTACTCTCCTGGAATATTCGTGTGAAGCTGGGACGCTGGAGGTACTGCTTCCTCACAGCCGCAGCGTTGAATTGAAGTTGACCAGGAAGGAGCGTGCGACTAGGCTTGCCAGGCCATAAAATGCAAAGGCCGGACTGCGCACTATATAAGGCCGGACATTTTAGCCTAAAAGCCGGACATGTTTTTTTTATTGCCAAACATAATGTTTTTACAGCTGGGCTGTTGAAAAAAGTATTTATACGTGGTGAAAAGTGAGGATATTCGATATTTATTAAAAGATGGACATAATATTTATAATAAAAAAACTCGTTTACGAATTTGAAATGTTTATTAAGTTACACTATTACAGTTTTACTTACAAATGGATCATCAGTCTTTTGTAGATAATTAAATATTATTAAAACTAAAAAACAAATGAATATAGCTCTCTTTTGGCATTCTTAATACTATAAACTAAAAAATATAATAAAACAAATAAAAATAATCATTCTTCTGGAAAGTAACAAAAAGATAATATTAATTTTACGGCTAGGTAAGAATTTACTTTATAGTAGGTATTTATAGAACAATTTAAAATCTTTAAAAAATAACAAAATCTAGTTATATTTGGCACTTGCACCTACTTTGTCAAGAATTTCGTTTTCCTAAGAAATCATATCGTAAAATTCTTTACATGTTAATTTTAAATTGCATAACAAGAACATCATCTTAGCAATTGTATCTGTTTGTAGTCTACTGCGTTCCTTTGTCCACTGGGCGTTTATTAAAGAGAAAACTCTTTCAACGTTGGCATTGTGGCCTGGTATTGCAAAATAATATTCTGCCAACTTAAGCAGTTCCGAATAAAATTCTTCATTATTAAATGATTTAAAATACGAGGTCCACTTCTGATGTGCCAACAGCTTTTTAAAGTCAGAGTCATCTTCGTGTTGCTTTAAAAATTTTATGAAGTTTTGCCACTGATCAAAAAATTTATTGTCATTTAACTGTACATTTTTTCTAGACAAAGTGTCTATCGTTTTTGCCCCTTGTTCCCAGCTTGGAATATTAGCTAAAGTCATCCACTGAAAGTGTTTTAGGTCAGTACAAAATTCACTGGTCCAGGAATTCAGGTAATCTTTGGCAATATTGTACATTCTTCTCATGTTTTGTTTAAAATCTTCTACCTCATCCCGACGAGCCTCCGATAAACGCCGTAAAATTTCGGTCACTTTCATGGGGCAAAAATTTTGTTCCAATCTTTCGTTTATATTTTCCACTACTTGCGAACACTGATCAATTACTTCATTGACAGAAATATCAGCAGTTTCAGTGTGTTTGATTCGGCTTTGGTATATAGACATGAAAGAATGTAAGAGCCATAAATAACACTCAGAGAAGTCATTTTCGAAAAACATTTGCAATGTTCTGGCCGGATAACTCAGTGAAAGAAAGTATGACTTTAATGGCTCGTACATTTGCAAGATTCTCTCTATGGCGGGATAAAGAGATAGCCAGCGGGTTTTTGAATGGCTAAGCATACGTTTAAAATCAATTTCCAATTCTGAACAAACTTTTTTTAAAGCTTCAGTACGAACTGTGAAGCTGGCAAAATGGTTGTGCATTTGCATCACTATGCTGTCTACACAGATTGGTAAAGATTCGATTGCGTGATGTACGGAATTGCTGAAGATATGTGCAATACATCCAACACCGACCATATCATCGTTTTGAGTAGCTGATTTGAGTCTACTGTAGACGCTGTTGGTCCCACTTCTCTCTCTACCGCCAAAGTTAGTATTGGTGTTGTCCGCTGAAAAAGCTATTAATTTATCCAATAAGTTTTTGTCCGTCAAAATGATGTGTATGTAAGTGGATATTGTTTCAGCAGTCTCGTTCGGTAAGGCCTGTAGCTCCAGTAATTTAACTTGAATTCCTCCCTTTTCAGGGTTGAAATATTGTATAAGCACAGGAAATAGCTTAATAGCACCATGGTTGCTACTATCTGTGGAGACGCTCAAGTATCTGATTTTTGACACTTCTTTTAACATATTTTCTTGGGCAAATGGGCCTAAAACATTTTTTAGGATAGCTTCAGCTTTTGAGCGGGAACAGGTTACATCTTTTGCGATTTTCGAATCTGGATATATACTCTTGCAAAGTGGAGCTGTGCAATCTAGAGAGTTAAATGATTCGTGATGTTTAACGGTATGATAAACCAGAGTAGCTTCTGTGGCCCGAACGCTCCGTTGAAGATTTAAGTTCGCATTGGATTCCATGAAAATATCAATTCTTGATGTAGATGCCGTACTACGAATCTTCATTTTGTGTTTTTCGGTATTTAAATGCTTTTCTAAGTCAGCTTTGCCCTTATTAGCAATGGAAATTATTTGATTACAAATTACACATTTTGCGTCCCATGGCTCTTTGCCAGATTTGAACATCTTGTATTGACTTTTTAAACTGTCAGAAAATATACATTTTCTTTTCGACATGACTAATAGAGAGATCTGAAACAAAGATGTTGTACTTGTATTTGAGGTTTGTCAATAACACATTAATGCTACAAATAGGAAAATATAAAACTAACTCACCAAAAATACGGTCGCCGCTAACTGAAATACTTAATTGTACGTGAACACACGCCAAGCACGCGCAAACGCCACGCGTTCCTAGGGCAGACTAACGGGCGCGAACCAGTCTGCGGACGGTGCGAGCAGCGGGGCGGGGTAACCACGCTCACGCACGCCACGCGTGACGCGCGGCGCGGCGCGAATCGCGGGCCGGAAGATAGTTTGCTCTCCGCTCGCCCTTGTCCGTTCGGGTCGGGCGCTCGTCCGCCCATCGTCGTACGAATCGCCACTCTGACAAAAAGCCTGACAAAAGCCGGACAGGCCAAACACGTACATATTTGGCCGGACGCGACTGCAAAAAGCCTAACATGTCCGGCTAAAGCCGGACACCTGGCAAGCCTACGTGCGACGGCCGACGCAGTAAAACAAATGCGGAGCAGTGATCCCCTAAGACAGGGAATTCTTTTACAGGGAGTCGTTTGCTATCCTAATTCGGCTCCGGTGGAATGAAGTACTTTGTGAAATTAATAAAAAGCAATGTATATAAAGTAAATCATATATTGGTTTTCTTTAGACGATCAACCGAACACTCAAAACTGACAAGGTGTCAAATATCAAAAACATAGGAAATAAACATCTTCTAAAATCTGAACGGCCAACACCATCTTACACTAAAGAGGTTTACCTCAACACCTTCTCTAGATGTGCTGGCCAAGACAGTTCGCCAGATGTTTAAACCGAGTCCTAGCAAGAGGCTTTGTAAAAATATCTGCCAGCTGCAGCTCAGAGCTGATCCTCTTCACAGTTATAGTTCTTTAGAGGACCGGTTGGTCACTCTAAGAGTTCACTAGAGGTCGGAGGAGTAAAGAGTAAAACTCGATTTACTGTGGTGAACTGAAGTGATTTATTTACAAAAATGTGCTGCTTATATACAAAAAAATGAGTTAATTATTATTATTACAAAATGTACAAAGGTTAAAAGATTGATTGTGATTGGCTATTACAATTAGAAAGACATGTACAGAAAGGGATAAAAACATTTACAAAAATTAGAAAGGGAAAAAAATTGAATAAGAATTATTTACACGGTTTTACGATTGCCGCGCGGGAAACTGGACGCACCGCGGCTCGCGGCGCTGGCATCGCCCGAGTATAAACATGGGCTCTCGCGGGCCGCGAATTCAGTCCGCCCGCGCGCGCCATTCCGACGTCGTCTCGCTGCTGCTTGTCGCTGCGCCGGTAATAATAGTAGTGCCGCCATTTTGTGAAGATGTTATGAAGAATTCTTATTAGAAAAACGCCCTTTTCAGGGCCGGTTCCTGTCCGGTATTATTACACGGACAGCTGTTACTCTTGTCATTGCGAACGTACGTTCTTTGCAGAGCGATTTTCTTCTGTGTTTCAACTTCTATAACGAACGTATACAAAGACGGCGTGCGTTCTTTTCAGAGCGCGTTGTTTTCTTTGTTTCAATCGGCGCATGAACGTAGGTACTGCTACAGTTCCATTCGCCACTAGCTCTCGTACAAAAAAGTGCCGAATGCGTATGTGCTTTGTCCTTCTGTGAAACTCAGGGTTCTCAGCAAGACGTACAGCTGCCTCGTTGTCTACATACAGTACAGGTAGGCCTTCCGTCTTCACCAAACTACCAATAAGACGAGTTAGCCAAATGCTTTCTCTTGCAGCTTCACTGGCAGCGACTAACTCGGCTTCTGTGGTAGATATTGCAACGCTTTGTTGCCTCTGGCTGAGCCACGATACTGCTCCACCAGCATATAGGCATAGAACTCCAGAAGTAGATCTTCCTGTCGCAATATCTCCGCTGGTCGGCGTCACTATAACATTCTATGTTACCCCTTTTAAAATTCCTTTTATAAAGCATTCCCAAATCGGGTGCATACTGCAGATAGCGTAGAATGCGCTTCAACCTTACGCAGTCTGTTGGAGTGGGATTTTCTAGTTTTCTGGAGACCACACTCACAGCGTATGCGATATCGGGTCTAGTGCCAACCATCAGATATGCGAGTGCACCAACCACTTGCCTGTAGTTCCTGATAAAAAAGTCGTCGTCCTTCTCTGGTTTCTGAACTACTTCTTCTTTAACAATCGGAGTGGATACCGGCCTGCATTCTTGCATTCCAAACCGTTTCAAAATTTTCTTAACATAAGCTGTCTGGTGGATTCTTATATCACCACCTTCTCTGGTTTCTATCTCTATTCCCAGGAAATACGAGATTGCCTTCGTTGTAATTTTGAACCTCTCTTTTAGTTTTTCAAGGAACTTCTCAATTACACCTTCACTTGTACCAGCGACCAGCCCGTCATCGACATAGAGAGCCACTATCAGCTTTTCGTATCCAATGTCTCTTTTGAAGAGGCATGGATCTGCCTCACTGACTTCAAAGCCAATTTCCTTGAAGAAATCCAGAATAGTCCTGTTCCAACAACGAGGAGCTTGCTTCAGACCGTATAAACTTTTCTTTAGCAGGCAGACTCGACCCGTCCCGTCAGCATACCCTTCTGGCTGCTTCATATATATTTCTTCGTCTGATAGAGATCCGTAAAGAAAAGCTGTTGAAACATCGAACTGACTTAGTTTCATGCCTTCACTAGCAGCAATACTCAATACCGCTCGGACTGTTGCCATCTTGGCTACAGGGCTAAAAGTCTGGTCGTAGTCTTCTCCCTTTCTTTGTCGAAAGCCTTTTACTACTAGTCGAGCTTTGTACTTGCTGACTGTACCATCAGGGTTTTGCTTTACCTTATAAACCCATTTGCATGGAATAGCTTTCCGATTCTTGGGTAACCTGTCTAGAATCCATGTCTTATTCTCTTTCAGGGATTCAATCTCGCTTTCCATAGCTTTAATCCACAACTCCTTATCAGGGCAGGCTATTGCTTCCTTGTACGTGTTAGGCTTTACATGATAGGAATCTGTACCGACATATGATACGAAATCATTGAATTTACCAGGGCGTCTGAGGAGAGAGCGGTCTCTTAAGCGCATCTCATGTCTTGCTAACTGCTCAATGATCTCCCCTTCATTTTCATCATTGACTCGTTCTTCATCTCTTTCCTCATTCTCCCCCCCTAATTCAATAGATTCATCTTCATCTGGCATCTCTGGAAGTACATTTTCTAATTCTACCTCATCACTGGCAACAGGGGCTTCAACAGCGTCTTGGCTTTCTTCCTGGGCTATGTCTCTGTGCCTCTCAACCAGTACGTCCTCATTCACATCAGTATTAGAGGTAGATTTCCTTCTAACATATAAAGGAACTTCCAGGTCAGTCAAATCTTTCTCCTATGTAATTGATTGTACTGTCGGTTCTTGGTGGAAATTCATGTTGTACACTAATAAAACACACTTTTCTTGCACTTTTTCCACTATATTAAGATATTATTATAACTTTTAACAAATAACACGACCGGTTTCGAAATTATTCATCATCAGGTGTAAGTTTAACGTCGGTACTTTTAAAAAATTAAATATTATCAAAACAAACATTAGGGTTGTCAGCATCGTGGTACTTTTTACAATTTGGTAGAATTTTTATTCCAAATAAGACTATTTTCTACTAATGTTAAATTAATATTTAGTTGGATTTACCCATTTTTTATATTGATAAATTAATAATGTTGTGCTGGTAATGTCACATATACAGATTTCAGAGCCTAAAATTAAGTAATAATTGTTACATTTCTAAAATTATTATAATTAAAATAATTATGTCACAAAATTTCTCTAAAAATTATTAAATCTTTCTCCACTTGTGAACCATCGGAGTCAATTTTTGATTCTATGGGTCTTTCATCGAATGTGACATCTCGAGATCGTACCAGAGAGTTTGATTCCTTGTTCCAAATTCTGTACCCATCGTCGTTGTCATAGCCAATAAAGATGCACTTTTGTGCCTTCTTCTGCATTTTCTTCCTTTTTTGTTTGGGGATATGCACGTAGCACGTAGAACCGACGATCCTCAAATGTTTAATTTGTGGTTTCTTACCAAACCACAGCTCGAATGGGGATTTATCTTCCACAGAAGTTGGGCCTGTTCTGTTCAAAATGTAAACCGCAGTCTTCACCAACTCAGCCCATAAAACTTGAGGAAGTTCTTCATGTGCATACATCATTGCTCTAACCATTTCCACGATTGTGCGGTTTTCCCTTTCACTAATGCCATTCTGTTCAGGCGTGTAAGGCATAACCAACCGTTGGTGTATTCCGTACTTGTCCAATTCTTTACGTACTTTTTCATTATCGAATTCGCCTCCGTTATCACTCAGAAATTCCTTAATTCGGTGACCTGCTGCCTTCGCATCTGCTAACATCAGACTTAGTAACTCAGGTACTTCCGATTTATTTTTCATGATGTACACGTAACGGTACTTGGAGAATTCATCTTTGAATATAACGAAATACCGAGACTTCGAACAACTTGGTGGGAATGGACCACATACATCAGAGTGAATGCGTTCTCCTGGACTGACAGCTTTTTCTCGGACACCAAACTTCTTCCTATGTGTCTTTCCAAAAATGCATCCTTCGCATAGACTCCCACTGTCCTTTGCCTTTACATCAAGTTCTCGTTCTATTACTCGCTTCACATGGCGTTTGTCCTGATGACCCATACGTTCGTGGTAAAGCTGTAACGTGTCAATTGCATTCAACATCACCATTTTCTTGGGTTGAATCGGTTTACAGTTCTGTTTGTACAAACCGCCATGTTTTTGTCTACTTCCAGTCACGCACAATTCTCCTTTAATGCTAAATGAGCAAGTAGTGCCTTGTGACGTAAACAAACTTTCCGTGTTTATATCATGTGCTGAGAGCACCGAAAAAAGATTCTTCGTGACTTTCGGAACTACCCACACGTCATTCATTAAGAATGTTCTTTTCTTTGTTTGCATAAGAATCGAACCCTTTCCTAGCGCATCTACCACTTTCCCATCAGCAGTGGTTACCATGTGTGGTTCTTGGAAACGCTCGAAATCCTGGAACCAGTCACTTCTCATTGTAACGTGATGTGTGGCGCCATTGTCAACGTACCACTCATCCCGATCCGTGTTACATTCAATGACGTTGACCAGCACAGCCATCATGTTGGTCATTCCTGCTTTTCCGCGCCGTTCCTTTTTAGGGCAGTCCTTCTTGAAGTGCCCAACTTCACCACAACCATGACACTTAAACGCTTTGGGTTTTTTCTTTATAGACCTTCGCGTATGGTCAACAACCAAAGCTTCACCAGTGGATCTTGACAAGCATCCAGTATCTTCCTTGGAGGTTGTCGTCAAGGCCCTTTCATGGGCACAAAGCTGACTGGTCAGATTGTCTATAGTTCTGTCCTTCTTTGACATCATTAACCAACTCGACTTGAAGGAAAAATATCCTTCCGGCAATGTATCCAAAATCTTGCATATAAGTAGTATTTCTGGCAGCTCCTTCCCATCATCAGCCTTAACTAGCTCTTGATTTAGATTATGCCACAAATTCTTCGCTTTGGATATATGAGTCGCAATGTCGTCTGAGATGTCCATCTTTAACTGAAATAGGCTCGTACAGGCGTGATACAGACGGTCATCATTCACGCCGTCATATAGCCGATGTAGTTCATCCCAGACATCACTTGGACTTGAAAACCTGATCACCTTATCTAATGCTTCATCGGAAATATTGTTTGTAATCAATAAAAGAGCCGTACTTTCTAGTTTCAAGTACTCTCCTAAATTCTTCTTGTATTCGGCCATTGCCGCTGCAGCAGTAGCATCGCCACTGTTGATTGCTGGCTTCTCTGGCTTACTAACTTTACGATTCACAATATCGATAAGCCCATCCATACCTCTCAGTAGTGCAGTCATCCTGTATCGCCACTGCACCCAGTTAGTACCATCCAACTTTGAGATTTGCATTTTACTTAATTCCATAATGAATATTTTTAGTACTTCTTACGTTCTGGGCACATAACCTTTTACAGGGAGTCGTTTGCTATCCTAATTCGGCTCCGGTGGAATGAAGTACTTTGTGAAATTAATAAAAAGCAATGTATATTATAAAGTAAATCATATATTGGTTTTCTTTAGACGATCAACCGAACACTCAAAACAGACAAGGTGTCAAATATCAAAAACATAGGAAATAAACATCTTCTAAAATCTGAACGGCCAACACCATCTTACACTAAAGAGGTTTACCTCAACAAATTCTCCAATTAAATTATCTCAACTAGATTAATATGAACTATTAGAAAGTTAATGTAGCAAAATATGCGTACATTAATGAATAAAATAATTTATTTAAGCATTGGAAACAGGCCTCGAGTCGGTTTTCTTTTCATCTCCCCAAATCAAAGCAGAAAACCTCAGATACAATCTTTCAAATAAAAATAAATGAATTATTACAATTCTTATTTTCAAATTATTATTTTTTTCAGAACAGAATTTGGCCAAGGCAAATCGAATGTTAGTTGTTCTTTACAACTAAACATATACCTTTTATAAATAAAATATTATTATGAATTATTAAAAATGTAATTAATATATTAGTAGTAATATAAGTAAAATATAATAACAAATCGAGTGTAGGTAACATTCCGTTACATTCTCCAAGAAAAATTGTAGGTAGGTATATTATATGCCGGGTGTACAGGATTTTCCGATCTTGGCCAATTAAATGAGCGGTGTATAGGTATGTAAAATTTAGATGGAACTTGGAAGCCAGTTTGGATGTTTACTGAAAGAAGCAACGGTTATAGGTTAGGCACGGACGTAAAAAAATTTTTACGTCCGTGAGGTTAGGTTCATATTGTGTTTCATCTAAATGAATTTACGGTTGTAATCTACAAAATTCAGTGTTTTTACGAGTCTACACATAACATTCATGGAACTTTTTAAGTACTTACGTACCTATGTTTTACCGGCTTTTATCCATTTCTTTCGTTTTTCAATAAGCCATGGCATGTGAATACTTTTGGCAGGAAAATAGTAAAATTTTAGATTGTTCGATTTGCCTTTATTTTTCTTGTATGTATTAGAACATCCGGGAATACAACAATGCTTGAAAATACTCAAATTGTTTTTCAAGCATTGTTGTATTGCTTGTCAATAAAATTTTCGTAAAAGTTTCGGCTATTCGTCACTAGTGGCAGTGTCATCGCTCTGCACCTGTACCCTATAGGGCGGTATAGCCCGCAATCGCCATTATTTGGCAATCCTGCGGGCTCAATAAAAGTTGTAAAGTAGAGGAGTTTTAATATTAACTCTTTGTCATTTATCCTAGATGAAGTAAAAAATAACAAGTTGACCTATTTGACAGCGTGTTGTCAAATGATGACAGATGACAAGCAGTTTTCATTTGGACACGATAGTCGATAAAAATTACAATAAAATTTTTATAAAAAATCGTATTTTAACTAATGATAAAAATGAAAATAATTAAATGAAACTAGTCACTTTACAATAAACTAGCCGCACGGATTACTTATAATAAAAAATCTCTTACAACAAATCTCTAGCTCAAAATGTCTTTAGAACAAACTGCTTGCGATGGTAAGTTTTATCTACTGATTTTTTTATTTTCATAATCACCTGTTTTAATTATTTCTACAAAGTGTACGTCAATATAAAAATAATAATTACGTAATAAAATGTATACGCCATCTCTTTAAATTAGAAATATACCCAATTATGAAAACTAAGTCTACTGCTGTACTTATACAACAGTTTTATTCAGTAGATTTGTATTGGAACTTTATTAACTGCTTCTTTTCTAATAATTTCAAGATGTTCTTACAGATTTGAAGGCATTTGAAAGGCGGCTCACGGAAGTTATAGCTTGCTTACAGCCTGCTACTATGAGATGGAGAAGTGAGTTTATATATTCAATGTAATACTATCTATAATAATAATATAAACGAGAATATGTGTCTGTCTGTTACATCTTCATGCCTAAGCCTGATACTTTGAGTCGTAGGAAAGAACATAGGATAGGAGTGATTCTTCAAAAATGATTCTCCGCGTCACTTTCGTGGGAGTTTTTTATTTTCGAGTTATCTTTAAAAAAAATGCTAACACCTTTAAGGTGCTCTAAAGATAATAAATACGATCTTTAAGGCATGTAAATCAGTCCATAAACTACTGAGATAATCAAAGAGCAGCTTCCCATAGACGAATTTAGGTCATAAATAAAGTAAGCTTCTATGAATAAAATATACCTTGTTTTAAAGAGCATTTATTACTGATTCTTAAGAAAAAAAACCGTGATTTTAGAAGGCCAGGTTTTTGAGTTATCATACTTAGAAGTTTTGAAGGTTATGTAATTATTTAGCTCATTATTTAATGCATGTACCATGTTTGATAATGTATTAATTATTAAATATTCAAGAAACTGATCGAGAAATGAAGGTTACAATTGCTAGGTAAAAATAATTAATGAAAACACAAGTTAAGCAACGGGATGTGGATCCCACTTAGATTGGTGATAACTTTATTAATAACTTGAACTTTATGAATAGTGAGATGGAGAAATATGGATGTTGAGGGAAGGTAATATTATGGAGACATCAGTCATCAAAATGTATCACATGCTTTTATAGCTTGAAATTATATCTAATAGAATAATTAATTCATGTTTTCACTTATTGCAATAAACAATTAAGAAAAGTAGTTAGGCGTGCCAGTGCTAGCCAAGGCTTCTTAGTGTACTTTAATATGTCGAAAAAGGATTTTAGGAAGGTTTCTTATGAGGATTTATTAAGTCCAGTGCTGCCCCCATTTAAGTAAAATTATTTGAATTTATCTGGATGCAGTCTTGAATTTATTTTCCTTCAAAATTGCTTCACATTCGTAATAATATGTACTTTACTACAAATAGCAGTGCATAAAATGAATTGTAAGTACTTATACTTATTGAATATCTTATATAATATAAAAATGGATTTTCAAATGTGTTAGTCGCGCTAAAACTCGAAAACGGCTGAACGGATTGGGCTAATTTTAGTCTTAAAATATTCGTAGAAGTCCAGGGAAGGTTTTAAAGTGACAAAAAGTTCACCGGGACAGCTAGTTTCATATGAAATCTACTTATAAATATACAAATAATTGAATAAATTACATTAATCATAATTTATAAGCACTATAAATGTGATTACAAATAGAAAACTTTTTTGATTTTTAATTGGAAAAAATAATTATTTAGTCTGGCAACGTCGGATAACAGAAAATGGCCATTTTGGAAAAGGAAATCACTTTGCCTATTTTTAAATATTATCTTTTTATCCTGGCTTTAGTTAGGTCAATGTAACAAAATCGTTGAAAATCATTTACGAATATATGTTATTCTTTGGTTGCTATGCGTTCCTAAGACACTTTAAAAACTTTTACCTAAAAATCTGCCATCTCTTTGAAATTTTGGTCCCCACGAAAGTTGCGACAAACTCCACGAAAGCTACGATTGAATTTTTTAGGAACAAAATATGGATTGAAATCTTTTTTTCGTTAAAAAATAAAATAAATTATTATATATTTAATCAGTTTTTATTAAGATCAACAATACTAAAGAGCATGGAGCTTTAATTTGTTGCTTAATCTGTCAAGTAACCGGTCCTGAAATGCTGTGATTTTTTCGAGGTTCAGGTGATTTTATTTGAAGTTCGTGAAGATTAAGTGATTTAGGAGGTCATATAATGGGGTTTTCAACTAAATATGGAGATTTAGGACACAAGATCATACTATTTTCTTCAATTCAGTTTGTGGGATATATACGAGGGCTCGCTTCGCTCGCCCTCGTCTGAGTATCGTATCGCATTGCATTTGGATTGAGGATGTAATATCATTTGTTTATGTAAAATACTGATATTCAGGTAAATCGACTAGATTAGAAGCAGATTCGATATATTTGGAGAAAAGATCAGAAGGTAGATTGATGTATAAAGCCACATATGTTTTGTTTTTCAAAAAAAGCTTGTAGAGTGAACAATTACTTCTGGGTACCAAAACCATAGCTGGAAATACTATGTGCCTGAAGTTCCGAACGTTCAAGTGAACGAATTAGCTACAAAACAAAAACAACTTATCTTGTGTATCAAAATATAATATGCATCATAGTGAGATAAGGGGACACTTTTAGAGGGTGCAAATGTTATTTCTAACTCAAAAAATAGTCACCCCTAAAACCCACCCTTATAATTCCAAGTCGATTTTCTTCCACCCCACAGTGATTGAAAATTCTAAAAAAATTCATGCTAGTATATTTATAGATCCTACATACGATGGTAATATTTTCAACTTGCGGACTCACCCCCAAAACTTACCCTTAAAATTCAAAGTCGATTTTCTCCCACACCACAGTGATTGAAAATTCTAAAAAAATTCATGCTAGTATACTTATAGATCCTACATACGATGGTAATGTTTTAAACTTGCGGACTCACCCCTAAAACTTACCCTTAAAATTCAAAGTCGATTTTCTACCATACCACAGTGATTGAAAATTCTAAAAAAATTCATGCTAGTATACTTATAGATCCTACATACGATGGTAATATTTTCAACTTGCGGACTCACCCCTAAAACTTACCCTTAAAATTTAAAGTCGATTTTCTACCACACCACAGTGATTGAAAATTCTAAAAAAATTCATGCTAGTATACTTATAGATCCTACATACGATGGTAATATTTTCAACTTGCGGACTCACCCCTAAAACTTACCCTTAAAATTCAAAGTCCATTTTCCACCATACCACAGTGATTGAAAATTCTAAAAAAATTCATGCTAGTATACTTATAGATCCTACATACGATGGTAATATTTTCAACTTGCGGACTCACCCCTAAAACTTACCCTTAAAATTCAAAGTCGATTTTCTCCCACACCACAGTGATTGAAAATTCTAAAAAAATTCATGCTAATAAACTTATAGATCCTACATACGATGGTAATATTTTCAACTTGCGGACTCACCCCTAAAAATTACCCTTAAAATTCAAAGTCGATTTTCTCCCACAACACAGTGATTAAAAATTCTAAAAAAATTCATGCTAGTATACTTATAGATCCTAAGTAAGGGTAAGTATTTTTAAGTAAAGGTAGACTTTTACATGGAACTGCCCTGTTATCTATTATTGACAAATATTTTTAACTATAAGGCATCTATTATTTAAACTTATATTATTACTTCCAATGAAATAAAATACGAAAAAGATGACTGATAAATGTATACTTACCGAATGACACAGAGATCCATTAGCAATCGATGAAAACGACACACCGTCGATGTTTTCTATATCTTTAATTAGTGTAGGTATTACTTCTGCGAGAGAAACTTTTTTTGCTGTGGGTTATTTTAAATAAATTAAACCAAGTAAAAAACCACAATGTCTCGAAATATCTCAAAGCGTTACGTCACAGATGGTCGAGCTTGAATGTAGTCGTGGAAAGTTCCATAAATTTTGAATTTTAAGGGTAAGTTTTAGGGGTGAGTCCGCAAGTTGAAAATATTACCATGGTATGTAGAATCTATAAGTCTACTAGCATGAATTTTTTTAGAATTTTCAATCACTGTGGTGTGGGAGAAAATCGACTTTGAATTTTAAGGGTAAGTTTTAGGGGTGAGTCCGCAAGTTGAAAATATTACCATCGTATGTAGGATCTTAAAATATACTAGCATGATTTTTTTTAGAATTTTCAATCACTGTGGTGTGGGAGAAAATCGACTTTGAATTTTAAGGGTAATTTTTAGGGGTGAGTCCGCAAGTTGAAAATATTACCATCGTATGTAGGATCTATAAGTATACTAGCATGAATTTTTTTAGAATTTTCAATCACTGTGGTATGGTAGAAAATCGACTTTGAATTTTAAGGGTAAGTTTTAGGGGTGAGTCCGCAAGTTGAAAATATTACCATCGTATGTAGGATCTATAAGTATACTAGCATGAATTTTTTTAGAATTTTCAATCACTGTGGTGTGGGAGAAAATCGACTTTGAATTTTAAGGGTAAGTTTTAGGGGTGAGTCCGCAAGTTGAAAATATTACCATCGTATGTAGGATCTTAAAATATACTAGCATGAATTTTTTTAGAATTTTCAATCACTGTGGTGTGGGAGAAAATCGACTTTGAATTTTAAGGGTAAGTTTTAGGGGTGAGTCCGCAAGTTGAAAATATTACCATCGTATGTAGGATCTTAAAATATACTAGCATGATTTTTTTTAGAATTTTCAATCACTGTGGTGTGGGAGAAAATCGACTTTGAATTTTAAGGGTAATTTTTAGGGGTGAGTCCGCAAGTTGAAAATATTACCATCGTATGTAGGATCTATAAGTATACTAGCATGAATTTTTTTAGAATTTTCAATCACTGTGGTGTGGGAGAAAATCGACTTTGAATTTTAAGGGTAAGTTTTAGGGGTGAGTCCGCAAGTTGAAAATATTACCATCGTATGTAGGATCTATAAATATACTAGCATGAATTTTTTTAGAATTTTCAATCGCTGTGGGGTGGAAGAAAATCGACTTGGAATTATAAGGGTGGGTTTTAGGGGTGACTATTTTTTGAGTTAGAAATAACATTTGCACCCTCTAAAAGTGTCCCCTTATCTCACTATAATGCATATTATATTTTGATACACAAGATAAGTTGTTTTTGTTTTGTAGCTAATTCGTTCACTTGAACGTTCGGAACTTCAGGCACATGAAATACTATACTATTTCCACATTTTGATTATATATATATATATATATATATATATATATATATATATATATATATATTTGCCAATTCACATAGGAAAACGGTGTACAAAACAGCCTACGTAGCTTTCGTAGGTCACTTTCATGGGTGAAAATCCACGAAAATTGTGCCGCGAAAGTTACGAAAATTTTACATTTTTTAGAATTATGATTAAAGTTATAGGTAAATAAACAAACAAAGTACTAGGAAATAATCTCGATCATATACCTTAAACCTTAATTTGATATGAGTATCATAATTATAAATTATTATCATTCAAAACATAATTCAATAACAAAAACAGCGACCACATAATTTTTAAGGAATATCTTATCTTTTCTTTGTTTTGAAGTAACGAGGGTTTGTGTCCACTTTCCCCTGTACTGATGCTGGAAAGGCACTGAGCGTTGGTGCAGCTAAAACGTGTTACCACAAGTCGTCGCGTTTGGAAGATAGGTGCAGTTTTATTACCCGCTCGTGAAACTAGCAAAATCGTGTGACACAGACGTTATGCCTATTAACTTTTTTAACTTAAGGTATAAAATTATTTTATTTTAGGAATTAGGTAGCGCAGTTAATCTAGATTATTTTGATGTATCACACTCTATGCTAATGAATAGAATACAAAAGTTATTAAAGCTTTCCGTAAGCGCGAACAGAGTGTGACACGCGGAGAACACCGATTTTGCCCCCGATTTCGACATTGAATTAACCTTTATACAAAAACTATAAATTATTATAGATGTTTTTTATTGAAATCAGATACTAAAAATAAATGAGGAATAACGTGTGTTTGGTCCTAAGGCTGTATGTTTATTAGGGTAGTAGTAAAGAGCGTGTGACCACATTTTGAAGGGCTTCGGAGAATTACTCATAGTGTTTAATATAAAAAGGTTGGATTTCCATCAATAATTATTGTAATTGGTAAGCAACAAAGTTGCGACAAACATCTAGTAAATTATAAACCCCAGTTTATAAGTCATGAACTGCTAAATAGTCGAGTACAGTGCCTCATAACTAGTGTTGCCAGGTGTCCCGATTTGCGCGGGACGTCCCGATTTTCAAGGGTCTGGGGACGCGTCCCGATTTATACCTAATCGGGACGCCAAATGTCCCGATAAATTAAAAAGTGAAAAAGAAAATCATAAAAAAAAAATTAAGTAGGTAGGTGCGTAGTTTTTAATTTTTTACTCATCACATCACTATTTCAAATTCAAAATGGCATCAGCTTCACGTCACTTCGCATTGCATGAACGAGAGAGGGTAATGTAATGGATAAGAGTGAGAGAGTTGAGACGTGTGTATGCATTGCGAACGTCACTCAATCAATCGGTCAATACTCAATTCGGTCGGTCGGTCATTCGGCAATCTGCATTCTTCCATTTCGTTCACGTTTTGAAGTGCTTTTGTGCCTTTTGTATGTCTTTAGATTAGAATATTATAAAATAGTTAATAAAAAATTTGGACAACGATTAATTATAGGTACTTTACCACCGGGGTTTTTCTTAATTTTCACTAGTACAGCAAGCAAGACTGACTACTTGTTTTAGAATAAAGACATATGTGATATAGATAATATAAAACTAAACTTGCACTATTAATATAGAATGCAATAAATTAAACCCTAATTTAAAAACACCTTGTTTTTTTGTTTGTCCCGATCTGCAACCCTAAATCCTGATTTTCTTGACCTCATGTACCGACTGAAAACAAATCGGACCTGGCAACACTACTCATAACCCACATTATTATTTACACCAATGTTATTATTTTCAGTTCTGCTAGCCGTGGTGTCTGTATGTACTGCTATAGCGGCTTGGCACTGGCTGACTGATCCTCTGACACCGGTTATATCACTGACCCAATCTCTGTGGAACCACCCTTTCTTTGCCTTCACATCAACTTTTCTCGGTATGTAGTGAATTTGTTTATAAGTAATAATCAAAAGATTAAACTACCATATTATGGGTTAAT
This sequence comes from Aricia agestis, assembly GCF_905147365.1. NCBI lineage: Eukaryota > Metazoa > Arthropoda > Insecta > Lepidoptera > Lycaenidae > Aricia > Aricia agestis. The sequence continues at coordinate 17,064,302 of NC_056428.1, read as the reverse complement.
AGCAATTTATCAACCTCATTAGTTCAAATTAGATTGGTTCTTTATATGATTCAACATAATAACTAGTAAGAATCCATACATTATATTCTTTTTGGCTTTTGGTAGTTGGGAAGTAAATAAGGAAGGAAATGTAAATGGAAAGAACAGTGTAAATTGTCAACTTATATACTCGTATAATTATGCCTAATGAAGTTTTTTTTCATTTTACTAAACTGTTTTTCTAAAAGTGCGTTAAGTATTTATTATTTTTTTCTATACTGATGGACTTTTCTTTTTCAGTGTTGTTGTTCATGATGGGTGTGCACAGGAAGGTCATAGCACCAAGTATCATAACGGCTCGCACACGCTCAGTCCTTAACGATTTCAATATGTCTTGTGACGAGACTGGTAAACTTATTCTGAAACCTCGACCAGCGAATACGTAAACTGAATCCATACTTTCTTTGTGTAAATATAATTTAAGTTTTCTAGAAGGTAGGTAAACAATTTTGATTAAACAAATAAAACTTTACTCGAGAGATTTGAAGTTTTATTATTAATAACTTTGGTTTTTATTATATATACAATAAATAAATGAATATTAAGACCGGGCTGCCAAAAATGTCAAAGCACACTAGCCCCGCCCATACACCTCGCTATCCTCCAATCATGATAATATAATGATTCCATGAATCGTGCCCGCATAAATTGTACCTTGCGCCGCAGCTAATAGTGAACCATATCGCGTAACAACGGTTCCTGAATTACAGCACGAAAGTAAAGGTCGTAAGTCCCAAAAATGTTTTTGATGATTACTTAAAATTAAATACATACTTACTTTAAGAGGATTCCACACCGCCATTTTTTCCATACAAACGTTGTCCCCTGTTTCCTCCCTGGATAATGCTAGTAGAGTTATAATTTTTTTCCTGAATATCTACGGCCACTAATACAATGTCCCTATGTTTTCTTTTTTTTCATAATTTAATTATTAAATAAGATATGAACGTTCAAAAACCCAAAAAAATGGCCAGATTTTCCACTGTGTTCAAACGTCCAGAAAACAGATTTGGATAGATTATACAAAAAAAGCAAAACATAGGAACACAGCTCAAGCCTTTTTTTAATCTTTAATGAAAAAAGTACTTAAATCGGTTAAGTTTTGGAGAAGGAATCAGGGGACAACGAATCGTTGATTTTCTGGATTTTCTGCAGTTGTCTCTATCGCGTTCTGCGGTATAGGCTTGAGGTAAGGGAGACAGCTATAGATATTACACGTACTTTTTTTTCATTTCTCTAGCCGCTGTGGTATCCTCTTAATATTTCCTTTAGCCATCATTTTATAAAGTGTGTGATTGTAGTAGTACAAGTTATTGATAGTAACTCAATAAGTGTAACAGATATTTGTTGAAAAGCCCAGAAATATTCATAATTCGAAAAATATAACTATTGAGTCATAATAAGTGAATCGTGTCTTCCGTTAGGCTAATATCAGATAAATATACAATGATTAAATAAATCTCAATTTAATTTAAGTCAATCGTCTTCCGGGATCGTAATGTACTTATTAGAAACACAGCAAAATTTGGCAGCCCGCTCTTAAGTCTTAAGTTTCTAATGCAGGCTGTACACTCGCGGCGCGAAAGCCCGCGAAGGCCGCGAACCGCGAGTGTGGAGGGTTTCGCAGCTTCGTGTTTGCGCTTCGCGGCTTCGTATTTATACACATCGTGTAACTTACGGCGCGTAGCATCCGTGAGTCGCGGCCGCAATTCGCGCCGCGAGTGTAGAGCCCGCATAACATACTAAACACAATTGACAAAGAATAGACAAGATTCAAAAAGATAGATTACAAAATTATTATTTAGGTTGTGCTTAAGCTTATGTTATAAAACTTTATTACACAAAAAAAAATACAAATTCAAAATTTTTTAAAGTTATTTGAATAGGTTTCCTTTCACTGGATTTTAAATCAATAGTAGCCCAGACAAAGTGACTTAAATATAATAATTATTATTTTCAAATTGCACTAGCTATTTCATTCAACATAAATACAGATAAACAGACAAATTTAACAAAGTATAAATTATTGTAGTGTGTTCAACTTATTATTATAGAATATTACTGCTAAAAGTATGTAGTAAGAAAAAAGAGTAACGCCCCAACTCTGACCGTTAAGGATTACTTAAGTAGATAATACCGGTTTTAACATACATTCCAGTCAGTACATATTTCATGTCAACGTTTTTGATCATTAACATTTTAAGTAATCGTTAAATGTCTCTAAGTGCGGACTTAGTATTTCAACAGTCAAAGTCAGAAGAAGTACACAACTGATAAGATATTTCAATTTTTTCTTCATTACTTTTCAACATTTCAATACTATTCATAATTGAACAATTAATTTATTTAATGTAACAAACATTCAACTGGGCAGTGGTTTTGATAAATTTTATTTCAACAAGAAAAATGTATAAAATCGTTTGTAAACAATGTCTGTGTTCTTATAATAATGTTACTGTACTACCTGTGCAATATACATTTCACTAAAAGCATATTACCTACTGAACATAACAAGGTTTTGGTTAAATTAGACATTAATTTATAAAATGTTTAAATTCTTGTTAATAACAATATTTTAAATACAATTTTGAACAAATACAAGTTTCGAGCTATAGAAATCTTTACATTAGTGTTTGTAAAAGTTTTGTATACTTACAGCTGAATTTCTTTGAAGTATTCTTGCCTATAGTCATAACAATTTTCTATATCTACAACGTATTTGTGCTAGTGATCAATGCTAAAGTTGACTATCATAAGTAGATTTAACTTAAAATTCTAGTAAATATCATGCTATCTATACTTCTTTACGGAATCTACTGACATAGTCCATCAAAAGCATGTATGAAGAGAGTGTGCTTCAATTAGATAAGGGAGCATACCCATACTACGTATGACCCATTTAGGGGGGGAGGGGGGTCTTCAAAATACTACGCTCGGTCACGAGAGGGGGGGAGGGGGTCTAGAGTTTTGTCACGTAGTCAATTTCGCCGAGAGAAACATCATACGAAAAATTTTTTTCTCGTCTCACAGTAACACTGGCATTTATTATGATTATTTATAGCCAACAGCCATTAAAAAAACAGGCACTGTTGTCATTTATCAGGCATTTTGAAGTTTGGTGAAGCTGTCAAGCTTGGTGATCATATTTACGGCCATTCCCAATATTTAATCTATCTCTGGTTTTGCCCTACTAGAGATAGGAATAACTCACATTAGACATTAGAGACAAATATTTTATGTCAATTGTGAGCTATTCCTATCTCTAGTAGGGCAAAACCAGAGATAGATCAAATATTGGGAACGGCCGTTACTATATATTTTAGTGTTCGATTACAATTTGAACCTACTATTTTAGTCATGACTGTATGACTAAAATAGTAGGTACTATCGAGGAAATTGATTCCTAAGTAGTTGACAGACCAACGTCATGTATTCGGATCATGTCAATTCAATGTTAATTGTGATCTGTCGGTTGGGTTTAAAAATTGTCAAAAAATCTTAAAAAGTAGGTCACGTAGTATGGGTATGCTCCCTAACCTGTCTCGCTCGCATGATTGCTACATAATGAGGTAGACTATGTCGATAGACTGTAGAAGGTAACATTGCCTCAAAAATATCTTATCCATTAACAAAAATGTATTAAATATTGCGCTTACACATAATTTAGCCTCAAATATTCAGCAAAAATAAGCATCTTTGACACCATCTAGTACATTAATGCGATACTAAAGTACAGTCATGGGACACGTATATATTCGTACATTGAACATTTACTTTCTGTCTCTCACGCACGAAAAAGTTAACTCGTTTAAGCGTGACTACTATTGTTTACTTGTGGGAAGCAATATGTAGGTATGTTAAAAAGAAATGGGATGTACGAATTTCGACGCGCTCAGCGACTGGACTATACAACATCTAATTATGACTTAAGCTACAAGGAACCAACTGTTTTGCAGTACAGAAATATTGCGAAAAGGAAGACTTATTTTAAGGATACTTTTGTGTTCATACCCAAGACAGCGACTATTTTTATTACGTAAGTATATAATATATAGGTATCTAATAAGGTTTTATCAAATCAAATTAAATTAAAATTAATTTATTTTAATGTTATTCTAATTCCATTAAAATTCGCTAAAGCAATATATTGTGCTAGGTTCCTAGTTTTTTGTTTTTAGACAAAGGCCAAAAATCTTATTATTCCAAAAAATGCATGCAAAACTGAAAACACTAATGATTAATTCAATGAAAAAAATGCATGCCTGTCTAAATATTCAATATTTTAAATGCATTTTTGAGCTAATTTCTTAATTTTTAGAGTAAAAACTTAAATAGTACACTACATTTTTTTGGTTAAAAATCGTTTGTAAAAAACACCTAGGCAGTGGTTTATTGTATTTTTAGTTATCAAAGGCATTTTTGTATCTTCCCGTTTTATAGACGAATATATAATTTTAGATAATTCTTGTATGTAATTTTAACTGACATATGAATTTGTTAACATGATTTTCAGTCTTCTGGATGTGAGAAGTAACAAAAAATCCTTTAACTTAAATAAAATTTACAAGCTAAATAAAGTATACTCGAAAGTTGTTAGTAATTTGTTCCAATATGTATGTGACTATACCTTAACTTTTACACAGTTTTAAATATAGAATAGTTAATACTTATTTGACATATCGGTCAACGTACATGTTTCATCTACAGCCAACTTCATACTGCATTTTGGCGGGAATATAACACTGCAGCAGTCGACCAACAGCAATATCTTAGTTAATATAATTTCACTGGGTAGTTAAGAGTCCGTATTCGAAATTTTGCCGAAATTTTGAAGAAAACGACAGAAATAATCTATATAGATAAAATTCTATCCAATTCGAAAAAAAAGGAAAAAAAAAACAAATTGTGCCAAAAAACACGATTCAAAACGACCTAAATCTCACATTTAAGGCTAATGTGAGATTTAGGTTGTTTTGAATCGTGTTTTTGGCACAATTTGCTTTTCTTTTTTTTTCTTTTTTCTCGAATTGGATAGAATTTTATCTATAGATTATTTCTGTCGTTTTCTTTTTATGAATTACAGCTCCAAGTTGCCGAAATTAACAGCAATTCTTTGCCCATTTTCTTTAAAATTTTGCCGAGTTACATATTTTTTACTCAACTATTTCATATTAAAGTGGTAAAAAGTAATTCCAACATTGTATAGACGACTTTCTCAACAGTACATTGTATTTTTTTCATACCGTTAAGACGTCAATACAATCCATAAACAGGTGATATTCTAAACCTTTTACAGCAAAAATCACAAAACTGTCGCGGGTTTGAGTTGGATTATTTAAAAATACTTAAAAAAAAACAAAAATCTAGCTCCAACATTAGATTATAATTGAAATGATCTTACATGTTGTGCATTAAAACTTATAGAAATACTGTATTTTAACTGTTAAGTCACGTCTGTTAGTCAGCGAAATCGGCAAAATTTCGTATACGGACTCTTAAAATACTCGATCTATTTAATATATTTTAAAAATTTCAAGGCATTTCTTAGTATTACTATTACTGTTCATAAACTCTACTGTTCATAAACTCTAGGCGCCTGTACCTCAATTTATTGTATATACAGGCTACACCTTGCACTCTGTGGGAAAAGGGATTGTTTTCTCGTACCTAGCTTTAGAAGCGTGTAATGAAATTATATCGGTGACAACCTATAGGTATGGTAAAATATTTGCGATAAAATTTATGAATAATCACATAATATATTACAACGATAATAAATACGATAGTAATTAGGGGTGTGTGCCAAAGTTTCAAATCAAGTGTCTAGTCTGAAATTAGCTATGTATTGTGCTCTTGACGTTTTAAGGAACTTTGTGTCAGATAAGCTGCTAACTTCAGACTACACTCGACGTGTAAAAGATCCCGCACACAGGCGCGTTATTATCGGTCGATGATAACGCATGCGGTAATGTGTCCCGATTCTTTGCACACAGGCTCTGTGTTTTTATCGCCCGATATTTCTTACGAGAGAGCGCCGCGCCGCGACTGCACTATTATGACCATCTCTCTCAGGTATGCAAGAAAATTGCGTTATTTTCGAAACAGTGTGTAACTAACTACATGACCATCCTAACACAAAATGTACTGAAAACAGATATCGCAATAACGCATGCGTTATTATCGACCGATAATAACGCTCCTGTGTGCGGCGGGAGCCTTGAGTGACGAAAATGATAAAAACTACTTATAGATTACATAAGCTAACATATATAGGTAATGCAGATTTGACTAAGCCACGAAGTTTAAATTATCACACGGAAAATATTATAGTTAAAACATGAATCGAATATATAGGGTGCAATTAAACCTTCCGGGGACTCTTAGAAGAGTCCATTTACCTATTTAAAAATTTGGCCGGAAGGTTTAATTGCATCTTGTATAATATTGTGCTTAAATTACATTGTGAATTGTCATGTAAAAATTATTGAAACAAAATTTTGGCTAATAGGTGTGGGGTTTATAAAAATGTTGCAGCTAACTTCATTGACATGCGCCAAAATGTACTTGTTGCCCTCAATCTTTACATGACGATTTTAACTTATATACTTAATATAATCATAAACACACATGGTGGCAAATTATTGTGACAATAAAATACGATGACAAAATGACCGTAACGGTAAGTTCACACCGCAACGAGGCGACTTTCGACAAAAAATCAATACAAAATCGAAATGTCAAGTAGCTTGATGCCGCTTGAAATTCCTTGTATCGCCTTAAAGAGGCCCATTCACGGCAGGACTGCCGTGAATGAGCCTCTTTACGCGCCTCATCTTAGGTATAAACCCACCCATAGATATTATATTATATGAAGCAACACATCCATAGACAATATACACGGCGAAACCATAGACAATGAAGCAGAATCCCCGTCTATTCCCCACAGCAACATGCAAGGCTGGAATGGTGTCCTCACGCCGCTAGCAGCGTCTTTATATTTTTCGGGGTGGACTGGCTGTTCAGGTGTTTGGTGGTGTACCTTAGGGCGTTGAGGAGGGACTCGGCCTGCGGCGGCGGCTGCTGCTGGAGGAACTTGACGCAGCCTTTCACGTCAACCGACGAGGAGCGGCAGAAGGCGCCGGAGGGGTGGACCCAGTCGTACAGGATTATCAGGCCCACCATCACGCGGAGGACCAGCAGTGACGTCTCCTCGCGACTGAATTGCGCGACGAGTTTCCTGGAACATGCGAAAAGGCAATTTAGTACTTAACTAATTGTAGTGTAGGAAAAAAGTAAAGTTTACAGCAGGTAAAGTCCGGTCGCAGAGTACAAAGAAAGTACGTTGATATACACACATGAAATAGTCGAGAGAAAAGAAACAACCAATATTCCTAAATTATTATTGATGTGTGTATTTGCGATGGATCAGTGTACGACTTCTTTCTTCAAACTATACCAGCTGACAATCTTTAACAATAATAAGATGCGATATTTTTATTTTTGTGTTTATTTTAAAGAACTCCATGTAGAATAGACCACAAGTATATTAAAAAAAATAAAACACTGGAATTTACTGCAAAAATGCGGTTTAAAATTGTCAATTTAAATTTTGGCGCCAGAACGGATCTATACCGGATTGATATTGATGAAAATTTGAGCGTCTAACCGGCGACTTACAGTACCTACTTCCAACTGGGATAGTAGCACCGTATTATACTTTTACTGCGCTATAAAACTCTGTACTGTTACTACTACCGGCACATATGCGAATTTGGAACACTTTCAAAGAAAATAATTAAAACTGCCACATCTGTCTGAACTGAAATATTTTTATTAATGGAAATAAAGTGTACATATTGTATGTGTTACAATTATGAGTTTATTAGTTTTATCAAATTTTTTATACGATATCTACAAAAATAACTCTCGAATATGTATAAGAAAATCTTAGTATGGAGTTGATTTCCCTACGGCCTAAGCACTTAATTTGAATGAAATATGTTTCTTTATTATGCTAAATGCTTGTACACGTCGATTGTAGAATGTCGTATACACTATTAATTATTATTATTGTATTCATAATATTATAATCTTTTCTCTTCGATAGTCAATGGTATTTGCGGTTCACCACCACGGCACCTTGTTGCTATATTAAACAAGGTCGAATGTGATAGGTACACCGGTCGGCGACCATAATTATTATGTATACTATATTAATAATATTATAAACTAGCGGCCCGCCCCGGCGTCGCACGGGTATAACATATATAGCCACTGAAAAACGATTACAATCGATAGCCTATTATCCTTTACGTGGTCTACTTATTATCTGTGCCAAATAACATAAAAATTGCTCCAGTAGTTCGCGAGATAAGCTCTTTCAAATAATTTCCCCCGTTTTTTTACATTCTCCTTAGCGTGATAAAATATAGCCTATAGGCTATAGCCTTCCTCAGTAAATGGGCTATCTAACACTGAAAGATTTTTTCAAATCGGACCAGTAATTCCTGAGATTAGCGTGTTCAAATTAGCCCTTTCAAATACTTTTCCGTTTTTTCCATATTTTCCTCTATTTCTTCGCTCCAATTAGTCTTAATGTGATAAAATATAGCCTATAGCCTTCCTCGATAAATCGGCTATCTAACACTGAAAGAATCATCAAAATCCGTTGAGTAGTTTTAAAGATTAAAGGGAACAAAGGGACATATCATTTAGTTCATGATATCGATAAACTATAGCTCAAGTAATGAGAATCCGTAAACACACGTAAAAAGCTATGCAATTTTTGTAGCCAAATTATTAACTGATGTGACATTTTTAGACGTATGTGAAGCTAGCATGACAAAGTTAGCAAAATAACTCGGGATTGCGTTATTAATTAGGTGCTATCGACGGTACAGACAGATCACTTTAACAACTTGCTCAATATTGACCCACTCGCCCACATCAGCTCAATGTCTGCATTGTCCACGATTAATGAGTTGGATAGCCCGCTGACGCTGCAGGAGGTCGTCGTTGCTGTACAGCAACAAAAGAACAACAAAGCGGTCGGCGTTGACCATGTACTTGGGGAATTGTTGAAGTATGGTGGCTCAGAATTGCATCAAGTCATTTTCAAACTTTTCGCTCAACTATGGACTGAAGAACGTGTGCCCGATGACTTTAAAGTCTCTTGTATTTGCCCACTTTACAAGAACAAAGGCGACAGAGCTGAATGCAATTCTTATAGAGGTATTTCCCTGTTAACTGCCCCGGGGAAGGTTTTTGCTCGAGTCCTACTAAACCGCTTGATACCCTTGTCTGAAGACATTTTGCCCGAGACCCACTATGGCTTCCGGCCTAATCGGGGCACATGTGAGGCTATTTTCTCTATCCGCCAACTTCAATAGAAAAGCCGAGAACAAGGTCAACCACTTTTACTATGTTTCGTTGACTTAGAAAAAGCCTTTAATAGTGTGCCTCGAGAAGCTTTATGGATGGTACAATCGAAACTTGGATGCACGGATAAGTTTGTTAGAATGATCCGACTCCTGCATAATGGTATGCGTTGATGTGTCAATGTACACGGCGAGCAATCAGAGTTCTTTCCGTTGAGCTGCGGCGTTAAGCAAGGCTGCGTGCTCGCACCAACTCTGTTCGCTTTGTACTTTGCTGTAGTAGTTCGAGAGGCCCTGCAGACTTTATCCGAGGGAATTCGTATTCGGTATCGTATCGACGGCGGCGGAGTCTTCAACCTAGCCAGGCTTAAAGCTCACACCAAAGTGTCTCACATGATCATCACCGAGATGATGTATACAGACGATTTGTGTTTTGTGGCGGAATCCTCGGAGGGTCTACAAAGACTTATGGAGAGTCTCAATGAGTCATGTCGAAGATTTGGCCTAAAAATCAGTGTAAAGAAAACTGAGGTAATGGCTCTGGATACACTGCGTAGACCTTCGCTCGACATCAAACTCGGTAACGACTCACTTAAACTTGTGGACAAGTTCAAATATCTAGGCAGCACTATATCATCTAAGTGCCTCCTTGATGACAAGGTCAACAGCAGAATTGGAGTAGCTGCAACAGCATTTGGCAAGCTTCGTCTCAAGGTGTTCTGCTCACACGACATAAAGCTCACTACGAAGGTGGCTGTATACATGGCAGTCGTTCTGCCCAATGTGCTGTATGCATCTGAAACGTGGGTCCTATACCGCAAGCATATCCGCACATTAGATAAATTCCATCTAATATGCCTACGCGACATTATGAACATCCATTGGTCCCAACGTGTTCGAAACACGGAAGTTCTACGACGAGCTAATGTCAGCGGTATAGAGGCATATCTAATGAAACGGCAATGGGCATTGTCCAAAAAAAATCACATGTACTTTTTATATTTTTTTTCGTTAAAATAATGTATTTTAAGAATATAAATTACATAATTTTGAAATTCATTGGCTAGTGTTTTCTCAATAAATTTTTAAAGTTTCGCTCTGACGTCATCATCGGCGGCCAATAATTGACCTCTGCAGTATGTTTTTTCCTTTCAATCTTATTTATAATGGCTGGTTCGTCAAATGCAAGTTCACATTATGTGAAAGCTGATACGAGAAGCTTACCAAAAGTTCGAAACGTAATGTTGGTCGAATTTATTGCTAACTTAACGCCATTGAAGGTCAAACAAAGGTTAAACATATTTGTTCAAAAATATAAGTAACTAATGGGTATTTTTTTCGTCTATATACAGAAAAACGATCACTGGCCTTATTCCTCGAAATGTTTTTGTAAAAAGCAAAATTTAAAAAAAAAAATGGACAATCCCCATTGAAGTGGTGCGGCCATCTCTCTCGGATGCCTAACACTGCTGTGGCCAAGCGCGTCTTTTATTCTGAACTTAGTAATGGCAAGCGAAAACAAGGCGGCCAATTACAGCGGTACAAAGACGTGCTCATGCGCCACATGAAGAAGTGTGACTTAGATCCGTCACAATGGGAGACAATGGCTGCGGACCGATCACTATGGAAGCGGACCGTGAGCACTAAGGTGTCAGAGTATGAGAAAGTGCGTGTGGCCGAGCTAGATGCTAAACGCGACGCGCTCAAGGCTCGACCACCTGTAACCATACACTATCATTATGTAGGAGGGGTACTGACTTGCGCTCAATGTTCTCGCACATTTAGTGCAAAAATCGGTTACGTCAGTCACCTGCGAGCACACGAACGACGCTTGCAATAGCCGTAGACCTAAAGGTCAGGATAGATAGATAGATTAAATTGACATATAGTTGGGGAGGGGAAGAGGGGATTTCGGGAGTAGCTCCAGCGTGTCAAATTAAGCTTGTAGAGGCTTCCGACATGTGTCTAATTATTATTGTATAGAAATTAGATTTATCATGTAGTGGGTTAATTTTTTTTCTTACATTGATATGTCATCGGATCTGTCAGATTAAGATACTGGATGTTTAGTATACATCAAAGAATCTTCCATATAAAGCTTTGATGATTCAAAGGTTTGGTAAGCCTGTAGGTACATTTTAAAATATAAAAAAGTAAAGCTTCATATTTTTATTTTGCACCAAAACTAAATGATTTAGTCCTTGCTGTCTAAAATATATTTATAACTGACTTAAATAAGCAATTTTCTAAACATTTTTTTTTTTCAAAACTTTAAAATGGCTGCAGTTTCTGAAGCCACCACTAAAATTAAAAACTCTCTTATTATTTTTTAATCAGTTTATCTAATGTACAAAACCTACTAAGTCTCCATGACGCTCGAGTGACTACAAAAATAGCACCCTCCCCTCCTCTACTAATAGGCTTTCGATAATATTATGAAGTTGAGGTTCGACGCGTGTAATGTCAATTCCATAAATTTTGATCGGCGACTCTACAGGGTGCAATTAAACCTACCTGCCAAATTTTTTTTGGGGCTTATGTTTCATTAGGTGAGTCCATTCAACCAAAATAGGGTGTTAATTTTTTTACAATAATATATTTTATCCCAAAAAAATTCGATGCACAATGGTCACTTCATAAGTTAATAATAATTACGATATTGCGACCGAGCTAGTACATCGCGCCGCACAGATATCCAGTCGAGACCGGTTATGCGTAGGGGTAAAGCGGGGGTGACGCGCGGGGTGGGAGGCGGGAGGCCCGCCGCCCGCCGGTCGCCGGCGACCGTTTAGTACCACGCGCGGAGTTGTATAGCTAACACGTAATTATTTTGTTTGTCACGGCCCCCCGCCCCCCGCGCTTTAATTAGTGTCTGTTACAATGTACCCTAACCACGATCGGGTGTTATTAAATGTGGAGGCATAGGTGGAGGCTACATTTTGAGTGGCGAAAGTTTACGCGAAACCCAGAGACTGTACGAGCAAGAAAGCGTTCCTTGTCTTCGTAACAGCTGATTGATGATTCTCGAATGCAGCAGCTGTACCCTGAATCTGAATCGCGAGACAATCAAAGACTCGGATTATGGACAGTTCGCACTTCGCAACACCTGCACACGCCTAGCCAGCCTCGAAGACATGTGTCTGACGAGGTTAAAAGTGACAAAGTTGTGCTTAACAAACTTTTAAAGTCTTGACAATGTGCAAAACGCGCTAGACTCTGCTTAGAGCAAAACGGATTGCAGTTTGAACTCGTTTGAACTATGCTAAGTGTAGACAAAATGGAAGTAAATAAGATTTAGAGGTGGGTTGTTTTGATTTTTATTTTTTAATTAGTTGTACTGTGTACATAAGTTAATTGAATTTTTTAAATACGCCTAAATGCAAAGGATGTGGTTTAGATTTATTATAAATTTCTAAAGTGCTTATTTTTCGTACTTAAAAAGTTGTAATTTTCGATTCTTTTGATGTGTGTCAATTAATTTTATTCTAAACATACCTGTCTATGTCCTTTACATTTGACGGTCCTAAGTTCGTCAAAGTATGAAGGGAAAATTCGCAACTTATGATAATAACAAGAATGCAGTGACGGATTAGCCCTTAATCAAATTAAGCAATTGCCTAGGGCATCACGTCTGAAGGGGCACCAAAAGAGTAAAGGTTCAAAGACCGATTCTAGTTGAGATACGGATAGGAGGGCCCACAGGCATGGATTGCTTAGGGCATCAAGTAGTCTTAATCCGTCACTGCAAGAATATCAATGGAAGGGCGGGGCGGGGCCGGGCCGCGCATGTGTCCATATTTTGTGGTGTTTGGTAGAATAACTTTCGGAGGCTATTTCTCAAAATTTTAGTACTGAGTGATTATGAAAGAAGAAATACGTGTATTTTTATTTTTAACAAGGATCAATATATCCAAATTTGGCAGGAAGGTTAAATTGCACCCTGTATAAAGAAGCGATAAAGAAAAAGTCTTGGCTAGGGGCTCAGAAATTCTATCTTGTTTCCACGGAGCTAATACAGAGAGGAGGTGTGGTAATCAAAGGGGTTTGGGTAATATTGGCGTCATTTTCTAATTTCGCGGCCACTCCACAAACCGGCATATTATGAAAGAACATATCAAGGGGAGTAAACTTTTTTATGGGGGACATATAGCTAAACTATATCGGAGCCGAGATATTAGGCATTTTAAGTTCGTATTTTCAATTAAAAGTAAATTCAATCATAACATGAATACTCAGAAAATTAAATTAAAAATGGCATTATTTATTAGCTTAAAGCCTTCTTTGATATATGGGCTATCCAACACAAAAATATTTTTTCAAATCGAATGAGCAGTTCCTGAGATTAGCTCTTTCAAACACACAAACACTTCAGCTTCATAATATTAGTATACAAGGTATAACAAAACTAAGTGATTATACTTTAGGGTGTGTACTGTGTATGAGTCTCGTGTATAGAGTTTAGTGTAAAAGTAGTAGCGCTGAAAGAGAACATTTTTTTTTTACTTTTGTATGGGGAAACTGTTTACGCCAGGGCACTTGCCCATGCAAATCACAAAAAAAAATGTCTTTCAGCGCTGCACATAATATAATAGACTCTAACTAAAGTTTTTTTTTATATAAAATGAGGGGGCACACGAGCAAACGGGTCACCTGATGGAAAGCAACTACCGTCGCCCATGGACACCCGCAACATCAGAAGAGCTGCTGCAGGTGCGTTGCCGGCCTTTTAAGAGGGAATACGCTCTCTTCTTGAAGGTTTGCAGGTCGTATAGGTCCGGAAATGCTGGTGACAGTTCGTTCCAGAGTTTTACAGTGCGCGGCAGAAAGTTACGCGAGAAACGCACCGTGGAAGACTGCCACTCATCAAGGTAATAGAGGATGGTATATTTTTCGCGTGGGACGATGGCGAAAAGTTGCAGGTGGTATGATTTCGAACAATTCCTCAGAGCACTCCCCGTGATACAACCGATAGAGGATGTAGAGTGAAGCTACATCTCGGCGTAATTCCAAGGGGTCCAAGCTGTTTGAAACATTATGACCGTAAACAATTCGAGCGACCCTTCGTTGGATACGATCCAGAGAGAACGGTTGGTATTTAGGCGCCCCTGCCCAGAGATGAGAACAATATTCCATATGAGGCCGAACCTGCGCCTTGTAAAGTTGTAGGCGTTGGTCCGGACTGAAGTAGTGTCTCGCTCTGTTAAGAACACCAAGCTTCTTCGAGGCTAACTTGGCCTTACCCTCTAGATGATATCGGATCTGGACTTCACTCGATATGCTAACGCCAAGTATTTCAATGCTAGAAGAGATGGTTAAAGATGTGCCCTCAAAACGAGGATATACGACCATAGGCGACTTTTTAGCGGTGAACGCGCAGACTTGTGTCTTGACGGGGTTGAATTGGACTAAGTTACGTCTGCCCCATTCAGAGACTTTCTCCAATGAATTCTCTATTATAGACACAAGTTCGTTTCGACTTTCAATTATATTTATCCGAGAAATATTGGGGGAGCCGGTATAAACAGCATCTATTATCTGCAAAGCAATGATTTATAAGACAACAGAGGATGTCTCTAGCATTGTAGATCTAATTCAAAATAGTAAACTTAGTTCACTTACGCTGGTGCATCAAAATATACAAGGAATGTCAAATAAGGAACTAGAAATTGATTTATTTTTAAATAACAATAATGTAGATATTTTATGTATTACTGAACATTGGTTCAAGAAAAATGAAATAATGTTAAATTATAGTATGCACCAGCTGGCAAGTTCTTTCTGCAGAGAAAAAGCCATAAGAGGTGGTTCACTCATACAATTAACAAGAATTTAAAATATAAAGAACGTAAGGACTTAGTGAGCCTCTCTACAGAACGAACAACTGAAATAGCCTGCGTAGAGGTGGGAAACTTTATTATTATATGTGTATACAGGCCTCCACTAGGATTATATGATATATTTGAAAAGGACATGGAGATTTTATTAACAAAAATAAGTGCATCTAACAAACACATTTTACTTTGTGGTGATTTTAATATAAATATTTTAGACAATAATTCAACCACTGTTAGATTCACTTCTTTGTTAAGATCATATAATTTGACAAATTTGTTTTATGAACCCACAAGGATCAGTGGCAACTCTGCTACATGCATTGATAATATTTTTACCAATATAGACTCCTTTAAGAAAGAAGTCTTAAACATACTAAGCTCTGATCACTGTGGACAACGAGCTATTTTCCCCATGAACAAGAATTTCAAAAAAGTATGTAAAAACAAAAGTACTTGTATTCCAATTAATGATAAACGTATTGAGAAGTTTAGGGGTGAAATTATATCTAAGATTGGAAATTTAGAATATCATAGTAGTCCAGATATGACATTTGGTAATCTTTTCAAATTAATTAAAAACCATTTTGATACTACCTTCACCTCTAAGACAGTTGGAAAAAACAATAAGAGTAAATTTAGTGAATGGGCTACACCAGGTATTATGAAAAGCAGATTAAAACTGTATGACCTTTATAATGAAAGGACTATAAATCAAAGTGAACACTTTATAAACTATGTAAGATTATATTCAAAAATATTTAAACAAGTCTGCAGGGCTGCCAAATCTATTCACATTAGAAATAAAATTAAGAATTCAAAAAATAAAGTAAAGACAACGTGGCAAATAATAGCAAGTGAAACTGGAAGAGTCGCCAGTCACAACTCAGATTTTAAATTAAATATAGATAACAAAAATATAACTTCCGACAATGATGTTGCGACTGCTTTTGAGAAATTTTTCGCTGACATTCCAGTTTCAATTACAAGTAACCTAAAGGACTCTCCTGATGATGCTATATTGTTACTTAAAGAAAATGTAAATGAATGTGATATCGACTTTAGATTTAAAGAAGTAGGTCCTGAAGACATTTTAAAAACTTTCAATTTACTAAATATTAAGAACACTACTGATTTGTGGGGCCTATCAATGAAAGTTATTAAATCTATAATCGATGTTATCGCGCCCTACTTAGCGACTATATTTAATGATTGTATAAAAAGTGGCGTATTTCCTGATCTAATGAAACACAGTAAAGTTTTACCTCTTTTTAAATCTGGTAGTAAGTTGGACCCGTCTAATTTCCGACCTATATCTATTTTACCGACATTGAGTAAAATTTATGAAAAGATAATACTGAATCAATTACTAACGCACTTTAATATAAATAATATTTTACATAATAAACAATTTGGATTTACAAAGGGACGATCTACTACAGACGCAGGCGTTGAATTGATCAGTAGTATTTTTAATGCCTGGGAGACGTCGCAGGATGCTCTAGGAGTTCTTTGCGATCTCTCAAAGGCCTTTGATTGCGTGCAACACAAAACATTGGTCAGGAAACTCTGTCACTATGGCATAAAAGGCACAGCACTCGCCCTCCTAAAATCGTACTTGTCAAATAGAACTCAGAGGGTTGAGATAAATGGTAAAAAATCTGCTGGTGCAAAAATTGAAATGGGGGTCCCACAGGGGTCTATATTAGGACCCTTCCTGTTTCTTATTTATATAAATGACCTGCCATTCTTAATTAAAGATAAACATGGGATAGTATTATTTGCTGATGATACATCTCTTACATTCAATATCAAACGGCTTAATGCGTGTTATGACGAAGTAAATAATGCTCTCTCAAAGATTGTACATTGGTTTAGTGTTAATAATCTTTTACTTAATAGTAAAAAAACAAAATGTATTAAATTCAAATTGCCCAATGTAAGGCAAACGGAAACCAATGTGCTTTTAAATGGTGATGTTATGGAGCTAGTGGATACAGCTGTATTTTTAGGTATTACACTAGACTCCAAGCTTCAGTGGGGCCCTCATATTGCTGGGTTGGCCGACAGACTCAGTTCAGCAGCATATGCAGTAAGTAAGATTAGACAATTTTCAGATGAAACAACAGCACGTCTAGTGTATTTTAGTTACTTTCATAGTATTATGTCCTACGGCATTTTGCTGTGGGGCAATGCTGCAGATATAAATACAATTTTTGTGCTGCAGAAGCGAGCTGTGCGGGCAATCTACAAGTTGGCCCGTAATACTTCACTTAGAGAAAAATTTAAGGAAACTGGAATCTTAACTGTTGCTTCTCAATATGTCCTATCAAATGTATTATATGTTAAAAAGAATATATATCAATTCACGAAAAAATGTGATACCCATGGGAGAAATACTCGTAATAAACATAAGCTTGAAATTCCGGTGACTAGACTTACTAAAGTCAAAAATTCTTTTAAAGGTCAATGTATACGCCTTTATAATAAGATCCCAGAAAGCGTTCAAAATCTCTCAATTAATAGATTTAAAAAAGTTGTTAAAGAACGTTTGTGTACCAAAGCGTACTATAAAGTTACTGATTTCATGAATGATAGTACACCATGGGAATAAGGTCGCCCCCTGCAGAGCTGTTTCATTATAATATGTATAATAATTGTACATTCGTTGTATTTTATTTAGTCATAATGACACTGTTATTTTATAATAATATATTTTTTGTAATTTTCCATCTTTTTAGAAAAAGATGGCCCCGTGCGAGTTTCTTACGCCGGTTCTTCTCGCCGGGTTAGTTCCCGAACCGGTGGTAGGCATCTGTGTAGCCCCGACGTTTAGAGAATATTTGAAAAAATTTATTCTGAATAAAAATTTTTGAGTTGAGTTGAGTTGAGTTGAGTTGATTGCCGTTGGTCTTTAACATATCATTGATATGCAGTATGAATAAGGTAGGCGATAGCACACAGCCCTGAGGGACGCCAGCATCAACAGACTGAGTTTCCGAGCATTCGCCGTTAACTACGACCTTTATGCTTCTATCTGCTAAGAAACTTGTGACCCACTTGCATAATTTCTCGGGCTGCCCGTATGATGGAAGCTTTGAAAGCAGCGCTTTATGCGATACCCGATCGAAGGCCTTCGCAATGTCCAAACTAACAGCCAATGCTTCTCCCTTCGACTCGATTGCCTGAGCCCAACGATGAGTTAGGTACGCCAAGAGATCACTATAATTATTACTTAGTTTTGGTTACAACCTGTAGATATCTAAGACACAAGTACAAGTCATTTCATCATTTATTTTTATTTTAGTTATTCGTACATTTTAGAAGAATGACTTAACCAACATACAACTACGCCATCATTTAATGAGTTTTTTAACTATTTATTTTTCTTTTGCAAAAAAATGCCGTTAAAGAGGGCCGTTTTGATTTTTTTATATTTTTTGTGTAAGTAAATATTTAATATTCTTTAATATAATTTAATAAACTTTCTTTCAGCTCCACGTGTATGAGCCGGGAAGTAGATTAAAAGCTAGACTAAAAATTCTGCCGAATGGTGGCGTCCGGCGTCATAACTCATACTGAACTATGGCCAAAATTCGCTAAATACTGGAAATAATCGTCATTGTAAAATAATGGGAACAATACCTAAATTATTCATATATTTGACGCGGACGAAGTCGTGGGCAATAGCTAGTGAGAAATATTTATCCAACAGATTAATATACCCTTTCTATACCTGTCTGTTAAGGATAGCTCCATAAAGTAACGTTAATTACTTTTGATTTTGTAAACATAAGGCGCAAAAATAAATATACTAAAATAATCTTAGCTCAGCTCCGATATTACTTAAAACAATTTTTATTACTAATATATGTTTCTCTAATGTAGTGCTACAAAATAGTATTGGTTTAATCCCTGGCCGTTGGAAAAAAATGACGCCACAGGTCCATACAAAGTTACTCAATGCCCTTTCCTTAAGAAACAACGCGTGACAATTTGCGGGGTGAGGGGGTGTCAAGCTCCGCCCACTTTTCCATATTTCACCTATCGTGTAAAAGCAAAACTACTAGCTTAGATCGATGTTGATGTTACTACGTAGTCCAGCTATCTTACACTAGTTGTCAAAATTCTTAAATATTATGGGACGTACTCAGAACTTTAAGAAATGTATATTAATTATAATAAGGTCAATCATTAAAATTAGGGTTAGAATTTTGACCGAATTTTTAATGTAAAATAAGGAGACAAACGAGCAAACGGGTCACCTGGTGGAAAGCAACTTTCGTAGCCCATGGACACTCGCAACATCAAAAGAGCTGCAGGTGCGTTGCCGGCCTTTTAAGAGGTAATAGGGTAGGGAAGGGAATGGGGTGGGTACTAGGTAATAGGTAAGTACTCTTTTTCAAAAGTTTTGTGAAAAAAAAATTAATCAATTACCTACGGCTGGCCAAAAGTCAGCGCGCGTCAACATTAGCAAACAAAACTGTCATTGCGATACTTAACCGATTCAATGCGGCGCACATTTTTGAAGACTTTCAGTCGTGGCGGCACACAATTTTCTCGTGACAGGTTATCCGTGTCATACGCCATAGAAGTAGATGACACGGCTACCGTGTCACCCGCCACGTTCAAAAAGGTTTACTGTTTAGTTGAGCCCAAACCATTGATGTTAACGGAAGGCTACGTTGTTTTGAGTTGACTTAGAGTAGTTTTACTAATTTTTTTTATTCAGATGTTGCAAACCTTATGTATGTTTATTAATTCACAGAATATAATACGCCACACGTTGAAAACATCTATGACACTACCGTGTCATCCGCACTGAATCGGTTAATAAAATAATAATTCTGAATACAGCCCTGGATATTTGTTACGTTTCAAATAGTTATCATAGACGACGACAGATGGCGGTTTATGAGTAGTATAATAATAAAAGCTATATAACTACAGTTTTAGCTATTAAATACCGTCCGTCAATCATGACCCTATTATTGTATATATATTAGTATATACGTGCAGCGTGGCATAATAACTTTATGGTGATGATGATGGCAATTGATGAAATTGATATATTGGCATATTACTATGCTTAAATTAGTTGTTTAAATGCTGAAATCCCTGAATATCTATCGATGAGGATTGAAAAGTTCTGTAGTTCTGGACTATATTATCTATGACACTATCATATTATGTGTACTTTAATATTAAATAATAATATTAAAATAATATAAAAATTTAAGGGGGGCTCCCATACAAAAATCACTGTAGCGGTACGGAACTCTTCGTGCACCAGTCCGACTCGCACTTGACCGATTATTTATTTGTATTTTTTTACTAATCGGACTCGCTCATGAATACACATACCGTTATATATATTTCACCTGTCACCTGATGGAAAGCAACTTCCGTCGCCCATGGACACTCGCAGCATCAGAAGAGCTGCAGGTGCGTTGCCGGCCTTTTAAGGGGGAACGGGGTAATAGGGGAGGATAAGGATGGGATGGAAAGGGAATAGGGGAGGGTAGGGAAGGGAACAGGGTAGGGGATTAGGCCTTCGGTAAACTCACTCACTAGGCGAAACACAGCGCAAGCGCTGTTTCACGCCAGTTTTCTGTGAGAACGTGGTATTTCTCCGGTCGAGCCGGCCCATTCGTGCTGAAGCATCGGTCTCTGACGTGTAAAATAGACGACGTCTAAAATAGAGAATATAGTTTATAATTAAAGTATACATATAATTTAGACTTTGGTGAGAATTTCAAGTGCCTACCTGTTGCCGTTGTTGAGATACAGCAAAAAATCACGTTTATTCTATGGGGCCCGCGCGGCGGAATTGTGATATGACGTCACAAGCGGTCGCGGGACTGTTAGCGGGAATCAATATTTTTCGAAACTTTGAATGCCTATGTAATCAAAACTACTAGGTATTTTTGACTAAGGAGAGAGAATGACACTAGGTGTCATCATTGTGGCGACGAAAGGGACACGGCCGAACACACTGTGATGGTCTGTCCCTCATGGACAGGACAGCGTGCGGCCCTCGTGGCCGCAATTGGACAGGACCTCTCGCTACCAGCTATCATTCGAGCAATGCTGAGTAGCGAGACCGCGTGGACGGCAGTTGACACCTTCGCCCAGGAGGTTATAGCTGCCAAGGAGGAGGCCGAACGCAGCAGGGAAAGGGAGGCGATCGACCCCTCGAGACGGCTAAGGCGGAGACGTGCGCGACGCCAGCACAATGATCCACCCTAGCCGGGGTACTCGTGGTGGCGGCGTGGGGACGCCGTCATCAAATTCGAGTCCCAGAGTGGGTCACGATGCACAAAACGCTCCGTGCATCGTGACACCAGAGCCCAAGCAAGCCCCAAGTGGGGCCTCTGTCGGCCTGCCGGGCGAGAAGCGCCCCCAAATGAGTGTGGTCTGACAAAGGTCGGACGGCCACTGACGGAGTTGCGGTGGGTGTGTCGTGCCCGTGGCTTCGTCTTGGGTGGCGAGAGGAGCGTCGCAGAGTTTTAGTGGGTAGGGTCGCGGCACATACCATCTTCGCCGTGACGAGCCCCACATATCCGCAGCGGGAGTCCCCATCCCCTGCGTCGAATGCGTTAATGCATTTCTCTGCGTGAAAAAAAAAAAAAAAAAAAAAAAAAAAAAAAAAAAAAAAAGGTATTTTTGACTGCAACAAAAACTAGTGTATTTGTATTTTGTATACATACAGGCTTTACTGTGACAAAATTTCAAGCAATTTGGCATACCTAGTAACATTCTCCATTGTTCATAGTGACCATTCTATATATTCTTTCTATTAAAGGTTAATGAAGAGAGCATGCTGCTATAGACAGCAACATACTTAAAAAACATAATAAAAACTTAAAATACTATTTTTGTCGGAGGTAATAAATAATTTAAACACCTTTTTTAAAACGAAATTTTGAGATTTTTTTTCAATTCAACATTTATATAAGTAATATCACCAACTTTAGTGAAAAAAAAGACATAAGAAAATAAGTAACAAACCGTTATTATTGTTTTTGGGAAGCTTAAAAGTTTATGGAATACTAGATGTCCCGCGCGGCTTCGCCCGCGTAAATTAGGAATTTTACGGAAAACGTACAATATTTTCCCATAAAAAATAGCTTATGTCCCTACTCCCTTCATTTGGTCTACTCTATATCTGTGCCAAATATTGCCATAAAAATTGTTCCAGTAGTTCGTAATTTCTAATATTTCCCCGTTTTCCCAAATTTTCCTGAGTTTCTTCGGTCGTATTAGTCTTAGCGTGATAATATTATATAGCCTTACTCAATAAATGAGCTATCTAACACTGAAATAAGTTTTTAAATCGGACCTGTAGTTCCTGAGATTAACGCGTTCAAGCAAAACTGTAATTTGTATAGTAGCATATGCTTTCCGTTCTTAAAACAACACCGAAACTCCCAAACTTGTATCTATAAAGAATCAGGAGTTATACCAGGTATACCTCGGTGCAAAATCTTACTTGTTGGTAGCATATGCTTAGAATACTTTTCACGAAACCGAAGTCACCACATGTTTCCCTATAAATTTTGAGGAGTTCCCTCGATTACTTATGGATCCTTCTTCAGATCACCACTTTTGTGAATATAATACCAAATTGGGATATTACCCTATATACCAAAAGAATTATGAAAATCGGTTAACAAACGGCGGAGTAATCGTTGAACATAAGAAAACGAATATAACACCTTCCCCGTTTTGAAAGTCGGTTAAAATTGTAGCCTATGTGTTATTCTGATGTATAAGCTATGATATTGTAAAGTTTCATTAAAATCCGTTCAGTAGTTTTGTGAAGCGTGAAAGAGTAACAAACATCCATACATCCACACATCCATACATCTATACATCCAAACAAACTTTCGCCTTCATAATATTAGTAGGATGGGGCATTGGGCATGGCTTGTTAAAGTCAACAAAAAACCAACATTTAAGAAGCTGTTAATATGTAATTCAAATAAATGATTCAACTTCATAATGATTAAATTTAAACACTTTAATGATAGTAATTTTTAATTATACAAACGCTTCCGTTATTGTATTACATATTATTTGAATTAATAAATAAATTCATAATGCCGCGACTAAACACAAATTACTTAATAATCAATATGTTATTAGTATTTAAACAAAATAAATAAAAACTTAAGGAATCAGGAAGCAACCTGAATCCTGATAATACCAAAGCTACGCAAAGAACAATTTCGATCATTTCGCTTTTTAAATATTATACTAGATGTTGTGCTTGTGCATGGCAAGTACAAATAATAGATATATGCCAGCAAATAAAAACAATAAATAAAATCGCAAAGCAGTCTAATTTTATGTAGGTCAAACTGATAATTCCAAAAGTGAAAACTTAAAAAAAACTCTATTACGTACTTGAATTTCTTCAAAATAAAAACAACTGGGTAATTAGGTATAACACAATTCTTGTGTAAATTGTATTAATTTTTGGACTTTATATGACATGATAGAAGTAAAGTCCTCATTTTTCATGTCCAAACATTTTCATGTTCATATCCAATGAACGACACTAATATGACAGAAAATAATTTTCATGCAAAGCATTATGTAATAGCCGTGCCAAAACGAATCAAGACTATTGAATTCAAACACATAATATTGGCAGTTTATCAAATACATTTGCCACGACATAATATGAAATCGCAATGCTGTATAACCTCTTATATTTTTCTAGTTTACATAATATTTGAATAAATGCTGTTCCCAAATTTAAAAAATTTAAAGATAAATATTTTTCCCAGTTTTTTTTTCATTTTTCACTGATTCTTTGCTCTTTGCTAATTATAGCCTCCCTCGATAAATGCACTATCCAGCACAAAAATATTTTTTCAACTCGAAGCAAAGAAATTGTTTAGCTTATAATCTTAGTTTTAGTATACATTTTTAAAAATACGCAAAAGCATACCTTTTCCACAAATCAAACCAAAAATACAGAGCTTAAGAAAATGATTTTCAGAGAAAAACTCGCATAGCAACATAATATAATATTTGATAACAATTTTTTTTTATTTCATCCATTATTAATCAAAACCATCATTATTGTTTTTGGGAAGCTTAAAAGTTTATCGAATATGGGGCATTGGGCATGGCTTGTTAAAGTCAACAAAAAACCAACATTTAAGAAGCTGTTAATATCTCGCACATGCAATTCAAATAAATTATTCAACTTCATAATGATTAAATTTAAACACTTTAATGATAATAATTTTTAATTATACAAAAGCTTCTGTTATTGTATTACATATTATTTGATTGAATAAATAAATTCATAATGCCGCGACTAAACACAAATTACTTAATAATCAATATGTTATTAGTATTTAAACAAAATAAATAAAAACTTAAGGAATCAGGAAGCAACCTGAATCCTGATTATACCAAAGCTAAGCAAAGAACAATTTCGATCATTTCGCCATTTAAATATTATACTAGATGTTGTGCTTGTGCATGGCAAGTACAAATAATAGATATATGCCAGCAATTAAAAACAATAAATGAAATCGCAAAGCAGTCTAATTTTATGTAGGTCAAACCGATAATTCCAAAAGTGAAAACTTAAAAAAACTCTATTACTTACTTGAATTTCTTCAAAATAAAAACAACTCGGTACTTAGGTATAACACAATTCTTGTGTGAATTGTATTCATTTTTGGACTTTATATGACATGATAGAAGTAAAGTCCTCATTTTTCATGTCTAAACATTTTTATGTTCATATCCAATGAACGACACTAATATGACAGAAAATAATTTTCATGCAAAGCATTATGTAATAATTTAGCCGTGCCAAAACGAATCAAGACTATTGAATAAAAACACATAATATTGGCAGTTTATCAAATACATTTGCCACGACATAATATGAAATCGCAATGCTGTACAACCCGTTATATTTTTCTAGTTTACTTAATATTTGAATAAATGCTGTTCCCAAATTTAAAAAATTTAAGGATAAATATTTTTCCCAGTTTTTTTTTTCATTTTCCACTGATTCTTTGCTCTTTGTTAATTATAGCCTCCCTCGATAAATGCACTATCCAGCACAAAAATATTTTTTCAACTCGAAGCAAAGAAATTGTTTAGCTTATAATCTTAGTTTTAGTATACATTTTTAAAAATACGCAAAAGCATACCTTTTCCACAAATCAAACCAAAAACACAAAGCTTAAGAAAATGATTTTCAGAGAAAAACTCGCATAGCAACATAATATGATATTTGATAACAATTTTGTTTTATTTCATCCATTATTAATCAAAACCATCATTATTGTTTTTGGGAAGCTTAAAAGTTTATGGAATATGGGGCATTGGGCATGGCTTGTTAAAGTCAACAAAAAACCAACATTTAAGAAGCTGTTAATATCTCGCACATGCAATTCAAATAAATGATTCAACTTCATAATGATTAAATTTAAACACTTTAATGATAATAATTTTTAATTATACAAACGCGTCTGTTATTGTATTACATATTATTTGAATTAATAAATAAATTCATAATGCCGCGACTAAATACAAATTACTCAATATGTTACTAATAACATATTTATAAATACTAAGTATTTAAACAAAATAAATAAAAATTAAGGAATCAGGAAGCAACCTGAATCCTGATTATAGCAAAGCTAAGCAAAGAACAATTTCGATCATTTCGCCTTTTAAATATTATACTAGATGTTGTGCTTGTGCATGGCAAGTACAAATAATAGATATATGCCAGCAAATAAAAACAATAAATGAAATCGCAAAGCAGTCTAATTTTATGTAGGTCAAACCGATAATTCCAAAAGTGAAAACTTAAAAAAACTCTATTACTTACTTGAATTTCTTCAAAATAAAAACAACTCGGTACTTAGGTATAACACAATTCTTGTGTGAATTGTATTCATTTTTGGACTTTATATGACATGATAGAAGTAAAGTCCTCATTTTTCATGTCCAAACATTTTCATGTTCATATCCAATTAACGACACCAATATGACAGAAAATAATTTTCTTGCAAAGCATTATGTAATAGCCGTGCCAAAACGAATCAAGACTATTGAATTCAAACACATAATATTGGCAGTTTATCAAATACATTTGCCACGACATAATATGAAATCGCAATTCTGTATAACCCCTTATATTTTTCTAGTTTACATAATATTGAAATAAATGCTGTTCCCAAATTTAAAAAATTTAAAGATAAATATTTTTCCCAGTTTTTTTTCATTTTCCACTGATTCTTTGCTCTTTGTTAATTATAGCCTCCCTCGATATTGTTTTTGGGAAGCTTAAAAGTTTATGGAATATGGGGCATTGGGCATGGCTTGTTAAAGTCAACAAAAAACCAACATTTAAGAAGCTGTTAATATCTCGCACATGCAATACAAATAAATGATTTAACTTCATAATGATTAAATTTAAACAGTTTAATGATAATAATTTTTAATTATACAAACGCTTCCGTTATTTTATTACATATTATTTGAATTAATAAATAAATTCATAATGCCGCGACTAAACACAAATTACTTAATAATCAATATGTTATTAGTATTTAAACAAAATAAATAAAAACTTAAGGAATCAGGAAGCAACCTGAATCCTGATTATACCAAAGCTACGCAAAGAACAATTTCGATCATTTCGCCTTTTAAATATTATACTAGATGTTGTGCTTGTGCATGGCAAGTACAAATAATAGATATATGCCAGCAAATAAAAACAATAAATGAAATCGCAAAGCAGTCTAATTTTATGTAGGTCAAACCGATAATTCCAAAAGTGAAAACTTAAAAAAACTCTATTACTTACTTGAATTTCTTCAAAATAAAAACAACTCGGTACTTAGGTATATCACAATTCTTGTGTGAATTGTATTCATTTTTGGACTTTATATGACATGATAGAAGTAAAGTCCTCATTTTTCATGTCCAAACATTTTCATGTTCATATCCAATGAACGACACTAATATGACTGAAAATAATTTTCATGCAAAGCATTATGTAATAGCCGTGCCAAAACGAATCAAGACTATTGAATTCAAACACATAATATTGGCAGTTTATCAAATTCATTTGCCACGACATAATATGAAATCGCACATTCCTTTTTTAAAAATACGCAAAAGCATACCTTTTCCACAAATCAAACCAAAAATACACAGCTTAAGAAAATGATTTTCAGAGCAAAACTCGCATAGCAACATAATATGATATTTGATAACAAAATCTAGCAAAGATGAAACAAAAAACATCATATTATACAATAGAAACACAAAAAAATATTTTTAATGATCGCTTATATAAGAAGGTAGTTTAAACGATATTATTAACAAGTCAGTGATAAAATAAATGTGAATTTGTTTAAGAAAAATGTTGTGGATAATGGTTGCGTAATTAAATTAATTTTATTGTTTATTTGTGCGTTAGTGTAAAGTATGTACACAATTGTTTGCTGTCGCAAATAAAATAAAATAAATACGTAGTTTCTTGTAGTTAAAGACAAAAATAAGGATGAGGCTAAACGAGCGTAATTTGCGAGTCGTGAGTCGCAGAATTTCGTTTAGCAGAAATTGTGCACACGAGCGTAATTTTGTGAGTCATGATTAGTAATAATTATTATTTTTTAACAAAAATTTAAAGCCGACTTCCAAGGTAAAAACAATAAAAACATTAACTAAAAAGTATTAAATAATTCTTTGATCTTTCTCTAATAGCGCCTTTTCCAGAATTCGTCAAAATCCCAACTATTTCTGTACATATTATAGTCTTCACTACTTTGAAGTCGGTACCAGCTAATTAAACCATGACTACAGTCAATGTCAGAATATTTGGGACTGGTACCGACTTCAAAGTAATGAAGACTATAATATGTACAGAAATAGTTGGGATTTTGACGAATTCTGGAAAAGGCGCTATTAGAGAAAGATCAAAGAATTATTTAATATCTTATTGTTTTTACCTTGGAAGTCGGTTTTAATTTTTTTCATTCTAGTTCGTGACATTTATGAATATTTACACATTAATGGAAAGTTGATCTGGTCCTGCAGCATCACCTGGTAATCAATAGGATACCCAACTCCTCACCAATTTAGAGCAATGGTTTCGTGTTTGGGCTCATTTTTATTGCGACAACTAGTAAGACGTAGATAAACAGTAAATTTTTGCATGCTGCCGCTGCAGCATCACCTGGATTCTATAGGAGCCGAGCTCCATATGAACCCAAGGTGGAGGTTTCATGTTTGGACTCATATTGACGGCCTCATCCAAAAGGACATTCCTAGATGGTATTCATTGGGGTATAATATGATCCTGTTGATAGGAATTATTCTGCACTATAACCAACACAAGTTTAAAAAGCATCAAATAAAATTAAATTAAGAATTTTAAAAAAACCCCCGCCAAACAACTTTAAAAAATAATGAAATAATATATTTTACTGACTTTAACTTTAAATAATTCCTAAGTGTAAAGTGATATTTTAGTCCATAATTGTTGTCAAGGTGTGTCGGGGGACCGCAAATGTACTTAGACGTTTGATTTCACATAACATTATAGTATAAGGGTCAGTTCACAGCGAACCGAATCGAGACAATCAGTGACATGGCGATACAAAATGAAAAAGACATTGTTGGCGGTCCCCCGACACACCGTGACAACAATTATGAACTAAAATATCACTTTACACTTAGGAATTATTTAAACTTAAAGTCAGTAAAGTGTTCCCTCGGTAAGTTTCGCTGGTTTGTCGCTAGATGGCACTGCGTGTCCGTATACCGTGTACCGTAACATTATATTATTTCACTACTTTTTAAAGTTGTTTGGCAGGGGTTTTTTTTAAATTTCTTAATTTAATTTTATTATACCATATACTGCTCACTTCACGTTACCAGCAAGATGCTCCTCTTGATTTAAGTACTTTGACGAATTTCACACTCGTAAATGATACATAGGAATTAAGTGCTCATTAAGTGCGAGCGATAGGCGGCGAAAACAAAAGAAAATATGCATTTTTTTATTTTTTATACAGTATACTGCTCACTTCACGGTACCAACAAGATGCTCCTCCTGGTTTGAGTCTTTTGGCGAATTTCACACTCGTAAATGATACATAGGAATCAAGTGCTTATTACGAGTAAGTGCTAGCGACAGGCAGGGAAAACAAAATAAAAATAATATGCTTTTTTTTATTTTTATACCGTATACTACTCACTTCACAGTAACAGCGAGATGCTCCTATTGATTTAAATTTTAAGTACTTTGACGAATCCCACACTCATAAACGATACATAGGAATTAAATGCTCATTAAGTGCTAGCGACAGGCAGGAAAATCAAAATAAAAATATGCATATATTTTTATTTTAATTTACCGGAGGCCCAATCCCCCACCCCTATTCCCTTCCCTTTCCATCCCTACCCTTCAGTATTACCCTATTCCCTCTTAAAATGCCGGCAACGCACCTGCAGCTCTTCTGATGCTGCGAGTGTCCATGGGCGACGGAAGTTGCTTTCCATCAGGTGACCCGTTTGCTCGTTTGCCCCCTTATTTCATTAAAAAAAAATTAAACCGTATACTGCTCACTTCACGGTACCAGCGAGATGCTCCTCTTGATTTAAGTACTTTGACGAATTCCACACTCATAAATGATACATAGGAATTAGGTGCTCATTAAGTGCTAGCGATACCAGCACTTAATTCCTATGTAACATTTATGAGTTTGAAATTCGTCAAAGTACTCAAATCAAAAGGAGCATATGCTGGTACCCTGAAGTAATGCTCACTTATTACATTATACGGTATAAAAAATAAAAAAATTGCATATTTTTATTTTGTTTTCCCTGCCTGTCGCTAGCACTTAATGAGCACTTAATTCCTATGCTCATTCCCACTCCTTTAGCTTACAAAAATACCGATTAAAAAGCTAAAAAACCGTTGTTCAAAACTTACGTATTTAATGTTAAATCCACGTGTTTGAGGCATCATTTGGCCATTCTTATGGCTTATTATTTAGCGGAACCACAAAACTCAACAATGTCTTGCATAAAATGTTCACTAAAACCTTTATTAACACTTTTTTTTACATGAAATATGCAGACCGACTCCTTTGTTATGTCCTAGTAAGTAGTACATAACATTACACGCTTTTGACGCTTAAACACCGATATAAGGCTCTCTCTTAATATAGTATCTCAATGGTCCAAACCTTAAAAGGCCGGCAACGCACCTGCAGCTCTTCTGATGTTGCGAGTGCCCATGGGCGACGAAAGTTGCTTTCCACCAGGTGACCCGTTTACTCGTTTGTTCCCTTATTTTACATTGAAAAATCGGTCAAAATGCTAACCCTAATTTTATTGATTGATCTTATTATACATTTTTTTAAAGTTCTGAGTGGGTACGTAATATTCAAGATTTTTGACACCTAGTGTAAGATAGCTAAACTACGTAGTAACATCAACATCGACCTAAGCTAGTAGTTTTGCTTTTAGCCGATAGATGAAATATTGTAAAGTGGGCGGAGCTTGACACCCCCTCACCCCGCAAATTGTCACGCGTTGTTTCCTATGGAAATTTGATTAGCACACCTCCTCTTTGTATAAGCTCCGTGGTCAGGACTCAGGACATTCAAACAAGCGGCTTTTACTGCGCAGTTCGGTGACGTGTCGCATAATCGACATCCGTTTCCTTGTATGGGGCAAAATGGGTTCATGCGAATATGATCCCTATGACGAGTGCACCGGAAGCGATAATCGATTGGCTGTACAGTGCCAAATCGACGCTCCTAATATATCAGCATTGAAAGTGACAAAGGGTCCGTGGTGTGAATGATAAAACATTGATAGTGTTGCCAGGAACACGGGTTTGGTGATACAAAGTTTTTGGCTCACGTATTTATACAGGGTGTAACAAAAATAAGTGATAATACTTTAGGGTGTGTACGTGTTCCTGGTGGAGAGTTCACTGTGAAAGTAGCAGCTCTGAAAGACGAATTTTTTTTTTCACTTTTGTATGGGCAAGGGCCCAAGCGTCACGAGTTTCCCCATACAAAAGTGAAAAAAAATTTTGGTCTTTCAACGCTGCTACTTTCACATTGAACTCTCTACAAGGAACACGTACACACCCTAAAGTATTATCACTTATTTTTGTTACACCCTGTATATAGATTGATAGATTATAGTCCGGTTAAGAGGGCGACTAAGACCAAAAATCAAACATCGTCCTTCTCTCTTCACACTTACGCCCGTCTTTCAACGAACGACGCGGATTCATCGCCAAATTAGTTTTTTCTCAATAACTCGATAAATATACAACATTTTAAAAATCCACTAGGTCGACCTCTCAATGATAGAATTTTATACAATGTTTTAAAATATTAACTTAGTTCAATGCACGGTTATGGCAATAAATGAAAAATTCGTGAAAATTAGATGCATCTTTGTGAATTTTTCTATCGAGAAAATTTTAAGATATCGTGTTTTTGCTTAGATCGAATTCCCGGAAATGTAATGTAGTATCTAATTTTAGAAAATGAAACAATTTAGGGCTTATTTTCAGGTATAAAAATGAATTATAAAATTGACACTGATTGAATGACTCAAAAGAGGGTATAGAGTGAGTGAGCGGGAAGCTAAGCGATTTCTACTGGAACTTATTCAGGGTGATCAGGGGCAAAACATACTAAAAGTTCTGACGTCTAGGAGGTGAGCCGGAGGGAGGGGAGGGCGACAAAGGTCAATTTTTTTGGTTTTTTGTCAATAACTAAAAAACTATAAAGCTTTTCTTAATTTTCACTTTTCCTGAGCGTGTAGTTCGAAAACGGATGAGAATTTGGAAAAAGTGAATGGAATCTAATTTATAGAGAATTTAATAAGCTTTAATGTCGTCATAGAATATTTTTTGCTACAACGCATATTGACGAAAAAGCAAAAATTTAGACCTTTGTCGCCCTACTCTCCCTCTGGCTCACCTCCTAGACGTCAGGACTTTTAATATGTTTTGTCCACCCTGAATAAGTTTCTGCAGAAATTGCTTAGGTTCCCGCTCACACATTCTACAACTACTTTGTTGCCTGAGCTACTAATAGTCATTTAATTTAAAGGCGCCAACCCACCGCGGCGCACGAAGAGGCTACGCACGTGCGTCAAGCTTCGCTTTGTAAGAAAATATATGTGACTGTTTTCACTGCAACCCACGGACACGCTACGCACGAATTGACTCACGTAGCTTGCTCGAATATGGTGCACACGTAGCTCAACGCTGGCCACGCTACGCATGCTATAGATCAGTTAACTAAAGCTGGCTCGTTCACAGTGCTCACACTTATGCAATTTCACTATACAGTATGTTTATTTGCATCATGATAAAAATTATCGTATAATCTGCGTACGATAATAATATGCTATCGTACATCGTACGTACGCACAAAATTATCGTATGTATACGATAACTATCGTACTGGCCGCGCGCCGATCACACGTTACCGACTTGTAACATCACGCTGTATTTATAAACGGTAGTATAAGAAAAACAATAACTGTCCCCTTCACGCTCTTAAGATAGACCGCGCGCGAGAGAGACGGACATACTTTTTATGATGCGTATGTATTACGACGTCACGCCACGCGCTTATTCACAGACACTACACAAGCGCAATGTTTAAATGTGTTGATCGTGCCAGCTCTTGTTAACTGACCTGTATGCACGGGATACACGGAAGCGTGTACATAGGCAGTGGAAACGTTGACCCACGTAGTCAAAGAAATAAATCCGTGCAAGTCCACGCGTGCGCTGCCGTGTACAGCGTGCGCCGCGGCCTCACCTTTAGAGTAAGGGTGGGTTGCACCAGACTCCAGAGGCGTGGTTAAAGTTAAAGTTATGGTCAAAGTTATGGTTATAGTTAAGGCTAACTTTAACTTCAACCTTTACTTTGACCACAGAATTTGACAGATGACAGCTGGGCCGACAAGGCTACAAATTATTGTGGGCGGGGGCGCTGCCGGTAAATGAGAACTGTCGAAAATGTCGTTTTTATATGATGACAGCGTAAGTTCCTTTTTTCGCCACGTGCATTTAAAACCTTGTCAAGCTCTATGGTTATGGTTAAATATGGCGTCCATTTTCGACTTTAACCAAAGATTTGACATTTTGCATTGTAGTTAAAGTTACAGTTATAGTTAAAGTAAGTTGGTGCAGCCCACCCACCCTGAGGGTCAATAATATTTATAATAGAGCAGGGTCGAGGCGAAGCGAAGCGAATTCTCAAAAGCTGAACACAGAAAATTCAACCTTAACTCCAGAGCTTAACTAGGGATTGCAATCCGGTATAATTTTCGATCCGGACCGGATTTGACCGGATTCCCATCAATCCGGCCGGATCCGACCGGATCCGGCCGGATTGATAAAACTGAACTTAGAAGCAAAAATCATTCTATTTTTTTCTTGTAGCTGATTTGCATACTATTTTCAAAGCGATATAACCACTTTACTGTAGTGCCTGGAACAAGATTTTAAAAATCGGTATGGTTGCTCAAGCTCATACGGCATTATCGCAAAATAGCCGGCCTAGTCTAGAGTCTAGACTAGGCCGGCTATTTTGCGATAATACTGATACTGATCTGCTCATTCCTCTAGAGTCTAGACTCTAGACTCTAGAGGAATGAGCAGATCAGTACGTCTGGTATTAACCAATAACCATACGATGTTTTCTTCACCGTACAAGGGTCCGTATTATGTACTTGAAATCTGAAAATGTCTCATTGATTCACTTCACCTTCACCCAGTATCGGACCTGCACCCTCCTCACCACCATACTTAGCTCTAGTTAACATTTTGGCGAGTTAATTCATGAAGCCCCAAGCGGCCACAACCGGCCGCGATAACAATAGATAAGCTGACACAATAGCTCGTTTTTCCGTAAAGAAGGCAGGTCGCTGTGGCCCTGACCCCACTGCGACTCATACTTATCTATTTTGACTCCTTCGCACTAGAGTATCATCCCCAATCCAATACTGCTCATAAATTGAACGATATTCGGGGTGGGTGCCACGAATTTCCTCGGTGGATGAGTATTCGTGGCGACCAAAATGCCTGTTCCCGCTCTGAAGTAGAGCAGGACAGTCGAGGGGAAGGTGAATAGGTGTCTCATCCTTCTCCTCACAGAATCTGCAAGTCGTTATGCTACAAAAACCCATTTTAAACATAGTTAATTTAAGGTTTACCATTTATGATTAATAAAAAAAAGTACTTGCTAGATCTCGTTCAAACCAATTTTCGTTGGTAGTTTTTATATATTATGTATTTTTTAGACTTATCATGCCTCTACTTCAGGTTAGAAAAAAATGATATTTGAAACCTCAATATGATTTTAAGACCTATCCATGGATAGGTTACATGAAACATTTTTTTTTTTCAGTTGTGCTTATGGGGAGTGGGGACCCCTAAATGTTTTAATAATTTTTCCATGTTTGTATCAAAATCTTAATGCGGTTCACAGACTACATCTACTTAACAAGTTTCAATAGTATAGCTCTTATAGTTTCGGAGAAAAGTGGCTGTGACATACGGACGGACAGACATGACGAATCTTTAAGGGTTTCGTTTTTTGCCATTTGGCTACGGAACCCTAAAAAATGATCTAGGGCTCCCGTACTATATCTGTATAGTGGTACTATTTAAAAAGCCGCGTTATGCAGTTCTTGGTCCACATTTCCTGGCTGCCAGTTCCCAGCCGAATCGACCTAAATTTCCTGGTGTTCTTTGTTGGAAAATGCCGCATTTTTAAAGCGCCAATTTTAATCGCGTGACAGTGTGAATTAATTTGGCTATGCAGTCGAAGGAGAGCCGGCACAGTTTATACAGAAGAGTAGCTCAAACTGTGTTTTTGAAAAAATCTAATTCGTTCGAATTTCGAAACAGATAGATAATAAGCGTGTGCGACGTTCGTCTGCCACAGAATAGATAATAGTACAAGTACTACTGCATTGTTTGCTTTTAAAAGTTATCTTATATCACTGCAATTCTGCTAATATAGGATCCAATAGCACTTTTATACATCTTTGGTAAGGTTTCGATTGCAGTCTTGTCAAAAAAACGCCAGAGCGAAGTAATTTTGCATTGTCAATTGTCATGCAGTAGGTATATATGTTCGGAAGTATATTATAGCTGAAATCACGCTTATGTGTGCGTGCACCTTATTCAGACGGTCTAGTATGTACTGTATTTATGTACTTTGTTTACTGTATCATGTATGCAATTATAGCCGCCGCATTATAGTCACCGCAACGCCGCGCAGGTGTCATAAATACCTCGTCTTTTAATCATGTACCCCACTATTATCCGACAATTTTGCGTGAGTCATTGTTCAGCCAGTTTGGGGGTCTTACATTGCTTGCTTTCATTGCTGCAGTCTAAAGTCTGCATGTGCCTGGATATAGATATTATAACCTCTTAGGAGATTTGATAAGACTCCACGATCTTTTTACTACAATTTTTTACGCTTCTCTCAATATTTTAATATGCAGTTTGCTATGCCATTTCATCGCTTATCCCACACAGCTTTATTTTCCACTATATAATACCACGGCACTCCACTCCACTTTCAAGGTCACATCACCTGGATATGTCAGTCAACACACGATCCGGTGTGACGTGCAGCCAACCGCAAGTATTCTTGATGAGTCAGCCCTCCACTGACCTATTAATGTAAATTGCATCTGCCTTGTAGTTGACACAAGTCCTATGTGCCTATATGACTAGTTTTTTAAGCCTTGAATTTCCAAAGAATGTAATTTTTTCAGGATAAGATTCCGAGTTGTTATGATCAGAAAATTTGATCATAAAAAATCGACTTTTGTTAAAAATTCGGTTGTTTATTTGGCCAGTGTTGTTTTTGTAAGAAACCCTTCGCAAACTATTTCGCAAAATTTTTGCCAAATTCTCTACCTTCTCAAATGTGTTTCATCCTATCTTATTCTTCTATTTCAAAACCTAGCACAAAGCCATATCGGAACTGTGTTATCGTACTATTTTTGGTAAAATTTGCATTGCTACATGATCATTGATCACATACATTGAATCATGGGCGTATATAAGGGGGGTGTCCTGGGGGTCCGGAACCCCCCCATTACTATCCATCTTGCTTGTCCAATTTCGACAATAATATATGTACCTCGCCGATTAAACTCGGTGCGATACATGTATAAAAAAATATTTTTGATTTCCTAAACACGTTGCCTATCTGCTGCTGCGGAACCCTTCATGGACTCCAACTCGCACTTGGCCGCTTTTTTACGTTAGGGACCCCCCCTTATCAAAGCTATATATATGTCCATGCATTGAATTCATTAAAACATTCTCGCAGTAAGTATCAATAGGAGTTTTAGGTTAAATAACGAGTCTGAGGGTTAAGAAAAAAAAATACTTACGGATTTTCAAGCATCCTGAGGCACACTTTGGCCATCGTGCTCAACGTCTCTGTAGTATTCTCTAGATCCTGCTGGTTGTCATTGACGAACTGGCTGGTGGCTTCAGACAGGACTTTCAACATGGGCGTCGCTTGGGCGTAGAAGAGGGACATTCTGTTGGCCACCTCCGGCCCTATGTGCGGTTCCTCTCCGTTGGGTAGGTTCGTGTTGATCACCCCGCTCCGGTTGACCAGCCGCCGGTAGTAGCTGAAGTCGTTCTGGATCGCGGGAGTCTTCATCTGAAAAATAGACGAGTGATGGTATTTAAAAAAACGTCTTAACAACTTCTGGGCAAAGAGTATTTGCCAACAGAGGCACTGCTGTTGTCGCTTAGGAGGGTATACCAAGCGTAGAAGGAGACAGCCTAAGATTTTAGTGTGGCATGCTCCGGATGCATTCCTCGCACCCGGCAGAGTCCTACATGTATGTATGGGACATGTATCTCAACTCAAATACTTAAACAGCAGTCCCCGTGAGTAAAAGGGTATGGTAGTATGTAGTATGTAGTATATTTTAACTTGTGACCTCTCTACGCTGGCATTTATGTTGGACCAAGCGATTAATTATTACCAACATGAAGAGGGGTATATCTATCTAGTATTTACTGTTGTCCATGATCGACGTCGATTGTTCATGTTAAAGAGTAAAGATGGCTTTGTAGTCATGGTTAGCCATCAT
Source organism: Aricia agestis (assembly GCF_905147365.1). Taxonomy (NCBI): domain Eukaryota; kingdom Metazoa; phylum Arthropoda; class Insecta; order Lepidoptera; family Lycaenidae; genus Aricia; species Aricia agestis. The sequence continues at coordinate 17,026,873 of NC_056428.1, read as the reverse complement.
AGACCAATGTGAAGAGCAGTTCACTATACACAAAATAAATAATTCTGCTTAGTATTAAATTACAAAAGTTAAAGAGGCATTCACCTATCTTGTGGCCATTCGCTGTATTATGAATAGCTTGTCATAAATATTCGCTATCTGAATAGCTGTTATCAATCAAGTAACTTATCATGTATTGTTCAACATATTACGCCCTTTCACAAACGATCTCAGGTTACATTTTATATTACATCGAGCATAATTTGCTCACTGCAGCACAGAATATATATTAGTAGTACCAACAGAAGTCCAACTCGTGACACCCGTTTAAAAAAATAACAACTCTTGCTGCGATACTATAAAGTTCAAATTCCGACTGCCCAGTGCTAGGTGCCTACAATAGGGAATATGCAAAAAAAATAATTCCATCTCAAATATATTTTTCTGTAATCTTTATCATCCTCACATTATAATCAAAAGGTATTTTTTTAAATTAATTATCATTTAAACCCATAAAATGTTGTTTAAAAAATGAAAATTAATGGAGGGAAATTCAAACTTACTAAACGCGCCACCATTGGTCGAAACGAAATGTGACGTCAGATGTTACATATCGGCGTCGATATTCATACTGTGGTTATAGTATTTGTTAGAAAAATAGTTTAAAACTGGGGATTTCTAGTAAATCTATAAATATAGGGAATCTATATGGTATATTAGGTATTATAAATGAGTATATTAGGTTTTATCAAAGCACAATCGGACTATCTACCGCAAATAAATGCATTTATGATGTTAGAATATTTTGCACCAAATCTTGATTTTACGATTTTATTTAATTAGACTAGCTAACCCGGCAAACGTTGTTTTGCCATATAAATTTCTAGTATAAATTTAAAAAGTGAATAAAAACCTATTCTCAGACCTAACAAATGCATAAGTAAGTATACTAAATTTCAACAAAATCGGCTTAGCCGTTTTAGAGGAGTTCGCGCACAAACAGTGACACGAGAATTTTTATATTTTTATATATTAGATATTCCAATTATTATGCACAATTTACCTTGAGTACCTACGTAAGTAGCTACTTGTTTGTTTCAGATCTTCTATTGCAAAATTAATTTACTTTTGACTAAATCGCATGAAGATGTATAACAGTTAACAGAAACATAAGTATGCTATACCTATACGTACGTTGTAATGATCATCACAATACTAATAAACACGATAATGGAGATAGACAATTTATACGTGGGAGAGCCATGCTTCGGCATGAATGGGCCGGCTCGACCGGAGAAATACCACGTTCTCACAGAAAACCGGCGTGAAACAGCGCTTGCGCTGTGTTTCGCCGAGTCAGTGAGTTTACCGGAGGCCCAATCCCCTACCCTATTCCCGTCCCTACCCTCCCCTATTCCCTTCCCTCCCCTCCCTTATTACCTCTTAAAAAGGCCAGCAACGCACCTGCAGTTCTTCTGATGCTGCGAGTGTCCATGGGCGACGGAAGTTGCTTTCCATCAGGTGACCCATTTGCTCGTTTTATTTCATAAAAAAAAAAATATTGCTTTTCATCATCTTACACCATGGTTCTCGTATTTTTACATCGTTTGGAATACGAAAATACTTTGTCAGGTGTGCTTCTAGTAATGCTTTTGCACTTCAGTATCACACAATACTTGTAAGAAGGTTTTTTAGCCTCTTCCATGATCTCAATAGCAAATAAACCCGAAAATAATATATATTTTTAAGAATATTGTTTTTACCTTGGAAGTCGGTTTAAATTTTTTGTTAAAAAATAATTCTTTTCCAAACAGCTGCTTTTGCTGACTGTGAACATACACTAACCCCTTACTAATAAATAAATAATAATAAATAAAAGCATTTACAGATGTTTGTCCTAGTCTGGCACATTAGAAAAATCACACGACCGACAAAGATAGTGGAACTTAAATAGTCCGAAAAATAAATATCTTTATTGATAGGGGGCTAGGGGGTAAGAACATTCCACTTTTGTTCCACGTTGCATTGCAAATTGCAGTGCCATTATCAACAGAATGAGATCTCGGTCAAAGATAGCAATTTGTCAATCACGATTCGCACTGTATCAGTGTTGATTGACAAATTGTTCCAGACGCCAAGGTCAGGCTGGTTATGAGCTTATTGTTTTACAACCCACATGCAGAGAATCCGATCTCTCCGGACGGACTGTTCGCAGGCCGACCAGGCCAGCCCGCTCAGGTCGGCATAAACGAACTGGAAGTTGTAGCACAACTCGGGAACGAACTGTCACCAGAAGTATTTCCGTATTTCCGGACCAATACGTCCTGCAAACCTTAAATAAGAGTGCGTATTCCCTCTTAAAAAGCCGGCAACACACGTCCATGGGCGACGGTAGTTGCTTTCCATCAAGTGACTCGTTTGCCAGCTTATTTAATAAAAAAATACTTGAGAGGTGTCAATGGAAAAAAAGCCATACATTGACGCCCAGAAATACTAACAACGCGTCACTGTTTATTCTCCAAAAATGCCATCTAGTTGACGCACAGGAATACTATCAACGCCCTCTGCCCCTAACATGCAGGTACTAATAAAAAAGTGTCGCGTCAAATATAGTTCTGTCTAGCCTCCTTTACGCCGAACGCGCGATAAGGAACTTCGTTCCAAAACGGTAGGCAGTAGGCACACCGCAATACGAGAGTCCTATCAGTTCTGGGAACAGTCCTACTGGATTGATAAGCCTTCTCTTATTTGTAAATGCCTTATGACTTTATTATAAATGCGAAAATGTGTTTGTTTTTCTGCCTGTTGCCTCTCTACGCTTAAACCAGTAAACCAATTTTCATCAAATTTTGTATGGAAATTCATATTTTGAAAATTATAAGGTGAAATAGGTCGAAATATACGCTTCTGCGAGTGTGGAAACCAATTTACTTGTGTATTTTATTAGGTCCCCTGGCTACCGTAATCATTTACGCAAAATATTGAGCGGAATCGGGAAATATGACAACTCTAAGTATCGCTTGTACAAGTACCTATATTATGTTTCAATTATTATTTTTAGCTTCTTTACAGGAAAACACAGTAATCTGGATTGGCAGTTGGATACTCTACACTACTATTCTAGAAGTCTAGAGCTTAGATCAATCCTCTTATATTTAAATATACTAGAGATCGCCCAATGGTCGAAATTCGACCTTAGTTTCAACGAGATTAGGACTACTACCTATATTTTGTAAAAATATATTGACTTCATCATATTTTTTTAACTCCTGTTTTTGGGAATCAGCTGATCTCAGATTGGCCGTGTAAGCATTGTCTTAGTATCTAAGAGTCAATAAAAAAAAACTATAATCCATTTGACATCATGACAATTTGTCAACTTGTTGTTAACAGACTTGAACCATAAATAAAAGAGAATGAAAATTCGTATGTATAGGCTTGTCACTCAAAAATCTGTCGTTTTTCCTAGTGTGTGTAATGTTTTATTTGTTAAAAAATGTATGATAAAAGCATAATTTCAAAATAATATTAGCTCGATGCACTCCTTCACCATATAAACTATAACTGTGCAAAATTTCATTCACCTACGTTTCTCCTTTTTTCGTCAAAAGGGATACAAAGTTTTTGGCTCACGTATTAATATATAGATACCTATGCCATATTTTTCAGCAGGCTTAGCATGGACAGAGAAGGTTTCTTTTTAAAGTGAGTAGTGACAATAGAGTATAGATTATAGACACATGCACAAACTGACAAAGAAAATTTCTTAGGTTTTCCCTAAAATCTGTCAGTATTCTTTCGTGTTTCTACTGATAAATCTGCTGAAAAATTTTACTTATTGGCCCGTGATGATGATGATATTGTTTGTATATTAGAATTATTTAAATACCTAATAGAATATAATATCTGAGTCATATGACGCATTCTTAAGAATACTTGTTAGTCTACGATAGTATAAATACGATACAGTAGAGTAACTTCGTCGTGTCCTTAAGTACAGTAGAGTAGATTCGCTCAACCAGATACCAATATCAGCTGGTCTCTGGCTCAATATTGTTTTGCTAGTTTATCTGGCTAATTAAGTGCAACAAATTCGGGCGTCCAATTACATCTAGTACGAAAATGGTCTGTAAATTATTTAAATTATGCTCGTGCACGTCGGTTGCACTCTTTCGCTACTTCAACTTGAAGTTTGCAAGTTATCTGAAATCGAGCTAATGTGAGTGTACGTCCGATTGGTCCTTCTACCATAAAGATGGATGTATACAACTGCATACTGTAAGTATTAGTACCTATTGTGCCCGGACAACGCTTGTTTGTTTTGATAGTAAGTTATCGGAAATCTCGGTGTGTGCGTGGATACGGGGCAGTCTTGTATAAAATATATGGTGTACTGATAACATTTCGTCAGATTCGAGCGGTATACTAGGAAGTTGAACCGTACTGTATAACATTTATACTGTGATACAGGTTTTTACTGACGCTGATTGCGTTAGGGCAGGTGAATCAGTGAGCCAAGGTCAAAATGTCACTTTCCATTGACAATCTCATCGACAATCTGGATCTCGACCTCACTCATTGAAGGCTGTGAAACCGAAAGTTACGTTTTTTTAGTTCACGTAATACAAGAATTATGTTTGAGAGTTGGCTAAAGTAGGCTATAAGAAAATATTATGCAGGCTTCATATTGGCTCATGTAACGATCATCAAAAGTAACGATCGTCGACGTCGACTGTATATGCTATTATATACAGCTTTGCAATCATAATGACAATTGACAATAATAGTTTTCCATCATGGTAGTTTTTATTATTCGTAGCATCATGGCGAAAAGAGGAATGGCTTTTATGAATTAGAAAAGAAACATTTTTAAACATTCATGAAGTACTTAAGTCGAAAATATTGTTAACTATTTCCCAACTTATGATACGTTACATACAAGTACAAACCAATAATTTATTGTAAAATCTTAACATTTGATATATTGGTTTTGTACTGGAGCTAGAGCACAATAAAATTGATATCGTAACTGATTCACTTCAGTGAACTTAGAGATAAGTTTTGTGAAGGAACTGACAGTAGAGGCTAGAGATAGAGCAAGGCCACATTGCTTCGTTGTGTTGCCGGTTGCGATGTATCGTTGCAGCGGCGTTCTGACGTTTAACATTTTTATGGTTAAATGTACGGGCCATAAACCCACGTTTAATGTTGATCCACTGCGTCGTCAATTATGTTTTGACGGAACGATGAATGAAGAAAATGTAGCAATGAGTTCTCGTCGTCTTGTATTGTTTTGTCGCCGCAAGAATTTGGCATATTTTGCAATTATATACTTTCCAGTTTCCACCTTCGTTGCTAGGAATGTCTTTTACAGAACCAATAGAATCGCTTCATTTGCCTGATCTTGTTCAGCGCCGGGATTTTATTGGATCTTAAAATACATTCCACGCAAAGCAGCTCCTAGTTGAAACGCAGCGTTATTCCGACGACACGACATACCGCAACTGAGCAACAGCCAACATGGCTTCTTTAACTAGCAAGAATATTTCACAATGAGAATTTCAAGTAAATTTCAAGCGGTCCAATGAAATTTCAAGCGGACTTAAAATATATGCGAGACATGTTCACAAACTTTTGAGTGGCAAAGTTCCGTCGTGGAAGTCGCAAGCCATAATTTCCGCCGTAGGTAAGTAACTCCTGAGTAAAATATTCATCAAGAAACAAAGCGTATCGAACCTTGCTGTTTCGGGCCCAGTTTTGGGTTACATGGAATATTTTCTTTCGCATGTAGGTCACGGAAAAACATTGCACACAATACATTAAAGATAACATGAAAATGTAAACCAAAATAACTCTGTTACAAGTTATAACCACAGATTACTAAAATATTACAAAGCTATAGCATATAACCCACTATATTTAGTTTTGATCATATCACGCGGGACACGTAGTAGATTTTTTTTATTGAAAAACATACGGTTTTTCAATAAAAAACCTACTAAATAAACACGCTGGCCCCGGGCAATAAAGCGGTAAACGCCAGTTACGCCCTTTTTAATTTTCTTTGATTTTTGGCTTCTCTGAGTATCAGTCTATCACCTCAATTTTTTCATTTTTTTTAACAATATTTTGGGTATAATAAATGACAACAGCTTTATTGAATAGAAAATTCTCTTACGACTAAAACTGTATTCTTGCATTACTGTATGAAACATAACTAAAAAAAACCGATGAAGAATAAGTTATAGGACGATACAGCTAAGCTTTCGCTGTAAGATTTCCTAGAAGAAGGAAGTAATCGTCTGGTACGCTCGAAATCTAAAGCGGCTTGGTAAGCCAACAATGTTGCAATTGAAACAATATCGCTTGTTATAATATATTTTGTATTAAACATTTTTTCATTTATTTTAATAAATATTTACACTATTACAATTATTTTTATATGGTTAAATTGATAAAACCATTAGCTTTCATTTGACACTTCAGACGCTTGTTTTGGACCACTGTACGCTGCAATATAATTAAATTAGCTTATTTTGTCTCCCCTGTAAAAAAAAAAACGATTTTTGGTATTACGCCTTTATTGCCCGGGGCCAGTGCAGCGTTGTCTTTGCCAGATTTCTAGTTTTAGTTTTCACGTAACTAAGACTAAAACTATATTTATTCCATATTATAATATTATGTAATTAAAGTTAATTTTTTTTTCAAGGGAAAATGCGTTTTATATATCCCCAGCGATTCTACCTAAGAATAAAACCGAAACAGTTTTTTTCTAGAAAAGTGCTAAAATTTACGAAATAGCTGCTATAAACTATACAAAGTTTTCTCACGAGCGTCATAAAACATATCAATAGACAGGAGCTGTCAGTGAGATAGTCGGTGACTTGGTGCCAACGACACCGCAAGGTTGGGGTCAAAAGGCCCACAATTGCCTACTACAGTGTAACTTATATACAGTAGACTATATGTATACTGTATAGGTATCGAGGTTAACCGTTTGAATCGTGCACACGCACACATTAGCGTGGTTTCATAATATAATTCGGAGAGGAAAAAAAAATAATATAACAGGTACAACACCTTATCGAAATAATCCTTGTGTCTTTCTATCTGTAACAGGTTAGCTCTTCAAGCTTAGCCTCCAGTAACATCTATAATATAAAAATGAGTCGCAAAACTCGAGAACGGCTGAACGGATTGGGCTAATTTTAGTCTTAAAATATTCATAGAAGTCCAGGGAAGGTTTTTAAGTGACGCGAAGTTCACCGGGACAGCTTGTTATTGATAAAATTATCTATCCAGAATTCCAGACTCTTGAATGGACACAATATAGGTGAAATAATTTGTATTTTTGGAAAATGATCAGATCCTGCGCAATACGCGAGTTTCTACAATAGACAATATAAACTATTGAAGATTTATTATTTATTAATGTCAGTTACGTACACGCTTACGATACGAAAAGTCATGTCTCCTGTGACCCCCATACACCCGCCTACAGATGGGTAATGGAAAATTTTCCGAAAGAAAAGAAAAGAAATAATAAAAATTTCCAATATATTTTTTCAATTTTTCAAATATTTTTCCAAATTGAAATGTCTACCAAGATTATGTATCCAACAATTCCGTACCCAAAGGGTAAAAACGGGACCCTATTACTGAGACTTCGATGTCTGTCCGTCTGTCTCCAGGCTGTAACTCAAGAACGGTAATAGCTAGAGAGTTAAATTTTTTACAGATTATGTATTTCTGTTGCCGCTATAACAACAAATACTAAAAACAAAATAAATTAAATATTTAAGGAGGGCTCCCATACAACAAACGTGATTTTTCAAACATTTTTTGCTCGGTATCAATGATTACAACAGGTAGGCACTTGAAATGTGCACAAAATACTCATGTGTATTTATACTTCAATAATCAGTAATAAAATTTTAATAAAATAAATAATTAAGAGGGGCTCAGATACAAAAAACACATTTTTTTACTATTTGTGCTCTATAATGGTACGGAACCCTTCGTGCGCGAGTCCAACTCGCACTTGGCCGATTATTACTATTTACTATTTCATTTAAACTAATAATTTCACTAAATAAATATTTTTCCATTATTTTTCCAATTTTTTCAATTTTTCTGAAAAATAAATTGAAAAACTTCCGAGCTTTGAAATTTTTCGGAAAATTACCCATCACTACACCCGCCTGACCCTACTATATTATACTGCGTCTGAACTGTCAAGAACCACTTTAAATTCAATTCGGTGCCTGATAGCCTTGTTTACATAGTAAACGATGCAGATTTATTGTAATTACTATCATCAAGCCTTCCGAAATACTTAAAAAATGCCGGGAAGGAAACGTGAAAATGAGCCCATTTAAATTTCCAATTCCTTGTTTAAAGTTAAACTCTGCTAGTGTTTTTAACCTGTACCTGATTCCGCTATTTTAAAGCAGCATTAATACAGCTTCGAACCAGTTTGGATCTATCAGACAGCAAAATAGTAGATATTGTATACAATATACGAGTACATTCGTAAAGCAAATTACGAAACGTAAATAAAAACTTAAACGATAGATTTTAGGGTTTTCACCAATTTTTGAGATTTCAATTTTTCATTTGCGGAAAGTGTTTTAGAATTTTTAAAATTTATCCTATCTAACGACTGCCACGGTGGAGCATGTAATGATTTTCGAATATTTGAAATATTTATTTAACGTTAATTTGGAAATTGTGATTGTAAATTTTTATTATACGTTTATTATATTATTGTTTAAATCAAATTATTTTATATTTATACTTTATGAAAAATCAATATTATTTATTTCATGAAGTCATATTAATTTTATATTTACATTCTATATTGTTAATAAATTATTATTTTAATTCTTAAATATTAATATTAAGGCTTCTATTATTATTTTTTTATTTCTTGTTAATTATTCAACTGAGGAGAATGCCAATTCTTAATTAAATGAAAATTTGTGGGTGTACTTCCGGTCGGATGAAGCCGGAACTGCATTTTATTAAATATATTTTTAAAATATCGTATTTCCGGTGAATGATCAATAAATAGTTGATTTTTGATTTGGAAGGGGCATTCTTCTTAAAGCAGCCACAGCGTGAACATTACGGCAGTACTGTCACTATGAATTATTAGTGCAGTTTTAAGTAACTATAAATAGTGTTGTAAAGAATTTGAAGGTGAGAAATTAAAAGGTGATTTATTTTATCTGGAGTGTTTGATTTCTTCACATTTCAGAAGTGCGATAAGGACCCAACTTAAGGTATGTATCCTTATAATGTATAAAAAAAAAATGGTTTATTGATTTTATGTTGAAATTTCGCAAGTTGTAATGAAGAATTAGATACATTTGATAAAGAAATAATAGGCCATTTTTAGCAAAATGTTTGGATGTCAGTAAAGCCAACTTACTAGATCTGAGGTATATAATATGAATGTCTACCAAGCCAAGTGAGCTTGTTATGAGAGATTATGTATACTTACCAAGCCAAGTGTGCTTCTAAATAGAGGCTATGTGTGCCTACCAAGCCAAGTGTGCTTATTGTTAAGAGGCTATGTGTGCCTACCAAGCCAAGTGTGCTTATAGTTAAGAGGCTATGTGTGCCTACCAAGCCAAGTGTGCTTGATATTAGTGGTCATGTGTACCTATTGAGCCAGGTGTGCTCCAGCCTTGAATGTATTAAGCTAAGTGTGCTCTAATTAGTAAAGTATTATGATACAAAGCTATTACAAGATTCTTTAAAGCTTGTACATTTTCCCCTTCTTATTGTATGAAACTAATGATTTTTTTTTGTGTTTTTATATTTGAGGTTATGAACTCCGACGGAGCAATGACACCGGAGGAAGAACCTCCAAGGCGTAATCAAAATCCTTCATCAAAAACCAATAAGGCCAAGAGATCTAAGAAAAAGTCAAAAAGGCGACGCAGTCGATCACGCAGTCTGTCATCGTCTAGTACTGAAGGTTCTACGACCAGGCGACGACGTAAAAAGGCAAAACGTAGAGAAGCTGGCAGTTGGTCCACGAAAGAGGTACTGGATCTTTTTAACTCCCTTCAAGAAAATAAAAGTAGATCGCAAAATCTTGGCAATAACCATTATAATAATGTTATACCGGAATTTGATCCAGCAAGCAAATCTCAGAGTATAGATAGCTGGATAAGAAAAGTCAATGAGTGTTCAGTCATTTACGAATGGGATGAGAAGCAAACCATACACTTTGCTTTACAAAAACTTTCTGGGCTAGCAAAGAGATGGTTTGAGGCTCTTCCAAGCGTCGTGTTTAGTTGGCAAGATTGGCAAACAAAATTGAAAAGGGCGTTTCCAAATGAGCAGAACTATGGTAGACTACTTGAAGAAATGTTAGCTCGGACTACTAGGAATAACGAAAATCTACGCGAATATTTTTATGATAAATTAACTTTGTTAAATAGATGTGAAATTAGAGGTAAAAAGGCTGTAGATTGTGTAATTCACGGAATATTAGATAAATCTATAAGAAGTAGTGCCCAGGCATTAACTTGTGATGAACCAGAAGACTTATTGAATTTTCTCAGTTCTCAACGTCCTGTTTTTGATAACACCCTAATTAACATTAGAAAACGTGGTGATAACATAATGCCAAATCGTATGAATAACGTTGCGTCATCAACTGATAATTCGATTACTTGTTTTAATTGCCGTTCAAAGGGACACCCCTACTTTAGATGCCCCAAGCCTCTTATAAAATGCATGAAGTGTAATCGAGTAGGACATAATAATGATAATTGTAAGCTTGAACCTCTGACTTTACGAAATGAATCTAAGCAGTCTGATGGTAACGTTTTGGCGGAACGAAAGACTTTAAATATTTCAACTTTGAATAAAGGTGGTGACAAATTTTATAAAAATGTAAAAGTTAACGATATGAGTTTGGTAGCTTTTATTGACTTTGGCAGCGAGTGCACTTTAATACGTGAGTCTGACGCTAAGAGTCTTAGTTTACAAAAAGATTTTGAAAATTTACCTGTGATTAAAGGATTTGGTAATTCGAACGTTTCACCGCTATTTAAAAGTACTGTGGAATTAAAATTAGATGAAATTGAAGCTAATGTTGAATTGTTAGTGGTCAATGATGAGTTCTTGCAGTCATCAATGCTGATCGGTCAAAATGTTACTGAGCTTCCCTGTGTAACTGTTTTTAAAGATAAAAATACGTTATTGTTTTATAAAAGCCCTGAAATGTTTGAAAATATTCAGTCAATACACTGTCTCAAGTTGAATTTAAACAACAAATGTAAAATTTCAGATTCAGGTTTACTTGAAGTCATGTCATCAGACTCAACGTATAGTGGGGATGTTTATGTCGAGGGATATTGTAGCACTGAGCCAAGACGAGAGTTCCAAGTACAGCAAGGTGTTTACCATATCGATGAAGGTAAATGCTCTCTAGGTGTAACTAACTTGTCTAATAAAATCATAGAATTTCCAGAAAAATGTATCATAGCTCGAGCATTTCCTTTCATCGAAAGGCGAGTCACACACACAAATAATATTATAACTAATGATAATACTAAGCTAGAGCCTCTACTGATTACAGATATTAAAGTTGGTCCTGAGGTGGGTAAAGAAAACTTAATTAGGCTTCATTCCCTTTTACTAAGTTATCGCGACTGTTTTGCATTTAATCTCAGTGAAATAGGCTGCATTAATTCTACCGAAATGAAAATTGATTTATTAGATGACAGGCCTGTCGTGTATAGACCATACAGACTATCGTTTTCTGAAAGAAGTCAAGTTCGTGAAATAGTTAACGAATTATTGGAAAATGACATTATTTGCGAGTCTAATTCTAATTATGCGAGTCCTATTCTTATGGTTAAGAAGAAAACTGGCGAACAACGTCTTTGCGTAGATTATAGGGCCCTAAATAATAAAACTAGAAAAGACTGTTTTCCTTTACCCATAATTGATGACCAGCTGACTAATTTAAGTGGTAATAAGTTTTTCACGTCCCTAGATTTAGCTTCTGGATACTATCAGATACCCATGGCAGAAGAGAGTCGTCCACTAACAGCATTTGTAACGCCTGATGGGCACTATGAATTTAAGAGGATGCCTTTTGGGCTTGCAAATGCTCCAGCTGTGTTCCAACGTGTAATGAATTCTATGCTTGGTGATAAGCGTCATGATACAGCACTAGCTTATTTGGATGACATTCTTGTGCCATCGGTTACTATAGAGGAAGGATTTGTAAAGCTAGAAGAAGTTCTGAAATTATTACGGTTAAATGGTTTAACTTTAAAATTATCGAAGTGTTATTTTTTTGATAGCTCGCTGGACTATTTGGGGTACGAAATTTGTGCTGACGGCATACGTCCAAATAAAAACAAAATTATAGCTGTCAAAGAATTCCCTACACCACAAAATGTACACGAAATACGCCAATTTTTGGGATTAGCAGGATATTTTAGAAAATTCATTAAAGGATTCGGAGAAATCGCTAGACCTTTAACCAACTTATTAAAAAAAGGTAACTCTTTTAAATGGACAAATAATGAAATTGACGCTTTCAATACATTAAAAGAAAAATTAGTTGACAGACCTATTCTGGCTTTATATAACCCTAAGTTCCAGACCGAATTACACACAGACGCGAGCTCTTTAGGCGTAGGAGGAATACTAATGCAGTGGCAACCTGGGTCCGGGGTTCTTAAACCAGTAGCATATTTCAGTAGACAGACCACGCCCGAAGAACGTCATTTACATTCTTATGAATTAGAAACACTTGCAATTGTTTGTTCGTTAAAGAAATTCCGAGTTTATTTATTAGGCTTAAAATTTAAAATTGTAACAGACTGTAGCGCTCTTCGGACCACACTAACTAAGCGCGATCTTGTTCCCCGAATAGCGAGATGGTGGCTGTTGATTAGTGAATTTAATTTTAGTATTGAATATCGACCTGGAACACGTATGGCTCACGTAGACGCATTAAGTCGTAATACAAAGCAATCACCTGAAATAGTTGATAATTCGGAGTTAACTGTGTATAGCATTGAAACAAGTAATTGGCTTTTAACTTTGCAAATGACTGACCCTGATGTTGCGCGAATATTTAAAATTCTGAAACCTGAATGCGATGAAGAAAGTAAAGAAATAAAGAAACATTACTTAGTAAAGAATAATAGAGTATACAGAAGAGTAGGTGAAAAACTTTGTTTAGTTGTACCTCGCAACGCTCGTTGGCAAATATGTGTGTCTAACCACGATGATGCAGGTCATTTGGGTGTTGCTAAAACAACTGAGAGAATTCAATCTAATTATTGGTTCCCAAAATTAAGAAAGTTCGTTAAGAAATATGTTAAATCTTGTATCAAATGTGCTTATAATAAAGACGATTCATCACAACGTAAGAGTGGGCAATTGTTTCCTATTGAGAAGATAAGCATTCCATTTCACACTATCCATATAGACCACTTAGGTCCGTTTGTCAAAAGTAAAAATGGTAATGCTTATATCCTTACTATAGTCGATGGTTTCACTAAATATTTGTTTGTAAGGGGTGTTAGAGATACAAAGACTAAAAGCACGATAAAAGTCTTACTTAACATTTTTTATGACTTTGGAATACCATCTAGAATAGTGTCGGATAGAGGTACTTCTTTCACTTCAACAGCTTTTAAAAATTTTTGTGAAACTCATGGGATTAAACATACACTTAATGCCGTTGCATGCCCCAGAGCCAACGGCCAAGCTGAAAGGTACAACAAAACCATTTTAGAATCGCTAGCAAAATATACTGACGGCGAGGACGAACGGAACTGGGACATGTATTTAGGCAAAGTTCAGTGGGGAATTAATAATGCCATTAATTCTACCACTCAAAAAACTGCGACGGAAATATTATTTGGAACCAGATTGCGTGACAGCTTAACTAACATGTTGGATATTGATAACGAGTCGCGTCTTAGCATTGCAAAAGTAAGAGATGAAGCAAGTACAAATATAGAGTCTAGTCAATTAAAGCAAAAAGAAACCTATGATAGAAATAGAGTACCCGCTCCAGTTTATAAGGAAGGCGACTTAATTAAAATAACTAGAACGAATTTTAACAACAAGGGTAACAGCACTAAATTAATGTCAAAATTTATAGGTCCTTTTAGGATACAAAACGTTTTGAGTAATGACCGATATAAAATTGCTGAAATACCTGGCTTTAGTCAGCGAAAGAATAAGTTCGATAGTGTAGTAGCAATTGATCGAATACGACCATGGATTAATGTAAATGCTTTAGATCAAAACAATAATAAAACAATTTCAAGTAGTAGTAGTAGCAGCTCATCAGAAAATGAAAATAATAAAAGTGACGGTGAACCGCCACAGAGTCAATCTGAGTCCAAATAATGACCGAATGTAATAAAAAATTAAAAACTGTATTAGGTTAATAATAAGATACATAATATTAATAATAATAATAAAGCATAATTTTATGATATAGCCTATTTTGTTCAATGATTTTAATGTGATGTTTAGTTCATTTTACGTGCGTCAGGAGACTGCACGTAGTAGGACGGCCGAATGTAATGATTTTCGAATATTTGAAATATTTATTTAACGTTAATTTGGAAATTGTGATTGTAAATTTTTATTATACGTTTATTATATTATTGTTTAAATCAAATTATTTTATATTTATACTTTATGAAAAATCAATATTATTTATTTCATGAAGTCATATTAATTTTATATTTACATTCTATATTGTTAATAAATTATTATTTTAATTCTTAAATATTAATATTAAGGCTTCTATTATTATTTTTTTATTTCTTGTTAATTATTCAACTGAGGAGAATGCCAATTCTTAATTAAATGAAAATTTGTGGGTGTACTTCCGGTCGGATGAAGCCGGAACTGCATTTTATTAAATATATTTTTAAAATATCGTATTTCCGGTGAATGATCAATAAATAGTTGATTTTTGATTTGGAAGGGGCATTCTTCTTAAAGCAGCCACAGCGTGAACATTACGGCAGTACTGTCACTATGAATTATTAGTGCAGTTTTAAGTAACTATAAATAGTGTTGTAAAGAATTTGAAGGTGAGAAATTAAAAGGTGATTTATTTTATCTGGAGTGTTTGATTTCTTCACAAGCAATAGGATCATTCGTATCAAACTGCTGTCATAATAATTATTATTGGAAATATCTTATTCAGTATCGGTACAAAACACAAAAAAATTTAGTTTTATTGCACCGATACTGCATCGAAAGCCAACAATAGCTGAGTAGAGCTTGTCCGCGCCCCACCCATCACTTGCTGATATAAATGGGAAATTTTGTATTGTAAACAATGATATTATATGAAAAACTCAAAGCTGATATGTTACTACCGCGCGCGTTGTGAAGATTCAAATACGGCCCAATTGGGTCGTCTGCTGTTTAGTCTGCATCGAGCGCAGTCACGAACGTGCCGTCTTGTCTTACCTAAATAAATACAAAATGCCGTCGTGTGTGTTTCGAAAATGTTTTGTGTACGAAAGTAAACAAAACACATGGAATCTCTTAACACATGTCTTGTGTACAATAAATACCTCGATTATTTACATTTTCATTTATTTTTTCGAACAATCTGAAAAAAATTAATTTTCGTCATAACTCATAGCTCAGGCGAAGAAAGAGACAGCAATACGGTTTTGACGCAAGAACGATAAGGATTTTTGCGCTGCACATCTTAGTGCAGACTCGTACTACGTTCGACGTTTAAAAATAGAACTGTCTCTTTTATGTTTAAAATGGCATTTCGTATCTTTTGTTTCACTTATCTGTCAAATTTGTCAATGTTTGTAATTTTGAATTTGAAAATTGTTCGGAAGAGATTTAAGCCGGAAAATAGTATGAACGTAACATATCTGTATGTAGAATATCATTGATTGTAAATAATAGAGAAAGGGGGGTTATGTAAAAAAGATTTTTAAGGCAGTTTATGTCCTACAAAATTATCTACATCAAGCAATATCAAGAAAATAAATTTCTTAATACATACCTAATACTGAATCACTTTTGACGCTACTTGTGTTTTCCATTTCGTTTATGAATTATTGTAGACCCTCTGACGCTTTTTGTGCCACTCTGTCCGACGTAAATAATAAACGAACACGGACGAAAATTTTTATAGGAGCTGTTTAATATAATATTATAAGACCATTATAGGACTACGTGTACCGCGTTAGGGGCAAATATAGAGCGAAGAGTACCGACACAGTTAAATACAGTAGCGAGTATATCATCATCACTAGACTGCCCGAAACGACGCACGCACTCGGCACGGCTCACAAAAAGTTACCCAATCAATACCCCCTTTTTAGGGTTCCGTACCCAAAGGGTAAAAACGGGACCCTATTACTGAGACTTCAATGTCTGTCCGTCTGTCTGTTTGTCTCCAGGCTGTATCTCAAGAACCGCTATAGCTAGACTTCTGAAATTTTCACAGATTGTGTATTTCTGTTGCCGCTATAACAACAAATACTAAAAACAAAATTATTATTTGAGAGGGACTCCCATACAACAAACGTGAATTTTTGGCCTATTTTGCTCGTAATCAATAATGGCTAAAAGTAGGGACTTGAAATACTCATAAATTCCTAAATTATATTTCTATTTTAATAATTAATGATAAAATTAAAATTAGATAAATATTTTGGGGGGAAAGGTGAAAAAAAAAATGTTTTTTGTATAGGGTTCCCATAGAAATCAATTTTTTTCAACTTTCACTATAATATAACGATACGGAACCCTTCGTGCACGAGTCCAACTCGCACTTGGCCGATTTTTCTATTTATTTTAGAAGGATATTGTTTCCGTCAGTTTCGATCAGGAAAATAGTAGAGACATAATATTTAAATATGTCAAACTTGAAACGTCTGGTTTTGGAGTTTTAATCAATCAGAAGTCTCAGAAGAATGTTTGATGTTGGTTTTAGTACTGACACTTGACAGGTTTGATGTTTAACACACATACACAATACACATACAACACCCAAAACGTATTAAAGTTGCATTTATGTCGAATTATAATAGTAGAATACGGTACACAGAAAACTCAAGAGTGACAGCATAGAACATCGCCGAGTCGGTCTACTGTGTACATATTTTATGTTATGGTATCGGCGAGTGAAAAAGCGTTAATCCAAGCCCAGAAGGGGCTTGCTGGGGTTTAATTACGCCGGCCGATAAGCCTTCAGATCCAGCCGATACCGTGCAAGTCTTTGTGGAAGGAAAATTAGCTTTTTAAATTAGTTTTCAGCCTCAAAACAATCTTGACGTGAAATAATTCGAGACATGCATTTAATTATTATACCTTTGTAGTTTTACTGAAATACCCGCCTACCTGCTTTAATTATATCCGTTTTTTACAGGAATTTATTTAATGTTTAGTTTTTACCGCGTTTAATTATATAATGTCTAAAGTATAGGCATTGACTTATGAAACTATCCTATAGGCCAGGGGTTCCCAATCTTTTTCAGCCTGCGGCGCAGTTGCACGTCACAATATTTTGTCACGGTGCCCTACTCTACCTAGCTATTAAAAAATATACAGAAATAAACACCTCTATTGATTATAGTTACGTTATGCAGGTAAATAATAATAAACAAGTATTTAATCATCCACCTGCTTCACCTAATTAATGTTTGTGATAATGATGGAGGATCGACTCACGGCGCCCCTCTTGCCTTTCTACGGCGCACCAGCATGCCACGGCGCACAGTTTGGGCCCTGGTCTAAACCATTTTTTGGCAGGGGGTAAGTGGGCGTCAAAAAAAAGTGTGGCACTCGGGGACTGCCACGCTAAGCTATTGCAATTTGCATATAAACTTATACGTCCAGTCGCGAGCACACAAACACCTTACATGGTGCCGAAGTCTGATAACGCAGCACCGCTGTGTCGGTCGGAGTGGGCCAATACCTTGATCCGGTCGCCGTGCTCAAAGAAAGCTATGCAATAGCTTAATACCTTCATTTTATTATACTCAGTTACAAAAAATGATTTGTATCTATTTATACTCTTCATCTCTTATTATATGTAACGTCTTTTGTCTAAATATTGATTACCAAAACAACTCACTTTATGCTCATCAAACTTGAGTACGAACTCGAGGATCTCGGCGAACTGCTTCACCAGGGCCTGCTGCTGCTCCAGGTGCTGCGTGGGGCTCATGCCGCCACCCACCAGGGAACCCAGAAGCCGGGGGACCACCTGGAATAGAGAGACGGTAAGTATTTACTAGAGGACAGTTTCTTGAATAAGTGGGTTCTTTGGAGTTGAAACTTAAAGGACTCTAATGCTTTTGGGACAGTAATACGGGATGCAGTTTGGTTCTCGCGAGGTCTCGGCCAAAAAAAACGGGCATTCTTGGCAGCTTATAGTAATCTTTTTATTTTTTATTTTTTTATTTTATTAAGACAACTACAACCTTAAAACTTAATTATTTTAAGTACAAAATATAGTTAAATCTTGTTCTCTTTCGCGCTTAAAACGTCTACAGTACTTTAATACCATATTTCTAAAGCAAAATTTCCTTGAATATTTAGGTATTAAGTGTGTTTAGTTGAAAGAGAAGAGGCGGGTAAAATATTACCTCTATAGACAACAGTAAAATAAAATTCAGAAGTCGGAACTCAGCGGAAGTCATGACTTTAAAATCTACTTAAATACTTTAGCAACATTTACATCTTTTTAAAAGTCTTATATTAACGATTGCAATAAATATTATAAAGCTACGTGACTATTGTTATTGACTTCCACTTTAATTACCACAGACCACTTCAAGTAGATAAAACAATAAAAGTGAACTTCACACTGATTAGAAAGTTCCGAAACTTGAAATTCCCTTTTTGGTAAAATTGCGGTTTTAACAGGACGTACTCGACTAAAACTTTTTGATGAAACTAAGCGAAAATATCAAATAAAAATATAACGGTATCAATTTCACAAATATAAGTTTTCTTGTATTTACTACGGAACCCTAAAAACGATTTAAAAACCCTTCCTTTAACAACAAAATCGCCGGCTAAAACAGATATAATGGGCGAGTCAAATAGGTAGAAACCTATCAGTGTCAGAAACTCCTGCGATAGCTGGCTCGTTTGATCAATAATGCAGACCCTTTCAATGGGCATTCTGCTTTCTAGTAGATAGCTCCGTTACGAATAATTAATAAGCTATTCAAAGCTAAACAGTGGATTATCTGCATCAAAGCTATCGCCGATCGTAGTACGCCTACTTTCAAAGACTTTGAAAGTGGGCGTAATTACAATCACTAGTTCAGTTGAACGGTTAAATATGTTTAAAATTTAAATTGCCTTCATTAGCTTAAAGAGTTTGAACTTTAAAATGTATTTTGCACAAAACGTACGCTAAATAATGTTAATTTTAAAAATACCAAGTTTAAATCTCATTTACAAAATCTTTTAAAAACACGCACAAAACAAGGCGTATTTAAATGAACAAAAAATTAAAACGGACTTCAAAGGTAAAAACAATATTCTTGAAAATATGATCTAAAAAGTATGAAACAATTTACTCTGCCTATCTACCAGCCCAGAACTGATCAGATGCTTGACATAAAACTTGGCCGGTACCGACTTCAAACGAATGAAAATTGAGTACGGAATTGGTTGAGGTTAAGTCGAATTTCAAAAAAGGCACTAATGAAGAATAAGAAATATTTCATACTTTTTAGATCATATTTCTAAGAATATTGTTTTTACCTTGGAAGTCGGTTCCAATTTTTTGTCAAAAAATAATATTTTACTCTTTTTAGATATCTACAACATAAGGATAGATATCTAAAAAATACGCATAAAGATGCGTAAATAACCATTACGAATGTTAACTATTCCCATTAAATTACTGTAAGCGAAATTGTGGTAAATGCTTGCAGTTATTTAAGCGATGCTGCAATTTCCAAACTTTTATCTTTAAAGGTTCAAGAGTTCTGTTCAGTGGCTTCGGATCAAGAGACACCTTCGTATGAAATTTCACTTATTTGTAACATCGAGTTAAACCCTATATAACACACAAAGAATTTTGAAAATCGGACTACATACGGCTGAGCTGAGTAATCGTTGAACATATACATAAAAAAAAAAAGATACAGCCGTATTACCCCCTCCTTTTTGGAAGTCTGTCAATAATAAAAAGTAAAAAACTAAAACCCAACTACGACAAAAAATGACGCTGAAAAAGTATAAAACAAGATTTTCAGAATACTGAACTAAACAAAGTTGCTAATGTAGTTGCAAGTAAATGGACACAGTAGACTCTACCAAGATGCCTTCGTTGTAAATTGACAATAATGTCATACAATACTATTCTGAAGTATGCAATATTCACTATGTAGAGATAAATTTTCATGTTTGGAAAACCGCAGTCACACGTTGTCGAAGTGCTACGGTAGGTAGGTATATGTAACGTGTGACTATTAGCAACTTTGTTCAGTTCAGTATCCTGAAAATCTTGTTTTATACTTTTTCAGCGTTGTTTTTTGTCGTAGCGTTGGGTTTTAGTTTTTTTACTTTCTATTATTTGTACTATTTTGGTGTTAAAGTGTATTTGTGGCGCATAATATTAACAAAAGTTAAATTGACGAAACTAAAAATTAGGTAGTTGACATTCCCAGACAAATTCCTAAGCCGTCAAATTTAGTGAGGCAAGGCTCGATTCTTATAAGTCCGTTAATATCTCCGCGCTTTACTCTTATCGCTCATATTTAACATCATTAAAGCATTCTTGTAATTATGTACAAGCATAAAGTACTCGTGAAGCTCTTTCAAGTGATACCAAACACGGTATATTTATTTTAATTTTATATTAACATAGAACTTTTTTGTCCGCTAGAGGGCGCAATACTAAATTTGGTGACAAGCTTTATAGCTCATAACTAACAGAATATCAAGGCCCTTCTAATGGTACTGCAGTGGTCTTATTCTGATAAGTAGTAAAGAAGCTTAACGAAAAGATGTGAATTATGTATATGCAATCAGCCCATAAATACAGGTAAAGTCACAAGCAAATTCTAGGAATGTATATTTATTCAAAATGTACAAGTAAAGCGCTTTCAAATGATACCATACACGGCATATTTATCTTAACTTTATTTTTTTACTATGTATGTTTTGTCCGCTAGAGGGCGCCACATTAGATTTTGTGAAACCCCATATAGCCTATAACCAGCGGACAATTAAGACGCTTCTAATGGTATGTCATTATGTCGAATACATACATACATAGCCTCTCAAAATCATAACCCTCCTTTTGCTTTGCCGTAGTCGGGTAAAAAAATACAATAACTTTTCGTACAACTTAAACCAATACATGTAATATCTAATATTATACAGTGTGTAACAATTAATATAAGTGATAATACTTTAGAGTGTGTACGTGTTCCTTGTAGAGAGTTCACTGTGAAAGTAGCAGCGTTGAAAGACGAATTTTTTTTTTACCTTTTGTATGGGCAAGGGCCTGAGCGTCACGAGTTTCCCCATACAAAAGTGAAAAAAAAATGTTGGTCTTTCAGCGCTGCTACTTTCACAGTAAACTCTCTACAAGGAACACGTACACACCCTAAAGTATTATCACGTATTTTGTTACACACTTTATAATATCTAATCACGCTGTTGGGATTGTGTAATATTATTTTCCTGTATGAAAGTAATGCAAAGTTTTTGCTATAAATAACCCAGATTTCATTAATGTCATACAGGAAGAATACATTTCTTTTATTAAGTACGCTGGGATTGGACGGAAGAGTAAAAGACGACCTTAAAAATAGTCTTACGTTACTACAGCTAGAAACATCATGCAATACTTTGAGCAACCCTCTTATTCCTCTCCTGGGGTAACAGTCTCGTGCAGACATGCTATAAGGTCTAGTCCGTTCAGAATTATTTTACATCCGACATGAACTTTATTGCCCACGAGTCACGACACAAGGATACACAGGGACTCGAATAGCTCTTACATAGAAACACGAACAGCATACACGGGAGATATTTGAGGTGCTCAGGAAAATGGGCGGAGAGAAAATCCATTCGAGGCCAGGCCCTTTAGCCAAGACCTTTTCTTTATCGCTTCTTTATATCATATAGAATCGCCGAATAAAAGTTGTGGTGTTATAAAGCGTTCGTTAATATGATGTTGAAGTTCGCTTCGTCTAATGTCAATGATTCCATACATTTTGATCGGCGATTCTATAAAGAATATTGATGTATCTTGTATCATATCTTGAATGAGACACTATATTGGATGTAGAATGACATTACATTCGTTTCCGAGTTACTCTCAATGAGCCCTTTCATTTGATACCGATCTTGCAGAAGTGCATTAAAAATAACTATTTCGCCATCTTGGATGGTCGGCCATATTGGATTTAGAGTGATATCACATACAATATCATGCATTATCATCCAAACTAAACGTGTATGCAAAATTTCAGCTCGATCGGTTAAATATATCTACTTTAAAATTGAGTTCCAAAGTTTCACCCGAACATACATACGGGTGATTCTACAACAATTGGGTAACTCGCTGTCACCAGTCAATCTTACATCTTTAAACGAGCAATTCTTGTATATACATATATATATATATATATATATATATATATATATATATATATATATATATATATATATATATATATATAATTGGAATCTCGGAATCGGCTCCAACGATTTTCATGAAATTTTGTATATAGGGGGTTTCGGGGGCGATAAATCGATCTAGCTAGGAATAATTTTTAGAAAATGTCATTTTATGCGTGTTTTATCGAATACCGAGCGAAGCTCGGTCAAATAGCTAGTATATATTAAATCACATTATATTTTAAAGATTTTATACTTAATTTTATAAGTATGTAATCTCCTTTAATTGGTCACTCAATTTCAGATACGTAATTTAATTAGAAATTGTATAAAATGAAAAGAGTATGCTCAAAACGTCAGTACTTTGGCCTGTCACAAACCCAAAAACGTTCAATCAAGAGACTGTACATCAGATTCTACGATTAATTTCAGGCAACTCGATATATACTTACAATCTTTAATGTACGTAATAATGAATGTCAGGACTTTCATAATGTAAAAATATTTACAATGTATTTAAAATAGAGAGGAAACTTTGTCATAGGTTTCATTCGTCAGTCCTTTGTGTAACTTTCAAATGCGAACATTTTCACCAAAAAACATGTATACATGGTCAAATAACTATTAATTTTGTTTAGTTGGTAATATTGTCAGCTAAGAACTGTAGCATTTCTTTGCCACTATTACAGTACGAGTGCTAGCTCGTCGGATATGACATAATCTTGCGCAGGGCCAGTCAAAAAGTCAGTACTGTGGGTAAGTCGTTAATTCCTTATAAATCTTAATTTTATTTTGATTTCTATACTGTTTACTATGATTAGTAAAAAATTAATATATTGATATTAAAAAATACGAATAGAAACATTAACTTTAATTATAACTTTAAATTTATGTCGAAATCATCAGTCCTTTGGCGTCAGTTCTTTAATCATCACAACAATTAAGGTGTGTTACCCGTTTTTCTTTACTTATTTTAGTGTAAAACATAATGTTGCCTACCACAAAAGACAAATTTGACCGAAGGATAATATATTAAATAAGAAAAGAGAAGCAGAAAAGACTTTCTTGCCGAGAATCAAACTACCTCTTCAAATAAGCTGAATTAGCAAAGAAAAACATAGATTACAAAATGTACTTAAGAAATGGAGAAAGGGCAAAGAAAAAAAGTTAAAGAAACCTCGGAAGCAAACGGTTAACTTGAAAAAATTGGTCAAGTGCGAGTCAGTCTCCAGCATGAAGCTTCGTGCCATAAAATGGCTATTTTCGTATGAGAGCTCCCTTTAAGTGTTTATTTTATTTTAATTTTATTATCTACTATCAAAGAAGAAAAAAAAATAGTATTTTGTGAACATTTCAATTGCCCACCTGGTGCCATTATTGACATTGAGTTAAAAGGACAAAAAAGTATATTCTTAGTATAGGAGACCCCTTATTTATTTATTTTGTTATAATTTTATTGTTTATTATTAAAGTAAGAACAAGATTAAATATTTCTAGAGTATTTAAAATTACCTGGTTGCATTATTGACATCGAGCAAAAAAGGGCACAAAAATCAAGTTTCTTGTATGGGAGCCCTCTTAAATATTTTGTTTTTATTTTTGTATTTTCGTTATAGCTGCAACACAATTATACGTCATTTGTGAAGATAAAAACTATCTAGCCATCGCTGTTCTTGAAATACAGCCTGGTGACAGACAAATAGATAGACAGATGGACGTACTGACGGACAGATGGACAAAAAAACGAAAACTTTAATTCTGTTGTTTGTCTATATTAATTATTAATGTATACTGTTAAGCAAAAGTACTTAAAAGTAAAAAAAAATGTTTATTTCAATTGCCAAAATTCTTATAAAGGTGTGATAGTGTTTTCCCCACATTACCACAAAATATTTTTCGATATTTAACCTACTAAGAACTTGATACATTAAAATAATTAAAGTGGTATAATTATAGTTTATAAGCGTTTAATAAATGCCACAAATGTCATATATTTCTAATATGTTTGCATTATATATCAGTACTGTGTCACCCTCGTCAGTCCTCTGGCAGTCAAATTCAGAAAAATCGAAATATTTTAAAAACTATTCTAAAAAATGACTGTCCCGATTTGCAACAATATATTCATTAAATAACCCATCTTTTAAACCCAAAGATATCTAAATTTACCATAAAAACTACAGTAAACAAAATAACCCTAAAAGTTACCCAATTTTTGTAGAACCACCCATACTTACATACATACAGAGCAAGTTAAAAAAAAAAGCTTTTAATAATAATAATAAAAAAGACGTCTTGGCTACAGGCGGTCGGTATTTGGCAGCAATTGGTCTCGGTTGAATGAACCATAGACATGTATGATTAAACGTTCATGTCGGTTTGAATGAAATAAAGGGCGGAAATGTTTGAGGTCAATTTTCGTTATATTTCCGTTATTCGATAAAAGTTATACAGCGATTGAAGGATTGAAAAGATTTCCGACGATGTTTTACGTACACAAAATATACAGGTCCAAACTGAGGACTTTCTACTTTGGAGTCAGTTAAAACTGCTAAACAGATCAATTCTACAGATGATTTGAAGAGATTAGAGAATGCAACTTAGATAGTTCAGGGTAAGATAAAGAAAGCAACTCTGCCAGTAAAACCTTTTTTACAGAGTAAGATATGAGGTACCATTAAAAAGTATGTCAAACTAATGCCTCCATCGTGATACAGAGATCTAATTTCGAGCAATATCGATTGTTTCTTTAACACAGCTGTAGGCATCAATATAGCACGGATCGCTTTGTATGCGAGTAACAAAAATCTGTTAACGAAACGTTTACGTGGACAGTATATCTGTTCGGCCTGCTCACTATCTTTTGCGGGTTGTTGCGAAATATTTGTTATACTTCAAATGGAGAGGCGACTGGTGTTATATTTATTTAATGGCTGTGAGAACGCGCAGTATGGCCAGAACCTCGAATACTTGTGCATGTAGTGTGGATTCGGATACGATTTACAAATAATTCTATTAGCTTTTTTCCCGAATATTTAGTATTAATAAAATTCTGCGAAATGCAAACGCAAATAGTAATTAAGGTATTTTGGGCATCAATCTAAGTGGGCAGTGGCATTTAAGATTACTTAACTAAAGAAACCTAAAAAGAGTTTCCCTTTACTTTAGGTTAATGGGAAACTCTTTTTTCCAGCTCCACTGACGTACTTTAGATCCACTGACGCCAATCATCAGATGTCAAACGATTAGCGGTATTCAACCTCTAATCGTTTGACAAAATACATATTACATGCCTTCTCATTCTTAAACGCGAAGAACCAGAGACAACATAATATTAAATCCATGGTTAACTTTAATCCAGGCTAGGAGGATTTAATAAAGTGGGCGTAAGCCGTCTACCGTGTGTTAATAACTTGCTCTAAACTTGTATTACCTGACAAGTGTAGTTTATAATAAGATAGCTGCCCCGAGCTCGTACAATAATTATGTTTACTACGCGGAAGTTCACAACATTGCACTATGTGACACACTTTATCATAGCATACTTGATATGATAACTTTTGAACGCGTCGTATTATGCTATAGTTATAGTACGATTTTAAAAGTTTATCCGAAGAAATTAAATTAGTTATCATGGGACGAAGACTTTGAGTGTATTTTATGTGGATGACTTTACTAAAAGACTTGACTTTTATAAATCTGGGGCTTCTTGTGTTGGGAAGTTTATCTATTCACTAACTCATTTATATAATTTGCCAACGTCAGAACCTTAACTAAACAACACAGTTGAAAAAAAATATTTGCCAACGTCAACCTAAGAAACTGGGCATTAGTTTAGTAGGTTTCATCGTCTGCTTATAAAGTAAATGTTGAATAAATAAGCAATTGGAAATAATTGTGGTACTTCTCAACGTCTAAAAGATTGTGGACTGCAGTGGAAAAAAATTGGCAACCCTCCAACGGTGCTTCAGCGATGTATTACAAACTCTGATGGAGATGGTCACGTTGTAACCGTTACACTTAGAGTTATTTCTATATTCAGTTACTAGCGACCCGCCCCGGCGTCGCACGGGTATAAAATATATAGTCACTGAAAATTATGATTAAAATCGATAGCCTATGATCCTTCATGTGGTCTACTTCTTATCTGTGCCAAATAACATAAAAATTGCTCCAGTAGTTCGCGAGATTAGCCCTTTCAAATGACTTCCCCCGTTTTTTACACATTCTCCTATTAGTCTTAGCCTGATAAAGTAAAGCCTATAAGCCTTCCTCAATAAATGGGCTATCTAACACTGAAAGAATTTTTCAAATCGGACGGGCCTGTAACAAGTGGCAAAACGCTAACGCTAGCGCTACAAAATGTATGCGATTTGACATAAGTCATCGCTTCGCTAGCGAATACTAATATCAAATCCATAAATTTTGTAGTTCCAGAGAGTAGCGCGTTCAAGTTAGTCTTTTCAAATAATTTTCCTCGTTTTTTCCACATTTTCCTCTATTTCTTCGCTCCTATTAGTCTTAACGTGATAAAAAAGAGCCTATAGCCCTCCTCGATAAATGGGCTATCTAACACTGAAAGAATCATCAAAATCCGTCGCATAGTTTTAAAGATTAAAGGGAACAAAGGGACATGAGGGGAAAAAAGCGACTTTGTTTTATAATATGTATTAGGAAGATCGCAGACGACAGACTTTCTGTCGTCTGCGATCTCTCTAAGTAAATAAATTTTTATTCCAGCAAGTAAAGTGGGTAGACTTTGCAAATATACAGACATATTTTTAGTATAATTATTAGCAATTTGGATGATAAAAAAGCCGTCTTTATCATCCGACGAGCTGGAGGGCGGCAGCCAGGTTGGCCAGCGGTGGCGCAGCTCAGGAGAGTGAAAGATGGAAAACCTTTGGGGACCTTTGCCCAGCAGTGGGAAAGTGCTTTTAATAATAACTAGCTATTTGACTGAGCTTTGCTCTGTATTCGTTAAAACACGAATAAAATGACATTTTCTAAAAATGATTCCTAGCTAGATTGATTTATCGCCGCCGAAGAGCCGATTCTGAGATTCCAATTATATACAATGTGTCCCGACACCGGTGTCCGATCCTTTAATGTCATGATCTATGGCATATTTTATCGACAAATTGGCTCTCAAATTTTTTCTCTCTCTCATACGAGATTTATACTCGCGCCTCGTGGCTCGGCTCGCGGCGCGTCTCGCAGCTCGCGTCGAAGCGCGAGTGTAAACACAAAGCTCGCGCTCGAGCTCCTTTGGAAATCGCTCCCGACGCGAGCCCTGCGAGCTGCGAGCCGCGCCGCGAGACGAGCCGCGAGCATTTTAGTTTTTCTCGGGCTTTCACACTAATCTGACCAGTACTTCTCATGTAAATATCCTATGAAGATAAAAAGGTCTCATTTGATAGCTCAATGTATATACAAAAGTATATACAAGAAATGCTCGTTTAAAGATATAAGATTATAGCACATGATGCAAAACTCATCTATACTAATATTATAATCTATACTTAATATTATAAAGCGGAAGAGTTTGTTAGTTTGTTTGTTTGAACGCGCTAATCTCTGGAACTACTGGTCCGATTTAAAAAATTCTTTCAGCGTTAGATAGCCCATTTATCGAGGAAGGCTATAGGCTATATTTTATCACGCTACGACTAATAGGAGCGAACAAATAGAGGAAAATGTTGAAAAAACGGAAGGAAATTATTTGAAAGAGCTTATTTGAACGCGCTAATCTCAAGAATTACTGGTCTGATTTGGAAAATTATTTCAGTATTAGTCTATTTATTGAGAAAGGCTATAAGCAATATTATTTTATTACGCTACAACTAATAGGAGCGAAGAAATAGAGGAAAATGTGGAAAAAACGGGGGAAATTATTTGAAAGGGCTTATCTTACGAACTACTGGCGCAATTTTTCTGTTATTTGGCACAGATAAGAAGTAGACCACGTAAAGGATCATAGGCAATTTTTTGTGGACTAATATGTCTGTGAAATATCTAATTTACGCGGGCGCAGCCGCGCGGAACGTCTAGTGTTCTATCTAATCAGTAAAATTATTTTTAATAAAAAATTAAAACCGACTTCCAAGGTAAACACAATAATAACATCCTTATAATATGAACTAAAAAGTATTAAATATTTTTTCCTATCTAATGCTAAGTACTGACATAATATGTACACTACAGGCCCATGTCGAAAATCGATGGGTCATTTGAACCACCTGGTGACCTATATAGGACGATATTAGAGCATAAAATAATAAGATTTAGTACTATGCCGTCACTTGTAAGCTGTCCAACTGAGTGCTGGTGAGAATTCAAAAGTGCATGTAGGGTGAGTACATTTTGGTCATATGATCCTGTACGGCATTTTTACCATCGATAGATACATGAAAAATAATAAGAAAGCCCGCAGTGCCGTATAAAAATGATGCGCCACTAAGTCGGTATTTTTATTTTATTTTCAGCCAATTTCCAAGGTAAATTTGGTCATTTGATTCTATACGGCATACGTTTCATATTGTTTGGATACAGCTTCGAATCAATTATTCCGTAACGCCGTACAAAAATAATGCGTACGTAGATCCAGGGGGATCATGTTGCCCCCCTCGGTACGTTTCAAAATTACTTTTCATAATTTTGGAGTCGGTACCAGATATAAAAAAATATCTACAGCCGAACATATAACTTTTTGGAAGTCGGTTAATAATAGCATATCGTGTTAATTCCCAAGTTGATGGATGGATAAATGGAACAACATTAACATAATCGGATTATCAAGTTGATCAAGTAGGTCTAATCATTTTGATTTGTAGTCCATTATCACCCAGTGGCAGTTAACAAGAGATTTAACGGGTGAGAGCACAACGTGGGCAGATATATGACAGTCAGTTGGGGTTAGTTAACATCAATTGTGGCATGTTTGTACAGCATCAGGAAGCTGCGCTTGTTAGGAGATTGTTGCTGTAGAGTGTAGGGTTATCAAACGGGATTTGAACTGCATAATTGTATGTTTAAGCAGTGATTTATACGGATACTATAGCTTTTGCCCGCGGCTTCGCCCGCGCGGCGTGGAATTCTGAGAATGACGTAATTTCAGAAAAAAACTCTTATTTTTTTAGACATAAAATATAGCCTGTCACTGACGAGCACGCCAGCTTTTTTGCAATCGGACCAGTAAATAGTTTCAGAGATTACCTCCGGCATAAACGAGCAAACGGGTCACCTGATGGAAAGCGACTTCCGTTCACACGCAACATCAGAAGAGATGCAGGTGCGTTGCGGGCCTTTTAAGAGGGAATAGGATTACAGGGTAGGGGAGATAAGGCAGGGAATAGGGAAGAGTAGGGAAGGGAAGGGTAGGGAATTGGGCCCCCGGTAAACTCACTCACTCGGCGAAACACAGCACAAGCGCTGTTTCACGCCGGTTTTCTGTGAGCCCGTGGTATTTCTCCGGTCGAGCTGGCCCATTCGTGCCGAAGTTTGGCTCTACCACGTAAAAAAATGCGGAATTTACGCCGCGTAACTTCGGACTAGTGTGTTTAGAACTTTAGACACTAACAGATATAGATAAGAGCCCTGTCTACATGCGTTGCCGTCTGTGGACATCGGCTAAGCGTGATCAGTGATGATCCGTAGAATCGCGGAATGTGTGAATATGCCTTAAGACGAATAGACGTTCTACTGGGTCCTGAACTCCTGATACATAATTGTAATCTGTTGTATTTATTTACTGCACAACTATACCTACAATAATAGCAAAAGCGTTAAATACAAAGGTTTTAGAGCATTATAGCTGTAGTCTGTAGAATTTCCAAACAATATTATGGTTTCGGGTAGCCCTGTGCATGAGAGTGCAGTACGCGCTTCCGTATCGCCTATCACATCTAATTCAATATCATCAACCGTTGTTTTGTTGATAGGCGCTTCTGGACTTTGTATCCGTTTTAACTTTTATTCAATCAATGAACGTTTCGTCGAAATCATTCGAAATGACTGAGTTTAGTGTATATACGTTTATGCTTCTGCGAACTAAGCTTGTGTTATACCTACCTACGCACAGCTAATACGAGTAGCTAGCTTGTGTTAATAAAAGACATGGTAAGTATGGCAAGGAAATTTTTATACGTGGGAGAGCCATGCTTCGGCACGAATGGACCGGCTCGACCGGAGAAATACCACGCTCTCACAGAAAACCGGCGTGTAACAGCGCTTGCGCTGTTACACGCCGAGTGAGTGAGTTTACCGGAGGCCCAATCCCCTACCCTATTCCCTTTCCTTCCCATCCCTACCCTCCCTTATTACCCTATTCCCTCTTAAAAGGCCTGCAACGCACCTGCAGCTCTTCTGATGTTGCGTGTGAACATGGGCGACGGAAGTCGCTTTCCATCAGGTGACCCATTTGCTCGTTTGCCCCCTTATTTCATAAAAAAAAGATTATGTATTTCTGTTACCGCTATAACAACAAATACTAAAAACAAAATAAATTAAATATTTAAGAGGGCTCCCATACAACAAACGTGATTTTTTAGCCATTTTTGCTCAATGTCAATGATGTCAACTGGCAGGCACCTGGGATGTTCACATATTAATAATAAAATAAATAATTTAAGGGGGCTCCCATACAAAAAAGAACAATTTTTGCCTATATTTTCCCTATAATGATACGGAACCCTTGGTGCGCGAGTCCAACTCGCACTTGGCCGATTTTTTTGTTTGTAGGAGGTAATCTCTGAAAGTATTTACTGGTCCGATTGCAAAAAATTCAACACCCATGGAAAGCTGGCGTGCTCGTCAGTGACAGGCTATATTTTATGTCTAAAAAAATAAGAGTTTTTTTCTGAAATTATCCTATGCAACTATACATACATAACAGTTACATATACCTACCTACCTACCGTAGCACTTCGACAACGTGTGACTGCGGTTTTCCAAACATGAAAATTTATCTCTACATAGTGAATATTGCATACTTCAGAATAGTATTGTATGACATTATTGTCAATTTACAACGAAGGCATCTTGGTAGAGTCTACTGTGCCCATTTACTTGCAACTACATTAGCAACTTTGTTCAGGGCCTCTATCATGAGCTCTTAAATCCATTCACTTTACGTCCTTATACAGTAAGTATAAGAACGTAAAGTGAATGGATTTAAGAGCTCATGATAGAGGCCCAGTTCAGTATTCTAAAAATCTTGTTTTATACTTTTTCAGCGTCGTTTTTTGTCGTAGTTGGGTTTTAGTTTTTTACTTTTTATTATTTGACCATCACATCATCCTTTTCAGTCGTGCAATTTCGGGAATCCAACCAGAATAAAACCGCACATTCAGCGATCGCATCTGTCAACAATCGGGCATTTATCGCTTCATCTGGTATGAATCATCGTGATTCACTCGATACGGCAATAGGTACCCATCCGTACGCAAGCGATTTGGGGTTTAGACTGACTCATGTTATCTCTGTGTTAAACATTTGTTGCCATGTACTCTTGATAGTTGATACATTACTTTGTAGGTAGGTACAATAGACAACTTGCTTTGGGTCTGTCGAGTCAGCCTTAGTTAGTGGTGGGGGCCAAACTAATCCTAATATTGGCTTTTCTTAGATCGACTGTTCTGACTCTTGGCACCAAGAGGTGTAATAAAGATGCAGCTGATGATTTAAATTTATTAATATTTTAGTGACAAATTGGCTTTCAAAATTTTTTTCTTCAACTTTTGAAAAAAAAAAAACTCTGGCTTCATACTAATCTGACCAATACTTCATAAGAAAATCGTTATTATAACTTCTAAACTATCTAACTTAGAGCATAGAAGTTAAGGAATTTATTGAAGATGAAAACCTCCTCTATATTTTTAAAATAAAAAGATGGTTCTTTTTTATTTTAAAAATATAGATAATTAATTTTTAAGTTTAATGCGCTACATTTTTCATAAAAAGCCATTAACTAAATAATACTTTTTTTTCTTTAATCTTTTATTTTCTATGTTTAATTACCCTAAATTTATAGCATATTGCCTATGTAAGCGTAGTCCACAAGTTTAGCTATCAAATGAGACCTTTTCTATCTTCACAAGATATTTACATGATAAGTTCTGGACAAATTAGTGCGAAAGCCCGAGAAAAACTAAAATGGCTGTCATTTTACAACCGTGAGAGAGAGAAAATTTGAGAGCCAATTTGTCCATAAAATATGCCATAGATGAGTCATGACTCATGACATTAAAGGATCGGACACCGGTGCCGGGACACATTGTATAGATTGACTGTATTATTTGACTTTTTACTAACAACGTTTTTATCACAAACATCAATTGTATCCTTCTCACATCATAAAGTTACTAGTTACTAAAATGTTGATTAGTTATTCAACATTTTAGCAAATAAGATATCTTGGAGTTGCTTTGACAACAATATTATGTAACATCTTGTTTCTTTTGCCGCCGCCGAAAATGTGAGTAAAACAAAAGGACAATCACAACAAAGGAAGCAGGGAGCGATGGGATACCATGACGTAACACGGCCAAGTGGCTCTATTTTAAACCCTATTATTGTAGGAGTAAGGTCGAACTATGGTAAACCGCAAATGTCCGCAGTACCTCCATTGCACACGTGCTAGACAATTATTTCAACAGCCACGTTGACTAATCTAATTTATTTATAATCGTGATGTATTTCGGAACGGAATCTGAAACTAAAGACCCTAAAAAATTGCTGTTAAAATTAAGTGCCAACTATAGTACCCCAGCCGCTGTCCTTTTCATTTTAAGCAAAGACACTGCCATCCTTTGATTTAGGGGACTTCCTCTTTTAAGAGGGAAGCCCTTGACTATAATAGTTAGGAATTTTTGACATCTTCAAAATATAAGAGGTAGGTAGAGTCGATTAGTACAGTAATTGAAGGCAAAAATCAGGTACAATCCCGATTTCGTTGAACCTCCATCGATTTGGATGAAAATTTGGAATAAAGTACGTTAAAACCTTCTAATTTAAAAGTGACATACGCTCGTATTGCGCTTAAAATGCAGATTTAACCATTATGGTTTAACTAATTGTGTTTAATTTGATAAAATAAAATATGTTTGAATGTTTTTACTTTTTATTCATGATTTATGATTATTTAATTCATTTTTTAACCCTTTTAGCAACCAACCCTTAAGTCGTGAAAAACATTTTTGTATTCCTTAACTTTAAAATCGCATATTTACATTACATAAAAAGTTTGTTTAATATTTATGATATAATTTTTCGATAAGAGTGAAATACATAAATCCCTAAAAGTACCCCTTAATTGCAAAATCACTTTATACGGTTCTTCAAAAACTTAATACGGTTTAAGTTTTTTAAACCCAATTTTTTTAGTTTGTTTAGTTACTTAGTATTAGTTTTTATTTAGTTTTTTTTGCGAACGTTTGCACCCCTGAAAACTACCCCTTGTCTGAATAATTTAGTTAAACTCATTAAAGCTGATAAAAAACCTAAAATAAAAGCTTTGAGTTTTTATTTTAAGTTTTTTATCAGCTTTAATGAGTTCGAATATTTTTTCATAGTTAAGATAAATTTTGTTAGTATATTTCAAATTTCATTAATAAGTATTACTCAATTCAAAATTTTCTATTTCAATCAAAAAACTACTATTTCAAACTACCCTCTGTGCAAAAAATTGACGCAACTACTGAAATATTTAATAGACATTAAATTTTTGCCACAATATTTTCATCCCCAATTTGTAGTAAATTTTTTAAATAACTAGAGATCGCCCAATGGTCTAAATTCGACCTTACTTACAACGACATAAGGACTGCTACCTATATTTTGTAAAAAATATTGACTTCATAATAGTTTTTTTTCAATTCTTGTCTCTGGGACTCAGCTGATCTCAGACTGGCCGTGTAAGCATTGTCTAATAGTATCTAAAATTAAATAAAAAGGAAACAATAATCCATTTTCAATTTGTCAACATATATATATAAAACTCAAAGATGACTGACTGATTGACATAGTGATCTATCAACGCAAAGCCCAAATCACTGGACGGATCGGGCTGAAATTTGGCATGCAGGTAGATGTTATGACGTAGGCATCCGCTAAGAAAGGATTTTGATGAATTCCAAACCCAAGGGGTTCGAATAGGGGATGAAAGTTTGTATATAATAATACTTCTTAACGCGAGCGAAGCCGCGGGCAAAAGCTCGTAAAAAAGTATAATTCGTATGTATAGGCTTGTCACTCAAAAATCTGTCATTTTTCCTAGTAGTACTGTCGTAGTGTGGTTAACGTTTATTTGTTAAAAATATATATGACTTGCTGTTGCCCGCGACTTCGTCCGCGTGGACTTTAGTTTATAGTTGTTCCCGTACATCGATTTTTAGGCGCAAATCAGAATTTTTCGGGACTCAAATTATCTTTATACCCAATTTCAGCGAAATGGGTCCAGCCGTTTACCCGTGATGTCGTGACCACGCGAAAAGTAACGTTCCGCGCATCTTCGCCCGCGTAAATTAGATATTTCACAGACAAATTAGTCCACACTCCACAAAAAATAGCCTATGAATCTTCATGTGCTCTACTTCTGATCTGAGCCAAATAACAGAAAAATTGCTGCAGTAGTTCGTGAGATAAGCCCTTTCAAATAATTTCCTCCGTTTTTTCCACATTTTTCTCTATTTCTTCGCTCCTATTAGTCTTAGCGTGATAAAATATAACTTATAGCCTTCCTCGATAAATGGGCTATCCAACATTGAAAGAATTTTTCAAATCGGACCAGTATTTCCTGAGATTAGCGCGTTCAAATAAGCCCTTTCAAATAATTTCCCCCATTTTTTCCACATTTTCCTCTATTTCTTCGCTCCCATTAGTCTTAGGCTCGATTCGAGCAAACTTGAAGTTACACGAGTATAACTATCATGAGAATAATTTTACTCCTTTAATTTACTCTAGGGTATTATCGTTTGCATTTTATCAAGTTACTCAAAGAGTATGAAATAAAAAGTCAATTATAGTTCACAATGACACCGACCGTGACAGTTGAACCCTGTTGTGCAACTATTCTCAGTTTAATATTTACTCCACCAAAATAGCCCGTGTAAATATTTACTCCCGTGTATTTACCTCATTCTTGGATTAGAAGTTGGAAAAACACAAAACCAGCTTACTCTTAGATTAGGAGACTGATGATTAAGGAGTACAATTTTACTCTAGTAGGGGAGCCCAGCTCAAAGCGGCCATAGAAGGCAAAGCGGCCACCCTTAATATTTCGGTTATTTATGAAGGCAGAGCAACGTTGCTGCACTGGCGCATAGTGAACATCCCGCCCCGCCCCGCGCAGTGATGCGGTAGCGGTTGGGGAAGGCGCGAGCTTTTAGTGCCAAAAATATTGGAATTGCACGTTTTATTTAAAAAATGCAAGATCAATTCTTCCTGTTTTAATTATTTTCTTGTATATTTGAATGCTTCTATTTTCCCGGTGTCATTGCTTATCTATTTAGCTTTATCTATGTTGTTTTTATTCTGGAGTATGATAAAAAATGCGAAAGAAAATTATGTTTAAGACAGAACGGTTGCCAAAGGGCAAAGCGGACCGGGCAAAGCGGCCAATAGGCCGCTAAACTAATTGATAGTTTTTATATGATAATTACTTAAAACTATTTTTAGATGGCGAACAAACTTATCAAACGAAAACCATCCAGGGGTCATGGGAAGAGACTACGATGGCGCAGCTATTAAATATGTTCAACAAAATCGGGGTTCAGTCAAATTAGTAGAAAACAAACATAGTCATACTTTAAGGAGACATTTAAAAACAGGAATATAATACTCGTATCGATAAAACATAGTTTTATTGATATATTTTGACTATTTTTAGTTTAGAAGAGTAGATTATTTTTTATAAAAAAATATTGTGATTGTTGGGAGATAAACTTCTGTTAAGAAACCTCAGAAACTGAGCAGAAGCGATATAAGTAGTAGTTTACAGAATTGTTTTTGATAAATACCTATTTTTGAACATTTTTAGCATTCATTTTATAAAAAATATATTTATTTAATAGAAAAAATACCATTTCTTGTGAACATTTGGGCTGGCCACGTTGCCCTTACCCCTATGGCCGCTTAAGGCGGGCCCTCGGGCAAAGCGGTTGTTGACAGGTTGTCGTAATATGTGAATCATGAGCGAATTTTAGATTTGGGTCAATATGAATCATACATAGCAGAAATATAAAAAATGCACTATCTGGTAGCACAT
Source organism: Aricia agestis (assembly GCF_905147365.1). Classification (NCBI taxonomy): domain Eukaryota; kingdom Metazoa; phylum Arthropoda; class Insecta; order Lepidoptera; family Lycaenidae; genus Aricia; species Aricia agestis. Next base: position 16,989,987 of record NC_056428.1, on the reverse strand, counting down.
TTTTAATTTTGAAATATATAATATTTCGTCTTTTTTTCAAATTGAAAGTTAAGGTGGCCACTTTGAGCTGACCTCCCCTAAGGCTGTTTGCACATACGCTGCACGTCTGCCGCTGCGACGGGTGTGTAAACAGCGTAAAAATAGAAAATACTTTATATGGCAATAACGGGAAGTCGACCATTATTTAAATGATGAAATTCACAATGCGTAATTAAACAGAGCAGCTATCAAATTACTGTTACGCGATCAAAAATGATGTAAATGACTAAATATGTAATGCGAAATGTGTGTCAAGAGTGTTTTAATTACGATTGTTTATATTATATTCTAATGTGAACTTGTGGGAAGTAATGGGCTCCCACACCGGTTTCGGTGACGATGGCCGGTTTCATCGAAACCAGGCCAGCTACGCAGGAGTAATTTTATAGTGCCCAAGTGTGTGCGCAGTACACAAGAGCACTCTCTATTCCTTTACTCTCATAACCCAGTGGGACGGAAGACCGACACGACTGGCCAGAGATCAGGCGCAGGACCGACTTGTTACATGCCCATCCGACGCATGGATCATCTTACTTGTCAGACAATCAGGTGATCGACCTGCATTGTCCTAACCAAACTTGGAAATAACATGTTTCCAACGCGGGAATCGAACCCACGACCTCCGAGTCAAGAGCCGCGCTCTATACCACTAGACTACAGAGGCGTTCAAGGAGGGAAGGAGGGAAGTAATGGGCTAGTGTAGCGACTAACAATTGTAGCGAATAATGTTTGGTAAAAAATCTGATTTATGAAGATTTTTTGTCAGCGGTGCCTGGAAAAAATTTAGGGCCTATGACTTAGGACTTAGGAGCTTATATTATGTATTATGTAGAGGTCATAGCTGATTGCTGATTTGCTAATGCACATCTGAAGAGTAACGTAAAACAATTTCTCAGAAACAAAATCAAGATGCTACCAGACTTCTTAATGTGCATTCAAGCTCAACAAACTGTATCTATCGTATAGCAGACTAGCAGTACAATAGAAAACCATGACCAATATATTCAAATGTATTGCAAACTCCATGTGGAACGTTCGAGATCTGCTGAGTTAATGGTGCATGGAGTGCGTTGCAGTATGTTCGCATGCACAATGTATGCACGTGGGCGGCCGAAATAGGCTATGCAATGTCCAGGGCACCTTCGTTAGCGTTGACTTTAGCCCGGGTGCTTAATAGACAGAAAAGAGGCCTAACACACGACAGTGTTTGGCCAGTCTGGAGTTTTTTAACTAAATGTGACAAATCGTCTCTATTTAAACTGGGTCAAACATGTTTGAATTTAAGTGCGCAGCTTTATAATATATATACTTTGTAGTGCAATAGACAATAGTGAGTTTGACAGGTTGTTAGGTTTAACACCGTTATCATTAAAACCATTTTGTCCGTGGGAGAGCCATGCTTCGGCACGAATGGGCTGGCTCAACCGGATAAATACCACGGCCTCACAGAAAACCGGCGTGAAACAGCGCTTGCGCTGTGTTTCGCCGAGTGAGTGAGTTTACCGGAGGCCCAATCCCCTACCCAGGGGGGTAGGGGATTGGGCCTCCGGTAAACTCACTCACTCGGCATTTCTGGGGAGAAATGCCGCAATTGAAAAACAATTTGTTACCCCAGGAGGGCACCAACTGCGTTGGAGAATCCCTCTCTGGACGTCCAGGCTCAGGAACTCCTGGAACTGAACGTAGACGTCCAGGCTGCCCCTCGTATTCTGGGGAGGGCAAAACTGCGCTCCAATCGGCTCGGGGCAAGAGCAAACACACAAAGGCACCCCCCTCGATATTAAACATGGACTTTTGTAATATCAGGGGATTACACTCCAACCTTAATGCTGTCCATTACCACCTTGAGACGGCAAAGCCGACTTTGCTCTTTTTAACCGAGACGCAGATATCATCTCCGAGTGACACATCATACCTTTCCCACCCAGGGTATTACCTCGAGCACTCCTTTCTACCCAAAGCTGGAGTGTGTGTGTATATCAGAGATGATATCAGCTCTCGCCGCCTCAGCAATCTTGAGGTCATGGACCTATCAAATTTATGGCTCCGCATAGATTGCGACGACCACCCTCGCGTCTATGCGTGCCTATATAGGTCCCATAGTGGTGACCCCGAGACGGACCGACTCTTGGAGCACCTGCAAGCTGCTTCAGATTTTGTGCAGCAGCAGATCCCATCCGCAGAGATCATAAAACTTGGCGACTTTAATGCCCACCACGCCGACTGGCTCAATTCCAGTAAAACTGATCATTCGGGGAAATCTGTCTGCAACTTTGCCCTTGCGAACGACTTTACACAACTGGTTACTACGCCTACGCGAATCCCAGATGTGGATGGTCAGACTCCTTCCTTGTTGGACCTCCTACTGACTTCAAATCCTGACGGCTACCAAATATCCGTAACCGCACCACTTGGTTCATCGGATCATTGCCTTGTTAGGAGTTCTGTGCCACTTACGACGGTGTTAAAACAGCGCGCTGTTAAATACCGTCGTGTGTTGCACTACAAGTCAGCAGACTGGGATGGGATGCGGTCGTTTTTTGCATCCTATCCTTGGGGGCACGTGTGCTTCTCGCCGGATGATCCCGACAACACTGCCAACTCTGTTGCCGATGTGGTGATGCAGGGGATGGAACTTTTCATTCCGACCTCTGTAGTGCCAACTGGCGGCAGATTTCGTCCCTGGTTTGGTTCATCCCCCAAAAAAGCTTCTCACCGGAAGCAGGAGGCTTACCAATCCTGGGCCAACACAGTGTCTGCTCGGGATTTAAATACCAGCACATATAAAAAGGAGTACAACCTTGCCTCTAGGTCCCTCAAGAAAGAGATTACTCGATCAAAGCAACAGCACGTCAATAGAATTGGCAATAGACTTGAGTGCCTCCCCTCGGGAACCCGTGCATTCTGGTCTCTGGCCAAAGCTATTGAAGGAAATTTCTGCAAGCCAACCCTACCATCCCTACACGTAGAAAATGGATGGTTGACCCAGGACGCAAAGGACAAAGCCGATCTTCTGGGCAAGCTCTTTGCGTCAAACTCGACCCTGGATGACGGGGGGCCGAAACCGCCGACCATACCGCGATGCACGAGCATCATGTCGGATATTCGGTTTCATCGGCGCTCAGTGCGAAAAGCCCTCTGTTCCCAAAGTCGAGTGGGCCTGACGGAATCCCGCCTATTGTGTTGAAAAAGTGTGCTCCAGAGTTGGCTCCGGTCTTGACGCTTCTTTTTCGGCTCTCCTATTCCAATGGCATCGTCCCGGCTTCCTGGAAGACAGCCTTGGTGCACCTGATTCCCAAAAAAGGTGACCGCTCAAATCCTTCCAACTTCAGACCAATCGCTATAACCTCTCTCTTCTCGAAGATAATGGAATCCATTATCAATAGTCAGCTTCTTCGATACTTGGACGGCCAGGGATTGCTAAGCGACAAACAATACGGGTTCCGTAAGGGTCGCTCGGCTGGTGATCTCTTGGCATACCTGACTCATCGTTGGGCTCAGGCAATTGAGTCGAAGGGAGAGGCATTGGCTGTTAGTTCGGACATTGCGAAGGCCTTTGATCGGGTTTGGCATAAAGCGCTGCTATCAAAGCTTCCATCATACGGGCTGCCCGAGAAATTATGTAAGTGGGTCACTAGTTTCTTAGCAGACAGAAGCATAAAGGTCGTAGTTGACGGCGAATGCTCGGAAACTCAGTCTGTTAATGCTGGTGTCCCTCAGGGCTGTGCGCTATCGCCTACTCTATTCATACTGCATATCAATGACATGTCACAAACCAACGGCATTCATTGCTATGCGGATGATAGTACAGGTGATGCTGTATATACCGGCTCCCCTAATATTTCTCGGCAAAATGTCACTGAGAGTCGTAACGAACTTTTGTCTAAGGTGGAGAATTCATTGGAGAAGGTCTCTGAATGGGGTAGACGTAACTTAGTCCAATTCAACCCCACCAAGACACAAGTCTGCGCGTTCACCATTAAAAAGTCACCAATGGTCGTTTATCCTCGTTTCGAGGGCACATCTTTAACCATCTCCCCTAGCATTGAGATACTTGGCGTCAACATATCGAGCGAAGTCCAGTTCCGATATCATCTTAAGGGTTAGGCCAAATTAGCCTCGAAGAAGCTTGGTGTACTTAACAGAGCGAGACAGTACTTCAGTCCGGACCAACGCCTACAAATCTACAAGGCGCAGGTTCGGCCTCATATGGAATATTGTTCTCATCTCTGGGCAGGGGCGCCAAAATACCAACTGCTCCCTCTGGATCGTATCCAACGAAGGGCTGCTCGAATTGTTGACTGCCATAGTGTTTCAAACAGCTTGGACCCCCTGGAATTACGCCGCGATGTAGCTTCACTCTGCATCCTCTATCGGCTGTATCACGGGGAGTGCTCTGAGGAATTGTTCGGAATCATACCACCTGCAACTTTTCGCTATCGTCCCACGCAAAAAACATACCATCCTCATCACCTTGATGAGTGGCAGTCTTCCACAGTGCGTTTTTCGCGTAACTTTCTGCCGCGCACTGTAAAACTGAATGAACTGTCACCAGCAGTATTTCCAGACCGATACGACCTGCAAACCTTCAAGAAAAGAGCGTATTCCCTCTTAAAAGGCCGGCAACGCACCTGCAGCTCTTCTGATGTTGCGAGTGTCCATGGGCGACGGTAGTTGCTTACCATCAGGTGACCCGTTTGCTCGTTTGCCCCCTTATTTAATAAAAAAAAACATCAAAATATGAGCCCGTCAAAATGAACAACTTTTTCTATGAGAACAACGCTGGGAGCTCAAAAAAATCCATCTTCATACCCATACAAATTGCCGATCCGGGTAATTTGTATGGGTATGAAGACGGCATTTTTTTGAACCTAACACCCTGTATAGCCTAACGTTCTTTTACTTTGCGGGCGCGCAGGAATACATCTCGACTAATAAATAACGTCTTTTAATATTATGAACTATAGCAGCTATGTCCACACTATGCGCTTTCGTCTTCAATTTTCGTCATCTTTCATTTAACTATCATTTTGGCGCATTCAATAATTACTGAATACGTCAACGAACGCAACGCCAACATTGTCATTTTTGTATTTTGCATACGGTCAGAGGGCATGCGTCGCGGGCATGCCTCACGTTCGCTGTTGACTGCGCTATAACGAATGCCCTTGACGAACAGAAAAAGGCACAGTGTGGACAAAGCTTATGGTGTTTTGCATCTGGTCTAATTAAAGGATCTGGGATCATAGCACAAAACATTTCTTAAGTGGTCACTACTAAATTGTTATCAAAAATAGTGACTAATTAAATAATTAGGATTTTAACTATGGCAAGCTGACAAAATTATGTTTACTTGTTAGCTCAGTGCATCGACCTCTACATAACAGTTTGAGCAGTGCTCAAATCTCGCGAGCCAATGTTAATTAGATAAATGAGATGGACTTCGTTACGTGGGATGATGATTTAATTGGCTGCTAGATCTCACTTAAGAGTTAAAACTCACTAAGGCTGGTTTTACAGCGACGCGTACAGGACTAGCAACTCTGTTAATCACCTTTTGAGAGATCTATTTTGATATGGGTATAAGTCCTTATTGTGTTATTTTAGCGGAGCCCCTTTCTTTCACTTGACCTGACCTAAACACCCTTGTTGCTAAGTTTTCACGGCATATTTTAATCCTATTAAGAAAACTTACGTCGCTCTCAGAAGCATTAATTATTAGTTATTAAGTACATAACTTTATTTAATGAACAGTTTGACACTTAAAGCTCCATTTATTTTCTGTTAAATTCTTCATTAAATTAAAAAGGAATCAATTAAAGTCTCGAAGTTCGGTCGTTAGTCAGGAATGAGGATAAATGAAAGTATCTTATTCACGCGTTAAACGCTTTTACTAATAACTATACCTGGTTATACCCGTAGAGCAGCGGTTCTCAAACTTTTTACGTGGCGGAACCCCTATAATATTATAAGAAGTGTCATTTTTACGGACCCCGAAAAAATATTGTTTTGTCTTTGAATGAATTGTCTCCTTGCTGGTGTCTGATGACATTTCTAAAAACAATTTATGCATCGCTGGCGGAGCAAGGCCTTTGCGGAGGCCCAGGGCCCTGAAGAGCATACTTTGAGAATAGCTCTAGAGTTTAATTAAACATTATCCTGGAATTCCTTTGATCAAATAAACTGGATAAACATTGCTTCCAAAGTGTTACCCCTCCTCTGTCATTTGTATTTAAATTGTTCCTTTTCACGTTTATTCAAACGACGAAACAACGATGTCGTATCATAACGTTTTTTAGCCCAATGGCTATTAGAGCAGTTAAATATGTATCACCTTTAAAACTGCCGCACTCAAAGACGAACATTAATAATTAATTAATTATTTAAATGTTACAATTAAATGAAGAGTTTGACAGATAAAATGCCCATACATTTTATTCAATAGATAAATTCTAAGGTAGGTATGTCAAAATTTCGGCGGGGCTAAAATGGTCACTTTGGGTTTGGAGAATCCATGAATCATAATATTATGATTCATTTTTAGGGATCCTTACCCAAATGGTAAAAACGGGACCCTATTACTAATACTTTGTTGTCTGTCTGTCAGCAGGCTGTATCTCAAAAACCGCTATAGCTAGACTTCTGAAAAATTTCACAGATTGTGTATTTCTGTTGCTGCTATAACAACAAATACTGAAAACAAAATCTATACTAATATTATAATCTAGAACTAAGAAATAGAGGAAAATGTGGAAAAAACGTGGGAAATTATATAAAAAGGCTTATTATTTTTATTTTTTTTAATCTAGGGCTTATTTGAACGCGCTAATCTCAGGAACTACTGGTCCGATTCAAAAAATTCTTTCAGTGTTAGATAGCCCATTTGCCCAGGAAGGCTATGGGTTATATTTTATCACGCTAAGACTAATAAGAGCGAAGAAATAGATAAAAATGTGAAAAAAACGGGGGAAATTATATGGTATTGCTTATTATCTTATGAACTACTGGAGCATTTTTTATGTTATTTGGCAAACATGAAGAATAGACCACGTGAAGGGACATAGGCTATTTTTTGCTACAAAATGTACCGTTGCATGAAATTCCTAAATTACGCATGGGAAGCCGCGCGGAACATTAATATATAATAAAATGGTAGGAAAGTCAATTCTGTATATTGAATATTTTTGTACAATAAATAATACTTGAGATGTGATCTACTATGCTAACGCGGACGAATTTGCGGGCAACAGCTACTAAAATTAATATAGCGGTTCTTGAGAGAGAGACATACAGACGGACAGACAGACGGACAGACAGACGGACAGACAGACGGACAGACAACGAAGTCTTAGTAATAGGGTCCCATTTTTACCCTTTGGGTACGGAACCCTAAAAATGAACAATTAAAAAAGGCCAATGAAATATGTATTTGAATAAGGTATTTAAATACAAAAAGTAGAGCGTGTCATACGTGGGAGAGCCATGCTTCGGCACGAATGGGCCGGCTCGACCGGAGAAATACCACGTTCTCACAGAAAACCGGCGTGAAACAGCGCTTGCGCTGTGTTTTGCCGAGTGAGTGAGTTTACCGGAGGCCCAATTCCCTTCCCTATCCTCCCCTATTCCCTTCCCTTATTTATTTATATTATAAATTCTGTGGCTGTGCTCGCAACTTATGACCAAGCCTTTTCGCTTGCTCTGGTCCAATGCGTTGGTCCAATGTGTACAGAAATTAACACAAAAGGTCACAACTCACAATGGCTTTCAAAGAAATCAATTCCTAAAATAGAAGCTAATTTTAATTAAGAATAGCTTAACGACCGTTATAAACCCTTTGGCATTCTCAAAAATTAACTTTAACATATTTTTTGTTGATTTCGTTTATTACCGTAAGTATTACGTACGTACGTATAATAGAATTCTGAGGTAACGCGATAGGCGATAGCTACGAGTATATTCTCATCCATGCTAGAGGCAGCACCGGCATAGACACTAGACAGTAAACAAAAAGCTTTGTTCGACTTTTGACAACGTTTCTGTCAATATTCTGATCTTCAAGTGTACAGCATGTCGGATTATTTACTGTAAGTGCTACTAGCGCCCTCTCCTTTTTGCGTTATATTCCTTATTAAAAACTCATCAAAACGACAATCAGCACTATTTTTCGATACTCCATACACGATGGTATCAACTATTTAGTAATCTGCAGCATTGTTGTTCGTCACTCACTCGTCCAATTCGGTATACAATCACATCCGGTACCACATTGCCTAATAAGGAGCACGTATTGTTGTGGCATCTCATTCTCTCATTGTTGTCTTTCTGACACACGAATTACGATACTTTAATCAACGAACCATTAACAATCACGAAGCGACAAAGGAAAGTTTTTGCAGTAGGTGATAGAGTTACAGTAGAAATTATGGTTGGAGTTGCTGCTTCAGCGATTCTAGTCCATATTGTATTGGGGCTTTAACAACGTATTTTCATGAATGAAATTTTTACTCGCCAACAGAACATCATAAAGGTGTGCATTGATGTTACATTCGTTCAACCAAATGATCAGTCAGCACTCCAAAAACTTAATGTTCCGTATGTTCATTTGCAAGGAAACCGGCTGTTTGTATTGCAGTAAGTTGGGAGTCTTCTAAATGTCAATTTCATCAGTACTTTCAGATTGGTATTTTGTCATTGGTAAAATATGTTTTTAAATAGAAAGAATATTTAAATTATAGGAATAACAATTCTTACACCAGTTCTTAATTATTATACATGTAAAATTATCACCTCCCGACTAGTGTATTCAAATTAATTAGGTTTTAAGCTATATTTTGCATTGTAAATACTTAAAAACAAAAGTATAAGTGTTAAAACAATTGTTACTCTTCAACCCTTAGCAGTATTTGTGTAAAACTGTGTAATTTTGCAATATAAAATTCAAGTCAAGTGCACCTGTTAACGACTGGACGAATTCAAATAATTGGAGCTGGAATATTCTCAAGGACTGCTTAATCGCGGGGAGTATTGCTTTTATTTTTAAATCTTTAAGTCACTTTTTACGATAATTGTAACAATAAATCCACTCCACACCTCTCACCCCAGTGAGATATGTCCACAATCACACTTGGCTAAGTTTATTTCTCTCTTGGCTTGACAAGTCGTGGAAGCGAAGTTGTAGATAAAAACAACAAGCTCAGACAAACATAAACCCCAAATACTTTACATACAATAAACAAGCAAAGAGACATCCTCAAAAAGACTCAAAATTTAAGCTTACAAAGTTGTACAGTTATATTCATATAAACTATTCAATTTGTCTATATAACTGTCTTCCGCACTTTGTTCTTTGTTTCTTTGTTTATTAGTAATTCTCAATTTCAATTCTATTCCTTTCTTATCATTTTGCTTAGTCTTTCCATTTCCTTTGTAACTGTACATAAATTAAATTACTTACATTAAAATATTGAGGCTGAATTTTGCTTATAAAGTAAAAGGTGACTTGCAATATTAACTACCAAAGTCGTTTAAGCCTAACATACAAAAAACCCAATTTCAGTGCTCGGGAATGGACAGCAAAATGATGACTCGCTCAGCCGTGGCCCGCCGTACTGAGGAGCAACTTCGTGTGGCCCTCGCAGAACTAAAACAATATAAGGACCAATGCCAAATGCTGTTAAGGGAGAGAGACGATAATGAAAAGGAAATGCTATCTGTATAACAAAAGAATAAAGAGTTAAAATTAGAACTTAACAAATTAAGCTTGGACTTTGATGACATTCAGAAACAAAACATGGAACTACAGAGCATCGTCAACGGCTTCGACTAATGCAGGGAGGAGTATGAATACACTCTTAAGAACTCGGCTAACTTGAAAATCAAACTGAATAATCCTGAGGACTATATTTTAAAGCTTGAAGAACAAATCCATGTTCAAAGTGCCACCCAAACAAACTTTATTTGATGAACTCATTTGTAACAAAAATAAGTTTGATTCTAACAGAAAATCATGTAACGTTGACATTTCTACTATTGATTTGACCGGTGACGATACATTACCACTGTGTAAAATGAATAGTAAGAAAAAAATTAAGAAATACATTAAAATCAGAAAGTGCATCAAACAATACTGTAAACTGTCACTGAAAAATAAAAAATGTATAAATAACTTATCAAAACTTGCTAAAGACAACCAAAAATTGAATAATAATTTGCTAAATTGTAAAATTGACTTAGAGGAATTTAAATGTAGCTATGAGGCCGATGTATGGAACCTTCAGGCCGAAATTTCAATACTCCTCGACTCCTTGGATAATTTGAAAAAGAAATATGAATTGTCACAGCAAGATATGCAGGGGCATATATCAGCTATGAATGATCTGCTCGAAGTAACTCATTACAATGAGGAGCGGGTTTACTCTCTATTGAGGGTCAACGGCTTCTCAAATAAAACAGATGTCTCTGTCTTAAATAAAGTAGCAGATATATGTTCCAGTCAGAAGGTGCATACTGAATGCCCAACACACATTACTTTGTTCAGTGACGAGTTAGGTAAAGATTTGGGTGTATATTTGAATAGAATGTGTATCGGACAATCTATCTCTAATTTTTGTATGCCCGGAGCTACATACAGTGAAATTTCAAAAAAGGCCTTAACTATGAGTTATTGTCCGAATACTACATTAATACTTTTAGTTGGGAGGAAAGGAAAGGTAAATAGGAAACAGATGACTGAATTTTTGGACCAGAGATTTAGTATTGAAAATCTTAAAAAAGTAATCTTGTTTACTTTTCCTTATATACAAATGTTGCCAAAGAGAGATAATAAAGAAAATTTTGCTAGATATCAGCTGAACAGCCTTTTGTATACTGCTGTAAATAATAATTGCATAATTTTGAATGACTCACATAAGGAATGTCAGGTTATAGATATCAATAATTTAGATTTTAAGGTATCCACAATGAAAAAAGATAAGTTCTTCTTATCTAATTTTTATAAACGACGTATAGCCACGTTGCTATTTATCTTTTTATATATAAACCCAGCCAAGTTTTTGGCTTCCCCGACTACTGCTTTTATTGAGCAGAATATTAGTCATAGTGTTAACGATTTGGAATATGTTCCAAATATTTATTTAAATTAGATAATAAGACAATGGAGGACATCTCTTGCACAAATGAATTAAGTTCAAGTCTAAATGTTGAAAATCCTACCAATAACTTGATAGACTCAATTAAACTGAGGAAAAATAAATGTAATTTGATTAATCTGGTGCATCAGAATTTACAAGGTATGGTAGGTAAAGAAGTGAAATTGAGTTATTTTTAAAGGAATTTAACATTGATATTATGTGAACATTGGTTCAGATCAAATGAACTCATTTTCAATTTCAATGATCACCAGATAGCAAGTTCGTTCAGTAGAGAAAATGCCATTAGAGGAGGCTCTCTCATTTTAATCAGAAACAATTTGAAGTTTAAGGAACGAATAATATAAGTGGCGTGCATAGAGCTGAGCCATCTAATCGTTGTGGGCGTATACAGGCCTCCATCAGGGTTACACGATTCTTTTGAAGTAACAATGGAACAAATTTTGTCAAAAGTATGTGCATCTAACAAAAAGGCTATTATATGTGGTGATTTTAACATTAATTTATTAGATTTAACCTCCACTACTGTTAGATTCACATCTTTATTTCAATCGTATAACCTTCACAGTTTGTTTCAGGAACCTACAAGGGTCTGTGAGACTACAGCTACTTGTATTGACAACATATTTACTAATCTTATTCCTGATAAAAAAGAAATAATTAATAAGCTAAGTTCTGATCACTATGGACAAATAGCTTCCTTTAATATGAAATGTGACAGTGACGCGAATAAAAATCTTGTGTTTATTCCTGTGACCACAAAACGTATTGAGCAATTTAGAAGTAAATTAAATTCAAATATCCATTTATTGGATAGGTCACATAGCTCTGATGAAGTTTTTAATAAATTATTTAAGGTGATAAGAACTCAATTTAATTCAATATTTACTTCTAAAACGGTTAGAAACAGTTATAAAAAAAACTAAATATATTAATTGGGCAACAAAAGGAATAAAAATAAGTAGGAAAAGATTATATGACTTATATGATAAAAGGCGTATTAACAATAGTGAAGTATTTAAAGCATATGTTAAAAACTACTCAAAAACCTTCAGAAAAGTTTGTAAAGCTGCTAAAGCTCGATATATAAAAAATAAAATTAAAAACTCTAAAAAATAAAATCAAAACAACATGGCAGGTAATAGCTAGTGAGTCTGGAAATGTCACCTGTCGTAGCTCTGATTTTGAACTATACTTTGAAAATAAAAAGATTACTAATGATCAAGAAGTTGCGACGGTCTTTGAAATGTTTTTTGCTGACATTCCGGTCTCAACCACAAAAAATTTAAATTCTTCGCCTGAAGCTGCCGAAAACCTACTCAGAGACAATGTAAAGGAATGTGATGTCAATTTTAAGTTTAGAGAAATTAACCCCAGAGATATTATTGATACCTTTAAATTGTTGAGTATTAAAAATACTGCTGATCTCTGGGGCATGTCCACAAAAATTATTAGATCAATAATTGACATCGTAGCTCCTCATTTAGCACTGATTTTCAATGACTGTATAAAAATGGTGTTTTTCCTGACTTAATAAAGCATAGCAAGATTGTTCCTTTATTCAAAGCCGGAACTAAATCGGATCCCACGAATTTCAGGCCCATATCAATTCTCCCGACCTTTAGTAAAATATTTGAAAAAAATATTTTAAAACAATTACTAGTACATTTTAATTCAAATAATTTACTACATGATAATCAATACGGATTTACTAAGGGTCGATCCACAACGGATGCTGGTATAGGACTTCTTTGCAGTATTTTTGAGGCATGGGAGGAGTCGCAGGATGCCTTAGGTGTGTTTTGCGATCTCTCCAAAGCCTTCGATTGTGTTGAGCATGCTACATTGATCAGGAAATTGCGCCACTACGGAATTAAAGACTCTGCTCTCAGCATTTTGACTTCTTACCTTAAAAATAGGACTCAAAGGGTTGAGGTAAATAGTAAAAGGTCCAAAGGAACCAAAATAGAATTAGGTGTCCCACAGGAATCTATATTAGGCCCATTTCTTTTTCTCATCTATATAAATGACTTACCTTATCTAGTTAAGGGTAATAATAATGAGATAGTGCTTTTTGCTGATGACACTTCACTTATTTTTAAAGTGAAGCGACAACAGTCGAACTACGACGAGGTAAACAGTGCTCTCTCAAAAATAGTACATTGGTTTAATGTTAATAACTTACTTTTAAATTCTAGTAAAACTAAATGTTAACTTTGCCCAGTGTTAGGCAAGTCCAAACCAATGTAGTATTAAATGATGAGAAGATGAATTTAGTAGACAACACTGTATTCTTAGGTATTACACTTGATAATAAATTACAGTGGGGTCCTCACATTGTTAATCTTGCAGGTAGGCTCAGTTCTGCAGCATATGCAGTCAGAAAAATTAGGGAAATTTCTACCGAGAAACGGCACGATTAGTATATTTTAGTTATTTTCATAGTAGGATGTCGTATGGAATCCTTTTATGGGGAAACGCTGCCGACATTAATACAATATTTGTGCTGCAGAAGCGAGCCATACGTTCTATTTATAAAATGTCTGCTTTAGAATCTCTGAGAGATAAATTTAAAGAAATTGGTATTCTAACTGTTGCTTCTCAATACATTTTGGATAATGTAACATATGTTAAAAAAAATATAAGTAAATTTAAAGTCAAAAGTGACATTCACTCTAGGAATACTAGAAATAAGCACAAGCTAGATATGCCGGTGATCAGACTTAGTAAAGTCAGTAAATCTTTTAAAGGTCAATGTATACGCCTTTACAACAAAATCCCAGAAAACATTCAAAATCTTTCCATTAATAAATTTAAAAAAGTAGTTAAAGAACGTTTGTGTGCCAAAGCCTATTATAAGGTCAATGATTTCATAAACGATGGCACACCTTGGGAGTAGGATGGCTTCTTGCAAGGCTACTTCTTCATTATTATAGGACTTACAATTATGTATGTGGATATTGTATATAATATTTAGTTACAAAATTGTAAACTTTATTTTAAAAGATTAATTTTTTTCTCACTTTTTTTGGTAAAAAAGTGGGCCCCGTGCGAGTTTCTTACGCCGGTTCTTCTCGCCGGGTTAGTTCCCGAACCGGTGGTAGGCATCATGTAGGACATTCTGAAAACATTTATTTTAAATTTATTCAGAAATAAAACAATTTTGATTTTTGATTTTGATTTTTTATTATTTCCACAATCTTCTGAGATAATTTTCCACATCCATTGAACAGGCAAATATATTGTGGTAGATAAGAGATAAGATTTAAGAATGATAACATAACATCTATAACTTTCAGAATTATATGAATGTCTATCAGTTTCCAGCGTTTGTGACTAAGTAAAATAATACTGACACAGCTAAAATATATTATGAAACATTATTGTTTATAATGATATTGAATGTACCGTAACTTCTTGGTGGAACTTCATGTTTCACAGTAATAATATACACTTTTCATGCAATTTTTCCACCTTTATTAATTAACAATTCATTATTATTATTATTAGCAATACATTATTGCTTAGATACTTTTTGCTTAGAATTAACTTCAACAATTTATTAAAAGTTACCAATTTTTAAACTGCTGTATATAATGTTCTGAATGTGATTGTGATACCAATATACCATACACTTTATATCTCTCAACACTTAATGTTGATGACGTGATAAGAGCATTGTACATAGTAGGAAAGGCAACTGATAAAAATGACAATGTAAATATTACATATTACTAAAAACATGATTCCCGAGGTTCAAATAAAATACATATGTCTGGGCCTCAAATATCCTGTCAAAAGGTATAATAATAACTATCTAATGTAACCCGTCTAGACTCTAGAGTCTAGACAGAGAATGGAATAAAGATTACAGACTCTTTTGAGTTCTATTTTATAGAAATGTCAGTGGTCAATGTTTATAATGTTGTAGAAAATATTCTATTCTACCCTTAAATATGGTTCACTTATGGCAGAAAATAGACAGAACTGACCTTTAACAGCGTTATAAACATTGAAGCTCGGCCATCCCTGCACACCCTTCTATAAATAATTTTATTCCCTTTTATTGTGTGTACCTGATAAATAAAGGGTAAGATGTTTCCCTTTTATACATCAATAACTAAGGAGCCTATTCTAAATAATGTTAAATGATACCTTTTAACTAGTTCAATTATAAATTGTAAATGAAAACTAAAATTAAATCTAAGAAAAGCCACAAAACATGTTTGAAGTACTATCGCGGGTGCAACCAAATTGGTCCTCTATTAAGAACTCGGACGAGTTCATTTGAGAATACTGCTAATTGTGGAACTTTTAGTAATTTGTTTGATTTACCTAGATACAATTAATTTAAGTAATTAGTACTAGGAATTATTAACAATTTTCGGGATCACGGGTGCAACATCAAAATATCGCGGGCGCAACGAGTCTAAAGAAATTGAATTTATTCATAAGTCTGCGACTGATTTCTACATTTTTGATATGCAATACATAATATTATTAGTAAATTGTAATAATACTATTTAAAATTTTATTATTTTTTAATTATTAGTCATTTATCGATCTGAGAAAAGAAATCATCTAAATCACTAAAAACAATTAAATAATGCAACTTAAGCAAACCTTTTTTGATGTATTGTTATAAAACCGAACTACAGCACACCTTTAATTCAAAATTAATATTTATAATTTAAAAGAATAGGGGAGAATTATAAGTAAAAATATTTTTTTCAAAGAAAATTATTAAATATTTATGATTTTTCCTGTCATTTGTAGTATTTCTACTAAAACATTTAAAAATAAAAGAATATTAATCATCATTTTGAAACATCTGCTAAGTAATACATGAAATATTTCGAAAAATATAAAAGACGATGTGACTCTATTCAAATTTTTATAAATCTTGTTACATGTAAAGTATTAATAACAAATATAATCTAACGTTATTGTTTACCTTAATAATATGCAATAAGACGAAAATCACTACAATAGTCAAAAAATAATTTGTTGCATTTCCAATTGTACAGCTTCGATCGCGTTCTGTTTTTTTATTAAAAATAATAAAATAGTTTGTTCCAATGATAAATTCTAATTTCCCTCACATTTCTCATTACTTTTGCAAAGTTTTAAATTATTAACAACATATTTTAGCGAGAAAACTAAACTTTTGTACCTTTTTTATCGCGGGTGCAACCATGGCAATTTTCCTTTAATAATGTTTGAGAACTATTTCAAAATTGTTGTTTTTTTTTGCACCGAAATAGAAACTTATGTTATACATATTATGTAATGAAATTCAACTTCGAGATAGTGATTTAGAGTAAAAATGATCATGTGTGGCATAAGCAGTTTTTCTCGCGCCGTTAGACGATATCACTTCAAAATGCTCTAAATCATTCAAATTACAATTTTTATTCATAAAAGTTCTTTTGCTAGTAAATATACATCATTTTATTTATAATCTATAATATAAAAATGAGTCGCTGAATGTGTTGCTAAGCGCAAAACTCGAGAACGGTTGGACCGATTTCGCTAATTCTTTTTTTTAAATATTCCTTGAAGTACGAGGATGGTTCTAACGGAGAGAAAAATTCTAAAAAAAAATTAAATTTCCTGAAAAAGTCTAAAAACAATACTTTTCTATACAAAAGTTAAATAATCGACTGTTAGGCGATACGAAGTTCGCCGGGTCAGCTAGTTCAATAAAAAAATGTAACAAATGCTACACTTTAAAAATTCGTGTTGAGGGTCGTCTCTAGCGGAATCGCCCCATATTCAAAACGAAATTAACATTTTAACTATTTATTTTATGTGTATCGAACCAGATATTCATTTAAGATCTCTGTTGTAACATGCGATGCATTCTAACTAGAGCATAAAAAAGAAAACTGACAATACAGGAAGTATAACAGGCGCAAGACTAACAAACACCTATCTTGAGCGCTATCATGTGAAACTAAGGGCCTCTTTCACCACTTCCTGATAAGTGACGAATAGGCTATTCAGCAATTAACTTGACAGATCTAGTATGGAGAATCTGTCAAAAAAGTTCTGAATAGCCTATTCGGCACTTTATCAGAAAGTGGTGAAACAGGCCCTAAGCATCAATGCAAACATCCTCCTAATAACAGTATTTTTTATTAAGAGGAGAAAATATAGTGACGGACAAATCAAAAAAAGGCAAAATCTTTCAATATAATATAAAATTCTCTTATCACAGTGAACTTCTCCAAAATGGCTCAACCAATTTTAATGAAATTTTGAATATACATTTGTTAGGCCTTAGAATAGGTTTTTATCTACTTTTTATACTGATAGTAGTAATAATTTATATGGCAAAACAATCAGTTAAATTGTTTTGCCATTAAGGACGCTATCACAAAAATTGTGACAAATTTTGGCAGGTCAGTACGAATATTGACGTTAAGGACATTAAAATAACATTCAATATAAGCACGCCTTGTACAGTGGCCGTTACGACGCTTGACGCTTTCTTGATAGGGCGAAAATGTATGAAGAAATTTGAGAGCGTTTCTTATTTAAATGGAAATGTTATTTATTTTTATATAAAATATTTAGCTATTCGTATAGGGGACTAAATAAGCAACAATTTTTTTGTATATTTATTTTCATTAGTTCAGTGTATTTAGCTATAATGGTACCTAACCAAACCCTTTTTTTTTATATTTTGTGATTATTCTGATGGTTGAAACGTATTTATGTGAAAATTTGGTATGCGGCTATAAAATTTTTATAGTGTAGATGTGGAGATGAATATATTATCTTTCATATGAAACCAAAATATCCTTGCAGTGTGCCTCCTAATTCTTTAAAATGGTACCTGAAAATCGCTGATATTTGTAAAAAATTTGATAGCGTCCTTATGGAATATTTAAAGTGATATTGCATATTGTTGCCAAGATTAATTATTGTGTTTTAAAGAATGAGACCCTGTTTGTACGTAATAAACATTGTTATTTACATCTCAATGGTTATTAATGTAGTATTATTTCCTGTATTGGTATTAAATGAATTTCCTTAACATATTTTGATAAATGTAGTTGCGATAATTATGGAAATATACCTATTGAACATAACACACAGAAATATGGTGAAAACCGAGACACATTAAAAAAAATCATATTAACCCATCAATCCCCAAGCGGCACCCGGCTGTCGCATAACAATTATTGAAAATATATTGTGTCTGCGATTCAAACTATCAAGGTATGAAGTCCTCGTCTCAAGTTTTAGGTAAATATCTTAAATATCTTGTTCCTTGTCGAAGGTTTTAAACTATTAATATAATACATTTTAAAGCTACTCACGCGTTGCAGTTCCAGTGAATGGTTGTAAGACCTCTGTAGTTTGTCCACGAGGGGTCTGACGGCGCGCCAGGCCCGCTCCTGCGTTATATCCGACGGGTCGGCGATCGCCTCCTTAATCTCCTTCCCTGCATCTTTGTAGCACTGTATCTCTCGTAATATCTCGTCCGACTCTAGCAGAACTCTCTGTACCTCCTCGTAAACCTCGCGCTCCGTTTCCGTCGGGGCGGCGTTCTCGAAATCCAAAAATATGTCGTATCTCGGCGAGGAACAACAGTTTGAGTCATCCCTGGCCAGCAGACTGAGTAGTTTCCCCATGTTATCGGAATGGAAGCGCGATTAAAATTCAACTGTACCTCCCGGAGGGCAGATGCTGCATCGCCCGAAACGGTTTAGTCCTAAATCGATACGGTGATTTTCAGTTTGTATTAATATTTATGGTAATAAATACACAACTACAAATCGAAAAAAAAACACTTAATTGATTAAAATTAACCACAAAATAAACTGGAATACGTCCAACTATGACACTTTTCGCTCCGCCAGTCGCCACTAATTTGACAGATGTGAGTTGGATGTGAGCACAGAGATATGAGTGCGAACTGCGAACTGCGAAGTGCGAACTGACCACAGAACCAATCACAGAACTGACAAATGACAATACTTCATGACAGATCTGAAAAATGTTGCCAGAATCACAAGCTTAAAATAAATTAAGGTAAAAAGCACGAGTAGATTACATACTGATTACATTATAATAAAATGTATTTAAAATGTTCAATTAATAATTTATCTAAAAATCCTTTAAAAAATAAATATTTCGTTAACGGTTTATAGTAATTAGTTTTTTGTATGATACCTACTTTTCCACATAGATTTTAGCCCAGAGAAATAGCGCGT
Organism: Aricia agestis; assembly: GCF_905147365.1. Taxonomy (NCBI): domain Eukaryota; kingdom Metazoa; phylum Arthropoda; class Insecta; order Lepidoptera; family Lycaenidae; genus Aricia; species Aricia agestis. The sequence goes on along the minus strand of NC_056428.1, from coordinate 16,970,576 downwards.
TTTCGAACTACATATATATAATTTTTTTTTCTTACTATTAAGACGTCCAGCAAAACGGGCCTCTAAGGTATTGTACCGTATTTTTAAGTAACTTTGTAACAAAAAAATATTTTTGAAAGTTAAATATGAGAATTTCTAGTCTAGTTTATGTCATTTATCGACGCTAGACCAGTGTGTCTAGGCTCTAGCATGTGGCCAACGAGATATCTCTTGAGTGTAGTTAAAAACTACTCTTCTCATAATGTCAAAATCTCGACAAAACTCGATAAAAATGTTTTGTCATGAGTTGTCATGTTAGGGTTTGCTAATTTTGACGACAGATCTACACGAGAAAAAATTAATTTCATGTTAGGGTCAATATATAATAGATAGAGAGTCGACAAACCATCAAACATCGAGTAAACAATATGTAGACAACATTTTTCAGACAGGGAAAATCCACAGAAGATGCTGTGACTTTACTTACAGACTCAGTTGTTAATAATTTCGATAATGGGCATAAATGTGTTGGAACTTGGAGTCTTCCTCGACCTTGCCAAATGCCAAGGCATTCGACTCTCTTTCGATCCCTATTTTGTTAAAAAATCTGGAATGCTACGGCATAAGAGGCAATTAGTTGAATTGGTTCAAAAGTTATCTGTCTAATAGAAATCAATCATTAAAATTAGCGGACTTAAAAGTAACATGTGTTTTGTTCGATATGGCATACCTTAAGGAAGCATAATGGGTCCCTCGTTTTTTCTTTTTATATTATTGATATAGCAAACCTATCCCTTAAAAACGCAAAACTTCAATGTTACGCAGATGACACAGCCGTTATTTTTTATGATGCAACATGGGAGCAAGTCCGCAAGAAAGCTGAAGATAGCATGGCGGCTACATCTAACTGGTTAAACTTGAATCTGCTCTCCCTTAATACCTCCAAAACCATCATTTTCTTTCTTTTCACAAAAATGCTGCCTCCGCCCGTCCTCGCTTAGTGATTTAAAAATCCATTCCTCAATGTGTACTTATCCTGTTCAGAATATCAACTGCAATTGTTCTGCTATCCAGCGCAGTGAATCCATCCGTTGCCTAGGTGTTATCCTGGACCACAAAATGATCTTCAAACAGCACACAACAGAAACGTGTTAGAAAATTAATGGCCGTCATGAGGAACTTACGAGGTGTGGTTGATGGTTAAACCCTCAAAGCTATCTACTTGGCTCTATGCCAATCGGATATCAATTATTGCCTGGCTTGGGGAGGCTATTCATCCTCTACTCTTCTTCCACTGGAAAGAGCGCAGAGCGTAGTACTGAAACTAGCATTGGAGAAGCTCCTTAGCGTTAGAAAACTTTATCTAGTAAGAGTGTTTGAAGCAGTACATAAATCTATAGTTAAATGTAAACATACTTATGACCAAATGCTTAGCAAAAGAATTTTTAAGTCCCTAATATTGTCACTGTATCCACTTTTTTCGCCTATATTTTCTGTCTCCTCACGTCTATAATAGACTTGTAAATCTGTTTGATTTGAAATTATACTCTGTACATAAAAGAAAAAAGTTATTACACTGTTGTCCTGGTCAAACGCCAAAGCTGAAAATATAATAAAAATGTACAAATAACGCGCGAGCATGCGCGCACACACACACACACACGCACACACACACACACACACACACACACACACACACACACACCGACACACATTTTACACATTTATATAATATTTTATTAAGAATAAGGATGATTTGATATTTTGTTTGTTTGTTTTCTTTATGTATATTGTTTATTTTTGTTTCTGTTGTTGTTAGCCGCAATACTTTAACTGTACTCTGTTAAACTCCTCCATAGGACAGGCCTCGCCTTAATGGGACCATTATTTGTCAAAATGTTTGTAAAAATTATTATGGTCAATAAAGATTTTTGTATTTGAATTTTTTTTAATTGAAAATCAGGAATTTTCAGTAAAACATTAGTGATCAGGCGTCATTTATTTATTTCTCCCTAAATGTATATAACATCGACACAATGCCATTTATATTACGATTGTATTTTTATTTTACAAATAAAATTCATTATTCTATTTACAAAATTATCTCTGATACATACGTATTAACTAGGTACTTATTAAATTAGCTAATCAATTTCATTCAAGCATACTGTGAGCAAAACTGAGGTAAAATATAATTATTGTAGTGCTACATCTATACTTAACACGAAAATTTTAGTAAGTAACTGAAAATTTTATTACACCTAATAATACAATAAATTAACATTAATTATAATATACCTTAGGATATCAATTCGTAAAAATACTATAAAGTGTATGCAGACCTAAGACCCTTAAATAAAAAATTAGAACAAAAGATGATATTTTAATAATTGCTTAATACGGCTACAAGATTTTTAGTTTAAATAGGTATAGACTATGGATAAATAATTTTACCATAGTTAAAAGCATACAATATGTAATATGCATGGCTTGGAGGAGTAAAATATAATATAGTATACTTAGGTCAAATTTTAATTATGTTTGTAAAATTGATTACATCGAAATTTTCTCTACTTTATTGATAGGTTATTAGGTATGGAGATAATAATATAGCTTGGTTATCTAATGGAAATAATAAATTTTAAATCTATTTATATATTTATTTTTGAAAAAAGTAGCAGAAATAAAGATGTAATAAAACGGGTAATAAGGAGTTTTCAAATGTGTATTTTTAGTTTGTATATTAGTAAAACTATATAATATTATATAATCATAGCTGGGCACCGTTAATCAAATAGTTAACTTCGTTAATCGTTAATCCATTAATAAAAAAGTTAGCTTCGTTAAACGTTAAAGCGTTGCATTTCGGATGAATTAACGCAAGTTAACGTTAATCGTTAATCCGTTAATATGTGTAATATGACCTTGTTATGACTTATTTTGTATGTACACTAACACAATTATATTATCATTGTGTCATACTACATTTACACTCAGCCCTGTTGGACAGGGAAGTGGGGAGGGAAGTGGGCAGCGTGAATATGTAAATAGGTGACTCGCGCTGCCACTGCTCATGCCGCTGTCATTGCCCGGCGCTCCCTCGAGTGTCGGTTTTTCGGGCGGAAGTCAAAGGACGGGCAGCGCGAGCGCGAGTGAGTGTTTACATTCAGCTCTCTTGCTCATATATCTCGCTTTTTTAAAATAGACTATACGTACTACACGAAAAGATACACAATTTTTTGTGACTGGTCAATGCGCCAACTTAAAATAATGGACTAAACATGTAGAATTTGTAGTAATAGGTAGTTACGGTGTTCTATTTCTATGAATTTCCCTCATCCACAATTTCCTTTTACTACGACGACGGCGTCTTCGATTCGTTCGATCGTTTTGATTTATTTTTAAAATATGCATATAGTTATATATACTCAGCAGACATAATGCTGTCGCCGCAACAGTTTCGATATCCGCCATCGTTGCGAGTCGTTACGTAAAAGAGTATGAGGGCTGAGTTTGACCACCCACTCGCCTCTATAATGCCGCAAAAGTATTTGAGGCAATATTTCCGACAGCGGCAGGAGCAGTGGCAAGGGCTGAGTAAACGTGCCATTAGTGTATATATACAAAACCTGTTGGTTTAGGTTCTGGAAGTTAACAGGTTAGGGACAAAATAAAATAATTTTATAATTATTGTATTCTACCTAACTAAATTACACTGCACTCTTCTTTCAACATGCAAATGATTTATAATAACAATATACAAATCACTATTAACTCTATTAGCACCGGCGCTGTGTAATGAAATGATTAAACGAAACAAATCTCTTCTCACTCGCACGCGGCTGAAAATGTATCTAGTATTGTTTTTGTTTCACTCGCTGTTTTGCCGTGCCGCGGCGCCGCGTTGCCCACCCGCCCGGCAATAGTCGTTTCATACTATTACTGTCTGAACCTGAGAATGCCGCATCCTTCTCTAACAACGTCATTTCACGTTTGTTAGAGTAGGACGCAACATTCTCGTACGATTGTTTGAGTCTCAAAATGGTTTCGTGGTACGGGCTCTGTTTTCGCGCCGCGCCGCGGTGCCGTGCGGTAAATAGTAAGCATTGGATTAACGATTAACGGACTTCTGCATATTAACGGAAGTTAACGAGTCCGTTAATATTTTTAAAAGTTAACTTAAAAGTTAATCCGATAATCAAAATGTTATCTTCATTAATTAACGATTAACGGATTAACGAGTTAATGCGTTAATATAATATACCTCCACCTATATAATGTCTTCATACCTGCATGCTCAGACTGCTTGAAAACTCACACTTTCGTACTATATAAACATAAAATATAATATAATTTTCTATGACAGTCAAAATATGACGAAATATAGATAGATTTATTATCTTATTGTTATTTGAATAAATATTCTTAAAAAAACTGTTTTAATTTCAACCAACTTGACGAGAAAGAAAGAAAATTAAGCTCTTGTAGAAAACATTACTCCATTTAAAGATATTATATAGACAATGTGGACAGATTGAAGTTAATATCACATGGTATAAAACAATACCGCTATAAATAAAATAAAATATTATAATAAACCTATTTTATACCTTGTCATATACTTTTAAGATCAGTCTAACATTCGTTAAAATTTACATCTTTATAAGTATTAACATTTTGGTTTTAAGGCTAAGCCTGTTAGGCTCTGTTGTATTTTATCTGAAGTTTTATATTCAAACAAAATATTAAGTTTGTATCAATTAATTTTGTGAGAATTAAATACTTAAGTACTTACTGAAAATAAGTAAAAAAAATGCTCCATTTATACTTAAATGTTAAGTAAACACTGCTTAAATCTATAGACTAAAATGTTTTAGAAATAAGACCAGGTAATTTAAACACATTAGGACTAGAAATAAAAAACGAACGCCGAGTGTCCCGCGTTTTTTAAATTTTTCTTTAAACATACATTTTCTCACTAAATTCTAACATTAAAGAAAACACATAAGTCACAGTGATCCATTTAATAACTACCTTACATTAATTTCGTATTATAACGCGTTTTTACTCGCGATACAAAAACGCTTGCGATATGTAAATAACTCAAATTAAAAGTTATTGTAAAGCAAAAATATATCAAAATAACAAAGGTATAAAGTAGGTAAATATAAAAGGAATAAACAGTAACAGTTTCCTTCAGATATAATATTTGAATAAAACATTTGATAAAAAATTCAATTACAAATCTCTAACCTAATAGTATTTCTGTGTATCAAAGTAAGTAGTTCTATTTTGAAAATTAATACGAACTTGATGACTAGAATATAACATGATAGGAAGTTAAAAGTTATTTATCAATTTGTAAATTGAGGCAAATATGTTACGAGCATCAAAGAGTTCTGCATGTTGCTCACAGACTTTAGGTTATTTTATGTTATCATAAAAGGGTTTTCTTAAGTAATTATTATATTAACTTAGTGAATTTATTAAAAATTTAAGAACTAAAACTCATTATGTGTGCTTATAATTTAAGAGCACATAAGTACACCAGTCGCCTGACACTCAGTGATTATGACATTGTTCATTATACAACAATTAATTATTATTAATAATGACCTAATACAAATAACATCTATATTATCTACATTTACTAAATCGAAGTCTTAATTTATTTGGTGTAAAGATCCGTCTTAGCTTAGGTTATAATCAATCAATTTTGATTAGTTTCAATTTCAGTATTTCATATCACACACTTGTAAATAATAAGCATATTATAAATCCCTAAAACAATCGTTAAATTAGATACTGTTTTTATTATTTCACGTTAAGTTTTAAAAATAATTAGAGAAAAACAAAAATAAACATAACACGCAATAATAATAAATATATAGTGTAGTATTCAAATTATTAAACGCATTTTATTTATTTAGGTAGTTTTACCTGTTTTAGTATAATTTTGTTACTTCACTGGTAACACTTGTGGTAGTTTATTTTTTTAAACGGGACGAATTACAGCGCCTGATACACGGTTTAAAACGGCGGTTTAAAATTGAAGTTTGGAACCGTGATGTAGATAGTTGTTTTATGCCAAATTTAGTTTGACCTTGAAACGCCTTTGGTAGCGAGGCCTGCGTTTGAAACCACTGGTAGAAGGGTTGGTTTGCAACTTGTTTGCAACCGTCTACGTAACCTAACCTAACCTCGCAAACGACAGTCTCGATGCCAAGTAATTTGTATACTGTGCTCGATTCAGCAGCGATAGCAGGCAGACGGCGACGTTCGCAAAATGGCGAGAAAAAATAAAGAACGAGAATTATATTAAGTTATTAAGTACAGTTACAGAACTTCTCGAGCTGTAGCTGCCCTGCCTTTGGGACTTAACATTTTTATTTTAAGTCCTAATCCCAAAAATATTATGTATAGTCTGTCAAGAAAGTGAAGAAATTAAAAAGTGGCAACATCCTAGTGTCATTCCTTTCAAATCAATCAAACTACGATGTTGCCACTTTTTAATTTCTGCACTTTCTTGACCGACTATACGTATTACATTACTACTGAAGTTTATGTTCTTCATTTAAACTTCGGATGTTTCCGTATCTCTTCGGCCCATCCTGCCCCGGGGCAGTTCAGATGCCGAAAACGATATTATAAGAAAAAAGGGATGACAATACGATGTTGCCACTTTTTAATTTCTTCACTTTCTTGACGGACTATATGTATAGTCTGTCAAAAAAGTCATGACAGGCGGGAAATTTTATAAATAAAATAAAATATATGAGAATTTTATTAATTCGAGATAAAAATATGCAAGGTGACAATATTTAAAATGTAATAAGCGTTCTCTGTGAAAATACAAAGAAAAAAATACTCCTTTTATGCGTGATTACGTTTAGAAAATTTTCCCGCCTGTCATGACTTTCTTGACAGTCTATATGTTATAAAGATAGTTTCTATGGTTTCTTATCCTTATTTTCAATGAGTTTCTAAAATACAAAGAATATCATTGCTTATTTTGCTCACCGCCCACTTTGAGAACATGTTTTTTTCTAGAGCCCCCCATTTTAATTATTATTATTATTAAAAGTTAAAAGCTTTTATTTAACTTACTCTGTATGTATGTAAGTATGTATGTTACGGTGGAATTTTGAAACTCAATTTTAAGGTAGATATTTAACCGATTGAGCTGAAATTTTACATACGCGTTTATTTTGAATGACCATGCACGATATGGTATGTGACATCACTCTAAATCCAATATGGCCGACCATCCAAGATGGTGAAATAATAATTTTCTATTCAGTCCTACAATATGTATATTAAATGAAAGAGCTTTTTGAGAGTAAATCGAAAACGAATGTAATTTCATTCTACATCCAACATGGCGGCTCATCCAAGATAGGGGAATAGTTATTTTTAATGCACTTCTGCAATATTTGATAAATTTATTAAAATAAAAATAAAATATCAATTTACTCAGTTATATAGGTAGTTAAATAAATTGGTACTAGTTTATTTACAAATCGCGCGACAAGCTTTTATTATCATGCAAATTGTATACTTAATATACTTATTGAGGATTATAACTTCATAGTTAAAAATTTTAAGGAGAAATTTATTTTCTTCTTTTAAGACTATTTAAATAAAAGATTTTTTTCAAAAAGTTTTTTGTTTATAATTTTTTTTTTTTACTTACCATCGGTTGCGTATTTAAAACAGCTATAATTGCCACGATTATAATTAATCGTAAGATATTATAATATTATAGTCGTAAGATATTATAATATTACCCCTATCCTATTTCTGAGTTTAAAATGAAGAATGAAAGAAGAATGTTTCAATGGGAGTAATTAAAACGCATGCTTACTGCTTAGTGACATTGAGCAATATTTTGCATACCTATATAATACGTGCACACGTGATGAAAATGATTACAATACTTACCTACAATAACAAAAATTAAACGATATTAATTTTTAATTTACTTTAGTACGTGATTAGCGTGTATCTTTGCCTTTAAAGACTATATTTTTTAATCTACCCACGCCCCATTTGCGCCATCTCAATGCCCTCTAATTTTCTCTTAGTCTTCTACTGCCCCCCCGAAAGTCTCAAACGCCCACAGGGGAGCGTTATCGCCCACGTTGAGAACCTATCGTCTATAAGGTACATACTTATTTATAATATGAGCTAAGATCTTCGATCAAATATGCTAAGATGCCTGATTTAAATAAGTAAATAAATAAATAAGTACTTACTTAAATTAAAAATGCGAGTCGTACAAAAACTCAATTTCTGCTGGACGATCCAGTGATGTTCTTAAACATCTTTTAATTATTACGATTTACGAGTTTTTGACATTCTTGGAGAAAAAAAGTATGTGTACGGTGTACCTATTGTATGTATGCAATTTAGTATGTACTTATGACAATAATTGACAAGACGTATATATATCTGGGGGCACGGGAGTGCCCCCGCCAAGATGAGCCAAGCGAAGCGCGCAAGGGCACTACCTACCTTTTCTCGAAACGTTTCGTCGTATTTTTGAACCCTCGTAACTTTGGTTTCAATAATGCCAATATATATACAGTGGATTTCGTTAGTAACGACTTCGGTTGTAACGTCATTTTGCTTATAGCGACGCCAAACTTACGCCCCTTGAATTTAAAGCATACTTTCGCAAGAGAGCAATTCTTTCGGAAATAGCGACTTCGGATGTAGCGACGATTTCAGGTGTAGCGACTTTTTTTATGAACCCTTTATGACCGGTTCCTAGAAATCCCATGCGGACATTGCGACTCAGTCGACAAAGGCGCAAAGACGCGTTAATAAAACAATGGTTTTATTAACGCGTCTTTAACACATCTGTGAACGTAAAGGATGAGAAAGCGTAATGAAGCTTTCTCATCCTTTACGTTCACAGATGTTCAAACAAATGTTAAGCATGTTTCTTTAACTTGTGAATATGGCTCCTAGACGTAAATTTACAACCAATTATTACAATTATTATCAGCGTAAGCAATCGTTGTGGATTGGAAAAATTATATGAATATTGACATATGTGAAGTGAAGGCTAAATTAATTTCGATTTAGAAGGAATTGTGAAAATAGAATACATATTATTGTATTTGTTTTTTTATTATTTCGGATATTGAGACTTCTGGATATAGCGACGACATTAACATGGTCCCTTCGGCGTCGTTACATCCGAAATATATATATATATATATATATATATATATATATATATATAGATATATATATATATATATATATATATATATATATATATATATATATATATATATATATATATTTAAGACTTCTGCAATATGGGTATAACATTAACAACTATATGAAACTGTTCGTGTAAGCTATATCGCGATGTAGACGACCAGCAGCGACATCTATTATTATCAAAAGGAAAAAATTGCAAAAAATCACGTTTGTTGTATGAGAGCCCCCCAAAATATTCATTTTATTTTGTTTTGAGTATTTGTTGAGAGCGGCAACAGAAATATTTCATCGATGAAAATTTCAACTCTCAAGCTTCTACCGTTCTGAGATACATCCAAGAGACAGATAGACAGACAGATAAACAGAGACAGCCGCACGAGAAGAATCTAAAAATTCTTCTCGTGCGGCTGACACATTATATTATTATCAAATATTTTGCCGCGCTTTAGTGTAAAGTTAAGGTTTTTAGATATAGGGCTGAGTATGTAAGGTTAGAAACTTGGCTCTACCTGAGATCTCACTACTTTTTGACAGGATGAACTTAATATTACGTTCTCATCTTGGCAACATTTTTACATGAAAATGTTTTTGGTGGGATATAAGCCGTTTTAAACCGTGTACTGTATTAAGCGCTTAAATAATGCAAAGTGTGCAAGTTTTAAAAATAATTTGTTTGAAGTATAAATTGTTAAAGTTTTGAATTGAAAGTATTTCAAAATATATTAACGTTATACTTTTTCTTTATTTTGATCTTTTACTTTGTCCATCACACAGATACATAAATTATTTATACTTACGAGCAGTAATAAACAGCATCAATACGTACACAACCAGTGCAATATTAAATAATTTCTTACATTTTCGTGAATGAACTGATGATGATTACTAAATGCGAGTCAAATGCCTTATGCAATTCCATCCTCACAAGAGATCCGAACTCCGAAGTTAAGCTAGAAAATTGGCGCGATTTAAGGTCAAACTTGTGAACCATCAGCCCTTAGAATACCTTGAGAGCCGAGAGAATGTCTAATGTCTAAAACAACTTGATCTTACATTTAGCCAATGCTATATTATGATCCGAAAGAATTTCTGAGAGCAGCACTTACATGGTGAAATGAAAATTGAGAAATCGAGTGTCGTTGTTCGATTTTAAAATCTATATTGTATATGACAGTGGACGCTGTTAAGCATTCGTGTACTAGCCCACACAAAAATTACGTATTGAGTTATGAATGCAGTTATGTTCTGTAGATGATTTAAACCAAGACTGCATTCAAAATTTAACAACAAAAAAATGTGGGTTAGGACACTAATGCTAAACAGCGACCATTATTTATTGTAATAGCGCAGAGTTCTAATTTTAGTAGATTATTGTAAATTTTCTCCGAGTTACAGATCCGGATCATAATATTAAATATTATTATTAATTATTATATCAGCCTAAAGTCTTCAGCAAAGTCTCGACCCTCGCGTTTATCGACGAAACGAGAGTTAGAAAATCTATTGCAAAGCGGCAATATTATTTCAACCGATGGATCTACTTTTTTCTAGTCTGTGCTTCCTAGTAAATCAGTCTAGGTTTAATAACTTTGCCACTCTCGAATATGAAATAAAACAGTGTAGGAGTCAGCTGGGCTAGTACTTGCGTGGACGAGCCCCCGTAGACAAGTGGCAAAATGCTAACGGTAACGCTAGCGCTACAAAATGTATGGATTTGACATTAGTATTCGCTAGCGAAGCGACGACTTATGTCAAATCGCATACATTTTGTAGCGCTAGCGTTAGCGTTAGCGCTTTGCCACTTGTCTACAGGCCCAGGAACTTTTGAAAGGGATCTTTGTCGTGTTAGGTTTAGCCTGTAAGCCTACAACGTAGCCGTTTTGAGACTCAAACAATCGGATGAGAATGCCGCATCCTGCTCTAACAACATAATTTTGTCGTTTATTAGAGTAGGACGCGGTATTCTCGTACGATTGTTTGAGTCTCAAAACGGCTTCGTTGAACGGCCCACTTCAATATTCCTAAGCTGATTGAAGACGCATCAAGACGTAATGCTTCATGGCAATCTTAAATGTCTATCATAAGTCATAACGTTTCTTGTGTTCGGCCACTTGTTGCCCACCACTGCAGCTGCGCATTGGGGTTATTTTTATGAAGCTTACATATATCCATCAGTGGAACGCAAATTGTCAAGGAATAAGCTGTATTGACCTAAGGTAAGGACATCGGGATCAAACAGTGTTGACCAAGCCGGGCTCATCGGGAATTTATCGGAAGTATTTCAGCGCAGATACAAGCAGGAACTTCTCTATAAACAGGTCCGAGTCCAGCGCAGCAATGTGGGCAGCGCGGCCGACGAGTGCGCTGGCGGTATGAGGGAGAGCGTGCTGTACGTCATATCGGACGACGGAGACGGAAGATGCGCGAGCCGCCAGCGGTGATACCATGTTGTGCACCTAAAAGAGACGGAGATATAATGAGAAGAAAGATATTATGAAAAAAACGGGGCAACTAGAAGCCGTATTTCCGTCAATATATTAAAAGGCAATTAAATACAAGGGGTGTATAACGCTGCCGCTGAAAAAAAAGCTATTTCATATAGTTCATACATCGACGGCCGCTACGTACAGTATCGAAACTGCAAAACCTTAACTTTACAGGGGAGCCATTTGAAGTTTGAAATCAGTTTTTAAAAAAATGTATGTAACTAAATTAAAAAATTATACATATACCTACATGGTTTTTACATTTAAAATTTATTTGGTTGGAGACTGGTTCATAATTTTTACTCATTTTCAAGATATTTCAGTTTCAATGTTGTACTACGACTTTAAAAAAGGCAGCTCTATCGAATGTGGCAATTCCGATTGTTTTCTAGGTCCATAAGAATTTACTAAGCCTTGTAAGTGGCAGATTTCATGATTTTCTACGCTAATTTCAACAAAGAATGCTACTTTCGATATAAGAAAATAACGTTTTTTTTTAGTATTATCAATATTTTTTGCTTACTTTCTTAAAGAAAAAAACACAAACATATCCATTTATTCATTTTTATTTATAAAAATGCACATTTGTAACTTAAAGAAACATACTTGACAAGTTATTTAGCATTTGTAAGTAATAAAAAAAAAAACAAAATATCAAAACTAAAAACATATAGACTTTCTAAAAAACAAAATTAACAAATTACTTAGCTTTTGCTATGTAAAAACAACATATCAATACTTAAAAAAATAAAGCCTTTCTGAAAATGTAATCAAATTACCTAATTATCGTATGAAATTAAAGTTGTGAGATCTTTTATTTTACTTATTAATATTATGATATTCTGGAAATTTAAAGAAAAATAATAATCTTACATAATACAAATCAGACTTAATAAATTCAGACTTGTGTTAAAAAGTATCAGTAATCTTCATCACTTTCGTGAACATCTTTACTAGGAAAGGGTCGTACTGGAAATGGATCGTACCTGGAAATAGGTAATACGGGGTAAGGGGTCAGTTTTCAGTAAAACCCCTTTAAATGTAATACTTTTAATATTATTTTCCTAACTAAATAATTACTCAGAAAATGCATGAAAAAGATTTCCCAAGCTGCTTTCTTGCGCGGCAAGGCTGAAAACTATCCTTTTTTTTTAAGATGATGTTTTCAGTTTTGATTTTAAAAGTAAAACATAATGCTTATAATTTAGCCCCAGCGTTATTTTTTAAAAATAATTTTATTATTTTCCCAGATAATAAACATAAATAGGTGATTTCCAATTTTATTGGCTTGTCGTCGACCTATTTTATTTAATATCTAGACCGATTTACAAAAACTTGATACTGGATTGGATTTTTATCTTTATCTACTCGTTTAATATAGTTGACTCTTGATAATATATGAATTTGTTGTACTAAGTTCTGTAGTTGAGTTTTTATGACACAGTTTAGGTCTGTCGTGGAGATTTTACCAATTTTGGTGTCATTTACGAAACGTTGTTTCTGCAAAATACCATTGATCCCTTAAGCATAAAAAATACCCCATTTACATCATTCAACCATACGTTAATCCGTTTAGGAGGTGGCTGTGGGCTGGATCGTACCAGTTTCCAGCCAGAAATGAAAGAAAACTGGTGTACTTAAATTATCCTACTTGTGGCAATAGTATCATGTTGTTATTTTGAGTATCGGTAGAGTTTTGGTTTGTTTATAATAATATTAAGTTAATGTGCACGTTGTTTTTTGTAGATTATTTTTCTCGCAAATTCCAATTTTGGTGGGTAAGAGGGTGTGTAAAACATTATTTTTACAACATACAAATGATTCTCAAAGCATAAAAAATACGCCATTCGCCAGTTGTCGTACCAGTTTCACGTAAATACCTAATCTCTAATTTTGGTGGAAGCAAAAATTTCCACCAAAATTATATAAAAAATGCTGCAAAGTTGTTGAAATCCACTCAGTTACAGGGTTAAGTCCAAATATATTTTTTAAGTTCTAATCTCTAGCTTTGGTAGAATATGTACTTGGATTATCGATTTTGTCATCATAGATTTCATTTAAAAACTTTCATTCATCGTTTGTGTAGTTGTCAAGAACTGGTGATTCTGAAAGAAAGAAAGACATAATATTATGATTAAACAACTTTTGATAACTAAAAACGATAGAAATTATGAAAACAAAAATTCGAATCTACGTATAAATACGTTGAAGGTTATAAGTGACGTAAAACACTATCGATAGTGGTAAATTCGATATTTTCTCAACACAGAAAAGTATCGAAAGTACCACTTTCAATATTTTATAACTTAAGTTAAACCACGTATATTATTGAAAGTGGTAGTTTCGATAGAATATATCTCATTTTTGAAGAGGAACAGTATTGAAACTGCTACTTTCAATAGTATACTATGTTCACCTCAAAATATTGCACGTGTACACAGTTTTTTGCAAATAATAGCAAAAGTTTTATTTAAAACTATCTACTCACAGTTGTTTTTATCTTTTACGCATAATGAAATACGAACTAATTAAGACAATATAAAATTACTTACCAGGCTTAGATTTTTCAATATTGCTTTCTACTGTTTTGCACAAATCTTTATTTGTTTTTGTAATTAAATTGACGAGATGTTTACCCCGATTATTAATCTTTATTATTTAAAACTTATAATTACGTAAAATTAACTTATATTAAACAATTACGAAATATGTCCTAGATTCGTCGCATCTCGTAGAAGACTGTCGATACTGGTAGATACATTCTGCGCTCGCGTCACACTTTATCGGAACACTATCGATTCTACCCGATACCATAGTTTTCTCGGCATATATATTGTACTTTCGATACTATTCGATTACAAAGTACTTGAAATAATTAAAATAATAAAATAAAATTTATACAGATAATGCACCGTCATTATATCTTTTTAAATATGTAATAAAACAAAAATGTAATTTTTGCAGATTCGATACTGTACGTAGCGGCCGTCGACATAGTCGTCATCTCAAGTGGCTGTTTTGTTCTAGAATCATTGAAGATAAGAAAATTAATTGTATAAAAATACAATTTCTGGTTGATACCGTTTGATACCTAATTAATGAGTCTGTAAAAAGTAGCTACATTAAAGAATCAAATAAAAAATATATAAGGATAGATGTGTTTCTACAGATATCTTACAATATCATTTCACATCATCAAACAAATATGGAGTAAACTTACCATTTCCCTATAAGCTTGTCCCAACAACGAAGTGTCTTTCGCAGCCGCCTTACAGAGCTCCAGTCTGGCAGAATGTAGCGGCACGTATCTGTCTTGGCCGGAGCCGCACAGCAGGATATGTTTGAACTGGTGCAGCTGACTCCTCTCGCTGAGCCGGTAGAGGAAGGACCGCCGAGGATCCGAAGCGTCCCGGAGAGATAATTGAAGGAGTGATCCGGATTTCTTCCATTTTTGCATGAACCACATCCCTGAAAAATTTTCAGAAATTAGACCACGTCTCGCACTTGTTTTAACTTTTCATACACAACCGTTGAACCCTTTTAGATTATTTGTTTCGCTTATGTTCTTAAACGAATAAAGACAGATAGTAGTTAGTATCAACACTTACCAGCATTAACAAGTCCACTGGAGTTATATAACGTTCCAAGATGAGGTCCACTGAGAGACAGGAAGGTGTGAAGTTTGCCGAGGAAAGGTTTCATTTGAGGTCTGGCAAGGGCAGATCTGATGATGATGGTGCCCAGAGAATGACCAACGAAGCTGATTCGCGCAGGTTCATTGGAGTTTTGTATGTGGGTCATTATCTCTTGGACGAGCCTGTAAAAAAAATCAAAAATGTTAGACAACTAATAACTATGTATATCAGGATTTCGTTTCAAGATATTATGTAAAAACAGTTATCTTTATGAAGGAAGGTTTATTTTGTTGTAATATATATATAATTTTTCTTACCTATCAGTCATCGTATCGAAATCTGAAAACGTGTCGCCTTGATTCCTCTCCGACATGAGAAAGTCCAGACGTGCACCAGGCAGACCCAGCTCTAGATATGTTTTCACCAAACGAAGATCAGCTGCATTGCCATCCAGTCCATGTACACAGATAATGAGGTGTAAACCTGAAAAATATAAAATGAAGAATATAACCTAAAATCCAATAGAATATCATTGCTAAAATCTCTAAATGCTTTCACAGCTAAGAATGTATGCCTTCGAGAATAACTAAGATTTATTTCTAAGATCTAACTAAGAAAATCTGTATATCAACTATCAAGGTTAGTTAGTAAGAATATTACCTTCAGGATTAAACATTCGATATTCATCGCTGATATGGAAATATGGTAGAGAGTTCTCTACTGGAGGGAAGTCAGAATATATTGCCCCAGGATACTTCACACTTTGTCTGAATTCATCTCTGCATTTTACGAACAGTCTTTCTGACTCTGCTAACCCGAATATACTGATGAAATTGCTTTGACGTTGTTCTGAAATTAGAATATTATTATTTGGCTTATTTATGAAGATGAAATCAAATGATAATTGTACTTTTAGAGCTACAGAAAATTCTTGTAAGTTCTCTTAAAAAGCAAAAAAGCGTTAACCTTTATTAGTTCCGTTTTCATTTCTGCTAGCAAGTTCGCCAGTGCTTTGGCTTTTATTTAAAGTTGTTCCTGAAGGTGTAGTGTTTGTGTTAATAGACTGTTGTGGCCTTAGCTTGCGTCTTTCCAAGATGCCTTCAAAAGAAATGTTAATTAGTTATGTAATAATGGAGGTTACAACGTGATAATAAATAAGCCGTGCAAACGAATTCAGTGAAATTGTCATAACTTACCTTCACAAACGTGATAAAGTGGATTATCTAGTTGCAGTGTTGTCGGTTGTTCAGCCTTTCGTGGAGTTTTTGATGGTGTGGAAGATTTACTACTTCTACGGCTCAATGCTGGTGACTTCGAAGGTGGATCCTGGAAATGCAAAAAGTATGTTCATTTTTAAAGAGGATTGTCTACTATTTGCGAAATAAAAATTAATTTTAAGTACCTTAAACTCATCAGGTGGTGTAGGTGCGTCACGGAACTGTTGTGGGGGAGGTAGGTGTTCGTATTCATTATCTGCAGCAAAATGGCTCAAGTCCACCTCAGATTTTGCCTTTCCTTGATATTTTTGAGCAGCAGCCTTTGGTCCTCCGGTCTTATGACTTTTGCACGAACGATCGACAGTTAAGCTTCGAATTTCGGCAGCTAAAAGCTTCTCTGTATATTCTATTTTATCTCTTAATTTAGTTTTATCAATTGGTTTTGTTTTTGCTGGAGCCGG
The DNA here is from genome assembly GCF_905147365.1 of Aricia agestis. NCBI lineage: Eukaryota > Metazoa > Arthropoda > Insecta > Lepidoptera > Lycaenidae > Aricia > Aricia agestis. The sequence goes on along the minus strand of NC_056428.1, from coordinate 16,953,564 downwards.
GACTTTGGGTGGTATTTCTTTGCGAATATAAGGATGGAGGTTATCGCTTATGGTTTGTGACTTTTTCACAGTTCCGTTGGCTGTTTTGTTAACGGTGCTGTAAGTTTTTCCCTGTATTGCACTAAATGAGTTATGCCTTTGATTTATTTTTCCGGAGGGTTCCGAACACGGCCGGTAACAACTTGCGTTGCAAGTATCTGAATCACAACCAGCATCAATTCCGTTACTGTGCATTAATTTATTATATTCACATTGACTGTCTGTGCAGATGGAGTCACTGCAAATGGTACATTCTTCGCAAACTTCTTTGTCGCAACACTCTATCTCTTCATTGGGGTTTTGAGCGGCTTTAACAGCTAATTTTAATAATCGCTCCCTCAGCTGTTCACCATTCAATATAGTTCTTTTGAACTCACTTATCTTTTCTCCATCTTTCGTTTTTTCTTTTTTGATGTCACTGCCATTTTCAATAACTTTACTGGGCGCTTTTGTTGCCACCGTTTGGCTAGTAGAGGGGAAGTTTTGATTTATCTGGCTACCGTTGTCAGGAGATGATGGTCCTGAGCTACGCCCACTAGAAACCCAGCCACTTTGCTCACTTAAACTAGATGTTGAGCTAATGCTGCGTTTGTCTTCTTTATTCAAGAAATTCTCTGGGGGCAAAATTTTAAAGTCTTTGTCTCCAATATCTAATGGTGGCGATTCGAAAGCAGGTGGTGGTGCTAGATTTGGTAAAGATTCTGAACCAAAAGTATTATTTAGGTTGGGTTCTTCAATAATCGAAGCTGCACTTCTACAGTGCCTTAATTCTGATCCGTGATCGAGGCTGTAAGGCAGCGTACCTGATGTTTCAAGCCTTCTTAATTCATAAGGGATGCTTTCATTACTAGACGACGATGCAGCTTCAGACATGAGTTGCGTCATTTTCTCCGAGGGTTTGTGTTTTGAACGTTTTTCCGGCTTTCCACTAGATCTACCACTTTTTGGAGTATTAAAGCCTGATGACCTGGGAGTCATTTTACCAGATTTAGGCGTAGCGAGACCTGATCTAGGTGTCATTTTTCCTGACTTTGGCGTAATTTTACCGGATTTGGGTATTCCTTTGTCCGATTTGGGTGTGCTTCGATCCGACTTTGGTGTTTGTCGATCTGATTTACTATCTCTCGATCGAATGGAATGATGACTGCTTAAAGAATCACGACTTGAATTAATTTTGGCATTTTCTTTGTTGCCATGGGTATTTAATTTAGATTCCCTGGAATGAATTTTCTTGTGCCTCACTGAGGGTAACGTCGAATGAGGTGTCGATGGTGGTGTCTTCGAATAATTAGACTTAGAAGTACCATCACTGCTCCTATCCAACGTCATAACAAAACCACTATCGTCACTGCTTTTACTCGATTTCTTTTGATAATTTTGTATCAGACTACCAGTATTAAAATCATAACTCCAGTCTCCTTTCTGAAGATAGTAATTTAGTTCGTGTCTCAGTTGATTTCGAGCCGCTTCAATATCAATTTGTTGGGTATCGACATTTTGGAACACATGTGTAGAATTAGATCTATGAACCTGTCTACTAGATACTAAATTATTTTGATCAGTCACTTGAGTTTTTCCGCTAACAGGAGGATAAGAATTTCGTGGAGGCAACATAGGACGGGGTAAATTTACACTGTAGCCTCTTTGGAATTCTAAGGGATTCCGAATAATATTATTTACTTGCATATTATTACCCTGATTACCGAATGTGTAACCATAAATTTGATTCAGATTCCCTTTCATGCTTCCGTCGTACTTATAGCCTACGTTTTGAAACACTTCATTGTTCATTCCGTGCATGTTCTGATTGTGATTGCATGGGTTCTTATATTTTTCCCTGAACTCGTTTATATTGCGTCTATAATCATCGCCTTTGGTAGCACAACGAGTCGTCGTACTCGTCGGATACGACGTAGTCGTGACGCTGCGGGGTAAGGTTGTGGGTTTGGGTTGCTGAGGAGGTAAGTACTGCTTTGGGTAGTTAACTGATGCATTCGAACCATTTCTGGAGTTTTTCATTGAAGCTTGAACACTAAGCGGGGTCATCTGTGAAACTCTCAGTTGATCTAGCGACTTGCTGTGTCTTGCGGGCAAAGTACTTACGCCACTAGTAATTTTATGTTTTTGCGTAAACACTTCATTGGGGTCTGACTGTTCCTGTCCTAGCTGTGATACGTTTATAGAACTTTTTGCAGTATTAATATCTAAAAGAGTCGAGGCTGAATATCTTGATAGCTGCTGTCCTTGCTGTATAGAGCAAGATGGGAAAGCCTTGTTTGGGGGCAATTGAATTTCTGTTATTTGATTATTTTGAACAATGTATCTATTCCTCCCAGTCAGTTCTAATTGCTTGTTGTGAGGCTTTGTTAATTCAATGACGTTTTGTTTCACTACTGACCTTTTTGGAGACCCTCTATTAGATTTTTGGGGTGCTAATGTTAGCGTTGCTTGCACCACGTTTTGATTAGATTTCGGGGGATTATACTGCGGTTCAAGCACATCCATGATTGTTTTAGGCAATGATAGAGTAACTCTTGATGCTTCTGAAGAAGGTCTTCTAGAATCTACCATAGAACTCACACTACAGGCACAATCATCACCAAGCGGCTCGGAGCATAAAAATGGATCTAAAAAAAAAAAGGTTTACACAATTGGTTTAAATTGATTACATAATTTAGAAACGTATACTTAAATTTATTTTTATAAAGCAATTCGCTTACCACTTCCGGCTTTGCTTCCACCGGAATTTAAAAACGATCTTCGTCTTGCAAATTCGGCAGTGTCTTGATATCTGAAATAATAAAGAAGAGCTGTGTCACTATGATTTCTTCATTTAAATCATATTTATGATGCTCATAACTTAGTGTTTGTCATTAATAATAATATATGTATAATATCTTTTTGTTGAAGCCCTTAATTATCTTTATAAAACCCCACCTGTCCTCGAATATAATGGGCATGATATGCGGGTCGCCGTCGAGCGCGATACAGTGAACAGGTAAGGGCGGCAGCAGCGCCAGATATCTGGACCGACGCGCCACTTCGCCGACGCTCTGGTAGGACTGGTAGTTGCTGTCGTAGCAGCCGGCAAGCGAGTGCCGCGGGTTGTCCAGCACGAAGAAGCACTCGGCGAAACGTTTGATGCTGGAATTATATAAATTCATGTTACAAACTAAAGAGGGTTTGTTTATGTGAACAATTTTGGACAAATCGTAGATCGTTTTTAAATTAAAAAATCAAAAACCCGACTGCAAAAAATGTTAACTAAAAAGAACGAAACAAGACCTAATTATGCCAGAGGCATCGAATTCATAATATTTTAATTGATACGACTCTTGCTTACGAGTTTCATGCCAGAATGAATAGAAGGTTACATAGAAAAATGTAGAAGAAGAAAGTGGACTACAAACTGCAGTCGCACCAAATTTAACATTAATTCATAAATCATAAAACATTATGCCTCCGACTGTATCTAAGAACACTTGGGCCATTAAGAAAAATCTAACGATACCTCAAATGTGAAAATCCGTTTAACGGTTCTGGAGATACAAGGTAATAAAGAATATATTACATACATACAAGATACGCGCTAAAAACATAACCCTTCCTGGCAGTCGGGTAAAAACCATGTCGTAGATTTTTCTTTAGGGTCAATTCAGACCGCAACGTAGATGCATTTATAAATTTGTACTGAATTGACAGATTTCAATTGCTTGAGACGCGTTGCAAATCTGTGAAATCTATACAAATTTAGAAATGCATCAACGCGTCGCATTGCGGTCTGAATTGACCCTTAGTATTCAAAGTGTTTGACAAGTTAGTGGTGATTCGCTGAAAATCTCGTTTTAAAAAAATCTGAAAATATCATAATATTATATTATAAAACGAGCTTTTGCCCGCGGCTTCGCTCGCGTTAAGAAGTATTATTATATACAAACTCTCATCCCCTATCTTAACCCCTTGGAGGCAGAATCGATCAAAATCCTTTCTTAGCGGATGCCTACGTCATATCGTCTACCTGCATGCCAAAGTTACAAGAGACAAAAATTGTGGAGGCACATACGAGTGAATCAAAATTTCAACAAATATTCGAGGAGAAATTACGGGATTATGAAATGGATAGACGCAGCCCACCGGGAGTTCGGTTGGCACAGCCCCTCGTCAAAACAAAAACAAACACAATCCAGAAAGTCCAAAAGTTGGTTAGCTTAGGTTAGAACTTAGACCACAACACAGAGGGAGCCGAGCGAGCGCAGCGCGCTTGCTGCCGCAGCAGCCTGCGACGGTCGTCAAATAAAAGGGGGGCTCGGGGGGCGCAGCCACCCACCAAAACAAAAACAAACACAATCCAGAAAGTCCAAAAGTAGGTTAGGTTAGAACTGTGACTGTGCCGCGACAGCAGCCGGCGACCGCCACAAAACACGCCTCAGATTTTTTTATTTTTACTTATTGCATTAAACTTTTGGTCACCCTTATTCTGCCAAATTACATATTAAGCTAATGGTCGCCCTAGTTAATTTGCCATTAAACCAGTTGGCTAAGCATTGTCTAGCTGTAGTGTAGAACGTTGTAGTCAACAAGTCATTCAATCACACGGCTAAACGACGTATAGCCGTGTGATTGAATAGCGTTGTTCAGTCAAAGGGCTAGCTATTTGATTGAACGTCTATTTAAATGCTGCGACATTACCATGTTTTATCTAGACATTAGACACTTACCGAAGCGCATGGTGACGGGCAGCCAGCGCGTGATGCACGTGCGGGCGGTCGGTGGTGTGATGCAGGAAAGCGCGCCACCGCAGCGTCACCTCCGCGCACAGCCGCGCGATGTCGTGCGCCGCGCCCATCGCCCACTCCTCCTCCTCGCACACGTCGGACTTCTGGGAATTGACAAATGTCATCACCATCAGCTAACTAACTGCTAAACTAAAATTTTTCCTACTCAAATCCTGCTGCAACTTGCCCCTTTATCCCATTTTGCTTTCATTGTTTAAAACTCGGACTAGGCATGTATCTGTGAACTTTTGTCTTAAGTCTATTAGTCAAGTTTAATTGAAGATACAAACAAGTATACAAACAAATTAACCGTGTTTAGGCATCTTCTTATTTGTACATACCATTCAATTGAGGGGAAAAGCCATGTCTTCTACGGCACCAAAAACCCTTATTCTTAAAATTCCTGACTTCTGATCTTACCTTGCCCGCTTCACTTAGATCCTTGATCCTCTGAGCGACTTCCCCCACGATGGAGTTGGAGGATGACTCTTCTGGTGTAAGCAGCACGCCCGTGGAGCCGCACACCGCTAACGCGCTCTGCAGACCCTCCAGCGAACCCAGTAGTATCCCGCATACTTCCGCGTGCACTTGCCTGGGGAATTATGATGTCCTATAGTTATTTCAAAGCTTGTCATTGATAAATAAGCTATTATAGGGATGGTTAACATATACATGCGCATATATAGGTACGACTGAGTTATTGACCTGCATGACATGTCAATTGCAAAATGTTGCAGGATACCAAAGGACTTTTTTGTAATATTACTGGTGCAGTCCTTGAGCTTAGTCCACATACCTCTTGTCCAATATCGGCAGCGCGTATATAGAGTGACATAATATTATCTAATATGATCTGGCATGCAGAAACTTTTTTGCCTCTAATTCAGTAAACCGTCATATTTTATTGTTCCGGTACAGGTAAAATATATTATTGATATTATGTCCTGACTTCTGAACGATTTCGGACTCGGCGACTTGACTTAACAGTTCACATTATGCCTCTAATATTATCTATAATATGGCGACGATCGTGGGCACGCTTATGACTAAATCTTCGATCACTTATAGTGTATTAGTGATCGAAGGACTAAGGTATCCAATTTTGTCGAGAACTTAACACACAGTACACGTTGTTCCGCTTGAATGATAGCCTTGGTTGATCTTGCGTAAACAATCCTGTTGGAGCGACAAGCTCTTGTTCCAGATCTGAAGCCTTAGGCAATTTACTGACCGCTAATACAGTGGTAACTAACCTAGCGTGCGCGATCTTGCTGGAATTACCACCAGCGCATTTCCCGGAGCCGAAGAGGATATTCTCTAAGCTGCCAGAGCTGAAGCCTCCAGCACTCTTCACCAGCTTACCCCACTGCTTGCTCGACCGGGGGGTACTGAGAATCATAGAGATTTTTTAAGTTCTGGGACGAAATGATGAATATGTACACGTAAAGTAAATAGTATAAAACGACTAGATTATGTAGCAGTCTTTCTACACCTACACAGAAAAAGTATGTCTTTACAAAATCTAAACAGTTCAACTATTAAACCTACAGTATATGTTCTAATTGCCCATATTATGCTTTCAAAAATAAGAAAATTATGTACAGTTAAATGAATAAATTAGAATGTGCTAATAAGAAATTTGTTATAAGTGAATGCCTGTTCGTAAACTATTAGCTATGAGATACTAAGTAATATGCAGCTATTCAATTGCTAGTAAAAAGTCATTACATCCAGTATGTTGAACTACAACTCCTTACAATTTGATCATCTCTATCACAGATAACTATAAATAATTACTAAGATAGTATAATTAATGATGATACATCATACGTCTAACATAATATCATTTACTAAGTATGTAATTCTCCTTAATAAAAACTATGAAACTGAATCTAAATCAAACATGATTTATGATATTAATATGAAAATCGTGCAAACGGCGAACTTTCTGGCATTTTCGAGTAGTAATGAAAAGCTGTGCATGTAAAAACTGTCGAACAGAACAGCCAAGTGATGTTACAGTTAACATCACGGTAACTCGATTGGATTTTGTGAATATGTTTTTATCTGATATATTTTGTCTGATACATTTTATAATTTCATAATCATGAATTGTTTCAGAATAGTATATTAGTTTATGAAAAACTTTTATGTTTTTACACTGCGTATGTTAGTTAGATGAGCGTATGATCAAGTTTCAATTCAATGTATCTCATGAAAATAACTAGCTAAAAAGTAATATACGTATTTTAAGTTGCTAAATTCTAACGTGCAGGCAAACACGTAAGGCTAAAGCATAAGGCATCACGCTTTGGATATTATTATCTGCATTCTGCAGTATCATTCACGAATACCTTCCCATTAAACATACATATTGCATGAAAAGAACTTCGGTATATGAATGATATGAACTGTAAACCATTATTGCTTTCGCTATACTGCGTACATATTTATTTATAGGCTTAGTTAGTAATGAACTAATGATATTTACTTCGCCATTCTAAATATAGACTTCTACGTAAAGGTTTTACGCAAAAACGATTTCCGGTGACCTAACTAGGATAGGGCAACTGCTTTAATATGGGTCATGCCACAGACATAGAACAAAATGGATACCGCATGTCGCTCCATTTGTATGAAAACGATCGTGCCCCTTTTTTACTACCTACTGTGAAGTACCGATGATAAGAAACGAGTCCATTATCAAGGCCACCGTTTATTTTTGAATTCCTACAGCTCAATATAGCACTTTTAGGCATTTAGGCATTTTTAAAATTCCGATTGACGTTCGATTCCGATAGCAGACTAAAGAAAATACTTTCGAAAGACGAGCATTGCTCGTCGTTTGGGAACGCGATATGGCACGTGAAGTACATACACATGCGGTATCTATCTTGATCTATGTCTGGTCATGTCATAACGCATAAAGGGTGTACAGTGTATACAATATAGTTGGGTAACAAAGCTCTTTTCATGAATTGCGTAACACGATAAACTTGACGCCTTAATATTAAAGTTGCGTGACACAGAAATAAACGAGATAAACTTAACGCGTGCGACGTGACACTGCATTGTTCTGATTATAAAAGATGTCTAAAATCATGGTTGTGTGAGTGCGACCAATTTCGGATAATCCTAAACAAAAATCACAAAATTTCTTTTTGGCCGCGTTTTCCATTAGAATCTCTGCGCTTTGCCAGGTGAAACAAATGAAGCGATTCTATTGGTTCTTAGGCTCTTAACGCAGCTCCAGTGGAAACGCTCCCAATTCGATGCATGAAATTTTGTGACACGTCTCGTAGCTTGTGATATAGATGTAGATGACCTACGGTAAATTTATACTGTGACACGTATAGCAAACTACGTCATGTATAACACGCTATACGCAGCTTACGTCACAGTTCACACTTACGACAGTGACCCATTTAAAGTTAGCCGAAAAGGCTAAAAGTTTAAGCCGAATCATTCGAAAAAAATTAGAAATTCAAACTGATGTTCAAATGTTTACCGTTGGCGGTAGTTTTTAAAAGTGCATACTCGTAGCTGTGTTTTAATAGTAACTTTAAAAACGTGTTATTTACTATTTGACAAAAGTGTTCTAGATAAAGAAGAAAATCAATTTGTTGCTATATTTTTTGTGATCTATGAACATTTACACCATGTCAGTCAGGTCTCGTGGTCAAAGAAATAGGTAATGAATAAGGCTTTTAAAAGTTCTATTACTTTGCACACCTATCCACGCCACATCGCAGTACCTAGTACCTACTACCTGCAATGAAATTACCTAAAAGGGCTACTGCGACTGCGGCGCAGCTAGATCTACGTTGGCCTGAAAACTAGGGTTGTTGAGGAAGTGATTATGAGGAAGAGGAGGAGGAATTTTCACGCGCAAATTTAGAGGATGCGGACGAGGAAGAGGATATTTTTTGAGGAAGAGGATGCGGATGAGGAAGCGGATGAGGAAGCGGAAGAGGAAGCGGATGAGGAAGAGGATGATAGGATATTATAAATACTAGCGGACCCAACCCAAAAGTCTTTGTCCTGTCTGTACATAACTAGGTACATACATTATACAAAATTAATTAAAACGGCATTTTCCAGTGGACCAAACTATGAATCTAAACCATTCTCATAACACACACAATAAAGAATCATCAAAATCGGTCCAGCAATTAAGGAGTCGGAGTTCAGTATCAGTAGTTACATAACACGACGCACACAAAAAAAAAGATGAGTGAATGATACAATTCTCTGGCTCTGGCGTTACGTGTGCGTTGCCATGATTGGATACGCGACGCGCATGCGTAGTGAAATTCCTCCTCAATTTTGAGGTAGCGATAGCGGAAGTGGATTTTTTATTTTTATTTATGAGGATGCGGTAACGGATGAGGAACCCAAAATATTGCGGAACGTCCTCATTATGAGGAAGCGGAAGAGGAATCCTCAGCAACCCTACTGAAAACTACGCGCACATTATAAAATAACATTGACGATTAATCTACAACCTTATTTACATAGAAGCAGGATTTTTATCCAATGAACTATAATTATTTCTTCTCTATATCTATTTCTTCTCAATTGGAAACAAAATATGTTAATCGCCATGCTAAGGAGGCTGGATTTTACTCTGGGGCTTTATTTATTATTACCTATTTTTATAGGTAATAATAAATAAAGCCCCAAAGTAAAATCCAGAATAAATCCATATATAGATTATTACCTATTTTTTGATATTTAACCAAAAAAAAAACACATTGGTAAATCTTCTTATATATATAGAATTCTCGCGTTTAGTTACCGTACTCCTCCGAAACGGCTTTACTGATTTTTACCAAATTTTATATGCATATCCAGTAGGTCTGAGAATCGACTACTGGCTACTTTTTATATTGATAAGTGCATTTGTTGAATAAATAATAGTAAATTATTACAACTCGAGATTGACGGCGACCATTGTTTGTGCCATGTTTGTGCGACGGAATAGCGATGGACGTTGCCATGGTGCCATACTTATTTAGTCACTTCAATAATATAATATTGGTGAAATACTTTAATCGTACTGACCTCTATAATACCAGAATAATACACTGGACAGGCGATCGCTATCAATAAAATATTCCTATTTGAAAGTCGCCATATTGGCGCTGATTGCTATGTGAAAGCAGTAGTGAGTGTACTTGGAACTACTATTTTGCAAATGGCGGTTGTCATTTTCTATGTAATTAGTTCACAGTACGCTCACCGCGGCGCTTCAAATCGGCATAAGAAATAGTTGTCATTTTGTACGGCATAGCCTGTCCAGTGTATTATAGAGGTCAGTGTTTATACGGCAAAACAACGTTTGCCGTATGGAAAACATAAAGTCGTAGATTACAGATATTAATGCATCTCTCGCGCTGATCTTACGTCATAGTCCATTTAAATGTTACATTTGCTTGAAAAATAAAATTGCGTCCTCTAATAAATGCAATGTATTTGCTTGTAATGCTTTGTATAATTAAAATTGTAACATTTGAATATCATTCAAAAACACTGGAACATAATGTGCGCGTATTGTTAGGTCTAAAACCCACAAAGTATGCAACGTACGAGTGTATAACACAACGTATAAATATAATGAATATGCATATGCATGCGTACTTACCAGCTCTGCACGTAGTGCATGATGCTCTTCCTGTACAGAGACATGTAACAAACGTATTACATTTAGCTCCATGAGTGTGTCAAGTGCCTTTTGTTGCCGCTGCGCGCTGGGATTAGTGGAGGTTGTTAAATCAGAGTTAGTCAGATATGTTATACAGGTATAAAAAAATATAAAGTCCTTTGGAAAAGTTCATACTTTAACACCTTTACTGCGAGACTAATTTTTTGTACCTAGAATACCGTGCGATACCAGGTCGTCGTATGCGAACGAGGTTTTAATGGCCTGGTTAAAGTCGTTAAAAAAAGAAATACCAGGTTTACCAGACCTGTTCAAGCACTACAAAGATATAATAATAGGGATGGGAAAGTAAAACAAATGCATCATATCGACAATTTTTTTTAAACTAGATGACGCACGGAACTCCTTTGTGCCAAAAATAGTTTATTGCGCCGGAACAACTCTGTCGTACAATGGTGTAAAAAGAATCACATGTCGCTTAATATTAAAAAATGCAATGTTATATCATTTACCAAGAGCAAAAAGGCTTTATTACATAATTATACAATTGATGACACCACAATAACTCGTACTAAAGTAGTGCGCGACTTAGGAGTCATGTTTGATTCAGATTTGTCCTTTAGACACCATTACGATGTCATATTATGCAGCAGAGCAAGTAAAATGCTATCATTTATTATTCGTACTGCTAGACCGTTCAAAAGTACTAAAACATGGATTGTACTCTATTCTGCCTTGGTAAGATCAATCTTAGAATATTGCTCATCAGTGTGGTCCCCAATATATAACATACACATTGACAGGATCGAGTCTATACAGCGTCGTTTTTTAAGATCACTGTGTACTAGATATGGGATCAGACGGAAGATCCCGTTATATGAGGACAGACTTAATAAATTCTCTTTAAAGAGTCTTGAAGGCCGCAGACAGATGTTGGACTTATGTAATTTACACAAAATAATTAACGGAACCGTGGACATAGAGATCTTGAATCAGATATCGGTTAAAATTCCTACCCGATCAGTACGTATACATTTAACGTTACGTTTAGTACGTAGTTACGTTTAAGATCCCTAAATATAAAAACAATGTAAGTAGCTAAGAATAATCCTGTTCAAAGAATGTGCTCTCTTTACAATAGTATTTGCTCAGATTTTGACATATTCCATAGTAATCTATACTCATTCAAAAAAGACATATTAAAATATAGCTTAGGTAGCGCGTGCGGCTACCAGGCCTACAAATCAAGGCCTGGTATTCGCACTGAGCTTATTCAATTTCAATTCAGTGCGAACTATGTTTAAAAAACCAGGTGCATTTTTTAATCGTTAATCGTCATAAACTTTAAAAATGGGTGTTAGATATCTCTCGTACACGTAGTACTTCTCCCCGCACCGAGCGAAAAGACACGATTTTAGTGCGCGCACAGAGAGAAAGCAATCAACCAGGCATATTATAATGCCTTGCTTCGCAGCGAACGTATTAAAGATCAACACTGATAATAATGGATGATGATTAGCGAGATATACTTATAATATTATGTATGTATGTTTCTCGGTAATCATCATAACAACTTGCTCACAACGTATACGTTCTAGCACTAATTATTGTAAGTACTGTTTTATAACTGTACGTTTATAAAAGGAAATGATTTGTATTTGTGTGTAGGTTCCAACCTACTTATGTGAACGCAAATTATTGCCCGAACAGTCAACGTAAATTAATTAGTAGGCTCTTATGTTGACATGACGTATTTAAATATTTACTTAAAGTCTGTAAATTGCGTGTTATTTTATAATAAATTCTGATCAAAAAACTAAAAAAAAAGTTTTTATTTAAATACTCTAAAAAGAAGAAAATAAATTTCTCCTTAAAAATGTTAACTATTAAGTTATAACCTCAATATATTATGCAATTTGCATGAAAATAAAAGCTTGTCGCAAGTTTGTAAATAACTTAGTAAGTACCAATTTAACTGAGTCAATTGATATAATGTTTTTTATTTAAAAAAAAACTTAATACTGACAGATTGTTAAGTCTCGCGACAAGCTTTTATCATCACGCAAATTGTATAATATATTTTGAGGTTATAACTTATTAATAGTTAACATTTTTAAGGAGACATTTATTTTCTTCTTTTTAGAGTATTTAAATAAAAGCTTTTTTTTCCAAAAACTTTTTGGATTACTTTATTTATTTTTTGTTTTTTAGTTATCTCTGGCTAGATTAATTCTTAGTCTGATTGATTCTACATAGTTCATTAATAATTTTTCCATTTTTGTATCAAAATCTTAATGCGGTTCACAGATCACAGACTACATCTACTTAACAAGATTCAATAATATAGCTCTTATAGTTTTGGAGAAAAGTGGCTGTGACATAGGGACGTACATACAGACAGACAGACAGACATGACGAATCTATAAGGGTTCCGTTTTTTGCCATTCGGCTACGGAACCCTAAAGGAACGTTTAGTCTCCAGCCGTAGCAAACGCCTACGTTGCTACGAGCGTAGACCTCTGGGCTCTGGGATCGTGACGTCATGCTTAATTATTACGCAAGAATTGTTATGTTCTATTCTATTTAATGCCATCCCCCGAGCAAACGACCTTGATCATACATTTGACGCGTTGCCGAGATCGCACAAAAATCCCATGTTTTTACTTATCTTAGTTCATAATTGATCTAAAAAAAAAAATTAAACGGGAAATATGTAGAACTTTCCTAATTTATATGTTTCAAATAAACGTAATTTGTAAATACTAGGGAGAAGCTGAAAGTATGCTTCAATTTAATAAATTGGTATTACTTTGGAAGCTAATATCATGATGAGTATAATAAACAAAAATAGAAAATATAAAACGGGGAAAGGAATGTTGATATACTGAAGATTATTGCTGTATTTTTATTATCTTTGTAGCTTTCAAATTATGAGTTCATAAGGCTCTAAATACGGTAAATTACGGAATCTCTGTAGTGGAAGGCCCTTAAACATAATAATTGTTACGTCCTATCCTATTAAAATAACAATTTTGATCGAAAATAAATCAAGTTAAGGTTTTAATTTGTCATGTATTAAAATTTAAAACATTATAATTTTAAGTCCATTGTGCTTTTAAGTGACAAAATATTTCCAAAATTAATATAGGTGTTTATTATTGAATCCCCAGTTCCGACAATATAAAGAAATATGTATTTTATGTATACGTCTTTTAAACAGTCATCCATATTTTTTATTGCAAATCATTTTTCTGGCCCTAAGCCTCCATTTACGCCAAAAACGAACTTTTGAAATTTTTTTGTCACTTCTGATGAAGTGACAAAAAATTTTCAATTATTTTCATGTGAAAATAACTGAAGACCTAAGTTGATACTTAGGTCTTCAATTATTTTCACATGATAGCTTAATACTAATTACGGATGTCGTAACGCGAATAGATTGTACGTAAATACCAGGAACACATAAGTGTAGTGGAGTCAACAAACCGGGATGTAGGTTACGGAAGGCTTTGCGGCCGCTCACGTGTTACAGCGGATTACTGGCGCATTATTGATTACACTATACTACTGTGTGTTGAATTTGTTGTATTAGTAATTGGATATACTTTTGTTAGTCGAGTGGATACGTTACATTGCCGAGCCACTATAATAATAATTATAAAATAAAATAAAAAAAACTATTGATAAATTCACTGAATGTTGATTTAAATCTATACTAGTCTATACTAATATTATAAATGCGAAAGTATCTCTGTCTGTCTGTCTGTCTGTCTCGCTTTCACGCCAAAACTACCGAATCGATTGTAATGAAATTTTGTATACAGATAGTCTAAAGCCTGAGAAAGGACATAGGCTACTTTTTTACTGGAAAAAAGCGTTGTAAGGGAGTGAAAATGCGTAAATTTGTTCAAATTACGTTAGTTCCAAAAACTCAAAATAGATGGCGCCGTGCGTCCCCTACATCTTACATTCAGTTTCCGATTTTTTTTCGATTGTTATTTCTGAAGTACGTTATTTAATAAATCAGTACTTTATCTATGCAGTGACATAACCTTAAACCTATCAATGATAAATAGTTTATGGGTAAAGTTGTGTAATTGGGGGGCTAAATAAGCTTAAAAATTTGGCGTAAAATATAAAGTTTAATTAAAAAAATTGAAATATTATTATGTGCACACTGCACAGCTGTTTTGATTTAAGGGGTACCAGGGTTTTTTTTTTTATAAAAGCTTTTGACACCAATTTTGTTGACATCGCGCGCTATAAACTGAAGTCCACGCGGACGAAGTCGCGGGCAACAGCTAGTTACAAAATAAGTTGAAGGCTTGGCTTGAATGTGATCTGAAAACTTTTTACGATAGATATATTGCATGGCTATGCAATATTTTGCTTGGCTCCTTTTTACATTTGATGTTTTGGTGGGATTATAGAGCTTACACTGTAATATGAACGAACGAACTGGGATTGAATGCCTACCCCCCTCACCCCGCAAATTTCGGAGAGATTTGCGGGGTGAGAGGGGTTACCTCCACGTTTAGGTATGAAACTCTCATTAAATCACAATTCACAAATAAATAAATTAAAAGACTACTCACTTTATATACGGCTGGTGCAGAGCTACCAGGCTCGCATGGACGGTGAGGGAGACAGCGGACAGATGGAAGTAGTCGAACAGCACCGGCAGGTTGTAGTGCAGACCCTGGGCCGGCTGGAAGTGCAGTTTGAGCACGCGGCAGGAGACAGGAGTGAGGGTTGCTGACTGAGCACCCTCGCTGCACCATAACTCCACACCGAGACTCCATTCTGCCCGTTCGAGGGATTCCTTGAGGTTGCGGCTGTCGACTGTAACAAAAACAAAAGAGTTTTTAAGTTTTTACATTATAGGGAATGCCCTATAAGGTAAAAAATAGAGATATTACTATCCCTTTTTGTGGGGACAAAAGGCTAGGGGTAAAGATAGGGGTAGTCTAGAAAATTTTCTAGACTAAGGAACAAAAGAGGATAGTAACAAAATTTGCAATTGCTTCTCTGGCTTCTTGAGAAAAAATACGCCACATTCTTGATGGTTGGTAGGTCGTAATGGTTCGAAAATATTGGTGACAATTTATTCAAAAGCTACAGCTATACGAGGCAAAAATCATGTAGTTTTCAGCAGAAAATGCGTTTAGTTGCTTCTGAGAACAGTGTACAGTGTAAATGCATGCTGAACAAAGAAATGTGCCCTAAAGTGCATGGCCTTCATCGCTAACGAGCGTGACCTTGGAAGTTATACGCCCTGCGCTTTTGCCTTGAAATTGTGATGGAGTTTTTACAAGGTGAGTTGTGATTTTACCTAGTGCCCTTAAGGCCACGATGTTTCGCAGTGTTGATCTATACGTTGTAACACATGTGCGATTTGATTTGCACACCCTCAATCTCGATTGCATTATCAGGCTGCTCCACTCGTTGAAGAATCCAGTGCAGCCTTAGAATGGAACTGAAATCGGTGGTACATGGCATTGGGTCTTGAAAGAACCATCTCCCAACTATGTAGTTGGGAAAGCATTGGGCTATCTTCAGGTCCACTTATTACCTAAAGCTAGGCTAGTCCATTCACTCACGCGGCAGCTCTGGTTTGTTTGCCCAGCTAGACCTGCGGCGTTGCCTACTCACCTAGCAGGTGCGCCCGGAAGTGCACGATGTCCCGCAGCGTGACCTCCTCGTTGCGGTACATGATCTGGAAGGCGCGGCTGGCGGCAAGGCCACCCACGAGCGCGGCGTTGGCTGCGGGGCGGCCGGTGCGCGCCGCGCCGCTGCCGCTCGACACCGTGGCCTCGATGTGCACCGGCACCTTGGGCGACACGCGCAGCCCCACGCGGATCTGGTAGAGCCTGCAGAAAATGGAAGGCAGTAATTAATGGAAAGTTAGAAGCTATTTAATCCGACTGGTGGCTACCATATACTTAATACCCAGACCATTATTTAAATTTTATGTCATTCGTTAAAGCAGATTAGGTGGTAAATAAAGGTGGAACTAACACACAAACCTAAAAAAAACAACCAAAATATTTTTTTCCTTATAATCTGGTAAAAATTATAACATGGATGGCAAGGATATTTTGGAATCTCCCTCAAACATTTGGGATTATTTTTCCTTAAATTTTACATGCTTTATAAAATCGATAGCTTCCACAACGCCAGATATTTTCCGGGGCTGTTTTCGTGTAAACATAAGATATCTGTTTTGGCGAGTTGTTTTCGGTTAGCGATTTGAACACGAGGAATACAGAATAGTTTTATTCGTGGATATTTTTAAGTGGCGGTGTGAGAATGTGGGCCACGCTATCTTTAGCCATCTATTAATACCTGCCTTTTGTTGGAGGAATCAATGTTAGAATCTTTTGTATCTCAAGATCAAAGGTAAGAGGGCTTAAGTTTCACCTCTTTACTCTATAGCTAGTTAAAATTCTTGATATTATAAGTGAAGAAACTGCCATTGTTTAGAATGTATTACCCGAAGAGTATATTAAGTTCTTTTATCTTTTTCAATGAAAAAAATATGTTATGAAGTGTTAAATGTTAATCCGTTGGTTATTTGTAGTAGTACCTACTTTACAATGTACTTTTGCTTATTTTATAAATACTACTCTCTACGTACTTTTAAAAATCAATTAATTTTAAACTTTTTGACCTACTTTTAAAACAGGGTTTTCACAAAAAAAGTACCAAAGCTTAAAGAGTTCGACTCATTAAAAAAGTTTTATTACTCTTCTTGTATGTTGATGTTAGTAACATATTGCAGGTGATAGCACTAATAGCGAACATTCACACGATCAGTCGGGGTCAGAGGTCAATCAAGCTATGTCTCTCTGTCCGCGGTTTTGCCGTAATTTGGCATGAAGGCACATATTATGATGCAGATGCCGACAAAATGGTATACAAAATCTTTAAAAAATGGGCCAAGTGCGAGTCGGACTCACGCACGAAGGGTTCCGTACTATTATAGAGTGAAAGTAGGGAAAATGTGTTTTTTTGTATCCTTTAATTATTAATTTTATTTTAATTTTATTATGAAGTATTAAAGTACACATAATATAATTGAGGATTTAGTGAAAATTTCAAGTGTCTACACTCTACATGTTGCCATTATAGATTATACGAGCCAAAAGGCCAAAAAACGACGTTTACTGTATGGGATAATATCTTTATTTTGTTTTTAGTATTTGTTGTCATAGTGGCAAAATTTCAGAAGTATTGCTAGCGGTTCTTGAGATACAGCCTTGAGACAGACAGACAGATAGACAGACAGCCGGACAGACAGACAGACAGACATCGAAGTCTCAGTAATAGGGTCTCGTTTTTACCCTTTGGGTACGGAACCCTAAAAATATGTTACTCCCCTACACATCAAGCGGGGATGTTTTTATTAATTGCCGACAGTAAAGGCGTCATGTTATACAGCCTTAATTGCCTCGACACTTTAAGAACTTCCACACAATTACTGAAATATGAAACTTGCTTTTAAATTTCGATTTTACTGGAATGTAAAATGCGATTTAAGTATCGAATATGCCCCGGGCAAATTGTATCATCGCTCGACGGTAAAGCTACACTATCCGACGAAATGTAGAGTAGTTACATTATACGACCAAAATGTGGATCTAGTACGATACTACATCTGGTTACATTCCGCTGGTTAATCGTGTCGGATCGCGTGATAATAGGTTATCATTGATCATCATTCATCAATATTCACAACACCATTTTATGTATTTTAATGGTAAATTGGCCTACCTAGTCTTTTACCAACTCCAAATGAGAATAAGAATTCATAAGTTTGCGAGCCTCTATTTTTATTGCATATCTAAAATGCGTCAAATGTTTCTCAATAACTGTAATTATATATAGTGATAGATCATACAAACTAACAAGCGATCATGAACATGTTCGTCCATGATTGCCCATAACAAACATACAACAAGATTGTGCAATGTATAATATGCCATGCTAGTTTCGTAATAGTGATAATAATATCTTGGCCACCACCCACCCTCAACAATCAACGTCCTTCTCCATCGTGCCATCATGGAGCCTTTAAATTTAAAACCAGCTACATATTCCAGTAATAGAATACAAAAGAAGTTCAATACAAAACACCAACGCGATCTCTAAACAATGCATGACGCCGCCCGTGGATTGTTTCAGCACGGGCTAACGAACTCATGTATATTGTAATAATGCCAGCTCACGTGCCAGCTGCTGGTCAAATTGCGGTGAAATTACTGAAAAAGTGAAATTGTGAAGGCCGAAAATAGCTACGTTTTTGGGTGGACTGAATCACTTTTAAAAGAACGTGCCGATTAGTATCATATTTATTATTGTCGCAATGATTTGTAATTTTTCATGAAGAGTGTAGGTATAAGTTGTAACTGCAGATAGTATACTAACTTATTTTTATTAAAATCTGCTCAGTGCCCAAAGGCCTTGAAGTTAAAAAGGTTAGTTAGGTTAATCAAGCTGAATCTTTTAAATTCTAATAATTTGGTCCAATTTCACCAACGTCTGTTAGCTTGTTAAAATGTCATGTCTTTGTCTTTCATATAAAAAACGAAAGAGGTAACGTGATACTAAATAGAGTATTAACTTTAACAGTCGTCGATGGAATTGAGGCTTAGGGCGGCTTTTACCAAATCTTATTTAAAATAAGTTAAAACGCATTTAGTTAAACATGTTTTCATTTGTAAACACAATTATTAATTTAAACTTATTTAAGTCTTGCACCACGATGTTCAAGCTTGAAATTAACTTAACACATTTTGGAGTGTTGCGTGGTGACTGGTGTTGCTGCATTATGTCTTGTGCGATACGATTTGAGCACTATCGTTACAAATAACGTTTTTTTGCGTAAAACCAGTTTTCTGTCAATGTCAGGTTGTGTCAGACGCGGCCGGCCGGCGCACCGCGTAAGGTTTTGTTCATTGAGGTATATATATATATATATATATATATATATATATATATATATATATATATACAGGGTGTAACAAAAATAAGTGATAATACTTTAGGGGGTGTGTACGTGTTCCTTGTATAGAGTTGACTGTGAAAGTAGCAGCTCTGAAAGACGAAAAATTTTTTTCACTTTTGTATGGGCAAGGGTCCGAGCGTCACGAGTTTCTCCATACAAAAGTGAAAAAAAATGTTGGTCTTTCAGCGCTGCTACTTTCACAGTCAACTCTATACAAGGAACACGTACACACCCCCTAAAGTATTATCACTTATTTTCGTTACACCCTGTATATATATATTATATATTATATATATATATATATATATATATATATATATATATATATATATATATATATATATATATATAATATATATATATATATATATATATATATATATATATATATATATATATATATATATATATATATATATATATATATATATATATATATATATATATATAATTATATATATATATATAATTTATACATATAATAAATAAATATTTATTGTTTTATAAGGTATTATTTGTTATTTGTTTCCTGTTTGAGATTAGAGATTTTGTAGTTTACTAAAATTAGTGAAAATTGCTAATAAGTACTTCTCACAAATAAATACTTGCCAGTGGCTTGTATGCAAGTTACTGTTGCATTCAAATGCAATTTAGAATTCATTACGCTACCTTTAGGACGTTTGTGCTTTACACGGAATTTTACCATCCGGCGCGACGCGGCATCCCGATTTCCTACCTTATTTATATGGCAAACGTGAAAGTTATGAACGCCGGACGGTAAAATTCCGTGTAGTGCACAAACGCCCTTAAGGTTATGTAGCGTATGACTCGTATAAAATTGTTCAAATTGTAATACCCTTTCGTTCTCGTAATAGAAGTGCACTTTTTTCTGTAAATGTGCATGTAGTTTGAATGCAGGCTGCAGCGCTAAAAGAGTTTTTACTTTCATATAGGAATATGCATGACGCTGGCGCGCTGGCTCAAACAAATAAGAAAAAAATGGCATTTTCAGCACTGCTACTTTCACAGTGAACTGTATGTCACACACACATATATCCCTTAAAGTAATATCATTTAGTTCTGTTACATCCTGTATATAATATAATGTATATTTAGTAAAGAGTCGTGCGTGTCGCACTAGTGTGGTTTCACCTTTCACCTTATCAGCTGTTTAACATACTGTATACGAGAATACTTTTTTACTGTTTGACAAAAAACACACAGAACCAAACAAGGACCGAAGCTGTGTTAATATTGGATGGAAATAGCAGGATCTTGGCTGATGATGACGCTGATAATGACGATGTGTATAATTTGGCATGGAATCCGGGCTTTTATTTGTATAATGTGTGTTACTACATGATAGTTGTGTTACTACAGAGTGACACCGCGTTCAAATTAGAAATAGGTCAGAGATAGTTGGTGACGTGAGACGTCACACGTACACTTAGCTGTAGGTACGCATAATGTGATACAATTACTAATATTAATGCAAAAGTCTATTTACCTGTTAGTTGTTTAATCTAAAACCGCAAAGGTATATTTTATTTTAATTTATTTGAAAAACTAATTAGATTAATTTAATTCGCAAGAGACTATCTGGCTATCTGTCTCATTGTTTGTCTGTTACCTTGGTGCGCTTTTAAGGCTCTGAATCCATTTGTGAATGAAAATTATGTATTACTTTATTTCTGAGAAAAGGACATATTAGGTTGGGGAAAAAGTATATTCGCATTTTTAAATATAAAAAATCCAAAAGGTTTTTTTATAAAGTTTATTTGCAATTGACTAAAGTATATAGGTGCCATTTTATTCAATAACTTTTTGCCATCTTGTTGGTAGGGTCATGATCCCATTGCTATAAAAATTTTGGGGCTTCTGAGGAAAAAACTGCGTCAAGTGGTTTTGGCAGTCCTCTTGTGATGTAAACCTGACACTGCCAAAGGAATAGGCATGATGACTATTTTTTTTGACAATTAAAAAATAGAAACATCGTTGAAAGAATGACTCTGATAGCTTAAAAATTCACCAAGATATGACAATTCAAATATCTCATAAAAAAGACCTGCCCGAAACGCTCCATACAAAGTGCTACGAAAGTATGACGTCAGTCTTTCGTAGTTTGTACGCATCGGGAGACAACTTTGTTCGACAGGTATATTAAATATTGCGTTTATGAAAGTGGTTTCATAACAAAAGTTCCTTTTAATTGCATAAGTTATCGAATTGTATACAAATATTAAGAAATTTAATTGAAAAAAAATTTGACTTGAATATCCAAATTTGAAGGCGCATAACAAAAAAAATACAAATGCTATCAAGCTGAAATTTTGGGAACACTTATATTTTACCGTGATTTCTTTATTTTATTAACAAAATTCGCTAATCTTTGACCTTGTCATCATCCCTATTCTGCAGCGATCCGAAACAGGTGGAAATCTGAAGGTGCAAGGTCAAGACTATACGACGGATGTATTAACACCTCCCAGCCAAACTTCCGTAATTTTTGCTGAGTGGCTAAATATGTGTAAGGTCTAGCGTTATCATGGTGAAAAATCACACCCCTTCTGTTGAATAATTCCGACCGCTTTCTCTCAACTTCTTGCTTTAATCTCATCAGTTGTTCGCAGTACAGTTCAAAATCGATGGTCCTGCCTGGCGGTAACAGCTCATAATGAATAATGCCCTTCCAATCCCACCACGCACACAGCATCACCTTGTTGCGAGTTAACCCGGGTTTCGCCACAGGCTGTGAAGCCTGACCGGCCTTTGACCACACATATTTTTCGCACGTTCTCGTCGTACGTGATCCACTTTTCATCACCAGTAATCAGCTTCTTCAAAAATGGTTCGGTTTCATTAGATATGTCATAAAGAATCACAAATGAGTACTCGGTTCATTAGGTTTCTTTCAGTGAGCTCATGAGGCATCCAAATATTGAGCTTTTTTGTATACCCAGCATTTTTCAAATGCGCCAAAACCGTTTTGTGGTCAATCAAGATCGGCATGTTAGTAGTTACGATGTAGCTGAAGAACTTTTCAGCTACATCGTAACTACTAATATGCCGATCTTGCTCCACTTTTTCAAAAATGGCATCAGTTTCGTCCGTAACAGGGCGACCAGAGCGACGCGCATCTTTGATATCAAAATTTCCGGATTGAAAACGCTTTAAACCAAATTTGCGCTACGCTCACAATAGTGTGAGCGTTTACTACTGAACTAAGCCACTGGACGGATCGGGCTGAAATTTGGCATGCAGGTAGATCTTATGACGTAGGCATCCGCTAAGAAAGGATTTTGATAAATTCCAACCCCAAGGGGTTAAAATAGGGGATGAAACTTTGTATATAATAATACTTCTTAACGCGAGCGAAGCCACGGGCAAAAGCTCGTTAAATTATATTTTATGAAGTGGTAATCTTTCTATAGTTAGCTGATGTTACTTGTTTCGAATAGGTAATAATAATAAAAAACCTTTATTTGCATAGAATATTACAAAAGATCTTTAAAAAGTAAGTTATGTAGCAAACATTCTGCTTTTCAAGCATGCAAAAATATAAATTTTTTAGTTCATACAGCGACTTTACATTTCATAAGTATAATTACGATAACGACACAATAAATAAATGAAATAAATTAAATAATGACAATTATTAACAATAGAATAAAGAAACATAAATAATTATCAAGAAAAAAGAACTCACTGTCAAACAATAAAAAATAAAACGCGTAATTTGTTATATTATATTGCGATATCCCAGCTATGCTTCGCTACCCTGAGGTGCACACAACGACGGCGAGTGCATAATATTTTAAAAGTCTTTATTCTAAAAGAGACTATAGTGTGTATCTAATATTTAGTACGCTTACAATTATTTATTAATCAAGACGTTTTCCTATAATAATTGAAAATTTAACCATTTTCCGCTTTTAAAAGTAGTGCAGATTTAGAGTGGAAAAATCACGAAATTTTGCACAGATATTATTTAAATGTAGATACATTATAATATATTCTGTGCAAAATTTCTTCAATAGCCTAGTCAAGCAGTTTAATGACCCATTCGATGCAGGAAGACATTATACATTTGCAAATTACATTTTTTTGAGATTAACTTTGGAATAATTTAGCCATTTTTTTCTTAAATTTAATTCTTGCGATCGTAAACAGCAATAGTATGTAATCTTTATGTGATGTCAGCCGTTAAATTAACGACTTTTGGGGGAGGTTAAACTAATTAGGGGTCGAACCGGACCCGTCGGCCGTCGCCCGTCAGACAGGAGAGGACAAATTGAAAAAGGTGATGTTTTACAACCCATAACATCGTGATAGCTATGTAGGACCTGTACACGGTTAATGATGTATGGCGTAGCGACTCGCCCCGGTTTCGCACGAGCAAAAGGCGGCGGAAATAAAGTGGCCTACACTCATAAAAAATAAATAAAACCGGCCTGGTAAAAAGCCTATATAAACTATTAGCAACGGATTTATTAGGATACTATGCAAAATACTCCCCTATTTAATACTAGATAACGCATTTTCGCATTTATAATATTAGTATGGGTATTCATTGATGGATGGAATTTTCCATTATTGAAAATTATTCATTATTTGTAAATGACAAAAAAATGTTATTGTGGGATATCCATAAGAGTTAGACATATACCATCGCGGAGTTTTCTATAGACCTTTTCATAGTGTACAATATTTAGTACATTATTTTAATAAATCTCGTAGGGTTCAGCCTGCGTTTGCAATGTAAGCGGAAAAAATGTAATAATTTACGACATCACATTAGAAACCCCAAAAATAACAGTATTTCTTCACAATTTAATGAATGTTATTATACTTATAAACCTTCCTCTTTAATCACTCTATATATTAAAGAAAACCGCATCAAAATCCGTTGCTTAGTTTTAAAGATTAATTTGGGGAACAAAGGGACATGTGGGAAAAAGGCGACTTTGTTTTATAAGTAGTGATAGTGAAAAGTGATAAGAACCATCACAAAATAACAACGAACAACGGAATCTATCAGAGGAATACTCCAGAAGAATTGCGGCAGACGGCACGACGCCATTGTTGGTTAGAGCACTCACAGGTGAAGAGGACGTACCACGATTCTATAATCGTATGCCACATTAATGCAGCTTTGTGCCTTCTTTGAACTGTTTTGAGGCACTATATTTTGTACAAGTTAAAAAAAAGTTCACCACTAACTTATCAATTAACCCAAAGTTACACTTTTGGGTAGTTACACTTTTATTACGACTTCCCACATGTTACTTGCCCGGCTTCCAATATCTAACTGACTGAACTATTAAACAAAAAACGAACTAAATTGAAAAATGTAAAGTGAATGGAAAAACCTCAAGACTTTTATAGAAAAGCTGAGTATACTGAATGGACTTTAGCTTTGTCTACACTGTGCCTTTTTCTATTCGTCAAGGGCATGCGTTATAGCGCAGTCAACAGCGAACGTGAGGCATGCCCGTGACGCATGATTTGAGATAAAGATTCAGAACAGCTAGCACTATTTTTTTTATCGTATGGGCAAATTGGTGACGACGTTGGGACATCACTTAGTTTTGTTCCTTGTTAGTTTGACAGTACACATTTTTATAAGAATACCATTTTGTAATTTTATGGGAAATGTATGCAACAAGAAACGAAACTGCAACAATATTGCATTAAATCGTAGAATCAGGGTACACAGGTGAAGAGGACAGTGCTCCGTGAGAGAGTCGCAAGCTTGCATTGTTTAAACTTAGATTTTTGTTGTGTGCATCTGAATTCTATACTAATATAGCGGCTGAACAGCATGTTTTTCCGGGATTAAAACTACCCTATGTCCTATCTTGGGACTCAGTGTCTGCATACAATATATTAAATTCGTTCAGCGGTTTTTACGAGAATGAACTAACCCAAGTTTCATAGGCCGTTTTAGGTCATAGGCCGTTTTAGGGTACGGTTCCGCAGAATTTCTTTTTGCACTTGTGACTTACAAAATGTGTTTTTATTCGTAGGTTTTTTACGATTTCATCGGCTTCAAATGGACCAAATTGGTTATGCAGACAAAAAAAAGACCACGAAATAAAATACGGTTGCCCTGGGATTATCAGGGATCAAATTCTGTATTTTTACCAGCATCTAAAGAAATATAAACAGCACGGTTTAACATTTCTATTTTAAACTTCCCTGTTTATAATAATGACCATCCTGCAGCTAAATTACGATCTAATTACACTACTATAGAGTGCACTTCTGAACTGTTTTATACTGTGGCTCTTACGGAATAAAGTGTTTATTCAACGCGGATGCTACAAAGGTTAAAATGTTGTGAAATGTTTGAATTAAAACAATATTCTTCTATAACACATTTTTCTTTCACTTTCGCCACCTCATTAATAAGAATAATATAATTAACTGCACCTAGGCTCATCCATATTGCTGTCGTTATCTGTGGTTTGTCGAATATATATCAGATAAAGACGAGCACAACCATTGACGACATTGTGGTTTACTGCCGCACTCAGAGTGGAACATTAATTACTTAAATTTTACTTAAATGTAATTAATTTAAAATTTTGACGTAAGCCTCATAGATTATATCTGTCAAACTCTTCATTAAGTTGAAGATTAATCATAATTAAAATATGTCTCTGACCGCCGTATTCAGAGACATTTAATTACGATTAACCTTCAATTTAATGGAGAGTTTGACAGATAATGTATGGGGCTTATGTCGAAATTTGAATTAATTGCATTTAAGTAATTAATGTTCCGCTCTGAGTGCGGCAGTTAGTACGGCAGTTAGACTTTAACATTTAAATGAGGCATTCAGATACATATTTTAATTATGATTAAACTTCAATTAAATGAAGAGTTTGACAGACAGATAATCTCCAGATAATGTACGGGGATTATATCGAAATTTTTATTTAATTACACTTGACTAATGAATATTGATCTCCAGAGTGTGGCCTGAGTGCGGCCGTTTGGATTTATAATAGCTATACGACAGAGATTTACATGGGCGTACCGAGGGGAGGGGGGGGGGCAGCATCATGTTGACGTCCGTACTAAGTATAATATTATCTAGTACTTTTATCTATAAAAATTAAACTTATAAAACGAATTTTTGCCATTTGTTTGCAATACAATATTTTTACAATTAAAAATTATGAATTTTTTATTCTTTATAAACACCTATCTTATGAAAAATCTGATTTGAACCCCCCCCCCCCCCCCCCCCTGGCCCAGAACCTGGGTACGCCCATGGAGATTTACCTTTATTTTAGAGTTTTTCAAAAGAATTTTTATGCTGTTTGCTAAAGTTATAACAAAATGTAGAGTTTTAAGACCACTTCTTCTTAACATGACGTAGCTTTTTAATATTCGCGAGTCTCACTAGAGCGTTGTCGTGTCGGTGCCTCGTAAAGTTGACTTATTATCCAACGTTGACCTGTATACTGTAGTCTATAACGAGTCACTGGGGACATTTGATTAATTAAATTGTTAATAGTAGCTAGCTTCAACTACTTTCAATTAGTTTCTGTCTGAACGTAATCAACTAAATAGAAAAAACACTACCAAATTAATTTATGTCCATACTAGGACTCAAAAGTATCTCCATACTAAACAGCGAAAGCGAAAACAGTGGCAGTCTTCCACCGCTCTTTTTTCGCGTAACTTTCTGCCGCGCGCTGTAAAATTTGAAATGCACTGTCACCAGCAGTATTTCCGGACCTGCGTCTTATACCTGCAAACCTTCAAGAAGAGAGCGTATTCCCTCTTAAAAAGACTGGCAACTCACAGCAGCTCTTCTGATAAACTTTACAATAGCTCTTCGAATAACCTTTAAGAAAACAGAGAAGACAAGAGAAATTAGTAAAAGATAATAGAATAGCTGTGATTATTATATTCAAAGTTTCGCTATCTGCAATGAGGCATTACTCAAAGAAGTCGCTTGCATTTTTACACGAATAATCGTGCAAGAGTTATAACCCAAAGAAAAGGATAGACACGTGCGCCAGATTGTTTTAACACGTTTATTCTGGTGAACTCGAATAAACAAAATAATCTGCATGAAGCGCTTGTTTTATTATTAATGTATGTTATTATTTTTTCCGTACAATTCTATAAAATCGGTCTACATTGCTATAAAATCGTTATTTTAAGTAAAAAAAAAATCCAAAAAATTTACATAGGTGTATCATAGGCCATGCAAACGAAAAATCAAAAAAAATTTTTGGGTAAGAGCTCTTGCACGTTTATTCGTTGGGGCCATCGATATTATAAAGTGTGTTTGTTTATCTGTTTGTTGGAATATTAGCTAAAGCTAGCTCTTTTCTGCTAAATCGAATCTGATGAAAGACTCAGATAATATAACAGACGTCTGTTGGATTTTCTAGTTACGTGGGCGGAGCCAAGGGTGAAAACTAGTTTAATAAAAACATGAAAATGTTCTTGTTTTTTTATACTCTGATATAAAATGCAAACATGTGTCTGTCTGTCGCTTTGCTGGCTTTCGCAATGTAGCAATTTATATAAGATTGATAAAGGATGAGCATAGCTGTTATTAGTTTGTACCCCAGCAGAATTTTCGATTTCTGTATAATATGTACACGAATTATTGTAGAGCAAAGAAGTACCAGACAACATTTCGTAATATATTTTCATCAATTATTATAATAT
Organism: Aricia agestis; assembly: GCF_905147365.1. NCBI lineage: Eukaryota > Metazoa > Arthropoda > Insecta > Lepidoptera > Lycaenidae > Aricia > Aricia agestis. The sequence goes on along the minus strand of NC_056428.1, from coordinate 16,925,384 downwards.
ATGGCAGTAATCATGTCAATGTTAAGAGATCGCATTCGAAGTTATAAATTAAGACTATATTTTCGATTTCAAGTTTATAACCCATCCATCCATGTTTATAAGCCAATCATATAATAAATAATTCTAAGGATTACTGGTAGTTGTCCAATGCGGTATAACATGATTTAAAATCGTTTCTACGTATATGCGCCTTTTTCTTTATAAGCGTGAAAAATTTTACAGCAGCAGGCGGATTTTATTTTATTTTAGGGATTTTTATTGGCTTACAATAAATTAATTGTAAGGATAAATTAAACATAATTAAACATTTAGTACAGCCAACATTTCAACTTGATATTGATAGTTTAAGAAACGGGAATATACAATTCAGAGAAAAAAAAGTGAAAAGCGTATTTGTGAGAAATCGGAACGTTAAATTGAGATTCATGAAAAATAATTACGTTGACTGAGAAAAGGCTTCAGAGTCTACAAGTTATTTGTATTCATAAAAAAAACATTCATCGATTTCCATTTGAATGTCACGGATATGATTGCTGCTTGATAAGATACGGCTGCTGACATCTTGACGGTCGAATTATTAGATTATGCGAGCCCTAAAACACTGAACTGTCTTTTGCGTCTTTAAATCCTGGGCATTTTGAGGTCACTATACATTTTCAGAGCCACTTCACTCTGTACCCTTACCCTCTCTGGAAGAGGTCGACATTGTAGAACTTGTAGAGCTCCACGGAGAACTCGAAGGTAGCCTGCAGGTCACTCATGGTTAGGGGGCGCGAGCGCGGGGGGCGCGGCGCGCCATGCCGGGCGCTACGCCACTGACATCGGCGTCGACCACACCCGGTACTGTCGCGGAGGCCGCCCGGAGCCCGACTGAGGCGCACGGGACCGCGCACGCGCGCCGCGCCGCCGCGTACTGTCTGCCGCACACTTTTAAGGCGAGACCGCACCGAACAGTACACTGCAGCGGAGCGGCGACACGACACTTCGGCACCTTTTCCTGTTATACGTGTCTTCTCCCGGATCTGGTCCTCATGAAAGATGCCCACATCCTATCATTTTCATTTATGTATTTCTGCCATGCGGGCAACACGGGTCTAACTAGGAGCATGTTGCCATCCGCATGCGGCCCAGAACTACAGCACGCTACAGCACAGGAAAAGCGCTCTAAACGACAGCACGCTACAGCACTTCACGTTGCACAGAACGTTTGCCCGCATGACAGTAAAAACATCTTGAAATGATAGGATGCGGGCAACTTTCATGCGGATTAGATCCGCGCGCGGGTGGTGACACTCGTGATAGCAAAAGCGCCATTGACTCATACTATTTTAAACAAACTATCATTCCGCTGCAGTGCGGTCTCACCTTTATTATTACAAATATGCCAAATTTCCGTTAATGTTGCAAAAATGACAAAACCCAATGTTTTACTACGTTACACATGATTTGACCTTTGGTTGACAAAGGTGAGAGGTCACGCCGCCGCCCCTCGGGTAACCTTTCCGAAGCTTTCATGAATAGCTAAAGATTTATGCAAACATATTATAGCTACTGCCATCGTCACTGGCGTTCTGGATTTTTTTTTGTGCAAGATTAATAAAAATGTTATAATAATAATATTAATTGAATAAAATAAATAACAATATTTAATTTAAAAAGCTTTAAAAATGCTGGCACTGTAAAGTGACGGATCTAGGAGATGACAATTTGGGAAAATACAGGAAAAACGTGGCCAACAGCACATTGTTTTTCTGTTCTTATTCGAAGGTGTTTCATAATTTTACGTAGGTACTTGAGTAAATGAGAGTCTCTTAATTCTTTCATACTAATATTATAAATGTGTCTGTCTGGCTGTGGTTCGAGCCCAAGCCGCTGAACCTATTTTGCTGAAATTTTGTATGTGTCTTTGAGTCCCGGCAAAGGATATCTATTTTTATCCTGGAAATTGTACGATTTCCGCGCGATACACGAATTATGGCGCAACGAATGTTACGGGCGTTATCTAGTAAAGTTATTACAGTGAATGTGACCAAAGCGATGAAACAGTAGCGTTTATTTCCTTGAACATATACAGTAGCAATAGCTCTAAGTCAAGCAATTTCGATGCAAAAAAGGAGGCAAAAAATTTTGCAGTACAAATGTACACTCGAAATGCATGTCAGCCTCTAACAACGGCACAATAGCGGCCTGTGTTAGTTCCGCGGACGTCGATGTACCAAACACTAGGATATTGCAGGAAAATTAAAGGGATAGGGATGTAGAGGACGGAGTCAGTGCTACATAGATTTTGCGCAATACTTTTGGCCGGCTGGATCGCATCTTTTACTCTGCGACAACTAAGTTTCCTGCATAACTCTAAAATAAGTGATATTTTAGGTCTCTCTAGTGATGACGTGACCACTACAAATTTCTTAGATACTAACAATTATCGTTTAACAATAATGAGAAGATGTTACATTATTCAAATTTTAATAGATTTTTCCCGACAAACAATACCGTACTCAAATGTTTCCCAATAGTACTTGATAACTTAAAGGTTTAACTTACGATTCTTATAATGCCATCTACTTGTGGAGGCTTATTCAACATCTCTACGTATGTAACATCAATGTTTTCTGTGTACTCAGCGTATTGCCAGGTCTATAGTACTTCATAGTGCATAGACTTATAGGGCTCACTTAGACATAGGGTATACTACCTATATAGAACACATAATATCAAAGATATACGAAGTTTGCAATAACTTTCACCTAGTACACGTCTTACTAAATTGTTATTTAGGTTTACGAAGCAAACTTCTTCAGAGGCGTTGTGCACTTTTATGGGATTGATAAAAATAACACACGACAATGTGGATAATATGGAAGATTCGTACAAGAGAAACGGCGATTAGACCGCTGGTGAAGCATAGGTGAGGAAGTAATATTTAATCCTCCCTCTCTTTCTAAAATTTATGCAATCTCGGATTGCAATCGGTTTTTTAACCAAAATTTATGTTATTTCAGCCTAGAGACTAGAATACAAGTCGATAAAAGAACAACATTTGTGTTCAGTTTCCTGACAGTCTATTTTCGGCTCGGTGTACTAAGTCATTATCGTTTTTCACTAAGGCCGGTATAAATAGTCAGTACTCAAGATGCATCTCGGTCTCAAGACACGGTTCAGGCTCTGTGATTGATTGGCTGTCAAAATTTGGACCAATCACAGAGCCGAACCGCGTCTTGAGACCGGGTCACATCTTAAGTACTGACTATTTATACCGGCCTCGCTGCCGCACTCAGAGTGGAACATTGTAATTAATTCAAAATTTTGACATAAGCGCCATACATTATCTGTCAAACTCTACATTAAATCGAAGGTTAATCGTAATTAAATGTCTCTGAGTACGGCGGTTAGTGATTTTATATTTGTACTAATGCTAAGTTAGATTTGTGTAGCCTTTACACTCTGGTTACAATCTGGTAAGAATACATGAGGCGTTTAAGAACGTGTAGAGGCGTATATGAATATAAAAATATACATACGAAAGCGTGTCTGTCTGTCTATCTGTTACCTTTTCATGCTCGAACAACGAAACCGTACCTTAAGGTGCCTATGCAGGTGCATAAGCTCAAAACATCGCTATGGCCACTTTCAAGACAATACCTTTAAAAGCTCATGCCACCTTCATATACGTGGAATGTACACGCATTTTTACTTGCAAGCGTACAATGTCGGCATTTTTCCTAAAGAATGAATAAATGAATGAATGATTTATTTGCAGCTATTACTTACACTAAGATACAATAAAAAATAACTTAAATTAATATTAAAACAAAATAATGACAAAAAATTCCTAAACAAATCAGCCGCAAATTGGACCAAGCTCGGCAGTGTTGGCACACCTAGCAGGTATCCAACGCCGGTCTTCCGCTTTACCCATTCCGTGACCTCACAGCCGTCCCGACTTCCCAAGTCTCCATTATTTCAATAAAAAATAACAAAGAATCAGATAAACATGCAATTATCAACATTTACTATAAAATTATAACATTAATATGAAATTAACTAATTTAATTTTAATAACAATACAATAAATAAAATTAATTAAACATTAGTATTAATTAATTATTAAGCATTAATATTACTCCATCAATCATAAAAATATATCATTTAAACATTCCATAGAGAAAACACTTTGCATCTGTAAAGGAAAGAAAAAATAATAATAATAATAATAAAAAAATGGACATAAGTCTTATTTATGAAAGAAGGCGAGGAAGATATCAACATTCAACACAATCCAAACACAATTTATACAATAAAGGCAATATAGTGTTTTAATACCCATAGTAGCATTATAAATGCGATAGTGGTTGTTACCTCTTCGTGGCCAAACCCCTGTACCGATTTTGCTGTAAAAGACAGAGGATACTTTTCATCCTGGAAAAATGTACAATTCCCGGGCAAAAAACGATTGTTGGTGCAACGGAGTTGCGGGCGTCATTTAGTAATTCTATAACTGTATATTTGCATTCATTATGTACTTAAAATGTGAGCAAACACTTTCAGCAACGCTGGGATTAAAAATCTTAAGAAAGTAAAAAGTATAAAACAAAAATAGGTTATGTTGAGTACGCGAGAATATTCAAGAATGTCGTATAATATGTAAGTACATCCAGTTTTCATTCATGAAAAGTCATGCAATTAAGCCTGCATAGCTTTTCAATTTTCATACATTTTCCATCCATCCTTACGTGTCTCTAATATAATATTTTACATCACAAAAACCGGCCAAGTGCGAGTTGAACTCGCCCATGAAGGGTTCCGCAGCAGCAACAAGGTTTATTTTTATAAAATTAAAGGGTTTTTGATTTATCTTTATATTTCAGTTGATCTAATGAAAATTAAATCTGAGGGCACGGCAGTGCCCCAGCCAACCTTTTTTAGTAAAGGCGGCCGCACCATACTTTTCTCGAAGCGGTTCGTGGCTTTTTCACACCTCCTTTATCTTCGATGTTAACAAAGCTAGGGATTTAGAATTTCGGTCACTAGGAGCAAGTATTAAAACTAGCCTAACCTACAAATTACATGAAATTTCGATAAATAGTTTAATACTTACGGATGGTTAAAGTTACTACATTTTGTCACTCACTGACTGACAAATCATCAAAATTCTAAGGTACTTCTAGCAGATTTAGAACCTTGAATTTTTTACTTAGAACTTTGAATAATTCTTTAAAACGACACAAGAAATACATAATTTGTGAAAATTGCAACTTTCTAGCTATTGCGGTTCTCGAGATCCAGCCTGTTGAGTGGTGACATGCGGATGGACGACGGACAGACAGCGAAAACTTATTTATAATAGGGTCCCGTTTTCATCCTTAGGCAGGGAAACCTAAAAACTGAAAAATAATGTAATAATATTATAATACCTTATTAGTTAAAAGATTTAATTAAATAAAAGAAAATATTTTTATGTTTGTAACTTTGCAAGAACACAGTATGAGTCTCGACTGCATATTTGTTTTTACGTACTTGTGGGATACTTTTTTAAGGCTTTGAGTTAGTTATGCACTTAATGAAATGAAAAATAGTATTAACAACGTTAACAATGAAACAATAATTAAATTCGATTAAAATATAAATTTAATCAGTACTGCAGCGTTTTACACGTGTTTCTCTTGTACTCATTGCCAAGTCACTATAATAATAATTATAAAATAAAGAAATCTATTGAGTTACTGTATGTTGATTTAAACTACAAAATAAATTGAAGACTTCGCTTGAATGTGATCTAAAAACTTTTTACGACAGAAGTATTGAATAGCTACACAATATTTTGCTTGGCTACTTTTACATGTCATGTTTTGGTGGGATTAAGGTTTACCATTTATGACGTGTAAAAAAAACTACTAGTTAGATATCGTTCAAACCAATTTTCGTTGGTAGTTTTTATGTTTTTATAGTAATGTACATCAAATATTTTTTTTAAGACTTATCATTAGCCCCTACTTTAGAAGTTAGAGGGGGGGGGGGGACACATTTTACCACTTTGGAACAGTCTCTCTCGCAAACTATTCTGGTTAGAAAAAAATGATGTTAGAAGGCTGTAACATACGGACAGACAGACAGACAGGCAGACATGACGAATATGGGTTCCGTTTTTTGCCATTTAGTTACGGAACCCTAAAAAGCATTTAAAAGGTTTCACGGTTGAAAATGCAACAAAAGACGTTCCAAATTAAAATAAATTGGCGTTCCTCAAGGGTAGCTTTCGGGTCTAATTTTATTCAAGTATTTTAGGAACTAGCTGCATTGATTGATTAACCGGCGGTAAATAAACGTTACATGTATAGAGACAGTATCAAAATAACTATTATTTAACTAAGTATTATAAATAAATACTAACTCTACTTTTTACAGGAATTTCAATTTGAAAAATTTCCACGGGAATACTGAGATTCGAGAAAAAGTAACATCTTCTCACAAAATCTCATGACACGAATCATCAAAAACTTTATAAAATTAGTGGGTAAAAGCAATATTTTGTAGATTTGCTCATCGTTAACGATCAGGCAAAGCAGTTAAAGCTTCGGCCAGGTTTTAAAACTGTCATTTTTGTACACAAAAGTCAGAATGCGTGTCGCTTATTTTGTTTGACTTGGCGGGGCACTGCCATATTGTCCCAAGTGTACTGCCATATTGTCCCAACTTGTAACCCAATTGTATTGCATTTGTCGTATTATTTGGGTCAGACGACGGACACAATCCATCACGTCGCTGAACATCTTTTATAGATCTCAGAATTTAGCAAGGAGTATACTATGTATTTTAATATAGTGATAATATATTTAAATACATGGTATCCATGCTATTTTTAATTTATAATTTATTGATTAAAATGTAAATTCCTGTTTGACTTATATATTCGCAACCCAGCTTTTGCTTTACGACGCCGAATAAAACAGAAAAGAACTGACCGCAACAGCTGCAGATTAATAAGTCGATCTACATAATACATAGAAATTATACAATGACACATATAATTTAAAAGAATAAGAGTAAGTTTATTTTGACAATCACACAACACAGTATAACATTACTACAAATATACACAAAGAAATAAAGAACACAAAAATTACAATTCAAAATAAATAAAATATTTTTTTAAATCTTTATGAATTTAATACCTGGTAGGCAATACTACCATAATATGTCACGTACAGCAGCGCCGGCTATGGGAGGGGTGAAGCGATTTAAAATCTACCTCTGGGCGGCGCTGGGTGGTAAAATAAGGGAGCGTACACACCAGAGGACGTGACGGTAGCTGTAGAGTGTCACGAGGACGATTGTGTTGACTATTAAAATAATAAATGTTCTTGGCAACTGTAATCACGTATAGAATATTTTAAATCGCTTGGAACAGTATCCAAGCGATTTAAACTATTCTATACGTGTGTCATTTTTTATGTACAAAAACCCTGTATAGTTTTAAGTTAGGTACTGAAAGTTGGAAAAAAATTTAACACTTCAAAATTGGGCATAATTCCAATAAATATATCGAACTACTTTATAGAAATAAATATATATAATACTGTAAAAAAATATGATGAAGAAATGTGTGCTTACTGACTGCCAAATTACTGAGCAATGACTTTATGGAATTTAAAAGTTTGTAACAATTAATACGAGCAAGAAATCTTTTAGAGATATTTGAAGTCTGAGAAAAACTAACATGTTAATCTTATCACGGCATTTTACTGCGTCTTGTCACGTTCCTCTGCTGCGTGATGCGTCTCATCGCGTTCTTTCGCTGCGTCCACAGGTTATCTCGTGCCGTCACTGCGTTGCGTATTATCTATTATGGCTGCGTGTCGTCGCCGAGTGCGTAGTCCCCTCAACAGAGATGAGGTTTTGAGGTCTGTTGATGAGGTTTTTAACGAGCGGCGATTGCAAAACGCAATTAGACTGTGATCACACTGTGTTTAATTCGCCATATTATGCTTTCCGTTTTGGATTTATTCCGATTCCGATTTTCATTTTATTTATGCTATAGCAAGCTATATACAGCTTGCGGGAGCTGTACATATTTCTGCAAAAAAGTAGCTGTCTAAGCGTTCTTCTGCTTCCAGTCTGTTAAGAATTAGAAAGAAAAAATCTTCTATCATGGATCATGTTAGACGGTTTTGCAATCATGGCCATCCATTATACATAAAGTTTGTTTGTTGCACTTTTATGCAATAATACTAAACCAATCATTATGATACATATTTAATTTTTATTACAATAATGTTTGTCAAAACTGAGTAAAACTAAACTACTTTTAAAATTAAGTTGGTAAAAAAGAACCAACGTTTGCTTCCTAGGAGCCCGAATTCACACAAGCAAAGCCACGTGATAAAGCTAGTATAATATTATATTTTTGAGAAGCAAAATACGTGTAATATATTTGGCGTCCTGAAATAAAACCTCCCTGCCATTCCATGTTTGCCCTGAGGGTACCGATATTGAATCACACCAATATTATACAATGATTCGAACCCCTGGAACTCCAATACTCTATTGGTACTAAGGGGAATTCGATATTTAATTATATGGCGAAGTAGTAGCTATTATTGGACGGTAATATAACACGCAGCATTTCTGCCTATTGGAATACATATCTTGGGCCAGGGGGACCAATGGGGGGCAATCAGGTTTTATTCAAGATAGGTGTTATATACATATTTTTGTGAAAGCGTGTTCTGTCAAAAAATCGCTCATATCTTTTATATTGAAATTGAAATTGAAATATATTTATTGCAAGAATGTAGTGTATTACATAGGTATATTCAAATTAAAAATACTGTTCTAAACATTCTGCCATCCAGGTGGCGTGCAAAAGTCAAAGTATACATTTAATATAATATTGAAAATTAATTTATAGAATTACAAAATTAGAATCGATTACAAAACGAAGTTCGTAATTATTAAATTAGCATTAAAATATCCATTAGAAGTCAAAATAAGTAAAATTCATAAAAAATTAGTAGCAAAATGTCAAAATTACAGTAATAAATTCAATTATAATTATCCATTAGAAGTCAAAATAATGTCAAAATTACAGTAATAAATTCAATTATAATTCATATATTCTTGGATACTATAAAAACTTTTTTCTGCAAACCACTTTGTAATTTCTCTTTTGAATACTAGGTTATAAAGGTCTTTAAAATGATTTTGCAATTTATTATATATTTTGATGGCATTAAAGTACCTATACATTTCGTTAAAAAATATCAAGCCTACACTGGGGCATATATAATTTAAATTTATTTCTTGGTGGGGCGGTTCTTCCATTTGCATTTGCACTTAGTATAAAGTATTCTGGATGCTGTTTCACAAACACATTAATATCTCTTAAGTACATACAAGGTAAAGGTAAAATGTGAAATTTTTCAAATAATGGTTTACAGCTATCCAGTGACCACGCTCCACATATTGCTCTAACGCATTTTTTTTGTACTCTAAAAGCTCTTTCAACTTCAACTGAGTTGCCCCACAATAATAGACCGTATGAAAGTACAGAGGACACATAAGCATGGTAGGCATTTAGAGCTGCTTCAACCGATACCAAAATTCGTAATTTTTTTATTGCGTAGACAAATTTTTCCAATTTACTACAAACATGTTCTACGTGTAATTTCCAGTCGCAGCGATCATCAATTATTAGTCCTAAAAATTTTGTGTTATTTACCATGTCAATGTTTGTATTATTATATTGTATGTCAAGTTTTCTAAAAGTATAAGTTTTCTAAAAGTACTAGATATAACATACGTAGGGACGTCATGATCTAGGGGGCTGCCACCCCTGCCTCCTCCTCGGTACGCCCATGTGGATAGGTTTGCCAACGAGGTGCCAAGTTAAATTCTGCGTGGTAACTAAAAATAATAAACAGGGTTCTACGAATAAATTGCACTGAGTTCAGTTTTAACAAAGGCCATTATCTTTATTTGTTTTTATTTGATTTAAGCAGAGATTAATAAATAGTTACCTACTGTGTGATCGCTGTGTAATAAAAAAAAACATTGCGTAACGTTGTGATATTTTTCTGTTTCTATAACTGCGCTGTACTATACTCGGCGAAACGAGTAGCGGTCATTGACCTTTTTAGTCTAGGCGCTAAATTAAAAATACTCGCACTATATTTAGAATATTTAAGAATAAAATGTATCTCTTATAAAGACAAATATTATTTACAGATTCATCGGAAAACCTCTTGGTAACTCGTAGAATGATAATCACCAACTTTTTTCAATCTTTTTATGAGTTCGAAGTGATAATATTATGCTTCATATTATTCAGTTCACATCGAGTATACAAAATACGACATCGCCATTAGACTAGAAAGATCTGATACTTATTAATGTCAATCGCGGTTTATCATAAATCATAATACGAAAAACTTTGTAACCCTTTTTACGAAAAATGGGGAAACGTAGGTGCATGAAATTTTGCAGTTATAGTTTATATGGTGAAGGAGTGCATCGAACTAATATTATTTTGAAATTATGCTTTTATCATACATTTTTTTAACAAATAAAACATTACACACACTACAACACACACACATGAGAAATGACAGATTTTTGAGTGACAAGCCAACATAGCCATACGAATTATACTCATTTATTTATGGTTGAAGTGTGTTGACAACAAGTGGACAAATTGAAAATGGATTATGGAAATGGACAATGCTTACACGGCCAGTCTGAGATCAGCTAAGTCCCAGAGACAAGATTTGAAAAAAATATGATGAAGTCAATATTTTTTACAAAATATAGGCAGTAGTCTTAATGTCGTTGAAACTAAGGTATATTATAAATGTATAAAAATAACATACAGAAAATGACAAACTTTTTGATACAAATTTTTTATGACCGCTACCGTCTCTTTTCTCCGACTACACCTTACGAATAATAAAAACTAGTTATATTATTCGTAGTTCTGTAAAAACATTTTAAATGATTGAATCCACGTTTTCTGTCCTTAGGGAAAATAACTTGCATTACCTACTTTATGAAATACATCCGTTCCTTAGAAATGTAAAAGAAATAACGTTATTCATGTAACTTAATAAAATTTATACTTTTAACGATTATATTTTGCGCTCATATTAAAAAAATAACTTTTAGTCTCTTTTTTAAGACTCAGTTATAAGGAAAGATTAAATATTTTGTCAATTTAACGCTAATACTATTTTTAAAGGACATGGCATGTGGAATTCGACATATGTATTTTGAGTTTGGTAATATCTGGTGTTACGCTTTAGCCAATCCTGATTTTTTTTCTTTGAGTGTTTATAATAATCCATACTAATATTATAAATGCGAAAGTGTGTCTGTCTGTCTGTCCGTCTGTCTGTCTGTCTGTCTGTTACCTCTTCACGCCCAAACTGCTAAACCGATTTGGCTGTAATTTGGCATGGAGATACTTTGAGTCCCAGGAAAGGACATAGAATACTTTTTATCCCGGAAAAATGTACGGTTCCCGCGCGATAAACGAATTTCGGCGCAACGGAGTTGCGGGCGTCATCTAGTCTACACTACTATTATAAAGAGGAAAGATTTGATTTTTTGTTTGTTTGTTTGTTTGTTTGAGTCGAATAGGCTCCGAAACTACTGGACCGATTTGAAAAATTCTTTTACCATTGGAATCCTGCATTATTTCTGCTGAACATAGGCTAATTTTTATTTTGGAAAAATATAAGGTTCCGTAAGATATTTGGGATTTTCGGACGCAAGGTTTAAAAAATCAACCAGAAAAGTTACTTATTTTGCGTACGCTGCCTAAACTATAAAAGATAGAGGCATAAAATGTTCTAAGTAATTATAGATCTTTTAAATATCTACAAAAAAGTCCGCAACACACTATACCTATTTATGTTGAGTGAGGCACAATAACCATTTTTTTATTAAAAAATCTAGATTTTTTTTTGGACTATATTTAAATGCGTTTATTTAAATCATGCTATTGACCCTTATCAAAATAAATTATTTCATCACTAAGTACAGTTAATGTAGATAATATTTGGTCTTTGAATGATTAAAATTGGACGTTTGGTTTTAATGTTATGGCGAAATTAAAATATTACGATTTCTGCTGCACGTTGCGAATTGGGCGTCAAGGCGCGATGCGCGGGTGTGCGTGCGGTAGGGGAGAGATTTAATTATCAGTGCCACAGACTCGCTCGGAGAGTCCACGTAAATATTACCTCGATCGTGGGAATCGCAGACACAATAGATATTCAATAGTTATGCGACAGCCGGGTGCTGCTTTATTGATTTGATATAGACTATCGTGCTTCATTATTATAATCCTAATTTCAAAAAAGCTTTAAAAGTTATGACTACGAAAGTAATATTTTTAGAACTTTTTAAAATAAGTTTTGAATGACTATTATTTTTGATTGCTATTATAATTAATTAATTTCTTTAACTATAAATCTCCAATAGCGGCAGCCGGCTGCCAGCATAACAATTGAAGATCTATTGTGTCTGCGATACCCACGATGCCGATGCACGATGGAAGTATTAATGCATATTTTTTAATCCACACTATTTCTGCTGAATATAGGCTATATTTAATGAGAGAAAAAAGGGAACCGTATTAAGTGTTAATAATTGTGTGAAAAATCTACCAAAATATTCCTTCTTGCTTATGCTTTATAAATTATAGACTATACTTACTTATCGCAAAGTGATGTACTATAGTCTTATAGTTCTGCAGGTAAGGATAAAATAATCAAACATAACACTTAAAATATAAAAATATAAAAAAAAATACAATAAAAATGTGTTATATGTACATAATAATTATAATATAGTAGTTGCAGGCTAAATAATGTAAACTATTTTTATGTTCTGCTTAACTTAAAGATTGACTACCTTTATTTAAAAAAAATAATTTAAAAACCAATGTCCACCCGTGCGAAGCCGGGCCGGGCCGCTAGTTAATAATATAAAGACGAACACCCAAAAAGCCCCAAGCTCCGGCACAAAAGTAAGGTATTTCAGTTTTTTGTATATTTTATTAGTAAAATAAATATATATGTGTCATTGCCGCAAAAAGTGGCTTAAGTAAAAAAAATGCAATTTTATTATTTTCAGGCGTACCTAACAATTTTAGTTTAAATTACTTTTATGAAATGTTTTAAACAATCACTAAACCTACAAAAACACTTACTTTTTCCTTTTAGGAATAAAGATAGGTACTACAAATTCTGTCTGCTAAAAGTAATTTACAATTAAATTAAAAATAGTACCTATTTGTAACCGTCCGGCCGGGCCCGTCATAACTCATAACAATGAGTTATGACGGGCCTCTCGTGGGAGAGCCATGCTTCGGCACGAATGGGCCTGCTCGACCGGAGAAATACCACGTTCTCACAGAAAACCGGCGTGAAACAGCGCTTACGCTGTTTACCGGAGGCCCAATCCCCTACCCTATTCCCTTCCCTACCCTCCCCTATTCCCTTCCCTTCCCATCCCTACCCTCCCCTATTACCCTATTCCCTCTTAAAAGGCCGGCAACGCACCTGCAGCTCTTCTGATGCTGCGAGTGTCCATGGGCGACCGAAGTTTATTTCCATCAGGTGACCCGTTTGCTCGTTTGCCCCCTTATTTCATAAAAAAAAAGAAACAATGAAATAGAGCATCCTGCGGCCTTTTTAGACGAAGTATTGATGGATCATATCGAGTTGTAACCAAATAAAATGATTAATGGTAAAATAATAATTGCTTTATTTTTTAATCATGTCACATGTGCGTCTAAACCATAAAGTTAATATACCTAGCGGAATAGAGAAACAAAGGCCTGAGCAAGAGAGATGTCACTATCAGTAACACTGCGTGGTAAAAAGAGACGTGTGATACATGACAGCAGCACTTTTTTTTTGACTTCCAGTCGGCACGTGCCGCACGTTGACAATTTAATCTCATAGAAATCATGTTCAATCATGCTTGTGTAAGTGTATACGTACCCATATTTTTACACACAGATGAAACCAATTTCGGTTACGTTTGACAGCTCGAGAACAATCTCCAACAATTATATATATAGCGGAATAGAGCAACAATGCTAGGTATATTAACTTTATGGTCTAAACAGAAAGTTACGACACACTCTTATATACTTATTTTCACTAAATCTTGTCATTCTGTTTATTTTCCCTATGTACTTATATAAAATAAGATCGGTATAATAATATAATAATAAAACACAAGTAATCCTTTGCTTAATGGGGATGCCCCATATTGTATGTGATTCTATTGAAAATTAAAGTAAAGATTCTATTGAAAATTATTATTTATTATTATTATAATTATGTATTATAGAAACATAATTCATTACCATTTTATAACATTTTGGAGTTCAACGAAATGTAATTTTCAATTAGCGCCTTCAAAAATCTAAAAGCATTTTTTTTCTGTCTTAGCCACATCCTGCAGCAAACTCGCCTATCAAAAAATGCTACACTTAAAATACCCAAATAGCTGAGATACATCTCTTCTGCGCCGGGCCTTGGGTAATTTTCTATGAAGTTTGGGTGTTCTCCTGTCATACGGTAGTATTATAATTCTTCTCCTTTCAACTTCTCCATGATTTTTAATCTTATATATAAAATTCTCGTGTCACAATGTTAGGCCGCGCACTCCTCCGAAACGGCTTTACTGATTTTAACCAAATTTTATATGCATATTCAGTGGGTCTGAGAGTCAGCTACTGGGTACTTATTATATTGATAAGTGCATTTGTTGAATAAATAATAGTAAATTATTACAACTCGAGAGTGACGGCGACCATTGTTTTGCGACGGAATAGCGATGGACGTTGCCATGGTGACATACTTATTCAAGTAGTCACTTCAATAAAATAATACGGGCAAAATACAGCTAGTGATAAAATAAAATAAGTTATTAAAAAAAAAACTTTGATTTATTGTCTTAAAACTATTTATCGACACTAAGGTAACTTCGTACAGCTACGTTTGACTATGGACATCGTCCCTCGAACACTTTCAGCTTGGCAGTGAAACTTTACACAAGAAATTAATTTGTACAAATATTGTTATTGACCTTGATTTTACTACGTGACAAATTACAGTAACATAAACAAAATATTAGGCATTGTACTGACCACAGAACAGAAAGTATTTAAATGTACAGGCCAATAACAAAAAACAGTACTATAGAACTTCGAAAAAAAATCTAGCACACTACACTGTTAACACAACAAAACAATGGAATCTAAGTAGACATTACACAGTTTATAAATATACAAAAATAATTCAAAAAAATCCAAAAAGTAAAAATATTTGGTATAACATGGTAACTAGCTTTTTACGTTTTGTCACTTGAAAAGATTTTAGATAGATACAATAATAATTAAAAATACATAGAACTTAAAGATTAATTTAATTAAATATAATTTTTGTACACGTGTTTCACAAAAATTATGGTAACGTTATTTGTACTTTAAAATTTTATTCTGGCAGAAGTATCAACTTATTTCAGAAAGTCCGCACGTTTTTAGTTCCATGCTAAGTATTTACAGATAAAAAAAAAAACAACTGTCAAAAATAATTTAAATTTGGAGCGTGTAATGTCGTCGACGGTTATTAATCGGAGCGCACCTCGCAGATGAAGTAGGTCTCGAAGGAGCAGGGCGAGTCGTTCCATTTCAGGCCTTTGTCGTCCCTGTTCCACAACTCTAGACAGTTCTCCTCCTCGCCGTTCTCGTATCTGGAATTATAGGTGTTATTTTATTACGTATAAGTACTTAATAATATATAATTTATAATAGGTGTATCTTTAGGCTAATAGGTCGGCTTAAAATTAGGGCATAATTTATAATCATAAGAAGATTTGAAGTATCTAGTAAAAAATTTAAGCCCTTCCACCCAAAATTCCTAATCGGGCATTTGCAAATTCTTACTACAACTAAATGCTAGTTCTAAAAAGTTAATCTAAATACTATCAGAGAAGTTGATTCCCAGGTCTGCCTAGGAATCAACTTCTCTGGGAGGACCTACGTAGTTTGGTCGCGTTACGTCAAACCCAGCCGATAGATCACAATTAAAACTGAATTGACATGATCAAACCAAATGACATTGGTCCGTCAAGTGTCTAGGAATTAATTTCCTCGATGGTACATTAAATCCTCATTATTTGATTATAATTTATAACCTTATAAGAACAACGCAGTTGACCATTTAATTTTTTTTTCACTGGTATTACATCCAGCCAGGGCCCCCGTAAGGGCTACTGGCGCCTGTGTGCAAAAAAAGGATTTTGGCGCCCCTTAAGAGGATACACTAGGGGCGAGAGAAATTGAAAATAGGTATTTGAAAATGTATTGCTGTCTCACCAATCTCAAGTCTCCCACCGCAGAGCGCGATAGAGACAACACGACAAAAGTTGTAATAAAAGAACAGAAAATCTTCGATTCGTTGTCCGCTGATTCCTTCTCCAAAACTTAACCGATTTAAGTACTTTTTTCATTAAGAATTAAAACAAGGCTTGAGCTATGTTCCTATGTTTTATTTTTTTGTATATTTTAGCCAGTTTTGTTTTCTGGGTATTTGAACACAGAGGAAAATCTGGCCATTTTTTGGGTTTTTGCACGTTCTTATCTTTTTTAATAATAACATTATGAAAAAAAAGAAAACATAGGGACATGCTTAATAGTGACCATAGATATTCAGGAAAAAAATCATAACTCTACCGGCATTATCCAGGGAGGAAACAGGGGACAGCATTTGTATGGAAAAACGGTGGTGTGGACTCCTCTTAAGGGAGATCGCAGATGACCGACTTTTTGTGCGATCGAGTCTGCAGCGCCCATACAATCGGCATGGCTGCTTCCTTAGGCAAATTTTTTGGGTCTGTGGTTTTGGCGCCCCTAAAGATAGCGATTTGGCCCCTAGAGGGTAGCGCCCGTGTGCATTGCACACATTGCACATATTATGGTAGCGGGGGCCCTGCATCCATCCGAACTATACGTAATTAAATGCCTTAAGAGGCCCATTCACGGCAGGACTGCACGGCAGTCCTGCCGTGAATGGGCCTCTTTGTCGTTCGTCGAAATGCACCTTCTCTTGCAATAAACACCAAGAACGAGCAAGACACCATGATTTGTGGCACCACGATTGTTTTAAACTCGATTATCGCTTAAGAGTTAAGACCGAGTTTGGATTTACCTGAAGTTGTTGGGCTCGCCAGCATTCCAGTTGACGAAGGTTAGGGGTCTGCCGTTGGCCATCCAGAAGAAGTTGCCCTCCTCAGCCAAGTCCGTGCCCGACGTCCAGAAGTGCTCGCGACCGTAACCTGAAAAAGTAGGTGTTGTTTGGTTAATGATAAGAACATTTTAACACCTCCATCGTGGGTATAGCAGACACAGTCGATTTTCAACTGTTATGCGGCAGCCGGCTGCTGCTTGGGGATCGATAGGTTAATTAGAGATCTGTCGATCATAATTTTGGCTGACGAGCCGACTAGCCGATTAGTCGGTTGTAAAGTAGCCTCTAGCTGCTAGCACAATATCTCGTAAAACCACGATAAACAATATCTGACACTTCATTGTCAATCGCGGTTTATATGGAAAATGACAAGTTTTTGACAGGGAGTCAATGACCGCTAGCGACAAGTTAGCCCGAGTGGAGTATAGTTTTAAATAGTACCATAGTCCACCAGTCTGCAACCTTTTTGATATTGCGACCCCAAAATTAAAAAAATAGGTTATGAGCGACCCCAGAAAAAAAACACTTAGTTAATTGTGCAAAACTAAATAAGTGGAAAGGTTGGTTCAGGTAACTTCGTCGTAAATAAAATTCGATAAGTACGACCTTGTTGTCTGACTTTTGGCGACTCCATAAATATCTTCCGCGACACCGCATGGGGTCGCGACTCCAGTGTTGCGAACCGCTGCCATAGTCCATACAAGCGTTTATAATTGTGTAAAAAATGGGGATTTTTTAAGAACTGACTAATTTGAGGAACGAGTCCGATTTAAGTGATTCTTTTTTTGTTATACTAGGTATTGTTCAATTTAGGGAATACTGAAAGTTTATCAAAATCGGTTCAGTAGTTTTTGAGATAGAGAATTTTAATTCTTAATTACGTACAATTTAAAGTCGGTTTTATCTTTTTAAAATACTATTATTTGTTACATTTATCACAGATTTAAAGTGGACATGGGCATGTAAAGAAGTAAGTAACTTTTTGCCGTAAAATGTACGGTTATCGCAAAATCCTTTACGCGGGCGGAACCACATTGTCTAATTTTCCATAAAAGATCGAAGTGAAGCACCCACTATGAGAGTTTCCTTCATCATAAGGAAGGGGAGGCCTATATTCAGCAGTGGACGGCAATAGACTGATGATGATGATGATGATAAGGAAGCAGGGCCGTCTTCATATTTTTATGAGTATAGGCCACTTTAATTTTTCCGCCCCTATGTACTAACTCTGCCGCCATCTAAGGACGCTGCCACCAATGCCTTGGCCTATACTGCCTATGCACACATGCAGAGCTGTAAGGAAGGAAGGAGAGAATATTACCTGATTCTCTGACGTACTTCTCGAGCTTGTCGTTCTCCTCCTGCGAGGAGATGGACGCGAGGTGCATGCCGTGGAACCGGCAGTACTGCTGCGCCTTAAACCAGTTCGCCTGAAAAAAAAGTTTTATTTCAAATTCAAGCAACAAACCAAAATTACCGGTCGGTTCGGAAATATGGGAAAACGGTAATAGCGTTTTCGGCATCTCGAAACGGATATAAAATAGACGAAGTTTAAATTAAGAACATAAGCTACGTATTGCAATAGTCATAGATAAAGGCACTAGTACTAAGTCCACGTGCTTCGTGGATCATTTTTCCGTATCCATTCGGCCTGCCCTGCCTGCCCTACCCCGGGGCAGTTCGAGATGCCGAAAACGCTATAAGTAAATATGTGAGTTGTTCTGTTATGCACTATAACTAGGTTTGTTTAATTGTTTGTCATTTTTTAATCTTTGACAATATGTATAATAATTAGAGAAAAATAACTCCGGAATTACTTTAACCTACACGGGTGCAAGTTTCCCCTAAGAGAACATGTATGTAAAATAGTGATGACTGATGCCTCGAATGTCCACGCAATGGAAAACCTCACGTATGATAATCAATTTACGGCCATTCCCAATATTTGATCTATCTCTGGTTTTGCCCTACTAGAGATAGGAATAGCTCACAATTGACATAAAATATATGTCTCTAATGTCTAATGTGAGCTATTCCTATCTTTAGTAGGGCAAAACCAGAGATAGATCAAATATTGGGAACGGCCGTTACACGTATGACTCAAAAAAGTTTTGTTAGATAATTAAAGATTAGTACTATGTTTAATGAGGATTTTGATGCAATTCCCAAAATCTTCACCACTTATACTAGACTTTATTTAAAAACAAACCATACTACAATTTATAATAGCTCTTACAAGCCGAACCTACTAACTAGTAATAATAATTTGTGACCATTTGAGTTTTCTTACTAACCAGTTGAAAGCCTATAATTTTCCAAGCAATTTCTCGCTATGACTGTAGACTGTAGAGTAGTGTAGAGTAACGATGCAGTACTAAGTTTTCTTTAGGTCAGGTGTTATGGGCTTCCCAACACTTGATTAACGAGTTTTTGATTAGTTACTCAACTTATTAAACTCATTTCGACTCACATTTTTAAATGACGTGCCATAGAAGAAATTGATTCACAGACACATGGCGGATCTACGTCATTTGGTCGGATTTTGTTAATTCAATGTTAGGGTTAATTCAAACCGCAACGAGAGGCGTAGATGCATTTCTATCAATTACAATTTATCAATTCAGTACAAATTTAGAAATGCATCTACGCGTCGCGCGTCACGTTGCGGTCTGAATTGACCCTTAGTCGCGATCTGCCGGCTGTTTTTGACGTAACCCGACCAAAATACGTCCGCCATCTGCCTATGAACTTCTCTGATATACAAAACTAATCTGTGTTTCGGTAGCGAAAGTCATTTCATCAGAATCTTTCCAGCTACGTATAGACGGAAATCCTATATAACGGCAAGCTATATTAACGCCTAATGTATGTGTAGTAAACATCATATTGGCGTGTTAACATTAATGGTATGCTATTGCAACTAGTCCTAAGTTTCATCAAGTTATGCAGATATTACTGGCTAGTGGCTAGGATTACAGAGTTCTGACCAGACTTATTACATTCATACTATGTAGTATTACGGAGGTAATTAATTTACTATCGTACTTTTATTTAGTTTAGTTATAAAATACATTTCATATATTTTAATAGGTATATTTTTAAGATAAAGATCTTATTCTAAATATCAAACAGACCGGTAATAGGCGTAAGTAACTACTTCCTTATACGCTTAATATGTTTTTAAAACTTATTTACTTAAGTTTTCTATTTACCGGCATGTCATAATATGTATCTGACATATTTGGTTTCTATTTTTTAACATAGAATTAAACAAAAACTACCTAGTACCTACCCATACGCTAAGACTATAATATAATATAACAGTATTATTTACTTAGGACGCCAGAGCTAAAGAAGCCCTCCTTATTTTATGAAAAGAAAAACAAGGAGGTTCCTTCAAAATCGCACCTTAGGCTACTACAGACTGAGCTAGCTACTAAGCAAAAGAAATCCATTCTATTTCCGCATTCGCTAAAACTGATGTGTTTCCAGCGCAGTTCTTTTCTAGTGCTCTTATTCGACCTAGATACAGGACGACAAAGGACTAGAAAATACAAATTCCAATAACTGCCTACTGTGCTTTATGACAGAATAGGAAAAATGAGGTATACGTATTTTGTATTCCTTGGTTTAAAAGGATTTGTTTTCTAGTCATATTGTATTAATTGTAACCTTAGTAATTGATTTCAAATCTATATAAAATTGAATTTTTAAACCCGCGTTAAGGGTCTTTAGTCAAGTATCATTCGATAACATAGACACTTCGACAGCAAAGCTAGAAATCAGGATTCCAGGAATATAGGATGGAATTTGACATTTCGCATCGCTAAGCATGGCGCTAACAATGCATTTTATCAAATCCCACATTTCTAACTTAGTAACTGTAGTTTCCGAATGCAATTTGGTTTAAATATAAAATGAAAATACGACAAAGTATAAAATCCACATTTTTCTTAAATTGTAGATTCTGCCATAAATTGAAGGGTCATATGCAGCTTGTATTGATCAAATGCTGCACAATTGATGAGTGTTTTGCATATTCATGATATAAACCTATATTCTATAATATTGCTTGTATCGTGTTTCACAAGTTTTCCTCTTTTAGTAGATTGCAGAATATGTATAATTGTATAATTAATAGAAGAATAGAATTCAACTCAATTCAGTTCATTTATTTGCTCTAAAAGTGTCTAAAAGTGTAATATTATGTAGGTACGAGTATAAGATAAAGGCGACTACTCTCGGATACTAGTTTTGCTTTGATTCAAGAATTTTTTTTTTCTATGATACATAGTGAAGTACAATTTAAGCATAAACTAAGTTGTATAGTGTATATTTTGATCAAGCATAAAGTAATTTAACTCCGCTAAATAACATTCCAAAATGCTAAGTTGTCAACCACTATCGTTCTAAATTCAAAATGCAGGGATATCCATAGACTAAACTCTGGTCAGCCTGCAACTTCCGGTACATTTCGTGCGGCGGCCATATTACTTCCGGTCCACGGGATTCACCTAATTTCGTGGAAGCGTGCCACTTGAAAATTCGTCCGATATCACTTTACGATGTCGCATATGCTCATATATTTAGGCTACCTCATTTAATGGAACGTGTTATAAAATTCTCTGTTGTTATCTTTAATGTGACAAAAAACCCATCGAGGGTAGCTGTAGTGCTAAAAATTTAAGAGTCACGTTTTAAAAAAAAACAAACATTAGCCTGGTAGCGTTAAACTTTTGGAGAGCAAATCTTTTTAGCGGCGATGTGCACTTTTTATTTTTATTTATATATATTTTAAAGCGTGTAGTAAACTGAATCCCATCTACCATACCAAAAATACTTGACAAATCGGCCCCTACGCTCGTGCCTCGTTAGTGCGTTACAAAGTCCCATTGTTGTGTACCGGTCCAATCCGTAGAAAGTGATAATGATATAGTAATTTCAATCGAGTATTAAGTTTGACTTAAGTATGGTCTGCAGAGAAATTTGTTGAAAATTGTTTAGCAAAAATACTTATAACCTACCTTAGGGCCTGTTTCAACTTCCTGATAGTTCCGAATAGGCTATCTAGTTACAACTTATCTGAGAGATACTTCATAGTTCATACTCTATCTGTCAGATGAGTTGCGGATAGCCCGACACTTATGAGTTATGACTTATATCAGGCAGTGGTGAGGCCCGTCTTCTATATGCTATAAGTATTATGTCTGTCAGGTAAGCCTAGCTCAAATAGTAAAGATCGGCCAAATACGAGTCGATTTTTATTATCTTAATAAAATATTTAAAGTAATGTGTTACATAGTAAGTGTACAACTTGTATTATAATATTAATTACAGTAAAAGTAAAAGCAGCAATATTATGACTATGTAGAGTATGTCTTGCGTGTCAGGATGAATGTATGAGTTCAAATATTGTTAAATATAGTTGTTAATTATTAGTCTATACAGGGTGTAACAAAAATAAGTGATAATACTTTAGGGTGTGTACGTGTTCCTTGTAGAGAGTTCACTGTGAAAGTAGCAGCGCTGAAAGACCAAATTTTTTTTTCACTTTTCTATAGGGAACCTCGTGACGCTCGGGCCCTTCCCCATACAAAAGTGAAAAATAAATTTCGTCTTGCAGCGCTGCTACTTTCACAGTGAACTCTCTACAAGGAACACGTACACACCCTAAAGTATTATCACTTATTTTTGTTACACACTGTATAAGCTATAATATTTAAGTTTTTAGTTATAAGTAATAGTGTATTACCTAGTATTAATGTTAATATTGTATTCATACAAATGTAGAGATGTAAAGTTGTTGCAATATAAAATAGCAACATTTGTTTAAAAAAAGTACGAGACAAACTCGCGCACGAAGGGTTTTGTACCGATAAAGCGCAAAAATAGGCAAAATTTTTGTTTTTTGTATGGGAACTCCCCTTGAAGTTAATTTTTGTTTTAATGTTATTATTAATTATTAAAGTATGTACACATAATATAATTGAGTATTTTGTAAAATTTCAAGTACATTTCAAGCTATATCTATTGGAATTTTTTATATCAAGCAGAAAAGGGCAAAATAAATTCACGTTTGTTGTATGGGAGGCCCCCCTCAAATATTTATTTTTGTTTTTTTAGTATTTGTTATTATAGCGGCAACAGATAGATATATACACAATCTATGAAAATTTTAGAATTCTATCTATAGCGGTTCTTGAGATACAGCCTGGAGACAAACATACAGACAGACAGACAGACGGACAGACAACGAAGTCTATTTTCGTAGAACAGAGATTTCGTTCGCGAATACTTAGTTAAACGGCCGCAATATGAGAATTTAATTAAGTATTACAGTTTACTTTAATGTCAAAATCTTTATGAAATTGAAGATACTTTCTTAAATCTCTTTGAGTACGGCTGTTAATCTTACAGCCCATGTTCCTAATTAAAAAAAAATAACTCTTTTATTTTCGACGTCGCTATTTTCTAAATGACACTTTAACATAATTAAATATCCTTGTAACATCCTGTGAGTATTCATTTGGACACACAAACAGACAAATAATCTGACTGTACAAAAGTTGGACATACAGATAAACATTCTGACTGTACAAACAGTCACAGTCGGCGCAAGTTTTTTGTGGAGAGAAAGCTGACAAAAGGCAAGGAACATCGAGATGCAATCTTGTGTAATAGACGTATTATGATCCAATCTGATCGAGATTCGATCGCCCCTTTTTAATTTGGCCACATAATAATTATAGCTGATTCCAATTTCTCTTGATTGAAAAATTATTGTACCAGTGACAATGACGCCATAAAAACGTTATAAATGTGGCAATGAAGAAATACTCCAATTCCAATATTTTAATGCAACATTAGTGCAGTTTCTTTGTCCGTCAAACTGACAATGACAGAAGGGCAGACACCCATTATCTGACATAAAGGAAATAGCAGGACCGAAGTTGCTAGAGGAGGCCTATGTCGAAAGACAAGCTACATGATATATTGTTGCAAGATGGCTTAAAATAAATAATAAGGGTTCCATTTTTTGCCATTTGGCTACGGAACCCTAAAAATACAGCTTCTATTGGAGTTTTGACTTCTGAAACACATTGGCAAAATACTGCGGAGAACACAAAACGAAGAAGAAGGAGGAGACGTAATTATAGTAATTTCGTTTCGCGCCAACTTATATTTAGCCAACCACGTGTTGAGAAAGAAAACAAGTTGTTTTGCGTAATGTAATTATAGTTTTTGCCACCGCATCTCACGCGATTCGTCATCATCATTATCCAGAGACGGATACACCTACTTTCATATTTCAATGTCATAATATTTGCAGATGAGCTCATGCATGCCGGATTAGAAGTTAGAACATTTCAAAAAAGTTTCTAGTCTGACTCAACCAAAGACTCAACCATAGCAATATTCTATAATTATTAGAGATTCAAAATCTATAAGATTATAAGTTCGGGCCTCCTATGATTTAGCTAAATTATGAACAAAAATTTAAAAGTAGTAAGAGAAAGCACGGCAAAAATCCTCACTTTATAATTATATAATGCTTTATTAGTATATATTTTTTCAATTATTGGCAATTTGCTAAAAAATTTATTAAATCGGACTATGTAATCATAATAAAATGTATAGCTATAAGTTTACCAGGATCTCATGGCAAATATGGGAGATTTTCAAAAATTATCCTTGATCATTGGATATTTTTTTACATTTGCATGTATCACACACATAATCAGCCGCTATAAAGAAAAAAAGTATCAAACGTTTTGCTCCAATTTCCCCAGTATTGGTAGCGTCAATTTCTTTTTTCCCTTTTTTGCTATCAGATCCTGGTAGACGTAAATTTTTCAGCTCATTATAATAAGTATAGTATTATAATGAGCTGAAAAATTTACGTTTCCTACAGGATATTGCTTACGCCTTACGCCTAGTAACTGACCATAACACAAAAGAAATAAATAGAATAAGCAACAATGTTCCAAATCATAATATTTCTAATTCATTCTCTTGTTTGTGTAAGTGCTACCTTTGCTGTTGCATTTTTTAACACTATGCTACCATATATTATATTAAGTACTGTAATTTTAAATTTACTATTTTACCCGGCTACGACTAAATAAAGAGTTATTATAATATGATCTATATATGTGATGATGTTTATGTATTTTCTAACGTGACGTCTTAAAGTTTCATTTTATTAAGGTGTAAATAAAATATAATAGTATAATTCGCAAAGTGGCTATACTTTGATATTAGAATTATGATAGTTAAATAATCCGAAGATTCTCCGAATATATAGTGCAAGCAAGATGATATAAAAACCCGGGTACTCAAACAATAATTTAATATTATCTACATTCGATAATAATATATTTCAATAGTGCGTGAGAAATCTAAAATACTGGATAGTAATATGACTAGTGATAATTCTGCATAATGCGCCATGGCGCTTTAGCCATGTCTTTTTTACGTTTCTCAATTTTCCGAAACCAATACTCCCAGGAGTTTATCTGTAAATGTAAAGTAGTAAATTACCTTAAAAAAGATTCCTAAATAATATCTCTTTTCTCCAGACTTGAGGAGGGGCATCGTCCATCTTGTTACACCCAGTTCGTCTTCTGTACTGCAGCTCGAGCATTCTGGAAAAGAAGGTACTGTTTGAGTAGCTGGAGCTGGGGGATGACGTTGGAGCTTGATTTAGAAAATGATTTTTGATCAGCTTCCAAAAAACCTCTTTTTTGGAAGCTGGTCAAAAATCACTCAGGGTCCTAGGGTTTGGCTGTGAATGTTAGTATATTTAATATTTTCTTTCATTCTGATCATCCATATTAATATCGTGCGGATGCGTCTGTCTGTTTTTTTCTGTCCATTTCATAATTTCAGTAAGACTGCCTTTCTGTTAACTTAAACCACTTAAACGATTTTAACGAAATTAGATATGGAGAACATAGATTTGATTTTAATACCTATTTTGAGTTTTTTCAAGATGGTATATATCTTCAAAAAAATTGACTCATTTCTAAAAAAAACCATGTAGTACGAAAAGTACTATAAAACCATACAGTATAATGCATGCAAGGTAGACGTAAGGGTAACAAGACAGGTAATGAATAATATATTATGTAATAAAAACTAATAAATACTTCATTTTCACATTGGCGCGAATGGCTTACCGCTTCATGCGGTGTCTTCCAGACAGATAGAGATATCAGAATATCAGCTCTGTTGGTTGTCTAGTCTCTAGAAGAAACCGCTTCTTACGTCCTTCTTTGCTTGACCCCAAAAATTACTTTGACACCAAATTAAATTAGTGTTTTTTTACGATACTTAATAGTTGTGTGAAGTCATTGAATTAATAATTATTGTACGTAGAAGTTGCTAAATCCTTAAACATGAAATCCAGAATGCTACTGGAATGTGGCACGTCTTTATTTTGAACATTTTTACAACCTAGGTATTTTGACATGATTGCAACAATAATAATTTATGATTATTTAAAATCTATTTATATAAACTAGAGATCGCCCAATGGTCGAAATTCGACTACCTATATTACTACTAAGACTACTACCTATATTTTGTAAAAAAATATTGATTTTATCATATTTTTTCAACTCATGTCTCTGGTACTCAGCAGCTGATCTCAGACTGGCCGTGTAAGCATTGTCTAATAGTATCTAAAATTCAATGAAAAAAAAACTTTAATCCATTTTCAATTTGTCACTTTGTTGTCCACAGACTTCAACCAAAAATAAAAGAGTATAATTCGTATGTATAGGCTTGTCACTCAAAAATCTGTCATTTTTCCTAGTGTGTGTGTTGTAGTGTGTGTAATGTTTTATTTGTTAAAAAAATGTATGATAAAAGCATAATTTCAAAATACTATTAGCTCCATGCACTCCTTCACCATATAAACTATAACTGTGTAAAATTTAATTTACCTACGTTTTCCCATTTTTCGTCAAAAGGGATACAAAGTTTTTGGCTCACGTATTAATATATAGATGCAATAAAACAAATTATGCACAAATTTTGATGCTGTATCATCGGTAAAAATGAACAACGCGACGTATTATCGTCATAATATTATGTTACTTATTTTTTTATGTTAATTAAATGCATTTTCAACGAATGACATCAGAATTCAGAAAGGCACTCCCCAAATAACTACTATTTATAAAAAATCCGGTTGTGACATATTTAAATTTCAGATCCGGGTAGAGATATTGTATTGATTACCTAATCATTAGACTTTCGAGAAAAGTTATATTAAAATGACATAAAAACTTAAGATACGTTGACTTATAATATCTTATTAGATACTCAACTAGTCAACTAAATAAAACTAATGTAAACTAATCCTAATGTACTACTAAAAGTAATACTATGAGGCTGCTTGTTTTTCTAACAGTTTATTTAAATAATAATTCTTTACCTTCTTTTTCGTATTATAAAGACCGTTAGCTGTTCTCATAATATGATGATTTATATTGTTGGCCAATGCTATCCATTTATATCGGTTTTGTTATTTATATGAAAAAATATGATAAAATCAATATTTTTTTACAAAATATAGGTAGTATCTCTTGGTAATAATTATTAGGTCAATAATTACAGGCCTTATACCTTTCATTTTTTAAGATTATTATGGAAATGGCATACCAAATTTTTGTAACACTATAATATAGTCTTCCATAACATTAAAGTAGTCGGTCATCCTTCCAAGTGAGTTGTGAGAAGGAAGGAAGGAAGTGATCTGGTGCAAAACATTGTACTTGCACATGGGCACTATACAGTGTGTAACAAAACTGAGCGATAATACTTTAACGTGTGTACATATTGTGTCTCTTCTAATATAGAGTTAACTGTAAAAATAGTAGCGCTGAAATGAGCAATTTTTTGTGATTTGTATGGGTAGTATGGGTGGCCCTAGCGTCATGTATTTTCCCATACAAAAGTAAAAATAATTTACTCTTTTAGCGATATATAATAGAATAGTTCCACAGCGCACATTCGTTATAGGGGACTTAGTTTTGTTACACCCCTTTAGAATCACTCCTGTGCAGCTGGTTTCAATGAAACTGGTCACTGTCACAGTTTCCTTAATTACCTGATTTAGGAGAGATATTGTTGCTAATGGGCGACTGGTAGTTGACTGTCTTGGTGTCGACGATACAGCCCATCACCAGCAACACGACAGCGAGGTACTGACGAACCATATTGCACTACACTTATAATATTCACTACAGCTACACTGTGACACCTAATAAAGATGGGAGTAGAGTTGTGTTTAGATGTGGTTGCTTTTTAGGGTTAGGCTGTAACTTTATAATAATAATTAATAAATTATATGGATAAAGTAGAAATTGAGGCTCTTAGCAGTATATGGTTGAAATATTTTTCTATCATTTTGCCTTATTATGGACAGGATAGTAAATTATTATATTGTGTTTGTACCTAATTTAAAAAATTACAAGCTTTTACAACTTTCAGCCAAGATATTTTTAGGGGATCGACGTATATATAAGCAGTACGAAGTGCAATCTTAGACAGCTTAAATTGTTATACTGCAACACGAACAAAACACACGAAAATGGACATGGTACAGATTTTATCCCGGAAAAATGTACGATTTCGACGAGTTGGACGAATTGAGGCGCAAAAAAGTAGCGAGCACATGTACTAAGCTATATAACATTAAAAATCCTGTCCTTGCAGCTTATTTTTTCTACTAAAAGCAGGATACCAGCTGACGCGGAAGTACAAGCTAATAGGCTACTTTTAATCCTTTTCCCGGACAATATGGCATCCGCTCTTAATGTTATTTATTTCTTTGGACAATATTATCTGACCTTCTTACATTATTTCCCGTTTCTTTTAATAGTACTTAAAACATTTAATAGGCAAGTGAACTTTTTGAACAAGTCAACTTTACAAAGTTCTTAGTAGATAAATATATTATACAAAATGTCACTAATTGTTTGTTTTAGAGTACTGCCTATGGGTAAAAAGATTGTAATTAAATATACAAGCCTTTATATTATATTTCTGCAATATTTTATTCACGTCTTTAACGTTAGACAAGTCGCTTGAGTGACATACTTTTTTCTTTCTTTTACTGAAACTTATAAATCTTATTTAATCCTATTAAAATTTCCTAAATAAATAATCAATTTTGTTAAAATTAAGCACAAAAAATAGACTGCGGAAAAGAAAGACGTACTCGTACTACACACACAGAATAATTATATATTAGTAGTACCAAACTATAACAGTTTACAGTACGTCAACGTGGTATACTCTATTTACACAGTAGAGCCGCAGGCAAAACTTAGTATAAAATATATTATTAAATAGCTTGCATTGACTAAAACCACATTTTTTATTAACAACTACGAGCTCGGAATCTGCTAAAGCATTTGAACATAATAAAAACAGCTTGTATGTGAAAACGATTTTAAATATGTATTAAATGTGTAACATTGTCATTTGTCGTTATGATTTTATTATAAACTAGCTGTCCCGGCAAACGTTGTTTTGCCATATAAATAATTTTTGGTATGAAAAATTGGCAGATTCTCAGACCTACTCACAAAATTTCATCAAAATCGGTCAAGCCGTTTCGGAGGAGATGGCAACGAAAACTGTGACACGAGAATTTTATATATTAGATTTATAACATTTATTACGCAAAATACATATATTTACTACCTATATAATAAAATATGTCAGCCGACGATTGGTAAGTAAAGAAAATTATTGCAGAAACCATAGGTATATTTTACTGCAATAAAAAGTTCTCTATGTTCCAATATGTCCTCATGTTCAAGGTGTTTAAATTTATGCCTGTGTTAAATTATATCGAAATCAGTCCAGTCATTTCAGAAGCTACTAAATAAATAGCAAACAAATAAACTAAATTTTATTGTAATCTGAATTGAATAGAATATAGGCGGAGTAGTATAAAACACTACAATAACGGATAACCTCTGTTACCTACGACTTTTACATACCGCCGTACTCAGAGACATTTAATTATGATTAACCTTCGATTTCATGAAGAGTTTGACAGATAATGTATGGGGCTTATGTCAAAATTTTGAATTAATTGCATTTAAGTAATTAATGTTCCGCTCTGAGTGCGGCAGTAAAGAGTACCTAATCTGCTAATCACCGAGAGACCAGCATCTTAATAACTTTTGTCCATAACTTTAAAACTTTTAATCATAAGTGGCCAATTACTAAGTTATACACATAGTCCGCGAGTTCGCGTCGGGCGGCATTTCCCATCGTTTGGCAACATCCATCAGTGGCGCAACTAGCGGCTAGCCGTGTTTGAAAACGTTATATTGATTCATAAGGATACAAGTAGATAAAAGTCGTCGTTGCCGGCAACATTGTTGCGCCGAAATTTATCGCACGAAACCGCACATTAACAACCTCAAACTACTATTTTACCTCGTTTTCCGAGACTCAAAGTATCTTTATATGAGCGAGACACAGACAGGCACACTATTACATCTATACAATCAGCGTGGATACTTTCTCTGCGAGGTAGATAATATTATTTTGTGATGAAAATTATTCAAATAAATCCTTGAATAAGCGTTTTCTGACGCGTCTGAGTGAAAACGCCGACCCGTTGTGTGCGGACCGAGCACTTGACTTGCTGATGAACTTCTCCAGGATTTAATGTCAATAGCTTGCACCAAACAAGCAACAAAATTGGCACTTTTTTCATTGATATGTAAATAAATACCTTTGGAATTTCTAAATACCTTTGTTTTTTTTTTATTATAAAATGTGTGGACCGCGAAGGTCATTTCTTTTTTTAAAATGGACCCCAAGCGAAACTAATTGGTAACCCATGGTCTAGGACCTATTTAGACGTGGACAGAATATTATACTAAAGTTTTTTAAAACTTGAATAACGTATAAGGAAAGTGTTTCAACTGGCAAAATTTCGAGAAACTAATTAGGTATCTAAGAGTTGCTGTAGCTAGACAAATATAATTAATAATTTAATAACACTTAATTAAAACCTCGTTCTCGCTACTGTTTTACAATTTCACTGTGGTGAACCATAACCGAAGAGCTATTAAACGATAAATTAAATAATAAATTAATAATTAATAAGACATTAGTGTATCGTGATGAAACTGACCTATACAATAGAATGTGACCTTGCAATGCAGGTTGAACTTTGTGTGCGTTTATCGCAGACCTGTCTAACGTTTCGCAAAGTTTTATCATATACGGATCATGATGGACACGAATCGAATATGGTAACGATTGTGTTATGGTACTGCTCTGCAAATGTTTGAGTAACTTTCATTTTTAGTAATATATAAGTAAGTACTTTCAACCTGAATTTGTCGCGGTGAAACCGTACATTATTGTAAATCATATGATTCCGGGATAAACATTTTAAGTTATTTCTGTTGGCTTCAGTTTTTAGGGTTCCGTAGTCAACAAGGAACCCTTATTGTTTCAGTCTTTCCGTCCATCTGTCTGTCCGTCTGTCTGTCCGCGGTTTTGCTCAGAGACTATAGGACCTACAAAGCTGTAATTTGGCATTAATGCACATATTAATGATGCCGACAAAACCGTGGATAAGATCTTAATAAAATATGTTTTAAGGCACCTCCCCTACACATCAAGCGGGAATTAATATTTTTTTCGCGTCCACCTTACCGTGTGGGTTGTCGTTGGATAGGTTTTTTAAAAATATTATGAGTATTAAAAGATCGTTTTTTCCCCGAGTCCAGTGCCCTCCCCCCCCCCCCCCCCCCACCCCTTTCTACCAGCTAAACGGTTGTTTCTGGAAATGTAGAAAAAATTCACGGGAGTAGTAAATATGCTGAATTTAGAAGGAAAACTATCACGGCTAAGAAGACTTCATAAGTTATTAAGTAATAGTCGATCAACTAAAAAAAATGTATTCTGAAAAGTCTATGGGAACTTTTCGTTCGAATTCCTTTAAACGTAGGTAACTCAGATGATGTTGTTAGTACTTAGTGTAAAACACGTTATAAATGTACATTCATTGACCATTAAAAAAAAAACAGAAACTAGCGGTACTACGGAACCCCATATCGCGGCCCGCATTTGGCCGGTTTTAATTTATTATTAATCAATAATTCCTGTGTAATAATATGAGTAGATATCCTTTACTAGATTACCCGGTGAACTTCGTATGGGAGAGATACGAAGTTCACCGTTTCTTAATAAATTCACTGGACTTCCACGAATATTCCAAGACTAAAATTTACCAAATCGACTTAGTCGTTCTCGAGTTTTAGCGAGACTAATACCATCAAAATTAATTTTTATTTTATAGATTTCGGCCCGTATAACCACGATTGGTCATACCTTAGTGGAGGGATTTGATCAATCAATGTCTTTGGCAATAAACATGGAGAAAGTTTATACGTGGGAGAGCCATGCTTCGGCACGAATGGGCCGGCTCGACCGGAGAAATACCACGTTCTCACAGAAAACCGGCGTGAAATAGTGCTAGCGCTGTGTTTCGCCGAGTGAGTGAGTTTACCGGAGGCCCAATCCCC
Source organism: Aricia agestis (assembly GCF_905147365.1). Taxonomy (NCBI): domain Eukaryota; kingdom Metazoa; phylum Arthropoda; class Insecta; order Lepidoptera; family Lycaenidae; genus Aricia; species Aricia agestis. Next base: position 16,892,548 of record NC_056428.1, on the reverse strand, counting down.
TACCCTATTCCCTCCCCTACCGTTCCCTATTCCCTTCCCATCCCTACCCTCCACTATTACACTATTCCCTCTTAAAAGGCCGGCAACGCACCTGCAGCTCTTCTGATGCTGCAAGTGTCCATGGGCGACGGAAGTTGCTTTCCATCAGGTGACCCGTTTGCTCGTTTGCCCCCTTTTTTCATAAAAAAAAAAAAAAAAAAAAAAGGGCCAGGCCACAACACTGCGTTGGGGCGTCATATCGCAAAAATAAATGCGACGCCGCAACGTAGTGTTGTGGCCTGGCCCAAAGGGTTACTTTCATCAGTCGTGGGACAAACTGGTTCACTGAGGAAATGAACATTGAACAAGTCAATGATATTTGGTGAATGTCAGATCATGATCTCATTGTGAGCAATATAGTGCAGATTATTATATTATGAGTAATGCCCCTAAACATATTTTGTGAAATTAGTAGGTACTGACTAGACGAAGGCAACTCCGTTGCGCCAACTTTCGTCGAAAACCGTACATTTTTCCGTGATTAAAAGTATCCTATGTCCTTCTCCGGAACTTAAAGTAATATAATATGTCTTCATACCACTTTTTAGAAAAAACAGTTTAGCGGTTTTGGCGTGAAGAGGTAACAGACAGACTTTTTATAATATTAGTATGGATATGTGTTATGATTATTAAATTATTACTTATTAATATATAAAAATATAATAATTGTAAAAAAATTATCTGCATAAAGAAATAATCGCACGACTTATAAAAGAAACAAAAAACACCGCTATGTATTTTGTCCATCTCACGACTAACGGCCGTTCCCAATATTTGATCTACCTCTGGTTTTGCCCTACTAGAGATAGGAATAGTTCACATTAGCCATTAGAGACATATATTTTATGTCAATTGTGAGCTATTCCTGTCTCTAGTAGGGCAAAACCAGAGATAGATCAAATATTGGGAACGGCCGTAAGAGGAATTTTATGATATAAGTTTATTATAAAAGAAAAGCTCTAGTTACATACACCTAAACCCCTCTAAAGTAAAAATTTAAATTATGATACTCAGTCCGAGTATACCAATCATAACGAATCTATTTAAAGTTTCCTTCCACCAGTAGCTTGGCTCTACGCCTCCCTTTCTTCCCCTAAAGTAAGAAGTACGACAATATTGATGATATAAGCGAAGTTCTTAATATGCGGACGGGTAATAATATTAATTCGAAACTAATGAAAATTAATAAATATAAGTAATAATAGTAAAATAGGAGATGTTTGAAGTTATAAACAGCTTAGCTCATAATAAGCACCGCGGGGAGTACGAAATTATAATTATTTTTACTCTTATAGTTGTAATAACAACCTTACAAAAGTTGCTATTAATTAATTAAAATGACATTTCTCATACTATTTAAAACTTGACATTTAAAAACATTACAATATTGTATAAAGTATTAAATTAATAAATTACGAATGTTGCTTCATATGAAATAGAAAGCTTCTTTAAAGTGCCTTACAAGTATTCGCATTTAAAGTCACAGCCTATAAAACCGTAAAATTAAAAAAAAAACTTTAGCTATCCCTAAACTAAACCCTACCAAAACAACCACTTTAAGCACAACCTTAGCACTCGAAACGCGCGAATGAAAAAATTAAAATGACCACGTATGCGCGCGCGCACGCTGGCTCCTGCCGTCAGACTGGTACTATACTGACAGTGACAGTATGTGGCAACCAGCTCATCCGTGACCTTCGCAAGGTTTTGGGAACACTATGAATTAGGAAACGGTTGCTATGTTGATTTGAAGAAGAAAGATATGATAAAGATGGAGTTAGAACAAAAATTGCAATATCTTTTAAGCCAAGTACAAAAACCTTTGGTATAATCTAAACTATAAAGGGAGGGATAATGCCAAATTCGTATAGCCTGAATGAAAAAAGTGTTCCAATTAGAAAATTTGAATACCTTTAGATACCTCTAGATCTCCTAAGCAGTCAAGGTAAAATCTTTCCTTCTTTTATCTTTATTTAACTGCTTACACCAAACAGATTCTAAAAATAAGTACTGAACGGATTTTGGCACAATTTGGGGTAGTCATTAGACAACAAGGTTGTAGTCTACCTCCTTGTCCCTGCCGATTTATTTTTTCTTGTGTTGGCAAGAAACAGTATAAGTTAGTATATTTAGTAGCCGATGTTTTATTATTAAATTAATATCGATTATGAATTGACCGGCTTCAAAAATTCAATGCCACTACATCAATGCTCAAGGAATGCGATTGTATTTTTCTATGGCAGATGACATTTGGCATTGATTGGTAACCGCACATTTTGCAACCAATACGAAATACACAACAGAAAAACTTAATGTCAAAGTGACCCAACATTAATAGACCACTCTAAAGTACCGTTTATAGTTTATTCGAGTCTTCGTGCGGTTGCAGAAACCATTGGTACCATTCCGATCTTCCCGCAAACGACCGGGAGCAGGAAAAATTCAAACAAAATGCCACTTTATGATCAAGGTTTCATTTTCCACTGACATTGGTCTAGTGACCCTTGCCGCCGCTGCTTTGTAATAGCGTAGAGCAAAATAAAACTGTATAGCCTAGGACCTAGGCCCTAGGTCATAAAGTGAATTTTTTTCCTAATTTTTTTCGGTCACAGTAGCTTGTGGCAAAGATCGGTACCTCGGTAAAAGTCTGTCAAGCAATGTCGTCCCAGACTGAACTGAAAGAACTTACTTGACTCCGTAGATTTTATCGCGTTAGGAGTAGACAATGTCTTGTTACTTGATTATGATTAGAAAAATACAAGCTTTTCCCCAAATAGTTTTATATACATCGGTGCATATTCCTTTTCAAAAGCTTCCCCTTCATAAGAGTTTAGTAAATTTAAATAACGAGCTACTTGCTCGTTATATAAATTTACTAAACTCTATTATATACCATATAACCAATTAATCTATATATATAAAACTCAAAGGTGACTGACTGACATGGTGATCTATCATCGCACAGCCCAAACCACTGGACCGATCGGGCTGAAATTTGACATGCAGGTAGATGTTATGACGTAGGCATCCGCTAAGAAAGGATTTTGATCAATTCTACCCTCAAGGGGTCAAATTAGGGGATGAAAGTTTGTATCTAATAATACTTGCTAACGCGAGCGAAGCCGCGGGCAAAAGCTCGTAGTTATATATAACACGTGTAAACTTTTAAGTAAACAATATAACTAATTAAAAACCTGTTCTTATTATTAATTACTATACATCAGGAATGGAAGAATGTAGTATTGTGAACGGTGAGCAAAAAATGTAACTACTTTAGCGTCCAAATACAGACAGCACCTGTATCGTAACCGCTTAAGGATCATTTTTGCAAAGCTCAAGAGCAATATAGGTCTGAACGGAAGTTTTTAAAGTTAAAAATCATTGGTAATTAATGTGACAGTTGAAGATTTCGGCTGTCTCTTAAATTAACACTGTGCTGAATCAATTAAGGATTATAATAAACATGTAATAAGCGTAAAATTACGGTTTATGTTGTAAATAAAATTTAACATTTTAAATACTAGATGTTACTCACAATTTTGTTAATTTGTTTTTTTTTCCGGGCTGGTAGTATCTTCATACGAAATATTATCAAAATCATTTCAATAATATGAAGAGGTAAGAGAGAGATAGTTTTAAATAATCACCTTTGCAAGAATGCCAAATTCTTGAAGATATCAAATAGGAAAATAAAATCCTACAGTAAATAAAATTATAATATAAGATTTACCTACTACTTTTATAATGTTATCAGCCGCATAACTTTTAGATAGATGATGTCACATAAAAGTATTTTAATGTTAGACATACATAAACACCTACATAGCTTGAACTTATTTGTATCGAAATTTCAACGAGCAATAAAAATAATAACCTTGCTACGTACCTAGTCAATGTCACCTGTAAAAATAAACACTAACCTAGGTCTCACCCATCCCTAATGTCAAGATCATTTTAGACATAAAGATAAAAATATTATTTTAAAAAGATAAAACCGACTTTAAAATTGTAATTACGTAATTGAGTTCATTAAAATTCTTTATCGCGAAAACTACGAAACCGATTTTTATGAAACTTGCAGCACTCCCTAACTTGAACAATACTAATTAGTACAACAAAAAAAGAATTACGTTAATCGGACTTGTAGTTCCGGAGATATACAAACACAAATAAAAAAACTAATATACATACACTTTTAAAATTTGACACATTTGTTCAGACGCTTATATAAACTGACATAATATAGTACGATAACTGGGCAGTTCTGGAAATATGATATACATACGAATTGATAACCTCCTTTTTTGAAGTCGGCTAAATAAACGCAAGATTCTCCAATGTCAAGAGCAATCCTTTTGACAAAAAGACAAAATAGACGCAAGATGTTTCCAAGGGCAACCTATTTTAAGCCCTAACCAGTACGGCAAATGGCAGTAAACTATAAAAACTAACAGAGCAACGCACAGTTAAAGGGCAAGGTTAAACCACTTGCTCTTATTTGAACCACGGTTAAATTGCCGGCAAGATTGCTGTCCGAGTACTGGGATAATGAATACACCCACGAAAAGAGAATTCATATTCGAAGAAGCTTATATACTTACTAGTTTTTTAACTATAATATAAGTAGAAAACGCCCGCAACAATTCTTGTACTCGTATCTTTATCACTCGGTAAACGTGCATTTTTCAGCCACAAAACTGTCAGGTACGTCCTTTAAGGGATGGCCTTAAAGTCCAATGTCCATAATCCACACCAAATTTCATAAAAATTGGTTCTGCTGTTTAGATTTAAGAAGGTAACACAACAAGGACAGACAAATATATACTTTCTCATTTATAATATTACTAAGATTATATAGAAAGAAAAAAGTTTTAACGGAAGAAAATTTTTCATTTCATTTTTTGAACTAATTGAATTTTTTCTTAATTAAGACTTTTTAGGAATAAAATTCAATTAGTGCTTATACATATACTAAATATTATGTGAAATAACACTATAGATACGTAACTAAAGTATAAATATAATATTTTACGTAAAAGATTTCAACGCGCTTCGACGCGCCGCGTTCTCATGACATTGAAAATTATTTTATGTACGTCTAGTTTTAATATCTTCTTCCATAAAGTTACATTGAAGTGGAATTTAAGTAATCAATAATTATTAATAAGTGAATATTTATTACCAATCAAACTTACATGCCTATTAAATAAAGATAAATTTTTAATACCTACTATTAGTAGTTTTACAAAGTTTAAGTTAGTAAAAAATATTTTTAAAGATTATAACCTTGATAAATCTAGTCGCATACATGTCTTAATTATGAAATCCGATAAGTATTGGGCAGTAATTAGCTCCTACCGCGGGTTCTAGAACTGATTTCGATCGAAATTGCCACAGAACTCGAAAATAAGGAAATTGCAGAGTTTTGATCTAAAAATGTACACGTGTTGTTACCTAACAATTCGTGTAAATTGAGCTTTGACTGTTATAAATCGAGAAGTAATGTCTAGATAATTAGAAACGAGATTACGGACTTCATAAAGTCAGGAAATTAAACTTGTTGGTTTCCACTGAGCGAGTACACGAAAGTGACGCTGTTATAGTGACTTAATTTCCTAAATGTTTTCACTACGCTATAATATGGCAGACATTAAGGATATTGATATTAAAAACCATGCCAGGACAAATATTTCAATTAAAAAATGTGGGATATACTTCTGTGGCTTTACCCACAATTAGCGCCACATTCCTGCATTGCGCTACCGAAGTTTTCTAAGTGCGTCGGTATATAATAATATGTTACGCTCAAAGACCGAAAACCGAAAACTGTTCTGTGATTTCCAAAACGCATCGTGGCTGTTTTCTTTAGAGCCACAACACGAATTTCGCGTTGTGGCTATTTTACTGTGACCACAACGCGATTTGAGCTATTTTTTCGCTCAATGAGCGAATTTGATCCTTCAGCGTAACACGACAGCCGAAATCAATCCCGTGGGCTTCGGCCTGACCGAGCATACCACCTCGCTCGGTCGGAAGATCTTCCTTTGCGGCCCTACATGCATTTTCCCACACTTCCATACAAAAAAAACTTGAAGTCGCTTCTAACTCGATCCGGAAGCATCGTAGTATGAAACCCGTAGTAGTATCTGGTGCAATGTGATCTGCGCAAAGTGCGTGAAGCTCCGGCCTTGGGTCACATCGCCGGGTCAAATGTCGGCACAGACGGGTTCCTACTGGCCCGACATCACAGTAGACAGTACAAACCAGTAGTGAACTTAGAAGTGTTCTCGAAATTCACACGTTTAACGCATATCGGCCGGCGCGCACCTTGACAATGCGTTGTTCAGAGTCAGACTTCAGCGGTTCAGCATGCTTACAGTGGAGGAGCTTTACGACGATTCGTCAATTTGTTTGAAGTCGGCCTACTGGTTCGTTTTGTCTATTGTGCCGACATCATGAGCACAGCTTATGTTTTGGACCATTTATTTATTTGGACAACACACAAAAATCACTTATTGAGTTATGAATGCAGTTTAAATGTTATTTAGAACAAGACTGCATTCAAAATTTAACTTAAAAAATGTTTGTGGGTTCAAAGACTTAACAGCAACCATTTGATGGCAAGAAAAGAGGAAGATCCATCGAACTCGGTCAAACTGACGCAGGCCGACTTGACCGGATTCGTGAACATACGGGAACGCACAAAACTAGTTTGTTAAGGTTGGCCTGCGATCAGTCCAATCGGTATTCCCCGTGTATGAGGATCCTGAAGTGGACAAGGATATTCCGTCAAAAGCGTCGCGATACCGGTACTTTTACATAATGTAAGTATCATAAATAAAGTTTTTTTTATAGAGTAAGTTCTTTAATATTACCATCATAATACAGCTTTTCCAATAGGGACTTGACAATTTTGAATTTAGTTTGTGGACGCACCTTTACACTTAACATCGAACTGTTACTGTCATTTTACTCATTAAACATTACATTTTTATCATGGTGAAGTACACGAATGAAAAACGTCAGCAAATCTTTAAAATTTACTACAGAAATTTGGAGTCGGTGGCCGCTACTTTAAGAGCGTTAACTCCCGATTTTCAATCGTAATTCCCGCCCTAGCAGACAGACATATTGGCCATGATTATGGATTATTTTGGCCCGAATTAGAAAATATGGACTTGGACAGCATGAGGTTTCATAAGACGGCACCGCAAGCCAATCGATTTATTGAAGAGCAAGTTTGATTAGCGTGTTATCTCAAAATATTGACTTTTTTTATTTTCCGCCTCTTTCGTGCGATTTAACGCCTCTACATTTTTTTCTTAGGGGCTGCGTCAAGTCGTTGGATAAGCCGACGCCATTGGAGGAGTTCAGAGCCAAAGTTAAACGTGAAATAGCCGAAATGTGTGGCAAAGTCATACAAAATTGGGTTCAAAGATTAATCATCGCTGCAACGAGCCTGCGGGCCTGCGGTGACCATATGAGCGAAGACGAGTTCCATTAAAAATGTTTTTATTATACTTACATAAATTCGATAAGTACTAAAATTTTGGAAATATCTCAAATGGTTTTAATTTTATTTTGAAAAAAAAAGTTGTCAAGTCCTTATTGGAAAACCCCTTATATAAAACATAAATAACTATTTATAGGTATTCAAGAAATTCAAGGTATATGCACTATGCAGTATAAAATGAACGAATAGACTAAAGACCGCCAAGGAAATTATTTGAACAAAATTAAAGTTAACTGTTTAAATACAGATTCACCTAATATTCTTGTTTTTTCAGCAGAACAGGCATTTTTGTAAGAACAGAAGAGACTTTCTAAAGTTGATTGACCTTTTGGTCAAGATGCATTTGATCTATTGCTGAGTTCTAGGTGTATGAGATTTGACCAGAAGCGTAGCGTGCCTTGGCCTAGGCTCAGTATAAATAAAATTTGGAGGCTCTTTGGAAAGTTAAAACTTCTCACAAAAAAACGCAAAGGGTGACTGTAACCAAATCGGTTCAGCGGTTTTGGCGTGAAGAGGTAACAGACAGAAAAATTGATTCTTCTGCTGCCGACAGTACTGCAGCTTATTACGAGCAATACTCAGCAATTTGTCAGCGGAACACAATTTAATAATTTCCACTGCGGTGAACATTTTTGCGGTCGTTACGTAACGTGGAAAGTCGCAAGACAATACTGATGGGTCATTAAATACGTAAAATATTAGTTAGTGTTAACAGGTTCATGCTGTGGCATATGACGCTTGAGTTATTAACATTTCAAGCTACGAATAATTGAATACATATTATTACTCTTCACAGTTGGGTAATAAAGGATTGATTTTATGATTTGAAATACTTTATTTGACTACTTTAGTGTGAATTTTTTATTTGATTTACAAAAACTCTAAAGTACTTAAACATATGTTGTTTACTTTAGATTTTTTATTTGCTATATCATAATTCACGTCAACTAAATATCATAATAATAGATATTAATTAACAGTAATTTTATTAAAATTCTAGGTTACGCTTTAAATTTTCAAATATTTTAAAATATGAAAAGACATAATATACTAGACGATAAATAATATATTTATTAAGAATCCGATTTCTCCTGCACGTGTATTATGATTATTTAAATTAAATTACAATAATTAATAATTAATCAATCAAGTTTAATGTTTATTTATGTTACTTTGTTGTATTATTTTATTACGAATCAACTTTCAACTTATAATAGTAGTATATGTGTTAATCCAAAGCATAAGCTAGTACCATAGTAGTAGGTAAAGATTGTAATCGGTTCAGTAGTTTTTGCAAGAAACAATAAACAAAAAGACATACTCACAAAATTGTGCTTTTATAATATTAGTGGTGTGAAGTTTTGTTAAATAACTGCCACACTCAGAGACGAATACTAATACTTAACCTACACTTAACTGTAATTAAATGAAGATATATGACATATTATAAGCCACATACATTATCTGTCAAATACTTCATTAAATTACAATTAAGTAATTATTATTTGCCTCTGAGTACCGCAGTAAGACCACCTGTATCATTAATGCCTTGTATAGGTAAGCATCATGTTTTCTTTCTCGTTTTTTGTAAGTATGAAAGAGTACGCACGATATTTTAGCAAAGAATTAGCACCTTGGCTCAGCGGGCCTTAAAACTATAAAACTTTGATTAAACATAAGATTAAGTTGTGAATTAATTAATGGGATGCATAAAAATCTAGAGAATCTATTACTAAGATCTGAGACTGGTGTGATCTTTACAAAATTTATGGCTTTGACATTTCATCAAAAAACATTTTCGTTAAAATCATCTCAAACCATGACATTTCGGGGTGACATTTCGGGGTGCGATGATGATGATCATGAATCCTAAATACTCGTATGCAAATTTAGACCTATATTTCTGTTCCTTTATCGAATTGGAAGTTTCAAGAAATATGCTATTTCTGCGCAATAATACATCCATTTACCTGTCTAAAACTACATGTTAACTTTTTAGCTCTCTACACTTTTCTGAGACTCAACCTATATCTTTACAACACATTTCATCCAAATCGGTTCAGTTTTTTAAGCATTAAAATGTTGTAGACAGACAGACACACTTTAACATTACATATTAGTATATATCCCATTCCGAAAACGTGATCAAAAATGTGACCAAGCTTTGACTTTTCGATTAAACAGAATGCGGTCTGACCCCCATCACTTTAAAACTTAACAAAGAAGTAGAGTTAAAAATAAAGCGCAAATTAAAGTTCACTCGTGAGGTGCTCCACCATCACCTGACCTATTCCCCGCCCGCCCTCGCCCCCGCCGTAGCCGCCCTAGCCACCCGCCCCCGACAATAGCCACGATAATTGCGAACAAATTGTTCAAGAATACACCGCCTAAGTATGAGTTGCCGTGAGATGGGTCCTGTACCAGTAGCAAGACTGTTGCTTCCTTCACCCTTAGGGTCAATTCAGTGTACGCGTTGCGGTCTGAATTGACCCTAAGGGTGAATCCTTAGGGTCAATTCAGACCGCAACGCGACTCGTAGATGCATTTCTAAAGTACTGAATTAACAGATTTCGATTGCATGAGACATCTTGCAAATATGTCAGATCCTGGATACAAGAAATGCATCTACGCGTCGCATTGCGGTCTGAACTGACCCTTAGAGTGAGTCGGACTGCCGAACGATGGGTTCCGTACCAGTTAAAGTAAGACTTTTGGCTTCCATGCACCTTTAATTGCATAAATCCAAGGATTCTTAAACCGGGCTTAGGTTTTTACATATCCGTGACTTAGGGCTCCGCCAAATTAATTTACCAAATAAATAAATTGCCAAAATAGTTTTTAGATTTTGTAAGAAAATACTCTTATCATAATAATATTTAATTAAATATTTAGCTACTAATATGGCTTCCCTCCTTTCCTCCCTTAGGGTTTCGCAAAAGTATTTATACTTAAAGGTTTGGGAACCCATGACTTAAGTAACAGTGACCGCACTCAAAGACATTTAATTATGATTAACTTCAATTTAATGAAGTGTTTGACAGATAATGTATGGGGCTTATATCAACATTTTAATTAAATTACATTAAGTAACTAATTTTTCTCACCTCCGGGCGGAAAGCGTCAACTTTCTTCCCGCTGCGCTTACCGATGTTGCCGTTTTCCGCCTCCGTCGATGAGAAAAATAATATACGCACCATGGGCAGTAAATAAGAAAGCCTCAGATCACAATATGTTACATGTGATCTGTCATTTCTTTTTTTCCTGCCCTAGGTTAATGTACTATTCCACTCTGTACGGCAGTAAGTAATTTACCATCTTGAAATTAGTTCAAAAGGTCATTCCTAGACCCGTTACTTAAATATCAATTTTGTCATTAAAAATCATTTGATGTTTCAATCAAACTAGTTACACACAAACATAAGTTAACATAATTAAGTAGCTTTTAATGTGTTTAGGTAAATGTATTATAAAGCTATTAAAATTTTTAATATAGGCCGAAAACTGGACGGGCCTATAATTTTATATGTCATGGAATAAAATATGTTTCCATCTAGTGATCTCGATTTTATTCTAATTTATTGTAATCAGAGCAATATAGATGAAGATCCGCAATTTTATATAGTCCAGATCTTATTTAATATAGGCAAGGAATAATTTAATATCAAGGATGTTGTGACTACTCGGAAATCTTAAAAGCAAAAGTGGTCTGTCCTTCAAGGTAAACCGGGAACCGAGTTCGATGAAATTTGGTGTAACGAGGATGATAGGATAAATTTTATGATAGGAAATGTGGGATCCTCGCGATATAAATATAAATAATCTTGGCACAACGAGATAACAAGATCTGGTTTAGATAAATGTAGACGAAAAATAAAAACAGGACCTAGATATATGTGCTATTCTTAAGGGTAAAGCGGACCCTAGATGCCGTCTAGGGTTCGCTTTAACCTTAAGAGGATACCACAGCGGCTAGAGAAATGAAAAAAAAGTACGTGTAATATCTATAGCTGTCTCCCTTACCTCAAGCCTATACCGCAGAACGCGATAGAGACAACTGCAGAAAATCCAGAAAATCAACGATTCGTTGTCCCCTGATTCCTTCTCCAAAACTTAACCGATTTAAGTACTTTTTTCATTAAAGATTAAAAAAAGGCTTGAGCTGTGTTCCTATGTTTTGCTTTTTTTGTATAATCTATCCAAATCTGTTTTCTGGACGTTTGAACACAGTGGAAAATCTGGCCATTTTTTTGGGTTTTTGAACGTTTATATCTTATTTAATAATTAAATTATGAAAAAAAAGAAAACATAGGGACATTGTATTAGTGGCCGTAGATATTCAGGAAAAAAATTATAACTCCACTAGCATTATCCAGGGAGGAAACAGGGGACAACGTTTGTATGGAAAAAATGGCGGTGTGGAATCCTCTTAAGTCCGCTTTAATTATTACGCGGGTAATACGTGACATTAAAATTGGTAGCGTTATATAACTACTTTTACTAAGCTTTGTTTTTCTTTTATGAAATAAGGGGGCAAACGAGCAAACGGGTCACCTGATGGAAAGCAAGTTCCGTCGCCCATGGACACTCGCAGCATCAGAAGAGCTGCAGGTGCGTTGCTGGTCTTTTAAGAGGTAATAGGGAAGGGAAGGGGGGAGGGGAGGAAAGGAAATAGGAGAGGGTAGGTAAGAGAAAAGGGTAGGGGATAGGGCCTGGGTAAACTCACTCACTTTTCTGTGAGTCCGCGGTATTTCTCCGGTCGAGCCGGCCCATTCGTGCCGAAGCATAGTTCTCCCACGTCATGCTCCATTTCCATTTACTTCATCAAATCGTATCGGAACGGAATAAGATAGATGTTGGATTTGATTTATCTAAACTATTATTTTCATCGTCGAGTCAAAGATGCAGATATTTCACTTGAAAATAATGCACATAGGATGACAATATGACGTCCTACATTATTGTGGCCTCGTTAGTCTGTCTGCTCCACAAACCTCGGAAACAGCTAAATGTAACTCGTGCTCAATGCTTTATTAGATGACATAACGAAACCGGGAGAAAGGTTTTGTACTCTTTAGTGCAATTTCGTTGTGCGATAAAATGAATGTTGTTTTAAGATTGATGCAAACAAACTAACAAACTTTCTCCCTTTATTACCAGTATATATAGATTACTAGACGACACCAAGACGACACCCGCAACTCCGTTATGCCAAAATTCATTTATCACGTGGGAAGCGTACATTTTTCCGGGATAAAAAGTATCCTTTGTCCTTTCCCGGGACTCAAAGCACAGAATACTAAATAGTTACTACGTAACTCAAAGTACCTCCATACCGGCCGTAAATAGGTAACAGAAAGACAGACATACACACATTCGCATTTATAATACTAGTATGAATTATAATAGAAATAGAAGATTGGTAATATTATGTGGTGTTAGGAACCGAAGGCTATTCAGTGATAAAGAGCTTTCGGTACAGGCCTAAGATTTAAAAACTTCAAGCATTTAGAAACTATAGGATACTTTCTGCTTCAGTTGTAATTTTGAGCTATTTGGGCAAAGCTTTTAAGCCGAAGTTTATTTCAAATATTTACTAGCCATATTTTTATTGCTTTGGAAGAAATAAAATTGGTTTTTATTTATTGCGTTTAAAATTGGATCGGCTACTTATAAAATATGCATGATGTGTGGGGTCGTACAGACGATGATTATGAGGGACAAACATTTTACAATAAATTAAAAAAAAAGTATTAATCTTAAAACTTTTTTTTTTACAAAAGACGTATGAAGCGCGATCATGCAAACGATGTGAAGCATAAGTAATGTGGGACATATTGTATTATATTTATAATTTGAAACTTTTATTACACTACTACGTGAGCAGCAAAAACAGGGAAAGATTCAGAACACGAGTTTTCCCTGTGTTTCACAAGCTAAATATTATGTTCCTAGAAGGCTTTGCCGTTCAGTCCCTCGAGGCTTAGCTTAGAACATACCGTACAAGGTTTATGTTCTTGGTGAATGACCAAGAACATAAACTTAGTATGTTCTTGGTGAAAGCATATTATGTTCAGAATAAGTATATTCAGAAATCGCTTACGATAACTGGACTCTAGGTTGTTGTCGAAGGCGGAGGGTGGAGTGGAATATTTTTTGCTCCTACCTGAAACAAAATTACAGGAATTAGAATAATATATATTAGCAAAATGCAATAGACAGTTTATCTTTGTATGCATAATGGTCTTAAATATAATATATTTGTTAACCTCCAAAGCATATTAGCGCAAGAAATAGACCATAGGGCACAAATTGTTGTTTAAATAAAACTTTAACGTTAAGTAAGTAAAACGCAACGTCACGAAAATAAGCTTTTTCCCATACACTACTAGTAAAAATGTAGATGTTTTCCCTTACACTACTAGCAAAATGTAGATGTTTTCCCTTACACTACTAGCAAAATGTAGATGTTTTCTCTTACGCTACTAGTAACAATGCAGATGTTTTCCCTTAAACTACTAGTAAAAATGTGACTACAGACCCCAAAGTACTTATTTGACTCTACCACGAGTTGCATATTGCAACAATATATAAATGTAAAAACTTGTTAGGAAAATAAACATTTTTCCGTTCTACATAACATGACGAAAATTGAAGGTTGACTAATTGCACACCATAAAACACACCCATAAGTATGCCAAGCATTTGAAGAGCCCCAGAAACCATAGCGTTATATAAGAGATTACGTCATAAAAAGAGTAATTACAGAAGTTTGTCAACAATTGCATACAAAATTAAGAAAGTCCCTGCAAAAACTCAAAGGAAAACACCAGACGGATTGTTTGTGAGGCTAGGGTTGCTGCTTCGAGGATTTTTGAGTAAAAACTTTTTTGGAGGCGTTGTAATTTTCTTTTAGAATGAGTATGAAAATATTATGTTCTGCCTGATCATAAATTCGTAAGACGGAAGAGTAGGCCGACTGCGCATTTAATGTAGTAGGCGCCTGATAATGTGTAAATAAGCGTATTTTGGAATAGATCGAAATGAAAAAGCCTAAAATCCATCATCCACAGTAGCGAAACAGAACTTACAAAGCTTATTATTTGAAAGCGAAACAATATTAGAGTCTTCTGAAGACTTCCCTAGACTAGCTAGCCGATTCATACCTAAGTAGATCCTTTAGCTATTGTATAAAAAACTAATCTCACTCGAGGGCTAAGGGTGTATTGCCCAGCGGCGGGGGAATTACCGGCGAAGGGCCATTGTAAGGATTGAGGTTTCTGCATCAACTTTACAGTACCTTTGTTTAAAACTCCGTAATTGTTCGTGTTTTTACTGTCATAGCACTACTCATTAGGATTTCGTTTTTTAAATTTTAAAACAGATAACGGCCACACCTCCGTTAGCAAAAAATTGTTAAAACTAATCTTATGTCCTTTCCCTCTCTCAAAGAATTTCAACACCAAAATTTATTATAATCGGATTATCCGTTTAAGCGTAAAGAAGTAAGAAACAGGCAGACACACTTCCGCATAATATGAGTAAGAATTCTACAAAACCTTTTAACAATAACTAAGATAAAAAAAAAACTTTTCTTCGTCGCTAACCCTAGGTGTAATACGGCAAAATGACGGGTGCGGTAGCTCTACTTCTGAAATGGGTCAGAACTGAGCTCTAACGATGCTCCTTTTACACTTTTTCGCATCCGTGCCGCATTCGAGGCGAAACTGTTTGTAGTTCCGTAACCGAAACTATCGAAATAATATGAAACCGCAACCGAATAATTCTAGAAAGTTTTAAAAAATGCGGAGGATATAATGTAGAGTAGGTAGAGTACAGTAATAAAAATATAATAATAATAAAAAAATGCTTATTACAAAGTTAAAGTTTATGTAAGCATTATAGTTAAAGTAGTAAATCTGCCATAGTATGATCCTGGCAGATGTTTTATTATACATGATATATCTAATAAATACAAATAGTACTATAAATAGTAAAAATCATATTATCTAATGATTATGATCTGACCAGAAAAAAATATGCTGATGAAAATACTACAGTTTGTGCGTTTTATGATGATGTGGGTGACATTTATCATATTCCTTGCTACGATTTTTTTTAGAAGAAAACAAAATAAATCAAAATGTAATAAATTATATTCCGTCTACAAAAACAAATGTTTCCTATAATTGTAAATGAATAAAAATGAAAAGTTGCTAAATGCTTACTTATTTATATAAAATTATATTATTAACTCTGAATTAGGAGTATAAAATTATTGTTTCGAAAACATTTGAAAAATGTCAGATGAATGAAACGGAACTTATATCATTAGAGATTGACTCTGTTGAATCAAAATCAAATCGATAAAAGGGCGGTCATCTTAAATCGCCGGCACCACTGAAATGTCAGTACGAATCGATAATTTCGATTGCAATTCCTTTACGAAGTGATTCGATATTTTTAAATTATTACGATTAATTTTTGTTAGGTAACTTCTCTACTATTGTCAATTAAAATAAATCTTGCCACAAACTATAGTTAGGATAACAGCATTTACCGTATTTATGTTATGTTCATATCCGTATCCGAAATCGTGTCTAGTTGAAAGCATTACGGAATTAAACTATATAAATGTTTCATACTTAAGTCGTCAAGTGCAGTTTGAACTTTGAACTCTAACTTACTCAACGGTATTTTAATAACTTTGTGATTCTTTATTACTCCATTCTATGTATTTCTTTAAAATTCATTCTTTCTAACTCTTTTCTTTGTAATATTTTAATTCTTTAGAATTTTAACGTAAAGTTGACTGTGAATTTTTAGTTCTTTGACATTCGTTACGAATTCTCCGCTTCATAATAATTTATGCTGTTTCATGGTTTTTAAATTGTGAATTTTCAACTTTTTACATAAATAATATAAAAAGTACTATTCATAAGTGCATTGTACAACTTAATGGAAGTTACATATATTAATTATTTACTTATTTGCATTATAAAATCTACTTTTATTGATATTATTTTGTCGATTAAGTTTTTATCTTCTGCACCGGATATTTTGTCATAAAAATACATTGTCTTAAGCTTGTAGCCCTGCAAGGTTCGACGTGTGAAGAATTTGAAAGTGGAACCAACCTCGGCCATATTTCATTTATTCGTATTAACCTTACTCACATATTATTTACTTAAAATCAAAGATATTTAAAAAAAAAATATGCTGATTTGTTTCTTGTGATTGTAACTTAAGAGTCAGATGCAACATATAAGACTATGCGATGCATTTTTAACCCCGGACAAAAAGGAGGGGTTATACTTTATAGGGTCGACATGTCGGTCGGTCTGTCTGTCTGCGTGTGTGAGTGTACGTCCGTGGCATGGTGGCATCCAAACGGGTGGTTAGATTTTGCTCTAGTTTATTTTCTTTGTCTGACATCATCGAGTGTGTTCTTAACTATAGTTTATCATCATCAGCACGCGCAATGCTCAAAAAGTTCGGTTTTGTCTACTTAAAATTGTTGAAATTCTACTTTCCCTAGAATTTGAAGCTGCAGGAAAACTCATGTTCTATAGAAAAGTTGACTTATTTTACTTATACCAGAGTCACAGGTAAAAACGACGAAATATACATAATATTTTCTACCATGTAGTCTTAAAGTTACTTATGCAAATTACCATACATAATCTATATATTAATACGTGAGCCAAAAACTTTGTATCCCTTTTGACGAAAAATGGGGAAACGTAGGTGAATGAAATTTTGCACAGTTATAGATTATATGGTGAAGGAGTGCATCGAGCTAATATTATTTTGAAATAATGCTTTTATCATACATTTTTTTAACAAATAAAACATTACACACACTACAACACACACACAAGGAAAATGACAGATTTTTGAGTGACAAGCCTATACATACGAATTAAACTCTTTTATTTATGGTTGAAGTCTGTTGACAACATTGACAACAAGGTGACAAATTGAAAATGGATTATAGTTTTTTTTTTATTGAATCTATAAGACTATAAGACAATGCTTACACGGTCAGTCTGAGATCAGCTGAGTCCCAGAGACGAGAGTTGAAAAAAATATGATAAAGTCAAATGTTTTTTTACAAAATATAGGTAGTAGTCCTAATGTCGTTGAAATTAAGGTCGAATTTCGACCATTGGGCGATCTCTAGTAATCATAACTGCTATAATATTACATTAGCATATTATTTAAATAAGACAAAACATAATTAACAGGTAGTTTTAACATAATTTTTATATTAAAGTTAATGATTTATATTATATTAATGTCACTGAACATAATCCATATCTACTAATCTTATATATAATAAAATTAAATAAAGAATTTAAAAAAAATACCCGCCAAACAACTTTAAAAAGAAGTGAAATAATATTTACTGCCTTTAAGTTCAAATAATTCCTAACTTGTGTAAAGTAATAT
Source organism: Aricia agestis (assembly GCF_905147365.1). Classification (NCBI taxonomy): domain Eukaryota; kingdom Metazoa; phylum Arthropoda; class Insecta; order Lepidoptera; family Lycaenidae; genus Aricia; species Aricia agestis. Next base: position 16,874,547 of record NC_056428.1, on the reverse strand, counting down.
TTTAGTCCATAATTGTTGTCATGGTGTGTCGGAGGACCGCCAAGTAAACTACAACCTACAACCGCCAAGTCGCTGATTATCTCGATTCGGTTCGCTGTGAACTGATCCTTAAACTATAATGTTATGTGAAATCAAACATCTACATTAGCGGTCCCCCGACACACCTTAACAACAATTATGGACTAAAATATTACTTTTAGACAAGTTAGAAATATTTCATTTCTTTTTAAAGTTGTTTGGTGGGGGTTTTTTAAATTTCTTAATTTAATTTTATTTCATACTTTTTAAACTTGTGTTGGTTATAGTGCAGAATAATCATATTCTCATGATTACCATCTATCAATGTTCTTTTCAATGAGGCCGATAATATTAGCCCAAACATGAAACCTCCACTTTAGGTTCATACGAAGCTCGGTTCCTAGGTATAGAATCCAGGTGATGCTGCAGCAGCAGCATGTAAATCACACTTCAAGATGATTTCTTTAAAAGAAAGACGAAATAACTCTGATTTACTCATGTTACATAAAATTATAAATGGCAACATTGATGCGGAACTGATTAACCACTTTAATTTTAGAGTAAGTAGTCATATTAGGCGTAAACAACGATTATTTGAAATTCCAACCTCAACTTTGAATACCACGTACAACAGTCCACTAACACGCATGGCACGACTTTATAATGAAAAACTGTAAAAGATAATAATTTTGATATATTTAATATGAAACTTTCGCCATACAGACACTACCTTTTAAATATTAAATAAGTTAAGTATTAGTTAAAATATTTTGTTGTCTCGAATGCTTAATGAATCTTAATTTGATAAATGTCATGCATACCTATAATTTATGCATATACTGCTTAAAATATTATTTAATATGATATGTTTTGCAAATGTGTTATTGTATATGTACTGTTGGTGTGCTAAATAAATAAATAAATATTTACTGTCTATCTACATCTTACTGGTTGTCGCAATTAAAATAAGCCCAAACACGGAACCTCTGCTCTAAGTTGGCGAGGAGTTGGATATCCTATTGATTATCAGGTGATGCTGCAGCACCAGGTCAACTTTCCAGTAATATGTGTATATGTATATTGTATACTCACAAATGTCACGAACTAGAATGAAATATAAGACCTATCAAACGACAACAAGTTGCTAACGGCCTTTCATGAACCAGATAAACCCTGATTGTCCAGCACTGAGCAGGCTGATGATGATGAATTATAGCTAAGAACACTCTCGATCATGTCAGCTTTTAAACAAAAAAACTAGATCAAAATCGGTCCACCCGTTTGGATGCTACGATGCCACGGACACAGACAAACAGACAGACAGACACGTCAAACTTATAACACCCCTCTTTTTTGTCGGGGGTTAAAAATGGATTTTCAAATGTGTTAGTCGCGCTAAAACTCGAATACTGCTGAACCGATTGGGCTGATTTTAGTCTTAAAATATTCGTAAAAGTCCAGGGAAGGTTTTAAAGTGACACGAAGTTCACCGGGACAGCTAGTATTATTATAAATGCGAACGTCAATTATCTCTTCACGCCCAAACCGCTGAACCGATTTTGCTGAAATTTGGCATGGAGATACTTTGAGTCCCGGGAAAGAAAGGATAGTTTTCATCCCGGAAAATGTACCTGCGCGATTAACGAATTTTGGCGCAACGCGACGGAGTTAATATACGAAAAATTAAAGTAGAAAACTGATTTTTTATTGTGAAAATACGCAATACTTTCAGCTTTCTAATTAATGTGGAAAATATATTTTCTTTAACGTGATACTAGAAGTCGAAAACAACAGGTTTTTTCATAAAAAAAACATAAAATCCTTCTTTTATAATTTTAGGTAGGACTTTACACTTTTTACGATTTTTGATTTTTTAAAACAGATTTGTGTTCCACACTATAAAAAAACAGAAAAATGAGCCAGAATTTTTTTTTGTAAATTATAGACTTTATCAATATTTAATTTAACATGTAAGGCGAGAAGTCGTGAATTTATAACATTTTTTATTACCCCGGTAACCTTGCATCTTCAGACGTCTTTATCTAGTCTACAAAATTTACGACTACAGTCGTTCTAATTTTTTAAATCTGATATTTGTAAAAGGTTAACAAATTATTTTATAGGTTAAACTATACATATGTGAATATGATATGTATTGCTTAACAACAATTTGATTTTGTACAAACGATTATTATAATAAATATCTGAAGATAAAATTGAAAATCATTTTCATTACGGTAGGTAGATTATTTGATTTAGTCGCCCTCTTAATGTAATGTTCTGTTTTAAACAAACAGAAAATTGAAAAGTGAAAAAGGAAGACGCGGATTCATCGCCAAATTAATTTTTTATCAATAACTCGATAAATATACAACATTTAAAAAATCCGCTAGGTCGGTTTCTCAAAGATAGAATTTTATACAATGTGTTAAAATATATTAAGGCGCCAACCCACCGCGGCGCACGCTGTACACGGCCACGCGCACGCGTGGACGTGCACGGATTTATTTCTTTGACTACGTGGGTCAACGTTTCCACTGCCTATGTACACGCTTCCGTGAGTAACGCCACCCGGAACCTCACAGTTAGTTTTAAAAAGGAAATTAACACAAACATTAATCCAAATACTAAAGTATATGAAGACCATCCGGAAACGTCGATGATGACACCTTGGACGGTAAACCGAGCGCTGCTGATAAACAATAAGCCAGAGTAAACATTATTGTTGGAAGCAAGAACAAAGGACCATTGAAATGCTACTTCATGGAAACCACCACTACCGCGCCACCTGCTATATAAAGGCCAACAAGCGGCAGAACGGGGATTCATACTGTAGCTTCACCTTAGTTAAGACTTTAGTTTTATATATAACCTTGTAGTTACTGTAATCCTTTGTATTTGTTTTAATAAAGTTTTTTTTAAGAAACTATAAGTTTCAAGTATTTTGACTGGCGCCCAACGTGGGGCCCAGCGACGTAAAGTATACGGAGTCTTTTAAGACCTTGTGCTGAGGTACCACAAACAAACAAATTTGTCAAATACGAAGAACATGCAAACTGCGAGGGTGCTGTGCTTGCTGCCAATGTGAGTAAAAGTATTATCCTTGCTACTAATTCCAAATTTGTACTAACATCCTTTAACTGTGTAAACTAGGTTAGGAGATAGTGTGAATCCACTCTCCTTCTATAAGCGTAGAGTATTTCAAGTTCGACAAATAGATTTTGTCCAACTATTTTTATAGATCCCATTTAGTTATCTAAAAATGGATCCAAAAACTTTGTTAAACTTCGTCCCCGCCTACGACGGCGACGCATCCACTTTGTATATATTTTTGAACACGGCCAAGAAATGGATTGACCATGTTGGCGATAAACCGGAGAACGTGATGTTGCTCCTAGGTAAAATAGAGGGTAGAGCATCCCTAATATTATCTATGGTTAATCACTCCTTTAGTTGGAGTAATATTGAAAAAACTTTGAAGAATGAATGTGGTGACAATAGAGAATTTAATACGTTATTAATAGAGTTAACAAATTTAAAAAGAAAAGGTAATTTTAAGGACTTTATTTTCGAAATCAAGCAGAAATTATTTTTCATAAAAAGTAAATTAGGAGACCATTATGATAATGAGGTAGTTATAGAAGCGATAATGCAACCATACATTAATGTTGCTCAAAATGTTTTAAGAAATAGTTTACCATATCATGATCAAATTTATGTGTCAAACTGTGGTTTTAATGAAACGATATCAAAGATTTTGCAATTAGAAGCCGAAGGTAGATTTGATAATATCAAACAGAAGTTTTCGAATATTTTACCAACCCCAAAGATTATTAACCCAATTAAACATACTTACACACCTAATTACCCACAACACTCGAAACATACCTACCCGCCGACGCCTAGATCGTTAAATCAGCATTTACCAAGACAATCGAATCAATTTAATAATCAACGCCCGTGGCAGGCTAACCCAAATAATGTGTTTTCCAAACCTCAACACGAATATTTTAGGAACAATAACCAGGCTAGAAATGTACAGAGACGTAACATGAATACAACAGAGGACGTGTCAATGCGTACCGCGAATATTCGACCCGGACAAATTCCCCTAGGTAGAAACATGGTAGCGGAGGAAGTATTCCACCATCCAGAGGATACTGAATCGAATCAGGATCCATATTTTGAATACCCCCATGAATATGACGAATACTGTCATGATCAATTTTTAGAATCAGAGGAAAACATGCAAAATTTTCAAAATCCTCAAGACCCAGAAAAAGAATCATAGAATTTAACTTTGTAAAATCGTATTTACCATATTTCGAGATAGATTGTCCCAAATTAAAAATTTTAATCGACACCGGTAGCCAGAGATCGTTTATAACGCAAAAAGCATCTCAATACTTTCCAGCGTACTTTAGGCCCGAGAAGTTCTCAGTACGAACGTCACACGGCATAACACACCACAATGGATTAATAGAAACACCATATTGGAATAAATATTTTGGACAGGGTTCAGATCCAATGAAATTTTATATATTTAACTTCAGTAAAAAATATGATATATTAATGGGAACGGACATGATAGAACAAATTAGTGCGAAAATAGATTTAAAAGAAAGAAAATTAATTTTGCCCGACCAAGAAATATTAATTTATCACATGACTAACGAAGACGAAGCTTTATTAAATGTAAAAGACCTTTGCGAAACATATCAGGACCTTTTTACAGAAGACGTGACAAATAGCGCGACTACCACTATTAAACATAAAATAAATTTAATTAATGATGAGCCCATTTATCAGAGACCCTTCAGGTTACCCCAAATACAACAAGAGGAGGTAAATAAACAAATAGATAAATTATTAAAAGAAAAAATAATTAGACCCTCGGAGTCCCCGTGGTCTTCTCCAGTTCATATAGTACCGAAAAAGATGGATCAGTCAGGAATTAAAAAATATAGAATGGTTATAGACTATAGACGGTTAAATGAAATTACAAAATCAGATAAATTCCCACTGCCAAATATTGAAGAGTTATTTTCAAAATTACAAGGTAATGAATATTTTAGTACGTTAGATTTAACATCTGGATACCACCAAATTCTTATGGGTGATGACTGTATAGAAAAAACTGCATTTAGTACCCCTAATGGTCATTATGAATTTCTTAGAATGCCATTTGGTTTAAAGAACGCTCCCGCGACATTTCAACGTATGATGAATAACATACTAAAAACCGAGATAGCGCGTGGTATATGTTTAGTTTATTTAGATGACATAATTATATATGCAAAAACAAAACAAGAACATATTAATCGTCTACAGCAAGTTTTCGAAGCCTTGCGTAGAGCCAATTTAAAATTAAATAAAAATAAATGTGTATTTATGGCAGAAGAAATTGAATTTTTAGGACATATATTAAATAAAGATGGGTTAAAACCAAACCAAACTAAATTAGAGGCCATAAAGAAATTTCCCATTCCAAAAACGTTAAAAGAAGTAAGAGGATTTTTAGGATTAATTGGTTATTATAGAAAATTCGTCCCCAACCTTAGTAAAATTGTGAAACCATTTACAGAAGCTACAAAGAAAAACGCGACGATAGATATAAAGAATAAAAAATATATTGAATCATTCGAAGCATGTAAACATTTATTAATGAATGCCCCAATATTAGCTTTTCCAGATTTTAATAAAACATTTGTAATTACCACCGACGCTTCTGATATTGCGTTAGGTGCTGTTTTAAGTCAGGATAGTCATCCGATATCTTATGCCTCTAGAACTTTAAGTAATACAGAGCAAAAACATAATACAACGGAAAAAGAATTATTAGGAATTTTATACGCAGTAACACAATTTCGACCTTATATTTACGGAAGAAAGTTCATTTTAAGAACAGATCACAAAGCATTAATTTGGTTGTCTAAATTAAAAGAGCCGAATCAACGTCTTACAAGATGGAAACTAAAACTTCAAGATTATGACTATAGTATAGAGCACGTGAAAGGTAAGGAAAATCATGTAGCCGATGCACTTAGTAGAATCAAACTATTCCACACATCAGACAATGAGTCTATTAAAGCCCAATGTAGTACACATCCTTCTTTAAACAATACCCCTTTAAACTCAAACATAAATTCTTGGATGTCCGATAGCGAGTTAGCGAACAAAGACAATGCGTCATTAGTAAACCAAAGCAATGAGTCTTTAATAAACACAGTGCATTCATGTCAGGACGGAAACGATTCCGGCATACCTTCTATTCATAGTTATCCATCCAAACGGTTAAGACGTGTAGTGTTTGAATTAGCCCCGTATAGTGAAGCAAAAAGGGAAAATGGTATGTTATATTTTTATATATCACCAGATAGTAATATGTACGATAAAATAAAAGAATATATGTTAGAATATTTATCCACCGGTAATTATGCATTTATCATCCCTAACGATGAATTATATTATAAAGTTTCCGAAGTTTATAGGAAAGAGTTTGATCATTCGAAGTTTAAGCCAGTTAGGTATACGAAAACATTAATAGAAGTAGATAGTAGGGAGGAACAGTTAAAATTAATTAAGGAACATCATTTACTAGATAATAGACACACAGGTATAGAAAGTATGTATAAACAAATGAGAGAAAAGTATTATTTTGAAAAAATGAGGAAGTTAATTAAGAAATATGTAAATAATTGTGAACTTTGTAAAACAGAAAAATATAATAGACATCCTAATGTAACTTTATCCTTAGAAACAGAAACTCCTAATGAGCCTATGGAAATTTGGCACACCGATTTTATGTCATTAGAAAGAAATTGGTATCTAACCGTAACAGATAAGTTTTCGAAATTTGCTATTATTAAACCTGTAGAGAAAAGTAGAGTTTACGATACTTTAGCGGAAATTTTTGCGATGATAGGAGCACCGAAGAAAATTGTTCACGATGGAGAGCAGTCCTTTTGTAGTGAGATAATTAAAGAATTATTTTTAACTTATAGCATACAAGATCATACTACATCACCACAACACCATAAATCAAATTCGGATGTAGAGCGACTTCATAATACTATTCAGGAATTATTTAGATTACAAAAAGATTCTGATTTAGATAATACTCAAAAAATTAATTATATTACACACGCCTATAATAATACTACACATAGTGCAATTAATATGTCCCCATTTGAAGTGCATTTTGGTAGAAAGCCTAGATTGCGAAGTTTTGAAAACATGAAAGTAGTTATACAAAGGTACACTGCCCAGCAGAAAGAATTTTGTAAGAATTTAAATAAAAATGTAAAGGAATTGTTAACTAAGCAAAAAGAAAGTAGAAACAATAGAATAAATAAAGGTATTAAAAGCGTTAAGACTTACAAAGTAGGTGACGTTGCATATTTAAAGAATAGTATGGCGGACCGACATAAGACGAAGTCGAGATTTTTGGGTCCATACACAATTGTAAGCGTAGAACCTAATAATAAATACACGTTAAATAATGGTAGGACATATCATTTGGAAGAACTTGAAATTGTTTCAGAATCGTCGTCATCACTGGTTACAAGTTCAGGAAATTAACGCCAGACGAAAATGTAATTTTAGTAGACTCAAAACCATCCCGTATAATAGAAGGACAGTGGACAATTATCCATAAGTTAGAAATAAAGCCTATAAAAGATAGTTTAGAGAGCATTCGTAGTTCTGTAACGTACGCAGTAACGAGATCTAAGATTGAAGATTATAAGCATATTTACCAACGTATTGAAATAATATTAGAGCATGTAGAAGAAATTTGTAAACATTTAAATATACAAAGTAGAGTTAAAAGAGGATTAATTAATGGGTTAGGATCTATTATTAAAGCCATCACTGGAAACTTAGACCAGGATGATTTAAATAAAATTCAAAAAGATTTAGAAACTTTAAGAGTTGCATATAATAAGCAAATATCTGTAACAGATGATACTTTAGAAGAATATAATAAACAAATTAGTAATATAACTAAAATTCAAGTTGAAATAAATGAGCAATTTAGAACTGTTTTAAATAGTAAGAGTCAACAGAAGGTAGCTCTATCATTATTACTGCAAGCTCAAACTTTACAAGATGTAGCAGAAAGACTATCTACTGCAATTACGTTTGCTGAACATAATATGTTTCATTATGAAATATTACAATCACACATTTTGGAAGAAACTTTAAATAATATTCCGAAAGAATTAATGATATCTAAAAATTTAAATGATATAGAGACCTTCATAGAAGTAGCATGTAGAATTATAGATCAGACAGCATATTTTATAATAAGGATACCTTTAGTGAAAGCGAAATATTATAGTACTCGAAAAATTGTACCTATAATCCAATCCAATCCTTCCTGTACCTATCCTATAATACGAAAAGTAACATTGGCATATGACAATGAAGAAATGTACGAAACCGAAGATTGCATTGAATTAGATAACTTAATATGTAAAGGAAAATTAGTACAGGTGAATTCGTGCGAAACGGAGATAATATACAGAAAAGAAAGTAATAAATGTAAAACTGTCCATGTAAGGTGTCCCATACAGGAAATCACCGAAATATCACCCAAAAGTATCTACATGTATTTTAATAAAACAACGGAAGTCAGCATCGACTGTAATAATCATAAAGAGATAACATGGTTAAAAGGTTCCAATATACTCTATGGCGAGAATTGCAAATTGAATGTTTCAGGCTTGAAAATGCTGCAAACAAAGGAGTCCAGTGACAAAATTATTATTGCAAACATCGAGATCCCCGTAATCGAAACAGCAACGGAGATCGACCTTACTTACGATCCTAAAAAGGTTGAAAACAGGTTAAAACAGTTGAAGAATCTGGAAGCATTCGACTTCAACCAGCAGCACCAAATAATCCAGTACAGTTGGGTAACAACCTTAACCATAATTATAATATTAATAATTCTGCTTAAATTCCTCAGATCCGGAATTTGGAAATCCCGGACTTCAAATTTAGGGGGGGAGAGTAACGCCACCCGGAACCTCACAGTTAGTTTTAAAAAGGAAATTAACACAAACATTAATCCAAATACTAAAGTATATGAAGACCATCCGGAAACGTCGATGATGACACCTTGGACGGTAAACCGAGCGCTGCTGATAAACAATAAGCCAGAGTAAACATTATTGTTGGAAGCAAGAACAAAGGACCATTGAAATGCTACTTCATGGAAACCACCACTACCGCGCCACCTGCTATATAAAGGCCAACAAGCGGCAGAACGGGGATTCATACTGTAGCTTCACCTTAGTTAAGACTTTAGTTTTATATATAACCTTGTAGTTACTGTAATCCTTTGTATTTGTTTTAATAAAGTTTTTTTTAAGAAACTATAAGTTTCAAGTATTTTGACTCGTGTATCCCGTGCATACAGGTCAGTTAATAAGAGCTGGCACAATCAACACATTTAAACATTGCGCTTGTGTAGTGTCTGTGAATAAGCGCGTGGCGTGACGTCGTACTACATATGCATCATAAAAAGTCTGTCCGTCTCTTTCGCACGCGGTCTATCTTATGAGCGTGAAGGGGACAGTTATTATTTTTTTTTTTTCTTATACTACTGTTTATAAATACAGCGTGATGTTACAAGTCGGTAACGTGTGATCGGCGCGCGGCCAGGGTTCGGAACCGTACGATAGTTATCGTACACATACGATAATTTTGTGCGTACGTACGATGTACGATAGCATATTATTAGCGTACGCAGATTATACGATAATTTTTATCATGATGCAAACATATTTCATTACACCATATTCGAGCAAGCTACGTGAGTCAATTAGTGCGTAGCGTGTCCGTGGGTTGCAGTGGAAACAGTCACATATATTTTCTTACAAAGCGAAGCTTGACGCACGTGCGTAGCCTCTCCGTGCGCCGCGGTGGAATGGAGCGCTTAACTTAGTTCGATGCACGGTTATGGCGATATATGAAAAATTCGTGAAAATTAGATGCATCTTTGTGATTGCCATCAAAATTTGCCATCAGGTTCTGGTAGACCTATAATTATGATTAACCTTCAATATAATGAAGTGTTTTACAGATAATGTATGGGGCTTATGTAAAAAAATTAATTACATTTAAGTAATTAATGTTCCACTCTGAGTGCGGCAGTATTCAGTAAGACTCGGAAGTAACAAGTCATCAAAATAATATTATGGTAACCCTGATTTTGAGATATTTTAGACATACTATGTTGTAATCATATATTAGGTATGTTTAAATAATATGATGTATGTATGGACCTTCACCTTTTGGTGATCACATGGTCGTAGACCAGTGGGGTGATGATTTGTGTGAGATTATTCCGTTATTAGGTTTTAAATACTTTATTGGGATGTGGGAGCTTAGCACTAAATAGCATTATAATTAACTTTTGATTGCTTAATATTTAAGTTATATTTAAATGCGCAAACGAAATATTGGCCTCATATATTACGTAAAACAATCGCCCATGACTATTAACAATGTCGGATGTGAAAAACGACAACTTTACAGGAGAGCGATTCAAAGTCTAAACTGTGCATAACTTTTTACTTATTTCAAGTAGGATCATGAAATTTCAGGGTAATACTATAAAAGTTATTTACGTTTGATATGTTATTATGAGTATCTCGTATTTTATGCCTAAATATGAGAAAAGTCACTTCTGACCTTTTTAACGGGGAACGAGTAATGCTGATTTGTCGGAAGTGCCAGAACCGACATTGTTCCTTGTAGAAAATCGACGATTGCTTATCGGAAGTGGTATTTACGTCATTGTTAAGTGATAACTGTTAATTTAAAAATATGTCGCATGTAGAAATTACCAACAAAAACGACAACAATTTAAAGAAAAAAAAAATAGTTTTATGGACTTCTGTCAAATAAAACGTAAAAACAATGTACGTATGAAAATACAAAACATTTCTTATGATTTAAATAATTCGGAAAATCAAAATGTCATCCGAAATGAAAACTTACTTAAAACATTGAAATTAAAAATTATTACCAACACTATTTTGTTGACTTTTTGATAGCATAACATAAATTAACTAAACAAAATAAAAAATATAAAAAATTTATTAAATATAAAGAGAAAAAGTTTGTTTTAAATTATAAAGAGAAAAAGTTTTGTTTGTATTGAATGGGCTCAATAACTACTGAACTAATTTTAAAAATTATTTTACTTTTGGAAAGCTACATCATTTGCAAAGAACACAGGCTATGTATTATTCTGAAAAATATTAGGGATTCTACCGAAAATAGCAAAAATATTTCTATTCAAGTCGCTATATCTTAAAAAGTTATAGTTATTTATTATTTCTTTTTATTAATAATGCGAGTTAATATGATAGGGAATGTGTACGTTTACTCTACATTTTCATTTCCAACATGCTTGACTACAAACGACACAAATCACTAAGCACCCCCATCACTCAGTTTTTTAATCGTTAATTGAACGGTTTTGTTCTGTATAAAAAATCGGTCAAATCTTATTGTGTTTGTTTTGTCTCGATTTTTATTGATTTATTGTTCATTTAACTTCATTTTAAACGTAATTTCTTTGTGACGAAATGGATATTACTCCAAATAAAGCCTCTCAAGCAAGGGCTTTGCTAAGAGCTGAATTTAGACAACGAGTTGTGGCTAGAAGTCTTAATTTAAGTCGAACTTCAGTTACAAGAGTATACCGAAGTATTCTAGAGACTCTAAACTTTACCATGCGACCATGTTCAGGAAGACATTGGGCTACATTTGAACGTGATGACCGTTTTAAGGTGTCAACGTCCTTGCGGAATCGACATCTCATTTCAGTTCAAGTGCAACGACGGCCAAGAGAAGTCGGATGAGTTACAGTAATTGAGTAGACTGTACGACGAAGACTTGCAGGCAGCTGTTTGACTTCACAAAAACTCGCTAACGGTCCAAAATTAGCCCCAGCACACAGTCAAGCGCTGCTTAGTTTCGCACGTTCTCATGTTGATTTTTCATTGGAGCAATGGCGGGTCGTGCTCTTTTCTGATGAAAGCTAAATCAGTCTTTATGGTAACGATGGTCGCAGAAAAGCATACCTTTGATAAGGAGAATGATTTGCGCAGGCGTGCATTGACGAAAGACTTCCATTTGGTAGGTGTTCGGGGACTGTATGGGGCGAGATTTCTTTTGATGCATAAACCAATGTTGAGTTCGTAACCGGGCCACGCCTTGGCACTTTGAGTACCTATCGATACATTCAGGGCGTACTAGGACAACATGCGGTGCCATGTGCTGGTTTTGTTGTTGAAGGTTTCATATTGATGTAGAACAATGCTCGACCGCACGTTGCTGTGAAAGTTCATCAATATCTCTCCGACGTCGAAATTTCGGGTTTGGACTGGCCAGCAAGGAGTCCTAACCTTAATCCTATTGAGCACCTATGGGGAGAACTCAAAAGGAGGGTCACGGCCCGGACTCTTGCCGCAGATACCCTTCAAAACCTCCAGGTGGCTGTCGACAAGAAGATCGGCATGGTATCGCTCAGGAGTTCATCATAACTTTGATAAGGTCAAGGAAAACCCGGATGGAAACCTAAATTAGGGATTACCCTAATTTAGGTTTCCATCCGGGTTTTCCTTGACCTTATCAAAGTTAAATTGATTTCAATAGCTCATAGTGCCACCCATTAGGGTGGCACTATGAGCTATTGAAATCAATTTGTTAGTGTTTTTTACAAGAAAGATGTCATTAATGGCCTACTGAAATGTAATGCCAAACTGACCGGTTTTTGTTTTAAGGCTGTAGAATTAGTAAACAATTTACAATTACAATAACTATAGCAATAATTATTATATATTAACTATAGCAATAATTGTACTACCTTTAAAACGATTCCAACATTTATTTAATACTAATTATATTTCTTGAGTTATTACCGTTTGAATCATAAGGAGAGAGGTGGGTCGATTTTTTTGCACGCAAGTTTAATTACGTAGAAGTATAATTATTTATCTTTGTTCTCGCAATAGGCACTGAGCTACAGGGGGGTCAAAAGTGCTTCGAAACGGATTTAGTGCACGGCAAGCGCGCGGTCTGCTGGAACTTGGCCGCGCCCTCCGTGCGCTTTGATTATAGCAATATTTACAGTTCGTGTCTAAGCTTTTGTAATAGTTTAACACGTATGTTTGATATTTGATCAGTGAGTTATATAGTCAATGTCACACGTAATGTTGACGGTAGGTTACGAACAAACCGCGGTTTACCTAATCGACGGTAATTAGTATGTTTAATTTGACGGTTGTTAGCGGGTCAAGGAATTTTTCTTGTTCAAGTTTAAAAAAATGTGTGTAAATGACAAAGGCGTACCTATACCTTAAAACTAAGCCTTTGCATCCGTTGTGGATGATTTATACATTATTTTCAGAGCGAAGTAAGCACTCCTCAAATACTGTAGTGCCTGGTCGGCCTAGTCCAGAGGAAAGAACTAGTCAATATGTCTGGGACCATTACTATGTACGGGTTTCCTCAGGATGTTTTCCTTCACTGTATGAGTAGTACACGCCGTTGGTACACGCCTCCACCCTGGATCGGACCTGCATCCTCTACGAATGCAAACAAAAGGTCTACCCATCAGGCCACGGACGCTCTTAACCTATACCTTATGTACCGTATATTAAGGGTCTCTTAGGAGTCTATCATTACCAAGAACCCTAGACTGTTACACTAGTTTTCAACGTTACCACTAGAAAATCCATACAAAATATAAACATGATTTTAGTCATGCTAAAACTCGAGGACGTCTTTTACTCTTAAAATATTCGTATTCGTGGAAGCCCAGAGAAGATTTATATTAGAAGAGAAGTGACACGAACTTCACCGGGTCATCTAGTAAGATCTAGAAAAAATTGCCGTTAACTTACGAAAGCAGACTAAAGAGATCATGTTTTAAATAAATACTAGCTATTTGACCGAGCTTTGCTCGGTATTCGATAAAACACGAATAAAATGACATTTTATAAAAACTAGAGATCGCCCAATGGTAATTGTCTTATAGTATCTAAGATTTAATAAAAAAAACTATAATCCATCTTCAATTTGTCACCTTGTTGTCAACAGACTTCAATCATAAATAAAAGAGTATGATTCGTATGTACAGGCATGTCACTCAAAAATCTGTCATTTTTCCTAGTGTGTGTGTTGTAGTGTGTGCAATGTTTTGAAACCCCCTATATACTAAATATCATGAAAATCGTTGGAGCCGATTCCGAGAATCCAATTATATATATAAACAAGAATTGCTCGTTTAAAGATAAAAGATATATCGTTTTTACCTTCTGTAAATATAGAATCTATGTGTTCAGTATCAACACTCTGTAGCTGGTCCTTCTCTTCTGGAATATCAGCTAGTATATCCACGTACTCCGGAGAGTTTTCAGTTTCCTCTGGAATCCTCTCTTCAGGTATCGGTTCCTCCTCATCCTGTATGCCCTCCTGCCTCATCTTTTTCCGGTGTTGCTCCCCCATCGAGTCCCTTGTTAATCTATCCTCCGGTTTCTTCGCAGGGATGATGTCGAAGATTGAAGGTGCTCTCACGTTCGTGCTGGTTAATCCGAGCTTCTTCTGTATGAAAGCCTCTAGGATCTTCGTAGTTATTTGGTTCTGCCGCGCCAGCTCTTCCACGTCTGTGGAGAAAGGAGAACATCAGATAAAAATGACAACGCGATGGACCATCTAACATGCAAAGTGTTTGAATGAAATCGTGCTTGTATAAAGTGTTACATTTAAAACACAATATGCTACTTTTTATCATCTCTAGCAAGGGCACGATTTTATTCGGATAAAGACAATTTTTAAAAATCGATTTGGTCCAAAAAATAAGTGGAGATGGTGTAGGGAAAGAAATGTTTCGACGTCATTTTTATCTGCTTTCACCATTCTCTGTTTTTTTTTATTAGCCTATAGTGCCCCACTGCTGAGCAAAGGTCTCCCCCAGGATCTTCCATTGTTCTCGCTCCTGCGCCACTCTCTGTTACAAATACTATTTTTAGTTTTATTTTTTTCACGGCGAGCAGCGAAGAAACGTTGCATACAGTCAATCACAATGACTCAATCCCTTAATACTAAAATAATGATGAAAACGTTACAGTTAGGTATACCATGAGCTGTCTATGTCCACCGCCAACGTATTATACAAGGGCAAAATACATACGAGTAAAGCCTTTGTATAAACATGTGGATCTCATCATTAATAAAGCGGTCAGGGTACAAATATTCTAGGTTTAATCCATTTTGAAGATGGTTTCAACACTTGCAGGAAAACGGACATCCGTTCACATTTAGGATATACACGACCTCCAAAAGATATAATTATGTAGATCACTACGTAGATCACAATATACAGGACAGAAGGTTAAGTTAGCTACTGTACTATTGTTACGATTATCTCCAGGATGTTACAACGTGAGGAAACGGCATGTATTGTTTGGATGCGTTAGTAGAGCAATCCGACGTGGTCCAGCCGTTTAGAGATGGCTCTCAATTCGGAGGTCGTAGGTTCAATTCCTATTATTCTCCTATCATCATAAATGATCATAAGACAACGCAAGTGGATCGAGCTGTTTGAAGGTGGCTCTTGACGTGGAGGTCGTGTGTTCGATTCCCGTTGAAAAAATGTTGTTTTCAGGTACTTATGTGTGTAAGAAGCACGCTGATAATATGAATGTGAATGTCTCATTAAAAAATGTTTAGGAGCTTTTTGAAGCTCACCGTCTTCTGTACATTTAAAAACAATAAAAAGTAGTAACTTCCAGTTCAGAAAACGAAAAAAAAATGTGCCGTTTTCGGCGACGACCAGTTCGTTTTTTTCCGCCGTAGCTCGCTACTAATGCCACAGAATAGATAATAGTACAACTAATGCAGCCGTTGCCAAACCGAGTAAGTATTAGTCAAGATCGTCTCGTTTATACTACAAGATTTATTACAGTAATTCATCTAAGATGAACTCTTCTATATCATGTGGTATGACCTCTAACGACGTGTGCGCACTGCGCAATGCTTTTGCGGTTTGACCAACGGCCACAAATATCTTTGCAGCCTTTGAGGAAAAAGATGGTTCTTAAAGTAGACAATTTAAATAAAATCTGTACATTATGGTAACCGAAAAGATAGAGAGACGTCTACTATTTGGTCGACATCTCCTTCGTGAGCAAAATAACGATATCTATAATAGGTATATATTATAATCTATAATTAGCAACTATTAAATAGTAACTGAGAGATATCGTTATTTTAACACGGAAATAAATTGTGATCAATAAATTTTATTAATCTCAATTTATTTCCGTGGAAACATGATAGCTAATAGGGGGTTTCGGGGGCGATAAATCGATCTAGCTAGGAATGATTTTCAGAAAATGTCTTTTTACTCGTGTTTTATCGATAATCGATAAACTGAAAAATATGACTCTTTCTGACATCTATTGGCGAATAATAATACTATTATGTGAGCAACTAATTGTTTTAACAACCAGCAGATGGCGTTATTAAGTAACACGAAGTCAATGAGTGTTTGCTATAATACCGAGCAAAGCTCGGTCATCCAGGTACTCTATATAAACTCGAGAACCGATTTGGTTAATATTTTAGTCTTGAAAAGTCCAGGGAAGGTTTATATTAGGGAAGTGATACGAAGTTCACCGGGTTATCTAGTAATAAATATAAATTATGAAAAATACATTGTGGCAATAGATCAACGTTTAAGTTCATGAGTACATAATATAAGCAGTGACAGAACTAGCTACAAATATACGATCTTCTCTTATCTTGCGGCAAAACAAAAGGAATTCAAATAAGGAAATACAAAACCTTTTAGCCTTTTTGATAAATCTCGTTCACGGAAAGGGCATTTCACGCCATTGTTTAAAGTTTAAACAATTTAAGAATTATTTTTGTAAGCTCACGGTCTTTTGCATGGCGACAGTTTTGAATTTTTATTACACAATTTTATACACATAAGGGCCATCCTTACCGGGATGCCATAGCGACGTGGCCAGCGACATCGCCAACTAACTCACTTGGCGACCAACTGACGACGATGCCAAGTAGCCAGCGTAGCCAGAGTCGACCGCTCCGCATGCAGCGACTGGTAACGCTGGTTGCTTGGCAACGTTGCCAGTTATTTACACGTGTTTGAATGCTCCGTTACTAACTCGGTCACCAACCAGTCGCTTCGTTGATTTACGCACGTAGTATTGACTATTGAGAGCAAAATGTCGCTGGCCACGTCGCATCGCCATGGCGTCTCGGTGAGGTAAGGCCCTAATATCAAAGTTTTCACAAAATATAATATAGAGATTCGAATAAAAAAAATCTATTTGTAAGCGAGTTGAAAACGGGTAAAGCTATGCATAGTTAGATCTCTATACCTCTCAAACCAAAGAACTTTTACAATTTTATACAATGTAAAAAAGAGATAATATTATATCAAAATAAGATCGTCCGTTTTGGAAATACGATCCTACAGACATAATAATATACAGTGTGTAACAAAAACTAGTGATAATACTTTAGGGTGTGTACATGTTCCTTGTAGAGAGTTCACTGTGAAAGTAGCAGCTCTGAAAGACGAACATTTTTTTTCACTTTTGTATGGGCAAAGGCCCGAGCGTCACTAGTTTCCCCATACAAAAGTGAAAAAAAATTTTGGTCTTTCAGCGCTGCTACTTTCACAGTGAACTCTCTACAAGGAACACGTACACACCCTAAAGTATTATCACTTGTTTTTGTTACACCCTGTATACATAGACCATACGTTTTTTCATCCAGGATTTAAAAAATTTCTTGGTTAAACATTAAACAACCTCCTTGGCAGTCGTTTAAAAAAGGAAACAGCTTTTGTTGATCGCTTACTTTTTAACACTTTCTTGCGGAAATCTTAAAAGGGATTACCTCTTCAGTCTTCAGCAGGCAAATGGCCGCCAGGACGTGTAGATAAGCGTAATGGCGCCTCTAGGGCAGTCTAGGGCTCTAGCTGTGAGCACCTTTGTTCACTTAAGAGTGTGCTTTAATCTTATAATGAAACAGCTGTATTAAAAGCCTTTGACGTCTTCGTTGATGACAATGTAGAGTGCGAAGATGTATGGGATTTGACATAAGTGTGAAGCGAATTGATATATGAATTCCCATTTTGTTTTAGAAATTCAATAATGAAAATATTAATGATAACATCTTTGGCTAAGGGAATAGTTCTATATCCGAGTAGGTCAAAGTTCTTTGAGTTTGTAATAAAACGGCTGATTAAATAAATGAATTAAAAAAAAATATGAAATATGGGTAAGGCCTTTTTTGATTGATGAATGCAAAATGTTGCACAAGATACCTTGTATAAGACTTGAAAACTTGTAAGATGAAAACCGATCTAAGTACTATATTCGAACACAGAAGTATTGGAAGTTGGAACTGTTTTGTTGGTAATATTTTCAATAAGGCGTGTTCACAGACCGAGAGAATGAACTGCAATACAATGTAACAATTTAGAGGCGTCTTAATTATTGTACAATTTAAAGCCGAGGATGGAATGAAATGGTCTTATTGAAAACTTTATGTATTGTCCTTTATGATGTCTTCTTTACAACCTGTGGTGTAATTTATTGGTATAATAGGGGAGATAGGGAGAAATAAACACACTGCATATTAAATTGAAAAATATCATTATACTTAATAATAATGTACAATATACCATTTATTCCTATATATGACAGCTGTCCAATATCTTACGCAAGAAAAAAGCGGCTCTATTAGAGCCGCAACCGTTGAGACTTGGCAGGCAAGATATTCTCAGGCCCGATTCGACCAAACTTGAAGTTACACGAGTATAACTATCATGAGAATAATTTTACTCCTTTAATTTGCTCTAGGATATTATCGTTTGCATTTTACCAAATTACTCAAAGAGTATGAAATAAAATGTCAATTATAGTTCACAATGACACCGACCGTGACAGTTGACACCCTGTTGTGCAACTATTCTCAGTTTAATATTTACTCCACCAAAATAGCCCGTGTAAATATTTACTCCCGCGTAATTACCTCGTTCTTGGATTAGAAGTTGGAAAAACGCAAACCCAGCTTACTCTTAGATGAGGAGACAGTTATACTCGAGTAAAATTTTACTCCAGTTTGGTCGTATCCGCCCTCAATCTGATACGGGAAAGTACACAATATCGATATTCTTAATCCTCACTAGAGCATACAAGATTCTACGGTTAGACGCCACCTCCAACGTAAGAACTTAAATTTATGCAGATCATGGTGGTATCAAGAGCTATCTGCATACATTTAAAATAACTGACAATCCTTTTTGCTTCTGCGAGAAACCACACAAACAATTACCCACATACTTACTGAATGTCAAAGATTTAGTCAGAAACGCGTCGACTGTGAGCAAAGACTAATTAGTAAAGAAATAAGAGATGAAAGTATTAGAACGATCCTAAATAACGATGAAAGAGAAGACGATTCATGTAATACGCTGAAGAAGTATATAGAGTTATAGCTAAAGAGAATGGGTCGAGGGTGTAAAGAATAAAAAAAAGAAGAAAAAAAACACAACGTAAAAACAAATTTTACATAAAAAAGAAACAAAAAATTGAGAAATTGCAAGGAGAGATAAGGAAAGATGTTGCTGCATTTTTTAAATAGCAGCAGGAAATTTTAATAATAATAATAAAAAAACAATGTAGGTAGGTACCTACCCTATAAGTATTTGAAAAAGTTAATACATTTTTCTCTCGTCTTGAAAAAAGGAAGAATAGCCAATTTTCATGCCTTTTCTCCATATTACATAATATTGGAAAATTGGCAGAAATATTTGAAACATTAAATAAACTGTTCTAAAAACGAGATGTTATGCTTCCAAAAGTACATTACAGTATAAAATATACAGATATTAAATAAAAAAAATCAAAAGTATAGTTATAGAAGAATATTTACAACTTTGTAGAAGAGTTTGCAAACGTTAGATAATTAGCTAATATTATTTGTTACCAAATGTAGCCTATAACCACACCGGTATTTCAAATATGGAACTGGTAGGAAGTTGTAAAAGAAGCTATTTATGGTTATAACATTTAAGATTGTTTGGTTTTAAAGTTAATTCTTTGATAAATAGTGTTTTGTTTTATTTTAATTGATTTATATTAGCAACTATAGTTTGTGCGTTTTATAACGATATGCGTGACACATTATAATTGACAATAGTAGGGAAGTTACCTAACAAAAATTAATCGATAATTTAAAAAATATCGAATCACTTCGTAAAGGAATTGCAATTGAAATTATCGATTTCGTACTGACTTTTCAGTGGCGCCGGCGATCCCTTTTTTATCGATTTGATTTCGATTCAACAGAGCTAATCTCTATTGACATAAGTTCCGTTTCATGCATCTAACATTTTTCAAATGTTTTCGTAACAATAATTTTATACTCCTATTTCACAAATTTTATAAGTACTTATTAATAAGTTAGCATTTAGCAACTTTTCATTTTTATTCATTTACAATTATAGAAAACATTTGTTTTTGTAGATGGAATATAATTTATTACATTTTGTTTTTTTTTTTGTTTTCTTAAAAAAAACCCGTAGCAAGAAATATGAAAACTGTCACCCATATCATCTTAAAACGCACAAATTATACATGTCCCGCACGGCTTCGCCCGCGTAAATTAGGAATTTTACGGAACTTGGGTAGGTCTTTAACAATAATCAGAGAGTAATAATATAGTAAGTAGAATATAAATTAAAAAACTACAGTAATTTTGTCAACTTTTTGCAGTTTATTGTCCTATATGTAAGGTCAAATAAAAAAAAAGAATATTTGAACGTGTGTGGCGGATATAAATAAAATTACCAATTAATTTGCAAAATTAAATAAAAAAAACCTTTTATGTAAATCTTTATCAAACTAGTTCATCTCATGTTATCTGTAGTTTCCATTAATTAAAATTATTATTGTAACATAAAAAAATATGTGAATATCGACTACACATAATTATTTTGACCTTTGAAAAATTACGAATTACCGATGATAATATTATGTCAAAGATGTGTCTCGAGATTTTTAATTGGAGCAAGGATTTTATAAGCGCCTTTTAAAGGGCAGAATATACCTAAATATATGTAAGATAGAATTTGAATTGATGTAATTTGGGAATCATTGTGGTCAAAAGTATAATGTCAAGGTTGTCTTGTTTAAGATGTTTACCGAATCGCGAATACGCGAAAGTGAAAGTTTCGGGTCGATGGATTTTTAGGTTTAAGTTTTTTTGACGTTACAATATTAAATAACCGTTTCTAGATTTACCATTATCATTAACCATGTTTTAAGCTATTAATTAAAGATATTGTAACACTATTACTGACGGCTGTTGCTAGTCGTCCGGTAATCGGATGAATAAAATAAATCTTAGTCGTCCGATTACCGGATGAATAAAAAAAATAACTCATCCGATTACCGGACGACTAGCAACAGCCTTAAAAGATAATCTATTCGTCCGATAATCGGACGACTAAGATTTTTTTTATTCATCCGGTAATCGGACGACTAGACACTTCGATTACTAACATTATAAATGCGAAAGTGTCTCTCTGTTACTTCTTTACGCCCAAAACGTTGAATCAATTTTGCTAAAATTTGACATGGACTTTAAAAAAATGTACGTTTCTCGTGCGATAAACGAATTATAATCTAAACCTAGACTTATATTAAAGGCTCATCCTACTTAAAAATCATCTGATGCTGCTTTATTGAGTTGGGAATTTGTAACCCATATCAAGATATTGGCTGTATGGACTATGGGCCACAGCCTGTGATAGTGATAAAGATTCAGAACAAAAGGTATGGTAATTGAAACTTAAGATTGGGGTGTAAGGGATGTAAAAAACATAGTAATCATAGGGTGAGTTTGTGACCCTTGCATACAAGAGTTTCCTGAACGCAGCAGCGCCGAAAGAGTTATTTTTGACTTCAATGATTTTTGAGAAATGCCCAAGTCCCAACATATACAAAAGTAACTCTCCAACTTTCAAAGATAACGTGATTTCTTCATCGTACAACCGCTGGCAAATCTTTCTTTTATTGGATTTTATATCATTGTGTAAATAAAAGCATCAGGAAGCATATCGTATAAAATGGGCACTGGCTTCCTAGGTTTTAACTTTTATTGTATGCCCTGACTTATACTTTTATCTTCTATGAGAATGGCTCTTAAATAGTTGCCTTTAAGATTCTGTCGGAGGTAATATAACTCTGAACGTATTGTACTCAGTCCGTTGTTTATTATTATTGCTTTTTTAACATGTCGAGCTCATAGGGTTATTTAAAGTTGTTTTATTTAACAACTTTTAATGCGTATCATATTGTTTATTGGATGCCGTGATACTACCAGTTTTATTATACTTTATGAGGATTAACGTGTGACCTTAGTACCTACTGCGGCATTCAGAGACGAATATTATAGGTCTACCAGAATCTGATGGCAAAAAGTGAGAAAATAAATTGACTCTAGCAATACCGGGGAATATTTTGATTTTGATAAAACTTTTTTGTTTTTTTTTTCCTTTAGCGGCTTATTCTGTGTGTGAAACATGCAAATATACAAATTTATCCAATAATCAAGGACATTTTTTAAAATCCTGCCATCAAAATTTGCCATCAGATTCTGGTAGACATTTTTTTTTTTCCTTTAGCGGCTTATTCTGTGTGTGAAACATGCAAATATACAAATTTATCCAATGATCAAGGACATTTTTTAAAATCCTGCCATCAAAATTTGCCATCAGATTCATCTCTGAATGCCGGAAAACATTGTGGGGAAACCCGCTCATAGTTGGTCCCAGAGGTATTGTACCTGTTCTTTCCTCTGGACTAGGCCGACTTTGTTGCGGTTGTAATACGGACATTTAAATCTTGTCCCAGCCCCTAGGCACTATAGTATTTGAAGAGTGGTTACTACGCTCTGAGAATACTGTTTCACAATGGATGCAAAGGCCTAGTTTATTACCTGCCAAACTCTTCAATAAATTGTAGTATGTCAATTTGCATTCACTAGTTTCAGAAAATGTGTATGAGATTTGAGTTTTGACAATGATATTTTATGTTATTTTTCATATCTAATTTGGCTATCGAAACCAGCGAATGAACTTGCTACTTTTGGAAGTGAGCTAAAAATTATTTGACACGCAATAAGTATAACATAATACATAATTATGTTATATTAAATCATTATTATTATAGGTACTTATATAAAATATCCGAGTTTAAAATAAAAGGCACGTAAAGGACATTCTACGTCCTGTAGACGTACATGACATTTCGTGCCTGTTGTGGCATAACTTAGCCATAAACCATGGCACAATGCCTCTCACTAATGATCTCATAGTCCAGCTGTTTAATTAGCTGCATTTTTGCTGATACAGCTGAGGAATTAAAATACTTTTACGGCCGCAGTTAATATTATTATCTGAGTCCTTTGGCCCTAAGGACATAATATTATTATAAACTAGATGACGCCCGCAACTCCGTTAAAAAAATCGTTTATCGCGTGGGAACCGTACATTTTCCGGGATAAAAAGTATCCTATGTGCTTTCCCGGGACTCAAAGTGTTTAGATACATACTAAATTTCTGCAAAATCGGTCCAGCGGCTTGGGCATAAAGAGGTAACCGGCAATATAGACAGACAGACATACACACTTTCGCATTTATAATTTTTGTATGGAATGTGGATATAAGTGCATGAAATAATTTTTATCTACTTCTAATTAAAGCGCTATTAAAAAATAAAAGCACTTAGCGCAGTTTGTAAAAATGGGAAAGTAATAATAACTAATAATGTCTAAACTGCTTTTAAATTAATTAATAAATAAGCTAAAAAGTCAAATATCCTTGGAAACATTTTCGCTAATTAAATCCTATGAGTTTATGAAAATTAATAAATTAAAATAACCCAACAAAACACGCCTAACCGCCGACAGTGAATGAATTAGGTCAAGTACAGTCAGATAATCGAGTTACGATTGTTTCCGATGTATCGAGTTATCTTAATCGAGTGACGATTGTAATCGATATATCGAATTAACGACAAGTTAGTTTGAGTAATAGTTATTTGGAAGGTCAATGCTATGTTGTGTAGTATTAGAGGCTGTAACGCAAGCAATTGGAGAGATTTACTTAAGAATTTTTTTTGATAGCCTCTTTATTTAAACATATTATACAAGTTGTTTACATTACAAGTTACAAAGTTATAATTGTTAAAAAATTAGTCTAAATGCCTTGTGGCAATCTAATGCTGCTCTATGCTAGGTCTTTCCCGCTGCTTGCCGAAAAACATCTGACCAGCATTTTAGTTTTCTGCCTCTTTTTCTTTTATTGCCTCTTGAGTACCAGTGAGTTACTGTTTTGCTCCACTTGTCTTTGCCTCGTATAAGTTGTCCGGCCCATCTCCATTTTAGCTTGTAAGTCTGCGCTGTGATATCTTTTAACTTTGTTTTATCTCTAATCGTAGAGCATCTTATTTTATCTAATAGTTCAATGTTTAGCATGCTCCGTTCCATGGATTTTTGGCAAGTTTCTAGCTTTTCTGTCAGTTTTTTGTGAGGCTCCAGGTTTGGCAGCCGTATGATAAGACTGGCAGGACACATGCATTGTAGAGTTTAGATTTAAGTGAGAGTTCGTAATCTTTATATTTCATTACTTCTTTGAGTGACCAGTATCTTTTCCAAGCTTTTGCCGTTCTCTGTTCTATCTCTTTTTCCATAGACTTTTGCATTGAAACTACTTGGCCGAGACACAGCCGCGATATGATGTATAGTCGTTGACATATTCAATTATTTTGCCGTTTACCTGAATTTTGTCACTTATGCTGTTGGTCATAATTTTTGTTTTTTCAGTGTTCACAGTGAGTCCGATTCTTGAGCTTTGGTTTAGCAACTTTGTAAGCATGTCTTCCAGGATTTTTGCAGAATATGAGAAGAGGACGAGGTCGTCGGCGAATCTCAGGTGCGACAAGGTCACACCGTCGATTTGGATGCCGTAGTTTTTGTTTTCTTGCCAGCTTAAGAATTAGTTAACTTTAATTTAATGACGATTAAGGTCGTCAGAACATAAAATATACAATTCAAATGTCTCTAAATGCGGCTGTAAGTATAGATAATCAGAATAAGTTTGGACACAGGGTAAGTCGGATAATTCAACTTATCACATATAAATTAGTCAGTGTTTTTTTACCGCAAACTGTATAATCATGCACACAAAATATTTAATTTAGCGTTAACATTAATTATCCGGACTTACCCTGTATCCGAACTTACCCCGATTAACCTTATTCTAAGAATTTGTAAAGTGCAAAGAATATTGTTATTTTTTAAACCATAAAATAATACATACCATTACATACCTATCTTTTCGTTGTTATGTAATTTTAACATCTAGGCTACCTATATAAAATGGCAAAGACCTGTTACATAATATTATTAGGAATAATAAAACTTAATTTATTAATTAAGTACCTACATAAGTTAAAAATATCCAGATTCTCCGATTATCAAAATAGTAATTTGGTTTGATAAGGAACCTGAGAAACCAGTTTAGTATTCTTTGAACAATAATTATTCTTATTTTTGTCATAATAATATATTTCTCGTAAGTTCTACATTTGAATTTTGATACACTTGGGCCGGTATAATAGTCAGTACTCAAGATGCATCTCGGTCTCAAGACGCAGTTTGGCTCTATGATTAGTCCAAATTTTGACAGCCTCTCACTTCACAATCAATCAGCAATCACAGAGCCTAAACCGTGTCTTGGGACCGAGATGCATCTTGAGTACTGACTATTTATACCGGCCTATGTCTGTCTGTGTATTTGTACAAACTTTATACGAGTTGTTAATCTCAAGAGGCAGACCGTAGACGATGTATCATGTGAGTGAAACATTTTATCCCTCATTGTCTTGACTCTCGACCCTAGATATTCTTATAAATAAATTCTCGTGACTCAACGATTCGTGTCTAAAAAAATGGCTCAACCGATTTCAATGAAATTTTGTAGGTACTATCAGAGAAGTTGATTCCTAGGCAGATGGCGAACCTAAGTAATTTGGTCGCGTAAATTCAAACCTATCAGACCTGAGTATCAGACCAATCACAGCTAACATTTAATTGACATAAGCCGACCAAATGACATAGGTCCGTCAACTGCCTAGGAATCAACTTCCTCGATGGTACATTCGTTAGGCCTGAGAATAGGTTTTTATGTACTTTTTATATTGATATTAGAAATAATTTATATGGCAAAACAACGTTGCCGGGACAGCTAGTATTCTTATATTATAACCTATTATTCAACGAGTAGACCTAGGTAGCTACGTCAAAAATGTAAAATAAAAAAGAAAATTGTGTAGATGACCTAGTGTCATCAAAACCAGCTCAGACATCAGACAAGGTTACATAAATTAGGATGTATTAGGCAATAGCTCAGGGTTGCCAATGCCAAAACCATCAGATTCCTCACAAATTGGGGAATTTGTGTATGAAACTTTTGAGGGGTTAGAAGTTAAATAATCAGCCAAGTGCGAGTCGGAGTCGCGCACAAAGGGTTCCGTACCGTCATAGAGGAAAAATAGGCGAAAATTGTGTTCTTGTATGGGAGCCCCCCTTAATTTTTTATTTTATTTTAATATTATCATTAAATATTGAAGTAGATATATATAAAATTAAGGCCTTTGTGAAAATATCAAGTGCCTTCCTGTTGCCATTATTTATATCGAGCAAGAAAGACGTTTGTTAAAATCACGTTTGTTGTATGGGTGCCCCCTTTAAATATTAATTTTATTTTGTTTTCAGTATTTGTTGTTACAGCGGCAATAGATAAACACAATCTGTGAAAATTTTAGAACTCTAGCTATAGCGGTTCTTGAGATACAGCCTGGAGAGAGACAGACGGACAAACAGACATCGAAGTCTCATGAATAGGGTCCCGTTTTCACCCTTTGGGTACGGAACCCTAAAAATACTATGTATAAAGGTAATAATGTGTTAATTGATTGCATTACTAGCTGACCCGGCAAACGTTGTTTTGTCATATTATACATTTCTAGTATCAATATAAAAAGTAGATTAAAAACCTATTCTCAGGCCTAACGAATGTACAAAATATCATAAAAATCGTTTGGGACGTTTTGGAGGATTTCGCGCACAAAAACTTTGAAACGAGAATTTTATATTTTATATCTATACTAATTATATATTATAATTGGGAAGAAGAGTTTGTTTGTTTGTTTGAACGCGCGTCGAGGAAGGCTATAGGCTATATTTTATCACGCTAATACTAATAGAGTCTGGCTAGCGAAAGATGAGACTGGAAAAAGGCGGCAAATTCAAAAAATCCACGTAGACAAGGTTGCCAACCTTGTCTATAGTCGGAATTATAGTTTTGATACTTGATTATTTATGACAATAATATTATATTTTAGATTGGATAACTCATTTCAAGAATAAGTTTGTTGTTGTTTACTTAAATTTTATTTTGCAATACATTTCATTGTGTTTTGATTTTGACGAAAACTCTTGCATGTTTTTGTCGGAGTATTAAAACTTCTTCTTTAATACTTACCGTACATCATGAAATATATTACGAAATATAATTTAACTAAACAATTATCTTCATTTTCTTAAACAAAATTGTCACTACTGTTTCTAAGTTTAAATATAATTTAATTTAAATGAGCGAAGAAATAGAGGAAAATGTGGGGGAAAAAAGGGGAAATTATTTGAAAGGGCTTATTTGTACGCGCTAACCTCAGGAACTACTGGTCCGATTTGAAAAAATCTTTCAGTGTTAGATAGTCCATTTATTGAAGAAGGCTATAGATTATATTTTATCACGCTAAGACTAATAGGAGCGAAGAAATAGAGGAAAATGTGGAAAAACACGGGGGATATTTTTTGAAAGGGTTTATCTCACGAACTACTGGAGCAATTTTTCTGTTATTTGGCACAGATAAGGAGTAGACCACGTGAAGGATCATAGGCTATTTTTTGTGGACTAATTTGTCTGTGAAATATCTAATTTACACGGGTGAAGCTGCGCGGAACGTTATATTACGCGTGGACCCATTTTGCTGAAATTTGGTATAAAGATAATTTGAGTCCCGAAAAAGAACATAGGATACATTTTGTCCCGGAAAAATGTAAGGTTACTGCACAATATACTTTTACGATTTGCGCGTAAACTAAGTATTCAATCTATTTTGATGGAATTTGGTATGGAGATACTTTGAGTCTCGGAAAAGGACAAGGAATACCAATTTTGTCCCGGAAAATGTACGGTTCCCGCACAATAAACTTTTATGATTATCGTAAAACTATTTAATCTATTCTGATAGATATGGCAATACTTTCAATATCGGGAAATGACAAGGGATACTTTTTATCCCGGAAAATATATGGTTCCCGTAATTTGGCATTTAGATTGGAGTCTATACTAATTTGAATCTGGGACAAGGAATGTTTTTTGTCCCGGAAAAATGTGCGGTTCCCACACAATAATATACTTTTCTGATTTGCACGTAAACGACTCAATCGATGTACGGGAACAACCCTCGGGAACCCGTGCATTCTGGTCTCTGGCCAAAGCTATTGAAGGAAATTTCTGCAAGCCAACCCTACCATCCCTACACGTAGGAAATGGATCGTTGGCCCAGGACGCAAAAGACAAAGCCGATCTTCTGGGCAAGCTCTTTGCGTCAAACTCGACCCTGGGTGACGGGGGGCAGAAACCGCCGACCATACCGCGATGCACGAGCATCATGTCGGATATACGGTTTCATCAGCGCTCAGTGCGAAAAGCCCTCTGTTCCCTTGATATCCAAAAGTCGAGTGGGCCTGACGGAATCCCGCCTATTGTGTTGAAAAAGTGTGCTCCAGAGTTGGCTCCGGTCTTGACGCGTCTTTTTCGGCTCTCCTATTCCACTGGCATCGTCCCGGCTTCCTGGAAGACAGCCTTGGTGCACCCGATCCCCAAAAAAGGTGATCGCTCAAATCCTTCCAACTACAGACCAATCGCTATAACCTCTCTCTTCTCGAAGATAATGGAATCCATTATCAATAGCCAGCTTCTTCGATACTTGGACGGCCAGGGATTGCTAAGCGACAAACAATACGGGTTCCGTAAGGGTCGCTCGGCTGGTGATCTCTTGGCATACCTGACTCATCGTTGGGCTCAGGCAATTGAGTCGAAGGGAGAGGCATTGGCTGTTAGTTTGGACATTGCGAAGGCCTTCGATCGGGTTTGGCATAAAGCGCTGCTATCAAAGCTTCCATCATACGGGCTACCCGAGAAATTATGTAAGTGGGTCACTAGTTTCTTAGCAGACAGAAGCATAAAGGTCGTAGTTGACGGCGAATGCTCGGAAACTCAGTCTGTTAATGCTGGTGTCCCTCAGGGCTGTTTGCTATCGCCTACTCTATTCATACTGCATATCAATGACATGTTACAAACCAAAGGCATTCATTGCTATGCGGATGATAGTACAGGTGATGCTGTATATACCGGCTCCCCTAATATTTCTCGGCAAAATGTCACTGAGAGTCGAAACGAACTTGTGTCTAAGGTGGAGAATTCATTGGAGAAGGTCTCTGAATGGGGTAGACGTAA
Organism: Aricia agestis; assembly: GCF_905147365.1. NCBI lineage: Eukaryota > Metazoa > Arthropoda > Insecta > Lepidoptera > Lycaenidae > Aricia > Aricia agestis. The sequence continues at coordinate 16,844,813 of NC_056428.1, read as the reverse complement.
CTTAGTCCAATTCAACCCCGCCAAGACACAAGTCTGCGCGTTCACCACTAAAAAGTCACCAATGGTCGTTTATCCTCGTTTCGAGGGCACATCTTTAACCATATCCCCTAGCATTGAGATACTTGGCGTCAACATATCGAGCGAAGTCCAGTTCCGATATCATCTTGAGGGTAAGGCCAAATTAGCCTCAAAGAAGCTTGGCGTTCTTAACAGAGCGAGACAGTACTTCAGTCCGGACCAACGCCTACAACTCTACAAGGCGCAGGTTCGGCCTCATATGGAATATTGTTCTCATCTCTGGGCAGGGGCGCCAAAATACCAACTGCTCCCTCTGGATCGTATCCAACGAAGGGCTGCTCGAATTGTTGACTGCCATAGTGTTTCAAACAGCTTGGACCCCCTGAAATTACGCCGAGATGTTGCTTCACTCTGCATCCTCTATCGGTTGTATCACGGGGAGTGCTCTGAGGAATTGTTCGGAATCATACCACCTGCAACTTTTCGCTATCGTCCCACGCGAAAAACATACCATCCTCATCACCTTGATGAGTGGCAGTCTTCCACAGTGCGTTTTTCGCGTAACTTTCTGCCGCGCACTGTAAAACTCTGGAATGGGCTGTCACCAGCAGTATTTCCGGACCGATACGACCTGCAAACCTTCAAGAAAAGAGCGTATACCCTCTTAAAAGGCCGGCAACGCACCTGCAGCTCTTCTGATGTTGCGAGTGTCCATGGGCGACGGTAGTTGCTTACCATCAGGTGACCCGTTTGCTCGTTTGCCCCCTTATTTAATAAAAAAAAAAAAAAAAAAAAAAAAACAACTTTAAACTAAAGTCCACGCGGACGAAGTCGCGGGCAACAGCTAGTATTTATATATATTTGAGTTTCATATTTTTGTAGACTTGCCACCCAGTTTTAAAGTCCTTTGCTAACAAGTTCAAACAACTTCAAATCAATCTAAGAAAAAGGGATGACACTACGATGTTGCCACTTTTTAATTTCTTCACTTTCTTGACAAACTATACAGGCATTGACAAATATTATCTATATACCTCAACTGACAAAGTAGACTAATGTACGTTGTAATTATTATTATAAATAGAAAAAATCCGATAAGTACAAGTAAGTCAAAATCTCCGCTTTTTGTCCACAGAATCAACCCGCAAAAATGGGGCATCCTCCACAAATTAGTAGCCCTGGCCGGGGCTGCGGCTATTCTACCTATTTCGATAATAAAATGACAGAATAGTATAATTGACAACCCTAGATATGTAAGTCAAGGTGTCAGTCGCCAATTATTAATGACAAAAGGCTTTGTTGATACTGACGACATAATATTATTTTGAAGATCACCCGCCCACTTCACTGAGCTTAGTTTATATTTTAGTGATTTTATCATAATAAAGGATGAATAGGGATTTATTTAATTAAGGATTTATTATGCCATGTTATAATGCATGTCTTTTTTGAGGGGGGGAAATGCATTACGCATCCCCTGCGGGGGAAGAGGCAGGGGTATGTCGGACTCCCTCCGCAGAGGTTTACCGACTAAAACCTCCATGCCCTCGTCTGCGCTACACGCGAAGGAGCGAGACCGCGAAGCATTCTACCGCGTCCTCCGCAGCGCTTGCCGCTTCCGGCATCTCTATGGCTGCAGCAGCCTTGCCGCCGCCTGTCTGCACCGAGAGGCTCCCCGGGCATTGGGGAAGCCTTTCTCCTCGGGGCCTATATTGTGGGCGGTGATCCCCCGATCAACCGCCCACAGGCCTAGGCTTCTACCTCCATGGCGGGGGCGGTTTCACTCGCCCCGGCCTTATCGGCTCCAAGCCGCTTCTGCGGCCGAGCGCAAGCTTCTTTCTCATGCCGGGCTTGCTGGCTGCAGCTGTGATGCAACCGTTAGTCCCCAGCACGTGGTTGCTCTCTTTGCCGAGCTCGGCGCAGATAAAGCAGTTGGGCTTTTCCGCGCAGTCGGCGGCCTTGAACCCGGGTTTACCGCAACGGAAGCAATTCCCGCTACGGTCTACCGAGGACTGGCAACTCGATGCCAGGTGACCGGTGTCCAGACATCGGTAGCACCGCTTTTGCCTCGCGGCCAGCAGCACTACCTTTTTCAGAACCCATCCCACCTGCTGCCGCCCAGAAGCAACTAACTTCTTGGCGGCAGCCGTGGGGACTAGCCACAAACTCCGCGCACCCCTGGGGCCCACCCTAATTCTGCCCGACCGGATTATAATGCATGCCTAATATTATCCATGGAATATAATTTTTTTTCACTACACAAGTTTGTCGAAAATAAAAATCATAATATTACAGCATACTTACAGTTTAAATTCAGTTGAATTTTTAAGCTTACTTATAGCACACAGACTATTAGAATACATTTTTTCGTACGTATATTATCTATAATTTCCAAGAACTAACATTTTATAATAATTAAATTGGAAATATTGAATTACGGTTTGTAACTTAAAAATATTTACGTCATTGCAAAAAAATGCGCAGAAGCGAGGTCGGCCATAAGGAAATCCTGTGTAGATCCCAAAATATGTGTAGATCAATTAATATATAGATCAATTAATATGTACATCACAAACTCATCTCCACTTGATCGATGTAATAAATTATCCATAAACATCCTTGACATATAAAAATCATACATACATATATAGCAGCCAAAAATTAATATACGATGGCTTTTTATATCTTTTTAAATTAATTATGTAAATCTTCAATTAAATGTCAACTTAAAATATTGCTAATTATAGTTAAGAGAAATATTAAGGAAGCTGTTTTTATTTTTTGGTAAAAAAAACTACGAAAAAACCACAAAAATCTTTTGGATAAACAGTCATAACTCAAATTAATAAATGATAAAATATAGGAAAAAATATTTTTTGTGCCTTGCGCTATGATTAATAAATAATCAGTAATCGGCCAAGTGCGAGTTGAACTCGCGCACGAAAGGTTCCGTACGGTTTTTTGTATGGGTGCCCCCTAAAATATTTATTCAATTTTAAATTTATTATTAATTATTTAAAAACAAATATACTTACCTAATTAAAGATTTTTTGAGTATTTACCTTGTCTTAGTGCCTACGTTTATTCATTATTAATTACGAGCAAAAAAGGCCAAAAAAATCACGTTGATTGTATGGGAGCCCCCTTAAATACTTAATAATTTTATTTTCTTTTTAGTATATTTTGTTGTTATAGCGGTAACAGATTACACAATCTGTGAAAATTTCAGAAGTCTAGCTATAGTAGTTCTTGAGATACAGCCTGGAGACTGACGGACAGACCGACAGACCGACAGACCGACAAACCGACAGACGGACAGACATTGAAGTCTCAGTAATAGGGTCCCGTTTTTACCCTTTGGGTACGAAACCCTAAAAACCAGGCTTCGTACGCTTTGCGTCAAAAAATATTATATCCCATTATTTAATCTGACATTCTAGTTATGATATTTTTAATTTAATGGCAAGATCGCCACGTTATAAATGAAATTAAAAAAAATGTATACACAGTGTAACAAAACAAAGTGATAATACTTTACGGTGTGTAATATGTATAAAAGTAGCAAAGCAATGCTGAAGATGAGCCTTTTATTTAAATAAGTATCAATTGTAATTTTCCATCATTGATGATTATTATTATTGTTGGACTACCAAATAAAATAAGTATATTTTATGACAAGTTCGCCCTTGTTGAAAATATGCTACATTTACCTGCTATTATTTGAGTATCCATTTAAAAATAAAAGAAGGATCCAATATTCCTGGTTGGTGGTATAGCAACAGGTTTATCAGGAGATTCTTGTAAAAAAGAAAATTTTTTACTTATATAATTTATGTATAATGTCCAGTTTATCTACACAATAACTTTAATGCTTAATGACTTGATTATCAATTTATTTGATAAACACAAATAATATTTTTTATTTAACATTCGAATAGTGACGCTTATCAAACATTTGTATTGTAAAATAATAATAAAATTAATAAAATACCTATCAAATAACAAAGTCAACAACATACGAACATACAATCTAAAAAAAGGATGAATTTTGATTAAATTATTTGGGTTAATGCAGAACGATAAACACATTTAAATATTTATGTAATAAAATTTTTTCGATGGCAACAAAGCACGTAACAGTCTAGAAACATCTGAAATTATTCATGTAAAAGTTTTTCATCGTCAAATCGTAACATAATTATTATTTAACAAAAAATTAAAACCGACTTCCAAGGTAAAAACAAAAGTAATATTCTTGAAAATAATCTAAAAAGAATCAAATAATTATTATTCCTTATTATAGTGCCGTCTTCAGACTTCGCCTTAACCTCAACTATTTCTGTACCTACTCAATATCCGTACCTTTGAAGTCGCTACCAGCCCAAAAGTTCTGAGATCCTTGAAATAGAACTTACGCTAAGGTAAGCTGGTACCGACTTCAAAAGCATGAAGATTGAGTACAGAAATAGTTGAGGTTTAGGCGAAGTCTGAAGACGGCACTATAATAAGGAATAAGAATTATTTGATTCTTTTTAGATTATTTTTTAAGAATATTACTTTTGTTTTTATCTTGGAAGTCGGTTTTAATAAGGTCGGTCGGTCGGTCGGTTTAAGTCGGTTTTTCATAAGGCATAATAGCATAACTAAAATAAACGCGAATAAATGTAGTCCAAAAAAAATCAAGATTTTTAAATAAAAAAATGGTTATTGTGCCCTCACTCGACATAGATAAGTATAGTGTGTCGCGGACTTTTTTAGAGATATTGATAAGATCTACAATTACTTAGAACATTTTATGGTTCTATCTTTTATAGTTTCGGCAGCGTAGGCAAAATAATTAACTTTTCTGGTTGATTTTACACCTGGCGTCCGAAAAACCCAAATATCTAACGAAACCCAATTTTTTCCAGAATAAAATTTAGCCTATCTGCAGCAGAAATAATGTAGAATTCATTGGCTTTTGCTGGGAGTAGTTTAAATAAAGCCAAAATCCTCGAACTTGTATCTATAAGGATTCAAAAGTTCTGTTGGGTACCTTCGGAGCCAGGTTACATCCAGCTGGCCGATTCTGTATCGTACATTTGTGAGTTAATAACTGAGTTAGTAACGAAACGGATGAGTGAGTAACGGAAAGTGCCACTTTTTGTATTCACTTGCATACAAAAGTGAGACTTGCAAAATCTTACTTTTTGGTAGTATATGCCTGAAACACTTCAGAAAAATCGAAATCACTATATGTTTCCATATAAATTTTGAGGAGTTCCCTCGATTACTCATGGATCCCATCATCAGGTCACCACTTTTATGAACATGGTACCAAATTCGAGTCAAACCCTATATAACACAAAAAGAATTTTGTAAATCGGACCACAAACGGCTGAGTAATGGTAACGGTACGCCACTGACATAGTATGTACGCGGTACGCACTTTTTACTGTTATGTTTGCTTTTAGAAAAAAAAAAAAAAATTTGTGCGATTTGTGTATACAGTGCAAAAACTTGCCACGTGCTAGGCCCTAAAATCGCTGCAAAAGCATGGCAAAAACCCTGATTTAATAAACTCTACGTACTTATAGTAAAAACCTCCTGCGTACATACGTCAATTAGTGTATTATTAGTGACATAAACGTCAAAGTCTTTATAGTGAAATATAATGGAGGTCAGTGAGTGAAATGCAAAAAAAATCCTGAAAATGAGTGTAAAAACTAATTCTAGCAGTGCCCTATCTCTAGACAGCTTGGAATCGGATCGAAAGGATAAAAAGGCAAAAGAAATACATCCTACTAGCGGTGATAAAATACTTGTCCCATTTTATGAGAAAGACGTACTGGTTGAAATAGATAAATCTCAGATGAGAATCTTCAATAGAAAACATAATAGACCTAATGATATTAATGATCGGAAACCAGAAACTGAAATAAAATCGTATCTTGTAAACAAAAACACAAATAAATCCAGAAAACCGTCGTATCTCGAAGCACTTAGACGTAAATTTCCACTGGAATTTACCCAAGACAATAAAAACTTAGAAGAAATACGTTCTATATCTCCCGAATTTGGAGACACAGAGAGAGACAGTATAAGCGACGAAGAAACCAGTCCCAACCACGATTTCTACGAAACTGAAGCGTACAACGATATTTATTATGAAAAAATAATGAATCAAGAAGTAGCAGATGCTTTTGATAAGAATTTGGAGGAAGTTAAGCGGACACAAGATACAAATCCTTTCAATGACTATATTATTGATAATCTAAGAAGTATTTCTGAACTGACACAACCTAGAAGACGTTCCAGACGAGCTTCAGTAGAACCAGTACCTAATATTCGTCTAGGTGGCCTGGGCCCTGATATAGAGAATATTAAACCAAGGCTAGAAAGAGCAAAAAGCCTTCAGAGATATTCGGAGAAAGTAAGAATGGAAAATAAATTGAAAATTTATAAAAAATCTCATCGAGATACGAGTAAATCTCAAAAAGGTTCTACAGGGACACAGAAAGTAAATCTATCTGATAAAAATGTACAAAAAGAAAACGGGCCAACTTATTTAGTAAAGAAATCGTTACCAGGAAGTAAAATAATTCATGAGAAGTCAAAATCTGCTAATGCTCGAAATGGTAGAACGGACTGCGATAGCACAGGAGATGGTAACTCCAATGAATCTAATCAAATTTGTATCAAAGATCGGAAGAGTTTCATCAAAAAAGATTTAGTAGTTCGTGGGACCTCAGCACAAAAACACATTAAAACCACTTTTAAAGAGGCCAAGAAAAACGACAAGAATTCCTCAGATACAAAAGGAAATGAAGTATCTGAAAAAACAACCGAGACTCCAAACTTTGATGCTTTAAAATCATTAGAAGAGAAACACAGAATGTACCAAGAGAGAGTAAAACAATTTCAAATTTTCTGTACTCCAAATTTTTAGTCTTCTCGCCGTTTTTTCGGAAATAAATTAAAAGTTCATTTTTATTACACATATTTTCATTATCCTTACTAATATTATACATGTAAAATGTAAAGGGTGTTTGTCTGTTACCTCTTCACGCCCAAACCACTGATCCGCTTTTGCTAAAATGTGGTATGGAAATAGGTAGAAAACTGACTAACTGACTGGGACTGATAGTCCCGGGAAAGGACATAGGACACTTTTACCCTGGAAAATGGACGGTTCCCGCGCGACAAATGGATTTTCCCCAACGAAGTTGCAGGCGTCATCTTGATGCAATTGAAATAAGTTCTTATAATGCTAACGTGTGGCTAAAGCCTGTTTTCTTGTAATGCTTTCTCTTTCGTTTTTACGAAGAACAGATGACATATGACTATCAACTTATAACACCTAGCACCAAGCCGCCGACGCAAGCTATTAATAATTATTAAGAGGATTCCACACCGCCCTTTTTTCCATACAAACGTTGTCCCCTGTTTCCTCCCTGGATAATGCTAGTAGAGTTATAATTTTTTTCCTGAATATCTACGGCCACTAATACAATGTCCCTATGTTTTCTTTTTTTTCATAATTTAATTATTAAATAAGATATGAACGTTCAAAAACCCAAAAAAATGGCCAGATTTTCCGCTGTGTTCAAACGTCTAGAAAACAGATTTGGCTAGATTATACAAAAAAAGCAAAACATAGGAACACAGCTCAAGCCTTTTTTTAATCTTTAATGAAAAAAGTACTTAAATCGGTTAAGTTTTGGAGAAGGAATCAGGGGACAACGAATCGTTGATTTTCTGGATTTTCTGCAGTTGTCTCTATCGCGTTCTGCGGTATAGGCTTGAGGTAAGGGAGACAGCTATAGATATTACACGTACTTTTTTTTCATTTCTCTAGCCCCTGTTGTATCCTCTTAAGGTATTGATTCAATAGCTAATAGCTCGGTAAATATAATATACTATGGTTATAGTCAAGGAGAAAGTATAGTCAAGGCTAAACATTTCATACACGCCTCCTAATCGCAACTGACAATCGTCACTCGATACGTCTCATCGCTATTATGTAATATTATATGGCCTCTACACGTTGGCCATGATTAACGATTGCAGGCCATGATGGATGATTATGCGTGTACCGTCACTCGATACGTCGCATCGTCATTATGAAATGTTATATGGCCTCTACACGTTGGCCATGATAAGCAATTGTAAGCGATAGACAGATAAAGAATTGTAAGCGAAAGGCACAGTGTGGGCAAAGCTAATGATTGCGAAGCTATCTACATGCATACATGTAGATAGCTTCGCAATCATTAGCTTTGCCCACACTGTGCCTTTTTCTGTTCGTCAAGGGCATGCGTTATAGAGCAGTCAACAGCGATCGAGGCATGCCCGCGACGCATGCCCTCTGACCGTATCCAAAAATGACAATATTGGCGTTGCGTTTCTTGACACATTCAACTATTGAATGCGCCAATATGAACGTCGATGACGAAAAGAAGATGAAAGTGCACAGTGTGGACATATTAGCTATTGGAGAGGAGCATTGATGGTTGAACACGAACATGTTATATGTAGAATGTCTACGATTAGCTTCGACGTAAGATTGGAATTAATTTCGTATAGTACTGACATCCTGCGCTGAGCTGACGATATAATGTCCTTTGGATTGTCTTGACATGGATACAGTGTGCTTGCACAGTTCGACAAGGCTTTAATTGAATATCAATGTCAGTCAATGTGCGCTACTGGTAAAGGAGAACTGTCAAAAATGACGTTTTTGTATGATAGAAGCGTTATTCATTTTCTCGCCACGTTCATAAACAGCCTTGTCGAACTCTAAGTTAGTTCACACCATAAACTTATAATATACTGCCGTATAGACCACCTGACAACCCGAAAATGCGTGACCATTTTTGATCTGTCAATGTGTGCGTGTGCTAGTGATGTATATTTTACTATCGATAGTAAAGTATTTTGCTATCGATAGTTTAGTCCGTTCGAGTTATTTTACCTGAGTTTCTATAAGAAATAAATAATATGCAACTTTGACAGATTTTGTATTTCAAATTAGGTATCATACATTTTAATTGGCAAAAAAGGTGACGATTGAAAAGTAGATACACATTTTCGTTTGGAATGATTTTTCAATCGTCATTCGTCGGATATGTTATGACTTATGACATGAGGTTCTTATAGGGGTAAATAATATACACATAACACTTTATAAAGTTACTTATTTATTACTCAGGTAAAATCTATCTGGTAAATCAGCCCTTACATTGCTGCATTGAAAGTAAACGTTGAAAGTAAACAACACACATAGTATATTATATTTTATTCTTAAATTAAATACATATCATAAAATATCATAATACTTTTGCGAGTGCCTCCGCTGCCGGCACCGGCTCCCAAAAATATCAGTAATGGGAACTACGGTAAGTATACCGCCGGCGGCCGAGATATAAAACAACGACTGCCGGCGCTGGCACTCAAAATGGGAGCCGGTGATAATGCGTAAAGCGCTAGGTTCCAGTGTCGATACACAAATTCGAAAAAGAAATAATAATTATAATCTCAATTTATAAATTCGACTTTACCGACTTCCAAAGGTGAAGGTTTGGTACCTTTTTGTTCGGCTGTGGATATTTTAGATTTTGTGATGCATTTTCTTACCTTAGCTTTAACTTAGCTATCTTTTTTCAGCTACCAAAAAGTAAGATTTTGCACCGCAGCTACAGTTATAAACTCCGTGGTATACTTCCGAAGGTACTGAACAGAACTTCAGATTCCTTATACATGTTAGAGAGTTTCAGCGTTGTTTAAAGAAGCAAAGATATTGTCTTTAAATGCTACTATGCAGATCACATTTATCAGCATCTTCATCATCACCACCATTAACCCAGCCAAGATTCAAGCCCCATACGAGCACCGGTGATCGCGACAACAATAGAATACAATAGCATTTCCGAGAATCTCCGATCGAAGGATTCAAATAATTATGCATCCTTACAATTACTATGACCTTATTATTTGTACTTTTCATAGTCATTTAGCTCAAGTCTGATGTTTTTGATCAAGAAGTTTGACAAGCGATGTTTGCCAAATAGGCGCCGGCAGCCTATTCGGCAAACATCGCGTTACTTCGCCAAACTTCGGAGTTCGGAAAACGGCCGGCGCCGGCAGCCATTTCGACAACTGGCGCCGGCTGCGGAGGCACTCCCTAATACTTTTTATTACAATTATATTTAACCGACTTCCAAAAAGGAGGAGGTTAGACGTTCGGCTGTGGATATTATATTTTTTATGTATGTTCAACGATTACTCCGCCGTTTGTGAACCGATTTGAAGGTAAAGACAATAGTAATATTATACTTAAATGAACTAAAAAGTATTAAATAATCCTTATTCTGTACCGTACTCAGTATTTCTGTTCTCAATCTTCATAATTTTGAAGTCGGTACCAGTCCTATTAATAAGTATAATATAAGTTGCAGTTATACCTATTCTGTCAGAGAACTGTCTATTATATTATTGAAAGCTGCATTCAATGAGTATTAGATTCAAGTGACTGATCTGTGAAACCTTGATTTTATACTAGGTATGTCAAAAGATAATTATTACTAAAAATAATCGTTAAAATAAGATAATGTCCTTTTTAACGTGATAAATATAAAGATAAATGATTTTTATTTTAGTTTTATGTTATTGTAAAATATCGATAAGCATATCGATAAATTTGATTCAAGCACTAGCGTAGGTATATATTATGTAAAAAAAAAATGAAAATTTTTTCTTCTAAATTTGTGTAATATAAGAACAAAAGTAACTTTAGTTACGCAAAATATGAAAGTAAAAGAGAGGATTCACAATATTTTATTTGAAATAGAGAGCTAAAGTTAGAATGGAGCAAAAATAAACACATCGTAGCAGTTAGGACATGAAGATTAATTACCTGTGAAATGTATATTTTTCAGGATTATTCTTATGATTTACACTGCAAACAAGTACAGAACAAGTAATTATTTTTAAATATTATAATATTTATTAAAAATAACAAACAAACTGAACAATATATTGGAAATACCGAAAGGGCATAAAAACGATTGACGACTTTTGACGACCTGTCAAATAAAAGTTGTTATGGCTCCTCTTCAAGATGTAAAAAATGGGGACGTCCCGCCAAAATCGGGACGTCTGGCAACGCTGATTAGTATAGTCTTTATAACGATTTATTTTAAAAGTTTAAGTCCACCCTGCGGGATCCCGCAAATACCGGGATCCAGCGGGATTTTTTTATTTATTTATTAAACATACTTACAACTATCATTACAGACTAATATCCAATTGTTGATTGATTGTGATGGTTCAATCCCACAAAAACCGGGATTGAAATTATCTTGCAGAATTGCATTCCCTAGCTATAGCCACTACATGCACCATTTGATGGGCCAGCGCTGGGCTATCTTATAGAGGCGCCACACCGTCATTTGATGGGCCAGCGCTGGGCCATCTTGTAGAGGCGCCATTACAATTTTCATTAGACTGCCTCTCTCTTTTCATCTTGTTATAATTCCATAAAGGATTTTCTTCTCTCTCGCACTCTTTGTTGGTCTATGCATTATAAGTTTATGGTTCACACTACCATATTTTTTAAAAACGGACAAAGCAAAAGAATCGCTTATGGACAATATTTTACTCACGTGAGCAGAAGCGCTGTTTAGGAATCATATCCACAGGCAATGATAGGTAACTTACCTGAAAAAATAGATATAAAATTTTATTTAAAACAAATAAGTCTTATAAAGTTAGACAGACTGACAGCTAGCAAAGTAATAAGCCTTTGGGTACGGAACCTTATTTTGTGAAATTGTATTTGTTATAAATTATAATAAATGAAACGCAATTTACACTCGAATAAACAAATCATTACTCTCAATAAGAGAAAGTAACCTGTTTTGAATTTATGCATTGGTGTATCCATACGAATGCGAAAGTGCGTCTACCTGTCTGTATCCTCTTCACGGCCAAACCGCAAAACCGATTTTGCTGGTTATCCCAGAAAAATGTAAGATTCCCGCGCGAATTTTGGCGCAACAGATTTACGGGCGTCAATAGTAATCTAGTAGTGTATTATTTTTGGTTAAAAATCGTGTAAATATACATGTGAGTACTGGTTAAAATTCAGGTCTTGAGGTCTCATATGATTTACGTAATGACAACATTCTTCTTACCGGTTTACTGATTTTTCCCCTACATAGAGCAGTGTAAGAGAGCATACATAATTACGGTTTTTAGGGTTCCGTAGGCAAATGGCAAAAAACGGAACCCTTATAGATTCGTCATGTCTGTCTGTCTATCCGTCCGTATGTCACAACCACTTTATCCCGAAACTATACGAGCTATATTATTGAAACTTGGTAAGTAGATGTAGTCTGTGAACCGCTTTAAGATTTTGATACAAAAACGGAAAAAATATTAAAAATTTTACGGGTCCCTATAGACACAACTGAAACAATTTTTTTTTTTCCATCTAACCTATGCGTCTGGGGTATCTATGGATAGGTCTTCAAAAATCAAATTGAGGTTTCTACTATCATTTTTTTCTAACCTGAATAGTTTGCGAGAGAGACTCTTCCAAAGTAAAATGTGTGCCCCCCCCCCCTGTAACTTCTAAAGTATGGGCATGATAAGTCTAAAAAAAAATATATGATGTAAATTACTACAAAAACTACCAACGAAAATTGGTTCGAACGAGATCTAGCCAATAGTTTTTTTATACGTCATAAATGGTAAACCTTAATTTAACTTTCATTAAATCAAAAACCTCTTAATTTCATAAAAATAAACCTTATTGCTGCTGCGGAACCCTTCATGGGCGTATCCAACTCGCACTTGGCCGGTTTTTATAAATTACTAGCTGTCCCGGCAAACGTTTCTTTGCCATATTTAAAGTTTTTTGCCCGTATTATTTTATTGAAGTGACTAAATAAGTATGTCATCGCTATCCCGTCGCACAAACAATGGTCGCTGTCAGTCTCGAGTTGTAATAATTTACTACTATTAATATGAATATAAAATTTGGTTAAAATCAGTAAAGCCGTTTCGGAGGAGTACGCTATCTAACATTGTGACACGAGAATTTTACATGAGAAGATAATCTGCTGAGTACTGAATTACTGATTAATGCGAGAGGCGACACTTTCCTTTCCATAGAACTAATGTAATAATTGTTATCAAAACTTTCTTTAAAGCATCTTTAAATACTTGGACATTGACCATAGGATTCATAAAAGTAAAAAAGTCGTAACAAACTCAGTCCTACACTTATTATCTACCTCCTACGTTACATCCTAATTTGTTGCACTTTACATTTTGCAAAAGGTTCAGCATTTCTGAAGGTCAGTCATGAGTGCTAACTGCTAGGTCAAACTAGAAAGTTTTAATATTTGACCTTACTTATACTTATCGACAGAAATAAAATATTTACCTATTTTTGTATTTATTAGTGAAACAGCCTTTCTTCCTTTGTTTAGAACTCGTATGTAACTACAATAATTCTTACTCATTAAATGTTTATTTAACATAATATGTGAATATATTTTTATTGTTTGTAGATCTTCGTCGAACAGTATAAAAATATTATGCAATTAATAATAGATAAATAATTATTATCTTAATAAAATATGAAGAGTGTGCAGGGTCCATTACTAACATATTTTACCATAATATTAATTATGTTGATATCATCAGGTGAGCTTGGTAGACGCTACTGCTTTTTGGGGCATAATAATATTAACATGATCGTTTTGATATATTTTCGGCGATTTGGTTAGTATTTTTTACTTTTGACTCCAAAAAAGTTCAAAATGATAATATCGTAATCCTAATTTTGTAAATAACAGGTTGGGAATAAAACTACCAATGTAAAGGCAGACGACGTGTCGTCGCGACACTACTGGTTTGAACTATGTATTTCTATGAAAAGTGTCGCTAGCTTCGTGTCGCTAGCTGCGGAGGGTATTTCATAGAAATACAATATAGAAACCAGTAGTGTCGCGACGACCACATCGTCTGCGGTTGCTTCATGTCGTCCGCTGCCAACCGGCACCTCAACAATCACAGTGGAACTTTAAAGATCTTCTAATGAGAAATATAGCTACGATAGAGGTAAGATATACATAGGTCTATGTATCTCTTATCTCTATCGTTATCTAATCTGTGTATTACCGCCCCGGAAGCTAGTACAATGAGTGGTAGTTGCTACTGTCGGAGCATGGGCGAAATTCCGCCGAACTGGAGCGTGACTGGTGCGCACTGATACTCGCAATTACCATCTGAGTTTTACCTTTACCACTATATCTTACATACTAAACAATATTTTTTACCTTGTTACCGTTGTTGTACCTAAAATTTTATCAAAGTAGATTCAGCGGCTTTAATAGGGAACGCGGGTGCAGTAGAATTTAAACGGATAAATATATTGCTGATGGCAATAGTTTCTCCTAGACTACAGGCCCATGTCGAAAATGAATGGGTCATATGAATAATGAACCACCTGGTGACGTATATAGGACGATATTAGAGCATAAAATAATAAGATTTAGCACTATGCCGTCACTTTTAAGCTGTCCAACTGAGTGCTGGTGAGAATTCAAAAGTGCATGTAGGGTGAGTAGCTGAGTACATTTTGGTCATATGATCCTGTACGGCATTTTTACCATCGATAGATACATGAAAAATAATAAGAAAACCCGCAGTGCCGTACAAAAATGATGCGCCACTAAGTCGGTATTTTTATTTTATTTTCTGACAATTCCCATGGTAAATTTGGTCATTTGATTATACGGCATAAGTTTCATACTGTTGAATACAGCTTCGAATCAATTATTCCGCAACGCCGTACAAAAATAATGCGACAATGGAAAAAAATCGAGGGTTATGAGAGTAAAAGGAATAGAGAGTGCTCTTGTGTGTTGCGCACACACTTGGGCACTATAAAATTACTCCTGCGTAACTGGCCTGGTTTCAATGAAACCGGCCACCGTCACCGAAACCGGTGTGGGAGTTATTTCCTTTATTTGCTAGTAGCGCCCTCTGCTCCGAACGTTTTCCCTTTTATTGGGGCTTGGGAGCCTCACTCCACGATATTATACAGAGAACAAATATTCCAAAACTACATTAATTATCGTCTGTGACAAAACAAAAGTAAACCCCGTAATATTATTGCACATTTCCATGCGTCGCGTCGCCGGGTTTTGGGGCCGGAAAGTGGGGCACCGTAACAAGTTAACAACATGGTAATGCATGCGTTACATCCACTGTTATGTAACTCTCCTTCCGATTTTTGACCCCGCATACATAAGTCAAAATTACCCCAAGATGCTATTATGATTTTATTTCCAGTTTTTGTAATAAAAAAGTGTTTTTTTCAATGTCACTTACGGGCTACGGCGACAAAATTGTGTTTAATAAGAACTTAACGTGATAAAATAACTCTTCCCGGAACTCAATCCGTAATCCCTATAATTTTATGAAATTTTATTAAAATCACCTTAGTTATTTAGGCGTGAAGTATATTCCGTCTGTCTTTCTGTACATATTCTTATATCTGGAGCACTGAGCAGACAAACATACATACAGAAAGACAGACATACTGTCGCAATTTATTATTAGTATTTTACGCACTTTAGACTAACTTTTTATGGACGACGTTCATATAAAAAAAAAAACAGAAAAGTTTTATCTTACCACTTTATGCTTATCAAGTAGCACTGAGTACCTGAAGAAAGTGGGTCGAAGCTATCTGAAGTAGCCGATAGAATCATTAAACTCTATTTAGTGCTTTTCTACTTCAAGATAAGCTTGTTACTAGTTTGTTGTAATGCTAGGAATTAGACATTGTAATTTGTATTAAAGTTTTAAGCTATCTATTGGATAGCTTTTATCGCGGGCTTTCAAAGCGGGGACTGAATCGAGAAATTTCGTAACGAAAATAAACCTAACACCCGCCACTCCGACCGGCACAGCGCGGTAGAGCGGTGCGGCGTTGCTCCATTTTAACCGATTTCCAAAAAAGGAAGGAGGATTCTGAATTTGACCGTATATATTATTAAGTATGTTCTTTTTAGGGTTCCGTACCCAAAGGGTAAAAACGGGACCCTATTACTAAGACTTCGATGTCTGTCCGTCTATCTGTCTGTCTGTCTAACTCAAGAACCGCTATAGCTAGCCTTCTGAAATTTTCACAGATTATGTACTTATATCTGTTGCCGCTATAACAACAAATACTAAAAACAAAATAAATTAAATATTTAAGGGGGGCTCCTATACAACAAACGTGATTTATTTGCTATTTTTTGCTCGATATCAGAAACGGACGAACATAAGCACTCGAAATATTCACGAAAAACTCATTTGTATTTGTACTTTAATAATTAATAATAAAATTTAAATAAATTAAATAATTAAGGGGGGCTCCAATACAAAAAACACCCTTTTCAGCATATTTTTGCTCTTTTGTGGTACGGAATCCTTCGTGCGCGAGTCTAACTCGCACTTGGCCGATTTATTTTATGTTTGTTTGTATAATCTAGTGACCAATTACTAATTATCATAGTGACAGACGACAGTTCTCGTTTAGTTATAAATGAACAATAAAGAACAACGCACACTCATTCTATTTTTTCCTTCAAACGTGGCGTCCTCTATTGAGAATCGTAAAAACTAGCTATTTTTAGAAACAGTACGACAAAAACAACTAGAGCTTTATCATGAAAGTATAAAAAAATTACCCTCTGAGAATATGTTATGTAATTTAGACAGTCTTTGTAGAGCCCGGATAGCTCAGTCGGTAGAGCATTGGACTTTTAATCCAAGGGTCCAGGGTTCAAGTCCCTGTTCGGGCGGCCAATCTTTTATGCTTTTTAACTTTTTTGCATTATATTAAACAACCTTGTTTCATGTTCTTTTTAATCCTTATTTAAAAGTTATAGATAGTTATAAATTAGTTTAAAAAATTACGTATCTTGTACCTTGTACTATTCTCGACAGAATTTTTAAATAGAAATAAATAAAAAACCCGTTAAAAGCTGATGATAACACTAAAACTCGACTATACCTACCTAAGTTACAACAATCGGTAACCCCAAGAAATCGTAAACGCTAAATAATAAATATTTCACTATTTTCGTGCTATCCCATTCCATCCATGTTACAAAATACAACTTACAAAGTTCGAATTCACGTTTTAGCACAGAATATAAGTATTGGTTTTAGTGGCAATATCCAATATGTTGGGTAACAAATTATTGTTTTCTTTATCTATAAACCTATCGGTATGTAAATAAATAAGAGTTCGGTCGGTCTTTCAAGATTTGCAATAAGTTTACAATAAGTAAGTAAGTACCTATTTAAGTTTCATTAAGTAGACTTTTTGCCCGAATACGGCAAAACGAAGAGTAATTTTTTTGGCGGGTTATGAATGAAATCTTTGTATTATTATTATATGAATCTATATATTAATACGTGAGCCAAAAACTTTGTATACCTTTTGACGAAAAATGGGGAAACGTAGGTGAATGAAATTTTGCACAGTTATAGGTAGTTTATATGGTGAAGGAGTGCATCGAGCTAATATTATTTTGAAATTATGCTTTTATCATACATTTTTTCAAATATAAATAAAACAAGATGTTAACAATAAAACAGAAATGATAGATTTTTGAGTGACAAGCCTATACATACGAATTATGTATACTCTTTTATTTATGGTTGAAGTCTGTTTACAACATAGACATAATATAATGCTAAAGACCAACAAAGAGTGCGAGAAAGAAGAAAATCCTTTATGGAATCATAAGAAGATGAAAAGAGAGAGGCAGTCTAATGAAAATTGTAACAACTTTTATTTGACAGGTCGTCAAAAGTCGTCAATCGTTTTTACGCCCTTTCGGTATTTGCAATTTATTATTTAAATCGTATGTTATTTTCAACAAATACTAATAAATATAACAATAGTAACTTGTGTTGTGAGTGATTGCAGTGTAAATCATAGGAATAATCCTGAAAAATATACATTTCACCCGTAATTAATCTTCATGTCCTAATTGTTACGATGTGTTTATTTTTGCTATATTCTGGTCTTTAGTTCTCTATTTCAAATAAAATATTGTGAATCCTCCCTTTTACTTTCATATTTTGCGTAACTAAAGGTACTATTGTTCCTATATTACACAAATTTTGAAGAAAAATTTTTCCTCAAAATTTCTTACATATACGCTAGTGCTTGAATCAAATTTATCGATATGCTTATCGATATTTTACAATAACATAAATCTAAAATAAAAATCATTTACCTTTATATTTATCACCTTAAGCCCGGCTGCACATTATCCGAAATTTCTGATCAGAAAAATTCGGACGCCCGGCGGAACGCACTCTGTTCATACATTTTGTTGTAGACCCATCATACTAAAAGAATTTCTGACGTGTCAAAATGTATGAGCGGGGCGGGGCGTCCGAATTTTTGTAATCAAAAATTCGGAAAATGTGCGGCCGGACTAAAAAGGACATATTATCTTATTTTAACTAATATAGTATAGTATAGTATAATATAGCTAATATAATATAACTACTATAATATAGAGTGACTCTAAAACTAGAGGAACGTTTATATTTATATTATATCATAATCATTTGTTTTACAGATTCCCTCAAGATCCTCTAATAAGAGGAAAATGGCTGAAATTAATTGGGCGTGTTGGTTGGAATCCCAAGAAAAATTCAACAATATGTAGGCAAACATTTCATTGAAAATTTTTAAAGAAAAATTAGAATAAATACTATTTTGGTTAAAGGAGTTATCCCAACTTTATTTGTGCCAGTAAGTTTGACATACTGTTGCACTTGTTACTGAAGCAATTATTAAAAATAAGCAATTATAAGCAATTAATGCTTTTTAGTTAATTTAAGATTATACTTATATGAACTAAAAAGTATTAAATAATCCTTATTCTGTACACAATCTTCATAATTTTGAAGTCGGTTTTAATTTTTTGTTTAAATATAATAATTTTACTCATTTTAGCTGTCCTTAACGTTTTCTACACTTACAGTTGGTGTTTTAAAAAATCAAAATCAAAATTGCTTTATTTCTGAACAAATCTAAAATAAAATATATTTTCAGAATACATGGTGCCTACCACCGGTTCGGTAACTAAGCCGACGAGAAGAACCGGCGTAAGAAACTCGCACGCTCACTTTTTACCAAAAAAAGTGAGAAAAAAAATAATCTTTTAAAACAAAATTTACAATGCTGTAACTAAAAATTATACAATGTAAACATAGATAGATACATAATAATTGTAAGTCATGTAGAAGTAGCCTTGCAAGCAGTCATTCAGCATTCTACTCCCAAGATGTGCTATCAATTATGGAATCATTTTGGCTTTGGCACAAAACGTTCTTTGACTACTTTTTTAAATTTATTAATCGAAAGATTTTGAACGTTTTCTGGGACCATATGTTCCCATTTGAATATCAAGGAGTCACTTCGATTTCTCATTGTTTCCATCACCAGACCACCACTTTTGTGAACATGATACCTACTCGGAACAATACAATGTACAGCAAAAGAAAAAATTTGAAAATCGGTTCATAAACGGCGGAGTAATCGTTGAACATACATAAAAATATATCCACAGGCGTACGTCTAGACTCCTCCTGTTTGGAAGTCGGTTCAAAATAATTGTAATAAAATATTATGATATTTTATAATATGTATTTAATTTAAGAATAAAATATAATATACTAGGTGTGTTGTTTACTTTCAACGTTTACTTTCAATGTAAGGACTGATTTACCAGATAGATTTTACCTGAGTAATAAATAAGTAACTTTATAATGTGTTAAGTATAAATTATTTACCCCTATAAGAACCTCATGTCATAACATATCCGACGATTGAAAAATCATTCCAAAAGAAAATGTGTATCTACTTTTCAATCGTCACCTTTTTTTGCCAATTAAAATTTATGATACCTAATTTGAAATACAAATCTATCAAAGTTGCATATTATTTACTTCTTATAGAAACTTAGGTAAAATAACTCGAACGGACTAAACTATCGATAGCAAAATACTATACTATCGATAGTAAAATATACATCACTAGCACACGCACACATTGACAGATCAAAAATGGTCACGCATTTTCGAGTTGTCAGGTGGTCTTTACGACAGTATATATTATGTCTATGGTTTACAAATGGTTTACAATTGGTTTACAACATTGACAACAAGGTGACAAATTGAAAATGGATTATAGTTTTTTTTTTTTTTATTGAATCTTAGATACTTACCTACTACTTATTAGACAATGCTTACACGGCCAGTCTGAGATCAGCTGAGTCCCAGAGACGAGAGTTGAAAAAAATATATGATAAAGTCAATATTTTTTTACTATCTAATCTAATGTCGTTGAAACTAAGGTCGAATTTCGACCATTGGGCGATCTCTAGTATAATGAAAGAAGACTTCCTAAGGTAGCTTAAAGTGGACGGAATGGACGGTTTCCATCTAAACGGACGAAGTACGAACGTACTATCAGAGAAGTTGATTTAGGAATCAAGATGCAGATGGGGGACCTACGTAGTTTGGTCGGGTCATAAACTCATGACCCGTTGAATAGGTTTGACATAAAATAAAACCAGCCGACAGAATATCACAATTCACAAATAATGTGAGAAGGCTCACGGCGCGTATTATAGCAAGCCGCGCCGCGCCCGCTCGAGACACGCGCCGTGTGAAGGGGTGGCTCGGGCAGGCTCGAGCAGGCGCGTTTAATATCACGCGCCAGCTCGAGCCACGCGCCCTAAGGAAGTGGTGGCGTGGTTGCGTTCTTACGGCGCGTGCTACCACGAGCCGCGCCGCGCCCGCTCGAGCCACGCGCCGTGTGAAGGGGTGGCGCGGTGCGGCTCGAGCAGGCGCGTCCCGATCCGATTATAGTCGGTAACTTCAAAGGCGCGGCTTGAGCAAACAGGCGAGCACGAGCCACCCCTTCTCAGGGCGCGTTATATCACAAGCCGCGCCACGCTGACAAACATTCAAGTAAAATTAAACTTTTTTAACACGACAATAGATATCATTTTGCTCTAAGTCACGTTACGTTAAATAAGTAAATTTTAATGAAATGCAACTTTATTCACTAGGCAACTAGGTTGCATTTCAATCTATGCCGCTAATTTTATTAAATTAAGTGTAATTCATTTATTTGATAACAGATGCCGTATTAATAAAGTTTAATTTTACTTGAATGTTTGTCAGCGTGGCGCGGCTTGTGATATAACGCGCCGTGAGAAGGGGTGGCTCGTGCTCGCCTGTGGCTCGTGCTCGCTCGTAATAGCTGGCTCGGCGCGGCGCGGCTTGCGATATCACACGCCGTGAGAAGCCAGCCTAACATTGAATATTGACATGAGCCGACCAAAATATGACGTTGGTCTGTCAACTGCCTAGGAATCAATTTCCTCGATGGTACATATTTTTTTTTATCAAAATGTTTTTGTCGTAACGATTTACAATAGTCAACAAATACCGCAAATTCAACACTCCTTAAAACAGTCAGATCTACAAGATACGTCTAGTGCCCAAGTCTATACCTAGATTTAGTCCTATTAATTATGTCTGTGAAAGTCCGAGCGGTCTAGATAGTTTCGATATGCCTTACGTAAACCTAAAATGGAACTTTGAGAGCGGAATATCCTTAGAACTGTTCTTGCGACAGAACAATAGGAAAGGACCATGGTAATTTTGTTTACCGTAATAGGCTGTAGATAGGAATGGATACTTCGTCAATTTACATTCGATAATTTCGATAGCGACGATGTTAGAAATCGAAAACACAGGCCAACAATAGTTTTGGTTCCTGAAAACTAAAAGGCGTAAAAGCTGTTCCTGTAAGAATTTCATGTTCTGTTGATTTATAACTTCAGCGGCGAATCTGGTTTTGAAAGGTTGGATTTCGTAATGCTAGAACGCAATTACTATAATATAGAAAGTGCGTTCTAGCAGGTTTACATTATTCCAATCCAGTAATCCAAACCAGGGCTGCATTCAGCTCTGGATTTAAGCATAGGCAGTATAGGCCATGGCCTATGGGCGCAGCGTCTTATGGCGTCCTAGGGGCGGTAGCGTCCTAGGATGGCAATAGAGTTCGTACATTGTGGCGGCAAAATTAATGTGGCCTATACTCATAATAATATTAATCCGGCCCTGGCTGCATTACTAGTGGAATAATATTAACGGAATGCACTAGAATGTGATTATTCACTTCAGTGTCCATTAACATTATTCCAGAAGCAATCCAGCGTTGGATCGGATCACTGGATTGGAATAATGTAAGCTGGCCGTCAGAGTGCTTTATTATTCCACTTAGTCAAGTTAATAATAACTTCGATATTATACAGTTTAAAAAAGTGATTTCAGTTACTTGGTGACGTGTGATGCTGATGCCATATCGAATCCATTTTGATTGATTAGTACCCGTAGTAAGATAATAATAAACATATTGTACATATGACAAAAACGGGTCCTTCCCGTTTCATACCACAAATTTTTCATACCGCGGTATGAAACAGCGAAGTACTGTTTTTGAATTGACTGTTTCATACCGGCGTCCGAAACAACGAAGACCTTTTTTGAATTAGTCGATTCGTACCGCAGCGCAGATTTTAGTATAGTCAAGCTCCAAATATCTATACATATTATATAAATTATAAAATAATAAATTATTTAATATAATTTTATTATTTACTAGCTGTCCCGGTGAACTTCACTTAAAAACCTTCCCTGGACTTCTACGAATATTTTAAGATTAAATAAAATTTGCTCAATCCGTTCAGCCGTTCTCGAGTTTTGCGCTTAGCAACACATTCAGCGACTCATTTTTATATTATAGATTATTATTATTTATTACATATTATTGTTTTATTTGATTATTTAAATTAAATAAATTCATTTCAGAGAAACCAAATACATATTGGGCAATTTATTGATGCTATACGAAAAGACTCTAAGTATTATTGTGCTTTATTAAAAAAACCTGATAATGTAAAAAATTCAAAAAGATCAACACATTCAATTGAAATAAATCAAAGAATATGAAACGATCAAACGGGTCACCAGGTGGAAAACAACTTCCGTCGCCCATGGACACTCGCAACATCAGAAGAGCTGCAGTTGCGTTGCCATCCTTTTAAGAGGGAATAGCGTAATAGGGCAGGGGAGAGTAGGGAAGAGAATAGGGTAGGGCATTGGACGGTGGGCCTCCGGTAAAATCACTCACTCGGCGAAACGAAGCGCAAGCGCTGTTTCACGCCGGTTTTCTGTGAGCCCGTGGTATTTCTCCGATCGAGCCCGCCCATTCGTGCCAAAGCATGGCTCTCCCACGTCACAACCATTTTTTTTTTTAACTAGCGGTACTACGGAATCCTACCTATATTGCGCATGGCCCGACACACACTTGGCCGGATTTTTTATTTGTATTTTCTAAACTATCTATTTTCATCAAAAAAATCAATGCACACTATGAGGGCACTTTTGAGATTGACAGCTCCCGGACCATAAGTACATTTATATTCTTTTTGATAATTTAAAATTAATTATATAGTGTTAGGTTAATTTTAAAGTTCTATTACACATAGTAATAACATAATAGACATTTGAATTTGAATATATTTTTTGATTGTGAAAGAAAATATTTTGTATAAAGAAATGTCATTTCTTTATACAAAATATTTTTTTATAAATAAGTGATTAGACTAAAAATATTTAATAAAATTCATGGTACGAATCCACCCATACCAAAAAAGAATTCGTCGTTTCATACCACTCCAAGCACCGCAGTACGAAAGTGGCAATTCAAAAACAGTACTTTGCTGTTTCATACCGCGGTATGAAAAATAAGTGGTATGAAACGAAAAGGACCCACAAAAACCTTGTATTTCAACGAATAAGGACCGATTTTACAATACATTTACTAACGAGGTTTATTACAAAATAATCGTAAGATAAGTCGATAAAGTAATTACAACTGCAACGTGCACATCTAGATCAGGCGAATTTGTGAATTGCGTCATTGCAAGTTGTTTGGGAACCTTTCACAGCGTGTAAATTGTCGAGTAGTTTAGGCCTGTAAAAGCCCTATAAATTGTTAGGATTTAGATATTTATTATAGCTGTCGGTAGACTCAGATCTGGTCCAGTGGTTGTGAGCTTGCAGGTTCTCGATTTGGAGTTCCTAGGTTCGATTCCTGCTGTGGTACCAAAAAAATGTTGTAACGGATGTTTGGTTAGGACAACGCAGACTGAACACCTGTCTGACAACCAATGCGAACAATGGGCATGTAGAAGTTCAGTCGTGTCATCCGCCCCACTAGTGACTAGGTAGGGACAGCGATACATAATAATTACTGCGTAATATTATTATGATGTTTTGTCTGCTAAGGCACTTTTCTAACGTATCGGACATTGACAAAAAGCACTTTCAATAAGAATATTAATATATGTAGGTACCTACAAGTAAGTAAGTAAGTTTTATTATAAGGCTTTCAAGTTTCAATATAATAATTACTTATTCGGTCTTTTCAAAATATAGAGACTTATTCTAACTCATAATTCTCGAATTAATTATTTTATTACATTATAAAACTCTAGTTTAGGCAGCGCAACACGTTAACGTAATAACTACGTTAACAAATCTAGTTTCTTGACTTCAATTATGCACTATCAGATTGCAATTTATGCTAGTGAGACACACATTATAATTTAAGTATGGTTACATCGATCTAGGTTCCGAGGTTGCTGTGACCTAGGTATTTAGGGTATATAATTGAATACATGGCTTACTAGTTCTGCTATAGCCCGGTTACAGAGCAAGAGGAAATGCTGTCTATGTCGCTACTTGTCTCTTACAAGTTTAAACTTTCAAAAAAATTAAACCTTCCTTTGAAAACTCTCTTCTCTGAAACGAACTTTAGCCAGCAGTATTTCCGAACTAATACGACAAACCTTCAAGAAGAGAGCGTATTCCCTCTTAAAATGCCAGCAACGCACCTGCCGCTCTTCTAATGTTGTGTGGTTGCGAGTGTTCATAGTACCTAAGTAAGCTGTTATACCTCCTCAATTTTTTACGTAAAGATATTTTTATAGTAATATCTTGGCAATATAATAAGTCCTGGATTCTGGTTTCAGCTGGACTGGCCGTGGTCGTTTTCTCAACTGGCGGACAATGTTTGGAATGTTCTGTTTAAATTACTAATTATAGCCTATCGCTAGTAGGTAGGTACTCGCAGGTGAAAGCACCTGGCGGTTGTCGCGCTTTTGGCGTGTGACACTGTGACAGGTTTTACTTTTTATTTTAAGCCACAAACGTGTCAAAGAAATAAAAGCGATGCCCTTGATAGTTTTGCAACGTTTTAATCGGTAATAAGGAATTGTGTGATAAGTAGGTAATTTAAAAGTAAGTAATCTGAAATAATTGTAACAACTTAAGGCTAGGTTATTCCAAATTCACGTTTCTAGAATGAGTAATTTTTAAAGAAAGCGTCATTAAAAAAAACTGAAAAATATATACATGTAGGTATAGATACATCTTTTAACTAGTGACTTTTACGGTTAGAAACACAATACAGATAATTTTACTCGATAAAAAAAAATTCCGAAACAACCTCGATTTTAAAAACATTTTCAGTTTTATAGGACTTACAGGGACTCAATCAAAAAATAATTTGGATAGTTCGATTACTATTAAAATTTTACAGGGAAATGTACGGATACATGTTTAGTTATACTATTTTTTATCTAAGTAAAAAGGTTTTTTCTCCTATTTCGCCCTATCATGGACGCGGCGATCGTCGTAACCGCCACTGTACAAGGCGCGCTGATATGAATGTTATTTTATTGTCTTTTACGTCGATATTAGCACTGACAGACATCGGCCTGCTAATTTAGGAATAACCTCCCCTTAAAATGAGTTCTACAGTGCGTCAAGAAAGTGAAGAAATTAAAAAGTGGCAACATCGTAGTGTCATCCCTTTTAAATCAATCTAAGAAAAAAAAGGATGACACTACGATGTTGCCACTTTTTAATTTCTTCACTTTCTTGACGCACTATATATTGCATAATGACACGGGAAGTATATATTAATACTTAATAGGTAAGTATATATAACAGAAATATTTTGGTATTTCCATTAAAAAGAGCACTTTACGTACCGTTTACCATATTATGTTATTATGATTTAATAATAATAATAAAAACTTAATATCATGGTGCCAAGTCGTTAGACTTGGCACCATGATATTGAGGCACGGATTTCAATGAAAATAACTTTTTCATAACCTCATTCGCATTATACCTCTTATTGCTGTATCGCTTAACTAATTTGTCCCAAGCTTCAGCGTAATTTGATTCGGTAGTGGTCATACTTCGCAATAGCATCTCAGGCTCGCCTCTTAAGCCGCACTTCAAATAATGCATCTTTTGCACAGCACTTAAAGAGTCATTGTTATGGATGAGCGACAGGAACATATCGTGAAAGCTTTGCCACTCTTCGTATGCTCCCGAAAATGTTGGAAGCTGGATTTGAGGTAATTTAACCTTTGGCTTGGCGGGATTACAGCTTTGGTTACATGCTGACATCGCAGGTGCATCTCCTATCTCGCTTTTCTTACTCATGTCTAACTTTAATCTAGACTTGTATTCAATGTATTTCGCTCTTACAGTAATTATACTGTCTTCTTTAAAATAATCTACGTGTGATCTTTCGACTTTAGGTATAATATTCACAATCTAATAATGGTTTTCATTAAATTTTGACCATAATTGTTCTAAACTCTCTAATCTTGTGTCTATATAAAACGAGGTTAACTTATCTTTGGCTGTTTTTTTGTAATTGGTAAAATCTTTATTAATCTGTATACTAATCTCCTCTTGTTCCACCAAAAGCAGCTCCATTGTGACAATCGCAAAAGCGCCAATATAACTGTTATAAACTTTGTAGAATCTAATTCAAAGACAATTCGCACAGCTCATACAAGTCCAGCCTACCTAGCATACGCCAACGAGATATCTCACTCTCGAGATAATTAAATTTTGACATTATGAGACGAGTAGTTACTCGTCTCATAATGTCAAAATCTCGACATTATCTCGACCAAACTCTATAAAAATGTGTTATTTCGATGATAGATCTACGCGAGAAAAAATGTTTGTCATGCTAGGGTCAATAGAGATGAAGAGAAAAACCATCAAACATCGAGAAAACATGTGGAGTGAGATATCTCGTTGGCGTATGCTAGGTAGGCAGGTCACTTAACTTGAAAAGTCTCTTAATTACAGTCTACTTACGATCTATTGTCCTTTGCGCCTACTACTCACTGCAATCCAATTTTCCTGTCATTTGCACGCCGTACCACTGTGGGGTATTTTTTAACTTCGATCCATCCGGGTATCCGGATATGAAACAGAATATGATCTTATGAGACTCTAGAAATATTTTACAATAATAATTCTAAAATGTATGGTACTTATACACTATACAGACTAGAAAACTAACCGGTAGTACTAGTAGAGTTGGGACTGTACTAAACTCTAGAGCGTGGGAGTACCAAAAAGTTTTAAGGTAAGGAAGTGTAGCTACTTTCATATTGCGAATCGCCAATGTGTGAAAGTTGTATTATATCATTCATTATTATAACGTTAATTAATCCTAACCTAATTAAGTTTTGACTGCCAAAATTACGAATGAAAGTACCTAGCGAAATAGAGAAACCAAGGCCTGAGCAAGAGAGATGTCATTATCGGTAACACTGCGTGGTAAAAAGAGACGTGTGATACATGACAACAGCACTCTTTTTTTGACGTCCAGTCGGCACGTGCCGCACGTTGACAATTTAATCTCATAGAAATCATGTTCAATCATGCTTGTGTAAGTGTATACGTACACATATTTTTACACATAGATGAAAACAATTGCGGTTTCGTTTGACAACTCGACACTGTTGCTCTATTCTGCTAGGTATATTAACTTTATGGTTCCATGTGTTCATCATGGTGACAGTACGTCTGTTCCACCAAAACGTGTCGGAAAATTGGACTCCACGTCCTTATAATATCTGAAGTCGAAACAGCTTTTTAGTGCTCTCTCTATGTTTTATAGGAGCGTCCGCGGCCTAATGGGGTAGACCTTTGATTCCACGGAGCTCTGAATACGAAGTTTGGTTCGCACTCTTAAAGGGTGCAGGTTCGAACCCGGGTGAAGGCGTGTACCTATGAGACATTTTCTGATCTCAAGTAGGTACATAACATGGACGCTCGTACGGTGAAGGAAAACATCGTGAGGAAACCCGCACATGGTTGGTCCCAGACGTATTGACTAGTTCTTTCCTCTGGACCAGGCCGACTATGATGCGAGAATGCCGTATGCGCTTGGGCAACCATACGGACATTTAAAATCTTGTCCCAGGCGCTACAGTATTTGGGGAGTGGTTACTTCGCTCTGAAAAATACTATATAAATCATCCATAACGGATGTAAAGGCCTAGTTTTTTTTTAATTTTTTTTTTATGTTTTATATGACGACGTCCGCAACTCCGTTGCGCCAAAATTTATCTGGGATAAAAAGTATCCTATGTCCATTACCGGAAATCAAAGTATCTCTATAAGAATTTTCGGCAAAATCGTGGAAGCGGCTTGATCGTGAAGATGCAACAGACAGACTTTACAACTTATAACAGCTTATAAGTAAGTATGGATTTTTTATCAATCGCAGTGGTGGTAGGAACCGTAGTTACTACGTTCTTTTTGCGACGTTCAAAAAGTGTATTCATGATTATATAGGTCTACCAGAATCTGATGGCGAAAAGTGAGAAAATAAGTTGACTCTTGCAATACCGTGGACATTTTGAACCTTTTTTTTCTTTTTTTCCCTTATAGCGGCTAATTCTGTGTTAACTGTTAAACATGCATGAAGACTTTTGTATGGAGCCTGGTCGACCTACTGTCGGCTAAATATGTTTTTTCGCGTTCACGAATATTTTTTTCAAAAATGGATAGCTGCTAACATCAATACAAAAAACAAAAAATAGTCTTGGACAAAACCGCGTAAGGTGTCACACTTCGAAGATTTGAGCTGACAAAGTTGCAATATCTTAAATTGGTAAAACTTTAGCAGCTAATAGCTTCGAAATGTGACCCTTTACGTGGTTTTGTCTTAGATTATTTTTTATTAGCATTGATGTTAGCTATCCATTTTTGAAAAAAATATTCGTGAACGCGAAAAAACACATTTAGCCAAAGTAGGTCGGCCAAAATCTTCATATCCCATCCGAAATTTATCCAATGATAAAGGATATTTTTTGACAATCTGAGCGTCAAAATTTGCCATAAGATCCTGGTAGACCATGAGTAGACCTATACTAACTTTGAATGAAATTTTTTTTTTAATCTGTGTGCACTTCAGACTTCTATCGGCTGATCATAATGCTTCTTCCAAAGTCCTCTCATCAGGTACCAGCATTGACATAAGAAACTAGGTACCTACCGGTCATTGTACGAAAGTGACATTACGTCACGTCATGACGCGTCACCAACCGCATCGGGCACAAAATGATTGAAAGTGAAGTTTTTAACTTGTCAACGATTAACGATGCTACTTTTTATGTACGAGTTTTGGTGCTGTGTTTACAAGTTACGACTTACGACACAGTTAAATAGATACTTCACCATTATGATTAGCTTGTAAGGTATCTCTTGAGTCTTGATTATATAAAAATATTCAAAAGGGACTCAGGCCTCAGCCCACAGGGCATTATAGAATATTTAAAAAGTTGTACTTACGAGTTTTTCGAGAGGAAGGCTATGGGGTGTTTAGGACAAGACTTTGTTAGACGACTTAGTGTTACTAAACTTTTTTTTCAATGGGCCTGGAAAATAATTGATGATTAAATGGTTAAATGGACTATGACGTCTAGAATCAAGACTCAAGATACATTAGCTATGACCACACTATGCGCTTTCATCTTCAATTTTCGTCTTCTTCTTTCATTAAGCTTTCGTTTTGACGCATTCATTATTTGAATGCGTCAACGAACGCAACGCCAACAATTTTGTCATTTTTGTTTTTTGGATACGGTCAGAGAGTTATGTCTATTGTGGTCAGAGGGCATGCCCTCGCGAGTCGCGACGCATGCGTCGCGGGAATGCCTCACGTTCGCTGTTGACTGCGCTATAACGCATGCCCTTGACGAACAGAAAAAGGCACAGTGTGGACAAAGCTATTGGATTGGACGCTACGGATACCGCTAACGATCATAGTACCTATTAAAAATAAAATATCCTAATAATATAAGTTTAAACTTCACTATCGAAATTATCAAATATAACTTATGTAAGTAAATGCCCTACCTAACACTATAATTCATATTGCCCTTTGCCCTAACCGCAGCCTAAACTTGTACGTTCACCTTTCCTAACGACAATGACCCAGAATTCGGCCATTTGAGACCCATCTTGGGATTCGCTACCCACGGCATAATATAATATTATGGGCATTTGCCTTGAGTATCAGGAACTAATTATTTGATGTTCTTGAAACGGTTAGTTGTTTAAATTATTTTGACACTTATTAATAATAATTAATGATTAATAATAGCTGGATCTATGCAGTGTGCCCTTGGAAAGGCCTTAAATAGCAATATTTTTTCGAGAATTCTAAAATCGGCCAAGTTCGAGTCGGACTCTTGCACAAAGGGTTCCGTACCGTTATAGAGCAAAAATAGCCCAACAATTGTGATTTTTGTATGGGTTTTACCCTTAATTATTACGTTTTATTTAAATTTATTATTAATTATTTATGTATTAAGTACAACTAAGTATTTTGAGAACATTTTAAGTGCTTATCTTGGCCATTATTGATATGGAGCAAAAAATCACGTTTGTTGTATGAGAATGCTCTTAAAAATTTAATATACTTAAGTATCTATTTTGTTTTTAGTATTTCTTGTTAAAGCGGCAACAGAAATACATAATCTGTGAAACGTTCAGAAGTCTAGCTGTAGCAGTTCTTGAGATACAGCCTGGAGACAGACAGACGGACAGACAGACGGACGGATAGACAGACGGACAGACATCGAAGTCTTAGTAATAGGATCCCGTTTTTACCCTTTGGGTACGGGACCCTAAAATCACGTTTGTTGTATGGACGCCCCCTTAAATATTTAATTTATTTTGTTTTTAATATTTGTTGTTATAGCGGCAACAGAAATACACAATCTGTGGAACTTTCAGAAGTCTAGCTGTTATAGCAGTCCTTGAGATACCTACAGCCTGGAGGCGGACAGACGGACAGACGGACAGACAGACGGACAGACGGATGGACAGACAGACAGCGAAGTCTTGTTTTTACCCTTTGGGTACGGACCCTGTTAAAAACTGAAATTATTTTAAATTAGGTACTTTTACGAGATCCGCCGTATTGTTTTTCTTTTGAACG
The DNA here is from genome assembly GCF_905147365.1 of Aricia agestis. Lineage (NCBI taxonomy): Eukaryota > Metazoa > Arthropoda > Insecta > Lepidoptera > Lycaenidae > Aricia > Aricia agestis. The sequence goes on along the minus strand of NC_056428.1, from coordinate 16,813,306 downwards.
GAGTTTTTTACTCTATTTAAACTGGCTATTATAGTCAAAGACCTTTAAACCTAATTGTAATATTATTAGCTGTCCCGGTGAACTTAGTGTCACTTTAAAACCTGCCCTGGACTTCTACGAATATTTTAAGACTAAAATCAGCCCAATCCGTCCAGCCGTTTTTGAGTTTTAGCGCGACTAACATATTTGAAAATCCATTTTTATATATATAGATAGTACCTATGCACTTATCTAGATAATAACTCAAATACTCATAGCAGTGATTATAAAAATAACACCTTAACTTTTTCTCAACATGGGCGGTCGAGATCAATCATCGTTCAAAATTTGAATATAGAATGTTAACTTTCTACTCTCGATCGATCGACAAAAATAGATGAAGGCAATACATTTAAAAATTAATTAGAAGTCATCAACACTCTACCATAATATTTTGGTTAAAAGTACAAATTACTGATTATGAAAATTATTCTCACTATAATATAAGTACTAGGTTTTTCTCTGCAGATATTTATAATCCTGATGGTATACCTAATATTAATTATTAGTATGTACTTAATGTTAGCTAGTAGAGTTTTATTCGAGAAAATCTAGTAATTTTCGAAATTATAACACTCAAAATGATAATCGGCTTCGGCACGGAGGGTTCCGTTCCGTTCCGTGTTTTTTTGTATGGGAAAAATTTAAATTTTTATTTTATTTAAATATTATATTAAAGTAGGTACACATATTATATTTGAGGCCTTTATGAAAATTTTAGGTGCCTACCTGTTTCCATTATTGATATCGAGCAGAAAAGGCTAAAAAATAATGTTTGTAGTAAGGGAGCACCCCTTAAATATTAATATTATTTTGTATTTAGTATTTTTTATAGCAACAGATATACACAATCTGTGAAAATTTTAGAAGTCTAGCTATAGCGGTTCATGAGATACAGCCTGGCGACAGACAGATAGACGGACAGACAACGAAGTCTTAATAGTAATAAGGTCCCGTTTTTACACTTTGGGTACGGAACCCTAAAAATGAAAAAAAAAACAATACCATTTAATTTATGTAAATTATAAATATCAAACGTAGATCTAACTAATAAACAAACAAAAATGCAATTTATTTAAATGAGTAGTTGCACGCCAAAATACTATTCAGATTATTATGTTAATAAATTATTTATTCAAGGTAAATAAATCCTTTTAGGCTAGATGATTTTTGGTATCGAAACGTATCCTTTACAGGAAATTAATTTAAAAAGTTAATAAGTACAGTAAAAAAAGTTCAAATTCGAAATTCAAAACTCACCAACTTCTCGATGGCCCGGTTTTTGTGCATTAGCCAGTAGCACCAGAGACACGACGATAAAGACACTTGGCAATTTATTTACGAAAAACAACATTGTTATAGATAACACTGTAGCTAACTACAATAAATAACACTGCGGCAAGGCTGCCTTGGGACACGTGCGGTGCAGCCTTCGAAACGTGGTAACTGAGTAGTCTGCGCTGGCGCAGATAGTCTGAAGAGAGAAAAAACCTCTCGCCGACATAAGTAGGGCTCGTAACCTATGAATATTTATTATCTTGAATAACACGACAATTATAACATCTTCGTCAAAATCAATCGTGAATATTAAACGAGATTATTGTAATGTCCTAATTATGTTGTTGATTTGCAAACGGATCAGGATTCAGGAAAATTGAGTTATTTGGATAAATTTTGAGTTGATTAGGTATTTAAATTAAGAGTAGATTAATAATTTAATTTCATATTATACAGAGTGTAACAAAACTAAATGATAATACTCTAGGGTGTGTACGTGCTCCTTGCAGAGAGTTCGCTGTGAAAGTAGCAGCGCTGAAAGACAAACATTTATTTATCTTGTTTTATGTTACAGGCTACAGCAGCTGCAGCTGTAAGTAGCATGCACTTAGTACAATGATGATAGTACTACGAAATGATTTATTTACTTATGGACATTCGCTTTCATAGCGGCTCTCACTAACAAGACGTAACAAATCTTGTTAGTGAGTGTGTGCTTCTTGTCGACTCTCTTGTCTTACCTACCTCCAGGGTGGGTAAAGGTGTACGACGTACGTTTCATAACTTGCAAAGACTCGACGCAGATGGGGCATAGAATACGTAATTGACTATAATAAGAATTGTTTTGCAGGTTGCGACTCGCGAAATGCGAAGAAGCAAATAGTAATCTTATAAATTTCACGTGTCACAATGTTAGTTACCGTACTCCTCCGAAACGGCTTTACTGATTTTTACCTAAGTGCATATTTAGTAGGTCTCAGAATCGGCTACTGGCTACCTACTTTTTATATTGATAGGTGCATATTTTGTTGAATAAATAATATTATGTAGTAAATTATTACAACTCGAGACTGACGGCGACCATTATTGTTTGTGCGACGGGATGGCGTTGGACGTTGCCATGGTGCCATACTTATTTAGTCACTTCAATAAAATAATATCCAGGGCGTAATACTTTATAAGGCAAAACAACATTTGCCGAGACAGCTAGTTAATAATAATTATAAACCAGTTGCCAAAACGTATGAGGCATTTTCATTTATATTTTTTAATTTTATTTTTAACAATCTAAACTAGATGGCATAAGGATAGACTTCAAGATTTTCTATTGGTTCCTCACCGATCTGAAATTATCTGCAGGTTGGCATTACTGATTACATATGGAATGGTTGTGTTTCAAAAAATATCAGTGACTGTCAAGTGTGACATAAATCAAAATATAGTTTTCTTTAGCATAATATTAACATAAAACTGTATGTATTTATATTATATTCCCAAATATTACTATGTTTTTTTGCTTCGTCCCTCTAGTTTCAATTTCACGAAGAGCTGCATAGTGCATACCTACTCCTAAGCGTTCATTGGCCTAAGCGATTAGGCCAGTATACTGGTAACAGTTTAGGAACACGCTAACAAATTTTATATTCTTTCAAACTGAAAACTGACAACTGAAAGAGTTTTGGCGGGCATGTCACTTTAAAACTTCTTCTACTTTTTATTGTTGGGGTGGTTTTTATTATTTTTCCCAAATTGTGTTATTTGGTTTTTTGATGTTCGTTATTGGTAAAATATTAGCCATTAAATATCCGTTATCTTGCACAAGTGCAGGTAAGATGCTGTCAAAACCAAAATGTATAATTCCTGTGACATTTGGTGTAAATATCGGTAAATAGGGCTATTTCTACCGTGAGTTTTAGCTAAAACATCGTTATAATAACTTTATTATTCTATTCATTAGAATATTATTGCGTCTTTTTCAAATTGAGATGTATCAAGTTTTACATTCTTTTGCCCAGTTTTGTAGCAATTATTGATGGTATTCCCTGGTATTACTGATAGTTGTCTACCCATACGCCATCTAGTTACTAAAATGGAAATTGTTTGGCAATCAAATTAAAATAAAATAAAATTAAGAATTTAAAAAAAAAACCGCCAAACAACATTAAAAAGTAATGAAATAATATATTTTACTCACTTTTTAACTTCTTTAAAGGTTTAAATAATTCCTAAGTGTAAAGTGATATTTTAGCCCATGTCACGGTGTGTCGGGGGATCGCCAACAGTGTCTTTTGCATTTTGTATCGCTATGTCACTGATTGTCTCAATTTGGTTCGCTGAAAACTGACCCTTAAACTATAATGTAAGTAGTGAAATCAAACATCTATTCTTAGATAAATGATTGGTCTCGCGCGCGCGCTCGACTAGATACCGCGCTGTATAGAAAATTTGATTTCAGAATGCGGCAACTCAATATTGTAGTGTGTGTAAAACAATGCACAAATATTGTTGTGTGCGTAGATAATCGGGTTGCCAGATACGTGACTGGTGCCCAATCAATGGGGAAAAATTAGTTGCTGTGGTCTTGTAATTTATTATTATTGTATAGTAAGTGCTGATTTTTCAATCACCAGATAAACTTTACCATTGGAATAAAGTCCATTCGAAAAGAATGCGATAAAATAACAACGTTGTTTAGGTCAACGAAATATAATAAGTACACTATTGATGAGAAAACAATACAAAAACAATGGTAGGAAGTTTAACGAAAGTTAAGAATGAGTCATAAAAAAGCAAATGTTAAATTTGTTTTCTCATTTGTTACTGTATTGTGTACATAAAATATAAACTGTATTTAAGATTTTTATTTTAATATGATACTCCTAATTCATATTTATTAATACACATTCATGATCTAGGCACTTTGAAAACTTTTTGTTCCGTTGGCGGGATTCGAACCAGATACGCTAGCTAGAGATTTTAATGCGCTCATCTACTCAGTCACTAATCACCAGTGATCGGAGTAGGTAGATTGATTTTTGCTACTTGCATCATAAATGTTCATAGAAAGGATAACGTGGATAAGCCATTATTCGGAAAGTCATTCCAGTATTTCCGGACTCAATCAAAGATGGTTTATGTTGGTAATCCATACTATACTAAGATTATAAATGCGAAAGTGTGTCTGTCTGTCTGTTACCTCTTCACGCCCAAACCGCTGAACCGATTTTGCTGAAATTTGGTATGGAGATACTTTGAGTCCCGAGAAAGGACATAGGATACTTTTTTTCCCAGGAAAATGTACAGTTCCCGCGTGATAAACGAGTTTTGGCGCAGCGGAGTTGCGGGCATCATCTAGTTTACCATAATTTTAATGATTTATGGATGAAATCGACGTAATTAAAAGTCTTATTTTTGAAAATTATACAGCTACTTACTAATTTAAATTTCGGTTTAAAATATTAACGAAGTCCGAGATTTCGAGGGAATGTCCATATTGTTATGTACGTTTCGGATCGTTGACCTCATTTCAATCTACCTACTCCGATCACTGCTAATCACTATGTACATATATAAAAAAAGATATAATAAATAAATAAAAATCACAATCTCAGAAAAATTTGGGAATTTTTAGTTTATGGCAACTGGCAACACTGAACATCAAGCGGTACTCCGATCCGAATTTTCAGGTTTATATTACTTTTCTGTGTTTATGACGATATATATAATATTTACTGATAGTATGTGATGCCAGTACCTTTCTTGTTTCTTGTAGTGTTATTATTGGATAGTCTCACTACGCAAACTGGCATTTTGCGTAGTGAGACTTGCGGCGCGACTGGCGCGGTTACGCCACATCAGGCGTATGATTTGTTGCCGCATTTTACAAGTACTCCGACGGTATCTAGTCGTAGCGCACGCGCGAGACCTATCATTCATCTAAGCATCTATTCTAAATTAGCGGTCCCCCGACACACCTTGACAAACAATTATGGACTAAAATATCACTTTACACCATGAAGCTAATATAGAGAGGAGCTGGCCTAAGCAACTGTGCACTGTGATTTTCAACTAGGTCCTGACGTCATCATTGTGGGCGGGGCTTATGTCAGTACACTTTCAGCGTTTGTCAGGTGCACACGTAACGAGACTCCCAATAAATTGGTGTTTTTTGCGTTTTAAACAAGGAAAGGATGAAGTATTATATTTTACAATGTCGAAAACACTCGGACAGACGTTCTGATAATATAAATACTATCACATTTCATTTGCAAATAATTTTAAATGTAATTTAAATATAAAAGTTCTAAAACATTTTAGCTTTCAGCGTTAATTATACTACTTGACACTAGATGGCCAGACCTTTGAAAGATAATACAGACGTAAATGCTTATAATTTTGCATAAGTTTATTGCAATAATCATACTTGAATTCTAAAAACCGTTATACACTTTGTCTTAAACACATTTTATAGCTAAAACCGTACTTATATAACTTTTATTATCATATTACTTATAAAGCGCCATCTGTTGTCATCTTGGATAACTATTTTGAACGTAACAAATATCCAGGGCCTTATTTAGAATTAATTTATTAACCGACTTCCAAAAAACGAGGAGGTTCTATTTTTATCGCATATAAGTATCGCAATGACAGTTTGTTTTCTAATGTTGATTGTTGACGCGCGCGGCTGATATTTGGCCAGCCGTAGGGTCGACAAAGAAAAACGTTTTTATTTGCGGAAATTTCTTTTAAGTTTTTGTTTTAATTTTTTTGTGATAACAATAGGTAATATGTGATATTATTATAGTAATTGATTAATAAAATAATAGCTGAATCACATTCATTGATAAAATATTACCACAAATATTTTTCATGAAAATTTTGGATTCGCTCAAAAATAAAAAAATTAAGTATATACTTAACTGAAAGAGTTGAAGCTGCCACGGGGTTGACCAAAAATAAAGTAATACCTTAAGGTTGGGTTGCACCAAAGGCGTGGTTAAAGTTAAAGTTATGGTTATAGTTAAGGCAAATTTAACTTTAACTTTAACCTTAACTTTGACCGGAGAAATTGACAGATGACAGCTGGTCCAACAAGGTTATAAATGAACGTGGGCGGGGGCGCTGCTGGTAAAGGAGAACTGTCAAAAATGGCGTTTTTTGTATGATGACAGCGTTAGTTCCTTTTTTCGCCACGCGCATTTAAAACCTTGTCGAGCTCTATGGATATGGTTAAATGTGGCGTCTTGATGGCGTCCATTTTTAACTTTAACCAAAGATTTGACATTTTGCATTGTAGTTAAAATTAAAGTTAAAGTTAGTTGGTGCAACCCAGTCTTAATATACAGAATTGGTCGATTACTTACCTATAAATTAATGTTATCAGAAAATTTTGCTAGCGCTACTTTTTTAGCAAACAAAACTGTCATTGCGATTCAGTTCTGATCGCGCGTGGATTATCATCTTTCATGTACTTACCATCGAAGAAATTGATTCATAGCCCATAGGCCGCCTCCCCCCCCTACCCTATTACCTCTTAAAAGGCCTGCAATGCACCTGTAACTCTTCTGATGTTACGAGTGTCCATGGGCGACAGAAGCTGCTTTCCATCATGTGACCCGTTTACTCGTTTGTCCCCTTATTTTACAATAAAAAATCGGTCAAAATACTAACCCTTATTTAATTAATTGAACTTATTATAATTAATAATATACATTTTTTAAAGTTCTGAGTACGTCCCATAATATTCAAGAATTTTGACATCTACTGTTAGATAGCTGAACTACGTAGTAACATCAACATCGACCTAAGACACCCCCTCACCCCGCATATTGTCACGCGTCGTTTCTTAAGGAGATTCGATTACGACACCTCCTCTCTATATTAGCTTCATGCTTTACACCTTATTTTCCTGTTCTGAGCTTTACACTTAGGAATTATTTAAACCTTAAGTGAGTAAATTAAATTATTTCATTACTTTTTAAGTTGTTTGGCGGGGGTTTTTTTAAATTTCTTAATTTACTTTTATTTCATCATCACTATCATACATCACAATATATTATACTATACATCGTCCCATGGTTATGACTTATGAGGCTATAATGACCCTGTTATTGGTACTTTTCATAGTCTTATAGATCGAGACTCGAGTTTGTCTAGCGATATTTAAAAAAAATCTATACCTACCTAATACCATAAACCTGAGGAGTATGTTTGCTTGAACGCGTTAATCTCAGAAACTACAGGTCCTATTTAAAAACTTATTTCAGTGTTAGATAGCTCATTTATCGAGTAAGACTATAAGCTAAGACTAATACGACCGAAGAAACTTAGGAAAATGTGGGAAAAACGGAGGAAATATTAGAAATTACGAACTACAAGAGCAATTTTTAAGGCAATATTTGGCACAGATATAGAGCAGACCAATCAGTGAAGGGAGTAGGGACATAAAAGCTATTTTTTACGGAAAAATGTACAGTTTCCGTAAAATTTCTAATTTACGCGGGCGAAGCCGCGCGGGACATCTAGTGTGTAAATATTCATAAAATATGTCAGAACTAGAATGCAATAAAACCCACCAAACGACTGCAAGTCGCTAATCGGCCCTTCACGAACCAGATGAACTGCGATTTTTCAGCACGGAGTAGGCTGATGATGATGAACTATAGCTAAGAACACTCTCAATTATTAAGTCAGCTTTCAAACAAAAAAAACTAGATCAAAATCGGTCCACCCGTTTGGATGCTACGATGCCACAGACAGATAGACAGACAGACCGACACGTCAAACTTATAACACCCCTCTTTTTTTGTCGGGGGTTAAAAACAGGAAAATGCCTCATTGTCATTGGAGCAATGTGGTCCATCTAAGCGTGCTCTAAGCTGCACTAGCGACAAGAAAAAAACCTTTAATATCAGATTACCGTTTGTCAACTGTCATTTGATCCTGTCATTTATCAGTGTCAGTTTTGTTGCCAAGAGTGTGTGGATTTGTGTGAGTTAAAAACCTCAAATTCTAGATTATTTTTAAAAATAGTTGATAAAACGCAGATATCTTTCTTTGTTTCATTCGTACGCATAATATATACGTGCAAAATCAGTTAGTGATGTCCGGTTTCACGGAAAACGCACTTATAAGGAAGTTGCAAGAGTTGAATTCAAGTCAACAAAGCATCCAAACCCTATCTCTGTGGTTGATACACCACAGAAAGCATCATGCCGCTGTGGTCAAAACATGGTTTAAAGAGTTATTAAAAGGTAATAAACAACTCCACTTATATAAACAAAGCTTAACCCGTAAAGATAAACAGCTCTGAAACACGACGAAATAGGTATTATAGTTGTGCAACGTCGTCTCTTTACATTCCTTCGAATACAACGTTGTACAAACCGCATTCGTAATAGTGCATTGCTTTCATCTAGTATACTTCACCACCAAAGTTATATAATTTGAAATACATATAACCTAACCTCAAATTCTTTTTTTTTCAGTTAAAGACTCCAAGCAATTAACGTTTATGTATTTGGCCAATGACGTTATACAGAACAGTAAGAAGAAAGGGCCGGAGTACAGCAAAGTGTTTGGAGATGTGTTAGTCGATGTGTTTAAGCATATGGCCAAAACTGGTATTAATGAGAAAACCAAGCATTCGCTACACAGAATACTAAATATATGGGAGGAGAGGGGCGTGTATGATTCCCAGAAGATACAAGACTTTAAAGAAGCTGGTAAGTATTCTGTATTGATAAGAATTGTTTACTGAAATTTTAAGTGAATGTGTGAGAAGGAGGGCTATGTTTTTAATTCCTATATATTTTTTTAATTTTTTTTGGCACGTCAGTCAGTTAGGTAGGTGAAACAAACAGGTTATTTTTTGTCCCATATGAGAATAATATGTTTCAGTAAATGTGTTATTTAAATATACCTTTTAGCCCTTCAACTGTGGACCACGCTCTAGGAGCACGATGTCAAACATGCACGCAATCTGTGGACCGCGCTCCTGGAGCTCGATTATCACCTTCGTGTGTTATTTTAACCACAGTATATCGTAAACTATATCTTTAACGCTCTAACTTGCACAAAGTGTTTTTAATATAACAAAGACGGGCTATAGTCATTTCTAATGGCTCTAAATCACACTTACGACGATTACTAGAAGTTTCGAACTTGACCCTTGCCTTAAAATCGCGCGCGTACTGACAAGTTTTGTTTTTTGTAAGCTTATGGGTTGAAAAAAATGTATGGAGAAGTGTGTTTTTCTTATTGATGAATGTTAAATAATGTTTATTTATGTAAATTTAATTAAAATATTTAAAACTATTTTTCATTTTTTCTATTAAAAGGACAAAAAACTTATTTTTTTTTGTAATTCCGATTTTAAGTTTAAATTAATAAAACTTAACATTGCAAAATTGGATTAATTTATTTTTATTATCTCAGCTTAATTCATACAGATTCCAATGACATAGTTATAATATGCATCCCCCATAAGGAATTTTAGAGTTATCGTCATTTTAACGCGTCACGCGTGAACATCCAGAAGTAGCCCCACAAATGCGCTTTTTTTTTTCAATATGGCCGCCACAGCTGAAGGGTTAGTATCATACTTCTTTTGATGTTATGTATCACTTATACAAATCCATTGAATTTCTAGTTGATCCTAATGATGCAATACCTAAAAAAGCAAGTAAGAGGAGGGCAAGTGAAAAAGAAGGTAAAGACCCAGAGAAAAGATCTAAAAGTGACAAGGAACCTAAGGAGCGGGAGAAGCGTGAACGTCGGAAAAGTGAGAACAAGACTGATTCCGATGGACACAATGACATGAGTCCAAAAACTCCACCCGGAGACCCCCCAGAACCCGAGGAGCTTATTAAGGTATGTGCAATGGTGGTAAAAATCCATAATAATTTCTAAAATTTGTACTTTGTAATGTCTAAAAATTGATATCATTTGGCAGTGTATGTGATATACAGTAAAGGTACAAATCCGTGCATCGCGACAGTCGTAAGCCGCGCGCGGCCTACGACTGTCGTCGGCCGCGCGCGTCCGTCAAAGTTAGAAATGGTGCCATATATTTTCATACAATGACTATTGTCACCGACGACAGTCGTAGGTCGCGCGCGCCTTACGACTGTCGCGATGCACGGAATTGTACCTTTAGACTTATAAATCACTTTAAGGTCTTTATAAGCAAGTGATAAAATGAAGCTACGGATTTGGTAAATTTTAATTGCTAAAATTTAATAATAATATGTATAATTGATAGTAATTTTTGTTACATTTGAAAGTTTGGACACAACACATAAGACACACAAGTTAGAAATTCAGTCTAGTAGACTTATAAGTCTAGTAGACTTATAAATCATTGATTGGCTGACATTAAATAATTTACAAATAAATATTAGTAAAACGAAATACATACAATTCATAAATTACAATAAAAAACCACTAAGACTACAACTATCTTACGAAAATCAACAAATTACGGAGGTTCATGATAACTTATTTTTGGTGATTCAGATAGACAGACATTGTAATTGGCAGGCTCACATAGATAGAGTATGTAATAAAATTAAAAGATTTGTGTTTGTTCTAAGTAGTCTTACGAGAACAGTGAACGAACATGCAGCGTTAATGGCTGATCACGGCTATGTGTCAACTGTTCTTAGTTATGGACTTATTATTTGGGGAAACTCCTCACATATAGACAAGGCATTTATAGCTCAAAAGAAATGCCTTAGAGCAATAGCTAAAAAAACCGCCGTATGAATCTTGTAAGCCAGTGTTTAAAAAATTTAACATTCTGCCTTTACCGTACATATACATTCTAGAGGTATTTAAATTTGTCATCAAAAATAAGAATTCTTTTACACAATTGTTAGATAAATACCCCACGAAATATTTTCGTAATTAACACAGATTAATTATAGACAGAAAACCCAAAACAACTATTTTCCTTAAAAATAGCCACTCCATGTGTGTTAAAATTTACAATAAGGTGCCGGCACATTTAAAAGGTTTAACATACGATAGATCTGTAAGAGAACTGAAAAAAATGCTAATGAATAAGTGTTATTACAGTGTAAAAGAATTCTTAGAGTCGTAAACTTATCTGTGATATATTATCTTTTATTATTATTATTATTTTAAGGATGGTAAAATGACATATGGAATGAGATTAATTTCTAATTTATTGTATTTGTTATATTTAATTTTAGTATTTTAAATTGACATGCTATGTATAAAATTAATTGTTCATTATTCATTAAGTATAATATATTTTAGGAGTATTGATTGAATTGTAATTTTTTATTTTATAATATACTTAGTATTATTTTAGGAATTTGAAATGAATTGTTATAAATGACTATTATGTACTTAGATTTAAGACTATATTGCACACCATGTATATGTGGTAGAATGAAAGCTCCAAATAATCAATCTTAAGACCTTTGTAACTTCATTGTAGCAATAAATAAATAAAATTCTGATTCTTAATTTTTTTATACAAACACACATTCTATTCAGAAATTCATATTTCATTCCAGGCTTTGCTAGAATTGGAATCAAGTGCATCCAGCGACGAAGCGGTCAGGGAGAGGATAGCATCTCTCCCTCCAGAAGTCTCCGAAGTGCAATTATTGTCCAAGTTGGAAGGTAATGATCCCAGTGTTATGTTCATACATAACATGGTTATTCCCAAAACAATAAATTGTATTCACAAACAAATAAATATTGATTATAATGCATTGTTTCATTTATAATTTGTTTTTTAATTTGTGATAATAGTGGACAAGTCTGTCACATTTTGTTGTAACAACGAGTGTAATACTTGGAATCGTTTCTTGTTTTTTGATTTATGAAAAAGGTTAACAAAAGAAATAATTATTACAGAAGCTTTAAATCAAGCTTTTATTTAATACGCCAATAAAATGATGCCTACAATATCAATAAAGAAAATTATTTGTGATACACTAATCTATACATATTCCCTGATTCCCTGATTATTATTAAATTCATAGTTTGTTATAACTTGCAAGAGTTCGTTGTAATAAAATATTTACTTATATCTAAAATTAAAAAACGAATTATAGACAATTATTACCTACCTGTTGAGTACTGTACTGTAGTACCTTCAGCGATGATAAAAATTTGCCCTTCTTTTGTTAAAGTTTAAAGAGTAGTTCAATGTAGATTTCAATACTATTATACTTTTTACATCAAGATTCATGGTAGAAACTTTCGAGCCCATTATTATTAGAACTTTATTAAGTCACGTAATTTAGCAAAAATTGGCACTTGTAGACCTACAGTTTGTTATTCTGACCAAATTATTAGTGAATAAGTCTCGATAATATATTAACATCAAAATCCTTCGGAATTTATAAATTCGATCTACGCTTTTGTCATGTTTTTTAGTTTCAATCTATAACGCATTTTTTAAAGAACAACAGAACATTTGCTGCTAAACGCTGCCGTTTCCTATTCTTACGCTGGTTCTCGTCAGGCTAGTTACTGAACCAATGTAAACCATTCTTATGTAATTCTGAAATAATCGTAGCCAAGACTGTAAGACGAGGAATCTTATAGTTTGTTCATATTAAGTTTTATGCTTCGTCTCACTGTTTCGACTTTAGTTTCTAACCAATTGCCTAAATATTCCAGACAAGGAGTCTGCTTTAGCTCTGAGCGCTATAGTCAACTCGGCGGTGGAGTTACTCGCGGAGTACAATCTGCGTTTGGCTGAAGAGTTGGAGAAGAGGAAGAAGGTAGCGGGCATGCTGAGAGACTTCGCCCAGGCGCAGCGGGAGCAGGCTAAACAGGCTGAGGCTAGATTGGAGGTATGATACCCAATTACCACCACGTGCGCTGTGTTTCGCCGAATGAGTGAGTTCACCGGAGGCCCAATCCCCTACCCTTTTCCCTTCCCTACCCTCCCCTATTTCCTTCTCTACCCTCCCCTATTCCCTTCCCTACCCTCCCCTGTTACCCTATTACCTCTTAAAAGGTTGCTGCGAGTGTACATGGGCGACGGAAGTTGCTTTCCATCAGGTGACCCGCTTGCTCGTTTGCCCCCTTATTACATAAAAAAATTGACCTAGCGAGCTTCCTAGTTTATTCCTAATTTTCGAGGATTTTGTTGCTCAGATACCTACTTGTATATAGCGATATTTTTTTGGTATGAAAATATCCTGTTTCCTTGCCGGGACTCAAAGTATCTCCATATCTAATGTCATCAAAATCGGTTCAATGAATCTTTCCGCAACATCCATACTAATAAAATAAGAGATAATATTATAAATTCGAATGTCTGTGTATTCGTCTGTCTGCTTGTTACCTCTTAAGGTTTAAACAGCTTACCGAAAATTGGTATGGACTTTGTGAGTCGGGGAAGCAGTAAGCACATAGGATAGTTTTTGTTGCAGAAATATGTAACGAGTACCGACTGCAGGATAATTTTCGCGCAACAGTCTTGCCGGCGTCATTTAGTTGATAACATAATATTGATCTACGTATCATTACAGGAATACAACGTGAAGCTGCAGAAGATCTACGCGGTGAAATCCGAAGTGAAGTCGCACATAGAGAATCTGCCTGACGTGTCTCGGCTGCCCGACGTCACAGGCGGCCTCGCCCCTTTGCCATCCGCCGGCGACTTGTTCAGTATTTGAAAATGTCTTTACCCTTCAAAAAACCCGTTGACATGTGCTGATCGATATATCGCAGTCATCTAGTTGAATCTGCTATTTGATTGAATGACTAGCGAATTCATTGCATGAAACCATTCAATTAACAGTTAAAGAATTGACGAGTTGTCCTTTCGTTTAGACGTTAAACGTTACAACTTAAAGTCAACGACTTGACTAGTTGGCCTTTAGTCGTTAAATTAAATTGTTTAATTAAATGAATTTGCTAGTCATACAATTAAATAGCAGATTCAACCAGATGACTGCGACATATACAGGGTGCAATTAACCCTTCCGGCCGAATTTCAATATATTGATCCTTGTTAAAAATAAAAAGGCTTATAATTAACTGATCACCAGAAATAGTAACATTTCACAGACTATAAAAATAAAGTTTAAAAAACTAAAACACGCTCTAAAAAGCATGAAACAAGAAAACAGTTTATAGGGATATGGAAATGTTTAAAGGATAGCCATGGTCGTATGTATGCCCATTTATTATCTATAATGAATCTGTTTTGCCATGGTAGGTGGCATATATGACCAAATTTCAACTACATTTTAATTTTAAAATGAAAATCAAAATAATTATATTATGTCGTTTGGTTCAGTGGTTTGGGCGTGAAGAGGTTATTGATAGACAGACACACATTCGCATTTATAATATTAGTATGTATAAATCTCTTCATCTATGCTAATATTTTAAATTGGAAAGGGTAGGTGTCCGTCTGTTATCTCTTTAGGTCCAAACTGAATATAATATTATATACTCGTAACATAATATTATGGAGTTGAAATACTTTTTTTGTTAATATGCTTACATTTTTTGTAAATCGTAGTGATTTATTTGGACAGAAATATTGCATTGATTTGCTCACAAGGATTTAGTGATGATTTACTATATTTGGTGATCATTTACTATATTTGGCGTTCGATTACTATTATTAGAAGTGTTGTCGAGACTAAAGTAGCTAGTAAGTGGTAGTATTGGAATTTTAGACTTTTTTTTGGTGTTAAGTATCTTTTTTTGGTAACAAGTTTAAGGTATCAGTGCATTTTTGGTGGTCATTATATTTGTTCCCAAATAAAAATACTCATATTTTTTTCTTTTATAATGTTGAGAAATAGCTTCCGAAAGTTATCCTAAATAACACCACAATTAATTGACACTACGCCTCGTTGGCGCATGAATTCCACTCCCACCTGGCACCACCACGCCACTCCCGCTCTACCCACCGCCGCGAAGTGACCATTCTGCAAACTCAAACTCAAACTCAAAATTTTTTATTCAGAATAAATTTTTTCAAATATTCTCTGAACGTCGGGGCTACACAGATGCCTACCACCGGTTCGGGAAATAACCCGGCGAGAAGAACCGGCGTAAGAAACTCGCACGGGGCCATCTTTTTCTAAAAAGATGGAAAATTACAAAAAAATATATTATAAAATAACAGTGTCATTATGACTAAATAAAATACAACGAGTGTACAATTATTATACATATTATAATGAAACAGCTCTGCAGGGGGCGACCTTATTCCCATGGTGTACTATCATTCATGAAATCAGTAACTTTATAGTACGCTTTGGTACACAAACGTTCTTTAACAACTTTTTTAAATCTAATAATTGAGAGATTTTGAACGATTTCTGGGATCTTATTATAAAGGCGTATACATTGACCTTTAAAAGAATTTTTGACTTTAGTAAGTCTAGTCACCGGAATTTCAAGCTTATATTTATTACGAGTATTTCTCCCATGGGTATCACATTTTTTCATGAATTGATATATATTCTTTTTAACATATAATACATTTGATAGGACATATTGAGAAGCAACAGTTAAGATTCCAGTTTCCTTAAATTTTTCTCTAAGTGAAGTATTACGGGCCAACTTGTAGATTGCCCGCATAGCTCGCTTCTGCAGCACAAAGATTGTATTTATATCTGCAGCATTGCCCCACAGTAAAATGCCGTAGGACATAATCAACGATTTTAAGTGGGATAAAATATGGTAGTGTAAAAAAATTAACACCCTATTTTTATCGGTTAAATGGACTCTCCTAATGATACCTAAGCCCTAAAAAAATTTGACCGGTAGGTTTAATAGCACCCTGTATATAGCCATCTGGTTGAGTAAGCCAGCCAATTAAATGCCTAGGCCATTTAAAGTCCTCTAATAAAACATCAACATAACAAATAAACTACCATGTAGAGGTAGTTTCCGTATGATTATGCTTAAGAGTCCGTATACGAAATTTTGCCGATTTTTCAACTATTTCATATTAAAGTGGTAAAAAGTAATTCCAACATTGTATAGACGACTTTCTCAACAGTACGTTGTATTTTTTTCATACCGTTAAGACGTCAGTACAATCCATAAACAGGTGATATTCTAAACCTTTTACAGCAAAAATCACAAAACTGTCGCGGGTTTGAGTTGGATTATTTAAAAATACTTTTAAAAAAATCTAGCTCCAACATTAGATTATAATTGAAATGATCGTACATGTTGTGCATTAAAACTTATAGAAATACTGTATTTTAACTGTTAAATCACGTCTGTTAAATCAGCGAAATCGGCAAAATTTCGTATACGGACTCTTAATGATTGGCATTTAATAAGCTGGCTAATTTAACTAGACGGCTGGAATAAATATTATAGTTGATACTTGCCCAGACATTTGACATTTTATGCAAACCGAAAATTGATATTGTTTATAATACTTAGTTGATTTGGTTTTTAAGTCTACATAATGCCTACAATTTGTCTTCATCAATTCTTGCAAATTTGAATAACTACTACCTACCTAATTATATTTTAATTAATAAACTGTAAGTTATTTTCAGTGTTAAATAAAATCACATGAATTAGTAACAACTTTTAAGGGTATGACTTATGTTCAGAAAAAAAAGTTTATTATTAAATCACAAACATAAAAATATTTTTTTTTTGAGTATGACATTTTACAAGTTAAGTGGATTAATTGGTTAAGTTTTTCTCGTTCCTCGTATTTTTGAAAGAGAAGGCATATCTTGACAAACGGTAAACTGGTACAAGTGAGCCTTCTCGTAACGTTAAAAAAAAAACGTGTGGCACTCGAAGACAGCCGCGGTAAAGCTATTGCATACCATTTTTTATCAACCTATGCAATTATAAATTGCATACGTCTAGTCGCACGCACACAAAAACGTGCCGAACTGAAATGACGTTAGACAATGCACGGCAACGCCGCATCGCTGTGCCGGTCGGAGTGTGGGGGTGTTGGGTTTATTTTCGTTTTCGGAATTTCTTGATTCGGCCGTCGCGCTCAAAGCCCGCGTTTAAATAGCTATGCAATAGCTTAATAATACTTTTAATTTCTTTAATTTCATGCCAAAAGTTTTCTTAATATACATATTTCTTTAAATCAATAAAAGCCTTTACTTTTGTGAATATTGGTAGTTATAAAATTACGAATGAAATTATACTACACAATATTATGACTGGGCGGATAGATTTTATTATACTATGCGAATGAGTGCAGCTTAATAATAGCCTCTTTTAAATTGTAACCGGCATGTAGAAAGTTAAATAAACTGATTAACGTGGAAAAACTTTAACCCTCTTACTTACAAAATATTTACACAATAGATAAGTAGACTAATTTTTCGTCGTTGTCTGGTACATACCGAAAATTCTTGAGAGACAAAATCTAGCTAATAACTATACAGTGCTTAAACATTGTGTAACTATTTTTACAAGTAACGGGGCAAGTTAAAATACAATGTCTTAAAATGTATAAATTAAATGGTGTATTTGTTCGCGACCAAGATATTGCTAGTTTTGTGAGGCTGAATTTAGACCAAATGGTCTGCTATAAGTTTACATTTAAAATTATTATTTGCAGAATAATATAAGAAATGCACATTTTATTATTTTTAGTCACCAAATAATAGATTTTGGTTTGTGTAGTTATATTTAGTTCAGTGGCGAGAAGTTGTAGAATTGGTCAGCCATTTAATAAAATGGCGGGTGCTACGCTCTACCAGACGACTATAACGGCTCATGCGTGTGTATCAAATAAAATTTGTTATATTAACAAGAGTCGTTTTATTTTAATTATGATTACTGTAGGTATTTATAATAAGTTACAGAGTGGGCGCAAGTCACAACTTAGCGGGCACCTAGACGAGCAATTTTATTACGCCATATCATGTATTCATTATTGAACGTTTAGGCTTGATATTCAACATCGCGCGCCTTCAATCTGTCCAGTAAAATTAAAGCGTCGTATTGCACAATACAAAATTATTATTGATCGTCTAGGGGTCGGCTTAAAGATCGCTTTAAAATTACTTACCTATAATTTGGCCTTAGGCCTATAAAATACCTACATGTATTAAAAAATATATGCGACGATGTCAGCACTGACAATTTTCTAGTAGGAGCCATTAATAAAAAAGAAGAAGATTTTCTAGCATTTGAATTGTGTTATCATAGAGAAAAATAACTGTGTTATCATCACAGATTTTAGAAGTAATGTTCTGAGGTTATCATCAAAAATATATTTTCAAGTTAAGTTTGTCTTGAAATATGAGTGAAAGTCCTGTAAGTAATATAGTTGTGTACTTATATAAATGTAAATTATTACTACTTAAATTTTCTTAAAAAATATGATTTTTACTTCTTCAATTGTAATGCTGGCTTGTCACGGCGTGTAATATTACGAGCCGCGCCGCACCGAGCCGATTTATTACTCGGAGCGAGCACGAGCCAAGAGCCGCAGCAGCGAATGCGCGCTACCCGTCCTCACGGCGCATAAGATCACGCCCCCCGCCTTTGAAGTTACCGAATTCAATTAGATCCAGCCAGCCCGTGCCACCTCTAGCCAGCTATCTATACCTTCACACGGCGTGTGGCTCGACTTGGCGCGGTGCGGCTCTTGATATAACGCCCCGTGGGAAGCCAGCATAATAACATATTATATTATACATACATTACATAATCTCAGTTTTATTTTGTAGAGTTCTAACAGCCATACGAAGACGACAACAGAAAGTGCCACTTCGTCGTCTACTGAGAATTTGGTAAATATTATATTATCTATTGGTTTCATCCCATAGAAACCATTCATTTTGCTTGGTTAATGGCACATCCCAATTTTTTTAATTGCATTCAATTTATCAATGACTACCATAAGATGTAGCTGTAATCGTTTTCCAGTATGGGTAAGTTTTGTGACGTAGTAAACTAGACTTACGTGCGCTAACAGCTACTATTATTCGTAGGCTAAAAGTTAATAATCGGAATAGAGGACAAGACAATTTTGTCTCTCGTACGCACTATCCTTGTGTCTGCCGAGTTGCATAGTCTTTTTTAGGGTTCCGTACCCAAAGGGTAAAAACGGGACCCTATTACTGAGACTTCGATGTCTGTCCGTCTGCCTCTCTGTCTATCTGTCTCCAGGCTGTAACTCAACCGCTATTATATTATAGCTAGACTTCTGAAATTTTTACCGATTGTGTATTTATTCTGCCGCTATCACAACAAATACTAAAAGTTAAATAAAAATTATTTTAAGGGGGGCTACTATACCTACAACATACGTATTTTTTGGCGTTTTTTGCTCGTAATCAATAATGGCAACAGGTAGGCACTTGAAATATCCACAAAATACTCAGTTGTATGTACAATTTAATAATTATTAAAATAATCGGCCAAGTGCGAGTCGGGCGCACGAAGGGTTCCGTACCGTTATAGTGGAAAAATAGGCGAAAAATTAAGGTCTTTGTGAAAATATCAAGTGCCTACCTACCTGTTGCCGTCATTGATATCGAGCAAAAAAAGGTAAAAAAAATCACGTTTGTTGTATGGGAGCCCCCTTTAAATATTAATTTTATTTTGTTTTTAGTATTTGTTGTTATAGCGGCAACAGATAATATACACAATCTGTGAAAATTTCAGAACTCTAACTATAGTGGTTCTTGAGATACAGCCTGGAGACAGACAGATGGACAGACAGACATCGAAGTCTCATGAATAGGGTCCCGTTTTCACCCTTTGGGTATGGAACCTTAAAAATTGAAGTTAAATAAATAATAAAGACTCCCTACTCCCATACAAAAAACACAATTTTCGCCTATTTTCGCTCTATAATGGTACGGAACTCTTCGCGCCCGAGTCTAACTTGCACTTGGCCGATTTTTTATTACTTATTCAAAACATCCATACTAATACTAAAAATGCGAAAGTGTGTTTGTCTGTATGTTACCTCTTTACGTCCAAACCGCTGAACCTACTTTGCTGAAAATTGGTATGGACTATGGAGATACTTTGAGTCCCGGTAAAGGACATAGGATACTTTTTATCCCGGGAAAGTGTACGGTTCCCGCACGATAAACGAATTTTGTCGCAACGGAGTTGTAGGCGTCATCTAGTTGATAATAAATACCTAAAATTAATTTATTCCTTATTTCTACCTCCAGGCCCAAGATCGCTGGACGAACAACATAAGCTACTCCCAGTTAGTCGCTTCATCATGTATCAGCATACTCCAGCTGTGGTGGCATCCTTACATCCACGACCTACAGAGGCTGTTGCCGTTCGTGCTGCTATACAACGTGTTCAGTGTAGTGCTGGGTTATCCCCTATTGTACCTAGAGCTCGCTATTGGAGCTGTTACCAAGCAGAGTGCGATGAAATGCTGGGATATGGCGCCGATTGGGAGAGGTGAGATTTGTATTGGTTACGCCTCTAGCTAGTTCACCGACGCTGCGAACTGCGAAAACTCTGCGAAACATCAATAGAGCGAGATGCAATATAACGCACTGTCGTGTGGCGGATGAGACAGTAAATCGGTTCGCCGCTGTTTCGCAGTTCGCAGCGTCGGCGGACTAGAGGCGTTAGAGATGAAATTGATTGCCTGCTGAGCTGTAAAAGCAAATTATTATCGTTGTAGATACAAAAAAATACAGACGAAGATATAACCTCTTCCTTTTTGAGAGTCGGTTAAAAAGCACAGACAACATTAGTAGCTAAATGAGCAGATCAAAAATGGTAAACCCTATTATAACTAAGGCTTTGTCTGTCTGTCTGTCACCAGGCTGTATCTCAAGAACCGCGAGAGACAGATGAAATTTTCACAGTGTATTTATATTGTCGAATGTCGCAATATTTTCTTAATGTTGTACACAGGTATAGGTATCTCCATGCTGCTATCCTGCGCTATCACCGCACTATCGCTAGGCGCGGTCTGCGCCTGGTGCTTGGCGCTACTGGTGCACTCGGCGCACGTGTTCCTGCCGTGGTTGCACTGCGCCGCCGGCTCCGCCCCCTGCGCCGCCCGCCACCGCCCCCTACCGCCCGGGGCGGACACGCCTGCGCAGAGCTTCGTACTGTTAGTGACATGCGATCATTATTATCTATAAACCAGAAGTTCCGCGCGGCTTCGCCCGCGTAAATAATATATTATTTCACAGACAAATTAGTCTACAAAAAATAGCCTATAATCCTACGTGGTCTACTTCTCATCCGTGCCAAATAACATAAAAATTGCTCCAGTAGTTCGTGAGATAAGCTCTTTCAGATAATTTTCTCCGTTTTTCAACATTTTCCTCTATTTCTTCGGTCCTATTAATCTTAGCGTGTTAAATATAGCCTATATAAATTACTTTTTTAATATTATTAATATATAAATTACGAATAGCCTTTCTAGACAAATGGGCATATCTAAACGTGTTTACACCATAAAGTTAATATTCCTAGCGGAATAGAGAAACAAAGTCCTGAGCAAGAGAGATGTCACTATCAGTAACACTGCGTAAAAAGAGACGTGTGATACATGACAGCAGCACTCTTTTTTTGACGTCCAGTCGGCACGTGCCGCACGTTGACAATGTAGACCCAATTTCACCAACCTCTGTTTGTTAAATCCTAACAAGGCATTACTTAACGGACCTTGGAAAATTAAACAGACTGTTAAAATACTTATGTCCCACAGTAAAAATTTAACAGCGGATTAGTAAATGCAATGTTAAGTGAACAACGAGTGAACAACTATCAATTCGTTCATTCTTGTTATAACGCGACGAAATTGCAATGTACAAGATTAATACGACATGTTTGCTGCAATTAGGGTTGCCGTCACCTTTATTGCCGTCGCCGGTCTAGCCCGACAAACATTCCGGACATTTGGTCTAAATATGGCTATTTCCCCGGACAACCAATAAAAACTATTTAATTCTTAAGTCCTTGAAATCGTACTTGATTTTGATCAAAGAAGAAAGAAAGTGTGTATGCTTAGCGAGTTTTTATCTTTCGTTTATTGCTGCCTGGCTAAAAAGTTGGATTTCAAAAGTCTCCGGATTTCACCTGGACACTTTTCAAAAACCCGGCCGGACGGTCTCCAGACGCCCTTCAAACTAGGACAAATCCGGGGAAATCCGAACGGATGGCAACCATAGCTGCAATGTGTCACTTTCTTCCATAGTAGCAGAGTAGACAGAATTATAGAGTATGCCGACTTAGAACTGATGTTGAAATTTTTAAATTTGACGTATTATGACGAAAATCGTCGCTAGGGTTGTTAACTTGTTATTTACGAATTTAAAAATATGACATATTCGCTGGACGTGTTCCTCTTTGGTTGTATTGTTGTTTGTGTTTTGGCACATGCGATTAAAATTGTCAGAATCCAATTTTGAAATATTTATTTTAAATATTTAAAAATAAATTATATCAGCCAGCGCGAGGCACATTCCGTTCATAATCCTAGTGAAACCCGACGAATTTGACAGATATTGAAACCTGTCCGTTTCTTTGCAGTCGAACTACTGGTCGTTATGTCTATTGTGATAGTAGTATAGTAGTAGATAATGCGACCAAATTAAAATATCACTGATCGCATACATTTGTTACGCTATAATAGTTCTTCTTAACTTACCAGGTTAATAATTATTATCTGTCAAAGCTGAAAACATGAATCTAATACAAACTTTTATTTACATATTTCGGTTTGGTAATTTTGATACAAGTTAGTATATTTGCAATGTCAAGGAAAATCCGAAGGCTGAATTTTTGGCAAAGTGAAATTATATAATTATTCATAACTATGAAAATAATTAATAATAAGGACGTAGCGGAAACATGGCGGAAAGACTCAAAAGTCAAAACAGATTCTTTTATTGATATTGCATATTATTGTCTTTGAAAGTTGTTATTTTGACTCATATAACAGCCTGTTAAATATTTAACGGACCTCCATAGCAGGAATTAAATTTAACACCGTGTTAGGTGATTTAACATGACATTAGGGCATGGTGGAACGCTCGATAGCTCTAACAGGCCATTAACTGATTTAACAAGCCATTATTTATTTAACATTGCTTGATGAAACTGGGTCTAAGACCCAATTTCACCAACCTCTGTTTGTTAAATCCTAACAAGGCATTACTTAACGGACCTTGGAAAATTAAACAGCCTGTTAAAATACTTATGTCCCACAGTAAAAATTTAACAGCGGATTAGTAAATGCAACGTTAAGTAAACAACGAGTGAATAACATTCAATCCGTTCGTTCTTGTTATAAGGCGACGAAATTGCAATGTACAAGTTTAATACGACATGTTGGCTGCAATGTGTCATTTTCACCTTATTCGTATAATACGTCATCTGGTAGATAATGCGACCAAATTAAAATATCACTGATCGCATACAGTTGTTACACTACAATAGTTCTTTTTAATTTACCAGGTTAATAATTATGATCTGTCAAAGCTGAAAACATGAATCATGATACAAACTTTTATTTACTTATTTCGGCTTGGTAATTTTGATACAAGTCAGTGTATTTGCAATGTCAAGGAAAATCCGAGGGCTGAATTTTTGGCAAAATGAAAATAAATAATTATTAATCAAGCACAACATGAAAAATAATAAATAATATGTAAGGATGTGGCGAAACATGGCGGCAACACTCAAAAGTCAAAACAGATTCTTTTATTGATATTGGATATTGTCTTTAAAAAGTTGTTGTTTTGACTATTATAACGGCCTGTTATATATTTAACGGACCTCCCCAGCAGGAATTAAAATTTAACACCGTGTTAGGCGATTTGACATGACATTAGCGTATGGTGGAACGCTCGATAGCTCTAACAGGCCGTTAACCGATTTAACAAGCCGTCATTTATTTAACATTGCTTGATGAAACTGGGTCTAAATCTCATAGAATTCATGTTCAATCATGCTTGTGTAAGTGTAGGTATACGTACACATATTTTTCACACAGATGAAAACCAAGTTTTTGGTTTCGTTTGACAGCTCGAGATTTTTGCTCTATTCTGCTAGGTATATTAACTTTATGGTTTACAAATGGCGCCGCAGCAGCATCGTTTTTTGCCGCCGCGGCGTGTGTGTAAACAGCCTAACACTGAAATAATTTTTCAAATCGGACCGTAGTTCCTGAGATTAGCGCGTTCAAACAAACAAACTTACAAAATATGAAAAGATAAATGTAGGGAAAATATAGAAAATTGTAAAGAAAATGATTGATAAGATAAAGTATAAGTAAAGAAAATAGACATTAATATTGAAATAGGTAGAATACGGAACAGAATGTAAATGAAAATGTTAACATATTGTAAGTAAAAAATTGTAACCAAACAAATTAAAAAAAATAATGAAAATGTAAAAATCGACATAAGCAAATAATTGTCCCTTCTCCTTGAAGGGGGAACAAGAGGTCCCAGATAGGGGCCATAAAAAAAACAAACAAACTCTTCCGCTTTTAAATAATATTAACTATAGATCATGCTTTGTTTACTTAAAATATGGTTTTACTTATCAAATTTCAACAAAATCAGTTTAGCGGTTTGAGCGTGAAGAGGTAACAGACAGACAAACAGACACACTTTCGCATTTATTCGCATTAATTATAATATTAGTATATCCATACTAATATTACTTTTATTATATCCATATTTATATCCATAATATATTAGTATATCCATACTATTATTTTATACAAAATTTAACAGGTGTTAAATTTTGTATAAAATAATGCGCATATTTTGTCGCAATCATCACTATTATGTCACAGTCATCACTATAATATGTTTGCCTTTTTCATTAATTTCTATGTTCCTTTCGTCTTCTACAACTTCAGTTCTCTTTTTCCCAGTAACTTCGTGTTACACCTCAAGCGTGATGGTCTACGTGGTGGGCTGGGCAGCATAGTCCCCGAGCTGACGGTCTACCACGTCATATCCTGGATGCTGGTATACCTCGTCGCCTGCAAGCGGATATATAGCTACTCCAAGGTGGGATTTGAAGCATACGACGTGCATTTTGCAGGCTGACTAGCTGGTTTTTGATGCGTTTAATGTAGTTTAGAAATAAGATACACGTACGTACTTGATTGTGTATAGAATTTCAGTCGCATTACTACAAGGCAAAGTGTTTGTAACCAACCAGAGGCCCACAAGATTCATGTGTGCGTCTATTAAAGAGATTATAAATTATGAATATAGTGTATAGTAGTTGTATCACTTGTGTGAGTAGCTGACATCGGCTCACGAGTCACGACTCACGTACCTACCATCGAGGATATTGATTCCTAGGCAGTTGACAGACCAACGTGTCATTTGATCGGATCATGTCAATTCAATGTTTGTTTCAATGTTAATTATGATCTGTCGCCTGGGTGTGACGAAAGGAGTGAGCACACTGAGACGGGCCGTGCCGGGGCTCAGCGTGCCGGGGCTCATCGCAAAAATCCGCCTCCATACAATTTGTATGGAAGCGGAAATCCGCTGCGCCCCGACACAGTGTGCGATACGCGCGTCCGCTTCCATACAAATTGTATGGACGCGGATTTTTGCAATGAGCCCCGGCACGCTGAGCCCCGGCACGGCCCGTCTCAGTGTGCTCACTCCTTAACGCGGCCGAAAACGTAGGTTCCCCGTCTACCTAGGAATCAACTTCTCTGATAGTACAAAGAGCGCTTCATATCAATAATCAATTCTCCTTATTTTTGTGTTGTGTAGTAGGTACTCTATTCGTATAACTACTATGCGTAGAACTAAATATTTCCATATGTTATTATTTCAGATGGTTCTCTTTAAGGATGTATTGGCGTTTTTCATCGTGACGTGTTGTTGTGTGGGAGTGTTCAGACTGAAAGGCGCCGGCCGAATGTTCGCCGAGTTCCGCTGGAGTGTGCTGTTTGACAGTTTTCAGGTTGATATTGACAGAACTTCGCTTTTCACGCGGTTCCGTACATTTTTCCGCGACTATAACTATCCCATATCCTTTTACGTCCCTCGAAGAATCTCTATAATCTATATGCATCGTCATGCACGTCAAACTTGTTGAAAATGGTGGAAGAAAATCCTGCCATAAGTATCTACCTAAATGTTTTGGCTCTGACAAATTGAATAAAAAGGGATAAGCTAGTGCATGTCAAACAAAATGTGTGTACAGCTATACGCTACTTAACAGCTGGGAACCTTGTCTTGCCTAGATATCTGAATAATTTCTACTGATATATATTTTCCAGTTCTGGCGCGAAGCTCTCGAGTTTTCTCTCGTGCAGCTCTCTGTATCTCAGGGCACACTCATCATGCTAGGGGCCATGGCCCCCCGGCAGCCCCTGGGGCGACCAGCGGCTCTTACATTTCTGGCCTCTAAGCTGGTCTGTACAGGGGCCGCGCTAGTATTGGGCGCGGCGCACGGCGCGCTGTATTATGACTATGATGCGGAACCTAATGTCATGAAAGGTGAAAAAGTTTTTTGGACTTATAATATATGGCTTGGTGAAAAGGCCATAGATCTTTTGCTAAGTCTTAGCTAAAACAGCCTCGGACCGCTTCGAGAAAAATATGGTACGTACCTGTGCTTGATACTTGGCTGGGATACTGCCGCGCCCCCAGAAAAGCGCAGATATGTCAGTTGTCACGTCACAATATGTGTTCGCTGCTTATCTGCTTGAGTGTTTTATCGAAGAAAAATGTAATGTTACCGTAATATCGGATATCGAATAAGTAACCATAAGGCGCTTTGCAGATGACGGGGCGGGGCGGGCTTTTTGTCCGCGAACATGCCGCGCAGCCTGTGCCCGCCGGGCACCTGCGGCGCGGTTTTTTTGCCCGCCGTGTGCGTTGGTAATATAGGATTCCCTTTGTGCTATCGTTCGCGGCGAAATTGACCGGCCCGCCCCGCAACGTCGTCTACTAAACCGGTTTTTATTATAAAACCATTTTATTTCACGAACATAGTCTAAACGCGTTTATCTTCTGACCGCCTATTAGTATTACATACAATCGAATGAGCTAAGTTTTTTAAAAATAAATGTTTATCGACTTTTTAGGGGCGGCGTCATCTCTAGTGCTGTGGGCGGATCTGTCGGCGCGGTTGGGCGGGAGTCAGTTTTGGGCGGCGTTAATATTCCTCACGCTGTTCACACTGGCGGTGTCACACACCGTGAGTCTCCTCATCAGTTATTTGATAATTATAATGACCATTTTTAACATAAAGTAAAAAAAAATATGCAGGGCTGAAAAGCGCCATATCGTGCTCAGTAGGTGATAGCTCTTCCATATTCGACACCAAAGTTGTTTATATTCTTTAATCCGGCAATGTAAATAAGTAGTTTTATGAAAAACGTTCGTTGCTACGGATCGAAATGAAGCTTAAATCCAGTTTTTGGCATAAACTAATATTTCTTTGCGTAGTTTCCAAAGGTACACGCAAGTAATTATTAGCGATTTTTATTGCGTGTTTGGAAGGAAAAGAACGCCACTATTTTGTCCGCATCAGCGACGTTTTCACTGCGTATCCGCAGCGCGTTCGTTACATGTCTGCGACGTTCCTATTCGCCACGCCAGCTCCGGCCTAAAGCGAGTGAGCGTTCACATTCAGCATACGTGCCGCATCGAGCAGCGGCAGCGGCATGACCAGTGGCAGGGCGAGTGAGATATTTACATTCTGCTCACTTCCCTGCTCGCTGCTTCTCTGCTGAACAGTCAACAGGGCTGAATATAAACGACGCATTACAGACGTTGGTAATCTTGAATGTTTCACCGAAATCGAACATCTCTTATTTCCAGGCGCTGCTAGTCCAGACGCTAATGTCAGCGCTGACGGGGTCTGGCGTGCGCCACATCCGCTGGGCGCTGCTGGTGCTGCTGTGTGCGATGTTCTGCTTCACCGGCATCATGACGCTCTGCACACAGGTAAGCCGTAAGTTATTATACTTAATTCTTTTTCAAGGTTCCGTAGTCAAATAGCAAAAATAAAAACGGAACCCATATAGATATCATCATGTAGGTATTTCTGTCTGTCTGACCGTCCCTTATATCACAAACATTTTTTTCCTAAACTATAAGTAGGACCTAAATACCTAGACAATTGAAACTTGCAAGTAAGTAGGTAGCATAAAAAAAATCACTAAACTTTTATTCCCAGGGTGGTATTCAAAAACCTCAGAAACCTTTTATTCCCAGGGTGGTATTTACGTAATGGACATGCTATGGTGGGCTACCCGCGCGCGGCCGCTACTATCGGCGTGTGCGGCGGCGGTCGTGCCGCGCGCGTTCTGCGAGCGCGTGTACGATGCGACAGGTGACCACCCGCCGCCCGTGGTCAGAGCTGCCTGGGTGATGGCGCCGCCTGTGCTGCTGGTGAGTAATTTCGTAGGGTACTTTGAGGGTCATACTGAGGTTTAACCATTGTTTAACTGACACGGGGGCAGACTCGCAGCGACGCGTCATGTTTTTTGCCTACAGCATATTTTATCTCTATGGTAATAGAATCCCGTCCCGCTGCCCGTTGATTTCGAGACCGAAGCCTGACACATGTGAAAGCTATGAACGGCTGAGCAACGAAGAGGCATGGCGCGAGCCGGTCGATATGACATACTACGTCAATCGTACACATTTCGAGAACACTTCTATCTTCTAACGGCCGTACCCAATATTTGATCTATCTCTGGTTTTGCCCTATTATAGATAGGAATAGCTCACAATTGACATTAGAATGTCTCTAATGTCTAATGTGAGCTATTCCTATCTCTAGTAGGGCAAAACCAGAGATAGATCAAATATTGGGAACGGCCGTAAGTCGGTTTACTGGTTCAATAACAGGTTTTACAGGTGTCCACTCGTATTGTCTCACGTAGGTAGGTCGGCCATCTGCCTATGACTCAACTTGGCCTGTAGACAAGTGGCAAAGCGTTAACGCTAACGCTAGCGCTACAAAATGTATGCGATTTGACATAAGTCATCGCTTCGCTAGCGAATACTAATGTCAAATCCATACATTATGTAGCGTTAGCGTTTTGCCACTTGTCTACGGGGGCTTCTCTGATAATACTACATCTAATTGCTTACAGTTATTCTTCATATCGAGCATGTGGTCCGGCGAGGGGGCAGCGGGGGCGGCGGGCTGGTCTCTGGTCGGCGTGACGCTGCTGCCCGCCGCGGCGTTCGCGTTGCTATACCTCGTGTTCAAGTGTAGAGTCAGGGTGAGTACAGAAGCCATTGCTTTAGTTGCAGGGAAAGTGTTTTTGAATGTTATCGATAGATTTGCCTCGCGATCTTAAAATCAAGTCACTCGTATCGCAATTTAGTTACCAGTTTAATATTAACGTCTGTAGCTACGCTTAAACCACAAACGTCTCAGCCATCTAATTGGTCAGCCAATTCGACGTTTCATAATAGAAAATAAATATATTAAAGGAACTAAGAACCACTTGGATAACTTACTAACCATTTATTTAGACTAGCTTGACACTTACTGTTATTTTTGTTTCTTACAGAACATCGTGAGCGAGGAGAAATGAAATATACTGTCTATAATTATTGATGATTATTGTATTATTTACTAAAAGAAATATCATGAACTGTTGTTTTTTTATTAAATTTATTTAGTTCAAATTAGAAAGCAAATAAAATGATAAAATAATTGGTGAGGAGACAAATGAAAAACGTAATTTATAATTAAATAAAAATTTATTCATCAACCGTTGTTTATTATAAAACTCCATATCGTTTTAGATAATAAAACTCAACGAAATAGAATGACACCATATTTTATTCACAAAATTTTCTCATAACACCAATTTGTTACCAAAATAAAAGATTATTTTTAAAATATTAGTCGTACACACATACCAACCCTTAACAATTTACACTGGGCCCGATAGATGGCGCTTTAACTCAATCTGTCGAGACCAGTCGGAGTATCTTTACATACATTAAAATAAACAATATTTTAAAGCGAACTGTATTTATTTATTACTGATTAATTTAAATGATAACAATCATCCCGTTAAATAATGAAATGGTAAAAACCATCCACACACAATAAAAAAATCAAATTACATATACTTACACAAAAAAGATGCAAATGCACAGAATAGGTACATAAAATAGAGAATGAATAGTCAAAACTCTGCTGCAGTTTCACACAAAAGCAATATTGACTCATGTTCACTGTGTGTTCATTACTCGCTTATGTACCATCGAGGAAGTTGATTCCTATGCAATTGACAGACCAACGTTATTTGATCGAATATGTCAATTCAATGTTAATTGTGATCTGTCAGCTGGGTTTGACGTAACGCGACCAAACTACTCAGGTCCCCGATTTGCATAGGAATCAACTTCTCTGATAGTACACAATATGATGTATATTTTAAACAATTGATATTTCAATTCTAAATAAATACAGTCCACAGTAACTTAAATAGCAGACAAACATTCCGCGTTATACAGCCTTGGATCTTACAACTAACGTAAAATAACCTCTAAGTATAGTCCGCCTTGTATAGTGTAGTTTGACTATTACACATTTGACGATCAGTGACCAAACCTGGTAGACCATTTCTAAACAAAAGTTATATTTTAGTTCAATTATAGGTAACATATGCTGCGATGGTGACACATCACCATCGAAGGATATAATTATATAGATGTTATAGATATATATATAGATTTTAAGTTACAGTTCACAAACTGTAACTTAAAATGTACGAATAATATTTATATGCGTTTGATTTATATTCGTCCGCGCGAACATAGTTTAATAGTTTTTATTATTCGTAGCTTAAAATGGATTATTTTCTAGACAAATGCTGTCATCAATAATTCCTGTACGATCCCTATAACCAATTATTGTTTTCGTTTGTGGCGACAATTTTTTTCGATTCTAAAACCATTTTAATGGTCAGTACCTTCTCACTATCGGTATTACTCTACTATTACTCGATAGTTTAACAGGCCTGTCCCACTCGCGCGTTTAGGTATCGAACTGTAAGTACCCTTTTAAAGGGGCAGATCACAAGGGACTCACAAGCGAGCGGTGACGCGCGCGCAAGGTTTTTTTGTCGCATATATCTACGTACAGATTTAACCGCTGTGATAGAATCATTATTAATCTGATAAATATGAACAATTGAAAAAAGTCAAAGAAATATTTCAATAAAGTAATTTAAGACTAATACAAAAAAGGATAAAAAAAATACACAAACATAGCAAATAAACCAATCTGTTACAAAAAAACCGCATACTACACATAAATAAACACAAGTTATTATGTTTCAGTTGCAAAAAATTCTTGACGAGCTCCTACACTATAATCGAATATAAAAATATTATAAAATATACGTTGGGATACTAAAATTTGATTATTACTATAAAAAAGTTTGCTATTAGTAGCTATAGTAGTTAAAAGAATATTATTTTATTTACTAAAAGGTGACAATCTTGATTTCGTCAGAAAGGGTACCTCTTACGCGATAGAAAGAGAGCGCACATGTAGGCAAATATAATTGTAGGCACCTAGCACTGCGCGGTCGGAATTCGAACTTTATAGTATCGTAGCATGAGTTGTTATTTTTTTAAACGGGTTTCACGAGTGGTAATTATGTTGGTACTACTAATATATATTCTGTGGTTTAACTCCAAAATATCGAGTAAAAATTATCGTGTGGACCGCAAAACTCACACCGCTTGACTAAAGCTCGACGGCTCGCGTTGAGTTAGTTCGTAGGAAATTAGATTTATTTCCATCGAGCCGGCTCGATGCGAGCCTTCGAGCTGAGTTTTGCGGTCCACACGATAATTTTTACTCGATTTGGGGGAAAACTATCGAGCAATGCTAAATGTGTGGACGAAAGCCCAAGCCGTGGTTTTTACTCTACGTGAATGCTCAATCGAGTAAAACCGTATGTGAGTACTTAGCAGCCCACACATTTCAGAGTTTCAGAATACTTATCCAAATAATACGAGTAAGACACTGATTAAATTAATACTTTGATATGTTTAAGATACCATTAATATCGTAGCTTCAGATTTGGCCACTGATAGTCCACTTATTTTCTCGTATACATCACCAAGACGTGTGCATTTCAATCATAAAACAAAACTATCTCAATAAAATTCATTATGATATTGATAAAACAAAACTGTACATGGGGTAGATATTTTAATGTTTCGAACTTAGTATCTAAGACATTATATAAACTAAAACCTATTTCATTAAAAGGTAATTTAATTTTCCACATTTCCACATTTCCACATTTTCCACATTTCTGATGTATATAATCTTATACACAGACCCTCTTACTAACAAATATATATACGCATCGTTTGTATTAACTATTCAAGATACTCTAGTCTTTGCCTGTCATACTATTAAGAAGATTTCAATTTAGCAGATAAATCAAGGAGGACCTTGTAGGTATGCTACGTAAACACCTTTGTTAGTAAGTATAAGACAGTGTATTAAGCACAAAGACAATTATATTGCGAAACAAATTTATTTTTGACTGTACATGTTAATCTATGTTAGTATCTGGTAAACTGTAATTCATAAGGGCAAGATCAAATCTTGCGCTGACGTAACAAAATTAATACAATCACTTATTACATTTCGGCTCATGTCACATTTGCAAACCTTTTCAGAATTCGTTGTAATACATTTACAGGGTTTGTTAGGCCCGATATAAAATATGCATTCGCGCGAACGAGCGATTTTAGGTTTGGCCGTTACAAAACGATTTCATAAGCAATTGTATGCAAAGATTTATTTAACTAGCGGCGCGATCGCGCATTTACAATCGCTTGTGACTTCATTACGTAGCGGCTAAACCGCTCGTTCGCGCGGACGCATATAAATCAAACCTTATTGCATTGACCTTTATCCAAACTGACATACATCTTTTCGTACGTTTTTGTAGACCGGCCATTTTGGATAGTACCGTTGTACCGTCTACGTTCGGACCCCGTTCTCAGCCTTGCGACTTGAGATTCGACGCATGAGAATTAATTATTCTAGGGAATCAGTCAACTTTTATAATAAATAAAATGTACGCAAACTTTTAGTACATGACACAACATTTTGCGCAGATATATTTCCATACAACTGTATAATGGCGTTTGCAAACGTGACATTGCACCGTTTACTTATTGCTAACATTAAAGTTATATTGTCTGATATCGTTAAATAGCAATTTCGTAAATCTATTTGCATAGTGTACTGCTAGATGGCGTTAGTGCGTTCACCATAAATCTATTTTTACTTGTAACACTCCGAGTCTTAAGAACAAAATAAGCTATTCGATATGTCGACAAGCATAAAGTGAACGAAGCTATACATAAACTGGGCTGTATTGGCACAAGTAGTATCTACAAGCTGCAAGTTAAAATTAAAACCTATTTGATCGGACATACATCTATTCGTATCAGGAACGTTCACTAGTTAAGACTAATTACATTTAATAATTTGTTATATCTACAATTAAATTAAAACATTAAATACCTATAAGATGTGAAACAATTTTGGACAGTAGCTAAAATAAACTTTTCAATTTCGTCGAATAATAGGTCACAGCCGTCTGCCAAGTGAATAGAGGGGCTAGCATGAGTCCTGTAAGAGCTACGTAATCGTAACGTTCTTGAATATCAATTAAATGGGAGCTGTTAATTTTTTATAGCTCCTAGAAGAGTTCACACTACAGAAAGTCATATTATTAGCATCAATATTTTCAAACAAAAGGCAAAGGTGATGGGATGACTGCCCAAGTTTTCCCTACATTCGATATAATGTACCAGTACCTGTATACAATAAGTAGTGACTCATGCACACACCTCTGGAGGCAGAGTACAGATGTAATCATGTCACACACTTGATAATTAAATTCGGGTTACAAATGTGCTGAAATGATCACAGCGGTAGAATATAAACTGTTATTACACAGAGCATAATAATAGTTTGCACACTGATGCCGCGA
Source organism: Aricia agestis (assembly GCF_905147365.1). NCBI lineage: Eukaryota > Metazoa > Arthropoda > Insecta > Lepidoptera > Lycaenidae > Aricia > Aricia agestis. The sequence continues at coordinate 16,779,030 of NC_056428.1, read as the reverse complement.
ACCGCAAAAAAGCGAGATGCACAATAACGCATCATTGTGATGTCTGCTACATGTATGAAAAAGATAGATGTACTTATCCTTTTACAAATAAAGATAGATATTATCTTTCAAGCCTCAAGGTCTCCTGTTTTTGTCTGTCATGTGACTACCAATATGCCAAAGACAGGCGGATCTTTTTTAGTATTCGATATGTGTATTTTTATTAGTAAGGAAGTTGTAATATACAATATTCAGGCCTGTCTCACTTCCATACAAACGGCGCGAAATCGCCGAGATATTTACATACTATTCTGGAAGACAACCTAAGTTCAACCTTTTGCATTGCGTTTAGCGTTCATGGTACAATAACTGTCTGCCGTCTCGCTTCAATCTGCTAGGGCTGTCAAGCGAGCGCGCGAGTCGCTCAGCCACAGGATACAAAAGTCCCAGCCTATTGAGACTGACTAGTCCGGTGACTGGACGCTTGCGTTTATCATACCGAAACTCGGGAGTGAAACTTCTGTACCGTAAGGTACTAATTATGTATTCTGTGGTAGAGTGTAGACTGTAGACCATCATACTAGGGCGCCACATAAAACGTTATTTTAGATAACTGTAGAAACACGCCGCGCGTAAACTTGCATCTGTGTTAATTTAAAATTCTACAGCTTTTCCGCGGTTCGCGGTGTCGCTACTCGCTATGCAAACACCTAAGTAGAGCCACCCCATAATGTCTTGTAGTAAAATTGTTACGTATTTATACTTTAGCAAGTAAGTTTAGTCTACGGCCATAATCGAGACGCAATAATATTAATCGAACTCTCGTCACTTAGGGATTTATTACATCTACCGAGTAGAGTGGCGAGTCAGTGCTTTCAGCCAATCGAATTGTCTGTTCGGACAGTCGTCACTTTACTCGGTAGGTGTGATCGGGCCCTTACACTGGCCTAATATTCCTACCATAGACTCGACATTCCAAAGTTTGACTTTTACAACGAGTTCTCAACAAATCCGAAATTCACTTGAATCAAGCACTATAATAAACTATGCTAACTTATAATTATATTCATTAATAATTATACAATTCCAACTTTAAATATTAAAATTTATATGCAAAAAAATCTTAAAATAAAGGCAGCATCCGTAATTATGAGCAAACTACCTACGGACAGTAATTCCAAGTATCAATCATTATTACAAAGCAGACTCCAAAACGTCGCCAAGAGAATTCTCTAATTTCTCTATCGAAATGTCATTTGCGATGCCTTATGACGATTTTGCCTTATGAGAATTCAACGAAAGCATCTAGGCTAAGTCCCTGAAATGTTTGACCAATACTAGGCTTGAATCACTGCACATAGATAGACCATGCCGCTTACTAACTAAATGTGCATTCGAAAAATTAATACCTCAACCTCTCATCAGTCTAAATGTATGGTGCAAAAACTTACAACTGACTATTTTACAAAATAAAATTATTTCAACAATAATTCTTTACCAAATGATCATTTTAAAACGTGCTATGCATCTCATAAAATAATGTACAGGCACTCGTATTTAAAATAAAAGGAACTATGATCAACTATGATAGGGCCTTATGCACTTACAGATTTATTGGCGATTCACATTATTCGAACGTCGAAAGCAATATTCGAAGTATAAGAATCGGGCCTCTGACCATGATCATCGCCGGCTTTGACCACTTGCCTAAATTGCCAGTAAAATATTGCCTAATAAATTGAAAGGCTTGTGCAAATATATATATGTGGTATTTCATAAAACATGTAACAGTCATTTTAGGCAACATATTATTATTACATTACAATAAATATATGTTATTAGTTATTACATATTTATGTCATTACGTTAAATTAATACTTTTCTCGACAAGTTTTTAGTTGAAATGCATTTGAATATTATGCAGTGATCAAACTATATTTTTATAGAGTACTACCACTTTCTCAAATATCTTTTGGCGGTTCTCAGAACTTTTATAGGAAAATTGATTCATTAGATCTTTCTGGATTAAACAGATTTTAAAAATCAAAAAGCGAGATAGTTTTAAAGTTTTGTATTGGACATTTCATCGTTTTGGACCATTCTCATTGTGGCCAGAATTATTGCCAACATTAACTACAAACCCAAGTCCAAAAGCAACCTTACATTAGACTCCACACCGAAATAAAAACTAAAACTTTATTATAATTAAGTGACTAAGTTAGGGACTAATTTTTTTTTTCATTTGGAAACAAACCCAAATTCCATTTTAGATCATTTTACGCTTAAACAAAACTTACGTTTATTAAACTATTCAATCGAAAATAGCTAGTTCATCTTCTGGGATGATCAACCCAACAATGTCTGGTGAGATCAGATTTTCACTACCATAAATCAAAGTCCATCAACACAACATATCACACAGTTCGGTTTGAGCAGTTTCGTCTCAACATAATATCTTTCACACAACGAATAAACAAGCAAATAAACAAGCAAAAAGTCAATTATTGTATAACTTTATACAATAATATTGTCAACTAGCTGTTCGTAATTATTTTACGTATAAGCCAATTGACCAATTGCAAGTTTTTTTTACATTTAAATATTTATAAAGACATCTTAAAGGGTTTCACAGTGGATTGGCGTTCTGTGGAACTATTTACATCGCACATGCATATGCATGTAATCACAACAACGAAATAAAATAGGCCAGACCTCGTGCGAGCCAAACTCAACAGAATATTTTCATATTATATAATCAGTTGATTTTGAATAATAATATTAAAAACAGGCGTGCCACATTCAATAGGCGAGAACATATATCTATATTATATTTAACACTTACGAGACTATAGACCGTTCAATGTTATTCTATCTCAGAGTTTCTGTGATCCTCATTAGCATTGTCCTGTCCGAGGTAGAATATCTGAACGGACACTACAGCTAACAATCTGTACGCCAAAACCGACACTATCACAAATTCAAGGGCACTCTCTCACTTCCTTAGTCCGTCTAAGCACCAATTCCTTTTTAAGAGTAACATTACTCAATAACTGTTAAATCAACTATGTTTTTATGCAAGTTATAGATTTTGTCATTACACTTTTGTAAATCAACTATCTTTTTTGCAAAGTTTCAAGTAATGTCAATCTTATGCTCCACCAAATTATATAAGATATTTTCAAGATAATTCCAATAACCAACTTGACAAGATATGATATTTATCTTTTCATTAATTATGATTGTGCAAAACACAACTTACTCATCTACTTTGTACTTTTGATAGCCCAAAGGGATGTGCTGTAAAACAGTATATACTCAGCTTTAAAATTATTTAAAAAAAACATTTTCCTTTGCAACACCTAAACTAACTTTCCAAGATATTTTCATTCCTACACCAACACTTGATCCATTCCATTCTTTTCAAATCTTAATGATAAGATATTAATAAACATTTTTTGTATTTTACATTTTTTCTCGAATAAAAAATACTTTATATGCAAACAAGGGTTACAAAGCTTCGTTTCAACATATTTACATGCAATTATTGAGTCAAACTTTATATTAATAAAGCAATAATATTATACATTTAGATATATTTAGGATCTATATTCTATTTACACTTAGTGCTATATACATTTAACAATTCCCCAGAGAATGTTAGTAGAAATTAGTCAACAAAAATCCATTAAACACTATCAACATAACAATTCTTTAAGGTAATGTACATTTTGTGCACACTTTACACTTGGTTCCCATTAATTAAGCACGACACTTAACTCCTGTTTTTCTAGTGCACTTTTTCGCCCGTTTTCCTTGGTGATTGATTCAATTTGCTGCTGTTTTTGTGGCTCAATTTACTTCTGCTTTTCTGGTGCACTTATTTTCTGACCCCTGCTTTTTAATGCACTATTTCCTCACCCCTGCTTTTTAGATGCACTCTTTTCTTTTACCCCTGCTTTTCTAGTGCACTTATTTACTCCTGCGTTCCTGGTACATGCATTCCCCTACTCCTGCTTCCCTGGTGCTCTATGAGGAGGGAGAGTATCGTGTCGCCTGTACATCAGTAAATACGGCATGCGCGGCGGCTTCGGCTTCAGAACCTGAGCGTCTGTCACTTGGGTGACAGTGGAGTCATCGTATCTGTAAAGTAATACATAGTTTATTTTGTAATGTTGTGTTGTTTTTATACACAAATATAGTTTGCGTTGTGTTTACTCAGTTTAGGTTGTCCACATTGATTTCAGAGACGAAAAATAAATTGCATCATGGTAGGTTTCAAAGTTGTATAACAACTGCTTCTGTGATAAGAGGTTGAAGTAACAACCTCAAATACAAGTATCATAATTAATGTTTTATTACTAATTAGGAGACTACGTTGCAACCTACGAATAATAAAAACAGAGAAAGAGTAACTGTGTCAAAAAATTTGTCCACAAGTCTACAAATTGTGACCAGGGCTCATACAACGAAACGGTTTTGAGACTGAAACAATCGTACGAGAATGTTGCGTCCTACTCTAAAAAACGTGAAAAGACGTTGTTAGAGCAGGACGCGGCATTCTCGTACGATTGTTTGAGTCTCAAACCGCTTTCGTAGTAGGTCTACTGAATACACGCATACTTTATGCACATCTTTATTTACACAATTTTGTGTAAATAAAGAAGAAGTTTGAGTGATGTTTCCGGTTTCGTGGCTAATTTGGTTCCTTTTCGCACACTAAAATCCATATTTTTATAATAAATTCGAAACGGTTGAAGTATGGGAGTTACGATTCCTTAGTTTTTATTATTCGTAAGTTGCAACTTGCAACGGAGCGACGCGACAGGTTACAGCCAAATATTCTTTGGATGAAATCGTATGAGTTAAGCTTAGGACAAACCTACGCGACCAAAGCGACTGCGAAGCGGTAGCGTCTACCGCGCGGCGGACGCTGCCCATGTAATCTTATGGCGTCGTGCACACCTACGCGACCGCGACGCGAAATGTTCGCGTCGGCAAAGCGAAACATGCGCGTCAAGTTGTCAGACGCGTGTTTTGAAGTGTACATAACTAGACTTCTTTTTTAAAACCTTTTTTATTATTATTTTGTACAACTCTTTAGTTTATGATTTTTTGATTTGTTTACGTTTTGATAGATAGTGTCATGATATTAAGGCACCTACCACATGTGCATGCTTTAACACAGTTTTGCTAGCGCATGCTTCTCGCATGAAAAGATGTAAGACTGACTTATCTACCACATGCATGCGCAAGCCACATTCTTGCCGAGATCGTCGACGTATAAACAATGTTTCTCAATGAAGAACTATTTCTTCTGCTTTAATTTTTCCAGTGTTTGCTAGTGACAAAATTGATAATGCATAAATAAAATATTTTTTTCATATGCGTATTTTTTTATTCCTGTCTCTTTCCATTTGATCTTCCACAGAGCGAGCAGAGATTTTTATAATTCAATGAATTCAGTTGCAAACTGACGTTTATAATATGTATGTACGTAAATCTGCCATTTTATAGCAGCGTGCGCGCATTTCAACACCATATTTTGACTGACAAAGAGCGGCTTGAACACTGAACTTCCAACCACACGCGCAGACAAGTCTACACGGAGGCATGCCTGAATTTCAAGCAAGTTAAAAAAAACAACAAGACAATCTTTGGGGCTTGCGCGTACTACAGTTTTACCAACTACACGCACAATGTTCAGTGTTCAAGCAGGCATGCGCAAGCAAATCTGTAGTCAAGCATGCACGTGTGGTAGGCGCCTAAATTAATTCAACTTGACTATTGTGGACGTGTTTTATTCCTCTGCACCTTCCAAATCTAAAGCAAGCTTAGCATCTCGCAACCCTCATGTCCGTCCGTCCAACGCATCGGACTCTGATATTAAGTATGAGGATATCATTACCACAACAGTTAGCATACACCAGATAAAGTCGCGCGTCTTCAGTGATTGTTCATTAACAAATTAAGTTTGACGATTCGCGCCGTAGTCGCGCAGGTGTGCACGGCCAGTTTCGCGTTGCAGACGCTCTCGTATCGCGTACCGCGTCCCCTGTCACTGACGCGTAGGTTTGTTTTAAGCCTAAGCTGCGAGACGCGCGCCAGCGGAGCTACGCGAACAAAACGGCCCTTGTATGGAACGTGACGTGTCGCTTCGCTACAGCGTAGTGTCGCTTAGTGCGGTCTAGCCTTTATGCCTGACAATTATTATACATACTATACTAATATTATAAATGCGAAAGTGTGTCTATTTGTCTGTTACCTCTTCACGCCCAAACCGCTCAACCGATTTTGCTAAAATTTGGTATGGAGATACTTTGAGTCCCGGAAAAAGGACATAGGATACTTTTTATTGCGTATGTAGTTGCGGGCGTCATTTAGTTCTATAATAAGTCAATTACATACCTGATCCATCCAGCTTGGCCATGGAAGGTGTCCGTGACATAGTGTCCCTTCACAGCCTCAACTCCCTCGTGGTACACCACCGCAAACAGCTTGTACAAGCGCTGCTTTGTGCTGTATTTTGCTGACATTATTTCTGTGGAGTTATAGCTTGATTAGTACTCAGTTTTGTAGGGTGGGTAGTTTGTGAAATAGGGGTATAATACTCAGTGTGTTTTGTCCACATAAGCGAATGTATCGCGTTCGGAGACGAAAAATAAGTAGCATCATTGTAAATGTACAGACTAGCACAGACATTTCCTGTAATAGTACCAATACAGGCAGTTGCTTAGTTGCAAGAAAGATGCAACTTGGGACCATTCCTAACCAATTTGTCCTTCTGTATTTTAATTTACTGCTATTTTTATGAACTGTACAAATGATATTATTTGTAATTTGTTCCACCGTCGCTCCTAAACTACAGACCTAATCTTGACGAATATAGATTTGTTATTCTGTGTTAAAAGGCCAGCAACGCACCTGCAGCTCTTCTAATGTTGCGAGTGTCCATGGGCGACGGTAGTTGCTTTCCATCAGATGACCCGATGGCTTGTTTACCCCCCCCCCCCTTATTTTATTAAAAAAATGCTATAAATGTACAATAACTTACTAGGATCGATCTTGAGATCAATCGGGAAGTCGATGTTCTTGACGATCTTGGCCGTATGCCCTTCAGCATCAAGCTGGAAGCACTTGAGGTGCAGCAGCAGCACCACGGGCAGCTGCTCCAGCGATAGCTGCTGCCAGGCGTCCGACACGCCCTCTAGCGTGTCCTTGCCGGCGAGCAGCTCTAGCGCGTCCTTCACGGTGTTGGAGCGCTGGAATGTTACGTTTGTTAAAATAAAATTAGAACAAGCTAAAAGATTTTCTATTAAAAAGATAAACATCATTAACAACACCCCACTCTTGAGAAAAAAGAAACGAGATATCTCCTGGTGGATGCGATAGTTGCTACCCATGGAGTTACAGGCTACAGCTGCTTGTGTGAGCAGTGTTGTGAGTAGCATCCCCGGTCTTTAGATATTGGTGCAATGTCTACAAAATTGAAGGGCAAGGGGCTTCAGGGTGAAGAATTAGCAATTTTTCACCCCCTAAAGCTTTCGCTTAGTGATCACTCACTCAGTCAAAAACAAAGCGTTTTACACCTGAAGTCTTTATTAGGTCACCTTACGTCTGAAGTCTTCTCTGGATGCATTTCAATTAGAAACTGTTGGGGGGCTTTTTTTCAATTAGAAAAAACAATTTTTTCTCAAGGTAGTAGACAAAATAAGTTTGGGATCTAAGGCACATTAAACCACTCTCTCACCTCAATATCCAGTTGCAACGTAAAGAACGGCTGCACCGCATCCGTAACTAGATGCGGCGGCGGTGCGGGCGCAGCGGCAGCGGGCGCGCGGTGTAGACGCAGGCGCGTGCGTCCCCGGAATATATCCGCTAGAGGCGTGCGACGCGCCGCCCATCTGCGTTCCACCGCACCCTTATTACGCGGGCCCATCACCTGAAAAGTTTACTTGGGTAAATGGATGTGCAATTTTACATTAAATACTGTTTTGTAGGTAATTCATACTCAGTTTAGGTTGTCCACATACAAGTAAAACTACTTTCGGAGACGAAAAATAAATGGCATCATCGTAAAATGGGAGTGAATATCAAAAGCAATTTACCAATTCTAGAAATTATGTCAAGTGGTAATCCGGGAAAGGAATCCTAGATTTTTTTATGAGAAATGTGAAATAAAAAAAATGAACGCTTTGTTTACGTTTTACACTGACCTTCCACTCATCATCATCATCGTCCTCGGCGGGCTGTTCTGGAGCCACTTCGCCATTGGGCTTGCCGTTGCTGTCCTTAGGTTCCTCGGGCTCCACCAGCTTAATCAGCTGAAATATCACAATTGATACAATAATCATTATGTCTTCTTACATTTTGAATGTCTTAACAGTTTTTAAAAGTTTTAATACGAAAAAGTTTTAAAATGTTATTTATTGCAAACTCAATAGAAAATTACCCAAGGCCCGGCGCAGAAAAGAATCTCAGTTATTTGTGTATTTTATGTGTAACATTTTTTGATAGGCGTGTTCGCCGCAGGATGTGGCTAAGATAGAAAAAAAAATGCTTTTAGATTTTTTCAGCCGCTAATTGAAAATTACATTACGTTGAACATATCGACTCCAAAATGTTATAAAATAGTAATGAATTATGTTTCTAAAATACATAATTATAATAATAATAAATAATAAATCTTTATTTCTCAATAAAATCACATACAATATGAGGCATCCCCATTAAGCATAAGATTACTTTTGTTTTATTATTATATTATTATACCGATCTTTTTTATGTAAGTACATAGGGAAAATAAACAGAATGACAAGATTTAGTGAAAATAAGTATACAGGGCATGGGCGCCGGCAGAAATAATTTCCAAGGGGTGCAGATTTTAGTTTTTTTTCTTTTCTTTTTACTTTTTACGAACAACAGTGACTCTATTTACGTCAACAGAATATATTGTAGGTACATATTTTAGTGCCGAAACATTACGAACTATCTTTGTACGGCTTTCAACATACTGCTTTTTATTTCAATAATTCCTGTCGATCCCGAGATTCCCAAGGGGTGCAAGTGCAAGTGTACCTGGCACCGCCCTGCCGGCGCCCACGATACAGAGTGTAACAAAAATAAGTGATAATACTTTAGGGTGTGTACGTGTTCCTTGTTATTATTAGCAGACAGAATTTGTAGTACCTACCTTTATTCCTAAAAGGAAAAAGTGTTTTTGTAGGTTTACTGATTGTTTAAAACATTTCATAAAAGTAATTTAAACTAAACTTAGGTACGCAAGAAAATAATAAAATAGCATTTTTTTACTTCAGCCACTTTTTTGCGGCAATAACACATATACATTTCTTTTACTAATAAAGTATACTTACAGAAAACTGAGATACCTTACTTTTGTGCCGGAGCTTGGGCTTTTTTGGGTGTTCGTCTTTAAATTGCATTGTTTACGCATATCGAGCGTAGCAAGTACGGCGCTGTAGTCTAAGCGATAAGTTGAGAAAGGCGAAATATAGAGATAAGGGTCATAAAAATACGTGCGAAAGCTCATTAGATTCGGGAAGACGTCTAGAAAAATGTATCGGAAGCGTGTATTAGCACACAAAAAATTGCAAAAATTATAAGCAAATTAGGTTGCAAAAAAAAAGGTATTACCTATGTTTTTTGTTAAAAACTCCGAAACTATTAACATTTAAAAAAAAAATTAAAAAAGATTCTTAAAGAAGAGGAAATTTCCATAAAAAAATCCCAACTCCCGGAATTCTATCTCTATTATTTATAATTTTAATTTAACGCTGAAAGTAAGCCTTCGCGCGGCATTTTTAGGTAGCGCGCGTGGCTTCAAAACCGAGCACGTCACACTGATTATTTTTTTTAAAGGTATTAAATATTACTTTAAAATTTTCAAAAACTTAGTGTATTCCGAACATTTCAAAGAATTTGCTTCCTTTGGGAATTTAACTTAAAGTTAATTTTTCAACAAATTAGACAAATGTTAACTAACGAAATTTTTTCGAACTTCCGGCCTCATTGTACTTTAAAGAAAACCTTTAAATAATTTTCGTAAAATTTTTCATTTCGTGGAGCCCTTCATATAAACATACTTGACAAGATCACGCCATAAAAGTTTAAAAAAATTTAATACTTTGTTTATAATCATTTTTTAACTTGAACAAAACACTAGAAATCCACGTAATATTGTCAAAAAAAAAGTTGTTTCATTTAAAAAAAACGATCATAAACAATAAAATATTGCTATTAAGAAAAAAATTTGTTTCTAAAAATCACAATATTTTCAAGAGAATAAAGGTAAGAAAAAAAAATTTATTAGCAAATGGCGGAAAAAACATTTTTTTTTTAGTTAATACTTGTCCTTCATTGATATGAAACCAATTACGTGATAGTAAATGAAACTTTTCTAGACGTCTTCCCGAATCTAATGAGCTATCGCACGTATTTTTATGACCCTTATCTCTATATTTCGCCATTCTCAACTTATCGCTTAGACTACTGGGTCCAGCGGCAATATTAACCCTCCGTGCACCACGTGAATAAAAGTTACACCGTGCACCACGTGGGGTTTGTCAAACCCCAAGACTTATCTGGGCAAGGAATGCGTAATTTGTGTTTAATTGTTAATTTTATTTCAAATAACTGTTTTTTGTCTATTTAATTGTAATATAAAACGATACTTACTGAGATAACTCCCATTTTTAATTCTTTACACCCAAAAATGAAAATATAATAACCTTTTACCAAGTAAAACGTAGACTCTTTTTTGGTGAGCTCCCACAATTGAAAAGTTACATTTTTTCCCGAACTGCTTTAAAATTTTAAATGGAATACAAATTTAATAATATGAACTTAATATAATCAGTCTACACGATATTTAGGCAAGATGAAATCGGTACATTTTTACAATGAAATTGGGCACGGTATGTGTAAGCAAATAGGTCTATTATTGTGCTCACAACCGTATTTGAGTTTTTAATTTATCTTCCTGATACAATCTGAATACTTCTTTATTGATCTTGATAATTTTTCTGGTGGTCCAGGGGCTGCTTTGCCAAAAAATCGGTGAAACTGTTTCAAGAACCTCTTAGTATCCATGGTTTATATCTTTGCGATTTTTAAAATCTTCTATGAAAGTCACACTTTATTTGTTCATAAACCTGTCCAAAAATGCTTATTAAATCGAAATGAATTCAAATATGCGAGAAAAATAGATTTTTTCACATTTTATAATACTCTGCCTGTACAACTTTTTAACGACGTCCTGAACTACGTGGGGTTTGTGGGACCCCAGCACACTTTGTGCACGTCTGTTCGTTGCATCGGTGAAGAAAATCCTAAACTACTGCCGCCGAACGGTAAGGCAATGTCTTAACTCCAGCTACATAAAGCGTCAAAAAATCACACGAGTATTTAAAAAGTTATGAAAATTTTTGTACGTCTGAGGTTTGTTAGACCCCACGTGGTGCACGGAGGGTTAAAGATACTAACAAAATCATTTGAGTAGATATTTGATATTATTATGTTAATCGCTCGAAGTTGAAATTGCTGAATAACGCCGATAAATTTTGTGCTGTCACATGATACAACATGATCATGAATCTGCAGCTACATAGTTTGTCTGTTTGCAGTTGCTGCAGTTTTTACTTGTATCAAAATATTTCGAGGCACCAATGGCTTCTACTTTCAGCATCTACTTTCATAGTTGTCGTATAACGTATTGCAACTTGTAAATATTGGTTCAGACCACCCACCTCAAGCATCTCATCATTCAGGGAATTCAGGAGGCATCCTAAGAATTCCTCAGCGTCTTCCTGTCGGCCCTCCTGGGAGCCGGGGAAGCGGAGCGCACGGAGCACACGCAGGGCCGCGGCGCCGTCGAGCGGCGGGCCGCCGGGCACCGCGCCGGCGTCGCGCAACCGGCGGCCCGACGGGTTGTTGCCCGACCAGAACTCGTAACAGAGCTCCACCCTGGAATGTTGAGTTAATAAAAATTAGTAAGGTATTGGAAATTATTTCGTACTTAACATTTATTAGGTTTTTGTGACTTGCCTTGAGCTTTGGATTAAAAGACACATAGTTGATGGAAAAATTGTTGGTTGAGTGTGTAGTATTTTTTGAGCATTTTGAGGTAACTAATCATAGTTATTACTGTTGGGGAAAATATAAATTTGGTACAGTGAAAGACACGCTAGATCTTATTCAGATGAATAACAAGCAATAACTTACATTTCATAATGTGAAATAACTTGGAAGAAAAAATGGAAATAGAAAGTTTGTTTCATCCTCTTGGAACTGATATTTTGACATTAGTGGTTAAAACTACACTGTAGTTCAGCCTCGTATTCATGGTAAATAAAAGTTTAGCAACAGTTGATCAACATGGTTGATGATGCTGCTGGAAACATTGTTTAATAATTATAATTGGCTGTCCACACGCCAATCTGCGTTAAAATGTTGCCCGAGGAAGTAGTGTTGTGTTCTTTGTATCTGATGTATATGATTTCTAATAAAAAAAAAGAGCAAAAGATGGTGGATTCGAAACTATCTTCTGCATAGAGAAAATTTGATTTGTGATTAGATAATTTTAGGGCTTGAGAAATTTCTTCGGATGCATCGTTCTTTTTGTTTTTATCTTTGTATTCTTTTATAGAAGAATCCCATAGTAATGATTTTGATTGAAATAATTATATTATTTTATCATTTCTTCAAACTACTGCCATGTTTATAAACTGTTGCAAACACGTCAACATTTAATGCTAAACTGATGTTTTGCGCTCATCGAGCGAAAACTTGTCAACATGCTATTGTCAACACTGCAACACAGCGTTGCCACTTGCCAGCAACATGTTGACAGCAACTCCGCAACACGTTGATTCAACTTTGTTGCTAAACGAATGTTTACCATGAATATGGGGCTTAAACTATTGTTTCATAACAGCTTTGTCTGTTTATGTCATTGTTGATAATTTTGTCACCTTCTTTGTGTAAAAGAAGGTGACAAAATTTTCAAATAAGGCGATTACAAAACAGGTTAACTCACATAGCATCAATAACGGGCGTACTGGACTTTCCTTTTCTCGCCTGGTAGGGCAGGGTCTTGAGCAGGTTATAGAAGGGCGGGCAGGCGATCAGCGCTTGCAGGATTGCGTTGACATAGCAGTAGTTCGATCGGTTTGTTAGGCCGCGCGGCAGGAGCGTCACCGTGCGATTGTCCAGTTGGTATTTAGCAAGGAACTCTGGTAAATAAAATTTTGTTTTATGTACACTTACTTAGGTTCAAATTTTTTTTATATAAAATATGTATGTAGGTAGTATTTGTGCTGGCCCAAACTCTGATAAGCGAAAAGGAAAAGTAGCAAAGTAAGTACAAGATGTAATGTTTGTTACCTTTCAAGAATTTATGATGAAACTATATGAGAAAAACAAAAAATGATAAACTTTTATCAATGACATTTGAGTTAGTCAGTAGTCACCTCTAAAAATAATAACAAACATTGCAACATGAATATAATGTTTACCTATTGTCTAATGTGCTACTTCACACGATCATGCTAATGACTGTAATTGTGCGACAGTCTTACCTCCCATCCGGTACGAATTGGGGTCATCGCTGAAGGGAGATGGCTGCACGGGTAGAGCGGTTGTCTCTTTTTGTATCGGCACCTCTCGCACCTCGTTAGGCGTCGAGGCCTTAGGAACTGTCTGTGATGGTACATTGCTCACAGCATTTACCGAAGTCTTCTCTGAATAGGATATTGCGGGCGTGCTGGTTACAGCCGGTTTAGGCACTGGGGATGCTTTATCCGCAGCCGCTGTCAATGGAGACGCATCATAGGGTGGAACTTTGGCCACTGGTTTTACATTAGCAGCCGTGGGCGGCGTCAAAGTGGTCGGGCTTATTGGTTCCTCCACCGCTACCGTTGAAGAGACGGCGGGAGCTGCCGGCTTATTCGAGAATAGACTCGCCCAGGATTTGCCCGGTGGCTGAGGCTGCGGCTGGGGCTGGACTACTGGAGGAGGAAGAGCATCTCCCCTATTCCTGGGGGTAGGAGGTGGGGGGAAGTCGGACGCGGTCGGCGCGGGAGGCGGCGGCTGGGGAACCGGAGCCGGTTCAGGCACGGCGTTAGCCTTCCTCGAGTGCCCAAACGGCGACTTATTGGTTACGATCACTGGTGGTCCCTGTGCGTGTAGTGTTATAGAAATCGGCATGGGCGCCTTGCTCGGGGGCAGAGGAGGCTCGCGCTTGGCGTGCTCCACTGGGACGGTCTTTTCGACCTCGGGATTTTCGTTGGACGGTGACCGGTTGGGAGGGCCGTCGCGCTTCTGTCTGTTTCCGAATGGTGGCTTCGGAGTTGACGCGGCAGGTTGTACCGGCAGCGCAGTCGGTGCTAGCGGCTTCTGCGGCTGCTTCGCCGTCGGGAACGGAGCCGCCGGTCCCTTAGTCGGCTTTCCTACGACCGGGGGCACCTTGGACGCCGGGGCCGGCGCGCTGGCTGGCTGGAAAGCCTTGACAGGTTGAACTTGGCTGTCCTGTTTCTCAGCGTTCCACGCCGGTTTCGTGGTGTCCGATTTTATCGTGGGCGAGGTCTTATCGTTGGCGGGCGACTTCGCTACCTCCGCGGGTTTCTCCTGCTTGGGGCTGCCGGGTCCCTTGCTGATCTTGAGGTCTTTTATCGGAACGGAGTCCACTACGGCCGACGTAGAAGCGGCTATCGGCTTTTGCTCCTGGCCCTTCTCCGCGTAGTTCTTGTGGCTCTGGCCGGCGACGAAGTTCTTCGCGTGAACATTGAACTGGTGGGGGGCGGAGTGGGGAGGCGGGTGTGGAGGCGCGGGCATCTGGACGTGGTGGGGCGGGATGTACATGGGCGGCATGTACTCCACACCGCCCTCGACCGGCGGGCCGTAGGGCGGGGCGGCATAGTGGGCGCCCGCGTAGTACGCGTCCACGGCCTCCTGCTCCATCACCACCTCCTGCTGGTACTCATCGGGGACCTTCTCCGCCTCGCCCTCCACCGGCATGGGGTATTCGGGGTAGTAGGGGGGGTACGCGTAGGGTCCGTACATTACGGGCTGGTACATGGCCGGGAGATGGTAGAGGGGTGCGCCCTGCGCCTGCGCAGCCGGGTAGTACTGGGAGTAGGGCACGTAGTAGGGCGGCTGCGGCGGCGGCGAGGGTGCGCGCTTGTTGCGCCTGTCGCGCCTGTGGTTCCTCGCCTGGCGCTCCACCTGCTGCGGCTGGGGGACGTACTGCTGCGGCGGCTGGTAGTACTGGCCCATGTAGCCGTGCACGTTGACGTTGGCGGTCACTTGGCTGACGTATACGTTAGGCGGGGCGACGGGCCACTGGGGCGGCGGGTAGGCGGGCGGCTGGGGGTAGGGCGGCGGGCCGGCGCGCTGGGGCGAGTGGGGCGCCATCTCGCACTCGCCGCCCGACAGGCTGTCCAGGCTGCTCGACACGGTCGCGCCTCTTCCACTACTCGACGAACACGAAGAGTTATCTATACAACATAATAAAGGAGTCTTAAGACACTATTTGTATAGATATAGCTCAATTTTATCACGCCAAAATGAAAACTATACATTTCCTATGAGATTTAATTTCGCTTTTGTCGTGGGGAACAGCAAGTGAATTAGTAAAAAGTTTACCGTGTACAGAAGGAAAAGATGTAGTAAGAATGAAAGTTAAAATAAAATTTCTACTTAAGAATAAAATTACTTTAATGTTGAACACACTGACATGACTTGCAAAAAAATTTTGGGTCCAACTTAGTCTATGTAAATAACCCAACAATTGTGTTGTCTTTTCATAAGTGAAATACTGCGACAACTCTTATAGTACATAAACTATATGATATAACAAAGTTAAAAATTAAAGGACACTAACCTACAGCAGGCTCCGTCCAACCGTTGGTCGTAGCCTGGGGTTTCCTCTCGAAGAGTGCACACTGTAAGCTGCTCAGTTCCGCTTCTTTCACATCTGTCAAGTCTAGGAACTCATACTCCTGAAATACGTCACATGTTCAGTTAGCTCCTACGGGCTTGGATATGCCCTTACACACCATTCAGCTTTGGTAAAAAGGCTTTTAGATCATTATCATTATTAGGTCTTAAAGGACTGGGTTTCTTTGGTATTTTTTTGCTATTAGCTTTGACAAAGTGTATTTGAAAAAAATATTTGTTTAGGTCAATTATGATTAATGATACCATGTACACCATTTTAATAATTATTTGCTCCATGATTCCACTTATCCATCTTTTTCTGACATTTTTCATTGTATCAGACATAAACAGCAGCATGAATTAATAAAAAAGTGGTATAAATATTTTAAAGGACAAAGTTTAGGTGTAGATAAGGTTTATTTATTAAGGTACTTAAGAATTTTAATCACAGGTAATAATGTTATTTTTAATCTTAACTTCCATAGTATTCTGCATTTAATTAAAAAATGGACTTTGATCTTGTTAAACAAGTTTTACTTTTATAGTTTTTTCTGGTCCAGTAGTTTTATACATATTTCTATTAAAAAATTACTTTGATGCAAACAATGCTGATTGCACTTTGAAATAAATAAACATTGAATTGTTCATTCACTACTTACATTGTGCAATATTTACACATGACATATTAAAAATATTTTACAACTATAAGTCTAAAGCCGGTATAAATAGTCAGTACTCAAGATGCATCTCGGTCTCAAGACACGGTTCAGGATCTGTGATTGGTAGGCTGTTTTCTGGACTTTTGAATTTGGACCAATCGTAGAGCCGAACCGTGTCTTGAGACCGAGATGCATCTTGAGTACTGACTATTTATATCGGCCTTAGCAGTATACTGCTAAGGCTTTATTATAATAAGAAGTTAATAATAATTATCTGTCGTCTAAAAAATATTTTACTCAAAAATTTAGTTACTGCATTGCAAAGTTCTGTTTTATTATAGCAAGGTACGCATTTGCCTTCTTCCAAAACCTGTTTTATTGGTAGATTGTTAACAATATAAAGTTGATGTATAATAAGGAAATTAAATTTTAGCCTTCACTTTGTAAGTACTAAATGTTGCCTGAATAAAGAAGCTACTCACGAAAAATTTGCTTGATAGTAATAAAAAAAAAATTCTAGGGAACCCGGTTCTAGGGAACCCAGACTGTAAATTGGTTTGCTTAAGTAAAATGTAAAAACTATGATATTATGTTTTGGGACAAGTATTCTAATTCAATTAAAATAAATTTATTTGTCTAAATTAAACTAACTTTACGTCACAGACAAACTTTTGTTTTAATTTATTTATTGTATTAGTATGGATGTACCCTAATGGAGGAGTAAACTCCTAAAATACTATTAGCTACTCAAACTAAGTGGCTTTTTAAGTCATGCTGATGACACAACTTTTTAATGTATAATCCCTAATGTACAGGCTCCCCCAGGGCTTCGTTGCAATTTTTTTTCTTTGTTGTGGGGTTGGTTTTCTAGTGGCCCTTTTGAGGGTTCCGTAGCCAATGGCAAAAAACGGAACCCTTATAGATTCATCATGTCTGTCTGTCTGTCTGTCCGTCCGTATGTCACAGCCACTTTTCTCCGAAACTATAAGAGCTATACTATTGAAAATTGGCAAGTAGATGTAGTCTGTAAACCCCGCATTAAGATTTGGACATAAAAATGGAAAAATTATAAAACATTTTAGGGGTCCCCATAGACACAACTGAAACAAAAAAAAATTCATCTAAACTACACTTGTGGGGGTATCTATAGATAATCATATTGAGGTTTCTAATATCATTTTTTTTCTAACCTGAATAGTTTGCGAGAGAGACTCTTCCAAAGTGGTAAAATGTGTGGTCCCCCCCCCCCCCCCCCCCTCCCCTCTAACTTCTAAAGTAGGGGCATGATAAGTCTTAAAATAATATATAATGTATTACTATAAAATATACATTACTATAAAAACTACCAACGGGTTTGGACGATATCTAGCAAGTAGTTTTTTTTATTTATATCATAAATGGTAAACCTTAAATTAATTTTCATTAAATCAACTGAAATACAAAAATAAATCAAAAACCTTTTAATTTCATTAAAATAAACCTTATTGCTGCTGCGGAACCCTTCATGGGCGAGTCCAACTCGCACTTAACCGCTTTTTTTATAATTTCGAGCCACATTGACACAGGTGAAGCCGACTGGTGAAATAGGTGAACGTGGATCGAAAATATCAAAAAGACGGGTAAGCTGGCTTAGTATTAATGAACCGATATCATAACGTCGAATATCATATTATTATTTAATCTCAAATGCAGCCTAGCAAGACTTAGGCATAATCACATGAGAAAAGTAAAAGGTTCTACGATCGAAAACGGTTTACACTTTACAGCCTTTCTTTTATTGCCCAGCTGTAACCTTAAAATATACATTTTTAAAGGTGAATAAAAAATAACTATGTCATTTATAAAGATTTATGTTGATAAAAGTAAAAATAAGAATTGCTTACTTTATAGTATTAACAAAATAGGTGGTACATGGCTGTATGAAGCTTTATGTTACTTTTATTCAGAGTTTTCAGCATTTTTCAATATTTTTAATTATTCGAATAATATCCGAATTATTCGAAAAGTTTTGTAAAATATTCGTATTATTCGAATAATAACAGTCTCTAAACGCGCGTAAAAAAACATCGTGTGGAAGGGCTCTAAATTAAAAAGTCATGTACAGTCTTCTTATAAATGATCAGGTAATCCAGAAATTTTTGTGGCTAGTTGGCTACCACTCAGTAAGAAAGCATGCAACAAGTCTTCCAGATATGCTAATATAAGCTTCCTAGATTGTAAAATAAGTATTAGTATCATCATTAAGCTGTAAGTTAGAAATAAAATACGAACGTATCATGGTCGAACTGAAGTTGTAGTTTCGTTGCAGTAGTAATAAGTTAGCACACCAACCAATGTGGTTCCCTCAAGGTTCAACGTACCTGCAAAACATTCATGAGCTACAACTTGAGTTTGACAACGACCATCATTTAAATCAGTAATTTATACTCCCAGTTAATTGTAGAAAATCAAGACAATCCGACTTTTTTTCAATTTTGCGACTGTAAAATTATGATGATCCATAGGAAAGAAACTAACTAGAAGAATTGTTTTTTTCTCATCAATAAATTTTTAGAAAGGTAATCAATATTTGTAACACTTTTATGCATTTTATAGGACTATGAGATTAATAATTATCTGAATAATTTATCCATCAGAAAAAGTTGAGGACTTCAAGCAATATTATTATAATAATAATAATAAAATTAAATTAAGAAATTTAAAAAAAACCCCCGCCAAACGACTTTAAAAAGTAATGAAATAATATTTACTGCCTTCAAGTTCAAATAATTCCTAACTTGCGTAAAATAATATTTTAGTCCATAATGGGGATTGTCCATTTTTTTTTTAATTTTGCTCATTACAAAAACATTTCGAGGAATAAGGTCAGTGACCGTTTTTCTGTATATAAACGAAAAAAATACCCATTACTTACTTATATTTTTTATAAATACGTTTAACCTTTGTTTGACCTTCAATGCCGTTAAATTAGCAATAAATTCGACCAACATTACATTTCGAACTTTTGGTAAGCTTCTCGTATCAGCTTTCACTTATTGAGAACTTGCATTTGACGAACCGGCCATTATAAATAAGATTGAAAGGAAAAAAACATATGCAGAGGTCAATTGGCGGCCGATGATGACGTCAGAGCGAAACTTTAAAAAATTATTGAGAAAAAACTAGCCAATGAATTTCAAAATTATTTAATTTATATTCTTAAAATACCCTATTTTAACGAAAAAAAAAAGTAGGTACATGTGATTTTTTTTGGACAGTGCCCATTGTTGTCACGGTGTGTCGGGGGACCGCTAAGTAAACTACAACCTATAACAACCGCTAAGTCGCTGATTATCACGATTCAGTTCGCTGTGAATTGATCGCTGTGAACTTGTTATGACGTGAAATCAAACTTCTACATCAGCGGTCTCCCGACACACCTTGACAACAATTATGGACTAAAATATTCCTTTACACAAGTTAGGAATTATTTGAACTTGAAGGCAGTAAATATTATTTCATTACTTTTTAAAGTTGTATGGCAGGGGGTTTTTTTAATTTCTTAATTTAATTTTATTTCATACTTTTTATACAGGGCAGAATATTAATTCCTATCGACAGAATCATATTCTCATGATTACCATTTATCAATGTCCTTTTCGATGAGGCCGTTAATATGAGCCCAAACATGAAACCTCCACTTTGGGTTCATACGAAGCTCGGTTCCTATAGAATCCAGGTGATGCTGCAGTTATAGCAGCAAGTAAATATTTAGTGTTTATCTACTTCTCACTGGTTGTCGCAATCAAAATGAGCCCAAACACGAAACCTCTTGATTACCAGGTGATGCTGCAACACCAGGTCAACTTTCCATTATTATGTGTATACGCATATTGTATATTCACAACTAGAATGAAATATAAAACCCATCAAACGACCATAAGTTGCTAATGGCCTTTCATGAACCAGATAAACCCGGATTGTCCAGCACTGAACAGGCTGATGATGATGAATTATAGCTAAGAACACTCTCGATCATGTCAGCTTTCGAACAAAAAAAACTAGATCAAAATCGGTCCACCCATTTGGATGCTATGATGCCACGGACAGATACATACACAGACAAACAGACAGACTGACACGTCAAACTTATAACACCCCTCTTTTTTGTCGGGGGTTAAAAATATTATTATTGTAAACTAGTTCAAGTATATTATTAATTATTATCTTAAGTTGGTTAATACAATTTAAGATAATATACTTGAACTAGTTTTGTAATGTAATATTTGCCGTTATTATTATATGTAGGTAATTAATAATTATGCATATTTACTGCAAGTTGAAATACCAATAATCTGAGTAAGTAAACCAGTTTCAGGGGTTTTTGACGTAACAAAATATTTCAGAAAATAGGTTTATAAGTAAGTACCTGCATTTTGTACTTTGAACTAGATTGCAATTAAGATATATAATAATAATTACAAAAACCTTTTAAGAATATATTTGCATAACATTAGAAGTAGATTCCATTCTTTGTTTTATTGCATCATACTATGCAAAGGAATTCTTTAGCCTGCAGTATATTGATTTTTCAAAGTTATGCTTTTAGTTATAAGAACATACACATGTCTTTAGAGCATAAAGTTAATATACGTAGCGGAATAGAGCAACAATCTCGAGCTGTCGAATAAAACCAAAATTAGTTTCATCTGTGTGTAAAAATATGTGTACGTATACACTTACATAAGCATGATGAAACATGATTTCTATGAGATTAAATTGTCAACGTGCGGCACGTGCCGACTGGACGTCAAAAAAAGAGTGCTTCTGTCATATTCACACGTCTCTTTTCAGCTCTCAGCGTTACTGATAGGGACATCTCGCTTGGTCAGGCCTTTGTTACTCTATTCCGCTAGGTATATTAACTTTATGCTTTAGAGGTCTACTTGTTTAAGAATTTATCTTTATCTTTCAATCAATGAACAGTTTGATCCATCTGATTAATTTGTACATAAGATATTCATCATAGTAATTATAACTTATACAAAACGACATAACTATGGACAATTAAGTTGTGAATTTATTATGTACTATAACTTAATGATATCCTAGGCATAAGCGAAATGAGGCGAGTAGGAGAGAAAATAACAGAACTAAATGAGTACATACTTTATCATAAAGGCGAAACACCTGGCCAACGAGGAGTAGTATTTTTAATTAAAATAGCAATGAAAAACTATATACAAGAACTGATAGGTGTCTCAGACAGAATAGTAACATTGAATATTAATTTACCGAGATACAAAAAAACCGTGGACAATCATACAAACATATGCACCTACAGAACCAGCACCGGAAAGTGAAAGCGACGCCTTTTACTGCACCCTGTCAGATATTATAAAACAATACCACAATAACTTTATCATTGTTATGGGTGATTTTAATGCACAGGTAGGCTGCAGAGGACCTGGCGAAGAACTGATATTAGGCAAATATGGATATGGAAAGAGAAGTGCCAATGAACACAGACTAATTGAACTTCTACTACAAAACAACTTAACATTACTCAATACAGTCTTCAAAAAAGATCTCAAAACCAAGTGGACCTGGCTATTACCCGATGGCAAATACAAAAACGAAATCGATTTTGTAATAACTAACAAACCAAAGTTTTTTAATGATACACACATTATTCAAAATTTAAATTTTAACACAAACCACCGAATGGTACGCTGCCGTTTAAAGAAATATCCAACCAAAAGAAGCAGAGATAAAATTAAAAATAAAATGACAGTGGAACAACACAGAAAAAATAGATTTGTCTCTAATCAATAACCTATAAGAAATACTAAACTTAAATAGAAGTGTCATAGAAAAATACGACCTCATGAATAAGAAACTGTCCAGAATGAGGAAAGGGAACATTACTAAAGAAGTGAAATTTAGTGAGAAAACAATGGAGCTCCTAAAGGAAAGAAACGCACTAATAAAAGACAAATCAAAAACCCAAGAAAATCGAAATAAAATAGCTGAACTGAGTAAAGAAATTCGAGAAACGATAAGAAGGGAAAGGAAATTAAAAGTACGAAAAAACTAGAAGAAGAGATCCAAAGAACCGGGGGAACAAGAAAGGCTTTCAAGGAATTAAGAGAATGTGGTAAGGAATGGATACCAAAACTAAAAAGCAACAGATCTAAGCAAGTAACAACTCGTAACAGAATCCAATGTGTTGCCACAGACTACTACCAAACACTTTACTCGAACAACGACACCGAACAAGAAAAGAACGCCTATGAAAACTCTTACATAAGCTGTACAAAAGTCCCACCAATACTCTTGCAGGAAGTACATAAAGCTATAATGTCACAAAAACTAGAAAAAGCCCCAGGACCTGATAACATAACAAACAAGTTAATCAGAGGCACCGAAGAAGAAATAACCCCAATCCTAACCAAGCTGTTTAACGAGATTATAACAACAGGTAAAATACCGAAACAATGGAAAGAATCACATATCATACTCCTTCATAAGAAAGGGGATAAAGATGACATAGGTAATTATAGACCAATTAGCATGATATCAAACGTTTATAAAGTCTTTGCAAAGGTAATTTTGGAACAAAAAACAAGAGTCCTAGACGGAAACCAGCCGATTGAACAGGCAGGTTTCAGAAAAAATTATAGTACTATAGACCACATCCCATACAATCAAACAAGTTTTTGAAAAATATAATGTATACCATAAGACACTGTATATATGAGCATTTCTCAAAAAAAATGTACTTTCTATCTTAATCTTTGTCCCACATTTTAAAATATGTTTTTCTATAAATAACATAGACTATTACCCATTTCTATTAAATAGTGTATGTAGTAAGTTAAATAAATTCAGTAAAAAATATTTACAAATTAGAATTATATCAATAAATAATTAACTATAAAAATATTTTGAAAATCGGTCTAATCTAGTTGTATGAAAAGTGAAGTGTCCCAATTTCATACCGTCGCAAACAATTGATTGTATTTGTTGCGGAAATTTTTGAAACAACTTATGTATTTATTTAGGGCTGCTAGACCTATTTAAAAAGAATATTTGGTCGTATTAGAACAAATTTATTTAATCAATAATGTTTTTATTGTATCGCGGAAAAAGTTCCTCTTTGAAATTCCTTTTTTGTGACCATATTTTTTTTAATTTTGCGGTCTTTTTTTATATAAATATGTTTTAGTATAGTAGCAAAATTGTTAAGCTCGGTATCCATCTTATTTTAGTTTTGATATTTCTTTTACGTTCCACGTGCGCAAACAGAAGGTTGTCTATTAGCGTAATATATATAGCGCAAAAAAATTCCAGTCTTTGTTACCCAAGAAACGCAGACTAAGCTCTAATATTATTATTATTTCGCCTTTAGATCCATTAAAGCTCTCAATTTAGATTTCGTAAGACAAATCATAAACGAGTATTAGTTTTAGTTGTATGCGTATACAAGTTAAAAAGTTTATTTAACTTGATTCGTTACTTCCTTTTTTGTTACTTTTGAGTGGTAACGTATACTAAGAAAAATAAGGTAACAAAATAGGAAATTGTAAGGCAGAGTGTTGAGTATGTGATTATTTCTATAATAATTATGAAGATTACGTAAGCCACAGAGAAGCTTTTAAAGATTTTATTATTTGCTCATCTTGTTTTGACACATAATTTTAAGCAACATTGATATTTTTGATTTTTATGTAATAATATTAGACAAACAATATTGTTTGTCTAATATTATTACATTATATTGTTTCAGATACTGATTTATTAACCTAAGGATCGTAAAGAAACAGAAAAATGATACTCTTATTTAAACAGATTTTTTTATTTGTACTACTGTGTAGACTAGGTTTGAGAAATCCTATTTTGTTACCAGAATTATATTTTGGTCTGTTACTGTCCCATAAAAGCGGGCGCATATTTTTTTGTTTTTTTTTTAATATTTTATTAGGATATTATGATGTTTTTGTGATGAAGACAAAAATAAATATTTCGTTTTTACATTATATATGTATAAAAATAATACAAGATAAAATAGACTCAATATTGTAAAGATAAGAAAGAGTTTATGGCTGAATAGTAACATAAAGGAAACATTACCGCCTATATTTTAAGATTTTTGTGTTAAAAAAAGACAGTTTTTTTAAAAAACAAATTAAATAATGTTTTAGTATCCCATGTAATCAAATAAAATTTCTAATAACACAATTCAACATTGAATTTACGTAACATAATAAATAAAAATAAAAATAAAAATAGCCTTTATTTTCTACAATTTACAAGCATGATTAATTATTAACAATTATAAAGTATATTCATTTTAAGTAGTAGTCGCCTCTTCGGCGTAGGCCTCTCCTAAATCCTTCCAGCAGTTACGTAACATAATAAAAGTAACAAAATGGGAAATTTTCTGCACCTCGGGTTTGTTTGAATAGATTTTGCTTTTTATTAACATTTTATATCTGAAAACAACCCCTATTTAAAATTTTGTAGACATTTACCCATAGCTTAAAATAAAAAAATTGGTAATATTTAAACATTTTTATTTTATCGTATCTTCTAAAAATGGTACATTTTTTTTTGAGAAACGCTCATATGCTTTATAGACTATGACAAAGCATTCGGTAGCATAAAACATAAATTTATCTGGCGGAGTCTTAAAGAGCAAGGAGTGGAGGTCTATGTAGAACTAATTAAAGCCATCTACAAAGAAAATAAAAGCCACATCAAACTAGAGTCTATTGGAGACCCCTTCCCAATTGATAGAGGCGCAAGACAAGGAGACCCATTATCCCCTAAACTGTTTAACTCTGTGCTAGAACACACATTTAGGCGATTGGACTGGGATAACTTTTTTTTTTTTTTTTTTTTTATGAAATAAGGGGGCAAACGAGCAAACGGGTCACCTGATGGAAAGCAACTTCCGTCGCCCATGGACAATCGCAGCATCAGAAGAGCTGCAAGTGCCTTTTAAGAGAAAATAGGGTAATAGGGGAGGGTAGGGAAGGGAACGGAATAGGGGAAGGTAGGGAAGGGAATAGGGTAGGGGATTGGGCCTCCGGTAAACTCACTCACTCGGCGAAACACAGCGCTAGCGCTGTTTCACGCCGGTTTTCTGTGAGAACGTGGTATTTCTCCGGTCGAGCCGGCCCATTCGTGCCGAAGCATGGCTCTCCCACGTTAATAACTATGGGATTCTAATCAATGGTGCTCGCCTTAACCACTTAAGATTTGCCGATGACATTGTTTTACTAGAAGAAGATCCTAAGATATTAGAACACATGATAAAAGACATAGCAGAAAGAAGCAGAGAAGTAGGTCAGAAATAAACACAGACAAAACCAAGCTAATGACCAACTCGACAGAAGTCCAAATAGAGGCATATGGAACTAAACTTGATTATGTAAAAGAATATGTATACTTAGGACAAATTATATCCCCAGAAGACCCTATGTCCAAGGAAATAAACAAAAGAATAGCCTGCATGCACATCAAGAGAAAAACTTTCAACATGTGTATTCTCCCCTGTATGACATACGGGTGTGAGACATGGGCACTAATGAACAAACACAGAGGGTTACTAGCCAAAACTGAAAGAGCAATGGAAAGAAGCATGTTGGGAATCAGGCTTAGCGATAGAATCCAAAGTTCAGAAATAAGAAAAAAGACAAAAATATATGTCTGTTATTTTTGTCTTTTTTCTTATTTCTGAACTTTAGCACACATAGATCATTTAAAATGGAGTTGGACCGGGCACATGTTGCGTTGCAAATTATTTAAGTGGAGTAAGCGAGTAACCTTATTGTATCCAAGAGGAGACACCAGAAGACAGGGACGTCCAAAGACAAGATGGAGTGACGATATCCGCTTAACTCTAGGACCATACTGGACCAGAGCAGCGGATGACCGAGCTCATTGGAGAGAGCTGGAGGAGACCTATGCCAAGAGGCACACCGAAATGCGAGACATAATCTAACTTAAGAAAGTTACTAATCTAACCAAAATGTAAAACATATATTTCAGAATAAAAAGGGCTTATATATAACTTAATGATGTCCTTGAAATGCTTTGATGATAATTATTGACCATATTTTATTTATCCTACACATCATTATGTACTACTACAAGAAAACAGTGATTTAGCATTTGTGAGTGGTCCTTGAAGAAAATATTGTTACATCACTGGAACATTGGACTTTAATTAGAATGTCAAGATTATAGGTTATATTGACGGGTATCGTAAAAAGAGTCGCTTCGGGATAGTTGTAATTAGTCGAATACATGTAAACAATTTTATTTCGTAGTGCAATAATGATTTCGGCGATTAGGACGATGCCGGATAAATAACAACAAATCCATCTATGCACATGTGGTATGTCAAGTCATGTAGGTATGGGATTCAGAAATAATGTAAAATCACGTACCGATCTATGTTACCGAAACGTTTTCAATACAGTCCCGCTCAAATCGAGCGTGAATTTCAACAAGCAAATCTTGTCGCACCGTAAATCAGATAATGTGCGGAAATTTTGGAGGTCTATAAGATGGCGTAACAACGCTCGGTTGCCGGGTACCATGTATTGACAAATCGCCTAATTTATTATATTATTTAACACTTGCACCTCTCTATGAACGTCCCGTGCGCATTGAAATCTATAAGCACTTACCTCCCACGGGCACAATAATTCTGGAAAGAGATATTTTTTCTAATGTAATGGCTAGTTTCGATATCACCAAAACAAGAAACAAAAGCCAAACAAAATCAAAAGATAACTGCAACTATGTGACTCTTACCGTTTTTATCATATCCATGGCCTTTTACAGGACAGCATTACGATTGATTCCTTTTATTTTACATATGGAAAGGGTCTACGGCGTTGCGGAATAAAAAACTTGAAACTGGATCAACGTCGAGGCCATGCACTCACCGACACTCAACAGGATATGACACAACAGGCGCCATTTTTAAAACTACTAATGTCATTTTCTGTCCAATAGGATTCTAGAATTTTGTACGTCACATCCGATAACCACAGAGTTTAACTTTTCTTCTTCTTCCCCGCGTTACAAAATAGGAGGCATTTTGAGCGTTTGCTTCATAACGTTACTGATTACTACGTTACGTACCGTTATTACGAACGTAATATATCTGTCAAGAAAGTCATAACCGGCGGGAATTTTTTTAATGAAATAAAAAATAAGAGAACTTTATTCATCCGAGATAAAAATATGCAAGGTGACAAAAGCGTATTTAAAATGTAATAAGCGTTCTCTGTGAAAATACAAAGAAAAAATACACCTTTTAAGCGTGATTACGTTTAGAAAAATTTTCCGCCTGTCATGACTTTCTTGACGTACTATTACGTAGCCAGATATCGTTATTTTTTTTATATTAAAGTAAAAATAACGTTATTAATACTGATAATCTTATCGTTATTATTTGGTATGTGACGTTGCCAGGTTGACACGACACCTTCCGCTCATGTTCGTAGATGCACGAGAGTCAGCAGTTGGGTTGCGACTTGCGAGTGAGATTCACTCGCAAGTCGCAACCCAACTGCTGACTTCCGAGCACCAGGGTTAAAAATAATAATTTCACACTTTTTTATATTTAGGTATGAGGTTTTCAGTAAAGATTGTTCTGCTTAGTGACTTTGGATCCAGGATATATTATTACCTTCATAATATGAAAACATAATATTATATGTGTTCACTACCACTTCAGCAGAATTTCTTAAAGAACGTGGGAGAGCCATGCTTCGGCATGGATGGGCCGGCTCGACCGGAGAAATACCACGTTCTCACAGAAAACCGGCGTGAAACAGCGCTTGCGCTTTTCGCCGAGTGAGTGAGTTTATCGGAGGCCCAATCCCCTACCTTATTCCCTTCCCTTCTTTCATTAAAAAAACATATACCAACTGTATATTATGCTTGGAGTTCATCAAGTAATGCTGAAATGTTCAAACGCCCATCTGTATAGACTGTTGGTGACTTTTGACGTGATGATGCATGGTGTGATGATAGTGAACATTTATTTATTTATTAAAGTTAATTAAGCTAATATGCAGATCACATATTTAATCATCATCATCAGTCATCACTACCATTAAAATATGCATCCTCACGTTATGGCCTTATAAGTTGTACTTTTCATAGTCCTTTAGGTCAAGACTGATGTTTTTGATTATTATTCTGTTATTTGACAAGCGATGTTTACCGAATAGGCGCCGGCAGCCTATTCGACAATCATCGCGTGATTTCGGCAAACTTCGGAAAACGGCGCGGGCAGCCATTTCGGCAACCAGCGCTGGCAGCGGAGGACCTCCCTAATTTTAATATTATTAACCGTTATAAATCCTATTTACCGTTATAGCATTTATCGTTATTTTTAAACTTTTAACGTTATTTCTAGTATCGGGTTTTTCACACTGTTATATGAATGCCCTTGAAGCAGTAAAAGGCCATATACACGATCGGTTCCAACCACCAATAGAGGTCACCTTGGTTGGGTCAACAAAGTTGAATCTCTATCTACACGTAAATCAACTCGTCTGTCTTGGTTAGGCTGTGTAAAAGTATACAAAGAGACCACTATCTAAACCTCAAAAGACCGCAATAGCGCTGGCTTGTATAGCTATATGTGATGAAAAAAAAACGTAAAAAAGACGGTTGTAGATGAAACGGTGGTTAAAAGTAAGAAAAACGTTTGAGCCACTTAATCATTTTAAAAATATTGGACTCTGATGATTTTCTCAATAATTTTAGAATGGACGAAAATTCTTTCAACGAATTATTAGAAATTATGCGACCCTTAATTACAAAACAAGGAACAAGACCTGTGTCTTGTTTTGTAATTAAGGGTTCATTAATCACTGTTGATGTGAAAAGCTTCGTCTGTGGAAGAACGTTTAATAGCAACGTTAAGATTTATGGCTTCTGGCGCTACACACCACATGCAACGCATCCGACTGAGCGCCAACAAGCGTCTACACGGTTGCGTTTCAAGTTTCAACTCAATGTTCTCTATTAGACATTGGTCGTGAGGGATGCGCTCACTACCAAGGTCATTGAAGGTTATTTGGTTGGTCAACCAAAAAAAAGCGTCTACACGGTTGATTTATGTTCCAACCCGACCAAGATGACCTCTGTTGGTGGTTGGAACCGATCGTGTATACGGCCTTTATTTGAAGCCTGGGTTACCTGGGTGTAAATATTACGTACGTACGTAATAATACGTACAATCTGTCAAAAAAGTCATGAAATTAAAAAGTGGCAACATCGTAGTGTCATCCCTGTTTTCTTAGATTGATTTGAAAGGGATGACACTACGATGTTGCCACTTTTTAATTTCATGACTTTTTTGACAGACTGTAGGACGTAGGTACGGTATTTGTACGGTATTTCTTTATTGATTTTTTTTAATGTGTTAAATGTATGAGTCTTGAAGTGCCCAAAAATTATAAAATAATTAAATAAGAAATTAGAAATCATTTGTAATGTTGAAAACTTTTGGCCATTTCATTTCCCGTCTACATAAAATGGAGATAATATTATATAAAACTGTTGTTTGAATTATTCATCAAAATATACTTTACAGATCTTTCAAGGCTTATTCTTATTATATTTTATGTACAGATAAACTTACTTGTAACGAGCGCGATAAATAAAAGATAATATTAAATTACGAGTCTGATGACGTCACATCCAAATCGGAAGTACCGCAAAAGCGTTTTCGTCAGTACAAATCATATTATTTTCATAAAATCAAATTTTCAAATCGACTTTATATTTTATCAATCATAAGCTTTTATTTGATGATAAGGGTGAAATACGGTTTCCTACGCCAAGTTCTACTAGAAATATGCATTTGTTCAATGAAATTGAATATAGGCCAAGTAGCCTATTTAATGTTAGTTGTGATCGGCCGGATGGGTTTGACGTAACGCGACCAAATTACTTAGGTCCTCCATCTATCCATCCATATCCATCCCCTCTGCTCTCATAGGCCTAGGAATCAACTTCTCTGATAGTACCACCCACCACGGGTGCGGCGACTGACGCTCATCATGTTGATTATTAATTATATTAATCTACTACTGGACAAAAATTTGGTCAGTATGAAATGACTTTGCAATAAATAGCATTTCCTCCCCTACTATTATGTAAGTATCGAAACTGAAAAGACGCTACTTTACGAGAGCGATATGTAGAGTTTGACAGATTCGATGCGTGTGGCAGTTAGCACCATAGACTTAATATATACTGTCGGTTAGCACTTTTACTTTTCATTTTTCAGATGGGCTGTTTTACACGTATTAAGTTGATAAGTAGTTAACTAAATTTTAAGTTATTTATTGCATGTAAACAAAAAATTTAGTAGCAAGTAGCAAGTTAAAATTTAGTTAAGTACTAAACAAGGAAATTAGAAATTTGACTATTTTCTATTATGTTGGCAGGCGGGGCTTGTCACTTGACACATTTCGGGCAGGCACTTCAAATTAAGTTAAAAAGTTACTACTTATCTACTTAATACGTGTAAACCAGCCATTGGCTGGTTTACACGTGTTAAGTTGATAAGTGGTAGTTAACTTAATTTTAAGTTGTTAATTGCATGTTATGGCTGATTTACACGTATTAAGTAGATAAGTCATTAACTAAATTTTAACTTAAATTTAAGTTAGTAAGACTGGGTTGCACCAAGTAACTTTAACTTTTTAACTTTATTTTTAACTTTAACTACCTACAATGCAAAATGTCAAATCTTTGGTTAAAGTTAAAAATGGACGCCATCAAGACGCCATATTTAACCATAACCATAGAGCTCGACAACGTTTTAAATGCATGTGGCGAAAAAAGGAACTAACGCTGTCATCATACAAAAACCGCCATTTTTGACAGTTCTCGTTTACCAGCAGCGCCCCCGCCCACGCGCATTTATAACCTTGTTGGATCAGCTGTCTTCTGTCAATTTCTCCGGGCAAAGTTAAAGTTAAATTTACCTTAACTATAACCATAAATTTAACTTTAAATTTAACTTTACCCACGCCTCTGGTGCGACCCAGTCTAAGTGCATGTAAACACAAAATTTAGTAGCAAGTTAAAATTTAGTAAACTTACTAGCAGACCAAGCTTCACCCATATTAGATCTGAGTACTCTCTACACGCCTTATGCCTACACCTCGATACCACTATCGATACCACGAAACAAACAAGACGGGTGCACTTCCCTGTATAAAATTTCACATCTTGCGTCGTAATATGCCAGTCACTAATATTAATGTATCGAGCAAAAAAGTTCGAGATAAAAAATAATAATATTCATACTTACTTAAATCTTATATCTTTAAACGAGCAACTCTTGTATATAATATACTAGTTGATGCCCGCAACTCCGTTGCGCCAAAATTCGTTTATCGCGTGTTAACCGTACATTTTTTCGGGACAAAAGTATCATATGTCCTTTCCCGGGACTCAAAATATCTCCATGCCAAATTTCAGCGAAATCGGTTCAGCGGTTAGGGCGTGAATAGGTAACAGACAGACAGACAGACAGTCACACTTTCGCATTTATAATATTAGTTTGGATATAATTGGAATCTCGGAATCAGCTCCGGCGATTTTCATGAAATTTAGTAGGTACTTATATAGGGGGTTTCGGGGGCGATAAATCGATCTAGCTAGGAATCATTTTTAGAAAATATCATTTTATTCGTGTTTTATCGAATACCAAGCAAAGCTCGGTCAAATAGCTAGTTATTACTTATACTATTGCGAAAGCTTATCTGTCGGTCTGTTAGCTCTTCACATTGTAGCCGCGAAGCCGGATGACTTTAAATAACACTGAAAAATGTACGATTAGCGGGCCTAGTTAAGAGTTGTGCAATATCTCGTATTATGCTATAATATTTATTGACTGTCTGGGGTTGATATTGAATGCGCCCACTTTTCAATCTTATAGTCAAATAAATTGTTCAATGATATCCATACTTCCTACTAATATTATAAAGGCGAAAGTTTGTTTGGATGTATGGATGTATAGATGTATGGATGTTTGGATGTGTGGATGTGTGGATGTATGGATGTTTGTTACTCTTTCACGCAAAAACTACTGAACGGATTTTAATGAAACTTAACAATAATATAGCTTATACATCAGAATAACACATAGGCTACAATTTTAACCGACTTTCAAAATGTAGGAGGTGTTATGTGTTCAACGATTACTCCGCCGTTTGTTAACCGATTTTCAAAATTTTTCTTTTGGTATGTAGGGTATCACCCCAATTTGGTATTATATTCACAAAAGTGGTGATCTGATGAAGGATCCATAAGTAATCGAGGGAACTCCTCAAAATTTATGGGGAAACATGTGGTGACTTCGGTTTCGTGAGAACTATTCTAAGCATATGCTACAAACAAGTAAGATTTTGCACCGAGGTATACCTGGTATACCGTGGTTCGGAAGGTGCTGAGCCTGAAAGAACTCCTGATTCTTTATAGATACAAGTTTGGGAGTTTCGGCGTTGTTTTAAGAACGGAAAGCATATTATGCTACTATGCAAATTACATTCATCATCATCATCATCACTACCATGCCATGCATCATCCCATTATGCCTTTTCATAGTCTTTTAGATCGAGGCTAGAGTTTGTGAAGCGATAATTTAAAAAAATCTATACTTAATAATATTATAAACCTGAAGAGTATGTTTCCTTGAATGCGCTAATCTCAGGAACTACAGGTTCGATTTTAAAACTTATTTCAGTGTTAGATATCTCATTTATCGAGTAAGGCTATTATAGTCTATATTATATTATATTATATTATATTATATTATATTATATTATATTATATTATATTATATTATATTATATTATATTATATTATATTATATTATATTATATTATATTATATTATATTATATTATATTATATTATATTATATTATATTATATTATATTATATTATATTATATTATATTATATTATATTATTATATTATATTATATTATTCGGAGTGAAGTTTGGCTTCTCACAGCTCTCGCTGGCATTTATCTCGGTCCCGCCCCGAAACCTTCAGGGAGAGGGTACTGCGGATTCGCCTTCGTCTGTTAGTATGTTACTTCCCAAAACTTTTGAAACAATTGTACTTGTGTAAATAGCTGTTTGTTTTTGCATTATGGCTAGATCCAATTTAGCATCCAGTGTGTCACAGTATCTACGGATGCTCTTGGCGACCATTCCTGTTGCTCCTATTACAATTGGTACGATGATGGCTTTGGTTTTCCAGAGTCTAGTTATTTCTTTTTTCAGCAGATGGTACTTGGTTAATTTTTCAATTTCTTTAGCGCCAATATTGTAGTCGGTGGGTATTGTGACATCTATCAGGTAAGTGATGTTTTGTTGCTTGTCTATGTATATTATATCCGGTCTATTGTGGATAACTTGTACGTCTGTCTGTACTGGCATCTCCCACATGAGTTTGGCTGTATCGTTCTCTTTAACTTGGGGTTGTGTGAGCTTATCTCTCCACCATAACTGTTCTGTATTGAAATTGTGTTTTTTGCTTAGGGCCCAGTAAATATATTGAACGATATTGTTGTGTCTTTGTGTGTACTGTACTCCTGCTAATTTTTCGCAACCTGAAACTATGTGTTGGATTGTTTCATCTTTGGTAAAGCATATTCGGCATTTTCCATCTACCTCTTTCTTTAGTATATCTCGTTCGAACTGTTTAGTTATTATAGATTGGTCCTGGATTGCAAAAATGGCAGCTTCTAGTGTAGGGGATATCATTTGTTTTTTGATCAAATTAAACGAGAGATTTTTGTCAATATTTTCCTTTTCTAGGACTTGTTTATGGAATTGTGCGCGCAAGGGTTTCGACTTCCAGGTATGTATTTTCTTTTTTAATATAGCTTTTTTAATATCCGTCTCATTTATATTATCTCTTCCATTTAATCCTATTTCTCTTACATATTCTTCTGCATTTACATTTATTGAGTATTTATTTATATTTTTATCATGATCATTAACTGCTTTTATTAGGTAATCACGCGCCTTATTTAGATGCTGTTTATATTTAATAATTTGGCTTTTATACAGTGATTCTATATTTAATAACCCTCTTCCTCCTTCCTCTGTCGGTAGATATAGTCTTTCTACTTCTGCTTTTTGTTGGTGTGCCTTATTAAGTGCTAATAATTTTCTTGTTTTAGTATCTATTGCTTTTATATCTCTATCTTTGTAATTAACTATGCCGAATGAATAGAGTAGTACTGGGGTTGCATACGCATTTATTGCTTTCATCGTATTTCTTGCGCTAAGGTGTGTGTTCAGTATTTTCTTAGTTATTTTAAAGTATTCTTTTGTTATTTGATGCCGTAGTTCTTGATGATTTAGCTTTCCAGATTCATGGATACCTAAATATTTGTATGTTTCGTTATCTTTTAAGTATGCGAATTCCTCTCCACTTAACAGCATCTGCCCTTCTGTTTGATTTCTGGATTTTCGTCCTTCTATTATGTGTAGTGTATTGCATTTTTCTAGTCCGAATTTCATTCCGATGTCATTTGTAAATATTTTTACTGTATGCATTAGGCTTTCTAGAGTTTTCTTAGTTTTAGCGTATAATTTCAGGTCATCCATATAGAGTAAGTGATTTATGTTTGCGCTATCCTTGAGCTGGTATCCTTTGTTTGTGTATTTGTTAAGAATTTGAGATAACGGGTTTATAGCTAGGCAGAAAAGTAAGGGCGAGAGTGAGTCCCCTTGGAATAATCCGCAATTAGTTTGTATCGGGTCTGTAACTACTGTTGTTCTTTCTCCATGGGCTGTCATAACCACTTTCCAGTTTGTCATTACTTTCTTCAGAAAGCTTATGACAGCAATCGGGCATTTATAAAGGCTAAGTAGTTTTATTAGCCACTCGTGGGATATACTATCGAAGGCTTTCTGATAA
This sequence comes from Aricia agestis, assembly GCF_905147365.1. Classification (NCBI taxonomy): domain Eukaryota; kingdom Metazoa; phylum Arthropoda; class Insecta; order Lepidoptera; family Lycaenidae; genus Aricia; species Aricia agestis. The sequence goes on along the minus strand of NC_056428.1, from coordinate 16,743,470 downwards.
TCTATCCTACACATACTTACATTTTTTTTTGCGTGATGTGCATCTTCAAGTATTGCTTTATTGAGCATAAGGTGATCCTTGCATCCTCTGGTACCTCTCCTGCATCCGCGTTGTTCAACTGCTAGGATTTTGTTGTGTTCACAAAATAGGTACAATCTGTCTGCTATTATGGACGTTAATAGCTTGTACATTGTAGGTAAGCAAGCTTTGGGGCGCCAGTTCTTTGGGTTATCTGTGTTATTCTCTGTTTTCGGTATAAGGATCACCTATATTATATTATATTATATAAAGGTTGCTCCGGTGAAACAAATTTCTCTCCCGCGTCTGGAACTCTGTGGAGCATTACTTCTAGCAAAAATGATTAATCATGTTAAAACTGTTTTAAAAATACATGATAATGATATTTACAATTGGACAGATTCCACGATAGTCTTGGCTTGGCTGCGTAAGATACCTGCTACTTGGACTACTTTTGTTGCAAACCGCACATCTGAAATCTTGACACTCACGAACGTGAATCAATGGCATCATGTTAGTTCTGCAGACAATCCCAGTGATTTAGCTTCTCGTGGATGTTTTCCGTCTGACTTGCAACAGTCAAAGCTATGGTGGAATGGACCTCAATTTCTATACAAAGCACATGAATTTGATAATTCTTGTTTCGAGATTCCTGTAACTAATTTAGAAATGAAACCCATGTCTAAAATAATATGTAATGTTAATGTTATGGATAATAATGATGCTACTTCATTTTTAAATCGATTCTCATCATTGTCGAAATTAATTCGAGTCACTGCTTATTGTTGCCGTTATTATAATTTGTGTAAATCTAGATTAAATAAGGAAAAATTTGCTATACCTGATTATTTGAGCGCCAATGAGCTAGACGATGCTTTGAATCGTTGCATTAAACTCTCACAATCTTTATCATTCCGTTACGAGATATCTCGTTTGGCGCTAGGTAAACAGGTTCTCAAATCAAGTACAATTTATGTTTTAAATCCTTTTATCGACGACAAAGGTCTGATTCGTGTTGGTGGCAGACTCGCGAATGCAGAAATTCCAAACGACATGAAAAATCCTATTCTGTTGAGCAATAATTGTGCAAAAGTGTTCTTCTATAGTAATAAAATAGTGTATTACAGAGTGTGAGTTTAAATCAACCATATTATATTATATTATATTATATTATATTATATTATATTATATTATATTATATTATATTATATTATATTATATTATATTATATTATATTATATTATATTATATTATATTATATTATATTATATTATATTATATTATATTATATTATATTATATTATATTATATTATATTATATTATATTATATTATATTATATTATATTATATTATATTATATTATATTATATTATATTATATTATATTATATTATATTATATTATATTATATTATATTATATTATATTATATTATATTATATTATATTATATTATATTATATTATATTATATTATATTATATTATATTATATTATATTATATTATATTATATTATATTATATTATATTATATTATATTATATTATATTATATTATATTATATTATATTATATTATATTATATTATATTTTATCATATCATATCATATCATATCATATCATATCATATCATATCATATCATATCATATCATATCATATCATATCATATCATATCATATCATATCATATCATATCATATCATATCATATCATATCATATCATATCATATCATATCATATCATATCATATCATATCATATCATATCATATCATATCATATCATATCATATCATATCATATTATATTATAATATATTAAGACTAATACGACCGAAGACTCAGGAAAATGTGGTAAAAACGGGGAAAATATCAGAAAGGGTTTATCTCACGAACTACTGGAGCAATTTTCATAGCAATATTTGGCACTTATATAGAGTAGACCACGTGAAAGGAGTATTTATAGCTATTCGAAAATGTACGGTTTCTATGAAATTCCTAATTTACGAGGGCGAAGCCGCGCGGGACATCTAGTAATATTATAAATGCGAAAGTGTGCCTGTCCGTCTGTTTGTCTGACTGTTATCTCTTCACGCTCAAGCCACTGAACCGATTTTGCTGAAATTTGGCATGGAGATACTTTCAAGGAGTCCCGAGAAAGGACATAGGATAGTTTTTATCCCGGAAAAATGTACGGTTCCCGCGTGATAAACTAATTTTGGTCATCTAGTTGCACAATAAAATTGATCGTCTAGGGACCCACTTACAGTGCTTTAGAGTTTTGACAAATTGCTGCGCAAGTAGATATAAATAATATCTAGTTTTATAATACCTAATAACAATGGAAAAGTTTGCTTGTTTATATGTCTGTTACCTCTCTTCACTCAAACTGCTGATCTGATGTAGAGGGTACCTACGTCGTATTACTTAATTTTTTAGGGTTTCGTACCCAAAGGGTGAAAACGGAACCCTATTCATGAGACTTCGATGTCTGTCTGTCCGTCTGTTTGTCCGTCTGTATGTCCGTCTGTCTGTCTCCAGGCTGTATCTCAAGAAACGCTATAGCTAGAGTTCTGAAATTTTCACAGATTGTGTATATACAGTATTTGTTGCCGCTATAACAACAAATACTAAAGAAACAAAATATCATTAATATTTAAATGGGGCTCCCATATAACAAACGTGATTTTTCCCCCTTTTTTGCTCGATATCAATAATAGCAACAGGTAGGCACTTGATATTTGCACAAAGGCCTTAATTATTAAGAATAATATTAAAATAAAACAAAAACACAATGTTTGGTCTATGTTTGCTCTATAACAGTACGGCACCCTTCGTGCGCGAGTCCGACTCGCACTTGGGCGATTTTTTAATTAAAATAAGTCAGCATTGAGTTATTATAAGCAACGTAGTACCATTTTATATATACCTATTTATAACTCAGTAGGTAACATGTTGATAAAAAATTGGGTTTTCAAGTGTCAGAATATGTACCTTAGGCAAATTACTTAAAATAATTCAAAAGCCTTACACGATATCCCCAATGTTTACAAGGCATGATGGATGTTGTGCACTGTTTGTATGTTTGTATTCTCACAAGAGTTTTCATCCGAAATTTACTCAACATAACGAATAAGTTGACCTCACCTGAACCGTGAACGTGGGCTGTTCTATCACTTAGATCAGTGTTTCCCAATTGCCGGGTCGCGGTACCGGGCCATCCGGCTCGACCGGAGAAATACCACGTTCTCACAGAAAACCGGCGTGAAACAGCGCTTGCGCTGTGTTTCGCCGATTGAGTGAGTTTACCGGAGGCCCAATCCTCTACCCTATTCCCTTCCCTACCCTCCCCTATTACCCTATTCCCTTTAAAAGGCCGGCAACGCACCTGCAGCTCTTCTGATGCTGCAAGTGTCCACGGGCGACAGAAGTTGCTTTCCATCAGGTGACCCGTTTGCTCGTTTCACCCCTTATTTCATAAAAAAAATCTAAATAAAATACCGAGTCGCAACGTTTCGTCAGCTCTATAGTCCATACTTTGCACTAAAATTAATGACTAGAAATAGGCGATAGGTACCAAAAAGTACTTAATTGATTCATAGGCAGATTGCGGGCTTACGTCATTTAGTCAGGTTATGTCAATATTCAATGTGTCGACCATAAAGTTAAAATATTCCGCTATACTCCACTCTGGCTAACTTGTCCCTAACGGTCATTGACTCCCTGTCAAACTTGTCATTTTCCATATAAACCGCGATTGACAATGAAGTGTCAGATATTGTTTATCGTGGCTTTATATGGAAAATGACAAGTGTTTGACACTCAATGACCGCTAGCGACAAGTTACCCCGAGTGGAGTATCTATATAAATTATAAACTTACCTATAGGTAAGTTTATGGTGTCGTCCTGTCGACAGATTTTGACATAATAACTATCGGGTCCGTCATCTACCAATTTTCAATCAATTTCGATGGTACACACAATTCGCAAAACATTTCTACAATTAATAAAATAAGTATTATGTGCACTGACTCCTCCTATCTATATCCTACCCAAAGGCCTCCCCCAGGCCCCAGGGTGTTACACTTATCTCCTACGCCACCGTTGGCCAGCCTGGCTGGTATGTGTGTAGTGTATTATTTGTATTATTTAACATTCATGGAACTAGCTGGGTCTAAAATATTTCGAAGGTCACGACTCACGTATAACCAGTGTGAAAATTACCGGGCCGCGGCAAAACAACGTTTGGGAAACACTGACTTAGATCACAAAGTATTATATTAGTCAGATCGCAAAATATACTCCCACTATATTCGTACGTGACGGCCGAATATTGTTTGTAAACAATCACACCTAATCATTGTTAGCAAATTAGTCGCTGATAGAAAATTAGTTATGGACCCTGGACCATGTAAGGCCACTCTAACGGGAAAATACTTGTTCGTTCGTTTTTTTAAATAAAGAAATAAAAGGAAACAAATTATTATGTAATGTTCTGTTTTATTAGGTATCGTATTATAAATTACTTTTTAGCCTAGCTTCAATATCCATTTAATATACTTAAGTTTTGTAAAGCTCTTCCAAATGGCCTTGCAAGGAACACAGCTCCAAATAAGGCCAATATTATACATCAGTCGTTTAACTTGATTATTTTAAACATTAAATGCTCAATATATTTATATCATCTAAAAAAACTTTAACGAACATTGCTTGAACATCATCTTAATATAACTAAGCATATATTTCAACGTTGTTCGTGGCGGCCGAAAAGCAAGATCCTCCGACCGAGAGAGATAGCATGCTCGGTCAGTCCGAAGCCCACTGACGTCAAATGAGACGTTGTATATAAATTATCTTGCCGTTCTCCGAAACTTCGATAGCGCGATGCAGTATTGTTAGGCGAATTGTGGGTACCGCCACATCACTCCCCCCCGAAGGCCTGTGGTATTCTTTGATGCGCTTGCGTTGTCAGGTTGGTCCGAAGCTACGCGTGCAATGACCAGGAGAGGGACCCCGTGCTCTGCTTGCTGACCGGTCGTTGTAGCCTATGGCTGCCCCTTTCAAGCCAGACACGGGTTCGACCGGCGCGGACGCCCAACGCGGCTTATGGTCGAGGCGACCCGGTTATGCTTGATGTCTGCTGACGTGATGGTTGGGAGTGTTGATGATGATTGATGTCCAGAAGGATGCGTGTTCTTGTCGGTGGTCACCAATTTAACGTTGTTCGTGGCGGCCGAAAAGGAAGATCCTCCGACCGAGAGAGATAGCATGCTCGGGCAGGCCGAAGCCCACTGATGTCAAATGAGACGTTGTATATAAATTATCTTGGCGTTCTCCGAAACTTCGATAGCGCGATGCAGGATTTTTTTTTAAATATCTATGGACGCTTCACACCAAGTTAGTCTGGCCCCGTGGTAAGTACCTAGAGGACTTGTGTTACAAGTACCAGACAACGGAAATATATTTAATACTTTACTATACATATATTTAAGATTTTTATTAGATATATAATACACATCCATGACCCAGGAACTTTTGAAAACTTTTTGTTCCGTCGGCGGGATTCGAACCCACGACCCCCGGCTTGAGCTACCAACAGCCCACCAACTGAGCCACAGAGGTCGTCGAATTGAGAAAAGAGAAAAGAGGATTGTTAGGCGAATTGTGGGTACCGCCACAATATTAATGGAAATTCTTTGAAAATAGTAGTAATGAGAATCACATTGACATCTTATAACTAATTGCCAACGCGTTTTATCATGATATCAAAAATTTTTTAAATCCAAAATGGCCGTCTAATGGGCCCGTTCTTTAGAAAGCCAAAATGTTCAATCTTAATATATATATTTCTTGTGTGCGTGTGTATGTGACTGAACTCCTCCTAAACGACTGGACCAATTTTGATGAAATTTTTTGTGTGTGTTCGTGGAGATTCGAGAATGGTTTAGATTTACAGTTTGGTCTACTGGAAAATGTTTTTTCAATTAATTTCTTATTTATAAGGAGTTGTTGATTTTGGAATGTTTTACATTAGATCCGGCGGACGGCGCTATCATCGCATTCAATATTATTCTATTTCAATTTTAGTTTGTCCTGACAGATGGCGCTACGATTAATTTGAAAAAAATTTTGTTATTCAATTCATGTGCTGATATTAAATAAATAACACATAGGCTACAATTTTAACCGACTTTCAAAATGGGGGAGGTGTTATGTTCGTTTTCTTATATTCAACGATTACTCCGCCGTTTGTTAACCGATTTTCAAAATTTTTCTTTTGGTATATAGGGTATCATCCCAATTTGGTATTATATTCAGAAAAGTGGTGATCTGATGAAGGATCCATAAGTAATCGAGGGAACTCCTCAAAACTTATAGGGAAACATATGGTGACTTCGGTTTCGTGAGAAGTATTCTAAGCATATGCTACCAACAAGTAAGATTTTGCACCGAGATATACCTGGTATACCGTGGTTCGGAAGGTGCTGAGAGAATTCCTGATTCTTTATAGATACAAGTTTGGGAGTTTCGGCGTTGTTTTAAGAACAGAAAGCATATGCTACTATGCAAATTACATTCTTCATCATCATCATCATCATCATCACTACCATATTATACCATTTCATAGTCTTTTAGATCGAGACTCGAGTTTGTCAAGCGATAATTAAAAAAAATCTATATCTACCTAATATTATAAACCTGAAGAGTATGTTTGCTTGAACGCGTCAATCTCAGAAACTACAGGTCCGATTTAAAAACTTATCTCAGTGTTAGATAGATCATTTATCGAGTAAGACTCATCATTTATCGAGAAGGTTATATTATATTATTACTCTAAGACTAATACGACAGAAGAAACTCAGGAAAATGTGGGAAAAACGGGGGAAATATTTTTTATGGGAAAATGTACCTACGGATTCTGTAAAATTTCTAATTTACGCGGGCGAAGCCGCGCGGGACATCTAGTATCAGTGTATAAGTTTAATAACCCTAATAAGTAAAGATGTTATAAAAAAATATTATTTTTATTGTTACGGTACGCATTTATAACTAAAAAATAACGGTCTTACCACACAAGATTTAAACATCTATTGAAAAGTTATTTTGAGACCATTTTGTACTGAATTTTTCTCTAATAAACTGTTCAACAGGTGTTTAAATCTTTTGTAGTACGACCGTAACTGTTTATAATAATATGTTAATGATTTTTAAATGTTCCTTGTAAAGTCCATGTACAAAGAGTAAAGATTTGATTCCTTATAAGGCCCAATCAAATCTTTGGTTGGGCCTTATAAGGAACCACCGGCCTTCATAGGAACATTGCCAATATTTTAACTTATGGTGACGCCGCCTTAAAGTAAAAAACCGTGTTGGATATGTTTTAGATTGCTTGTTTTCTATGAGAGGAACAGCAAAAAATGGAAAGGGCGTAGCGACAAAATGGTTTTTGTCGCGTAATTAAAAAACCATAAAAAACATTTCATATAAGCTATGGGTAAATCAAAGTGTATGCTTGAACCAATTTATGTACAAACGGAAGCTTAAATCACTCTCCTCTGTTGGAAAAATCGAAATCCCTTATTTACAGAGGTCTGTTTGATTGATTATTTTGTGTTATAAAAGTAGATCAATCGTGTTATGCTATAGGTAATTCAAAGACAAAGATATGATGAATACTGACAATGAACTTTAATTTCTTAGCTTTAGTCATTGCTGCGAAAAATCGATATCGCTACAGCCAAATATCAAGGCGTCGCGCGTCGCCTTAAATCGAGGCATGAGTAGATTTTCATTTATTAGTATCATACACATATCCTTATACGACAATTCACTGTAATAAAATTTGAGTTAGATATAGGTTACGTAGCTAAAAATTAAGTTTTGCAGTGTGCGGAAATTACAATTATAATCTCGATAACCAAAGTCTACAAACAGTGAGATCTCACTGCCACAATTGCGGCGCGATCGACCGCGCCGCGTTTGTGGCCTCAAGTTTGATGGATCATGCTCAATTAGTGTGTAGTAGAAGGAATATGTCTTACCATGATGATAACTACGACTTTTTAATAGTTGGCCTTCAAAGGAACATGGCCTTACATGGTCCGCGGTCGTTAGTTTTATTTACTTCTAACTATATTAGTAAGTATTTGTACAATGTGAAAATCCTTAATCCCCTTTATAAATTATTATTGTTGCGGTCTTATAATTAATAAACACTTAAGTAATTGAGTCGTAAAGAGATCACTGTGAACGTAGCAGCGCAGATTTTTTTTATTTGTATGGCAATCGTCTTTCAGCGTTGCTACTTTCACAGTATTATCACTTAGTTTTGTTACACTCTGTATAATATTATGTAGATATCTAAAGGTTTAACGATTTTTATTGTTCGTATGGAAAAGTATTAAAATTGACAAGTTTTTTACTCCCATATTATAATAAAGCAGCTGTGTAGTAAGTAGTTTGTCTCGTAGAATTAATAAGTAATAGTCATAGTGTTACTTTACTTAGTTTTCTATTATAATCAATCATTATTTTGACTTTATCTAACAATAATTTTGTAGAAGAGGATAAATCTGTGTTTATTTTTTGGTCCACATAAAAATGGAAATATTCGTTCTCATATGGAAATTTCTTTGCATAAGTCAAATATCGGATACTCAATTCGCGGATGGAACATTATTGCAATCGAAAGGCTTTATTAGTTGGAGGGGAGACGAGTGGTTCTGTAGGAAATGTTATGAAATAATATGAAAACCTTTTTTTTTACATGAACGCAATTTCAAGCTTTGACAAAGTTCATACTAACACGGCTGTCACCTATAATAAAATATTATTAATTATTATCTTATTCACAAATTAAGCCTTCTTAAAATACCCGAAAGTTCATTGTTATGATTAATTTTTATCTATAAAACCAGTAGCTTAAAAGTAGGTATAGGTATTATCTACGACAGAACTAGCAGCTATGTTATAAGCATTTTGTTTTCTATCTAGATAGGGCATACTTATATTTATTTTGCTTTTCTTTAAAAACCGTTTCATAAAAAGGTAATAAAAATATTAATAACACTCCCCACACCGGTTTGGTGACCAGTTTCATTGATCAATGAAACTGGTCACTGTCACCGAAACAACCGACACGACTGGCGAGAGATCGCAGGGCCGACTTTTTACATGCCCATCCGACGCATGGATCATCTTACTTGTCAGACAACCAGGTGATCAGCCTGCATCGTCGTAACCAAACTTGGAAATAATATGTTTCCTAAATTAACCTTTTGGTTAATTTAAGTTTTTCAACAATACCTAGATTAGTGATGTTATGTGGGAGATGTTTTACCGTGGGAGAGCCTTGCTTCGGCACGAATAGGCCGGCTCGACCGGATAAATACCATGGGCTCACAGAAAACCGGCGTGAAACAGCGCTAGCGCTGTGTTTCGCCGAGTGAGTGAGTTTACCTGAGGCCTAATTCCCTACTCCCCCTAGAAACGCCGCAGTTGAAAAGCAATTTGTTACCCCAGGAGGGTACGAGTATCAATATTAACTGCGTTGGAGAATCCCTCTCTGGACGTCCATGCTCAGGAACCCCTGGATCCGAGAGTGGACGTCTAGGCTGCCCCTCGTTTTCTGGGCAGGCCAAACCTGAGCTCGAATCTGCTCGGGGCAAGAGCAACCCTCCCCTACCCTATTCCCTCTTAAAAGGCCGGCAACGCACCTGCAGCTTTTCTGATGTTGCGAGTGTCCATGGGCGACGGAAGTTGCCTTCCATCAAGTGACGCGTTTGCTCGTTTGCCCCCTTATTTTATAAAATAAAGTAGGTAGAATGTATCTATTATATATAATGCTACACTTGTGACTGAGTCTCTAACTCGTCAACTGAGTCACCCTTATTTAGATAAGTAGCTGATTAAATTAAGAGCGTCTTATATAGAACTTAACTCTTAAGTGATTAGAAAACGCAGTGTATTTGCATACGCATTACGCAGTATTTGTATGATAATGACTGAATGTTCGTCTGTCTGTCACCACGCCGTATCTGAAGAGCTATTCTGTGATAGCTACAGATGTTTGTTTATACTCGTATTAGCTGAAGTAGGTAAAGCGTATAAAACGTATATGATTGCATAAATTCTGCCGCCGCCCGTTCGATAGGTTATCGAAAACCCTGAAATATTCAATTTAGTGCCCTTAAATTCGATTTGCGGACGTTACCGAAGGGCTACGCTGCAAAAATGTTGTTTTCCTTCTCGATGAGATCATTTGTTACAGATACACATGCAATCCTTCTAGTATTGCAGATGCTACATTAGCAAAAAATTAGCCCTATGCATATCTGTGAGTTTCATTTAATTAATCACCCTCTGATAAAGTTCCGAATAGGCTATTTACAACTTTTTTGACAGATTCTCCATACTTGATCTGTCAAGTTAATTGGCGGATAGCCTATTGGTCACTTATCAGGAAATGGTGAAACAGGCCCATAAGTAATTAAAATTAGTCTCTAAGTGTTAAACTAAGTGTTAAAAAGTTAGTGTTAAAATGTTTAATGAGAGAATAAAAACTAGACAAATTAGATTAGTAATATAATGAAATCGCCAGATTTTGATCATATTAAATAAAAAGCACAGAATTTCACAGGAGCGCTGAAGGAGTAGCTTTTTTATGTATAGGTAAACTCATGACGCTGGAGGGCGAAAATGCCTATAAGTACAATTAATATAAAGAAACACTCTTACGCAAGGTACTAAGTACTACTAAACTTTACTTACACTACTTTACTTACATTTTGCTAATGAATGTCTCCGTGGTCTAGTGGTTAGAGCGTGGCTCTCGAGTCCGGAGGTCGTGGTTTCGAATCCCGCGTTGGAAACATATTATTGTTATTTCCAAGTTTGGTTAGGATAGCCTGTAGATTACCTGATTGTCTGACAAGGAAGATGATCCATGCGTCGGATGGGCATGTAAAAACTCGGTCCTGCTTGATCTCTGATGCGCCTTATCTCTCGCCAGTCGTGTCGGTCTTCCGTCCCACTGGGTTACCTATGAGAGTGAAAGGAATAGAGAGTGCTCTTGTGTACTGCGCACACACTTGGGCAATAGAAAACTACTCCTGCGTAACAGATCTAGTTTCAATGAAACTGGCCCCCGTCACCGAAACCGGTCTGGGGAGTATTATTATTATTATTTTGCAAATATATAGTCTTTAAAGTCTTTGAAGTCTTTCTAGTACGTAACGGTCCCCAATACCAAAAAAGTAAACTTCCGTTCAACTCATCTCCGCCCTACGAATTATTGGTATGTACTATGTCCTTATTTGGCATATTATCCTGAATACGAAAAGTGCTGTTCACTGTCACTGTCACTTCCTAAGTTTATGGAGGGGGTAGCTCTGACGTCACAAAGATGGCCACCAGGCCTATTCAAATAGGGTTTCAAACGAAAGGTTATTAAATAAGCATCATTTTATTCTTAAGAACTATCAATGTGAATTAAGTACCAAGGGAAATATTTCGGAAAAACATAATTTCAAAAAAATATTTTATCTTCTTATGTATATAACTTGGTAACCGTCAGGATAATAGAAATATATGTTATTATAAAATATTTGGTTACTTTTATCAGCTTTCTAACAAACTTTAAATCACTACAATAAAGCAATAAACAACGGAATGCAGCCATTTGAATGAGCCTCGGTAGCGCTGAACCCACCCAAATGCGGTATCTATCTGGATCTATGTCTGTGGAGACGATGTAAGTTGCAGCCATCCTGTAAATCCAAAAAAAGTCCAGTACTTATATTATGTAATAAAAATAATATTACAACTAATAATGGCCCCAAACAGTGGCCCCAACAAGAATCCCTTTTTGTCTCAACAAGAATTTGACAAATAAAACCATTCAGTACATAATTTTAACCCAAGTGGGCAGTTATATTATATTACACGTATTTTAAAACACTTTTAATGGCGCAATTTAGACATTTGCACCATTAATACGTTATAAAAAGCTAATAATTATGTCGTTTGTTTTGAGTATTGTTTTCCAGTATTGTTTTTTGCGTTTCATATTATTGTATGTTTTCTTATAACTTTAACCGCCGGACTCAGAGACATCAATTGACTGACGATTAAACTACAATTTAATGAAGAGTTTGGCACATAATTGTATGGGGATTATGTCAATTGCTTCATTTAATTACAGTAAAGTATAAATATTCGTCCCTGACAGCGGCAGTAAAATAATATATATATTATAATAATAGATTGTAGATAATATATATAATAATACATTTGTTAAAAATAAAAATTTTGTTTTCTATTATCTATCAGTGCAATATTATATATACGAAATTGTGTCTGTACATCTGTAACACTTCAGTCATCGAACACCACGAGAATTGCCAAAGGTCATGAATAACGTTGACCAGAAGCTGTTTCATCAATGCTATCTTGATTACTGATTGTTTATTTTATTAAAGCGACATGTCAGAGCCCCCGCATATTGCAGACTTTTAATCGGCCGATAGATTGATCGGGTTGTGTTGTCAGCGCGCACACGGGGCCAACAGCTATAGTCGGGTTGGTGGTAGGCGCGCCAGCCAGCCAGATAAAGCGCATTCAGTCTTAATAAGCAACGCACCTGCAACTTTTCCGATGTTGCGACTGTTCACGATGAGTGTCCATTTTATATAAAAAATAAATTACAAAATTTAAAACTCAGTATCGAACTAATTATTAAAAAACTCGTTTGTATAAGTAAATTATAGTGGGACAAAGTATAGGACGTGAAAAACTCAATTTATACATAGCTAGCGACCCGCCCCGGCTTCGAACGGGTATAAAATATATAGCCCATGTCACTCACTAAGAAAATGATAAAAATTTTAAATCGATTCAGTAGTTTTGATTTATATTCATTACTACCTGTGGACCGCATTAATGACCGGTACCGCCGCAAAAGCAACGTCCCACAATTTTTAAATCTGTAATATTTTCGAAAATATTCATTTAAATTATATTATGTTGTAAAGGGCCATATAGATTTACATTAAATCAACAATGTATTTAAGGTATTTAATTGGATAAGGATTAATGCTGTAATTATTAAAATTGCATCGAAAATTTGCCATTATCTGTCGTAAAAAGTAAATAACAAAAATGATATTGTGGGATAATATCCATAAGAGATAGACATATACCATCGCGGAGTTTTCTGTAGACCTTTTCAATGTGTACAGTACTTAGTACATTATTTTGATAAATCTCGTAGGGTAGTAGTGCGGCCTGCGTTTGCAATGTAAGCGGATAAAAATGTAATTATTTACGACATCAGATTAGAAATCCCAACAATAACAGTATTTCTCCACTATTTAATGAATGTTATTATTCTTATAAACCTTCCTCTTGGATCACTCTATCTATTGAAGAAAACCGCATCAAAATCCGTTGCGTAGTTTTAAAGATTAAAGGGAACAAAGGGACATGAGGGCAAAAAAGCGACTTTGTTTAATAATATGTATATATGTATGTATATTATATAGATATAGATATAGATATGATTATGTCCTCACCTAAAATAAAAATAAAAGTTTTTTTAACGACTATGCTGATGGAAGCTACATATAGCTTCCATCATCATCATCATAGACATGCCATAACTGTAGTTCCATAAAACGTCAATATTTATGATATTTATCATATTTATAGAGCAATAACGACAGCTGTAAAGCGCGAACATAAATCCGTCGGGTTATAGTTCTTACGTGATGCGTGTTTTAACTTTTAGCTGAATGGCTCAATTCATACTGTGTCGGTGCACAGGAAATTCCGTAATTATACAGGGTGTAACAAGACTAAGTAATAATCCTTTTAAATGTGTCTGTGACCCTTGTATAGAGTTCACTGTGAAAGTAGCAGCCCTGAAAGAGCAACTTTATTTAAACTTTCTACTTTCACGGTTTAAACACACAAAATTTTAAAAAATCTACCTGAATGAATTTAGAAAATTTTAAAAAATTTACTTCCTTATAGAATTTGCCCCGCCCCGCTGACGTAGCTTTTGGAAAAATTTAAACTTTATAAAAGATATGACGGGACGACGTTCCGATTTCAGTAATTCTTTTTTTGTTGCACTAGGTATTGTTCAACTTAGGGAATAGTGCAAGTTTCATCAAAATCGGTTTAGTAGGTTTCGAGATAGAGAGTTTTAATTATCAATAATGTACAACTTTGAAGTCGGTTTTATCTGTTTAAATTAAAAAATACAGTTATTGCTAATATTGTATTTTATTATTATATCGATACTACATCGATATAATATATTGTATCGATAAAATACAGTTATTGCTATAGTATTTTATTATTGTATCGTCACCAAACATCGTCGCGTCAAGTATTTTTGCTATAAAATTATATGAAAGAAGTGGGCAAACGAGCAAACGGGTCACCTGATGGAAAGCAACTTCCGTCGCCCATGGACACTCGCAGCATCAGAAGAGCTGCAGGTGCGTTGCCGGCCTTTTAGGAGGCAAAAGGGTAATAGGGGAGAATAGGGATGGGAAGGGCAGGGAATAGTGGAGGATAGTGAAGGGAATTGGGCCGCCGCGCCGGTAAACTCACTCACTGGGCGAAACACAGCGCAAACGCTGTTTCACGCTGGTTTTCTATGAGAACGTGGTATTTCTCCGGTCGAGGCCCATTCGTGCCGAAGCATGGCTCTCCCACGTATAAATATATTTATTTGTATAATGTTAATGTATAAACTCTAACAAGCAGTATTATTGGTTTTCTATAAACATTGGTATTACATTATGGCGGTGCGCTCCGGCACTCAGGCCTACGGGAAAATTATAATGTAGTTACTGTCTGCAACATACTGCATTACTAACTATTATATAGTGTACGAGCTTTTGCTCGCGGCTTCGCTCGCGTTAAGAAGTATTATTATATACAAACTTTCACCCCCTATTTTAACCCCTTGGGGTTGGAATTTATCAAAATCCTTTCTTAGCGGATGCATTCGTCATAACATCTACCTGCATGCAAAATTTCAGCCCGATCCGTCCAGTGGTTTGGGCTGTGCGTTGATATCAGTATAGTTGTCAGTCAGTCACCTTTGAGTTTTATATACTTACTAGCTGTAGCCCGCGACTTCGTCCGCGTTAGCATAGTATAATAACAGAGATGGATAATTTTCTCCTTTTAATGGTCCCTTACTCAAAGGGTAAAAACAGGACCCGATCACAGAGATAAAATATGAGCCTGTCCGTCTGTCCATGTCCAGGCTGTATTATTTTGTCATAAGCAACATTTCAGTATGTTTAGTTTAGGTTTGAATAAATTCACTTTTAATTAATAACTTACTTCGTTCCTAAAATAGTAGAATAATTACAACTCAACACTAAAGACGCGACACCCTTTGGTTTAAAGCAACATTTTCAGGAGTGGGGTAGGGGGGAGGGCTGAGCCCCCCAAAGAACTAAGAGTTTAATTTAGGTTAGAATAAATGCACTTTTAATTAATAACTTAGTTTGTTCCTAATAAAGGAGAATTAAAACTCAACATTAACGCCGCGATACAGTTTTGTTTTTAGCAACATTTCCAGGAGAGGGGCTGCGCCCCCCCCCCCCAAGTAGGGGCCAGGATCAAACTTGAAATCTTTATGTTTAGCTTATGTCATTTTTTCACTTTTAATTAATAACTTAGTATGTTCCTAATATATGAGAATGAGAACTCAACACTAACGCCGCGACACAGTTTTTTTTAGCAACATTTCCAGGAGCGGGGGGGTTTGTACGGGCCAGGGTCAAACTCGAAATCTTTATGTTTAGCTGACGGCAAAATAATTTCACTTTTAATTAATAATTTAGTATGTTCCTAATAAATGAGAATGAAAACTCAACACTAACGTGTCACGGCACAGTTTTGTTTTAGCAACATTTCCAGTAGCGGGGAGGTTTGGGGGGGCGCAACCCATAAAAAGTACCCAGTAGCCGATTCTCAGACCCACTGAATATGCGCATAAAATTTGGTTAAAATCAGTAAAGCCGTTTCGGAGGAGTACGCGGCCTAACATTATGACACGAGAATTTTATATATAAGATTTTAAATAATTAAACATTTATTAGATTTAAACATATCCTATTCGCACAATTACAAAAACAGCTTGATTTTTTTTTCACGTATAAAAAATAAAATATATTGTGTATGAAATACCTATTGAGGTAATATTAATATAATATATGAAAATAATTCGTCCAATAATGTTGATAATAGTGTTCAAACGATAAGTAAACTCTTTATTATAATAAATAAATAAATAAAATAAAAATCATTTATTTTCAGACCATTGATCCATAGTGTTAGTAACAATTTGACTTAAAAACTATGTTAGTACACTTATATAATTCACAATTTAATAAATAATGTAAAAGTTATATCATGAGAAATGATATGTTGTGGATTTTTTAAATTAAAATATATCCAATATTCATACTAATATTGTAAAGTCGAAAGTGAGTCTATCTGTCTGTTACCGTTACGATCTCAAAAGGCTTAACCAATGTTATGGAAATAGGTACCTACTTTGAGTCCCGGTACTTTTTATCCCGAAAAATGCGTGGTTCCCATGCAATAAACGAGTTTTGGTGGATCGGATTTGCGGGCGTCGTCCATACAAAAAATGCCAAAGTGTGTCTGGCTGTCTGTCTGTCCGTCTGTCTGTCTGTCTGTTACCTCTTCACGCTCAAACTGCTGAACCGATTTTGCTGCAATTTGGTATGGAGATACTTGGAATACCAGGAAAGGACATAGAATACTTTTTATCCCGAAAAAATGTACGGTTCCCACGCGATAAACGAATTTTGGGGCAACGGAGTTGCGGGCGTCATCTAGGCTAGTAATAAGTATATGTACTTGATATCGAAAAACTAACAAACTAGAAACATATTATAAGTTTTCCTCGTCCCTTGCAATTATTAAAATCATGCTAGGACCAGATGACCCTCGCAATTCGTTGCGCCAAAGTTCACTTGTTTCTCGGGAACAGTACTTTTTGCAACAAAACTATCCTATGTCCTTTCCCGGGACTCAACGTTTCTCCATTTCAGCAAAATCGGGCGTGAAGAGGTAACAAAGAGACAAACAGACACACTTTCGCATTTTTAATAATAGTATAGAATGTAGATGGAAAGGACTTATTTAAACAAAGTTTAGAATGCAAAGATTTATTTATTTACTTAAGCTTTTCTTAGTTTAGAATCTTAAAAGCTGTTTATTTAAGTTTAACAAAGCGCTTTCTATCTTCTAATCATAAGGCTTCACTATTGCTTGTAATTCACCACCCGGAGCAGAGTAAAACGTGTTTTATCTATAACTACTACTACAACAAGATGGCAATCTTGGAGCTCATAAAATTTGGATTTAAAACTTTTCACTTCTCTTATATCTTTAACAGATAATTTTCCTACGTTACTTATAGGAATAAAAAATAACATATTATGCGCTTACAAAGTAATCTATCTTTTTTAAGGAAACTAAGCTTTATTTAATTTTTACAGCTGAATATAGAACCATCATTTTCGGAAGACGGTTTAGAAGCTAAAAGAGAGTAAAGTTAGAGCACTAATCAAAGTCCTACGCACGCCTACGCGGGGCGTAGAGCCGCTACGCCGTAGACCAACCGCTACGCCGTAGCCCCGTAGCGACTTCGTAGCGCCCTCGTAGCGCCCTGTAGCTATATAACGGAGGGATCGGCCCGACTTGGCCATTCTGACTGACGCCGCAGCGGGAGTTACCGGACTTACTCGCAGGTAAGTACTGTAAGTTAGTGTCGCGATAAGGTATAAAAGTCATAGACAAAGTATAATATAAAAGTGATATAGGCGTAGAGATGTTGTTTAACGCTTTTAAGTTTAAAGCTGTGAAAGTTGAAAAGTTTTTTTTGTATTTTACACGTGCTAATTAAAATTGCAAGTAGATGGAAAAACTACGCGGCAAATTTTATAAGAGTTTTAGGAAACATTTTAGTTGATTTACCAGAGGCGTAGTTATTGTGTAAAAATAGTGCACTTGATTGATTCATATTTATTTAATGACAAATTAAATTTATCTTAAGTAAGTGAGAAATTACTGAATATAGAATAAACGAGTTAATGAAAAAATCGGCCAAGTGCGAGTCGAACTTGCGCACGAAGGGTTTCGTACCAGTACAGAGCGAATGTAGGCAAGAAATTGTGTTTTTTGTATGGGAGCCCCCCTTAAATATTTACTTAATTAAAATTTTATTATTAATTATTAAAGTAAAAATATAATTTAAGATTTTGTGAAAATTTCAAGTGCTTAGCTTCTACCATTATTGATTACGAATGAACCTAAAAAAAATCAAGTTTGTTGTATGGGAGCCCCCCTTAAATATTAATTTTATTGCATTTTTAGTATTTGTTGTTGTAATAGCGGTAACATAAATACACAATCTGTGAAAATTTCACAAATCTAGCTATAGCGGTTCTTGAGTTACAGCCTGGAAACAGACGGACAGACATCGAAGTCTCAGTAATAGGGTTCCGTTTTTACCCTTTGGGCACGAAACTCTAAAATGGTTGAAAATAAAAATATCCTTTTTAAATAAAAGTTTCTGTGAGGATAATAACACGGAGATAAATAAATAAAAAGTCGAAAATATCATAACAATACAACTTACCATTACAGATTATAAGAAATTCAACAACTTTTTAAATTGACTAAAATCTTAATAATTTGCTCGTAAACTCACTAATAATTCGCTTAAAAATTCATAAGCAGCCTTCAATGCGATTTCCAGCAACAGGTAGAGTGAAAAGAAAGGTAACTCACTCGATAGTTAAAATTAAGCCCTTTTATATTATCATAAATACCACTTCAATTCGACTAATAATAATATTAATAAATGGGCTTCCAGGTCCCAATTTCGATATCACACATTCGTTCAAATTAACTAAATTAATCCATTAACGATAATTAGATAATTACACCCAGCCTCTAATTGTTAACTCGTCATTTGTAACTAATTTAACAATTACAGGATAATTTAATTAACTTTATTATTTTTTAACTTGACTATAAACATCATAAAGTTGTGGGGAATTTTTTTGGGAGGCCCAGTAATCAGAACGGCTTATTTTGTCTTTATTATTCTTAGCCATAACGGTAGTACTAGGTATAACATAGCAAACTGGTATCTATATATATAAAAATAGATTTTCAATTGTGTTAGTAACGCTAAAATCGAAAACGGCTGAAAGGATTGGGCTGATTTTAGTCTTAAAATATTCGTAGAAGTCCAGGCAAGGAAGTGACACGAAGTTCATCGGGACAGCTAGTAGTTAATAAAAGGATGTAATATATCTGTATTAATATTTAAAAAGCCAAGAGTGATTGCCCAATACATTAACAGACAGGCCAAATCAATTGAAGATGGAAATTTAGCACAGGTGTTTCTTTTATGATGTGGTATTTGATTGTACTGTTATTGGTGGAAATTCATTGACATTAACTGAACACTCCTAATAAAGTGGAAATAGTGCAAAAAAGTGTGTTTTGTCAATTTCACCCCTCCCAGGGGGTCAAAAAGAATATTAAATTAATCAAACTCTAAAGCGAAGCAGCGGTTTAAACTACTTTGACTATAACAGTTTTATTTTAGACATTAAACAGTTCAGATTGTAAAAAGAAAACTAATCAAGTTTATACGTCATTTGACATTAAAAGTTATTTAATCTATAACATTTTAATGTTATTAAAAAGTATAGTATTTAGAAACGATCTAATTTCTAATGATGGCTTCTAATGTACAGGGTTACGTGTAACTAGTGAGCAAACTATTACCCCCTTATTAATAATAAAAACTTCTTACACTTGCGTTTAACGCATAAATAGTTATACCAGTATATATTAAGTCTATGAGTTATACACGGTGTTTGGGTTATCCACACATTGCACAGGGCTTATAAAAATTCTACTATTATAATAATCAAATGATAATGACGGTTATGACTAGTATATAATTAAAATCGCGTTATATACCATAGACTGTAGACTCAAAGGAAAACGTTCAGGAATTAAGTAACACGCTATCTGATGATCGGGTGTTGATGACAAACGTTGATATAAAAGTTATGTTTTTATGAATCTGGTAATTATCCCGGCGTGAACGAGGTACGGTATGTCATACCCGGCGGTATATAAAACACTTAATATTTCTAAACTTTACGATTCCTGGAGCTTGGTTGGCTCAGTAGCTGGAGGGCGATTCCGCTAGAGACGACCCTTGACACGAATTTTTAAATTACAACATTTGTTACATTTTTTTATTGAATTATAAATAAAAAGATGTATATTTACTAGCAAAAGAAGTTTTATCAGTAACATTTTAAATTTGAATGATTAATAATATTCTAAAGTGATATCATCTTACGGCGCGAGAAAAATTGCTTATGCCACACATGATTATTTTTACGACAAATCACTAGCTCGAAGTTGAATTTCACTACATAATATTGACTGTATAACATAAGTTAGACGATTTCTTTTCTCAGATCGTTAAATGACTGATAATTAAAAAATAACAAAATTTTAAGTACTATTATTACAACTTACTAATAATATTATGTATTGCATATTAAAAATGTATAAATTTGTCGCAGACTTATGAGTAAATTCAATTTCTTTAGACTTGTTGCACCCGCGATATTTTGATGTTCCACCCGCGATATTCTGATGTTGCACTCGCGATCGTGGAAATTGTTAATAATTCCTAGTACTAATAACTTAAATTAATTCTATCTAGTTAAATCATTTCTGTCTTATACACTTTTGAAATATGGGTTAATAAATTCCTAAAAGTTTCACAATTAACAGTATTCTCAAATGAACTCGTCCGAGTTCTTAATGCAGGGCCGATTTGGTTGCACCCGCGATAGTACTTCAAACATATTTTGTGGCTTTTCTTAGATTTAATTATAGTTTTTATTTACATATCATGATTAAACTAGTCAAAGTGTATCCCTTCAGAAGATAATTTATTAATACATATGTTTTATTTTGTCAGTAGGACTCTTTAAGTGCGTCAAAATGTTGCACCCGCGATAATGGAATCGCCCTGGAGCGAGTAGTCTGAGGACTGATTTTAAGTGACAGTAACAATAATACACCGTTAGCGATGTAAACTACAAGTGTGCAAAACGCATTGCGGGTATGTCATACCCGACCTCATAGTCGGTGTCACTATTTTGTGTTTCGGTTATTTTTCAATTTTATGCGTTTAATAATGAAGTTGCTTTATTTTTGCGAGTGCAAATTCTAGAATGTCATATATAATTTGTATATAAGAATGGTCTTTTATCATATTTTATTGATTTTATATTAAGTTGAAGTTATACAATTGCTAGATGACGAATGCAATTCCGTTGCGCAATAAATCATTTCTTGTGCGAGTAACGTACATTTTTCCGGGATTAAAAGTATCCTATATCCTTTCCTGGAACATAAAATATCTCCATGATGTGTAACAAACTGCTTAGGTACTACATAGTTGTATAGAAATACGAAACACAAAAAATCGGCAAAGCGCGACTTGGCAAAAATAGGTATAAAATGTGTTTTTTTGTATTGGAGCCCCCCTGAATTATTAATTTTATTTCATTTTTATTATTAAACGAGCTTTTGCCTGCGGCTTCGCTCGCGTTAAGAAGTATTATTATATACAATCTTTCTTCCCCTATTTTAACACCTTGGGGTTGGAATTTATCAAAATCCTTTCTTAGCGGATGCCTTCGTCATAACATCTACCTGCATGCAAAATTTCAGCCCGATCCGTCCAGTGGTTTGGGCTGTGCGTTGATAGATCACCATGTCAGTCAGTCACCTTTGAGTTTTATATATATATTATAGATATTAAAGAATAAATACAATTGAGTATTTTGTGAACATTTCAAGTTCCTACCTATTGCCATTATTTATATAGAGCAAAAAAATTGCAAAAATAATCGGCCAAGTGCGAGTCGGACTCGCGCACGTAGGGTTCCGTACCGTTATAGAGGAAAAATAGGCCAAATTTTGTTTTTTTTGTATGAGAGCCCCCTTAATTTTTTACTTTATTTAAATATTATTATTAATTATTAAAGTCGACATAAAACTAAGGCCTTTATATAAATTAGCCTAGCGGTTGCTATTATTGATTACGAGCAAAAAAGGCCAAAAAAATAACGTTTGTTGTATGGGAGTCCCCTTAAATTTTAATTTTATTTTGTTTTTAGTATTTGTTGTTATAGAGGCAACAGAAATACACAATCTGTGAAAATTTCAGAAGTCTAGCTATAGCGGTTAGTGAGTTACAGCCTGGAGACAGACAGACAGACAGACGGACAGACAGACATCGAAGTCTTAGTAATAGGGTCCCGTTTTCACGGAACCCTTAAACATAATCCTGGTGCAGGCGGTAAATAATCGTCAGAACTTTTTTAGTTACTATAATTTTATTACTTTTCCGTCGGATTGTTAGCTTACTAATTTTGGCGATGGTGATGATAGTTAATGCATATAATTCTCACCTTGCAATGAAATCTTGTCAGGATAATGAGAACGATTCAATAATTTTGTGTGAAACGTAAACGTGTGCGAAATAACTATCGAAATTAAAAAAAAAGGAACAAATATAATACGTCACTAATCAAATTGAAACAAAAAAATAAAACATTGAGTAATTATACTTGCATCCTATAAAACAAAATCAATAAACAAACTTTATCAGTGAAAAAACAAAATGTCCGCTTTTCCGTCAGCAACATACGGGACAGTTATTTTTAATTAGCAGATCCAAGAGTCGGGGTGCCCATTGACCTATGTGATGCGCCCCTCCCGCTCCGCCACTGCATATTGATAGAATAACGATTTGCCCAAATATTTACTAGTTTGATGAGTTTTTTCGCTAGCCAACTGTACAATTATAATGGCGAATGGCAAAAGGTCAAAACATTTTTTGTTACATTTTACCAGCAGCCGTTTTTGCAGAAATGAATTACGCGTAGGAGCCGTATATGTTTCCGAGATAACTCACTCAATGATGCCTGCCACATCAAAATTATAACTGATCAATTATTTAAAATTTGCAATGCATATTTATTTATTACTAGCTGTTGCCCGCGACTTCGTCCGCGTCAACATAGTATAATAACAAAGATGGATAGTCCCCAGCTAACAAATATGAAAAAAGTAAAATATAACCTCCTCCTTTTTGAAAGTCGGTTAAAAAGTAGCTTAAGATATACCTTACTACAATAGCTATCTACCAAAAAAAGTCCCGGCAAAATAGCTCCAGCTGTTTCAGAGATTAGCCGGAACAAATAGACAGATAGACATGCAGACAAAAATTGAAAAAAATGTTGTTTTGGTGTTGTAGCGTATATAGATTCATATGCATGTAGTAAAAAACGGTTCTTTTAATATTACAAACAGACACTCCAATTTTATTTTTTAAAAGAAAAACTTCAGGCGAGTGTGATACTGACATGAAGAGTTTCTTACTACACGTTAGGTTACAATTAGACGACCTGTCTGCTCATTTACCCTTGCTAAGAGTAAAAAGTAAAAATAGCAGGCCAGTTAGATCGTGGTTCGATGGCTTGAACGCTCCGGGCGATACGAGTACTGAGGAAGACTGTTTTCTGAACGTCTAATTTAGCTTTTATGAGATTTCTAGTACATGTAACCCAGTTGCTACTTTTACTGTGGTTTAAGTGGTGTATACTACGAATAATAAAAACTAATGAGGTATGAGGCTCGCAACTCCGTTGCGCCAAAATTTGTTCATTTTGCGAGAACCATATATTTTTCCCCAACAACAACTTCTTATTGGAATATCCTTCACGCTTTAACGGGAAAGGATCCCATAGCGTAAAGACAGACAGACACACTTTCGAATTTATAATATTTGTAAGGATTTGGTATAGATTAAGCACGAGGAAACTCAAATCTTTATAATTGAATTTTGAATTGTTTAACAACAAAGTTACTGGAAGGTTCCCTTAATAATTGGCCGTAGACATTCTTTGAATACTATTAATACGAAAACAGTTAACTTAATTACTTTACACTAACTGCACTTAGCTAAAAACTAAAATGGATTAGTATGACGTCACATGAATATCTTTTTCTTTATTTATGTGGTAAAAAACAAGTGAGAAACAGTTTTGTTTTTTTTTTCATTTCGATGCAAAAATTTGATTATAACTACGCGGCCGTTATAATTAATTAATAATAAAAAAAAATTGTATGTTTTAGGGGGGCTCCCAAAACACAATTTTTCGCCTATTTTTCTCTATAACCGTAAGCGTAACCCTTCATGCGCGAGTCCGACTCGCACTTGGACGATTGTTTTAATTTTTTTACCAACCACTAATCAAATTATTTACTTATCCCAGCGGTTTCTAACGATTATCCCTTAAGACATAAAGTTTCACTAACGCATAACTAAATTCTTGTTAAAATCTTTAGAAACAGGTATCATT
Source organism: Aricia agestis (assembly GCF_905147365.1). NCBI lineage: Eukaryota > Metazoa > Arthropoda > Insecta > Lepidoptera > Lycaenidae > Aricia > Aricia agestis. The sequence continues at coordinate 16,718,917 of NC_056428.1, read as the reverse complement.
AATGACCGCTACGGGACACTGAATGCTCGGGTCCAATTAGTGAAAACGGATATTAATCTTCCATCACGATACGCTTCTAAACTCAAACTATTGCATCGAAATATGTAACTTTTTATACGTAACTCGATATACCATCATATAAATTGATTCATGGACAGATATCATACTAAGTCACTTATGGCTTGTTTACACGTATTAAGTTGATAAGTAGATAGTTAACTAAATTTTAACTTACTTTTAAGTTGTTAATTGCATGTAAATACAAAATTTAGTAGCAAGTTAAATTCTAATTGTCATCTAATTTACTACTTACTAAATTTTAACTTGCTACTTGCTACAAAAATTTATGTTTACATGCAATTAACAACTTAAAATTTAGTTAACTACTTATTAACTTAATACGTGTAAACCAGCCAGTCGGGTTATGTTAATTCAGCGACGCGTAGATGCATTTCTAAATTTATATGGATTTGAAAGATTCGCAAGACGTCTCACACAATTGAAATCTCTCAAATCGCCTCACCTCGTCGCGTTGCGGTCTGAAGTGACCCTTAGAGTTGATCTGTCAGCTAGGTTTGACATACCGCGACCAAATTACATAGGCCCACTATCGGCATATGAATATTATATGAATCAACTTCTCTGATACGTGACGTATCATTGGTCCAATCCTGAGTACATCCAACAATTTTTTGTGGCTATGCAGCACCGTATTGCAATGCGTTTTGGTGTCACTGACCCTTTAAAAAATCAAACAAGTAAGGACCAAGCTATTTACAAACATTTTATTTCCACTGTCTTTCGTAAAAAAGATCTTCACTAAGTGGACTGACGAGAGTTTATTAAAAGAACATTATAAAAGTACTACTCAGTGTCATAGTCGAATAATTAATTTTTCTGTCCAAACAAAATAATAACATCACAAGGCTGTAATTTATGTAATGAATATATTAAATACTTCAAAAGAAGCAGAAATAAAAGATAAAAAATACTTCTAATAATACATTAGTAGCCTCTCCGGTTAAATTAAAATCGAGATATAAATGTTTTGATGTTTGTTCAAAATGTGCAAAGCGAAAAATTTGCCTGAAAGTTCATTATACTTAACAAATCTATAGTAAAGTAGTAGAAGATACAAAAAGACGTTGGTTTAAGAATTGTTAGGAAAAGTTCATCATCAGCTCGCTCGTTGCTGGAGAATTTGGAATTGGGGCTTATTCATTTCATTAAAGGCATTTCCACAGATTTGATCGGTTCAATTGGTTTGTAGCGGGAATATTAAGGGAGTTGTATTTAAATTTCGTAATTTTTTATTGTACCATCGAGGAGATTGATTCCTAGGCAGTTAACGGACCTATACGTTGTTTGGTCGGCTTAGGTCAGGTTCACACGGCACAATCCTGCACGTTTACTGCACGTTTTTTTGCAGTATCTAAGATACGTCTTAACGAATAAATAATAGTGGCGCATACAATGTATATAACACCATTCACACGTCGATTGTACTGCACAATTTGGTGCAGTAAGTACAATTGGACTATAGTGCAAAAACGTGCGGGATTGTGCCGTGTGAACCTACTCTTATCGGTCGGATGAGTTTGACATAACGCGACCAAATTACTTAGGTCCTAGGAATCAACTTCACCGATAGTGAATTATTTTATGTTAATTAAACAATAAAAATATGTAAGAAATTCACTTATCTTATCTTTTAAATCGTTACGTTTTCTTAAGTCTAAGAGTCTAACCTCTTATGAGTTCAACAAACATTATTGAGAAATCTTTCCCGATCCTTTTCATGTTTTATTGCAATATAACGGCAGATGCGCCAAGTTAGTCCGCTTTATATGACGAATGTTATACCCTACTTGGTTCAAAGTATCTGTTTCGGATTAACTTGTATTATCAACTTATCAACAGCTATTTAGTTAAATTCCTAACTTTCAAAGATCATTTATATTCGGCTACGCCAAAGTCAAAAAGAAAGACCAACAATTTCGGCAGTCTATGTAATAACAAATAATAGTTAAAAAATCGGCCAAGTGCGAGTCGGGCTCGCGCACGAAGGGTTCCGTACCATTATAGAGCAAAATTAGGCCAAAATTTGTATTTTTTGTATGGGAGCCCCCTTAATTTTTTATTTATTTTAAAATTATTATTAAATGTTAAAGTACACATATAATTAAGTACTATGAGAAAAATTCAAGTACTTTACCTGTTGTCATTATTGATATAGAGCAAAAAAGGCCAAAAAAATCACGTTTGTTGTATGGGAGCTCCCCTTAAATTTAAATTTAATTTTGATTTTAGTATTTGTTGTTATAGCGGCAACAGATATACATAATCTGTGAAAATTTCAACTCTCTAGCTATTACCATTCTTGAGTTACAGCCTGGAGACAGACAGACAGACGGACAGACAACGAAGTCTTAGTAATAGGGTCCCGTTTTTACCCTACGGAACCCTAAAAACTAAGGCACGTTTTTTAAAGAATCATTTTTTACATAATATATTGCATTTTCATTTTCTCTTAATTATACGTATGCAATGTTTCATAACATAATAAAGACTACTGGAGACAGGTAAAAATCTCTTGTTAAAAATTCAATCATCTGTTTTTAATTCTACAATCGCGGATTCTTCGAAATGCTATTGTTTTCTATTGTTGTCGCGATCACCGGTGCTCTTATGGGATAATAACTTAGAAGTTAATACCTTATACTGGTCAGTAAAAACAATCTTGACTCGAACCATCTGACTAAAATCGCTTTACAGCTAATAGTGTTTGCGACTCCGGCCGCATTACGGCTGATCTCAACGCAAATACAATTTGAAGTAAGACGCTCACCAAATTAAATTCGTCTTAGCCGTTTTGACGTAGGCGTAAAAATACCATTTGTTTACTGATAAAGTTAAACGCTCGCATTTGAAGAATTGGTTAACTAACATTTTATAACACAAGGTGATTTATTCATATCTTCCCGTATAATAGGGATGACGACAAGGTCAAAAATTAGCTGATTTTTTATATAAAATAAAGACATAACGATATAATATAAGTATTTCCAAAATTTCAGCTTCATAACTTATGTATTTTTTTATTATGAACCTTCAAAGTTGAATAGTCAAGTCGATTTTTTATAGAATGCCTTAATTTTTGTATACCATTCGATGAGTTATGCAATTTATAAAAAAATGTTATGAAATCACTTTCATAAACGCAATATTTAACGTAGCTATCGAACAAACTACCTAAGCGTGACGTCACAGTTAGGTAACATTTTGTATGGATATCTTGGAGAGTTTTTAAGCTATCAAAGTCATTTTTTCACCGATATTCCTATTTTTGAATGGCCCTTCACTAACCAACAAGAAAAAAAAATTCGTCATGCCTATTTGAACAATCCTTGTAGCTCACTACTTCATCATCTGGCTAATATTATCTAGCTATACACAAAATATACATTTTAATGATTTTAAATCATTTTCCCGGTCTAAAGCATCCAATTATGCAAAAAGTAATGGTACTTTAGGCTTATATTTTGTTAACTTAAAATTATGTATATTTGTATAATGGCTGCTTGTTTCCTAAATAAAATACAATAAAATAAAATAATCGGCCAAGTGCGAGTTGGACTCGCGCACGAAGGGTTCCGTACAGTTATAGAGCAAAAATAGTAAAAAATTGTGTTTTTTGTATGGGAGCCCCCTTAATTATTTATTTTATTTAAATTTTATTGCTAATTAAATACTTATAAAAGTATAAATACAGCTGAGTATTTTGTGTACATTTCAAGTGCCTACCTGTTGTCATCACTGATACCGAGCAAAAAATGTTTGAAAAATCACGTTTTTTGTATGGGAACCCCCCTTAAATATTTAATTTATTTTGTTTTTAGTATTTGTTGTTATAGCGGCAACAGAAATACATATTATAATCTGTAAAAATTTCAACTCTCTAGCTATTACCGTTCTTAAGTTACAGCCTGGAGACAGACGGACAGACGGACAGACATCGAAGTCTCAGTAATAGGGTCCCGTTTTTACCCTTTGGGTACGGAACCCTAAAAAGAATATTTACATCTGTTTCATCCACTTATTATCATATTTTATGGATCATAATATTCCCGAAACATTTACCGACTCCTTCTGTGTATCAGCAGCTGTATCATAAATCATAATAAATTTATATAAATTATTGGTTTAAAAAATATTTTAAACATGATTTAATTATAACCAAAAATATAAAATTGACCAGGAAACGAACGCTTGGATCAACTAAGAGCATTACAGAGAATTCAGAACTTACATATCTAATTTATTTACATTAAAATTGAATTGCTAGCACGTAAAAGGATTTAATGTCTGGTATATTATTATAGAGGTATAAATAATGATACACACGCGTACAATGCAACATAATCTATATTATGATTACAAATGAATTTTAAATGTTGTTACCAAGGTCGCTAAAACTCAAGAACGGCTGAGCAGATTTGGCTAATTAATCAAAACGGTTCAGCCGTTCATTTCAAAACTAATTTTTTTGTTAATTTTCGGCGAAGTCCAGGGAAGGTTTATATAATAATATTAGGAGGAAAGTGATACGAATTCATTTTAAATTCTACCTTTCCATTCATCGGTGAGGTAATATAATTATACGTGGGAGAGCCATGCTTCGGCACGAATGGGCCGGCTCGACCGGAGAAATACCACGTTCTCACAGAAAACCGGCGAAAAACAGCGCTTGCGCTGTGTTTCGCCGAGTGAGTGAGTTTACCGGAGGCCCAATTCCCTTCCCTATCCTCCCCTATTCCCTTCCCTTCCCATCCCTACCCTCCCCTATTACCCTATTCCCTCTTAAAAGGCCGGCAACGCACCTGCAGCTCTTCTGATGCTGCGAGTGTCCATGGGCGACGGAAGTTGCTTTCCATCAGGTGACCCGTTTGCTCGTTTGCCCCCTTCTATCATAAAAAAAAAGGTAAAAAGTACGGTATCTCCTTTTACAAAGTAGTAACTAGTGGTGTATTAATAGATTGCCATTTAAAATCGACTACGTGCTGAAGCGCAACAAATGCAATTATAAAATTACTTCAGAGGCACAGGCTTTATAAGGAAATACCACTTGTGATCTTAATATACTTAGCAGGCGCGGTCCGAAGGGGGGACATGACCCCCCCAAAATGTAAGGTAAAATTGAAAATAAAATAAAACCCAGAACCGTCCGAGGGCGCAGATAAAAAAAAATAGTGTAGTGACTACTGAGTGACCCCCCCCAAAATTTCAGGCTGCGACCGCGCCTGATACTTAGTGAGTTTTATTTAGATAATTATGTTATTTTTATTACAAATCGTTCAGCAATTTCCATTTAAATAAAGATATTTTTTACAGTTTAAAAAACTCAGATGACAAGTGCTCAAATAACGTTTTTATTTAAGAGCCTTTACAACTACATATTATTTTGTTCGCGAAAACGCAGTTGACCATAGCATCAACGGCCTAATTATTATTATTACATTTTATGTATGAATGCCTTCGTCCCACTGGATTATGACAGGAAGAGATAGAGAGCTCCTGCAAAGTTAAAGCGAAGTAGACTGCAAATTGCGGACTGCGGTTGCCGCACGGCGATCTGCAGTTTCCTTATTAAATTCATAATATCCGAAATACACGGATCGCTCGAGCAGTTTTTGAGCGGTCGGAGCAGTCGCTCGAGTTTCACCGTGCGGTCGACTGCGTAGACTGGCCATAGACGGATCGCAAGTTCCAGTCGAGACCGACTGCTCTAGACCGCTCAAGAACTGCTCGAGCAGTCCGTGTATTGCGGATATGAATTTAGTATAAAATCAGCAGATCGCCGTGCGGCGACCGCATTTTACAGTCGGTTTTGACTGCAAAATGCGGTCCTTCTATGGCCCGCCTTAAAACTGCATAATGCGGTTGTGTTGCAATCGTGTACACTGTACAACTTCAACGCGACCGCAGTCACGTCCGACTCTAAAGCCAGTCTTATGTAACATCGCCCTATGTCGAAGACGCAAGCACAAGACGTGTTGTCAAATATTTTGCATATCATGCTAGATGACGTCCGTAACTCTGTTGCTCCCAAAATCGCACATCGCGCGGGACCGTACTTTTTCCCGGGATAAAAACTATCCCATGTTTTTTCCCGGGACTCGTAGTATCTGAATACTCAGCAAAATTGGTTCAGCGGTTTAAGCGTGAAGACGTAACAGACAGATAGACCTACAGACACACTTTCGTATTTATAATGTTAAGTAAGTGTTAGTATGAACGGATCATGAATGAAGTGAATGAATGAGTTGTTTACGTTACGCAGTGATATTTTAAATACCTATGCCTAAATGCCACATAAATGTAGCCTACGTCGTAGGATGAGTGGCATTAGGGCAGTTGCGTAATACGTAGTATGATACGACTAGTCTGTACAAAAAGTCTTTCACGTATGTTAAAGAAAAAAAAACATGTACCGTTAAACTACTACACTGCTCGAAAAGAGTGCACGCGAGATTTCACTTAACTTTTTAAGTAGGTACCTACTAAGACATTGGCATTACGTTGTATCTACTCGCGCGCAATAATAATTACCCATCTTGATGTTAATTCCAGAGTCGTCATGTTTTTGGAATTAAAACAAAACAATTTAGATCAAAAATTAGTTTTTTAAAATCCTTTCCAATGTTTTTGTCCATTTTCTAACGTATCAAATTTGATCATTTTATAAGTAAAATAAAATAAGGAGTAATATAGAGGTTTTAGTCCATGTTATTATAATCTTTAGACCAATTTTAGCCATGCTGATCCAAAACCTTGGTCTTATAATATTATAACGTAAAATCGAAATTCAATAGATATCTTAATTAGTAGAATGATACAGCATCTCAAAGAATAATTAATGATGCTGGTTAACGCTTACCTGCAAATTTAACCCTTGAAGAAGGATAATTGTTAAAATGTCACCCTTAAGTTTGATGCTTTTTAAGATTTGGATATTTTTAGGTAACGGTTTTATTACAAAATGAAGGAATATGCTTAAAATATTTTCATACCGACAGCTGAGGAAGACCAGCAGACTCCAATTATTAATAGTATTGATATCAAATCATGTATTATAATAATTTTAAATAATAAATTAGACTTTACACATTACATAATATACTTGTAAATGTTTTGTAACTGTACAGCTATATATGAGAACTGTAATATAACTGCAATAACGATTCGCATAGATACTATTTTGTTAAATATTAAATACTTTTTTTCTTTAATATGCATGGTGCATTCGATTTACCTGATGGTTACTTGTTTGCGTAAAAATATACAATTCCCGCAAATTTACCTACTCCACGTAAACCTCTAGTAAAGGTTTATATTCAAACATACTTTACTGGCTTAGAAAGAACTTATTGTCCTAGATCCTATTTTGCTCTAGATGTAAAGGTATTCCTAGACCGAAATAAACTGGTGCTATCAGGTGCCAGTGTATATTACGGTTCGGTTCTGTTTACACTGTGATCGGATTGCCGAAGCTATTTTTATTACCTGATGTTTGCTATCGACAAGTAGTTAAGTATTTTCTGGTTTAAAATACTCTTTTAACCAGAACCAATCGGCATAGGAACTTCGTACCTAATCTTAGGTTTCCTCTGATTAATTTCTTAGAACCTTAGTTTCTACTTAAGAATACCAGATATAAAAAAAATATGTTTGGTCATTTGAGAAACCTCATCCTTTTTGAAATTCGGTTAAAAAGGTTCTCGGTTGTGGTTATCACTGTCGATCTTGGCAATTTTACACTCCGTGTAAAAAACACGCCCAAGATTTATGAAATAAAAGTTGATTCGAATTATTTAGACTTTCTATAACAGAAAAAGTAACATAATATCGCATTATCACTTATGAAGCCGTTACGTCAGAATGCAGCCTACACATTATAGTAGGGGAGGGGAAGGTGCTAATTTTGTAGTCACACGAGCGTGATGGAGACCTAGTAGGTTTTTTACATTAGGTAAAACTGATACAAAAATAAACTTTTTGGTTGGTTCAGAAACTGCAGCCATTTTAAAGTTTTGAAAAAGAAAATATATCCCGAAAATTGCCTATTTAGGTTAATTTTAAATATATTTTAAATAATAAGGACTAAATCATTTAGTTTAGTGTAAAATAAAGTATCTGCGAAGCTTAGTTAGGAAAATATGAAGCTTTATTTTTTTATATTTTAAAATGTCCTTACAGGCTTACCCCTTTGAATGTTCAGTGCTTTATAGGGAAACTTCTTTGGGGTATACTAAACATCCCCTATCTTAATCTGACAGATCCGATGACATTTCAATATTAAAAAATAAATTAACTCACCATGTGAGATATCTGATTTCTATACCATGATAACTAGACACATGTTGGAAGCCTATACAAGCTTAATCTGACACGCTCGAGCTAATCCCGAAATCCCCTCTTCCCCTCCCCAACTATAGTTTGTGCGTTTTATGATGATATGCGTGACACATTATAATTGACAATAGTAGGGAAGTTACCTAACAAAAATTTATCGATAGTTTAAAAATATCGAATCACTTCGTAAAGGAATTGCAATCGAAATTATCGATTTCGTACTGACATTTCAGTGGTGCCGGCGATTTAAGATGGCCGCCCTTTTTTATTAATTTGATTTCGATTCAACAGAGTCATTCTCTATTGGCATAAGTTCCGTTTGATGCATATGACATTTTTCAAATGTTTTCGAAACAATAATTTTATACTCCTATTTCCTATTTCACAGTTAATATTTAGAATTTTATATTAATAAGTCAGCATTTAGCAACTTTTCATTTTTATTTATTATAGGAAACATATTTTGTTTTTGTAGATGGAATTTAATTTATTACATTTTGATTTTTTTTGTTTCCTTGTAAAAAAAAAAACCCGTAGCAAGGAACATGAAAACTGTCACCCATATCATCTTAAAACGCACAAATTATACAATGATAACAATTTTAAGTTTATTATTACATAGAGTTGAAAATAAATACTCGGCCTTGTTGAAGATGCCCAGGTTGTGCCCAGGGCCTACTCAATGAAATGAATTTCAAACACTTTAAAATATTTAAGGAACCCTTCTTGCTCATCACTAATTAAAGAAAATCGTTTACCCTTTTAAGTTATTAGTCTAAAAGGTCAAAAATATTGCTGAGTTGAGTCACTTTAAATATACAAAATTGGGGATTCTAATTTTATTAGAATAATCCATTGGTCGTCTTGGATTTTGTACAGTCAAACAGATTTGAGCAGAAGTTATAATCTATACTAATATTATAAATGCGAAAGTGTGTCTGTCTATATGTCTGTCTGTTACCTCTTCTGACCCGAACCGCAGAACCGATTTTGCTGAAATTTTGGCATAGATATAAAAATGTACGGTTCCCGCGTGATAAACGAATTTTAGTGCAATGGAGTTGCGGCCGTCATTCTATCTAGTAAGTGTAAAATAAATGTTTGTCTCAAATCACTAATCAAAATATCTCAAATATCCTACTATCTGAATAATAAAGCAGCGACAAAAGTAAATAATTGTTCTAGTAGTAATGCTAATTCTACTCGTTAAATGCAATCATTACATAGACGGAAAAAAATATTATTACATTTTCATGGTTTTGATTAAACTGTTAGATTAAAGTTCAATAAGAAACTGAATGTTCCTCATACGCTAAAAATCGCTATCGTAAGCACGCACACATAGACTAGCACGAGTCGGCGCATGAGTACCGAAAACTATTCCACCTCCACCACCACCTCCTGATGATATAAATGCATGTTGCCAGGGCGCAACCAGGTGCCGTATTGTTTAAACACACTCACATAAAAATGTATACTTCAACTTCTGCTGTCACTGCGAGATGCTTGACTAGAAATTATTTCAGAATCAGAACTATGTTATTTTATTTCAGAAAATTGGTACATGTTTGTAAAATTTTCATGGTGAATAAAGACTTTTGTATTATATTGTTTCCATATTACATAGTCGACTGTATCTTGTAAAATTATGAAGATTGCCATAATCGTGGGGATTTGGTTATAATTATCAAGCTCACTGCGACCGCTATCACATTTTCTCTACCACGTAAACTGCGGATAATTTTTAATCCTTTCTATTCTCGCTCAATGTATTATGAAAATATAGTGGATGCTTCAATTTTACGTGGAAAAAACGTAATATTAAAAAAAAAATGCTTAAATTGCATGATTTATTTCTTTAAAGGTTAAGAAATGCTAAGTGTACTTTTACGGAAATAATAGTCTTTTTTGACACCTACTTTCTTGGACCTTGCATTGATTCACTCTTTTTTTAAGTAAAAAACTAGTACATAAATTTAATTTTAAATTTCACGGTTAAATTATTTTCTACTAGATAACACCCACAACTACGTTGCGCCAAAATGCGTTTATCACATGGGAATCGGATATTTTTCCAGGATAAAAAGTACCCTATGTCCTTTGAGTCCCGGTCAAAGTTTCTCCGTACCGAATTGCATCAAAATCCGATCAGTGGTTTAGGTATGAAGAGATGACAGACAGACACTCAGACACACTTTCAAAATTCTTTCATAAAATATAATATCAGCTTCTTTTAATCACTTTTAAATTGTTCACATTTTTAAAATAGCTTTCACGAGAAATATCAATGATCGATCAGATGGAACGCCAATCAGATGTCGACCGTGATCACTCGAGATACTGTTACAAATTAACTGTGGCTTCATGGTTTTAAATATTTTTTATTTTTCGTCACATTTTGTTCCGCAATAAGTATATATATTTATATTGAAAATTAATCTTTTTTTAATTTTCTAATATTGAATAGATACAGTTCAAAAAGTAGATAAGCGCCTTTGATGGGTAAAAAATAAAAATGTTGCTCGCAACTTTGTTGCGCGGTAATCACTTTTTCGCGCAGAAACTGTTGATTTCTCAGGAATCAAAACTGTCATTTTACCACGATTCAAAAGGCATAGTCAGGTTTTTACCTGTAATAATAGTGTTATATTTAAAATCTTATATTTTATTATTATTTACGTCTTATATTTAAAATTCTCGTATCACAATGTTAGTTACCGTACTCCTCCGAAACGGCTTTACTGATTTTTACCAAATTTTATATGCATATTCAGTAGGTCTGAGTATCGGCTACTGGCTACTTTTTATATTGATCATTGCATTTGTTGAATAACTAGAAGTACATTATTACAACTCGATACCAGAGTAGTCAGAGTGATAGAGTATACCGACTTAGAACTGATGTTGAAATTTTTAAATTTGACGTATTATGACGAAAATCGTCGCTAGGGTTGTTAACTTGTTACCTACGAATTCAAAAATATGTCATATTCGACGGACGTGTTTCTCTTTGGTCGTATTGTTGTTTGTGTTTTGGCACATGTGATTAAAATTGTCAGAATAAAATTTTGAAAACTTTATTTTTAATATTTAAAAATAAATTTTATCAGCCAGCGCGAGGCACATTCCGTTCATAATCCTAGTGAAACCCGACGAATTTGACAGATATTGAAACCTGTCCGTCTCTTTGCAGTCGAACTACTGGTCGTTATGTCTATTGTGTCGATACTGACGGCGACCATTGTTTGTGCGACGGGATAGCGATGGACGTTGCCATGGTGCCATATACTTATTTAGTCACTTCAATAAAATAATATGGGCGAAATACTTTATATGGCAAAACAAGGTTGCCGGGTCAGCTAGTTTTCTATATTATATGCTGTACCTACGTTCTTATAATAATTATTTTACGGATCCTTTAAAAAAACTAAGTTTAAATATAAACAATAACAAAATAATTAAAGTATTTTAATTATGTTTACATTGTCTGCGAAGTTATAAAACGAATAAGCATCAAATAACATTTCAGCTTTTATACGCATATTAAAAATCATTTACAACTTTAGACATAAATTTAAAACAAGTGCTTAAGTCCTATAAATCGTATAAATCTTAAATCAAATCCTATTTGTTTGCTCTAAGCCCGCCTCGGTATTGTTACACCCAAAAGATTAATACAGATTATTTTGATGTTTGCTTACAAATTATACCAATATCACAGAATAAATACAGTAGACTATATGGATACTGGACCATCCGAATAGGACGCATCCACACGTAAGCATCCAATAGTATTTCTAAACAATTGCATTAAAATTTTATATTATGTCAAATATAATGGCTAGATGAAATACGCATCAACACTCAGATCCAAAAATACTATTTACAGTATTAGTACCTATAATAAAACTACAAAATATTATTATTATTGTCATACAATGCTAAACTAAATTAAAAATTTTGCTCTTTGATGTATTTATAAATTATTGTAATAATTATAACTAAATTGTACCAAAACATGAAGAAAAATTTGTTTAGCAATAAGAAATATGTAACGAAGATAAAAGAAATAAAAATGAAATAACAAGCCCTGATTTTGTGAGTGGGATGGACGTTAATATAAAAAAACCCATGTCCATTTTCCTTTTATATATCTGAAACAATTAAAGTTTAGACTTTAGGAGATTATCGGATACAAACATGAATAAAATATGTATCTGTAAATGATCTGTAAATTTTTGATTTTACTAAAAATATGGTTTAAAAAAAGAAAATATAAGGTTTATTTTAACACTTTGAGAATTATATTATTGTTCTACTCATTAGGGGCGGCCTTAGATATTTCTATCAATTTATCATAATTTTCTTCAAAATTTACATCGCTCTTCAAACAGCAGCGGTATTTCAATGGTATCATTGAAAACCCTACAATGTTACAATGAAATAACCCTTAAAACATTAGTAACCACAGACATTTTGGTCCATGGGTCAATTTGGAAGGTAAACTGGTTAAGAATTACAAAGACCTCAAAGTGTTATCGAGGTTCGAGGGAATTTCTATAAATTCGCAAAGCAAATTTGAATTTCTAAAACAGTCTTTGTTGATTATACCACTAATAATACCAATTTGAAAGGGCATTTTAGGTTATGAAAATTTTATTTGCGCTGAAAAGAGTAATTATGTCATTTAGTGCATACACATGAACGTCTATGTACTAGCAAAAAGCCGAGCTTCTTTGAGGGCTCGCATCGTCACACCTTGACTGACTGATGATAACACATCTACATATAAATAAAAATTACTATGTTAAAGCACAAATCAATAGGCGTGACAGTTTTCCGTAAAGTTTACCACAATTTTATGACCGTCTAGGGTTAATATTGAACGCGCCGCCTTTCAATCTTGTTGTCAATACCGTTGGGCTAAATACCGAAAGCGTGGTAAGGACGCCCATACTGAGCACGTCGTGTTGGAGGTGTCTCCGGAGATATGGCTGTGCCTCACTAGAGAAGGCCGCGCATACATAGATATGCAGAGGGTGCGGGTCGCCGACCAGTCCCCCCTAATACAGTGCTCGCACTGTTTGGGGTACGGACACGGGAAGCGATTCTGCGCCGACATTGCTGCGGAAATGAAGTGCGGCCATTGCCCCGGAGCTCACCACAAATCTCAGTGTGAGGGCTTTGAGGCGAGTACCGAGCCATGCTTCATTAATTGTAATAAGAATAATCTAAAAGCAAACCATGGCGCGTTCAGTTCAGAGTGCCCAATAAGGCAAAAATGGGAAGCTATAGCACGTGCGGCGGTATCGTATGATCCTGCCGACGATGCGTTCGTGGAACGTACATGGCTCTACGAACGCACACGAGACGATAATACGATACCGTCGCAGTACAGCTGCTAACTAAAATGTAGAGCCCGACAAGTGTTAGTATATAAAATATGAAATTGTATTGCTGGTGGTAAATAGTAAAATTTATCGCAGCAATAACCACCATGTAACCAAATTGTAAACGGGAATAAATTAAAATGTGTGAAATCAATATTAATTATAAAATATGTATGTTTGTAGCTCCAAATATATATGAAAAAAAAATATCTTGTTGTCAAATAAGTTGTTCAATAAAATATTGTTCAATGTCTAGGCTCTCTTGCTTTTATGCATCGCGTCGTCATCTCGATTCGGTGTAACCTGACCCTTCGTCGTGAGAGTGACATCAAAGCAGACAGCTCTTTGTTGTTATTTATGCTATAAATAACGCTTTATTCAACTTTAAACTTGATAGCTTGAAAGTTAAACCAACTATTATATTGCACTGATGTTGCCCGCGCAACTGTACATAGATTTTATTGCGGGAACCGCACATTTTGCTTCATACAAACTAACCATACTTAACATAAAAAAGCGAAAGTGTATCTGGCTGTCTGTACCGATTTTGCTGAGTATGGAGATACTTTGAGTTGGCTCAGGTTTAAAGGACCGTTAACAGTTCGCCGGCAGGCTGTCGCCTGGCAGTTAATCGGAAATCACCACAGACTCACAGTTCCCCTGACGATTTTGTAGATTTTGTATAGACGGTCAATGACTGTCAGGCAGCCTGCCGACCAGAGCCTGCAGGTGGACTGTTAATGTGTGGGACCCTTAAGGAGTAGAAGACACTTTCGCATTTATAGTATTGTCTCGAATGGAATATTAAAATTGATGCTTTTGACCAATGATGTTTTTATAATAGAATATCATAGCTTTTGACCTTTTCATATGTAAAGATGCCACAAAAGCCAAATGAATATAAATTGATAGTATTACATCAAATCAACATTTTAACCTAATCTACTTTAAATTATAGTCATTTGTACAGAATTATATTAAAAGCAAATACTGTTACACTAATATTAATCATTATTCACTAGTGGTCATAATATTTGATGCGTACTTGTCGTAGGTATTTATCTAAACCGATTTTAATCCGTACGGACTTTAAAAACAAGTTCTAGGCAAATTCGGAAAATGAGTAGTGTTAAAATAATTTTAAATAAGTACATAATTTTAGGTTATTATGACAAGGGCCTGTTTCACCACTTCCTGATAAGTTCCGGATAGGCTATCCTATCCATAAGTTAACTTAATAGATAGAGTATGTGGCAGCTGTCAAATAAGTTGTGGATAGCCTATTCGGCACCTTATCAGAAAGTAGTGAAACAGGCCCTAACTGTTGTTAAGAATGGTCTCTAAGCGATAACATGATATACATTGTGGACAGAAATAATTTGTGAACACGTGTAAATATTTGACTAATACGTACCTAATTATTTAACACCACATTATTGTTATTACTGTAATAATTTATAATATTATACTTCCCAGCGGAATGTTACCATGAAATAGCTCAAGGCCGACGCTTTCGTGCCGAAGATTCGAACAGTTTGTGGGTACTTTTGGGAATTGGTAACTATTCTAAATAGATATTATTTCACTTGGATCATGATACCCATTCCCATTGCTTGTAGGCTAAAATATAATTATTATATAAAAAAAGAATTTCAATTTTGTTGCTCTCACTAAAACTCCAGTACGGCTGAACCGATTTGCCAAATTGTAGTCTTAAAATATTCGTGAATGTCCAGGATACGTTTATACGGTGAGAAAATTTAGAACTTCAGAGGGAACGCGGGTGCAGTAGAATTTAAACGAAGAAACTATTGTCATAACGCTTAACCCTGCGCCGGCACGTGTTTTGTGATAGAGACAGATACGGTAAATCAGAGGACTATAGAGCCTATCTAACTTTTTTAAGTATCTTCAGGAAGAGTGAGAACTCTACGTTTTTATTTTGTCTTAAAGATCTTCCAAATTTGTTTTATGTAGTCTTTATTTTTTTGCGATTTTTTAAAGGGTCTTATTTTTTTATTTATTAGTAAATTTAGAAAAAATCGAACGTCAGCTTTAACAGATCCCAATATTGGATAAAAAAATCATTTGTCTAGACGCATTTTTCAGGGAATAAATTGGAGAATACGTCGGTATGGAAAAAGCATGTTACGAGTAGCGTTCCCTCTTAAGGGGCGACTAACCCAAAAAATATCCACAGGCGAATATATAACCTCCTCGTTTTTTGGAAGTCGGTTAAAAATATTCGATTTTATTATTTCAAGAGAATTAAAAAAACACGAAATCTTAAAATTTTCTCGATAGAAAAAATCACAAAGAAGCATCTAATTTTCACGAATTTTTCATTTATTGCCATAACCGTGCATTGAACTAAGTTAATATTTTAACACATTGTATAAAATTGTATCATTGAGAGATCGGCCTAGCGGATTTTTAAAATGTTGTATATTTATCGAGTTATTGAGAAAATACTAATTTGTCGATGAATCCGTGTCGTCCTTTTTCACCTGGCATATGAAAGACGGGCGTGAGTGTGAAGAGAGAAGGACGATGTTTGATTTTTTGGGTTAGTCGCCCTCTTTAGTGATGCGATGATTATAATTACTTTATTTAGGGTGGGTTGCACCACAGGCGTTGTTATAGTTAATGTTAAAGTTATAGTCAAATGTGGCATCCATTATTGACTTTAACTAGAGATTTTACAGTTCATTTGACGTTTTGTTATTGTTAAAGTAAAAGTTATAGTTAAAGTAAGTTGGTGCACCCACCCTTACAAATCATCTACTTAGTTATAATATTTACATTTTACCACAATATAGCTTAAGCCCGAGTATTCTATTTCAGTGCAAACATGCAAAAAATGATACATTAATTAAGAAATAGCCATAATGTTTTTCTGTGTTGTTGTTGTTTTAAATTAGAAAATTGACATAAAAATTAATCAATTTATACAATCTGTGGTATTCAAAATTTATCTACCGTTTAATTGGCCTAATAGAAACGGATCCCTTTGTGTAATTACTCACCGCGACCTCAGTACACTTCACTAAGTTTACAAGTATGTATTGATTGACTCATACAAACTTAGAACATTGTTTGAGGAAATGGCGCCTGTAAGGTAGATTTTTTAAATTTTAATTTAGATAATTAAGGGCCTGTTTCACCACTTCCTGATAAGGCTATCCACCAATTAACTTGACAGATCAAGTATGGAGAATCTCTCAAAAAGTTGTTAATAGCCTATTAGGCACTTTATCAGAAAGTGGTGAAACAGGCCCTAAGTAAATAACCACAACTTTTTTGACAGATTCTCCATACCTGATCTGTCAAGTTAATTGGTGGATAGGCTATTCGTCACCTATCACTTATCAGGAAGTGGTGCCTATTGCAATTAATATCTTTTATCGCGGGCCTTGAGCGATAGAAAATGCCTTCTACCGAAATTGGTCTATCAACTGAATGTCTTTGGCTGAATGTCTCTGAGACAGAGAATAGATATAGTAAGTTAAGATTCTCTTGGTCGTAATAGTCACCTGTGTATCATTTAAATAGATTCATAGGCACATAGCAGACCTATTATTTGGTAGGGCTATGACTGTTGGAACCGACCAAATTTCGAGCCACCTACCTTTGATTTAATTGTTCTGATAGTACATGATTTGTGTTCTAAGAAATAGTTATAATATTATTAAGTTATATGATTAATCAAAAATTTAAGTTTCATCTAACAATACCTACAACAATACCAAGCTCAAAAATTCTGTTTAACTGTCGAACAATGAGTTAATTTTTTAAGAACCTTTCGACACGAGGACGCGGGATGTTAAAATGTTCAAACTTACCCTGAACTGCTTAAGTATTTACTTCCAAAATTCCATTAATTTAAGAAATTAATGGAAAACAAACTTATTAAAGTAAAAGTACTTAGCAACTTAAATATTAATAGTTGAAATGATATCTTTTTATAAAGGTTAATTATTTAAAAGTTAATTTACTGGTAAAGCCTATTAAAGTATTTCAAAATAATGTAATAAGATTGTTCGGTCAACAATTTTCGCTTTCTTGTTCGCTTTTTGTTCGAACCACGTTTTGCATAAAATATGTTTATGGAAGCGGAAACATTAATCTTATTATTTGGGTCAAATATTTTTTTTTATTTTTAGATTTGGCTACTTTATTTTTCAATTAATTGCAAATTCTCTGTGAAACTTTTAAAAGGGAAATATATGTTTGAAAAAAAATGTATCTTGTTAAATTCAAATAGTAACATTCCATTAAGTATATTATTACATAATATTTTGTATAAGTAACCTATTATGTTAATAAAATGACAAAAAAAAACAATAAAAGTAGAAAATATAATATAAATATTTGTTACAATATTCCTGAAATCTTGTCCGCATTTCTACAGATTCTCGTTTCGGGTTTGTTTGTCTGCTATTGTCTATCGAATACAATGATATTTTCTAAAAAAACATTTATGGTTATATAAAACCTTTTGTCTGAATATAATAAGACAGATAAGTTCTTCTATATCCTGTATTTATACTTAAAATGAGACAACCTAATATATACTAATAAAATGCGAAAGTGTGTCTGTCAAACTGTCTGTTATCACTTCACGCTCAAACTGCTGAGCCGATTTTGCTGAAATTTAGCATGGAGATACTTGTCATCAAGGACATAGGATACTTTGTAACCCGGAAAAATGTACGGTTCCCGCGCGATAAACTTCATCTAGTACATCTATGCATATAATAAAATCGTAGAGGTATATTAGAGAGGACGATTTTAGAACGCGTAGCGTGGAATCGCGTAGTGGGTCTACGCGTTCGTAGACGTGCTACGGCGCATCTACGAACGCGTAGACAACTTGCTACAACATTTCTCGGGGAGTTGCCTACATAAGAGTTCGGTCGGATATTCTTAAGGGTTCCGCCTAAATAATTTTTAAAAAGGCTGTTTTGAACGATCCTGCTTAAATTAAGGTAAGTAATGTTATAGTTTTTGACATACTTGTAAGAATAACTCATGAAACCTTTCAACAATCTTTCTTTAAAGTTCCGAAAAGGTATTTGCTTCGGTTTCTACCATACTAAACTACTCGACGACAAAATCACGACCAATAATAAATGCCGGAATTTTTGTTATTCAAATATAATTTTTGTAGATAATCCAAGTCCTTGCGGAAAAAAATCACTAATTTGGTTTAACAATGCAACCAGGGCCGAGAAGAAAAAGTGTAAAGAAATCCAGCTTGAAAACTTATCACAAAAACCACTTACTGATCTCCATAAGAAACGGCAGGTATGATTATTCGTTTTGACATTAAAACTCCTTTTTTAAACGGAAGATTGTATTCTTTGTAAATTATTTTTGACATATTTTGTATCCCATTTCTTTGTGAAATAATAAAGAAATGAAAGTTTAAATAAATATTTAAAGCTTGATAAAAAATGGTAATGATAGAAATTATAATAATTGTATGCTATGCATTACTGCACTGTTTTTATTACTTGAGTAAAAATGAATCAAATCATAAATAATATTATTAAAATTAAAAATGTGTTTGGAAAATGTCTACATTGTATTTCTACTATTTAGGCATTAAAAATTAATATAAACTTAACATAAAACATCCATCGAACATAAAATAGAATATTAAACATCACACGTTAAAAATATATAGATCTTTTAATACGTCCAAGAAATTATGGCAAAGTTAAAATTTAAATTGAAATAAACTTTTTATAGCTTCACCCCAATTTTACATTTAAAATTCATTTAATTTATTTTTTAGTGTATAAGTAATTAGTCGAATCTCAAAGGAAATAAGTAGAGTGGTGATTAAAAACAAAATGGCGCCGCGCCTACACGATATTACCTTTTATTGCAAAGGGGTAATTCATTATGTACTCGTATCATTGTTATTTGACGACCTCTGTAGCTCAGTGGATATAAGTGCGAGCTAGATGTGTACTAAATATTATGTGTAGGTATCATATAATAAAAATCTTAAACATATTATGTATGAATATAAATATATATTATATTATATAATATGTTGAATGTGTGGATGAAAGCCCAAGCCGTGGGTTTTGCTGGACGTGATTGCTAGATCGAGTAAAACCGTATGTGAGTACTAAGTATATGAGTATTTAGCATTATGCTAACAGCTAAGTACTCACATACGGATTTACCTGATAGTTTTACTCCAAATCAAGCAAAAACCACCTTGTGAACCGCAAAACTCACAGCTCGAAGGCTCAAACACAAAAAAAATACATAAGACTATATTCGCCGTCGGTTACGAAAATATATCTTTCTTTCAAAGAATCTATCATGTGTCCCGAAATACGCTTAAGTCGGTCTCAATTATGAGGGAAGTCGAACTATGATTGATATAACAACTTCGTGGCTTCGAAGTCCCAACTTCGCTGCCTTTCTTACACCTTTTACTGATTCGTCAACTTCCATCATCATCAGTTATCATAATAACGTCATACTAACATACTAAGGATCAATTCA
Source organism: Aricia agestis (assembly GCF_905147365.1). NCBI lineage: Eukaryota > Metazoa > Arthropoda > Insecta > Lepidoptera > Lycaenidae > Aricia > Aricia agestis. The sequence goes on along the minus strand of NC_056428.1, from coordinate 16,698,587 downwards.
GACTGCAACGCGACGTATAGATGCATTTCTAAAGTATTGAAAAATGAAATATCAGATTTCATGAGCGTGAGACGTCTTCCAAATCGGTCAAATCTATACAAATTCAGAAATGCATCGGGTCGCGTTGCGGTCCGAATTGACCCTTTAACGTTGTTCGTGGCGGCCGAAAAGGAAGATCTTCCGACCGAGCGAGATAGCATGCTCGGTCAGGCCGAAGCCCATTGACGTCATTTCAGACGTTGTATATATCTTGCCGTTCTCCGAAACTTCGATAGCGCGATGCAGGAATGTTAGGTGAATTGTGGGTACCGCTACAACCCTAAGCGACAGAAATCAGAGCGTCCAATACGGCTATTTAGATTTTTTCAAAGTTAATTTATTCCTTCTCTCGTCTTCTCCAATCAAACCAAGCATTATCAAAATGAGTCCACTCATTTGGTCCAAATAGTACGCCAAAGGTACAGAAACTGATAAGTAGGCAAAGGTAGATAATTAGAGTAAAATAGTTAACTCAGGCAGGCCTGGTAACTCATTCGAATGTTACAACTGACAAATGCTGTCGAACAGTTGTGACAAGTTTGTGAAAGGTGATATTAGTGAAATGTTTAGCTAATTATGTTTAAAAAAAACTTTGGATACCCTCATTAATCTTGTTTTGGTTAGCAGTAAACAATATTTAATTTAAGTATTTAAATGTCAAAATTATATACTTGAATGTCAAAATTATATATTTTATTTGGGAAGTGTTATAGTTAGTTTTTCCACTTTACCTAAAGCATTTCATCTCTTTCTCTTATCGAATTCTCAGTTGTTTTATTCTTTAGGTAACTTAAACCTACTAGATGACGCAACAACTCCATTGCGCCAAAATTTGTTTATTACACGGGAACCGTACATTTTTCGGGAAAAAATGTATCTTAATAAATGTCCTTTTCCGTAACTCAAAGTATCCTCCATACCACAGCAAAATCCGTTTGGGTAAAGCGGTCGCAGACAAAGAGACAGACACACTTTCACATTTATAATATAAGTATGGATCTCTTTGCGTGCCATATGAACAATAAAAATCCGGTACAAATATTTTTGCTTCTGCGATATCAATTAAAAACATTTTCTCGAGCAATAAAAAGGTTGGGTATCTCTGATCGATACAATTACAAAAGGTTGCCCGCCCCTACACTGCAATTAATACCCGACAATTTAACGATGCAACACGTTCCGTTTTATATAGCATCTGCAATCAAAGAAATTGATTCATAACGACCTAATAATTTTGTCGGGTTATATAACCATCTATTATATTATATGGTTATATATTATATAACCATATAATATAATAGATAACGCTTGCAACGTTGCGCCAAAAATGCGCGTGGGAACCGTACATTTTCCGGGATAAAAAGTATCTTATGTCCTTTCCGGGTACTCATATTATCTCCATGCCAAATTTCAGCAAAATCGGTTAAGCGGTTTGGGCATGGAGAGCCTGGAATACACATATTACACACTTTTGCATTTATAATATTATTGGTATGGATTATTATGGTAGTATGGATATTAAAAACGTAGACTGATTTTTATCAACTTATGTAAATTGATCCCGCCTATCCTCAACACTTAAGCCGTGACTTCGCATTAAATCGACCATTTTTAATAAAACGAAACCGATTTTGTGTAATTATAATATTATGGAAGTATCGTTGCACCATCAAAGGAATTCACGCATAGTAGGTCACCTATTTTATTTCGGCTTATAATTAACTGATCACCAGAAATAGTAAACGATTTCACAGACAAAAATAGTAAATGATCACCAAAATACAGACCAGCATTTTAATGTAAAATGATAACCAAATATTTAACATTTCGCTATCCTGTTTATGTAAAATGACTCCAAATAAATTACTGTAAAAAAGTAGTAAACGATCACCAAAATTAGTAAATGATCACCAACATCATACATATCATGTAAAATTATAACCAAAAGTATTTTCATTTTGCTATCCTATTAAAGAAAAATGAACTTGAAAATGAAATGTTATTTGACATTTCATTTTCAAGTTCATTTTTTCAAGTTCACTTTTTAATTTGGTATATGTCTAAACGTGCTACATTGGTGGGTACGAAGTGCCCCTCCTTCTTACTTAGGTCCGCCATCTGCCTAGGAATCTACTTCTCTGATATTTAATTTACATTCGTTAAGCCTGAGAATAGGTTTTTATCTACTTTCTATTGATACTAGAAATAATTTATGTGGAAAAACAACGTTTACCGGGTCAGCTAGTATTATTATGGATTAGTACTAGGAAAACAGAGATACGAAGATGTGGGTCTGTAATTTGAATTTATCGCTTCCTAAGGGGACTTTAAACAGTAATGGCGGACATAACGAGCTAGTTTACGCGGTGGGCCCGACTGACTATAAAACGCGCAGTAAACGTTTTATCACCAGATTTGTAACAATATAACTTATGGTTAAGTGATTGATATTATAATGATGATACTCTTGAGTATATCGGCTTTGGAGAGTTGGTTTATCAGAAAGAACGTCCGCGGGTTAGAGGGTAGACCGTTGTTTAGCACTTCTAAGGGTGCAGTAGGCCTACTACGAAACTATTTTGAGACTAAAACAATCGGATAAGAATGCCGTGTCCTGCTCTAACAACTTCATTTCAGGTTTGTGGGAGTAGGACGTGGCATTTTCGTACGATTGTTTGAGTCTCAAAGCGGTTTCGTGGTACGGCCCTGGTTCGATCCCGGATGAAAGCGTGTACTAATGACACATTTTCTGATCTCATAGTACGGACGCTCGTACGGTGAAGGAAAACATCGTGAGGAAACCCGCACATGGCCAACCATGTGCGAGTTTCCTCACGATATTTTCCTGGTCAGCAGGTTTGATGTCTGGGACCAATCCCAGACGTATTGATCTGCTCATTCCTCTGGACTAGGCTGACTATTATGTTGCCGTATGTGCTCGGGCAACAATACAATTTGAAATCTTGTCCCAGGCACTACAGTATTTGAAGAGTGGTTACTTCGCTCTGAAAACGGTCATTCACAGCGGATGTAATAGGCCTTGTTTCTTATCAGAAAAAAATATCTTAAATTAAATTTAATGGTAGTGCAAACCTATGAGTAAACGTACCCTGTTGAACATAACTTATCATTAATCTGAGGGTTTTTACGGGCTTTTATCTGGAAACTGTGAAAACATCTTAAAGGGATACTCAATAGGGAATTTGAAATTACAAGGAAATGAAGTTAAGTACTCCGGAACATAAGGAGACCATATACAGGGTGCAATTAAACCTTCCGACCAAATTTCGATATTTAAATTCCTCGTTAAAAATAAAAATACATGTATTTTTTCTCTAATAAAGTGATAATTAGAGAAAAAATACGTGTATTTTTATTAATAAAATATTGAGAAATATCTTCCGAAAGTTATCCTAAAAAAATACTACAATTAATGGACACAACGCGTCGCCGGCGCGTGCTGCGGCCGGGCCTCCCGCACCAGCCCCCGCGTCACCCCCGCTCTAACCATCGCCACGAAGTGACCGTTCTGCAACGATTTTAAGTGAGATAAAATATGTTCTATTCTATTTTTATTAGCCGTTTGTGTCCCACTGCTGGCCAAAGGCCTCCCCTATTTCCTTCCATACGTCTCTATCCTTATAAAATATATGTTATTGTAAGAAAATTAACACCCTATTTTTTGACTAAATTGACTCTCCTAATGATACCTAAGACCTAAAAAAAATTGGCCGGAAGGATTGCATCCTGTATATGTTACGAAAGCGGGACATCTGAGTAATCGCATTAAAAAAAAACAAAAAGTCATTCTATAAGAAGCTTCGTTAAGAAGCTTAATTATATAATATTATTTAATTATTCTTGCTTTACAGCCAAACAAACAACAGAAACAAACGGCCTGAAAGCGGGACTGTCCTACCGAAATCTGGACGTATTGTCACGTCAGATATAGGTATAGTAATGACGTTAAAGCTCAAATGGATATATATATATATATATATATATATATATATATATATATATATATATATATATATATATATATATATATATATATATATATATATATATATATATATACTCGTAGTATAGTAATGACGTTAAAGCTCAAATTACCCTTTGGAGAGTTAATATTTTATGAACGATTAAAACCCTTTAAACAAAATCAAAGACCAATTAATATTGGGAGGAAATTATTTTAAGGGACCGCGAAAGTTACGTTAATATTTAATTACGTTCATATTAAGATGATTATGAATTCATAGAAATTTGAGAAGATCGCTGAGATGAAAATATACTGTTTGTTTGTATTTAATTGACTCCAAAGCTGCTGAGCTGATTGCAGCAGGTACAGTTAAAGAATGAACCAGGGAAAAGGACATAATATATTACTTTTTGTTGCGGAAAAATGTATGATTTCTACCAAATAACCTTCAACGCGAGGCGTTATTGAAAATACTTTGTTACAATGTTTCGAATGAAGTATTAAATAATAAGTACCGTGATGAACAAAGAACATACCCTTGATTAATACTACAACTCTGTCACAACTTACGACACACTTGTTGCCACGACAGCACCTTATTTCAATAGCTTATTGCAGTCAAACACGTACTAGTCGCCCTTATTTTGATGACAACTCGCCTGCAGCGATTAGCCGTCATAAACACCCTAATTTCAACTATACAGTCTGTCTCTTCTTTCCACAATAAACAGCTGCCACTTATGCAACAAGACACTTATTTCAACAACTCTGTTAGAGCAATGAACATGATAAAGCTCAATAAACACTTTTATATCAACTATACCTGTTCTTTTCTCGACGAACATTAAACACTTATTTCAACAATGTTTGTCTTAAATGTATTTTATTGTGATATTGTTTTTTTACCCAGATATACAATAAAAATCCCCCAACAACTCTGTTGTTGCAGCAGTGAATATAACACATCGAATATTCAACAATTGACTTATATAAACCCATGCTTAAAAGACAACAGACATATTTTCTACGATTAACTATTGTTAATCGTACACATTCACTTGTTTTACACACACACACACTTGTTTTATCAACAACACACTCATTCAAACAACTCTGTTACAGCAATGAACATGACAATGCGCGTGGCAGTAGCGGCGGCGGTTGCCCTCATCTGCGTGGCGGCAGCGGCAGCGGCCCCCGACGGGCGGGTGGGTCGCAAGCAGCAGCGACCCACCAGGGGCTTCAAGAACATGGAGATGATGACAGCTAGGGGGTTCGGGAAGCGAGCGCGCACGGAACGTGAGTTTTTTTTTACTTGAGGTTTATATACGAGGGTTTAAAAAAATCATCTGGTAAAAAAATATAAACAAAAGACTTTCAACTAGTGACGAAATATAGTATTTCATCAAATTGGTAAATGTGAACGGATCGCTGATAGAATATTAGAGCTTGTGGTTAGAAGTAAAATATATCTTTAAGGAGTAGCAATTAGTGATAGAAGAGTAGTGTTTAAGTTGAAAAAGTATTTTATGATTAAAATATGTGGGCTCAAAACCAGCTTTTTTAATCTTACTCAATCAAAATAATTCTAAAGAAAAATGCTTAGGTTGCTAAAATACTCTACTATAGAGTTAAACACTTCTTTTCATATTTTTTTGCTCAAAAGTAAGTTTTGAGGAAAAAATTATAGTGCAAAATAAAAGAAAGTAATTTTGCACTATAATTGTTTGAGGTAAATTTGCTGATTTGTTCATATTCTGAAAGTTTCTAAGCTATTCCAGCTTAAAAAGTCAGGTAGCGCTTGCTCATGTAGAGCTTATTATTAAATTAAAAAAAATAATCTATTTAATAAATTAAGTCTTATTTGAAATTCCTAAACATAAATTTCAAAATATTTCCTTATCATTATGGACAATTTTAATGTTCTTTTAATATGATTCAAAAGGATCATGGATCAAAGCGATTGTTAGCAAGTTTCTGCTTTGTGAATTTTAAGTGTTTTAAAAACTTGTGCTGGCTCGCTTTTAGTATTATCGGAGCGTTATTATTTTTATAACAGAGTTTAAAGTAACTATGGAATTGTCAATATTATACTAATGCTAAAGAAGCGCTTACATGGGCAACAATTGCGGCAATTCATTCAGCATTCGGCGACACGAATGGACCGATCTGGAGCAATTAATGGAGCAATATGGAGCAGTTTTAATAAATTGCGGCAATTATTTCGGCGATATTGCTCCAGATATTAATTCATATCGCTCAATGTCGCCGATACGAATTGACGAATATCCGATGGACTCGTTTATGACAGTATTGCAGTAGTTGATGAAGTTGCGCCACATCGCTCAATATAAGTACGATGTATTGAGCAATATTGCTGCTTGTTGCCGAAAATTGCTTGATGTAGTCGTGACGTCAAAGTTGACGAGTATTGACTGGAGTGGAGCAATTTTAGTTGCTCGTATAAGCGTACCTTAATAAGTATAATAGTCGAGTAATAATTACTGTGTGGACCGCAAAACTCACAGCTCGAAGGCTCGCATCGAGCCGGCTCGTTGGAATTATATACATATATCGATTTAGAATAAAACTATCGAGCAATTCTGAATGTGTGGACGAAATCCCGGGCCGCGGATTTTGTTCGACGTTATTGCTCAATCGAGCAAAACCGTGTATGTGTGTACTTAGCATAATGCTAAGTACTCACATACGGTTTTGCTCGATAGTTTTACTCCAAATCGAGTAATAATTACTGTGTGGACCGCAAAACTGACAGCTCCTGACAGCTCGAAAGCTCGCATCCAGCCGCTCAAAGGATTGATGGAACCGGATCGAGCCGGATTGATGGAATGAAATATTATATCGATTTAGAATAAAACTATCGAGCAATCCTGAATGTGTGGACGAAAGCCCGAGCCGCGTAGTTTTAACCTTTGGTGTCGTTTATATAAATATTTAATTCGAAGTGAAAATAAAAGAATTGACATTTCAATGAATTTTTGTTTGAGCAGGGAAATTTAAATAACCATCACAGTAACGAGTCTGAATTTTTTGCAAATTTAAAATGGCGTAAATAATTCAGGACGCCAAGTTAGATGTTAAAGTGACTCGACTCATCCGTCATCTGTCGCAGACTTCGATTCGTTTTCTGCACTAATTTCAGCAATATTATCATTTGTAGCAACATGAATTTAATGATGATGAATTCTTAATTGTTTTTTTATGACTTTTGATAACTATTTAGCTTGAGAAAAGCTAACCTTGCGGGTAAAAAAGTTGTAAAGATTCAAATTATTAAGTTAGATTCCTACTTAAGTATTTCAAACACTAACGAGTACCTAGAGTAGAAGATAAGTAGAAACACATGGCGTTAGTGCGTGTTCCCTGTTATAAAAGTAATAAGAACATAAGAAAATACAAATACATAATTCCCAAAGGCGACTTGGACCACCAAACTCAGTCTGAGCGCTCCAGCCGAGGCGTCCCCACATTTAAGAGCCCCTCAATCGGCATAGCGCGAGACTTCGGAAAGAGGATGGACGAAGGTATAATTTATTCCGTCGACGTCCGACGAAACTCGTTACGAAATCCATTTGGAATGGATCTGTTGTGTGAAGTACTCCGGGAGATGTACCAAGGTGTAAGAACTTGGCACAATTAGAAGTTTAATGAGAGATTGCGACAAAGCTATAAATATAAAATATATGGCACTTCTACTTAGATTACGTTTGTGTGCTATAAATACTAATGAAATGTGTAGTATATACACAGGTAACACAGCACACAGCTTAGAGACAACCTACAAGGCTTTTTCTGCACGTGGGTGATACCGAAATCCAAGGAGAATTGCTGCTGCCATCCATATTAATAATATCTTATATTATATAAAATTCTCGTGTCACAATGTTAGGCCGCGTACTCCTCCGAAACGGCTTTACTGATTTTAACCAAATTTTATATGCATATTCCACTAAAAAGTACCCAGTAGCCCACCCGATTCAGACCCACTGGTCTGAATCGGCTACTGGGTACTTTTTATATTGATAAGTGCATTTGTTGAATAAATAATAGTAAATTATTATAACTCGAGACTGACGGCGACCATATTGACATACTTAATTAGTCACTTCAATAAAATAATACAGGCGAAACATTTTATATGGCAAAGAAACGTTTGCCGGGACAGCTAGTATTAATATATTCACTAGATGATGCCCGCAACTCTGTTGTACCAACATTTGTTTTGCGCGGGAACCGTACGTTTTACGGAGATAAAAACTATCCTATGTCCTTTCCCGGGACTCAAAGTATCTTCGTACTAAATTTCAACAAAATCGGTTCAGCGGCTTGGTCGTGAAGAAGTAACAGACAGATATACACATTTTTGTATTCATAATAATATAAATAACATTGACATCAATAAAATGATACTTGGATGACATTGGAAGGGGTCACACCTCCTAACAATGTCATCCATGTCAAGGGAAGCCTCTCAAGTGACATTTTAGTAGCATTACTTCCGACTTTTGTACCAATACGTATACATTATACATGTAGATATGCCAAACAAAATCCTCTACACCTAATTTTTCTTAAACTATTTGACATTTAGGTTAGATGTAGCGTAGGTGTACTCACCCTACGATGTTTGCATAGACCTATATGTTTTTAATTTGTAACTGGAGGAAAATTGAAATCGATTCTGTAGGCCTAGCATTTGTATTGTATGGCTATAATATTTCAATGTTCCTAACATTGAAATATTATAGCCATTTAATTGACATGCAATGATTGCAGCATTCACGAATGCTTTATTTCTTATCATTCGTCAAAATATAATATAATGTCTTCTTTTTCATTATTAGTAAGAATGAAAGCGATAGCTTCATACTTAATCAACGATTCTTGCAAACGTTAGTAATTTAACCTTATTTTGTCGCAAGTTCTATACCAACCAATCAAATAAAAAAAAGTTTTTAAAGTACCGAAGTAACAAAAAGAAACCCGTATTATATTTTGAGATACTCATAATTGTGCCAAGTACTTTAATTATATCAGCTTATGTATACGTCGCTGGGACTGACGTTTGTATAAATATACTCTATATTGTACTAAGTATTAACTCAATTATTTCTTAAATAATAATCAATTTACTCAGGCGAACTTTTAGAATTAAGAGAAATGTAATAATGCCCCTCAAACTTAAATCCCACAATCTTAGGCCCGTGTTGATAAACCGCTCTCTGTTTTAAAATTGTCCCTAATCATAAGCTTGCTATCAAGAGAGGAGCTGGCGAATAAAACCGGTCAAGTCCACCAGGATGCGAAAGTATTTTTTTCGAATCGTCTTCTCTTGACCCATAGTTTTGTCCACACTGTGCCTTTTTCTGTTTGTCAAGGGCATGCGTTATAGCGCAGTCAACCGCGAACGTGAGGCATGCCCTCGACGCATGCCCTCTGACCGTATCCAAAACTTCAAAAATGACAATATTGACGTTGCGTTCCTTGACGCATTCAATTATATTATTGAATCCGCCAATATGATAGTTGATGACGAAAATTGAAGATGAAAGTGCACAGTGTGGACATAGCTCATCTACGTCAATCGCCGTTAATATTTTCAATCAAAACCGCTTAAAAAGGTTTTAAAAAGTCCATTTTCAAACAAAATCAGATTAGCTCAGTAGTAGTAGTAATAGTTAATACTACTGTGTAAATTTTTTCTCGCGGACAAATCCGGTTCTGTTCGCCAGCTCCTCAAGAGAAATCATACCTTAACCTAAGTGTTAGCACTTAAGTTAAGGTTTGATATTAAAGAAATAGTTTCAGAGCACATTTGAATGCCGAGTTTTGCTACTAGAATTGAGTTCGAGCATAGTTGATGTATATTAATTATTATTCAAGTATCCCAACAGTGGTCTCAAGCACAATCTAAGCGGTAAGAGCGGTATACTGGGTGTAACAAAACTAAGTTATAATACTTTAGGGTGTGTATGTGTTCCTTGTAGAGAGTTCACTGTGAAAGTAGCAGTGCTGAAATACCATATTTTTGTGATTTGTATGGGCAAGTGCCCCAGCGTCACGAGTTTCCCCATACAAATGGGAAAAAAATTGCTCTTTCAGCGCTGCTATTTTAATAACAGGCAACAGTGAACTCTATATACGAGACTCATACACACCCTAAAGTATTATCACTTAGTTTTGTGACACCCTGTATTTATAGAGGACCGCAAGTGTGTATATACCTTCACTGCCTATGTAATGTGCCAAAAAAGGTACATAGGTCTTGACTTACTTAAGTAATAATAATTTAATAAGAAGCTAAGTCAGAAATATTTTAGGTTAAATTTTATATTGTATTCAAAGTACAAACTGTATTTCAAAGGTTAATTGTTATAATCGTCAAAGTAATAAAATTATTTGTACAGTTATGACAGTAATTAATATTTAAGCCTATTTAAGACCTTTTTAATGAAGCAAATTATATTGATCATATTTCTCTTTCTTTTTCCATCTTTTATAGGCTGAGAAAAATAAATATCGAATCTTCTTCTTTCTTAATGTATTTGTCTGTCGCCCTCGCGTCGCGTAGTGCCATTAATAGTACAAACGTAAGGTTGTAAAATATGATAGAGTATAAATGTAGGTTTTATTTATAAATCATTCTGTTTATAAAAATATCTGTGATATAATATTATAATATCATGGGTATGTCGAACAGCGCACTCCTCTAGTTGAATCTGCTATTTGATTGAATGACTAGGCATTAGGCAACCTCTCTCCAAGTATTTAACTGTAAATAAAATATATACAGTTAAATACTTAGTGAGTTAGCCTTAAGCGTAGACGTTAAATGTTACAGTGAACGACTTAGCGAGTTGGTCTTTAGTCCTACGGAGGTCAAATTAGTCAAATAGCAAATTCAACCATAGTTAAACTGCGACATATAGAATGTTCATGTCCGATAATTATGTATTTTTTTCACACAAAAATGTCGCGTTTTTTAGTTAATATTTAAATAATAATATTTTTAATTTTATCAGTTAGTAGTTTTTATTGCAATAAAGAAAATTGCGGTCAGGTGCAAGGTGTAATGAAATAACAATACATTGTAGTAGTTGAGGTTCTATTGCAGTTTTAAGAAAGTTATAGAACTTATAATATATAAGCTTGGTTTTCTATAACATAATTTTATGAATGGCCATTTATTTTTAAGTCCCTCGATCAGGAGTTGGCAAACTTCGGATCCAGAGCTGCATTTGGCCCTTTGGATTCTGTTAAAAAAAAAAAATATAATACATAGGCTAAGGAACCATAACAATAATAATTATAATATTATCTCAATCACTATACACTTTTCAGGCGTTACGTTTTAGGCTATTCATTTCATTGTATTTTTCTTAACCCTTTCTAGGTTTAAAGTTCAGCGTTTCGCCGCCTATTTTTATACTATTACAGGAATACAATTTTATACCTAATTATATTTTATATAATAAATTTTCTTTTTGATCGTCGATTACAACCAAAGCTGTTTCGTGCCTTCGTAAAATAATAATTCATTCCCTCACCTTTAATCGGATATTACATTATTCACGAAAAGGATACATCTTATTGTAATTACTTAGGTTTATACATTATTCATGTAGACTCTATCAAAACAATGTAATATTCAACGAAAGATAAAATTTTCTATACTTATTTCCCTTGATTAATGTTAGCGTTCATCGGGCAGTAATGGAATATGACAATGAGCATTATTAGCGCTGGTAAAGGTTGGGGTATTTTAATCCCCCACGGCATACTGGTACAATGCAATAACTAAAAATGTTCAAATCATTCGAAAATGCTCATAATCTCTTGAAAATACATTTAATTTAATTTTTGTGGGTTTTGATATATTATCTTGACAATACTAGATTAGTATAAATAGGGGTACTTTTAACCCCCTTTCCAATGTACTGTAAATTGATATAACTTTGCTTATTCCAAATGATATTACTTGATCATACTCAATAATCGTACTTAGCAATATCTTATAGCAATTTTCTCATACTGAGTAATAATATTAGTAATGACAATGAGTATTATTGGCACAGAGGTTAGGGTGAGTCGGGGTACTTTCAACCCCCACTCGAACATCCTCATCGCGAGGGGTTTCGGCAAGAGGGAGGATGAAGGTAACAATAACTGATGGACAGTGGTATTTTTTTCACCATACAGATTATATACATAATATTATGGTCTACCTACTTCAAAAATGTTCCATAAGAATTAAAGTGTTCTGTTATATATGAAGCTTATAATAATAAGCTTACAAAAAGCGAATAGCTTATCCGAAAGCGTTAAATGCTGTGTTTCTATTTTATTACTAACCGACACTTGACAAAAATCGGATAAGCTACTCGTCCCTAACAGGCCTTAAAATACTTATATAATTATCAAAAAATGACTTAAAAGCTTTGTTTACTGAATTATGATATATCATAATTCAGTAAACAAAGCTTTTAAGTATATATCTATATATATATCTATAGGCGTTGAAAATATGTAATCGTATGTATTATTATGTAAAACTAATAAATTATGTATTTTTAACAAAAGTATTGTATAACTAAAAATGTAAGGGAACCCTAAAATATGATACGTGTTGATTTCATATAATGTGCTTATGAGAATGATAAAAGGTTATTAATACCTGAAGTTATGTTTATTGTGTACTGAAGCTTATTACGAACGTGATATTATTAACGAAAGGTTGACTATACCTGCGATAATTGTGGCGCTTTATGTGGCTAATAATAATGAGTATCTCTCAGGCCAGGGGTCGGTAACTGAGGGTGCTTTCATTATATTTTATTCGTCATACCAAAGTGTGTTTTATTTCTAGTCGGCATGGACAACTTTTGGGAAAACCTGGAGAGCTCGCAGGAAAAAGACGGCCAGGACAGCGGAGAGAAAACTTTTGACAGGTATACTTTTTATTTACAACCTCTTTCAACTTTTTGTCCACATCATTAATTGATGTAATGACAGCTAAGTGTAAATAACCTGACTAATGTTCTGAATTATTATAAATTGATACGAATTTAATGTGACATCGATCACTGAAATTAGATCAGTAGTTTAGATGCTGAAGTGAAACAAACATACATAAAATATAAACACTGCCAAAATCGTCGCTTTATTCTGGCTGTGCTCGAGTAAATCTGCTAAAATAGATATTAAGCAACAAAGGGGTATAAAATTTTTGTATCCGTCTTTGCACTTAAAAATTCATAAGCTAGAGAAACTTTTAATAGCCAAGATCTTTGTAACTTTGTAACACGTTACTGCTTAGTCCACTTTTAAGAATATTCGATAAGGGACACAAAGGTTAATAACAAAGTAAATCTGCAATTCATTTTATATCCATACATCCATGCACTTAGGATAATAATAAATACTTTAGATGCTTCTTTTGATAGTACACGGAAGTTTATTTTAAAAAGAGTTTCTGTTCTACGCTTTTCATTCATTCCTTGAGATATTTTTAGAATGTAGAGAGATTGGTTTTTCGTAGAGTATAAATAAATCTACTAGAGTTGTATGTATGTACTAACAAATATAATATTTTGCATTTTGAAAAAAATATAATATTTATGTATATTAAAGTGAAAGATATTTAAAATTTTAATGTGAAAAATAAGACAATATGGTAAAGTTGTGATTTATTCACATTTACTGACTAACCGTAATTTTACTGATAAGTGATACACTTTTTGTATATGACTGCTATGAATGATACTTACTACAATGGCTCAGCGACACGAGTTGAATTAATGATAACAATAATAATATTAATTAAATTAAATCTGGCCTATGTTCTATCTCGAGATCAAAAGTATGTCCGTACCCATCATTTCAGGGGCTTAAGAATAAAGTAACAAACAGACATAAATGAACGCCCTAAGCCGCTGCATTTAATTATTGTTTAACCTATTCGAGGATTAATACAATTTCGTTTATTTGATTTGTTTTGTATCTAAAACTGAGTACCTCTGTAAATAGAATATCATCTCAAACGTGGCTGAACGGCTGTGTGGGGGATTAGACGTGTGTGTGTGTGTGTGTGTGCGTGTACTCAAAATGTCACGTTTGAGGAAGCACTTACACAATTATTTTTGACAAGAGGCATTTAGAGAGTTGCGTTTAGGACCACTTCACGTTGGACCACTGATAAACCATGGCTATCACTAGACGCTTGCTCAATTAATGACGATTAAGGGTTGTTAGTTTTCCCTCTACTTGCGATTGCCTGTATTTGTCAAGTATTTGTCCATCATGGAGTATCAAAGATTATTAGAGAATATAAAAAAGATCGACAGACCTTAAGTCATTCCGTAAACTGGATTAACTTTTCTGATAGTAGGTACATTACGTTGTTTGGTTGGCTTCTGTTAAGTTAATGTTAGTCGTGGTCCAAGATTTGTTGGAGACTTGACATAACCCACACAATCAACGTGCACTACCTGTCTATGAATCAATCTCTGATAGTACTCAAAAGTGGACACTCTTTTTTTTCAAGTGATAAGGTAGATGCAATCTCTGATAGTACTCAAAAGTGAACACAATTTTTTTTCAAGTTATAGGGTAGATGAATGATTTTTTTAAATATTTCCAGCATTCCCCTGGACTGGTTCGTGAACGAGGTGGTGAACAACCCCGACTTTGCCCGCTCCGTCATCCGCAAGTTTGTGGACCTCAACCAGGTGATTACTTATGTACAATGGATAATAAAGTAGAATTATTTCACTAACTTAATATATATATGGCAGGGCGATTCACGACTCCCGTTCGACACGGATTCGGAAACTGCGTGCGGTCATTGGTCAATGCCTAGCGCGGCGATCGTTTATGGGATGTCGCGCCATAGTAAAAGGAGGGGAAGTAAGTCATCTTCATACAAAGGCACCGCGCGCGGCTTGTATGTGTGCGCCATAGTATCAATGCGTCGCCACGTACGGCACATAACAAAATCTCGGCGGTACCAGCCTCTAAAACTCGCCGAGATTTCCGAATGAAGTTTCCGAATGCAAGTCGAATTACGCATTGTGAATAAGGGCCCGAATATTTCCTACTCCAACATTTGTTCTGATTAATTTTGTTGCGCGTTCCAAGAAAGATTTAGTACTGAGAATAATTGAGATCATATAATATTATTTTATCATAACATTTTCCTGTTTCAGTGGTGGAATTATGTGGTGGGTTAATTTCCTTATAAAGAAATAGTTTACACCCACCCAGGCACAGTGATTATGAAGGGAGAAAATTCTGATTGTTTAGCATTGAATAAAATTTTTCCTATATTTAAAATCTCCACTTTATTAGTAAAGTTCAAAACGAATTTAAGTTTAAGAGAACGACGTAAACGATTCCGAACGATTTCTTATTTGAATTTAAAACTAATTTGTCTTTTCAGGACGGCATGCTATCTTCAGACGAACTGCTCAGAAACCTCTAAACCACTAGTTAATCCAAATTCCAAATCGATTATTCGAATATAATTATTTTATGTTATCTTATTGTACGGTACTGTGATATCGATATGTTTGAAATGGCTTCATTCTATATAGTCTATGGTTCGCGAGTGTATATAAAAAATAAGAATTGTTGTCCATAGATTAAATTAGGGCCTGAATGACACTGTAATAATGGATAATTTCATAGACTAATAACTCAAGAAAACATCATAAACATCTCTACAAAATTCGACATAATCTAAAAAAAACTGTCTACAGAAGTGGACACTGCAGAATGTTTCGAAAAACCCGTCTACGAAATTATCCGTTACACAATAACTAACTGTTTTTTTAGCTTAAAGTAGAATAGGTATGTGTTGATCGTCTTTTTTATTTTACTGCCTTATTGAAATCAATTTAAGAGACGAAAGACTTAAAGTAATTAGATTATTTATTTGTTTTTTCTGTGTTTAGAAGAATTTAAGTGAGTTCTGTTCGTTTAGGCTGGGTTATTAAAATGTCAATTTACCGACGTTAGATTTCAAAACTCTACATACATACATAATTAAGATATAATATGTACTTATATGTAATAGATGCCCGATTGTTTAATTAGTCGAATTGTTGGTCATTGTCAAAGTGAATAAATACATTGGGTATCGAAATGTGTTTTCCTCTTACTGTTCTTTCACATTTTACTAAAACTACTAGTTAGTCTAGATACGTATTATACATAGTATCTTGATATTTTTTGCAACAAAAATTTGATCGTAAACTAGGCCAAAATATCCCTACTGAAGATACAAACAAAACAAACGTTTTCATTTTATTTTAAGAAAGCTTTTCTACTAACAATACTCAAATACAAGTATCCGCAATTCCGCAATTAAATTGCGACCTTTGGCACAAATATAGGAAAAAAGACAAAGAATATAATTATAGTAATGAGTATAAATAATAAAAATGTAACATTGTACTTAATGTAAACAAAAAACATGTAAGTATAGACTTTTAACCCCGGATATTCGCAATACAATATAATAAAATATGTGTTACGGGGTGAGAGAAATTGAAAATAGGTATTTGAAAATGTATTGCTGTCTCACCAATCTTAATTCTCCCACCGCAGAGCGCGATAGAGACAACACGACAAAAGTTCTAATAAAAGAACAGAAAATCTTCGATTCATTGTCCGCTGATTCCTTCTCCAAAACTTAACCGATTTAAGTACTTTTTTCATAAAGAATTAAAGCAAGGCTTGAGCTATGTTCCTATGTTTTATTTTTTTTTGTATATTTTAGCCAGTTTTGTTTTCTGGGTGTTTGAACACAGAGGAAAATCTTGCCATTTTTTTGAGTTTTTGGACGTTCTTATCTTTTTTAATAATAAAATTATGAAAAAAAAGAAAACATAGGGACATGCTAATAGTGGCCATAGATATTCAGGAAAAAAATCATAACTCTACCGGCATTACCCAGGGAGGAAACAGGGGACAGCGTTTGTATGGAAAAACGGCGGTGTTGACTCCTCTTAAGGTAGCGCTGAAATTACTTTTTCTTCAATCATTGTAAGGGCTAATTAATGACATCATATGAATATTATGTCATTAGAAATATAAAAATAAAAAGTGATTCCTTCAGCGCTGTTGAAGAAAAGATCTTTGATACCACTATGTTTCCAGAAATTGTATGGGGTTTTCCGGTAAGGACTCCTTTTTTCAAAATAAAATTAAAACTATTTGAGATATTACTAAAAATTTAGTATCGGGTGGAAGTACAATAAAAACATTTTTGAATGGAACTAGACTCCGCTCATAAGCTTTGTCCACATTGTGCCTTTTTCTGTTCATCAAGAGCATGCCTTATAGCGCTGTCAACAGCGAACGTGAGGCATGCCCTTAGCGCGCGTTGTAATCGTAGCGCGCGCTATGACACTTTTCTTTCAACGCGGGTGGATTTTGACACGCGTCGCGGGCATGCCACACCTTCGCTGTTGACAGCGCTAGAACGCATGCTCTTGTTGAACAAAAAAAAGGTCACACACACAATCAACAACACAATCAAAAAAGCTATATTATGGCCACCGCAAGCACGTTTGCAGCGGTGATTCGTTGAACCATTTGTCGTTGAATTCGTTGAATTTTCTATTTCTATTTCGACTATTTTGCGTTAAATTTTGGCTCTGAGCTCTTCCAACGTTGTTGGCTTATCCAACGACTTGTCGCAGCTCCAAAGAATAAAATCAGGCGGCGTTAAATCGCAAGAAAGAGGCGGATAATCGACTGGTCCATTTTTTGACATGACACGCTCATCAAACTTGCTCTTCAATAAATCGATTGTAACGTGTGCTGTGTGGCTTATGGCGCCATATCTTCCAATCCAAGCCAAAAATAACCCACAATCATTGCCGATCTACCTGTCTACAAGAGCGAGAATTACGATCGAAAATCGGAGTTAACACTCTTAAAGCAGCAGCCACCAACTCCGAAAATCTGAAGTAAATTTTTAAGATTTGCAGACGTTGTCCGTTCGTCTACTTCACCATGATAAAATGTTATGTCTCCTGAATAAACTGACAGTGACAGTTCGATGTTAAGTGAAAGGGTGCGTCCACAAACTAAATTCAAAATTGTCAAGTCCCTATTGGAAAACCCTTTAGTTAAAATAATATCATATTTTGTCTTAATCTCTCAAACCATATTAATAACGTACCTAACAAAGACAAAACTGCACTCAGAATACCGAGGAAAACAGATCTTTGAAAATAGAAACTCTGGGCATTGTTGAAAATCGAATCGCCCTATATCGAGTCAAATGATACTTTCGTCCCGTATCGATTTTCACTGTTACGTACATAAGTGAAGAATTCCATTTCTAATGCCTAGAAATCTTTGTTGCATTCGGGATCTTATAAATCCATCCTTATTATAATTTAAGGATCTTTGGGTGCGGCAGTTAGGCATTACTTGGATAATTATCCAAGTAATGCCTAACTGCCGCACCCAAAGACGAATATTTATTACTATTATAAACTGTATTATTTAAATAAATATTCCGACGTAAGCCCCAGAGTGCGGCCGTATGTTTATAATTACGTTTTGTAAGGGTTTGACAGATTTTATTTACTTTAGGAAACATTTTACTTACAATATGCTTACATGAGAGTATTTTTTTCATACCTTACATAAAATATTCCTCTTTTATTCAACACAATATATTAAAATTAATATATACCGTATACGGAAGAATTTTCATGAAATATAATATGTTGTATATTATGCTGGCGTTTGATCAGTGCCTTTGGGCACTCTTCACTTCAAAAACATTTTGTTAAATTATAATATTTAATATCTCCGCATAATATTTACCCACATTTTCTGAAAGAATACATTTCTAACGCTTCGTCGTTATTATTCAGTCTAAAATAAGATGAGAATAATCCCTATTATTATCATATTAAGAAGGGAAGCTTTTAAAGTAATTGTAGTAATATTTATCGGTACTGACCAAACCACATTTGAATACATAAGTGGATGAAGAACGCATAAAACATATATTTTTTTAAATAAAATATGAAGGATTTAAGAAAGGCATAAATATAAAAAAGGCAAAACGATCCTTGTAAGTTACCTACTTCATAATCTACATAATCTACCTATAACGGTACGGGAATTAAATTAGCCCAAAACTTGTGTTTGTTGGGGAGCCCCCCGTAATTATTTAGTTTAAGTAATTTTATTTTATTATTAATTAAAAAAGTATAAATACAACTGAGTATTTTGTGAACATTTCAAGGGCCTACGTAGCTATTGCCATTATTGATATCGAGAATGAAAAAGCAAAAAATTACGTTTGTTGTTTGAGAGGAGGTCCCCTTAATATTCAATTTATTTTGATTTTAGATGTAACAACATAATTAATAAATTTTGTTGTTACATCGGCAACAGATAAACACAATCTGTGAAAAATTCAGAAGCCTATAGCTATAGCGGTTCTTGAGATACAGCTTGGAGACAGACAGATAGACGGACAGACAGAAGTCTTAGTAATAGGGCCCCGTTTTTACCCTTTGGGTATAGAACCCTAAAATGACTACAATTAGATATTAGGCATGTGCTCTTAAATATTATTTTTCGACTTTGATGAAAAATGTTATCCGCAGACCCATTGATTCCCGGACATAGTTAGTATTGCGAAAAATATGCGGTTTCCGCGCGACAATCGAATGTTTGTGCAATGGAGTTGCGGGCGAGTCCTAAAATAATTTCAAGATTGGCTCACTCAAAGTGTACAGACAAGAATACAGTATCTACGTAAAATGAAAAAACCTACATTATCCTCTATTTATGGTAAAATGTATAAAACTCTCTGATTTACGATCGTGAAACTGCGATTAAACATCCATACAACCTCTCGCATGCTCCCTACGCATCTGGCACGCGAACTTCATACACCCACTTATTAATCAGGGGTCCTATTCTTATGCCTCGAATTTAATTTCGATAGCAGGCTTGAGAGTGAGACAGACTGAGTTAAGAGCGACATTCTAGACATGAGGCCCCGGAAGATTGTAATGCTCTCGATATTTTATCAGCTTAAATAACTATGAATTAACCAGGTAAATTAGATCATCTAATTTAGATGAATATAGATTACTATACTTAAAGTAGCATAAGAACAGCGGTTTGCATTCTGGGAGCGCTGGCAGAAGTGAAAACGAATGAGCAGGAGCGGACATAAAATATGTTCGTCACGCGATAGAAAGGGGCGTGTTGCTTTCTTATCTACGCCGTGCTGGCGGTCTACTTTTCCTCCCCCTTACGAATTTTGTATCAGGTGACGTGCTTAACATTTTTTACCCACTTTACAATTTTTAAAGTGGAGACTGCTTTAACGGCAGTTAAGGCAGTCTCCACTTTAAAAATTCTAATTATTATAATCTAGGTATAATATATCTACATATTAATACGCAAGCGAAAAACTTTGTATCCCTTTTGACGAAAAATGCGGAAACGTAGGTGAATAAAATTTTGCACAGTTATAGTTTGTATGGTGAAGGAGTAGATCGAGCTAATATTATTTTGAAATTATGCTTTTATCATACATTTTTAACAAATAAAACATTACACACACTACAATACGCACACTCAAGAAGATGACAGATTTTTGAGTGACAAACCTATACTTACATACGATTATACTCGTTTATTTATGGTTGAAGTCTGTTAACAACAAGTTGACAAATTGGAAAGTGATTATAGTTTTTTTTTTATTGAATCTAAGATACTATTAGACAATGCTTACACTAGGTTTTGGCTTACACCATAGACTTAATTATAGGTTTATGGCTTACACGGCCAGTCTGAGATCAGCTGAGTCCCGAGACTTTATCATTTTTTTTTTCAACGAGAGTTGAAAAAAAAAATGATAAAGTCAATATTTTTTTACAAATTAAACGTAAGTAGTAGTCCTAATGTCGTTGAAACTAAGGTCGAATTTCGACCATAGGGCGAGCTCTAGTATTATATTAATATGCTTGTCTAGCAAGTGTAGGTACAGTATGGAATATGACAGATATTGTAATAATTAGTAGTAACTATAATAATATAACGTCTTACTTTTCTCGACACATAAACTTGTACATTAGTAGATTGTATACGGGGTGTATATTGAATTAGAACTTGTTAAAACGAGTTACGGAAATCGGCGGCCCTGTATAATGGAGTTACATAAGTGTTTCCTTTATTATGTTATAATATTATTAGATCTGTGTCATTCAGTAAATAGTAATAATTAGCGGATCTCAATTAGCCCACACAAATTTAATTTACACCAGCTGCCATCGACACACTACGTTTATGGAAGTCGCAATTTCATGAAAGTTTTTACAACAACTGTAAGTTTTGAGAACGTGGCGCAAAATTCAAAGGCAACAAAAACTAACTTAAATTTTAATAATAGAGAGATGAAAAACGAAGCATCAAGAATATATTTGTCAAATCTGACTTGACCCTTTAGTTTCCTATTTTTAGCTTTATCTTCTATTAAATAAAATTCTCGTGTGACAATGTTAGTAACCGTATTCCTTCGAAACGGCTTTACTGTTTTTTTTACCAAATTTTATAATATGCAAATTCAGTAGGTCTGAGAATCGGCTACTGGCTACTTTTTATATTGATAAGTGCATTTGTTGAATAAAAAATAGTAAATTATTACAACTCAGACTGATGGCGACCATTGTTTGTGCGACGGGATAGCGATGGACGTTGCCATGGTGCCATACTTATTTAGTCACTTCAATAAAAAGTTAATATGGGCAAAACACTTTATATGGCAAAACAACGTTTGCTGGAACAACTAGTTGTATATGTAAGCGTTTTATTTTCTCTAGTTTTTCTTGGCGTTTTCTATTTCTTATTATTTAACCTAGTCTATAACGTCAGACGTTAGATTTTATGCAGCTCTTAAATTCTCGCGGCGGCGTGTGAGCGAGACCGACGACACGTTAGCGTCTCTATATCTGTGGGTATGGAGCGTATGCGGTGGTATGGAGTAATGCAGCGTTATAGCGTCAATGTCAAGTTTATGTGGATTTTCACATTGCATCATTACTAATTATTCCAATAGGTACCTGAAAAGCTACGAATAATAAAAACTAAGGAAGAGTAACTGTGTCAAAAAATTTGTCCACGAGTCTACGAAATGTGACCCGAATACATGCGTACTTTATGCACAATTGTGTACATACATATAAATTGTACACAATTTTGTGTAAATATATAGAAGTGACTAAAAACTAAGGAAACGTAACTCCCATACTTCAACCGTTTTGAATTTGGTTCCTTTTCGCACACTATAGTTTGTGCGTTTTATGATGATATGCGTGACACAATATAATTGACAATAGTAGGGAAGTTACCTAACAAGAATTAATCGATAATTTAAAAATATCGAATCACTTCGTAAAGGAATTGCAATTGAAATTATCGATTTCGTACTGACATTTCAGTGGTGCCGGCGATTTAAGATGGCCGCCCTTTTTTATCGATTTGATTTCGATTCAACAGAGTTAATCTCTATTGACATAAGTTCCGTTTCATGCATCTAACATTTTTCAAATGTTTTCGTAACAATAATTTTATACTCCTATTTCACAAATTTTATATTAATAAGTTAGCATTTAGCAACTTTTCATTTTTATCCATTTACAATTATAGGAAACATTTGTTTTTGTAGATGGAATATAATTTATTACATTTTGATTTTTTTTGTTTTCTTGTAAAAACATCCCGTAGCAAGGAACATGAAAACTGTCACCCATATCATCTTAAAACGCACAAACTATAAAATATGACAATAGCTACGAAACACTCTTTACGAAAGAAAGCCAGTGAGAATAATAATTGTCATTTCCATATATACCTACACAAAACTATGTACCGAATACATGCACAAAGTATGCATGTATTCGGTTAAGACTCGCGGACCGAATTTTGGACACAGTTACTCTCCCTTACTTTTTAGTTTTTACTATTTGTGGTGTCAACGGCTTTTGAGTGTGTCTCGTTGCTATTGTAATATTTTAGTGTGCGAAAAGGTACCAAATTCAAAACGGTTGAAGAATGGAAGTTACGTTTTCTTAGTTTTTATTATTCGTAGCTGAAAAGGTAATAAACTTGAAAATTAAAAGTAGTAAAATGTTCATGTTTGAGTTAGAAATTTGCCAGAAGAAAGCAAAGCTAAGGTGAGATGACCACAGACCTAAAGTTTTTAGATAAAGAAATATTATTAACAAACGAGCTTTAGCCCGCGGCTTCGCTCGCGTTAAGAAGTATTATTATATACAAACTGTCATCCCCTATTTGAACCCCTTGTGGTTGGAATTTATCAAAATCCTTTCTTAGCGGATGCCTACGTCATAACATCTACCTGCATGCCAAATTTCAGCCCGATCCGTCCAGTGGTTTGGGCTGTGCGTTGATAAATCACTATGTCAATCAGTCAGAGTCACCTTTGTGAATGTTTCTTTTATAAACTATAAAGTGAAATTATACTGCAAATACAGACAAGTTGTTTTCTTTATCGTTTATTCATAGAATCTCGAATCAAAATGTATGAAATTGACATTTAAAGTGTTCAACAAACTAAAGTCCACTGGCTCATGTTATATATTTCCTTTTTTATAATCTATATACAGTGTGTAACAAAAATAAGTGATAATACTTTAGGGTGTGTATGTGTTCCTTGTAGAGAATTCACTGTGAAAGTAGCAGCGCTGAAAGACCAAAAATTTTTTTCACTTTTGTATGGGGAAACTCGTGACGCTCGGGCCCTTGCCCATACAAAAGTGAAAAAATTGTTTCGTCTTTCAGCGCTGCTACTTTCACAGTGAACTCTCTACAAGGAACACGTACACATCCTAAAGTATTATCACTTATTTTTGTTACACACTGTATATAGATTATAAAAAAGGAAATATATAACATGAGCCAGTGGACTTTAGTTTGTTGAACACTTTAAATGTCAATTTCATACATTTTGATTCGAGATTCTATGAATAAACGATAAAGAAAACAACTTGTCTGTATTTGCAGTATAATTTCACTTTATAGTTTATAAAAGATAGCACTTACTACAAACGCAGACTCTATGACTCCAAACAGGCAAATCACCAAACTTTATATTAACGTCATAACTATGAAATTTTTAATAACGTCATATTTGTGACTAGCCCTGGCTAGTAACTTTTAAATATAAAAGTATTTTCCGTTGCCCTATCTACAACCTCTTTCAGTCTATAGCCACAGTATAATTAAATAAAGCAGTGCAATCTCGCCGACGACCACAGACGGACTGAAATTAAGCAAAAACAGAATTAAAGAAGACTGCTAATTACCGCTGACAAACAAAATAACTAACACCACCTTACAGACGCATATTTAAAATAAAAGAATATAGAAGGCAAGTATACTTACAAATATAATTTAGAAAGTGTTTGTCGGTTACCTCTTCACGTTCCGATTTTGATGTTTATAGTATAGAGATGAAAAGAACTATGTTATAATTATGTTGGATTCTAGCATAGGAAAATGCACAGTTGCCGCTCAATAAATTTATTTCTTTGAGAACTATAGTAGAAGCAGCTTACCCGTCCGAGGGTTCCATAGACAACAATGTCAAAAAATCGGCCAAGTGCGAGTCGGACTCGCGCACTAAGGGTTCAGTACCGTTATAGAGCAAATATAGCCCGAAAAATGTGATTTTTGTATGAGAGCCCCCCTTAAAAATTAATTTTATTTTGATTGTAGTATTTGTTGTTATAGCGGCAACAGATGTACACAATATCAGAACAGATATACTCAATACACAATATGTGAAATATTTCAGAAGTCTAGCTATAGCGGTTCTTGATATACAACCTGGAGACAGACAGACGGACAGACAGACATCGAAGTCTTAAGGGTCCCGTTTTTACGGTGACGTTGCCGTGCCGTACACTTTTTCTATTCGATTAACATACCCTAGTTAATGCATAATAGGTAGAATTTATACACGTTAGAATTTTATACGTGGGAGAGCCATGCTTCGGCACGAATGGGCCGGCTCGACCGGAGAAATACCAAGTTCTCACAGAAAACCGGCGTGAAACAGCGCTTACGTTGTGTTTCGCCGAGTGAGTGAGTTTACCGGAGGCCCAATCCCCTACCCTATTCCCTTCCCTACCCTCCTGTATTCCCTTCCCTTCTCTTTTTTTTATGAAATAAGGGGGAAAACGAGCAAACGGGTCACCTGATGGAAAGCAACTTCCGTCACCCATGGACACTCGCAGCATCAAAAGAGCTGCAGGTGCGTTGCCGGCCTTTTAAGAGGGAATAGGGTAATAGGGGAGGGTAGGGATGGGAAGGGAAGGGAAGGGAGTAGGGTAGGGGATTGGGCCTCCGGTAAACTCACTCACTACCCTCCCCTATTACTCTATTCCCTCTTAAAACGCCGGCAACGCACCTGCAGCTCTTCTGATGCTGCGAGTGTCCATGGGCGACGGAAGTTGCTTTCCATCAGGTGACCCGTCTGTCGTATGCCAATTTTTATTTGCCACGTTACCGCACCGTTCCACGTGGATGACGTCGTGACGTGGAGATGTGGACAGGCCGTAAGTCTTCGTTGATAAAATCGAGGGTGAATACCTTTTATTCGGAGTCGAATGTTTTTTACCTTCGTTTCACAAATGAAGCCCTTAAAAAGCGTCACCAACAGAACAATGCTACCCTCAAACAAGTCAAATGCACTGATCTATCAAAAATACCTTTTATTTTTCATTCTGTATTTATGACACATTGTTTTGATTAAGGGTTAGTTCACACTGCAGATGATTCGATGGATCTTTATCCCCAGATCAAGAAGAGGGGTATGTTTATTTGTTGTGTTTGTGTGTCTGTCCGTGACATCGTCGTAGCTTCCAAACGGGAGGACCGATTCTGAAATAGGTTTTTTGTTCGAAAGCTGACATAATCGAGAATATTCTTAGCAATAGTTCATCATTATTAGCTCACTCAATACTGAAAAAGTTGGGTTTATCTATTTCATGAAATGTGAATAACTTTCAGTGATCTGATCGGTTCAATATAATTATAATAATATTCTGATAACAATGTGTTGGGTATCGAACCGGGGTTTGTTTTTGCTTTTAAATAGATGAGTGGATAAATAAGAATTTGAATGACCTTTTTTTGCATAATTGGAGGCTTTAGGAGCGGGAAAATGATTTGATATCAAAAATGTTGATTCTATGTATAGTTAAATATATTGTCCAGATGAGGAGGTAAGTTGAGAGGTTTATTCAAATTATAAGGGGTACTTATTGATAGCGTATATATATATATATATATATATATATATATATATATATATATATATATATATAGCGTAGAGTATAAAATAAAATATGGTAAGATATTATATTCATGGCTTTCTTGCAAAAATGCAATAAGTTCATCTGGTGGGAACTGTACATTTTACTGTGAATACAAAAACTATTCCATGCTATAAGATACAAAATATATCTACTCTTTACATCAAAATCAATCAGGCTTAAAAGGTATCAGACTAATAGGACGCTGCATAAAGTAGTATATCGGCGATCTCTGTGGCTTAAGTGGGCGACTAACCCCAAAAATCAAACATCGTCCTTCTCTCTTCACACTCACGCCCGTCTTTCATATGCCAGGTGAAAAAGGACGACGCAGATTCATCGCCAAATTAGTTTTTTCTGAATAACTCGATAAATATACAACATTTTAAAAATCCGCTTGGTCGATCTCTCAATGATAGAATTTTATACAATGTGTTAAAATATTAACTTAGTTCAATGCACGGTTATGGCAATAAATGAATGAATGAAAAATTCGTGAAAATTAGATGCATCTTTGTGATTTTTTTCTATCGAGAAAATTTTAAGATATCGTGTTTTTGCTCAGATCGAATTCTCGAAAATATAATGTTGTATCTAATTTTAGAAAATGAAACAATTCGGGGCTTATTTTCAAGTATAAAAATGAACTATAAAATCGACACTTTAGGGTTAGTCGCCCCCTTAATGGTTGAGCGAGTGGCGGATCAAGCTGGGGGTCACCGGTTCGAATACCGCCCACGGAACAAAAAGCTTTCAATGTTCCTTGGTCATATTGGATGTGTATTAGATGTATATTATGTATAATATTATAATAAGAATCTGAATCTTAATTATTATACTAGAGTTTGAATCTTAATTATCTAAGTGTAGATTATAGAAGTATTAAATATCACCTCCATCGTGGTTATTGCAGATTTTAAATTGTTATGCGGCAGCCGGCTGCCGCTTTGGAATTGATGGGTTAAATCTTCTGGCACCCATAACACAGGCCCTTCAGGTACTTACAACAGGGCCAGACTGACGTGGCGTGAAGCGTCCATAGATATTATGACAATTTTATAGCGCGAAGGTCACGTTTAAACAAAGCTCTTGGGGGTTTAGATGTATAGCCGGTATTACTATACACGAAACGCCACTCCTGTCCACGACACTCATTTATACAAATTCACTCACATATTTTGTACTGGCTGTGCCCCGCGGTGTTACCCGCGGTTTAAGTGATATAATATAATAAAAGATTATGAAAAGTACCAATAATAGGGTCAAAGCGGGAGTTTGTGGTAGTGATGATGATGATGAATGTGATTTGCATAGTAGCATATGCTTTCCGTTCTTAAAACAACGCCGAAACTCCCAAACTTGTATCTATAAAAAGTAAGATATTACTTGTTGGTAGTATTAATCTGCTGCTCACGAAACCGAAGTCACCACATCTTTCCATATAAATTTTGAGGATTTCCCTCGCTTTCTCATGGATCCCTTAATCAGGTCACCACTTTTATGAATATGGTACTAAATTAGGATGATAACCCATATACCCATATAACCCAATAACCCATACACCAAAAGAAAAAACATTTTAAAATTTGTTCACAAACGGCTGAGTAATTGTTGAACATAATTTAAAAACTAACATAACAACTCCTCTATTTTGGAATTCGGTTAAAATTGTAGCCTATGTGTTATTCTAATGTATAAGCTATATTATTAGAAGGTTTCATTAAAATCCGTTTAGTAGTTTTTGCGTGAAAGAGTAACAAACATCCATACATACATACATCCAAACTTTCGCCTTTATAATATTACTAGACTAGATGTCCCGCGCGGCTTCGCCCGTGTAAATTAGGAATTTTGCGGAAACCGTACATTTTCCCTTAAAAAATAGCTATACTCCCTTCACGTTGTCTACTCTATATCTGTACCAAATATTTCCACAATAATTGCTGTAGTAGTTCGTGAAATAAACCCTTTCTAATATTTTCCCCGTTCTCCCACATTTTCCTGAGTTTCTTGGGTCGTCTTAGTCTTAGCGTGATAATATATAGCCTATAGCCTTACTCGATAAAATATGAGATACCTAACACTGAAATAAGTTTTTAAATCGGAACTGAAGTTCCTGAGATTAGCGCGTTCAAGCAAACATACTATTCAGGCTTATGATATTATAAGTATAGATTTTTTTATTATCGCTTGAAAAACTCGAGTCTCAATCTAAAAGACTATGAAAAGTATCAATAACAGGGTCATAATAGGCTCATCATGGGACGATGCATGGTATAATATGGTAGTGATGATGATGATGATGAATGTAATTCGCATAGTAGCATATGCTTTCTGTTCTTAAAACAACACTGAAACTCCCAAACTTGTATCTATAAAGAGTCAGGAGTACTCTCAGCACCATCCGAACCACGGTATACCAGGTATACCTCGGTGCAAAATCTTACTTGTTGGTAGCATATGCTTAGAATACTTCTCACAAAACCGAAGTCACCACATGTTTCCCTATGAATTTTGAGGAGTTCCCTCGATTACTTATGGATCCTTCATCAGATCACCACTTTTGTGAATATAATACCAAATTGGGATGATAACCTATATTCCGAAAGAAAAATTTTGAAAATCGGTTAATAAACGGCGGAGTAATCGTTGAACATAAAAAAGAAACATAACACCTCCCCCATTTTGAAAGTCGGTTAAAATGTTATGCCTATGTGTTATTTTGATGTATAAGCTATATTATCGTAAAGTTTCATTAAAATCCGTTCAGTAGTTTTTGCGTGAAAGAGTAACAAACATCCATCCATCCATACATATAAGTATACATCCATACATCCAAACAAATTTTCGCCTTTATAATATTAGTAGGATAGTACGAGTAGGAAGTAGGATATTATAAATAGACATCTCCAGTATGTGAACCCACAAGAGTCGCTTGGAAACCCTACCTTTTTTGCAACAAAACTTATCATACATTGTTACTTACCTAAAACCAGTGTTATCAAAAATCAAAATTCGTTAAGTAGGTTTTGAAAATTGCGTGTCTATGAGTACAAATAGAAAAACGTTGTTTTGAAATCAAAATTTCCTTTCACCATGCCGTAATATCCATTTATGTTTTTTTTTATTTCATATAATATAGGTAATTAATATAAACAAAACATTATGCATTGGTGTAGACTGGCCAGGCTGTCGGAAGGAAAGGCCAGCCAGTATTATTATACAAAATATCGCATATTCTGTATAATAATTATTACTAGAGATCGCCCAATGGTCGAAATTCGACCTTAGTATCAACGACATTAGGACTACTACCTATATTTTGTAAAAAAAAATTGCCTTTATCAAATTTTTTTCATCCCTTGTCTCTGGGACTCAGCTGATCTCAGACTGGCCGTGTAAGCATTGTTTATTGTATCGATCGCTGATCTCCATTTAATGAAGGTCAGTGGTATCGATTCAATAAAAAAAACTATAATCCATTTTCAATTTGTCACCTTGTTGTCAACAGACTTCAATCATAAATAAAAGAGTATAATTCGTATGTATAGGCTTGTCACTCAAAAATCTGTCATTTTTCCAAGTGTGTGTGTTGTAGTGTGTGTAATGTTTTATTTGTTAAAAAAATGTATGATAAAAACATAATTTCAAAATAATATTAGCTTGATGCACTCCTTCACCATATAAACTATAACTTTGCAAAATTTCATTCACCTACGTTTCCCCACTTTTAGTCAAAAGGGATACAAAGTTTTTGGCTCACGTATTAATATATAGATTCTTGTTTACTTTAATAATAAACACACCGGCAAAATTAGGGGAACATAACAACATTTTCAATTTTTTTTAAATTGTTCACTGATTTTTATATATTTATTTATTTATTTACTAATTGATTATTAAAAAATAAATTTTATATAAATTTAGGGCATAAAAACGTGGAAATAGAAAAAAATCAGCAAAAATAAAAAAATTAAGAAAATCTTTGAAATTTCAGTAGTAAGTTTTTAAGATAAATTCTCCATTTTTATTAAAGAAATGCCATGTTAAAAGCGTGTAATGCTGGTGTAATGCCTTCTATGGATCTCAAGAGGGCCTGGATACGCCATTCCATGCTTGCATTTTAATTGTCAATCATTTCCTGTGGGATATTCTCCTACTCCTCCAGTAGCGCCAACTCGAGCTCCTGGACACATTTTGGAGCTGGAGTTTTAACTCGTACCGTTCACCCATTGATGTGCCACACGTCTTCAATCGGATCCACATCCGTAGACCACGCTGGCCTCTCCACCTGGGCTACGCCAGCATCGTTTAGGTAATAATGCCCGATTTTCTTACTCTATGGACGCACATAAAATTGAAATTACTACCTAAAACTGTGTAAAAGGCACACCATGCAGTTCCAGGATGTCGGTGCTATAGCTCTGTACTGTCAAAGTACCATCATTTATAATCATCAGCTCCATGCGGGCTCCAAATCATATGCAACTCCAAACCATTACGAAGCCTGCATCATAGGCCACTTTTTCCGGTAAGTTTGATGGCCTGTAGCTTTCCTTATAATTTATCCACATTCTTTATCGCCTGTCAATACAATGTACACAGAATTTGCTCCCATCACTGTACAGCACAAGATTTCACTCACTTTTCTAATTTTGATGTTCACGCGCAAATCTTAGCCTGGCTCTTCGGTGTCCTGTCTCAAGTTTTGGTGCCCTTGCTGACACTTTTGAGTTTAATTTAACTTCTTTGAGTCTTCTTCTTACTGTACAATCACTTACACGTTCATCTTGGACCTGTTCCGACAGGTTTCGTGTCTGCATAGCAGTTTGAGGTCGATTTCTTAAGTTTTGTTTCCTTACAAAATGGTCATCCTGAACCATTGTCACCCGATATCTGCCTTGTTCTCGTCTCCGAACGTAAGATCCAGTCTCTCTGAAGCGTTGAAAGTTACGATGAACCACGGAAGCCGACACACCTGGCCTGACTGACCGAACGGTAGGTGTGACCTTTTTTTATCGTGGTTACAGCTCTAGCTGTCGCAGATGCTGGGAAATCACTAATTTTGTATCTAAGCAATGTGTTCTTCCAAAAACCAAACAATCAAATGAGCTGAGCATACATTGCACCCCGCTAAAACGCCATTCTTATCAGGAACACTTACAACGTCAATAATCGAAAAACACTTATTAGGGCATAATTGCTATAAAAACCTGTCAACTTGCCAGTTTTGTTTAATATTTTATTTCTTGAATGAGCTTAGAAGCTATAAAAAAGGCTTTCAGACAGCCCGGCCCACTTGAGTTCAAGTTTTGGCCCTTTTTACCAATGTTCCGCTAATTTTGCCAGTGTGTGTATTATCTAGGCTTTCATCGACGGCCTTCAAGTTCTATAGTTAAAGAAGCCAATAGGAATGAAGTTTAAAAAACGTTCTGTCAAATAATTTTTCTGCTGAAAATATTTTCTCGTGAGTGAATTGGTCCACTTGAAAGTTGGAAATAAGTGGTCTCTTAAGAAACATTCTTGTGGAACGAAAATAAATTTTACCTGGATGTATTAGAAATCGATATGAAAGATCAACTGATGGTAAGTGATTACCGCAACACTAGAGTAACAAGTGTTTTTAAATTGTCGTGATTATGAAGTTATCTCATCCATGTGAATATAAAAAAATCGGCCAAGTGCGAGTCTGACTCACGCACGAAGGGTTCCGTACCGTTATAGAGCAAAAATAGGCCAAAAATTGAGGTTTTTTGTATGGGAGCCTCCCTTACATTTTTATTTTATTTTATTATGATTCATAAATATTGAAGTAAACATATAATTAAGGCCTTTGTGAAAATATCAAGTGCCTATCTGTTGCTATTATTGATATCGAGCAAAAAAGGCCAAAAAATCACGTTTGTTGTATGGAAGCCCCCTTTAAATATTAATTTTATTGTGTTTTTAGTATTTGTTGTCATAGCGGCAACCAATATGATCTGTAAATAATTTTAGATCTGTATAGCTATAGCGGTTCTTGAGATATAGCCTGGAGACAGACAGACGGACAGACAACGAAGTCTCATGAATAGGGTCCCGTCTTCACTCTTTGGGCACGGAACCCTAAAAATCCCAAATTTTCCTAAATCCCAAATTGACCAATTAATGACGTTGGTATGTTAACTACCTATAGGAATCGATTTCCTCGATGGTACTATCCTGTGATATAAAACTTGTCTGCTGCTGCAGTCCATGTTATAATATAATATTATAAGCAAATGCTAAAGTATGTCTGTCTATCTTCACGCCCAAACCGCTGAACTGATTTTGCTAAAATTTATGGAGATTATTTGAATCGCGGGATTCAAAGGACATGGACATTGGACAAGGACATGGATACTATTTAATATTTATTACGGAAAAATGTACGATTCCCGCGTGACAAATTATATTCTGTAACGGAGTTGCGGGCGTCATCTAGTGTTTATAAGTATAAATAGGCAATTGGAACGTATCCTTATAGACCTAGACTGAAAAAGTTGTATCTGCACTTTTTTATTAGTACCTGCATGGTAACGGCAGAGGGCGTTAATAGTTTAGTTTTTTTATTGAATCTTAAACAATGTAATAGTAATAAACTATAAACAAAAAACTTTTTGAAAGAAAGCTTTTATTTAAATAGTCTAAAAAGAATAAAATAAATTTCTCCTTAAAATTTTTAACTTTTATGTTAAAATCCTCAATGTATTATACAACTTGCATGATAATAAAAGCTTGTCGCGAGACTTAACAATCTATCAGTACTTGATAAATTTATTAAAATAAAAATATAATATCAATTTGCTCAGTCATATTGGTACTACTGACTACATAATATAGTTTATTTACAAATCGCGCGACAAGCTTTTATTATCATGCAAATTGTATAATACATTGAGGATTTTAACATAAAAGTTAAAAATTTTAAGGAGAAATTTATTTTATTCTTTTTAGACTATTTAAATAAAAGCTTTTTTTCAAAAAGTTTTTTGTTTATAGTTTATTTTTTGTTTTTTAGTTATCTCTGGCTAGACTTCTTAGTCTGTTTGATAGTACATAATTTGTTTTGTTTCAAGAGCAACTTTGATAGATTTGTATTTCAAATTAGGTATCATAAATTTTAATTGGCAAAAAAAGGTGACGATTGAAAAGTAGATACACATTTTCTTTTGGAATGATTTTTCAATCGTCGGATATGTTATGACATGAGGTTCTTATAGGGGTAAATAATTTACACTTAACACATTATAAAGTTACTTATTTATTACTCAGGTAAAATCTATCTGGTAAATCAGCCCTTACATTGCTGCATTGAAAGTAAACGTTGAAAGTAAACAACACACATAGTATATTATATTTTATTCTTAAATTAAATACATATTACAATTATTTTGAACCGACTTCCAAACAGGAGGAGTCTAGACTTTCGCCTGTGGATATATTTTTATGTATGTTCAACGATTACTCCGCCGTTTATGAACCGATTTTCAAATTTTTTCTTTTGCTGTACATTGTATTGTTCCGAGTAGGTATCATGTTCACAAAAGTGGTGGTCTGGTGATGGAAATAATGAGAAATCGAAGTGACTCCTTGATATTCAAATGGGAACATATGGTCCCAGAAAACGTTCAAAATCTTTCGATTAATAAATTTAAAAAAGTAGTCAAAGAACATTTTGTGCCAAAGCCAAAATGATTTCATAAACGATGGCACATCTTGGGAGTAGAATGCTGAATGACTGCTTGCAAGGCTACTTCTACATGACTTACAATTATTATGTATCTATCTATGTTTACATTGTATAATTTTTATTACAGCATTGTAAATTTTGTTTTAAAAGATTATTTTTTTTCTCACTTTTTTTGGTAAAAAGTGGGCGTGCGAGTTTCTTACGCCGGTTCTTCTCGTCGGCTTAGTTCCCGAACCGGTGGTAGGCACCATGTATTCTAAAAATATATTTTATTTTAGATTTGTTCAGAAATAAAGCAATTTTGATTTTGATTTTTTAAAACACCAACTGTAAGTATAGAAAACGTTTAGGACAGCTAAAATGAGTAAAATTATTATTTTTAAACAAAAAATTAAAACCGACTTCCAAGGCAATGACAATAGTAATATTATACTTAAATGAACTAAAAAGTATTAAATAATTCTTATTCTGTACTCAGTATTAATTCTGTTCTCAATCTTCATTATTTTGCAATCGGTACCAGCTAACCTAATCGCCAGTTCTCTGACAGAATAGGTATAACAGCAACTTATATACTTAGGACTGGTACCGACTTCAAAATTATGAAGATTGAGTACAGAATAAGGATTATTTAATACTTTTTAGTTCATATAAGTATAATCTTAAATGAACTAAAAAGCATTAATTGCTTATAATTGCTTATTTTTAATAATTGCTTCAGTAACAAGTGCAACAGTATGTCAAACTTACTGGCACAAATAAAGTTGGGATAGCTCCTTTAACCAAAATAGTATTTATTCTAATTTTTCTTTAAAAATTTTCAATGAAATATTTGCTACATATTGTTGAATTTTTCTTGGGATTCCAACCAACACGCCCAATTAATTTCAGCCATTTTCCTCTTATTAGAGGATCTTGAGGGAATCTGTAAAACAAATGATTATGATATATAAATATAAACCTTCCTCTAGTTTTAGAGTCACTCTATATTATAGTAGTTATATTATATTAGCTATATTATACTATACTATATTATATTAGTTAAAATAAGATAATATGTCCTTTTTAGTCCGGCCGCACATTTTCCGAATTTCTGATCACAAAAATTCGGACGCCCCGCCCCGCTCGTACATTTTGACACGTCAGAAATTCTTTTAGTATGATGGGTCTACAACAAAATGTATGAACAGAGTGCGTTCCGCCGGGCGTCCGAATTTTTCTGATCAGAAATTTCGGATAATGTGCGGCCGGGCTTAAGGTGATAAATATATAGGTAAATGATTTTTATTTTAGATTTATGTTATTGTAAAATATCGATAAGCATATCGATAAATTTGATTCAAGCACTAGCGTATATGTAAGAAATTTTGATGAAAAAATTTTCTTCAAAATTTGTGTAATATAGGAACAATAGTACCTTTAGTTACTCAAAATATGAAAGTAAAAGGGAGGATTCACAATATTTTATTTGAAATAGAGAACTAAAGACCAGAATATAGCAAAAATAAACACATCGTAGCAATTAGGACATGAAGATTAATTACGGGTGAAATGTATATTTTTCAGGATTATTCCTATGATTTACACTGCAATCACTCACAGCACAAGTTATTATTGTTATATATAATAGTATTTGTTGAAAATAACATACGATTTAAATAATAAATTGCAAATACCGAAAGGGCATAAAAACGATTGACGACTTTTGACGACCTGTCAAATAAAAGTTGTTACAATTTTCATTAGACTGCCTCTCTCTTTTCATCTTGTTATAATTCCATAAAGGATTTTCTTCTCTCTCGCACTCTTTGTTGGTCTTTAG
This sequence comes from Aricia agestis, assembly GCF_905147365.1. NCBI lineage: Eukaryota > Metazoa > Arthropoda > Insecta > Lepidoptera > Lycaenidae > Aricia > Aricia agestis. Next base: position 16,662,624 of record NC_056428.1, on the reverse strand, counting down.
CATTATAGGTTTATGGAAGGAATTATGTCTAAAAAAATAATAAAGTCAATATTTTGACAATAGACTATCAATAATAATTAAAAAGCGTTGTTTGAAACCTATAATTTAATTTTTTATTTGGGGTCGAATTTCGACCATTGGGCACTGGGTGAGGCTCTAGTATTGAGAAATAGACTCCTATATATTATTATAACTTCGTTTCATCCGGGTGTCCCTTGACATCTCTCAATTTTTTTATTTCTACTATATTAAGGGCCTGTTTCACCACTTCCTGATAAAGTGCCGGATAGGCTATCCACAACTTTTTTGACAGATTCTCCATACCTACTCCATCTGTCAAAAAAAGTTGTGGATACAGCCTATCCGGTACTTATCAGGAAGTGGTGAAACAGGCCCTTAGTGTTTTATAATCTAGGAAAGTATTTAGCGAACAGAGATTAAAAGAAACTTAAGAAGGATGTTACATTTAGTTAAGTGCTGGAACTTCTAACAGGGTGATTAGGTGCTTGAACGCTATTTGAATCTGTTCTAAATTTGAATCGTACTTTTTAAGGTTCCGTACCCAAAGGGTAAAAACGGGACCCTATTACTGGGACTTCGATGTCTGTCCGTCTGTCCGTATGTCCATCTGTCTGTCACCAGGCTGATCTCAAAAACCGCTATAGCTAGAGAATTGAAATTTTCACAGATTGTGTATTTCTATTGCCGCTATAACAACAAATACTAAAAATAAAATAAATATTTAAGGGGGGCACCCATCCATACAAAAAACACTATTTTTTGCTTATTTTCGCTCTACAGCGGTACGCAACCCTTCGCGCGCGAGTCCTACTCGCACTTGGCCGATTTTATAATCTTATTAAAAGCGAGTGAATTTGCCTATTAGAATCCATGTTGTAGTGCCTTGTTTAATGGATTAGTTGTTGGGTATTTTGATGGTTCAATAATTAGTTTTTAACAAAAATGATACATTGTATTAATAAAAATCCTAAATTTATTAATCCTTCGATCGTGGATTCTTGGAAATCTATTGTTATTCTATTGTGTCTCGCTCACCGGTGAGCTTATGGGACTTGATGGGTTAATACGTATTAAGAGCCCAAGGACGTCGTAGCTCCTTAATTTAATTTAAAAAATATGGTAAATTATTGTTTGAATTAAGAACAAAATGAATCGTAACAAATGGGTGCGCTTTGGTTAAAATATACATAGTTGACAGAATAGGACCTAGGTATTGCATGGCTTTGGTGCATAGGTAATAGGTACGATGCTACAGGATACCTGGCCACAATGGCCAAACGTTTAGATGACAATAGGCTAAAGGTTTGGAATATCCTATTTAATCTGAAACATACAATAATAATATTTTTATCCTTTCATAAAGGCTGATAGAAATGGTCGCGGTTCCTGCTTTTATTATTTAAATTTGAGGCAACAGTATCCATTATAAGGCGACACGGGCAATGAACAATACTTTGCTCTTTCGCTTTCGTCATTTTAAATGTAGAAATACCTAATAGAATAAATGAAATTATAATTTTATGGTTTTTATTACACAAAAACTTAAACTTTATGTACGTATATTTGTATAAAATAGTAATAAAAATATATTAATATGCTCAAGTATAAACTTAAAAGTATTCAATTTCATTTTCACGCGTTTATTTCAGGAATTGTTGCGTCTATACCATAAACTTATAATATACTGTCGTATACAGTGTGTAACAAAAATAAGGGATAATACTTTAGGGTGTGTACGTGTTTCTTGTAGTGAGTTCACTTTTAAAGTAGCAGCGCTGAAAGACGAAATTTTTTTTTTCACTTTTGTATGGGGAAACTCGTGACGCTCGGGCCCCTGCCCATACAAAAGTGAAAATTTTTTTCGTCATTCAGCGCTGCTACTTTCACAGTGAACTCTCTACAAGGAACACGTACACACCCTAAAGTATTATCACTTATTTTAGTTACACACTGTATACGCAGTACCTAAAATTGATATCAATTGCATCCATACTTCCGTACTAATAATATACATGCGAAAGTGTCTGTCTCCGTACTAATAATATACATGTGAAAGTATATGTCTGTCTGTTACCTCTTCACACCTAAACCGCTGAACGGGTTTCGCTGAAAGGAGACTGGTCACGGCCCATGCAAAATTTACCCAAGCCCGACACGAAAGAAACATATCTCGTTGTTTTCGTTATATTATGGGTATCCAGGATATGTAATTTTTATATTCATTATCAGTGGCTAACATGTTATTTTATTGCATTCTTTTTTTCAATCTTTGGGTATCCAAGATATTATGTAATTTTTATATTATATTATCCTACTTCCTACTAATATTATAAAGGCGAAAGTTTGTTTGGATGTATGGATGTATGGATGTGTGGATGTATGGATGTTTGTTACTCTTTCACGCAAAAACTACTGAACGGATTTTAATGAAAATTTACAATAATATAGCTTATACATCAGAATAACACATAGGCTACAATTTTAACCGACTTTCAAAATGTGTTATGTTCGTTTTCTTATGTTCAACGATTACTCCGCCGTTTATTAACCGATTTTCAAAATTTTTCTTTTGGTATATAGGGTATCATCCCAATTTGGTAATTATATTCACAAAAGTGGTGATCTGATGAAAGATCCATAAGTAATCGAGGGAAGTCCTCAAAATTTATATGGAAACAGGTGGTGACTTCGGTTTCGTGAGAAGTATTATAAGCATATGCTACCAACAAGTAAGATTTTGCATCGAGGTATACCTGGTATACCGTGGTTCGGAAGGTGCTGAGAGAACTCCTGATTCTTTATAGATACAAGTTTAGGAGTTTCGGCGATGTTTTAAGAACGGAAAGCATATGCTACTATGCAAATTACATTCATCATCATCATCATCATCATCACTACCATTTTATACCATATATCGTCCCATGGTTATGATTTATGAGTCTATAATGACCCTGTTATTGGTACTTTTCATAGTCTTTAAGATCGAGACTCGAGTTTGTCAAGCGATAATTGAAAAAAATCTATACTTAATATTGCTTGAGAGTATGTTTGCTTGAACGCGCTAATCTCAGGAACTACTGGTACGATTTAAAAAATTATTTCAGTGTTAGATAGCTAATTTATCGAGTTAGACTATAGGCTATATATTATCACGCTAATACTATTACGACCGAAGAAACTCAGGAAAATGTGGGAAAAACGGGGGAAATATTAGAAATTACGAACTACTGGAGCAATTTTTATGCCAATATTTGGCACAGATATAGAGTAGACCAAGTGAAGGGAGTAGGGACATAAGAGCTATTTTTTATGGGAAAATGTACGGTTTCCGTAAAATTCCTAATTTACGCGGGCGAAGCCGCGCGGGACATCTAGTTGAGTTCATAATTTAACATAATTTAACGGAAAAAATGGGATATAATAATAATTATGTCTCATTTGTGTCGGGCCTGGGTCATAAAGGACCCGTCACCTTTGTTATGGACATAAAAATGTATAAATGTATAAGGACATAAGAATTTTGGCGCAAAGGAGTTGCGGGCGTCATCTCGTTATTTATCAAACAATGCCTAATGCATAGTGAGGCAGTGAGCTACTATGAAGTATAAGGGTTGGACTTTATCTGGCAGCATGGAATCGCATTTGTTCCGCCTGTGCTACCACGTGCTGCAGTGTGCTGCCGCATGAGAACGCGCGCTGTCGCATTGCGCAGACAAAAAAGGCGATCGCGATAGCAAGTGATCGGCGGTGAAAGGATGCGTTAGCATGCTATCGCGCGCTTCAGCGTTCCGGAGTCTCCCTGCCGACCATTGCATTTTGTCCGTGATGCCGATCGCCTCGAGGATACCGCCGCGTGCATTATGCTTTTTTAATAATAATATAACTCTTTATTACACACCAAAATACAGTACATAATACGAAAGATACAATAATAAATATTACTAATTGATGTACAAAAGGCGAACTTATTGCTACTAAGCAATCTCTACCAGTCAACCTTTTGTAGATACGATAGAAAATGCTTTCTGTCTCGGTCTAGCAAATGGCAGTTCTAAGCGACAGAAAGAGAAAGGGGGACGGAAAAAGGCGATTCCGTGCTGCCAGATGAGGTCCAACCCTAAAGCATCCGACAGTTTGACTCGCAAGTTCCAAGCAAAATTTTAGTTTTTAATTTGATATTTTTGTTAGAAATTAAAATAACAGTGAGTGATATAACTATCCACACAACTTTATTTTAGTTGTAGTCGCTTATCTTATATCTTTAAACGAGCAATTCTTGTATATATATATATATATATATATAATTGGAATCTCGGAATCGGCTCCAACGATTTTCATGAAATTTAGTATACTTATAGGGGGTTTCGAGGGCGATAAATCGATCTAGCTAGGAATCATTTTCAGAAAATGTCTTTTTATTCGTGTTTTATCGATAATCGATAAACTGAAAAATATGACTCTTCCTGACAGCTATTGGCAAATAATAATACTATTTTGTTAGCAACAAATTGTTTTAACGACCAGCAGATGGCGTTATTAAGTAACACGAAGTCAATGAGTGTTCTCCAGGTACTTATATTAATTTGCCAAAATACTGCATTTTTTATTGCATTTTTATAGTAGTCTATTTTCTCTAAGATGGCAGTGAGTAGTGACACAATGTAGGTACTCTTGTTTCACTGCCATATTAAACAGTGTGTATCAAAAGTAAATGATAATACTTTAGGGTGTGGTGTGTTCCTTCTATAGAGTTCACTGCAAAAGTAGCAGCACTGAAAGAGTTATTTGTGATTTGTATGGGCAAATGCCCCAGCGTCATGAGTTTACCCAAACAAAAGTTAAAAGAAGTTAATATTTCAGCGCTGGTACTTTCACAGAGAACATACAGCGACTCATACACACATGGAATTAAGAATGTTCATGCAATTTTGAAGTCGACGCATGATTCGACGACCTCTGTGGCGCAGTTTCTCTTGTGGTGGGCTGTTGGTAGCTCAAGTCGGGGATCGCGGGTTCGATTCCCACCGACGGAACAAAAAGTTTTCAAAGTTCCTGGGTCATGGATGTTTGCATGTTATTAAATATGTGTATCTAGGAATAATAAAAACTAATGTGTATGATATAATATACTTCCGTTGTCTGGTACCCGAAACACAAGTCCTTCAGGTACTTTAGCTCGGGGCCAGACTGACGTGGTGTGAAGCGTCCATAGATACGGATTGATTGCTATTGATGATTCACTGCTTTGTTAGAAATTGATTTAAATTAAACTAATCAAAAAATATAAAGTGCGTAATATATCACGATTCACGCGTATTTGACAAAGCTTAACGCGAACTATTCACCTTTTCGGATTTCATATGAAGAGGTAAACGTGATAGCAAAGATTTACCTCCTCATATCAACAGTTGTTATTTCTGTATGAAAATATCAGGAGTCGAGATACCTCGTATATAAGTGGGTATACGAGGAGAGCGGGGCCACATTGCTTAGTGACGGTGCGTCGCTGCTACTTCGACGTTTAGGGTCAGTTCATATTGCAACATGACAAAGCGATGTGATAATATTATGATTAATTTTAAAAGTAAAACTTCTTTAGACGCGTTGAGTGAAATTTGAGGTTCGCGTGATAAAAAGAGGGTCGTAATAATAATAATATTGTGTCACGACTTTGGACAAAGGTTTCACTATGTACACACGCTTTTTTTAACTGAAGTTTATTTAGAACACAAGAAAAATATATATTCCAATTTTATATGGGTCAAATAAAAAATGAATTGCTTCGTCACGTTGTAAAGTAATACATTAAACTAGCTGTAAGCCGAGCTTTGTGAGGGCTCGCGTCGTCACACCTTGACTGACTGATGATAATACATCTACATATTAAGAGAAATTACTATGTTAAAGCACAAATCAATAGGCGTGATAGATTTTCCGTAAAGTATCTATACCACAAAATGTAAAGGTTGTGGGAATAATAATTTAATATTGTATTTTATGTAGATTTTATGCGTATTGTGTTGCGTCGATCTCAGTCATCACTCATTAGTGTCTTCATAAAACGGCGGATAGAAAATGAAGTACGAGTGAATACACTGTCTTGTATTGTGTTGTCACGCAAGGCCATAACGCAGCTATATGAACTACCGTTTTTTTTTAAAGCGTTTTTCCGTTCGGACAACGCAACGCATCAGACCACTGTAGCCTCACCCATATTTCGGTGACATACGGACGTATAAATAATAAATATCCTTCTCTTTACACACAATTTGTGAGCATCATTATATTACGAAATGTTTTATTTTGTTACTTAAATGATTGCGTCGTCGTTGATCAGCTGTTATTTTGACGTTTTATTCATGAACCAAGCGAATGGCACAAAATAATATTAATATTGGTCGATTGCTTCTCGCTTTGTCGCCAGTCTGCACCGTCCCTTGGTTGTCAAATCTTTCCGTCGTAATAACATTAGTTCATTGGCTGTTATCCACGTGATTAACGTGATATACGTGTGAATTAATAAAGTATAACGCCATTTTACGGTAGCCCGTAACCGTTTACGAGTTAATAAGCGCGGTAATGGCCGCTAACTCTCGAATATACTTTCAGTCCAATTTAACTTTCTTTATTTATTTTTGTGTTTTTTACAATATTTAAAATAACGACACAAAAGTCAGTGTAAAAACATACTTACATACAAGGCTCTTAACCCTCCGTGCACCACGTGGGGTCTGACAAACAAAAAATTTCATAACTTTTTAAAAATTCGTGTGATTTTTTTGACGCTTTATGTAGCTGGAGTTAAGACGTTACCTTACCGTTCGGCGGCTACAGTTTAGGATTTTCTTCACCGATGCAACGAACAAACGTGCACAAAGTGTGCTGGGGTCCCACAAACCCCACGTAGTTCAGGACGTCGTTAAAAAGTTGTACAGACAGAATATTGTGAAATGTGAAAAAATCAATTTTTCGCGCATATTTGAATTCATTTCGATTAAATAAGCATTCGTGAACAGGTTTTTGAACAAATTAAGTATGACTTTCATAGAAGAAGATTTAAAAATCGCAAAGATATAAACCGTGGATACTGAGAGGTTCTTGTAAGCGGTTTCACGCATTTCTTGGCAAAGCAGCCCCTGGACCACCAGAAAAATTATCAAAATCAATAAAGATGTGTTCAGTTGTATCAGGAACATAAATTGAAAACTCAAATACGGTTGTGAGCACAATAATAGACCTATTTGCTTACAGATACCGTGCCCACTTTCATTGTAAGAATAGTACTGATTTCAACTTGCCTGAATATCGTGTAGACTGATTATATTAAGTTAATATTATTCAATTTGTATTCCATAAATAGTTAGTTTTATAATTTTAAAGCAGTACGGTAAATAAAAGGTAACTCTTCAACTGTGGGAGCTCACCAAAAAAGAGTCTATGTTTTACTTGGTAAAGGCTTACTAAATTTTCATTTTTGGGTGTAAAGGATTAAAAATGGGAGTTATCTTAGCAAGTATCGTTTTATATTACAATTAAATATATAAAAACAGTTATTTGAAATAAAATGAACAAATGAATATAAATTACGCATTTCTTGCCCAGATAAGCCTTGGGGTTTGACAAACCCCACGTGGTGCACGGTGTAACTTTTAATCACGTGGTGCACGGAGGGCTAAGCGCAAAAAAATGAAAAGTAAGCCGGCCATAATGTCGCTTGAAATACTGTTTTGTTTCACACTTATTGGATACATATTATGGATGACCAATATTGCTGAAAGTAAAACTAACGCTGTTATTATCCTGAGTCCCATCCCTACTAGAATGTCATATCTTTGCGCTTTTCCTTATTGTTATCAGGGTTGGGACCTTTTAGAAAAATTAAAAACGACAAAAAATCGTTCCCATCCCTAATTTGAGTACTAGCGAATAATCTCTGTGCAATATACACCTCCGCACTTTCGGGTCAGCTTAATACGCATCGACGCTTCCAATTTCGTTTTTAAAAACATTTCAGGAGGTTTTATTGAACAATAAAATATTCGTAGCACTTTGAATAATGAGATTTCCAGTAAACTTGAAAAGTGACAATGTTTGTTTTTACTTTTATTCTAAAAATTGTAAAATTGCTAGAGCAATTACAAAGACTTTTTATATTATTAATATCCATAAATTAGAAAACATTTTCCACAATGTTAAATAATTTTGCAAAACACACATTCCTAAAATTAAAAAAAGGATAAATATAAAAAAAATAGCTAATACTAGATATAGTTAATTTAGCGGCCATTCGAAGTTATGTGTCTTTAAAACTGGTTTATTTATAGTTTCAATTTTTAGAAAACTTATAAAAGTAACATTTTCTTAGATAGCATTATTATTGTGTCATAGACGATATATACTTCCTATTCCTTCTGTTATGCTGATTCTATTCAGATGGATCTCATCGATCATACTGTTGGCATATTTACTCTATATTGTCATACTTTCAAAGGATTTTAACGCCTTATAGGAGCATCCAAAACGTTATAAAATTTAGTGAAATTTCTTTATTACTTACTAGTTGATGCCGGCAATCGTACATTTAACCGATTTGAAAGGTATCCATCCATACATAAGTTTTTGTTACCTCTTCACGTTTAAACAACTGAGCCTACCTCTGCCTATTTGTCTGTTACGACAGACACTCAGGCATACAGACGCACAGCTCTCCCATTTACAATATACATAAGTATAAATAATGTGACAGCATTAGGCAAGCAACTTTATCACTGCGAAAATGTGTCAGTATTAGTGCCTTATCACACTGGCGATTAGCGAGCGATTTGAAAGCGACGCGACTGCGCAGCGCACTCGCCGCGATTGCGCGGCGTGCACGTCGCGACAGCGTAGCGTCGTCGCGGCGTGGCGTGGACGCCATTTTGTTCACTCGTCTACACAGATTATTATTATATATAGTAGACTCGTCTAGGGAGTGACGTCAGAATCCATTTTGCTGCTGAGTGTCCAAAACGCCGAAGGCAAGCTGCGTGCACGCCGCGCAATCGCGGCGTCATCGCGGCATGTGCGCTGCGCTGTCGCGTCGCTTTCAAATCGCTCGCTAATCGCCAGTATGATAAGGCTCTTACTTTTTACGCATAAGCATTTCTTACTCTCAATATACAGATTAAATTAAGTATTCACCTAATTTAATCTGTATATTATGTATAATTTTATTACGTAAAAATAAACGGTTCCCACGCAATTAACGAATAGCGGGCAACATAGTTTATAAATACTCCTATTGTAGTTAACTTTTAACCGAATTAGGCAGCTAGAGGTATTTTGTGATAATGAGGTGAGGTAATTTCCGCTATCTTTGTTGATATTTATAGCTCCATTGTATCAGTTAATGTGTATTAGTGACTTTAGGGTAAAAATATATCGGCATTTAACACATGTAACACTTTCTTATAATCGTTATTAGTAAAGTGAGCGTCAGCGGCCTATTGCGTAGACCTTTTGTTCGCACTTGCAGAGGGTGCAGGTTCGATCCCGGATGAAAGCGTGTATCAATGAGACATTTTCTGATATCATAGTATGGACGCTGGTACGGTGAAGGAAAACATCGTGAGGAAACCCGCACATGGTTGGTCCCAGACGTATTGAAACGTTCTTTCCTCTGGACTAGGCCGACTATGTTGCCAGAATACATTTAAAAAATCTTGTCCCAGGCACTACAGTATTTGAGGAGTGGTTACTTCGCTCTGAAAATACTGTATAAATCATCTACAACGGATTCAAAGGCCTATTTTTCTTAATAATATAAGAAATGTATAAGACGATATATAAAATATTTATTACACACAAAAAACACTTGAAACTGCAGTTTTACGCCCGAAACTGATACGCTTTTGATTTACCAGTCTGATTAGTTCCAAATTGAGCCGCAGCACGATTTTCCGCTAGAGTATTATATGTCAGAAGTATCAAAAGCTGTTGAGATTGAGCTGATTCGATTCTCGATTCGATTCTGATTCTGGCGGGAGTAAGGCAGCTGATCCAAGAGTGGGTTGCACCAACTTACTTTAACTATAACTATAACCCAAGTAGCACAATTCAGACGCCTTAAATCTATTTATTCTTTAGGAGTACTAATCATGGCTTTTTTATAGACATCATAGACATTGGCATTCTATACATGGTTTTGAATAAGAACTAAGTTTCTAATAGCAAAAATATCTAGTGTTCCTTGTTTTAAAACCTTTTTAAGTTCATTACACTGAGTTAAGAGCAAATTGATTTGTTATGGACTATATTTGCTCTGTTAAAAGCGCTGCTTTAGTTCAATTATTCTATAGACTTATTATCACAAATACTTTTTAGGAATTGAAATTATTTGTAGAACAATTACTCTAAAAGTAATCAAAAATGTTTTTAGATGGATTTGTTAGGCACTTTTTTAAGTATATACTTAATAGAATCAATGACTAGATACTCAATAGTGTATAACTCTAGTGAAAGTCCAGTTTCCTCCTTCGTAAGGGAACTTAGGCTTCAAACATTTTATTTTAAGAGTATTAAGTATATAAAGGACAGCGTTCTGCAAGCGTGAAGAAAGCAGGAGATATTAAGAAGACAGGAGGCTTTCGGCGAAAAGTGGAAAAGTATAAAAAGAACCGGCCAAGTGCGTGTCGGGCCACGCGCAATATTATAGGGTTCCGTAGTACCGCTAGTTTTTGATATTTTTGTATAGTCAATGAATGTACATTTATAACGTGTTTTACACTTTATCCCCTCGTCTGTCACGCATCTAACAATATCATCTCAGTCACGTTCAAATTTGAATGAAAAGTTCCTTTATACTTCGCCGAATATTTTTTTTAGTTGATCGACTTTAATTCAAAAACTGAAGTCTTCTTGGTCGTGATAGTTTTCCTTTTAAATTCAGCATGTTTCGTCCCCCGTGAATTTTTTCACATTTCCAGAAGCAATCGTTTAGCTGGTAGAAGGGAGGACACCGGACTCTAACGATTTTTCCCACTTTAAAACTTCATAATATTATTTCACAAACGGATCCCTAAATAGGAAAATGTTCTGTGAATACTCATCATATTTTTAAAAAACCCGTTGGATAGGTTTTTTAAATATATTATGGTAGACCCGGTGGGGTGGACGCGGAAAAAATAAATCACCCCCGCTTGATGTGTATGGGAGGCACCATTTTTTTTTAAGATTTTATATACCATTTAGTCGGCGTCATTAAGATGTACATTCATGCCGAATTGCAACTTTGTAGGCCTAATATAGTCTCAGAGAAAAACCGCGGACAGACAGACGCACAGACCGAAACTATAAGGGTTCCTTGTTGCCTACGGATCCCTAAAAAGTTGCCGTTAGACAGTCACATCAACTTTCTTTGCCCTCAAAGTCATCAGTCATCACTTCAACAACGAATCGACATACTATGTTCATGATATCAAGCTGCGAAAAAGAAGAATTGACACCGTTTCGAAAATCGATTCTTGATGAAAATCAAGATGAAAACCATGATGAACTACAGACTGGCAATGATAGTTGAAGTAACGATTCTGGCGATGAAGAGGTGCGTATAATTATTTGCTTCCTTTAAAAATACGTGTAATAAGCAACTACCTAATAATTTTCTTTCAGACAATAAAATATTGCAAATATTATTGACTATATGACAATAAGTAATATAAAACAGGAAGGCCAGCAGAAATATTGGTTTTCTATGGTATTGCACTGAAAAATCACCAAAACGCGAACAAAACACATTCTTCTTATGCCAGTCTGACATACTCTCGTAGATAATTATGAGAAAAAATAGTTTACAAACATTTCTTACTATAGATTACGATAGGATGGTCTTAAGAACAATTATACTATTGAAAGATTAATTTTTCTGGTGAAAGTGCAAGTTGACTTGTTAAGCTCTTAAAATTACCTTTAGCTCAATTTTAGGAGTAAATCTTCTAATCAAGACTTAGGCTCTGTCCCCATCAGACACGGCGCGGCGCCGGCACCGTGTTACGGCACGACGCCGCCACCGTGATACGGTACGGCGCCGCACCGTGTCACGATGCCGCGTACGGTGCGTCCCTATTCAGTCGATATTTGCGCTCGAACGAGAGTGCTTGTCTGGATAATGGATATGGATCGCGAAAAAATTATTCTCTTGTTGTTACTAAGACGAAGATTGAAAAAGAATCATTAAATATTTTTTTAAGTCGGCTAAAAAGAAACCGAGGAAATGTTTAAATCTATTATTATAGATAAAATTTCCTCGGTATACATGACAATATTTGCATTACGCGACTTTGATATGTATTTTCATATTATGCCTCGTTTAAGTTTGTACACAAATTTTGTTCGGAAGTTTCACCAGAATAGGGGCGCGCGGTGCACCGTACACGGCACCGTGTCACGGTGCGGCGCCGTACCGTATCACGGTGGCGGCGTCGTGCCGTAACACGGTGGCGGCGCCGTGCCGTGTCTGATGGGGACGCAGCCTTACTTATAGATAATTTAATCTAGAGGCCATTTTTATTAATAGAATACGACGGTAATCGCCATTTCGGTAAAAATCTAAAAATTTAGTTACAATAAAATACGCGATTTAATTATTTGTAAACATAAAAATACTTAAATAAATGATTTCTTTATCAAAATACATTGTTTAGGTATTTATTTTAACAAAATATATTAAAAAATGTGTATCAATAATATTTTTTATTAAAAAAATATCATTTAAATTTACGAATATAATAGGCCCATAAGTTTTTTGAAACTATTTCATCGACTTTTACGATAAAATAAATTCGGCAGGGAATTTGAGCCCTCCGCTCGCGCGAAACATAAAAAATATATTTACTTATTTATTTTCATTTCGCCATTAAACCTTTAACTTATAATACTTTTAACTAAGGTGAGCCATTAGAAAAAAGGAAATGCTTTTTAAAAGAAGTAACTCTTGTTGATGTTTTTATTTAGTTGATTTTGATTACTAGTGGTTTTAAAAATATTCACCACTAGAACATCAGAAGAGTAATTGTATTATCTTAATGTTGGCTACAAAACCTAATTCCTTTCTTATGTGCCTCTTATTATGTTCTTATAATAGTTTTGTAGATATTCCCTATAGATAAATATAAATTGCTCTTATCGTTATCTAATGACGAATTCTTATGCTGCTCTTGTCATTATAGTGTAGACAGGTGTCCATTTTTACTGAACTCGGTATATAGGATATCTTCAGGATATCTTCAGTGATTATTGACTCTTATGTAAGAATACCAAGTTTAATTCTATAAAATAACTAATAGTGCTTCACAAGATATACTTGTGCTGCTTGGGAACTACAGTGCAAAATGTCAAATATTTGGTTAAGGACGCCATATATAGGTATTTTAACGATAACCATAACCGCTCATACTTATATCGATTTTTTTTTCGTGAAAATTTACTATGGCTCACAGTGTTGTTATAGGTAACAAATATTTTTCCTGACAATTTTTACGGATAATTCAATTTTTTATACTCTCAATCCTATTAACTGTAGCTTTAATAAAATAATAAACGCAACAGATAGTTGTCAAAATCTGTGGTCAAAGTTAAGGTTGAAGTTAAGTTAGCCTTAACTATAACCATAATTTTGACCATAACTGTAACTATAACCACACCTCTGGTGCAACCCACTCTGAGAATTTCATACAGATAACATTTTATATAAAGTTGTGTGCCTCGATTCGCCGTTTGAACTATGGAACTACACCGCCTCTCAGCCTAGCTGAATGTTGGACTGTATGTATCAGATGCATTGGAAATATCATTTGATAGAAGAGGACAATGACACTGTTAAACCTAATTTTTAAATATTGTATTTCATGTCCGGAAAGTATTTACATGCGAAATTACATCTACGTACATCAGCAGAGCTGGCATAACAACAGTAGACATGGGAAAGAATCTACATTCTACATACTGACAGATTTTATCGACAAAATGGCGGATCTCCATTGTCCAACTGTCACTTTGTCTTGTCTAACTGTAACTTTGTATATTCTTCCGTAGAAAGAAGAAAGAAACCGTTTCTATGGTGACCATGCTACGCCTGCAGCAGTCTAGGCCAAAAGAGGTAACAGACATACATGCATTAGTATTATTATGGAAGTACTATACAGTAAAAGTTTTCTTGTTTTGTAGCATAATATTATAATTATTTTGATCCTACACAGGTCTACCCTATAAACAATAACAGTTTATTGACTGTCAATTTAACAATTAATCTTAGTTAACCGAAATTGGCCGTAATGACAAACTTAGATTGGCCATAAACTCGATTATTTGACCCCAACTATAAACTATAATTCGATAACACAAATTGCGTGGTCCATCACACTCTTGTTGGCCTGGACAGGCCTCGAAACGCCTTCAAGCCTTACAACCGCTTTTTCGCATTAAAAAGTAACATTATATGTCCATCCGTATAAATCGACCTTAGATGTAATTTAAGAAAACCGCATCAAAATTCCTTGTACAGTAAAGATTTTGGGCATACAATATAGGGACAGAAAATCGTCTCTATTAAATAATGTGTATTTATATACATTTGGCTTAAACTACATCATATGAACAGCCTTTTAGACACCTTGATTTAAAGTTCTATCAGGAAATCGATTTATGATCCGTCGATAGGGCCTGACATACCTCGTAAAGCCTGTTTTGTAGACCAGAACAGTTTGTTTTATTCAAACTTCTTCGACTTGCCCGAAGCCAAATTTGAAAATCAAGAATTTCTTTATCGTTGTATTAGCTTTATAATCTATAGCTAAGAGATTAGTAAAAATATAAATTCTTGAAATAGTTACAACTTACACGTCATGTTATAATTTATATAATTTAATATTAGGTCAATTTGTAATTCGATTATTATCGAATACACAACGAAATGTCAGTAACAAGCAACCAGATACGTTATTAAAATATATAATACAAGTAGGTATTTTTGTGACTTTTACGGGAATTTTCAGAATTATGTAACATTTAAAGCATATTTAAATTGTATTATTATTATCAAGCTACGCGAGTAGCTAGAGTATGTATTTAAAGGTAAAACAGAATCTGCTTATACACATAAAAACATTACGTTTAAACTGAAACATAAAACACTTATTTTAATTCTATAAATAAAGTTTATAATAAAGTGTATCATGGAAAAAGTTAGTTTCTACAAGCGAAGAGCATCGCTACGCTTGCTACGAAATGCTACGCGCATGCTACGCGTTTGTTGCCGAAATGCTACGCGCATGCTACGCGTTTGTTTTCGAAATGCTACGCTTGGTACGAAATGCTACGCGCATGCTACGCGCTTGTTCCCAAAATGCTACGCTTGCTACGTAATGCTACGCTTGGTACGAAATGCTACGCGCATGCTACGCGTTTGTTTTCGAAATGCTACGCTTGGTACGAAATGCTACGCGCATGCTACGCGCTTGTTCCCGAAATGCTACGCTTGCTACGTAATGCTACGCTTGGTACGAAATGCTACGCGTTTGTTCCCGAAATGCTACGCTTGCTACGTAATGCTACGCTTGCTACGCGCTTGTTCCGAAATGCTACGCTTGCTATGAAATGCTACGCTTGCTACGAAATGCTACGCTTGCTAGGAAATGCTACGCTTGCTGCGAAATACTACGCTTTCTATAAACTGTTTTAAAAAAAAATCTACTTTGCCGTTTACAGAAAATAAGATCTATGTACGACAAGTAACGAAAGCATGTTACTTTATATTTAAGTATCTTAATAATAATATATTATCCATTCAGATTAAATAATAAATTTGTGTCGTATTTCCTTACTCCTACAAATAACGATAAACACGCACAAACCTAGGTGCGTGTTTCATAAAATGTGATTACTCATACGGTGCACTTATACGGTATCTAACTCGTGAAACAATCTGGCTAGAAGTTTATAGAAAGAAAACTTTTGTAGAACAAGAAAGAAAGTTTAAAGACTCTCGTCTAAGATTTTTTGAATTTCTTTACTCTAATCTTATACTCCTTTTTCAACAGCAGACAGTCTTCTTTCAAATGTATAATATTAGTATGGATTTTAATCCCCCACAAGAAAAGTTATCATTGCTAAAATAATAAGGACTTCCATTTTTTATATCTATAATATTTACTTTTGGAATCATTTAGGCTCTTTTGTTTTCGACAAATAATACCCAAATACAAAGAAGTAATAATTGTTCAACAATCGAAACTTGTTCGAGCTTATACGAGTTTTAATTGTAGAGAAAAAAAATTGGAGTATTTCGTAACAAAACAGTTGAATAATAATGTTACGTGCTAGGGTTCGAAGGATTTGGAGAGAAAGACCTGCTGGCTCTTATGAAGACTTTAATAACTAGCTCTAGGTCTAACACAAAGCACTAGGTCCAAAACACTAAGCATCATCACTGTCCTAGGTCGTAGCCAAGTCGTAGGTTACACACTTAATCACTTATTTTCACTCCGAAGTCGCCTTGAGGATAGCTCAAACTAAACTGATTGATTGGCTCATCTACCTGCGGCTATTTATATGGTCCGAGACGAGTTCCAGAAAGTTCCTTACCCGATTCGCGTAAACAAATAAGCAAGTGTAGAATGTTTCTACAAAATTCGCGCATGTACTCGCGCACCTAACGCCATCTAGTATCAAGTAGGGGGATACACGTAACACGTTGTCTTTGACAGTGCCGTAAATAGCCTTTTTTGCGCCCTGTGCGAGCTTCTATATAAATGCACCATTGTTTTTTAACCGACTTTCAAAACATAATATAACCTATATTATGTTCGGCTGTGGATATTTTTTTAATACATTGGGAAACATCTCTAGGGCGCAGCGGGAACTTATCGAGAGCAATTCGAAAAATAAGGATCTGTCTGGACTCTGGATCTGGCAATTCTTGCGCCCCCCAGAGTCTACGCCCTGTGCCTGGGCACCGGTGGCACCGCCCTATTTACGGCACTGGTCTTTGATCCCCGAGTGGTTCCACAGGTTGACGCTAGATGGCACTGTGTGTAACAATAAAAATATTTACTACATTTTAGTCGTCTACTACTATTATTATGTCACTTTATAAATTGTAAGGAATTAAGTACAGATACGAATATGTATAACTTTTATTTTATTAATTTTATTTGTCTATTCAGACGCATAATTATTAATCTAAATATATATAACTCAAATGTGACTGACTGACGGATCGGGCTGAAATTTGGCATGCTGGTAAATGTTATGACGTAGGCATCCGTTATGAATGGATTTTGATCAATTATGAATGAAAGTTTGTATGAAACTTTGTCAATTTTAAACTGATCGGGCTGAGACTTTGATACCTAATAATTAATAAAAATACTTCTTAACGCGAGCGAAGCTGCGGGCAAAAGCTATTATATTAATTATTATAATTATTTTGTCTAGTATGGAGTATCAGTTACTGCAGATTAAAAAAAATAACAGAACCTAACAGTGACAGCAATTATAGTAAGTGACAATCGTAGAATCTCCAATAGTTTGAAGTATTTGAAGTAGTCGTTATTTATCGCGAGCAATATCCAGTTGAAATGATTTACACGGCGATATTAGCGTGAGCGAACAACAATATGGACGAAGCGAATTTATGTGTTACCTTCATTGTAGGGTTGCCTCATAATTGTATCTTACCTACTTATAATAATTAATAGTACAAGACTGATGTATCATCGAGGAAATTGATTTCTAGGCAGTTGACGACCGACCACAATAGACGTAGGTCCACGTCATATTGTGGTCGGCTTATGTCAATTCAATGTTAGCTGTGATGGCCTCTATAATTACTAGCTAAAAGCCGAGCTTTGTGAGGGCTCGCGTCGTTTTTTTGCGTGGTATTAATCTTGAAGGTAAGTTTTTATATATATTTTCATAGCAATCAAACCAAAAACAAAAAAAAAATTGACTGATGATAACACATATCTACATATAAATAAAAATTAATTAAATTATTAGGTTGGGGAAAAAGTTTCTTCGTATTTTATATAAAAATTCAAAAGATTTTTTTATAAAGTTTATTTACAATTGACTAAAGTAGTAGTAGTAGCCATTTTGTTCGATAACTTTTTTCGGTCTTGTTGGTAGGGACATGATCCCATTGGCCATTGCTATAAAACATTTGGGGCTTCTGATAAAAAAACTGCGACAAGTGGTTTTGGCAGTCTTCTTGTGATGTCAAGCTGACACTGCCAAGGAATTCTGCAGCGACCGAAACAGGTGGAAATCTAAAGGTGCAAGGTCAGGACTATAATACGGCGGATTCATTAACATCCCCCAGCCAAACTCCCGTAATTTTTGCTGAGTGTGAGGTCTAGCGTTATCATGGTGAAAAACCACACTCCTTTTGTTGATTACTTCCGGCCGCTTTCCAGTACAATACAGAATCGATGGTCCTGCCTGGCGGTAACAGCTCATAATGAATAATGCCCTTCCAATCCCACCACACATACAGCATCACCTTGTTGCAAGTTAACCCGGGTTTCGCTACAGTCTGTGAAGCCTGACCGGCCTTTGACCACGATCTTTGTCGCACGTTCTTGTCGTACGTGATCCACTTTTCTTTTCATCAATAGTTATCAGCTTCTTCAAAAATAGTTCGGTTTCATTACGTCGTAATAAAGAATCACAAATGAGTACACCTTTCATTAGGTTTCTTTCAGTGAGTTTATGAGGCACCCAAATATCGAGCTTTTTTGTGTACCCAGCTTTTTTAAAATGCGCTAAAACCATTTTGTGGTCAATCCCCAGTTCTTCAGCTACATCGTAACTACTAATATGCCGATCTTGCTCCACTTTTTCCAAAATGGCATCAATTTTGTCCGTAACAGGGCGACCAGAGCGACGTGCATCTTTGATATCAAATACTGCATTAGGTCCATAAACATCACAATTACTTAATTTGAATTTGGAATTGTCTTCTGTAAAATTAAAACTTTTTAATGATGCCAAAATCAGCCAGATGCAACTGGTATAGCCCAAGAGATTTTATGACAATTCATGCATACTATAATGCAAAAAGACTTTTACCCCAACCTATAATATAATGTTAAAGCACAAAGCAAGGAGGCGTGATAGTTTTTCCGTAAAGTGTACCACAAAAGTGCTCAGGTTGTGGGATATAATATGATAAATATTAATTACTTCAAATAGTTCCTAACTAGATGATGCCCACAAGCCCACGACTCGTTTTTCGAGCGGGAACCGTACCATTTTCCGCGATAAAAAGAATCTTATACCTCCCGGGTCACAAAGTACCTCTATACCACAGCTTAGAAATCGGTTTAGCGGTTCGGGCTTGAAGAAGTAACAGAACGTAAGACACATTTTCGCATTCATAGTATTTAGTATGGGTATTTGGTATTCCTATACTAACTGTGTGGGAGTATTTTAGTCCGACCACAATAGACATGGCTGGTTGAACGATGACGTCTTGACAGATTACTCTGCACACTCAAATGACATTGTACATCTGTGGAAATACTATTATTTATTCTATTTGTGCATCCGTTAAATATTCATGGTTTCGGTTGCGGCGCCTCGTTTTGATAATACACCAGCGATTTAGGCTTCATAGGAAATTAATGTAGTGAGCGATAGCTAATTTTGATAATGATGGATTAGAGTGATGACATAATAGAGAAAACCTTTTTTGATTCAATACGAGTTTGACATACTAAATTCTACCTTATTATAGTTACCAAAGGGTAGAAGAAAGGTACTGGGTTAGGAATTAGCATTTCATATGTCAGGAGCAAGACGCACTTCTTCTTCACGGTCGAGCGTTTGGAGTCCCGCCAAAAAGGCAATTTTAGCTCCTTTTTGGTCAGAGTCCCGACGCATCATCTACCGACCTTTAAGAAGGAAGAGTTCTGGCTGATTGGAGTCGTCTACAGGAGGTTCTGAGGACAACTTCCAAACACGTCGCGCCCCACGTCGCAAACAATAATTTTAGTAGAAATAAATATATATGTATGTTAGTCTTTGAGGTATTTAAATAAGGGTCAAGATGCCTGATTTAAATAAATAAATAAAATATGTAGCCCACGGTGGATCCAAATACGCGATAACGATCTTTTAGAGTACAATATTTATCTGTGATTGCCAGTTATCGCTGCTTCTTGTGGATGCTATACCTTGTTATAATGGCGGCTATCATAAGTAAACTATCATTGCTCAAAACGCCGTTATATTTAACTAGATGACGCCTGAAACTCCTTAGGGCCAAAATAGTTTTTCCGTAAAGTGTACCACAAAAGTGCTCAGGTTGTGGGATATAATATGATAAATATTAATTACTTCAAATAGTTCCTAACTAGATGATGCCCACAAGCCCACAACTCGTTTTTCGGGCGGGAACCGTATATTTTTCCGACATAAAAGTATATTCCTATATTATCCTTTCCAGGGACTTAAAGTATCTCCAATCTCCATACCAAATTTAATCAAAATTGTTTCAGCGGTTTAAGCGTGTATAGTAACCGGTAAACAGACAGACTGACAGACACACATACACACTTTCGCATTTATAATATAAGTGAATGGAAAAAGTAATTTTTAAAATATTTTTAAAGTTAGTGTCAGCCCTATAGTTCTCGACAAGTCTCAACAAATACGTGTAATGGACTTGCATCTATTGTGGCGAGACAATAACTGGCCGTCTTTGTTCATAACTTGTGTGGGTACGTCGGTACGTGGGTACGCCGGTATGTACCCAACTGTATTTATAGAACCGAATTAGGTTAATGTGACACCTTGTAGATACAACAGTGTGCAGAGTTTTTGTCACTTTTAAGAGTGTTACCTTGAATTAGTATGCCAATAAAATCTAGAACTCGAAATTATACCTAAAACAATAATATGCTGTGTGATATTTTATTTCATGCTTCATTGTGTAAGCTTTATGTTTAGTTTATGTAATAATTTACGTTAAACCTTAATAATATATTTGATTATCTCGGTATCAATAAATATTTCGTGATTACAGGATGTTAAATGTAATGGTAGATGTTTTGATTTCCGGGAGATTGATTCTAGTGATACAATTGTATATAATACATCCGGTCGGGGAAAATGAAGGCAGATGCCGTTGACGTACGGAAAAGATGGCAGGCTAAAATCAATCTTAAAGAAACATTAAAGTCTTAAATGCATGATTATGGAATATTAAGAGCATTTTGTACGTAACGTGGAATAATAAAGAGTTTAAAACATAAGTATTGAAGTATTTGTTAATAATTGTTATTTAATAACTATCGACCCGCCCCGGCGTAGCACGGGTATAAAATAAATAGCCACTGAAAAAATGTGTAAAATAGATAGCCTATGATTTTTCACGTGGTCTACTTCTTATCTGTGCCAAATAACATAAAAATTGCTCCAGCAGTTCGCGAGATAAGCCCTTTCAAATAATTTCCCCCGTTTTTCCACATTCTCCTACTTATTAGTTTTAGAGTGATAAAATATAGCCTTTCTCAATAAGTGGGCTTTCTAATACTGAAATAATTTTTCAAATCGGACCAGTAGTTCCTGAGATTAGCGCGTTCAAGTTAACCCTTTCAAATAATTTTCCCGGTTTTTCCACATTTTCCTCTATTTCTTCGCTCCTATTAGTCTTAGCTGGGCTATCTAACACTGAAAGAATCATCAAAATCCGTTGCGTAATTTTAAAGATTAAAGGGAACAAAGAGACATTAGGGGAAAAAAAGCGACTTTGTTTTATAATATGTATAGAATAGATTATATTATAAAATTCCCTTGTCTCGTCGTTAGTAGCGAGTTGCCAGACTCCTCCGAAACGGTGGGATCGATTTTTTCTGTTTATTCTATGCATACTTATTGTGATAGACAGTGTCTGAGAACTGGCTAACATCTCATATTATATTTCATACCCCAAAATGTATGGAAAACAATGTTTACCATGTCATTTCGTGACAATATTAAAATATAAATTACATCATTGTTATATTATAAACATATTATTTACTAGATTTTGCCCGCGGCTTCGCTCGCGTTAAGAAGTACTATACTTATATACAATATTTTATCCCCTTTTTATCCCCTTAGGGGTGAAATTTATCAAAGTCCTTTCTTAGCGGATGCATATGTCACAGTACAGCAATATTAGTCCCTATATGTCATATTGGTATACTGTGCCTATGTCATAATCTACGTCATAATCGTAGATGACCTGCATCATGCCAAATTTCAGCCCGATCCGTCCAGTGGTTTGGGCTGTGTGTTAGATCTCTATGTCATTCAGTCGGTCTTTAAGTTATATAATATGTATATTTATTATTTACTTACTTATTTTCACCTGAATGAAATCTATCTTACAAGAAACTCAAACACAATCAAAGATTATTTTTTCTGAACCTCCCTAATTATTTGTAGGTAAGCAAGATTAAGCAGCGGTACAATTTTATAGGTGGAGGATTTATAGGTATAATTTATGGCCGGATTAGATGGGACCAATCTCGATTGCTGTTGTCCCACATTTTGGGTTTCTGTTTATCTCTTACTTGTAATATCGATGGTCCAGTGGCTTACTTATATCTCGATCGTAGGTTCATTTCTGGAGTTGGAAAAATATTGTTTAAATATAGGCATGTATGTCCTGCACATGATTGGTTGTCGATTAACCTACCCAAAAGTAATAAGAATTATGAGTCAAGAAAGTGTGTCCTTGTGTACTGCAAACACCTAAATCTATAAAAAATACTTTTGGTTTCTGGTTGAAATTCACCAATCACCGACATCGCAGCATAACAATATAAGAGCCTGGTTTCACATTGAGGTGTTTGTCAAAAAGTTTTTATCTATTAATAATTAAGCTAGCGTTTGTAATTGACTTATTTAAAAAAATAACCAATTATCAACAACGCCTAGAAATAGAGCATGGATAATCAATAATTCGACGGGTGCAAAGTAAAAAGAGTCATCTACAAAACAGCTACTTTTCAGGAGAGCGCATAATAGGAAAAAATGCTCCCATTTTGTCAATTTCCAATCAAATTAATTGAAATTTCTATCATTGCTTCATTATTTATTAATGAATCCACATGTATATTTAATTTCTTCTAATAATGTTTAATTTACGAGATATTTTAGTTGACTTCATCTACATTGCGCTTAAAAATATGACAACTGAGTTATCTACCACTTGGTCGTTTCTACGTGGGGATTAAAAATTAGATTAATTAAAGTATTTTAACCGATTACGATTACGATTATCAGTAAATACGTAAAGTGTAAAACTTTATATTATTAAAATACGCATTTAAAGACCGTTTTACATCATAGACACACCAAATTCAGAACATGTTTGCGTAGTTATCTTTTTCTACGTTGTCGATTTGGTGCAAGGTGCACGATTTAGAAGAAAGTTAAAATATGAAATACTAGCTTCGCTCGCGTGGAGTTTGAAAATCGCGTTAAATGCAAATATTTCTGTAAGCTCCTTTAGAAACATGATGTTTTTCCAAGACCAAAAGTAGCCTATGTTACTCTTCATCCTTTCAAATAAGTCTGCCAAAAAACAATACGATTAGTTTTTTTGTTACAGCGTGAAGGTAGGACAAACAAACAAATAAATAAACAAACACACTTTCCCATTTAAAAATAATCGTAATTTCTCACAAGAAAAATGAAATTTTGTGTCAATACTTTAATTTCAAAAATACTTTAATTACTTTAAAACTAATTTTAAAAGTATTCAGTATCATTATCAGTAAAGGAACTATGTTGTTAATTATTATAATTTAGGCAGAGGCTTATTTAGTCTTTGTACTTGGCACTTGTAATCATGATGGGCTTATTATAACATCATAAGCATCGCCGGACGTTTTACACCATCGGAGGAGTGTATGTACGATTCTTCAGAACAAAAAATGAGTTTTTACTTCAACGATTTCTCAATTGCTTTTCACGATCACAGAGATCCTAAAACCGGTCAAAGATAAGTTAATAGGAAAACTCAAACTACAGTTAAACTTGCAAATGCTGGAATATGATGTTTTGCAGGTTGCAATTTCCCATTTCTGGACTGATGTAATTGTTTGCCTAAATTTTGTCGTAATTTACGTCTCGTGTCTTTATTTCTCAATTGCCTTTTCTTTAGATCAATACTGAACTGACGGCTTTTTATAGTGTTTAACGAGGAAGGCGTAGAACATTCACTTGATGCCTCCACTGCCGAAGAAATATCAATGGTGTTGTCTTAGAAGATATACAGTTTGAAAAGGACAATAAACTCGATTGCATGTATGAGTTATTAAACAGAAGCAGGTCATGGATGGATGAAGTGATGAATTGTATTCTGAGGGTGTTCGCGTATTCGTTAATTTGCTGAGAATCTCTATTATTGACATCCTCAGAATATTGTTTTATTTCAGACTGAGAGTGAACTTGTGTGACTGACTTAGAGTATTCAGATCATGGGGATTTATCTTACGAAGTTAACTTAAGTATACTCATTTTATCTTCAGCGCTGACACATCAAGGTCTTCTGTAAGATGTTCAATAACTTCATCGGGACAACACAGTATTTTGCTCGATAAATCTATCGCTTATGTTCTGGAAACTTTTAACTTCTTTAAAAAGTCGTTTTGGACTTTCTAAACATTAAACAACAGTAAAAAATAACAGTAGGAAATTAGAAGTCAATTAATATAGCTAACAATAAGAATTAACA
This sequence comes from Aricia agestis, assembly GCF_905147365.1. NCBI lineage: Eukaryota > Metazoa > Arthropoda > Insecta > Lepidoptera > Lycaenidae > Aricia > Aricia agestis. The sequence goes on along the minus strand of NC_056428.1, from coordinate 16,637,837 downwards.
TAGATAGGTACTCATAAACATCACAAACAATACTAATTTACAAAAGTAAATTGAGACATCTAAATCACAATGGCAACGTAGAAAAAGCTATATGGCAGATAGCCGCTTATGCCATATAACATGACCCCCGCGCGTCCCGCGTATAGACGACCAGCGGTAGTTATCCGCATCTACATCGTGCAATTTCACAAAACAGGAGTAGATGTCTTCTTTTACGTTACAAAAGTACCAAAAATAAGGTGATATTTGAATTTTTGTTTTTGCTATGTTGTAGAACATGATATTTTAAGCTAGTTTCTACAAAAAAACAAAAAACTCAAAATTGCAGATGACTTTTTTTACTTTGCACCCGTCGAATTATACGTATAATATAATATAATAAAATAGATATGCTCTACACGAGAGTTTCATAAATGCATTTGGAGAAATAGTTTACTAACGCCACCTAACGCTAAACCTTATTTATATCATATACTCTTGATCAACATTGATCCTTTAAACTTCAAACTTGTTAATCTTACAAGTTTAGGACATCAAATATTACTTAGCTACTGTGGTTTGTGTAGAGTGTAGACAATCTCCAATATAATACAGTAGTTTACTGATATAATATTATGACCACCTGCATTATGGTACCTATATCAAATAGCAATCAATTTTGTTGTACATTTATCCAGAGCTTATTTTTTATATCAAGGTTCCGTACCCATAGGGTAATAACGGGACCCTATTACTGAGACTTCGACGTCTGTCCTTCTATCTGTCTGTCTGTCTCCAGGCTGTAACTCAATAACCGCTATAGCTAGACTTCTGAAATTTTCACAGATTGTGTATTTCTGTTGCCGCTACAACAACAAATAAGTACTAAAAACAAATAAAATTAATATTCAAGGGGGCCTCTCATACAACAAACGTATTTTTTTTTTCTTTTTTGGCTCGTAATCAATAATGGCAGCTAGGAATTAAAAATTTTTACAATATCCTTCGTTTAATCTGTACTCTAATAATCTATATATATATATAAAACTCAAAGGTGACTGACTGACATGGTGATCTATCAATGCACAGCCCAAACCACTGGACCGATCGGGCTGAAATTTGGCATGCAGGTAGATGTTATGACGTAGGCATCCGCTAAGAAAGGATTTTGATAAATTCCAACCCCAAGGGATTAAAATAGGGGATGAAAGTTTGTATATAATAATACTTCTTAACGCGAGCGAAGCCGCGAGCAAAAGCTCGTTAGTAATAAAATTAAAATAAAACAAAAAATAATGGGGGGGGATCCCATACAAAAACACATTTTTGGTCTATTTTTCCTCTGTAACGGTACGGGACCCTTCGTGTGCGAGTCCGATACGCACTTGGCCGATTTTTTACTAATAGCATATATTTCTTAGCTATTGCATAGCTTTTTTTGCGGGAGTTGTGCCTGGTGACCGAATAAAAAAAATCCGTAACGAAAACTCCCACCGCCACAGCTGCGGTGCGGTGCGGCGTTGTCGTGCATCGTCTAACGCGTCGTTTCAGTTTGGCAGACTTCGGCACGGTGTTCGTGTGCGTGCGACTAGACGTATGCGAATAATAATTGTATAAGTTGATAAAAAATGATACGCAATAGCTTTACCGCGATCCCCGTCAAAAAAAATGAATTTTAAATGTTGTTAGTCTCGCTACAACTCGAGAAACATTCGTGGAAGTCTATTTTGCTCCTAATATAAATAATATTAGGAGGAAACAAACAAAATATAAAACGTTTTTATATTTATTTAAAGCTAAAATTAATTGACTGGTCGACGCGTAGGCCGATCGTCAAAGCTGGCAACATTTCGCACACGTAGGTATTCCATCTTATGACGTAAGCATCCACTGAAAAGGATCAAAATTCCAAGGTGGTTAAATAGTTAATCAAACCTTTTTATAAAATATTTTATAAATTACGCTGGCAAAAAGTTAAAAGGCTAGTAATTTTTAAGTTTTATTACAAGGAAAACCTAATTTAAGTGCTATGCGTTTCTTATACCAATAAAGCTGTCCTTGCATTTACAGTTATAGGTCTAATTGAGTAATTAAAATATACGTGAAACGTTTCAAGTGGGCTTAAGCCTCACCGAGTCACCTCGCTCGGTATCTTTTTTTGCGGCCTCTACGCATGTTCCCACTTCCCACGACCCACAATAGTAATATTTTTTTAGATGGTCGAAGAAATTGTTTCATAGGCAGATAACAGACAGGTCGGGTTTTGTCAATTCAATATTAGTCGTGATCTCTCTTTTGGGCGTGGCGGTCCGCGGTACCCACAGTTATTAGCCTCACATTCCTGCATCGCGCTATCGAACTTTCCTAAGCGCGTCGGTATATAATATATATAGTATATACGACATCTAAAATGTAAACATACCACCTCGCTCGGTAGGAAGATCTTTCTTTGCGGCCTCCACGCATTTTCTCACATGGGTTTGACATAAATAGGTCCGCCGACCGCCATCTGCCTTTTGAATCGACTTCTATGTTAGTACCATGTACAGTGCACTTACCTACTTTTATATAAGCTATAATAGGGTTGTCTATATTTTTATTATTCGATCGTTCTGTTAATTTGAATGCATTTTAATTGGTCAGCAATACTCCTCGAGTTTCCCGCCGTGCTCCGAGCTCGCTGCCAAAGGAGATCGACTTACAAAGAGTTTGTCCTTACTTTCGCTGAGCTGTGCTCAATATAAGTATTAAGTACACAAATATCAAAGGTCATGTCCATCCTGGGCCAAGATTTCGTTAGTGTTATTGTTAGATTTGACGAAAGTTTATCTATTCAACAGCGTTCTTGATTGGATTTAGTTATCCAATTAAACACGACAGTAAAATTGACAAAAGAATTAACATTTTGAAGATAAAGAAAGAAAAATATCAGATAGGTAAAGAAAGAAATATAACTACTAAAATTATTATGATACTACGATTTCAGAAACATTAAGTTGGTAAATATTTAGTATTAAGCTTGTAAAGTTAAATTTTATATATTTGAATAACAATAAAGCACAAAAGTTTACATCTTCAGGTTATCTACCTTATAAAGTGTGACTATCAAGCGAAGGAAAAGTCTCAAACCCGCTTTCGACCATTTGCATTCAAATGTAACGACTCCGATTGCCAGAATATACCTTTACAGCACGGGAAAATATAAACTTTATCACCCTTTTTCAGACTGTCAAAAACCGGTACCTAAAAAGCTTTGCTCGGAATCCAAAAAAAGTAAAACATAAAATAATATCCATCCATACTAATATTACAAAATAATGCGAAAGTGTGTCTGTCTGCCTGTCCCTCTGTTACCTCTTCACGCCTAAACCACTGCACTGATTTTGCTGAAATTTGGCATGGTTGACTCGAAGGTTGGATGCAAACTTTGAGTCACGGTAAAGGACATAGGATCCGTTTTGTCGGAGAAAGCTTTGGCGCAACGCAGTTGCGGGCACCAACTAGTAATACTTTAAATAAATTTATGAGAATAATTATTCTTCTTAAGGCTTCTGAATATCACTGTCAATATTTTACTAAAAATTACTCTACACCTACACTTTTTTCAGAATTGTAAAGGTATTTTAATTTTATGAGTATATTTCTTCACAATCTTCTCTACATAATATAGAAGAAGTAGTAATAATAGATAAGAGAGAAGCGATGAATCCCAAAAATCATTGCCGTGGTCCATTCATACGAATACTGTAATTAGCCAAAGTGTGTCTTCTTCACGCTTAAAATCGCTGAACTAAATTTTGTTGAAATCTGGCGATTGGTGGTTACTGTGTAGTATGTATGGATACGATTTTCATGAAATCAGTTACTATGTATGGACGTAGGATGAATCCTCCTCCATCCATCCTGGAAATTGATTTCAGCGATGTTGCGGCCACGTCTGATACAATATTTTCTGCATACGAGTAAAAAATTAGTAACGGCGCCTTCGGAGTTCGGACGTGCGCGTTTTCTTTTCGCGTTTGGGAAAACAATCGAGCTGAACCGCGAGCAGAAAACGCGCCCTTACGACGATTCCTCAAAACTTCTAAACGCGCCATTACGACGATTCCTCAAACCCCATAGCTATGTCCACACTATGCGCTTTCGTCTTCGATTTTCGTCATCTTCTTTCATTCAACTTTCGTTTTGGCGCATTCAATAATTGAAAGCGTCAACGAACGCAACTACAACATTGTCATTTTTGTTCAGTTGCAGTGTCTGTCTGCTTCGCGTCGCTACCTGCGTTGCGGGTATGCCTCACGTTCGCTGTTGACTGCGCTTTAACGCATGCCCTTGACGAACAGAAAAAGGCACAGCGTGGACAAAGCTGATGACGTAGTCACGCTGTTTATATTTTACAAAGTACCAAACCATCCATCACCGAAGTAGCCGGTCAGTCACGTGGGCCCGACAGTTGTGATCGATTCGATTAACTTCCAAATTGTTATCCATATCGATTATAATTTATGTTACTAGCTGTTTGACCGAGCTTTGCTCGGTATTCAATAAAACACGAGTAAAATGATATTTTCTAAAAATGATTCCTAGCTAGATCGATTTATCACCCTCGAAACCCCCTATATGTATACTAAATTTCATGAAAATCGTTGGAGCCGATTCCGAGATTCCAATTATATATATATAGGGTAAAGATTCAAGCCCGTATTACACCTCATCACAATATAATTTTGGGTCCGATTACACCTGCCGAGTAGAGTAGAAAGTGCTCTCGGCGATTTTATTGGCAATTTTGCTGAAAGGACATTGGGACCTTTACTATGGACAAAATACCGACGGCAAACACTAATGATTCATACCTTATGTCAAAGCCCGAGACTTCTACATGTACTGATTTAAAGCGCATTGTTGCATATTAACTTCAAAAAGTGACTATGTATCAGTTTTATATCAAAGTAAAATAAATATCTTTATGGAAAGCTCTTTGTTTTTTCTAATAATAACAAAGAATTATTACATTTACTCTATTCACTATCTTTTTGTATGAAATCATTTTTTTTTCTTTAATACCTACATTAACAATGTAGGTATTAAAGAAAAAAAAGTGTCGTTTTTATGCACAAATTTTTATTATTAATCGTGACCCCCTCACCGCATTCCACGCCTAATATAATATGGTAGTCTTAGGGACTGTGTATAATTAACTTAATTATTTACTAATATTATTGAGCATGAAAACGTGCAAAAACTAAAACATATTTTTGTCATTATCTCTACATTCCCATTACTTTATTTAAAAAAAACTACACAGTTATAACTTATGCAAGGTTATCTAAAAATTAATATTTATTCGTGTTTGCTGAATTTCGTAAAGCGGGTCACAAAGGTCCCAATGTCATTTAGTATGGAGATACTTTGAGTCCCGAGAGAGGACAAAGGACACCTTTTATCCTGGGAAAATGTACGGTTCAAATTTGGGCGCAACGGAGTTGCGGGCGTTATCTAGTAATATAATAAATACAAAAATCTCATTGAATAAACAACAATGTGAGCTTTGAGTAACTTTCATACGTTTAATTCGCATCTAAACCATTCCATTTACAGTTAACAGTTCAGTTAATAATTACAGTCAGTTTTTAGAGTTTAGATCCAGTTTTATACAAACCTCACATCTCTCCACCGTACAACCTTTTTTTTTTTGCAAACCATTTATTTTTGATTAGACAGTGGACGCACGGAAAAAGAACTAAAATAATGATAATTATACTTCTACATTTTTTTCACGCCAATTGTTTTTGGAGATAGCGGAAAGGGGAAAAGGTGCGAAAAACAAAATAGTATGAATTCTAGAACAGAACATAGCGACCCAGTCGTGTCCATACGTCGCACAAACTTTTACCTTTCAGCCGCGCTTTCAGTCAACTGCTCAAACGGGAAGTTCAAACAATGATCTATGTGTACTAGATATGGATATTATATTAATGTTTTTTTTTACACACAAAGAAATAATACCTGCTGCCTAGTGCCTTCACACGGTGCGTAATATCACGAGCCACTCGACACACGCCGAGCCGCACCTTTGAAGTTACCGTCTTCAATCGGATCGGACGCGCCTGCTCGAGCCAGCCCGCGCCACCTCCAGCCACCCCCTTCACACGGCGCGTGGCCCGAGCTGCCGCGACGCGGCTCGTGATATTACGCGCCGTAAGAAGCCAGCATATTATTTAAAGGTTCATTTTTAGGTAGGTGTTGTCGACTTTCTTCAAATGCAATAAACAAATTTGTTCGAGTCTGGGAATCGTTCATTTTTACGAGATCATTAATTTTAATTTTCCTATCCCTATTAGTATCGATAAACCTTTACGCTGACTTTACACAATGAGAGACACATTAAAAAAACAAGAGACAAAAATACAATTTAAAGTCTGTACTAATTGATCACTAATCTATATAATATTAATACGCGAGCGAAAAACTTTGGATCCCTTTTGACGTAGGTGAAACGTAGGTGAATGAAATTTTGCAGAGCTATAGTTTATATGGTGAAGGAGAGCATCAAGCTAATATTGTTTTTGAAATTATGCTCTTATCATACATTTTTTTAACAAATAAAACATTACACACACTTCAACACACACACTAGGAGAGTTTGATTGATTAAAATTTTTATTTGGGGTCTAATTTTAACCAATTGGGCGATCTCTAGTAATTATGTTAATAGACATTATTAATTATTATTATTAGGAAAATATTTTCTATTATGATCTTAGTATTATCAGCACAAGTTTGAGTCTATTATTGTACCTCTATCTCTGTGATTCAAACTTAGAACACACTATAATGTTAACTCACAGTTTCTATCTTCCTACCCTCCGCATCACATAGTTTTGTTAAATAATAAAATGTGCAGTTTAAACTTAAATTTATATATTTATAATATACGAAAATAATGATGAATAAGGATTTTTAAAAGGAGGTGGGATATAAGTGTGGTGTTATATGCTCTGGCAGGTCGGAGCCCGAGTGATATAGTGCCAGCTGTCGTATATATACCGACGCACTTAGAAAACATCAATAGCGCGATGCAGGAATGTGGCGCTTATTGTGGGTACCGCCACAAAGGTTCAAAGTTTTACCGTAACTTCGTGCGCTTGAAGTTTTAATAATTTAAAATATATTGTTCTTCCCCGTATCGCAGCTGTAGATTATAAATTGTCTACTCTCTGGTAGACAATTTATATAACCTACATGTATATAATTCTAATACAATATATTCCATTGAACAATCAAAATCTGCTCAGCATTTTCGGAGCCTAATCGACGCTAACAAGCAAACAATAATTATTCTTCCCTATTCATAATGAATATTGCGTATTTAAATTGAAAAAAAACGTTTCAAGAGTTAGGCGAGCAAAGCTTAATTTAAATTGACGTTTTGCCGCCAGATTAAATAATTCATGCTCGAAACCCTCACCGACAATAAAAATACACACGTACCTAGAATACATTCATTGCCACATGACACCAACAATAATATAATTATTATTGTATGCCGCCACAGAATAGATAATATGCCGCGCACTTCTTTGAGTTTGTTAGGTTACGACGGTACGAAACTGGAAAGGACAATCGGTTCATATTATGTATTTCAACAACATCTAGAATCTAGATAGGTACTAATAATTGTTGCCAACGTATCACCGCGGATCGACCAATAATAACAATTAATTAACCATCATATAACTATCTACCAGTAGCGTGTCCCCGTAACCTCTCCGCGCCTTCGCCTTCCCTTTTCAAATGATCTTAAAGTTTAAGATGACCTATAATAATAAGAACTAATAACTTTAATTTAATAAATAATAAGAACTAACCTTAACCCGTTCACTGCCATATGACATAACATAACAAAATATTCAAGTTAAAAAAGTTTTCGAGAAATATCTTGCAGCTAAAATCCAGATCGTGTCATTTAGTAGCAAATAAAGCCCTTACTAAGCCAATTGTTATTGCGTAAGCCGCAGTATCGTCGTCGGCAAATTAGCTAAGTAAATCTAGACTCGATAATCTCAACATAACCGTGCCGAGTAAGTGCTACCAATGATAAGTTCAAACGTATAGATGAGCTACTATTTAAATAGCATTACTTGTAACGAGATCTTCGCAGTGTAGTCTCCCTACCTGATACGTTAAACATAAAGACTATTAACAGATAAGCATCGAACATAATATATTTACTGGTAATTATGTACGTGGTTCGATTCGGTTAAATGACGAAGACAAGTAGCCAAATAGAAAATACAAAAATATCTATCTTCTCAAACTTTTCTATATTATGTAACATATTTATTTATTTTATTTTATTTTCTTAGGACAACTTACAGCTACATAATAATAAGTATACTTAACTAAAACTATTACAATACTAAGAGCCAATAACAAGTTTCCATTAATAAATATAGATAGTATAGTTACTATCTATATTTATTAATGGAAACTTAGGAAACTAACTTAGAAGCGAAGTGAAAATTAACCTCTGCATGGCTAGAACTTAAAACTTGACTTAATTAGAACAATAAAATTTGTATAGTTATAGATTAACTTGCGCTTAATAATAATAAACTTGGTAAAAAAAATATATTATAATAAGACCACTGCAAAAGTAAAAAGAAAAATAATTTTTAATAATAGCTTGTTTACATGTAGCATTGATCTGATTTATTTTTACGTTGTTTACATTTTTACACCCTAACACAATTAGTTTGTTTATAAGGGCTTATTAACTCAAGAAATACGCATCCGTCAATACTTTCCTAATTTTTTAGGGTAGAAAAGTATGATTCTTATAGAATCGAGACATAAAATCCCTTGCTAATCCCTTGCGTGATAACTGATAATGTTAATAAAAAATCTTAAGATGTTTTCTAAAATTAGCGCTTTATGTCCAGATAGTTTAACGCTTTATGTTTAGATAGTTAGCAAAATAAGGCATATCTGTAATTTTGTCTTTGTTTTAATCTATCGAATGAATAAAATTACATTCCCGGCGCCGACCACCGCAATGTACTGGTTAAATGTTATGCGTTAAATTAAATTAATTAAACGTTTTAAATAAAATAACTTTTCAATCGATTTGTTCAGTTATCAGTTACATAAATTAAATTAAAAAACTTTGGTAGTTATTTTTTTAAACCCTAAGTCTTTAAAAGCTAGAGCACTTGTGAAATTAAAGAAAATCAATTAAAAGTTTTATAATGATAAAAATACTTTTTTGACAATAGTTTCTAATTTTATTACAAATTTTTGTGCAATAGATGAATAAAATCGGCGATGAAATTCTTTTTACATGCCACAAAAATATTAAAATAATTCTCTTAGATTGTTTAAAGCGTCGCATTTTTCTTCGAATTTTGTGAAAACTGAGAGCAGGTAGCTGAAAAATTTTATGAAAATAAAAAAAAAAACTTTTGAACATTTCGCTAGTCTGTAACACTATGTTTTGTTTTACATAATAATGATTGTTATAAATGTTTGCGAAATCAATAAGGTCAGACGGTGCAACGTAACGAGGCTGTGCGAGCCGTAGAATTTATAATGAGCCATTCAAACCTGAACTTTATTTACGATACTAAAGGATACACGTTGAATTGACAGACTTGCAGCCCCGCGGTGTCGGCCTGTACCAATTTTGAATGGCTTATTTACAAACGCATCACATCGTCATGTGGCGTTTGTGCTTACAGACCAAACATTTGAGAGGTTTTCTTCTTATTTAACTACTAAGTGGGTATAATACTATATAGTACTAATAAACAATGATGAATAAAAGTCAAGTTGAACAAAATCTAATAAAAAACTAGGCCTTTACATCCGTTGTGGATGATCTATACAGTATTTTTCAGAGCGAAGAAACCACTCCTCAAATACTGTAGTGCCTGGGACAAGATTTTTAAATGTCCGTATGGTTGCCCAAGCGCATACGGCATTCTCGCATCATAGTCGGCCTAGTCCAGAGGAAAGAACTAGTCAATACGTCTGGGACCAACTATGTGCGGGTTTCCGCACGATGTTTTCCTTCACCGTACGAGCGTCCGTATTATGTACTTGAGATCAGAAAATGTCTCATTGGTACACGCCTCCACCCGGGTTCGAACCTGCACCCTCTAGGAGGGCGAACGGAAGGTCTATCCATTAGGCCACGGACGCTCTAAGCACAAACGCCACATCGTCATGTAGCGTTTGTGCTTACAGACCAAACATTTGAGAGGTTTTCTTCTTATTTAACTACTAAGTGGGTATAATACTATATAGTACTAATAAACAATGATGAATAAAAGTCAAGTTGAACAAAATCTAATAAACGCACATAAATAACAGTTATCAAACCAAGTTTTTGAGGTGGGGGTAAAAGTTTTGAAAGCGGGGGTCAAAAGTTGTGATGGAAGCGATGAAAAAGGGTTCGAGTGAGTTATAGGCGATTCTTAAAGTCTCAAGTTTTATTATCTATTCCTCAAAGGTTTTAAACTGGCTTCTGTAACCTTTAAAGGGTTTAGGATTTCAGTAGCTTTGTTACGATGTTACTCGGAATCTATTCAGTTCGTTTAATATTTCCGGTATATTTATTTACTAGCTGTGCCCCGCAGTGGTACCCGTGGTTAGGGAAAATAAATTGTGATATTCCCCGCACTAAAAATTTGTCTGCGTAAACCTAATATAATAGTAGTTTTTCAACATTTTTATGATGCGTTATGCAATCCTGAGGTTGCATACGAGGTGGGTCGTATCATAAAACAGGTTGAAAAACACTGGTCACTGTATTAGTAATAAGTTCAACCTTTTATAAGTAAAGGATTTTATCATTTCATTAATTAACACGTCTTTATAGAAAATTTTCCTCATTTTCCGCTCTCGTGAAAGCCGTATTAGTTTTAAGTTGGAAATAGCTCCTTTCAAACTCTTACAAATCTTTTGATAGTTGAAATAGAATTTTTTAATGTACACCTTTCGCGATTCCTAAGCTTAATACAGTAGTTACTTAGGAAGCTAGGAATTATATGAAATAAATTATTTAGTTCGAGACAGTTCTGAAGTAATAGATAGTATGGTAAAAAATATCAATTACTTAATTTTTGACTTTTAACTTCCTGAGCAAGGAATCTGCAAATAATCGCTTATTGAATAATATTATATTGTACAACCTCCAATGGAAATTTCAAATTAATAATGAAATCAAATAACAACCCTCTGATAGACTGAATTAACAAAAAAAATTAAACCTGGCTTTTCTTCGTAAGCTCCAATTAAATGAGACACCATTAAAACTTTTATAGTATACGTAAAAGACTAGATATTACCCGCAATTTCGCCGCGCATAAATGTGTTTTTTTTTTTTTGCGAAAACCGTATATTTTATCACGACCAGAACATAATACGCGAGCGAAGCCGCAGGCAAAAGCTAGTACATAATAATTCAACGCAAATGTATAATAAGTTTATTATTTTGTAACTTTCGTTAATAATTATTGTTATCAGAAAATCTACTTAAAACAATCAAAAACGATTAAAAAGTAGTAAACAATGCTAAAAAGTACTAACATTGTGTAGTAAAGAGATGATTAGACATGTATTAGGTACTCTTTTCATGTTTTCACTATCCAATGATTTTCTGCTGTATCGTATTACGTATATTATAAGTTCAATGTTTTTTTTTTTATGAAATAAGGGGGCAAACGAGCAAACGGGTCACCTGATGGAAAGCAACTTCCGTCGCCCATGGACACTCGCAGCATCAGAAGAGCTGCAAGTGCGTTGCCGGCCTTTTAAGAGGGAATAGGGTAATAGGGAAGGGAAGGGAATAGTTGAGGGTAGGGAAGGGAATAGGGTAGGGGTTAGGGGATTGGGCCTCCGGTAAACTCACTCACTCGGCGAAACACAGCGCAAGCGCTGTTTCACGCCGGTTTTCTCTGAGAACGTGGTATTTATCCGGTCGAGCCGGCCCATTCCTGCCGAAGCATGGCTCTCCCACGTATACATTTTTTAACTTAAATATTTATAACTTAAATATGGATTCTACCAACGCTTTTTAGGGTTCCGTTGCCAAATGGCAAAAAACCGAACACTGGATTCGTCATGACCTAGACATATTAAACATCCGTCCGTGTGTCACAGCCAATTTTTATGTCTAAGAATGACCATCAAAATTGTTTCTAGTGGTTTATTTGTTTTTATCAGGCACGCGCGGGCCACTCCCAATACACTACATAATATAGTAGGGGAGGTAGAGGAGGTAATGCTATTTTTTTTTTTGCAAAGTCATTATTATTTTCATACCGACCAATTTTTTGTCCAATAATAGATTAATATTTAATAATCAACATAATGAACATCAGTCGCCGCACCCGTGGTGGGTTGTACATTGAGAGTGTCTCAAAGTTGTTGAAAAAATTTTTGATAAAAGTAATTTTATATCGTATGAAAGTTTGATGGATGATTATTAAGGTCATGTTTAACCAAAAAAATTCCTTCAGTCATGTAGACGACATTTCCACCCACAAACATTCAGCTGACGACGACTTTCGTTTAAATTAACTATAAAATTGTCTCACATAGCAATTTTATTCGGTAAGTAATTAATTCGATTGGCTATATTTGTGAGGAAGATTTTACTTGTAAAGCGCCATCTGTTGTTACATTTTATTTAATTTTGATAGCCTCTTTATTTAGACATATTATACAAGTTGGTTACATTACAAGTTACAAAGTTATAATTGTTAAAAATTTAGTCTAAATGCCTTGTGGCAAAGGCCTCCTCCAGTCTTTTCCATTCATTTACGTCTAATGCTGCTCTATGCTAGGTCTTTCCCGCTGCTTGCTGAAAAACATCTGACCAGCATTTTAGTTTTCTACTTCTTTTTCTTTTATTGCCTCTTGGGTACCAGTGAGTAGTAACTCACTGGTACCGAAGAGGCAATAAAAGAAATACGAGGCAAAGACAAGTGGAGCTAAATAGTAGTTTAGCTCCACTTGTCTTTGCCTCGTATAAGTTGTCCGGCCCATCTCCATTTTAGCTTGTTAGTCTGCGCTGTGATATCTTTTAACTTTGTTTTTTCTCTTATCGTAGAGCATCTTATTTTATCTAATAGTTTAATGTTTAGCATGCTCCGTTCCATGGATTTTTGGCAAGTTTCTAGCTTTTCTGTCAGTTTTTTTGTGAGGCTCCAAGTTTGGCAGCCGTATGATAAGACTGGCAGGACACATGCATTATAGAGTTTAGATTTAAGTGAGAGTTCGTAATCGTAATTCGTAACTAGTATTTAAGTTTCTTAATTTATTAATTTAGTATGCTCTTAGTTCCTAATTGTATTGTTCAAATTATATTATTGTGAGGTCACTCATTGGTCCCAGCAGAAAATCAGTGCAGCAACTTGCTGCTCATGCTGAGCTGGGGTCCATTTTTGTGAGGTCACACAATATAATGTAATTAAGTATTGTACTGTATCCTGGTTCTTTCGTCCTTTGTAATTTATATTGTGTTGTGTGATGTGCAAAATAAATTTTTCTTATTCTTATTATTCTTTACATTTCATTACTTCTTTGAGTGACCAGTATCTTTTCCAAGCTTTTGCCGTTCTCTGTTCTATCTCCTTTTCCATAGACTTTTGCATTGAAACTACTTGGCCGAGATATGTATAGTCGTTGACATATTCAATTATTTTGCCGTTTACTTATTAATTGATGTTATTATTTATTAATAATTCTTATATATTAATAAATAATAACAATACTATATTTACTATAACCTATTGTTACGATTTTCGCTCGGTATGAAATGACTTTTAAAAATGAGCACCACCTCCCCTACTAATAGTAACAAGCCGATTGAATATCTGTCAACTCTTATCTTATCTCAATCGAGATGGAAATTTTCAAAGAATATTGTGTTTTATTTCTTACCGAACAATTCTGGGTTTTATGAAACTAAATGGAATGAAAGGTTAAGAAATTTTATAATCGGTCTACACAAATTGTTAGCCAATTTTTTTATTATACTTATTGCCTAATTAGCTATTATTGTATATAAGTACTAGATTTTTATCTCCGTTTCCAAAAATTTCATTTACCGCACGGGATTCGTATATTTTTTTTAGTATGTCGTAATGACCAAAAACACAATATAAGTACTGAAAAAATATTATACATTTAAAATTTCATTTCATTAACTCTTTTTGTTTTTAACTTAACTCGTATTACAATAAAGGTTTTAGCCTTATTCATTGTAATTACTTAGAAACAAAACTAAACCGAAAGAAAATCGGGATATAGTGAGGTACCTACCTCACTAATCAAAATAACAATATTCTTATACCCCGATGCATTCGCGATACTTCAAAAACCTCTCAGGATTTACACTTTGCCGAGGCGTGGATAAGGATTACGTTTATGCAATCAGCAATACAGGTTTACCCGACTGAGATAGGTGGATTATGGTTTTCGAGTGTATGACGTATGATATCTTACAGTTATAGGTAAGTACGCACTAGCAGAATGAGTGCAAAATGTACAGTTCTAAAAAGTCTGGGATATATTTTAAATTGCTAAATATTGTCCGTAACTTTAGCCGCAAAATGAGCAAATCACAGTAACTACTTATGTATTTTGCCTTAGTGAACAATCTTATATTCTTTCTCGAGACCTACTAAGAGTACAGGCTACAGTCCGTTCGGTGGTCCATGTGTAAGGAGCAGGCAGATTAAATTTTGCATATATATAATTCCCACACCGGTTTCGGTGGACGGTTTCATTGAAGCCAGGCCAGTAATTTTATAGTGCCCAAGTGTGAGCGCAGGACACAAGAGCACTTTCTATTCCTTTACTCTCAAAAACCCAGTGGGACGGACGACCGACTTTTAACATGCCCATCCGACGCAATATGAATCATCTTACTTGTCAGACAAGCAGGTGATCAGCCTGCATTTTCCTATTACCAAACTTGGAAATAAAATGTTTCCAACGCGGGAATCGAACCCACGGCCTCCGAGTCAAGACCCGCGTTCTAAACCACTGAACCGCGGAGGCGTTAACAATTTATAATAATTATAAAATTTTGCCTAGTATAATATAGAAGTGTATGGAAAAAGATTGGGACTAAATTAGATTTATCTAATTATTCTTTTACGGTGCAACTTGAAAACAAAAAAAAAACTTAGCTACATATTTTTCCACTATGAAGATGTTTTGATGGGACACTGAACGTCTGGTTAATGGCATAATAATTTATACATACTCGTATTATAACCAGGCGTACTAATTATGTTTTGCTCCACCAAAACTTACATCAAGTGAATAATTCAATAATTAGTGTTACGGTCGGCCATTACTTTGCTTGTGGTTGCGATGTGGTCGGTATCACACAAGTGGTCGACAACGACTGCAAAATGTGGTACGTGTGAATAGTCCAGTTCATTTACAATACGAAATATACGCCCGACCACGTGGTGTGGTTGTGGTACGTGTGGGTCGGCCCTTAAGAGTAAAAGGACATCTCATCCGATGCTTATCTCGGTGCCTGTCACGTTGTTCGATAAGCAGATGCGAAATTTTGCTTTCCAGTATAATCTTATGGCATCATATTGCTACTTGGTTTTCCCGTGCATAAAATGTTCGTGTATGACGATTTATAGACGATAGATTCGTTTTCTTTGCTAGAATCTATTTATATTTTCAGGGTTTCGTAGTCAACAATACAAATAACAAACCCTTATAAAAATAAAATACGTTTATTTCAGGTTGTTTGAGCCCATATTTTGTTAGTAAACAGTAAACCTAAAACTATGTTAGTATCAGTTACAAATAATAAGTATAGTTTCGCTCCGTCCGTCCGTCTTTCCGTCTGTACTCTGTCCGTCTGTCTGTCCGGTTTTGCTCAGAGGCCATAGGACCTACAAAGCTGTAATTCGGCATCAATGCACATATTAATAATGCCGACAATTTTGTCAGCATTATTAATACATTTGTATTTGCCGTATATAATGCCGTAATAGTCGATCAACTAAAAAAAAATGTATTCGGCGAAGTTTATAGGAACTTTTCGTTCAAATTCCTTTGAACGTAACACGAGATGACATTGCTGTGTAACTTATAAAACACGTTATAAAATATTATCTACCGTAACTCACATACTTCAATCGTTTTTAGCGGTAACAGATATACATAATCTGTGAAAATTTCAAACCTCTAGCTATTACCGTTCTTGAGTTACAGCCTGGAGACAGACAGACAGACAAACAGACAGACATACAGACAGACAGACAGACAAACAGACAAACAGACAAACAGACAGACAGACGGACAGACAACGTAGTCTCATTCATAGGGTCCCGTTTTTTTTCCTTTGGGTACGGAACTCTAATAAAAAGAATTGTATACTACTACAAGGTTAGAGATTATCACACGGAAAGAATGTACACTACTGTGCTGCAAAAAGTACGGGACTTGTAAGGCTGGTTCCACATGATATAAAACTATAGTTTTTAAATTAGAAGTAAGATAACTTACACGATAATCGAAATAAAATAAGAAAAATAATATTTTAAAAAGATGAAACAGACTTCAAAATTACAAAGAATTAAAATTCCCTATCTCAAAAACTACTGAACCGATTTTGATGAAACCTGTTGCAGTATTCCTTAAGTTGAACAGATACCTAGTGCATAAAAAAAACACTTTAACCGGACTTGTAGTTCATACATAAAAACATACATAGGTACGAGATCTGAATACACTTTTGGGCATATTGGTTCAGACGCTGATATATATCATGGGAGAGCCATGCTTCGGCACGAATGGGCCGGCTCGACCGGAGAAATACCACGGCCTCACAGAAAACCGGCGTGAAACAGCGCTTGCGCTGTGTTTCGCCGAGTGAGTGAGTTTACCGGAGGCCCAATCCCCTACCCCCCTAGAAATGCCGCAGTTGAAAAACAATTTGTTACCCCAGGAGGGTACCAACTGCGTTGGAGAATCCCTCTCTGGACGTCCAGGCTCAGGAACTCCTGGAACTGAACGTGGACGTCGCTGCCCCTCGTATTCTGGGGAGGGCAAAACTGCGCTCCAATCTGCTCGGGGCAAGAGCAAACACACAAAGGCACCTCCCTCGATATTAAACATGGACTTTTGTAATATCAGGGGATTACACTCCAACCTTAATGCTGTCCATTACCACCTGGAGACGGCAAAGCCGGCTTTGCTCTTTTTAACCGAGACGCAGATATCATCTCCGAGTGACACATCATACCTTTCCCACCCAGGGTATTGCCTCGAGCACTTCTTTTTACCCAAAGCTGGAGTGTGTGTGTATATCAGAGATGATATCAGCTCTCGCCGCCTCAGCAATCTTCCTCATGGACCTATCAAACTTATGGCTCCGCATAGATTGCGACGACCACCCTCGCGTCTATGCGTGCCTATATAGGTCCCATAGTGGTGACCCCGAGACGGACCGACTCTTGGAGCACCTGCAAGCTGCTTCAGATTTTGTGCTGCAGCAGATCCCATCCGCAGAGATCATAATACTTGGCGACTTTAATGCCCACCACGCTGACTGGCTCAATTCCAGTAAAACTGATCATGCGGGGAGATCTGACTGCAACTTTGCCCTTGCGAACGACTTGACACAACTGGTTACTAAACCTACGCGAATCCCAGATGTGGATGGTCAGAATCTTCCTTGTTGGACCTCCTACTGACTTAAAAACCTGACGGCTACCAAATATCCGCACCACTTGGTTCATCGGATCATTGCCTTGTTAGGAGTTCTGTGCCACTTACGACGGTGTTAAGACAGCGCGCTGTTAAATACCGTCGTGTGTGGCACTACAAGTCAGCAGACTGGGATGGGATGCGGTCGTTTTTTGCATCCTATCCTTGCGGGCACGTGAGCTTCTCGCCGGATGATCCCGACAACACTGCCAACTCTGTTGCCGATGTGGTGATGCAGGGGATGGAACTTTTCATTCCGACCTCTGTAGTGCCAACTGGCGGCAGATTTCGTCCCTGGTTTGGTTCATCCCCCAAAAAAGCTTCTCACCGGAAGCAGGAGGCTTACCAATCCTGGGCCAACGCAGTGTCTGCTCAGGATTTAAATACCAGCACATATAAAAAGGAGTACAACCTTGCCTCTAGGTCCCTCAAGAAAGAGATTACTCGGGCAAAGCAACAGTACGTCAATAGAATTGGCAAGAGACTTGAGTGCCTCCCCTCGGGAACCCGTGCATTCTGGTCTCTGGCCAAAGCTATTGAAGGAAATTTCTGCAAGCCAACCCTACCATCCCTACGGTACGGTCGGAATTGATAACCTCATTTTTTGTAGTCGGTTAAAAAAAGAGTAAAGAAATGCAGAACTTTAGTTTATTTGTTGCAAAGTTGACGGAATACCTACAAACACTTATTGATTACTTTACCTGACGACTGTTAATTGTTCAATTTTCCCGGACTGAACTACAGAACAAAATATCATTTGGTTTGAAAGTATTTTGTTAAGTCTCACAGTGAAGTAAAAACTTTATATTGTTTTTAACTGCTGACCGATATTAATTACATTGATACTTTAATGATCGAATAATATATTAGGTACTTACTTAAATATATTTTTTAATTGTTATAAGTACTTATAGTCCGCACCTGTATGTGTCTATAACCTAGTAGCAGCTGGTAAGTGGTAAAGTGTAGGAAGTGAAATCATTTTAATTTAGAGATGTGCCGAATATCCGGGCACTTTTGTAGTCAGCGACGGGCGAATAGTCGGCAAAGAGCACCGGCTATCCGTCTTTTTAATATTTTACAATTTACTGTTATCGAAATTACATTTAAGAAAAACCTTGATTATTTTGAAATTTAGTAAACATTTTTTTCTGAAATTCACCCTGTAACCTGTAAAGAAATGTCTATGACACATTTTAAATAAAATCTTTATTTAAATACCAAACAGAAAAACATAATATTATCTTCTTCAACAAACATTTTAAATAATAAAAAAATTAATTAAATAGAAGATTTGGATTTTGTATTAACAAATTAGGAACTCAATATAGCAAGATTGCATGTTACACATGATATAATATTATGGTTTACAGCTACGAGTACGAATGATAAACACGATCCGACAACGATGACGCGAATCAACAGTTGTAAACGAAACGTTACGGCACAGTATAGCAATATTAGTCCCTATAATATTGCAATACTGTGGTTACGGAAACATCCGAAACCATGGTCGGCTTGGCCGATTAGTCGGCTTCTTTGCAACTGACTAATCGGCTAATCGGCTAATCGGCCAAAGTCATGATCCCAACATCTCGTATAGTGTAACAAAACTAAGTTATAATACTTTAGGTTGTACATGGGGCGCCTATGTACAGTTCCCAGTGAAAATAGCAGCGCTGAATAAGCAAAAATTTTTTTTTCATTTGTTATGGGGAAACTTTTACCTCTCGAGCGCTTGCCCATACAAATCACAATAAATTGCTCCATATAAAGGACACACACACCCTAAAGTATTATTATCACTTTGTTTTGTTACATTCTGTATTTTGCGGATTGGCGACAC
The DNA here is from genome assembly GCF_905147365.1 of Aricia agestis. Classification (NCBI taxonomy): domain Eukaryota; kingdom Metazoa; phylum Arthropoda; class Insecta; order Lepidoptera; family Lycaenidae; genus Aricia; species Aricia agestis. The sequence continues at coordinate 16,618,258 of NC_056428.1, read as the reverse complement.
CTGCGGGGCTAAAATGGTCGCTTTTAAGAAACATGACATGAATCATAATATGATTCATTTTTCTAAAATCGCAAAATGCAACTCTGCTTGCAATTCATTTCTGTATTTTTGTACTGATTTGACATTTGTCAGTTTGTCAGTTTTGGCAATTCATTTGCTGAATTGATTGAGAGGAATTGCTAAACAAGCTGTTTTAGCCCCGCAGTTTGTGCATGTTCCCTATTCGAGTTCCAAGCTCTCACAAGTTCAGCGTCATGTAGCAGCCCCGGTCGCAGGGTTGGATCTATATTTTGTATGAGTGTATAGGCCACTTTAATTTTACCCATACCTATGTACGAACGAACACTGCCGCTTTTTTTTCTTTGTCTCTTTTGCTTTAATATTAATCTGCTTGTTATCATTATGCTTGTGTAATAATAGCACTAAACTAATAGTCACCTTAGTTAATTTACCATTTAATCAGTTGGCCAAGCGTCATCTAGCTGGTAGTGTTGAAACAAGTCGGCTAAACAACGTATAGCCGCGTGATTGAATGGCGTTGTTCAGTCAAAAAAAAGTTTGATTGAATGGCTTTTTTAACCAGTCGACTGCGACATGTATATGGGATTGGCGACACCAGTTTGCGCACGTTCCTAATATAAGTTCTAAACTCTCTTAATTTCAGCATCATGATTCATGAATCCCCAGCCGTGTAAACCCAGCCTATCCCCATCACGGGTTAAGGGCAGGCGATATCAGTGATGGACAGTATCAGGCGTTATCGCCACTCCAGATACCATAAAATTGAAGCTGTACTTCTCTGACCAGTTACTTCAATCGCGGACGTACCTGCAACGCGGTCAGAATGCACTGTGAGTACATAGGCTATTATTTTACTAATTTATTTTAGGCTAACTTAGGAACGATAAAAAGTAATTGAAACAAAAGTCATCAGTTTTTTTAATTCAATTTAAGAGCTTGTAATAAAAAAAAGTCATTATTATTTGTCATAAGAAATTAGATATGAAAGTATTTTAAACAATCGGCCAAGTGCGAGTAGGACTCGCGCACGAAGGGTTCCGTACCGTTATAGAGCAAAAATAGGCAAAAAAAATGTGTTTTTATTTTATAAGGGAGAAAGTCCTAAAAATTCAATAGTCTGACAGTTCACAGTATACACCCAAATCACGTAGTACCATCGCCATTTTAGACCTCGATGGGTCGAATAGAGTGTCGAAAATACAAAGGGTTAAAGTTTTGGAGCGAAAAAACTACTCTTTTCATGAGATACCATAATGAAGGTTTGAAATAGTTACGGCTTTAAAAATCAATGTTATAGGAATTAGCAGTTAGTGCAGAAACGTTTCAACTTTCAATTTACAAAATAGTGCACTTTTGTTCACAAGAATGACTCATTGCAAACTTAGCGCGGATAAGTATTACATAACTAATACAAAAGATTTCTTAACTCTATAAAAATTTACAAGAGGTGTACAGAAATGGTTAAAACTCATTTGAAACACTACAGTTAACTCATTTTCTTCATACAGTTCTTCAAAATACCTGATACTAGTAATGTGGTGCGGAACTTAAAAATATTATGCTCATGTCAGCAATTGATATGTCAGGTGTCAGTCATAAAACATTTAAAGAATAAGGTGGATAGCGTTATGTAATAACAGGTATTATCAGATTATAAACGACACTTGAGAGAATTCGAGAAAATAAGCTTCAAAGATTTGAAACTTATAATTGTCGCGTATATGTATGTTATGATTTTTTTTACTGTTAATTAAGATGTAAGTATATAAAGTAAAGGTTAATTATATAGAATATATTACTGTGTAGAATATAATTTAAAAGATACAGCCATTTTTCCGCTTAATTCGTTAATATTTTATAGCTATATTCAGGTAAATTAAATTTGTCATTATCGTAGGTACTACCTAACAATACGACATTATTGTCGTTTGTTTATTTAATACGATTTATTTTAAAGTGCAATAAATATAAGATTAAATCCAAATATTATTTTAATGCAAATTTCTCAAATTAAATAAAATTTATACAGTTTATCTAAAGATGATATTGTATTAATCATTACGAAAATAATCATACATAAATTTGAATAGTTTTTTTATTATCAAATACCTCACAAATATTTGCTTGTCTCGCTATCTGAAAATAAATGCGAAAGTGTGTCAGTATGCCTGTTTGTTACCTCTTGACGCACAAACCGCTAAATCGATTTTGCTGAAATTTGGTATGGAGATAATTTGAGTCACAGCATACTTTTTGTCCCAGAAAAATGTACGGTTCCCGCACGATAAACGAATTTTGGCGCAACAGAGTTGCGGGCGTCGTCTAGTCAGATTGTAATAATTAAAATGGCACTTTTTCAACATAAAAAAAAAAAAAAAAACTTAACGTTCAATGATAAAAAATGAATGTAAGTAGCTACTTAATTAATTTTTATTCTTCTAATCTACATATTCTATATCAAAATCTGCTGCTATTTTAGGCGGTTAGTTCGTTATTGCGTTTTGAAACGGATTATCTCCAACTTTTGTGGATATAATTCGTTTATGCATTTTAAATTCCTGTTTGTATATTTTGTAACAGCGCATAATTCTTTAATACCTGCGTTACTAAATTGTGCAAAACTTCTAACAAATTTTGACATGTCGCTTAATTCACCCCTTATTATAAGGCACTAGGATTGACTTTTGAATAAGTACTAACAAAATTAGCTGAATACGTCATAGTTAATGATGCCTGGAATCGATCTGCATTCCTATCTATTTTTTTTTTTATTTTGTCGCTTGATTCGTTATTACATAACGCTGGCCAGATTTTTTGTAAGTAATCCACTCCCAAACAGAGTTTTAATTTTAAATTTTTATAATATGATTTTTGTCGTCTTTAAATGTAAATATAGCTCAGTCGAACCTCAAACTAATCTGAAACTGTGTTCATTAAGTTTTAACCATCATTAAATCTACACTTTTAAGTCAACGAAGATTCTATGTAGATAATAAAAAACCATCACACAAAACCGACATCAAAAGTATATTTATAACAATAGATAGGTACGCCATTACAATATGAAACAAGGTTGAGAAATCAATTTTTACACCGCCTATATTATCTGTATTTTGAAGAGCTCTTATTGATAAAATATCTTATTATTGTCGAGATACAAAGAAAATAGATAGGAATATTTCGTAACATATTGTTTTCCCTGGCGGAGCAAATAGAAATACCTACTTGAATATTTTTATAACGAGTATTCTGTTATAAGAAATATTCTCAATACCTAATAACATGCAACTACTTACACGGTTAGCCGGTAAATGTAATATTATATTTATTATTTAATATAATCCATACTAATATTATACACGCGAAAGTGTGTATGTCTGTTTGTCCATTATCTCTTAATGCTCACCGCTTAACCGATTTTGCTGTTTGACTTTGAGTCTCGAGAAAGTATTTAAATAACAAGCAACAATAATTTTTAACCGTGCAAAATGTACGGTTTCTACGCGAACAAACGAATTTTGGACGTAACGGAGTGGCGGGCGTCTCTAACTAGTCTGTACTAATATTATAAATGCGAAAGTATCTCTGTCTGTCTGTCTCGCTTTCACGCCAAAACTACCGAACCGATTGTAATGAAATTTTGTATACAGATAGTCTAAGGCCTGAGAAAGGACATAGGCTATTTTTTTACTGGTAAAAAGCGTTGTAAGGAGGTGAAAACGCGTAAAGAATCATGGCCAAACTTGTATAGGAGCTGGACTCGAATTTATTTTTTGATGTCCCAAAATAAACTTTAGTTAGATTTGGTTGTTCTTATGCTCTAAACATTATTCCGTTTGAGAATTATGTCTAAATAGCCACGATTTTTTATAATAATTAATAACGTTTACAATTATTTTGAGGTTAGACTTAAGAACTACCTTTTTCCCGACTGCGGTGTGGCCTACAAGTGTATATTCGGCGATCTCGTTTCTAATTATTTCAATTTTTCCTAGAGTATTACCCAAATAATAGAACGAATGCGAATGATCGCCGGCTGTCAGAACATAACTAAATCAAAATATATTGATCTTTTTTGTGGCTATTTATAGACACATTTCTAATGATTTTCGATGCCTTAAAATATTAGGGAATCTTTGCTACTAATGGCATATCGGGACGCCACCGCCCCTGTTCCGTACCTGGTACGATTTGGCCATTGTTCTTTGTTCAAATTAAGTTAGTTCCAAAAATTCATAATAGATGACGCCGTGCGTCTCCTACATCGCCCTAACGCTTACCCAAAAGTCTTTCTATAAGAGGTGGTATTATCTTACATTCGATTTTCGATTTTTTTTTTCGATTGTTATTTCTTTATTACGTTATTTAATAAATCAGTACTTTATATTCTATGCAGTGACGTAACCTTAAACCTATCAATGATAAATAGTTTATGGGTAAAGTTGTGTAATTGGGGGGCTAAATAAGCTTAAAAATTTGGCATAAAATATAAAGATTAAAATTTAATTTCAAAAATTGAAATATTATGTGCACACTGCACAGCTGCTTTGATTTAAGGGGTACCAGGGTTGTTTTTATAAAAGATTTTGACACCAATTTTGTTGACATCGCGCGCTATAAACTGAAGTCCACGCGGACGAAGTCGCGGGCAACAGCTAGTTGTAAATAATCATAAAAAATATGGTAATGGAAGCAATTAATAACTTTAGATAAGTACCTATAATAATTGAATGCTAAAGGCTTAAGACTTGAAAATATAGTTTCGAGAGTCGAGATCGCAACGAACGTCGAACGTTAAAATCTATTCTTTTCTGTTTTTTACTTGTAGTGTTGTAAAAGCTAAATTATTTGTATACGGGTAAATAGTAATCCCACCAAAAATATAAATGTTAAATCCTTTTGTCTATGTAAAATATTAAAACAAAATAAAATTACTATCTAAGAGGGGCTCCCATACAACAAACGTGATTTTGTTTGCCTTTTTTGCTCTACAAGGTGTAACAAAAATAGGTGATAATACTTTAGGGTGTGTATGTGTTCCTTATAGAGAGTACACTGTGAAAGTAGCAGCGCTGAAAGACCAAAATTTTTTTTCACTTTTGTATGGGAAAACTCGTGACGCTCGGGCGCTTGCCCATACAAAAGTGAAAAAAAAAAAAATGTCTTTCAGCACTGCAGCTTTCACAGTGAACTCTCTATAAGGAATACATACACACCCTAAAGTATTATCACTTATTTTTGTTGCACCCTGTATATCAATAATGGCAAAAGGTAGGTACTTGAATTTTTGTCAAAGTACTTAGTTATATGTGTACTTACTATAATAATTAGTAATAATGTTAAAATTAAATAAAAAATTAAGAGGGGCTCCCATACAAAAAACACAATTTTGGCGTAGTTTTGCTCTATAACGGTACGGAACCCTTCGTGCGCGAGTCTGACTCGCACTTGGCCGATTATTTTCCCTCATGTCCCTTTGTTCCCCCTAATCTTTAAAACTATATGCAACGAATTTTGATGCGGTTTTCTTTAATAGATAGGTAGAGTGATTCAAGAGGAAGGATTATCTGGGGGCACAGCAGTGCCCCAGCCAAGCTTTTTAGCAAAGGCACGCCCGCACCTACTTTTCTCGAAGCCGTTCGCGGCTATTTCACACCCCCTTTACCTTCGATGTTAACAAAGCTAGGGATTTAGAATTTCGGTCACTAGGAGAAAGTATTAGAACTAGCTTAACATCTTAATTACATGAAATTTCGATAAATAGTTTAAAAGTTACGGATGGTCAAAGTTACTACACTTTGTCACTCACTGACTGACAGATCATCAAAATTCTAAGGAACTTCTAGCAGACTTAGAACCTTGAAATTTGGTACCCGGATAGGCCTTTACGGACAGTTTCGTTTTATGTACAGTTTCATTGCAAAAAGTCGCTTCCGCGACGGTATAAATTGAGCCTAAAGTAGGCCATAAACGAACCGGTGCACCTGACAGGTCTGCCTGTGCAGTTACGCCTGACAAGCAAAACTTGCATAATTCTGTAACATACACGCTCCGGTTTACCTGAACAGTTGACCTGCTCAGGCAAACCTGTCAGGTCCACCCTTGCGTGTATGACCTGCTTAAAAGAAACATACTTACATTTTTCATGTTCATGTGAAATCTATCTTTGCAGCGATAATCCTCCTCTTTGCGCTGGCGGCGTGCGCTTCAGCCGTCTCAATCCCCCTGAGACAGAATCCGGAGACGCTGTGCATCGGTCAGGAGAACTTCCTTCGCATCGCTGACGTCCAGAGTTGCGTGCACTACTTCCAGTGCTATGCCGGTCGCTCCTATCTCATGCAGTGCCCTATGGACACGTGGTTCAATGAGCAGGAACAGGTATTTACAATTTTTTTGATGCGCAGGGGAAACCCTTTATACCCATAAACTTAGCTTTTATGAGGCACATCCCCAACCCGGGCGACCCGCCCCGGAATGGGCCTCAGTTAAGCACCCCGGGGGTATGTGGGACTACTTTTTGAAAAAAAGAAGTATCAACACTTTTAATACGAACACTTTTGGTACGAAGTTCCTTATCACGCGTTGCGAAAGGGGGCTCGACGGAAAAAAATCATACGAAAAGTTGTAACTACACTTTTTGCCACATACATAGAAGATAGATACCGCATGTCCCACTTCGCGGTACCTATCTTCTTTAGTCATTCAATTAAATGGTGTCATTCAATGAATGCGCTAGCCATTCAATCGAAACGCAGATTGAACCAGATGACTGCGACATATATAGCGCCTAGAATTGAAATTTAATATACCTACCTCTAGAGATCAATATTGTTTTACTCGTAACTATATTATCTTTTGTCAAAACTACGAAATTAATATTACACACATACAGCAGCTTATAATATTATAATGTATTATAATATTATAAGCTGCTGACATAATTATCTATTATTGTGGTTTAATGCTATACTAATTTCCAGCTAATTTTAATTCTTATCTTTCAGATTTGTGATCGATCTGAGGCACCGGAAGGATGTTTGGTAGAGCCGCAGCCGGAACCACAGCCCGAACCAGAGCCGGAACCCGAACCAGAGCCGGAAACCGAACAAGAGCCGGAACCCGAACCAGAATCCGAGCCAGAACCTGAACCAGAACCGGAATCTGAGCTAGAACCAGAACCAGAGTCAGAACCCGAACAAGAAGAGTTACAAATGGAATCTGAGGAAGATTCTCAGGAAGCTCCTGAAGACAGTGAAGAGGAGGATGAGATAGAAGAATTAAAATTACACCGCCATGATCACGAGGAACACGATGACCACCACAACCACCATGACGATGATCATCACGCTCATCATCACGATCATCATCACGAGCACAACCATGATCATGAAGTTGAAGGATCAGGTGAACCTGAAAGTTCGGAAGAGGATGATGCTGTAGTAGGGCTGATTAGAGCTAGGTTCATTAGACAACAGGAAGAAATTGAAGAGGAAGAAGAAATTGAGGGTCTTAAAGCCGTAAAACGTCAAAATGACGATGGCGACTTAGAAGATGAAAAAGAAAATGACGATGAACTAGAAAACAAGCAGGAAGAAATTGAAGATGATGAAGACATTGAAGTGGAAAGGCACAGAAAATCAACAAAGCAAGATGATGGGGAAAATGAAGAAGAAGACGAAGAGGAACCCAGCAGACAGGAGGAAATAGAAAATGACGAAGAGGAGCAAGTTGAAGACAGGAAAAAGACACGAAAACTTAAACAAGAAGAGGTTGAAGAAGACAATGAGGAAGAAGTTGATAATAGACAAGAAATAGTAGAAGAAGAAAACGAGGAAGTTGATAGCAGACAAGAAGAACAAAATGATGAGGAAAACGACCAAGAAGACTTAGTGAAGAAGCTATTCAGATTTGTCAAACAAGAAGAACAAGACGAAGAGAATGAGGATAGTGAACAAGAAATTTTTAAGAGGTCTCGCAGGTCACTTCAGAAGCAAGAAGAGCAAGATGAGCAAGATGAGCAAGATGAGCAAGATGAGCAAGAAGGTGATGAAGTGGAATTAAGACAAGAGGAAATTGAAGGCGAAGATGAAGAAGAAGAGTTGAATAGGCAAGAAGAAATTGAAGAGGAAGAAGATGATGAAATGAAAAGGCAAGAAGAAATTGAAGACGAGGAAGATAATGAAGAAATGAAAAGGCAAGAAGAGATGGAAGATGATAATGAGGAAGAAATTAGCAGGCAAGAAGAAATCGAAGAGGTCGATGAGGAAGAATCGAAAAGACAAGAAGAAATAGACGAAGAAGAAGAGCAGGATGAACCCCAAAGGCAATCCTTTTTCAAAAGAATTTTCCGAGTTTTCGTTTGAAATGTTTGCATATTTCAGAAGCTTTTCCACTAGGAACGCTGTCTTGAAATGAAGTAGGTAGAAATAAATTATTATTACATTTAAATAACGATAATAATTATTAATTATGTTAAGCGCTTGCGCGATTAGGATCACTTTGTGCAATTTTGTAAATAAACTGACGTGAGAAGTATTTAATGCAGTTACATGTTTTATTCCCCCCCCCCCCCCTCCCCGATAGTTTCCCGCCCTTACTTTTTAAACAGATATAAAATATTAAAAAATCATGTTGAGATTTAGATTATAATCACGTTATAGGATATTTGTATGAAATTTAAATTAGGTTATTCTCATTTTTTTAGTCTCGTTTCTCATCTTGGTATTTACTAAGGAGCTCGTAGAAAATCTTCATAAACACAAAAACTTTATTTTTTTAATTGCCTTAAGGTAAGTACATACTTTATGAAAATATTTAGTATGGGATGATAGTCTGGATTCTTGGATTACATGGACGGACGCAATAAAATAAGTGGGGTACCAATTTTATCAATTTATTACATCATTATTAGATATACAAAATAAATTTCAAGTACAATAATCATTACAGTTATAAGTAACACAACCAAAGCAAAACATCAAACATGAGACATGTTGCCGTATGGTCGGCCTTAAATGCATAAATATAGTAGGTTATGAGAAAATAAGTACGTTAAGTTCAACTACGATTCCAATTTACACTTACTTAGCCAAAAGTTTTCTTTATTTCTCGAAATAATCGCCAATCCAAAATGTATGGAATTGACATTAGCATACGATAATATTATGAACTCTACATTCGACTCATAATATTATGTGCATTCGATACATTTTGATTGTTGATTCTATACAGAAGAAATAAAAAAGAACGTGTTGGATAAGTCCAGTGAAATCGGCAAAAATCAGATTTCAAAATAAAAAAAAAAGACATTACAAAAATAAACATTAAAAGTCATTATTTATCATTGTTAATGTATTGAATATTAAGGAAAATGAGAATTATTTTGATGCAATCAGTTAAAATGGCCGAAGCTAGAAACACTTGTCGATATTAAACTTTAGAAACAAAGACGATAGAAACTTTTTCCTTACTAATAAAATCAGCAATATGAATAAACTACACAATGTTTTGTCCATGACTGCCAAACATCTCTAAAAGTATCAGACAGGGACCAACTTGTAGTTTCCATATTTTTATTAGTGGTAGAGTGATACAGTATGCAGAGTATGCTTCTATTGAAGACTGATCGACAACGTATTCCTGGCCGTCTAGCCAGTGATTTACGAATTAGAATTAGTCTATGGTACAGTCAAGTTCAATGGTCCACCTCAGTTAAGACCGGCAAGGATGTTTTGGCACGTTGATGACGGGGGGGGTGCAAAACAGCTGACAAACAAAATGCTGAATATACTTAGATCTCATTGACAGAAGGGCCATGGCCCATGAGTATGTAAAATCTGTCTATCGAATAACAATTTGCAATATGACCGCGCCAATACAGCCTTATAGGTCTATAGACTCTAGCCAGTGGTTACACGAGAGATATGTGATGTATATTTCTTAGACTGAGAATACATACAAACGATTAAATTTACTGATGTGGCTGAACCCGTTAAAATTGATATCACAACATTTTGTATATATTTTCGTATCTAAGAATAAATAAGCCTACCCTAAAGCGTATAAGACGTAGCGTATATAGGGCCAAAAGGTACGGTTTCTTACTCTACTTGGTGCGACAGAGGAGGAAGATGCGCCACCACAAAAATATCACTTTGCCGCCGTTTGTCACGCGAGCACGTAAAACATAAAACACATTTACAATAAAAAACAGAGTAGAATACAGTACGAGTTTTAAGTAAATAAATTAAAACTATATACAAAGAGTGCTCGTGTGACAAGGACGGAAACAATTCCGACCGTCAAATCCTTCAGCTCGCTACTATCTCGGTATATACTAACTCGGTAAATATCACGTGAACGAATACATAGTTACAATTCGTTAGTACAAAAGGTTACTGTTTTTTATTCCTATAAAATTTTAAAGCGTGCCCCTAACATTATTGTATCAAATCCATCGTTCAATAAAAAAGTACGAAACGTTCGCTTGTAGAAAAACGGTTGCCGATTTGACTTCAGCTCGGTACAGTTGCTGATTTGACTTCAGCTTGACAGCTGCTGGATTGACTTCTGCTCGTTAGTTGTTGATTTGAATTCAGCCACACAGTTGCTGTTTTAGCCCGCTAGAGGGCGTTGAATCGACTCATGGGCACGGCGAGTGGGTCAAAACAGGCCTATGTCCTTCTTCAAGTTAGTTTGTTTCCACGCGGGCAGCCCTGCAAACTCCTCTTTGGTCATTCCAAACGCCTCCTGTAATTACATAACGGATGTTTTTTGAATTCGTCAATACCTTAACCGAATAAAAGATAGTGCATTAAAAACTAGATTTATTTTTTATTTACAAATACTTTTATTTAGTGTTGAAGTCCTATAACTATTACTTACATGGACATGATGGACTATAATAATAATTTTAAAGTATCTATGAAAATTTTTAATAAGTTTATTATTATAATATTACAGTGCAGTGTGCCGAGTGTGAGTTTTTTGTTTGACATTCGATCGTGAACGCGTTTGGCGTTTACTAAGATTTTGTATGAGATTACTCACTGGGCTGGGCTCACTCCCGTGAGCATCGCTGGGTGGCGCTGTACAAATCCCATACAAAATCTTAGTAAACGCCAAACGCGTTCACGACCGAATGTGAAACAAAAAACTCACACTCGGCACACAGATGAAAATATACTATCAGTACGTAAGTTGATACATACTTCAGCTAGATGGCGGACCTGCGTATTTCGGTCGCGACTTAGGGCGTTTGTGCACTACACGGAATCTTACCATCCGGCGCGGTGCGGCATCCCGATTTCCTACCTTATTTATATGGCAAACGTGAAAGTTATGAACGCTGGACGGTAAAATTCCGTGTAGTGCACAAACGCCCTTAGGCTGGAAGGCACCGCTAAGCTCCGTTCCGTTTCAGTGGAAACGCAGCCTTACGTTAAGTTGACATAATCTAACCAAATTACGCTGATTCGTCAACAGCTGCCTATGAATCAAGTTCTTTGTTAATACATGAATGAATGAACGGCTTCATGTGCTGAAGTTATTATATTCAAAAGTGCATTTGACTTGAACATTATTTGGAAAAGTAAGGTCGATTTATTTAGAAATAAGTGGAACAGTATAGATCAATATTGTAGAAGCTTATTGCCTCATATTTTGTCACGTTTCAATCGACAGCGTCGAATGTTAAAAAACAGACATTTTTTAAAGCAACCTTAATAAATATTGTGTTTTTGTGTTTTATAATAACTGGCACTGTCCAATCACTGGTTATTTACCCTACTTTATTTTAAATTGAAAACTACTAAAAAAGTTGCATGTACGGGGAGACATAATGAGGTCACATCAACATTTTTGGGATGGTCGAAACTCCAATATGCAGCGTGACAAGGACGTGGTCTTGTCGGACAAGCAGTTTTTACATTAACTTGATTAAACAAATTTGAATAAAATTAAAGTTGTATGCACGAAGAGCCATAGTGACGTAATATCAACATCTTTGGGCTGTCGGACATTCCATACGCAGCGTGATTCTTGTCGGATAAGTTGATTATAGTTTTTACTTTTTAAATTTATTTTATTAAACAAATATGAAAAAATTAAAGTTGTACATGTGCGAAGAGTCATAGTGACGTCATAGCGACATCTTTGGAGTGTCGGACACTCCATACGCAGCGTGATTCTTGTCAGACAAGTTGACCACAGTTTTTAAATTAACTTTATTAAACAAATTCCAAAAAATGAAAGTTGTATGTACGAGGAGCCATGGTGACGTCATATCGACAGTTCCAGGAGTCAAGCATTCGAAAACGCAACAGCACCGAAATTTTTCGCATAGAAAAGTTTGTCGGACTCATCGTAAACAAGGCACTCACAAAGTGGTAAATTTGTATGTATCAGAAAAAAGTTAGTTCCGTGTACTGGGGGTAGGTGTATAAAATGTTTGAAAATGTCAAGCGTTTATCGCCGTAATCTGTAAATATTTGTTGCCCATATTATATACATCTACAATACCTGGAAGTCCCCATCGGTGAGGTGTTTCTCGAGGTGCTGGGGATCCACGTGGTCCGGGAGGGGGCGGCGCTGTAGCGCGGCTAGAGGCAGCAACGCGCCAGCACCGCTCAGCCGCGCCAGCTCCCGCGCGCCGTCGAGATACGAGCCCGCCTTCCACCCGTGCTGTACAGTATACGTGCTCCCATACCAGTTGTATAAGCTTATAGTAGCAGTGCTGCTATGGCGTTGCCATATATTGATGGACAGCTAATTCGATCAAAGTTTCGAATTTTTACAGTGCTACAGTACAAGAATTGATCGTGAGGAAAAATATCGACTTCAATAAAAAAATACACTTGCAACAGCTGTCTTAAACTGTTGTCAGTTTGTGTTTGTAATGTTTTCTGTAAAGCTATAATAATTTATTCTATCTAATGACTGTCGAGGTTCAAGTTAGCGTGAGTTCTAAGGAATTACTAGCTTAGATTTACTGGATATGACCACGTTATTTGTGATTTTGACCACTAAGCAACCTTGTAGAAATGTAATTTGTTACAGACGCAGTGTTGTAGAGCGCTTAATAGTATAAGCTGTGCAATATTTATAGTATAAAGGCAAATTTACAAGTTAGCTGCAACTTTAAAAACGTCGACTAAAACGAAAAGTACAATACAACTATGTTTCTAAAGGTTTTTGAGAGGCACCAATATTATTGGTTTGGTTGGCTTGGTTTTTCTACGGTAATACATACCTTTCTATTAGTAAAAATATTTACGCCGCGTTAATATTTTTACCAAGTTTTTTCAAGGCGAAGGCCTGTATTTCTTGCCTGTCATAATATAACTACTCAAATGTGCCAAAGACAAGAAGGCTTTACATAGTTATTAACTGTACTTAAATATAATTAAATAAGGATGATAGTCTGACAATTACCATGGAAAATTTTACTGTACTTTCAAAGGTTTTAGTCAACGCCAAATAGCAATATTCATAATATACTTACAGCGATATTCGCTTCGGCGGCCTCATCGTGTTCCGACCAAGTATCGAACAGGTTTGTGAACTGCTGCGGTTCTAGGCCGGCCGCGACGATCCGGATATCCGGCTTTTCAGCAATCCGGCTGTCCGGTTTATCGGCGGTAGCGGTAGGCGGGGCGGTCGGCGAGGCAGGGGGCAGGGCGTGCGAGCGAGATAGCCGCCAATACGCGTCCGCGGTCCGCAGCGCCGCAGTACGCATCGCCTGCCATCGCGACGCGAACGCTCCGACGCCTGGAATATTATTATTCATCAGGCAAACATTCTGGAGATTTCTACGAAATGTGCGTACAACAAATTTACGGAGAGACTACATGAGATATATTGGGAAAGCTTAAAACGACGCTATAAAACTCAGTGAATCAATAAAAATAACAAAAGGAATTGTTGTCATTTTGTCTTAAACTTTTTACTCTATTAGAAATAATACTGTCTGATTTTGAGACGGATTTGTAATGTCTTCACTAACATTTTAAGCAATTAGGAGTTATGATTATGATAATAGGACGTACGTACCTGCGCTGCGCTCGGCGGGCTCTAGCTGTCCGTCCTCGCCGCGCGGCCACCAGCCCTGCCACAACCACAACACGCAACCGTCGTCCGCTAGGAACAACGCTGGAATAAAAAGTACACATAACGTCTTAATCGTTGCCTGCGATCGATAACACATTGATGCAAAAAGTTGTAATCCAGAACCTTTCTGCTAATTCAGAGCCTAAAATACTAGCACACTACATTCCTGATTAATATACGTACCGTAACTAACAGTTGTAAATTTCTAGAATAATTATAAGATTATAGTCCCTACTAACAGCTATTGTTAATTGTAACAAGTAATTATAACAAACTCCACGAATGAGACTGTATTGCATTACACAAGCCACTGTGGTTTTTAATGCTGTTTAAAATAAGCAAAACTGTATCTGATCTATCTAGATTCTAGTAAATAAATAGGCATCAGAGTGACGAAAATCAAAACTTACCAGGTTGCGATGAAGAATACAGCTCTTTTTGTTCGAATGGGAACGGTGTGACCAAACTTTCATGACGTAGGGGAGACAACACTTCGTTCGCTTCGAACTGTCCACCCAGATCAGTGAAATGGAACAGCCTAGGCGTCACATCAGCCGCCGGCTCCTTGCCTACACTCATCACGGAATTGTAGTACTGTTTGTTTGTCACGCCCAAGCCCTCTAGCACCGCCTTAGGCTCCTCCCCTTCTTGGACTTCCGTTATTTTGACGTTGGCAACATTGTTACCGAAGAGATAGCTCGATTGCCGCGCTACTAGCTTGTTTGCCAATTCAATAGCTACTTGCTTCGTATGCTTGAGGCTTCGGGCGCCATGCCAGATGTACATGTTAGTGGTTTCGGTATCAACCAACAGCAATGAACCTCTGCTTCGTAGCTGTCTTATAGAGCAAGGAACTTGAAGAAAGTAGGCCTCATTTGACACATTACCGCGAGTTATGTACAAGCGATAACGGCTCTTATCGACGTTCATCTTCCCCTGATGCACGATCAGTTTCCCTTGGAAGAGATTCAGGAAGGCGGGAGGTTCGTTGCCTTGAGCTACTCTGACCTGCGGGCCCTTTTCCTTATCTAACTCCACAGTCAGCAGGGCTGCGGTACCTTTTTCGTTGGAAGATGCGTCTTTGCCTTGCCAATTAAAGTACGCACACCTGTCCCGACCAGTAACATTATGTTTCGACGGTTTCCCGTTCAGTTCCCGACCCGTCACAGTAATTATATACTCCCAACGGATGATATAGCTGTCTCCGGAGAAGAATTCTCCGATTTCAGCCTCATTTTCGACTTTCTGGTAATCGTTCTCGCGGATGACCCACTTGCAGACCGACTTGGTTTTGATGTCGTAGTGTCTCATGTTCTCCTTATCGTAGTAGTGGGTGCCGCGCCCAATATGGGATCCTTCTAGAATGAGATCAGGATCCTCATACTCATTGGACCACATCTCCTCAGCATCACAGGGGGTTATTTCAACGCTGTTGGTCTTATTCTCCTGAGCTTTAACCTTGATGACGCGAGAATAATCGGGCCAGTCCAGGAATTTCTCCTTGAACAGAATAGTCTCCATGTGTTGCGTAATTTTGGACAGGATGGCCCACTCGGGACGAGATTTTGCGGATTTTACGGACGAGTCGGCCCCCTGCCTGGTTCCTTGGGACGACGCCGCAAAGATCGGATTGATATGACACTCCTCATAATTGTATCCCTCATCAAACATCTCCTGGGCTAGTTGGGCAGCCCTTCTTCGACTCTCTAGGGGCACATTCTTACCATACCAGATATACATTTCGGAGCCGAAGTCAAAAACGATGACCTTGGATTGGTTGAGCATAGCGATCTTTGGCATTTGGCCCCAGTACTCCTGGATTGGGACGAGTTCATCATCTATGACCTCGTAACACATGTTGGTTTGGATGATGCAGGACTCAAAAATCTCGTCCTCCTCCGAGGGACCAGTAGGAGCAGGTTCGTAGTTCTCTATACCCTCGGTGACGCCCAGTAATGACCAGAACTGGTTCCAGTGTTTGTTGGAGTAGTTTTTCATTTGCTCGTCGATTTTTATGATGCCGGTGGAGTTTTTACAGCCCAGGTCTTTGGAATTGATGATGTGCTGAGCGATGTCTGTACTACGGTTCCTAAAATTAACGGTATAAATATAAGTGAAATTTATAAATATTTTTCACCTAATTTAAAATTAATTCCAACTAAATAAGTGGACATTGTGGGCTATAACAGATGTATTAAATCTGGCACATTTATAATAACATTTTATACTATGTTACCGTTGTGTATTGCGTTCACATTTAAAAAATTTAGATGCTGTCATCAAAATCTTTGTTACGTTTGTTTATCTTTGCTGTTTGGAGCCCAATTATCAACAAATACTAGCTTAGCCCTGGGCTCGGAAACCGGTTGCAGAACAAAACCGGTTTTGGTCATTGACCCCAAACTTAAATCGACATCAGTTAAAGGTTGCTTTACCGGTAAAAACCGTTAAACGCAGAATACCGGTTTTTCTTTAATTTCGGTTTTGGTATTAAAGTTTAACCGGTGATTTGCTGCGCGCGACGTTGCCACCCCGTGCACAAGCGAAAAGTAATATTTTGCATCAAGGTATACCATGGTTGCGAAGGTGCTGACGGAACTGATTCCTTATAGATACAAGTTTGGGGGTTTCAGCGTTGTTTTAAGAAGGGAAAGTATATGCTAATATTCAAATTTTATTCATGAGAATTCAGTAGGTAATAGTAATGGACATTGAAATTACTACGTAGTATGTATGTGTGCTGTTCGGTAAATATTATGATTTATGCCTGTTATCGGCAACCATCTCGTTTCAGACAATTTTGATTTGTATAAAATGATTATACCGATTTTAATAGGTAATTAGTTTTCTATTAGGTATTTAACAACCATCAGTTAAAAATGTGCTGTTTTTTTTATTTTACTCGACTTAAAAAGTGTATTTGCTGTATAGTCTAAGTCAGCGGTAGGCAACAGGCGGACAGGTCGAATTACGGACCGCGAAATATTGTAAATATTAATTTAAAAATTTAAAAAAACCTATGGTGTATTCCGAACACTTTAAAGAATTTGCTCCCGTTGGAAATTTAACTTTAAGTTAATTTTTTAACTAATTAGATAAATGTTAATTAGCGAAATTGAAACATGATTCAGACATTATTGTTAAAAAAGTGACAAGTGACGACATCTATCGGAGCCCTGAAAAAACTACTTCGATATCGAGTATCGACTCATCTCTTACCGTCTAAAAGATTACCCAACGAAAAAACAGAGGGCGCTGTCTTGCGTATTTTATCATTTGACAAGAAAAAAGTTACCTCTTTACCATAAAGCAAGGAAATTGTATGCCTAATCTGTACCATAAAGTATCAAAATAAAAAGAGGAAGAAGAAAAAACATGGACGAAATAAAAAGTATACTTGAAAACCTGCAGAAAGAATTAATACAGCAAAAACAAGACATGTATGATATAAAAGAAGACATAAAAAACACAATCAACAGCAATATAAATGAAAAGTTTGCACACCTAGAAAATAAAAACCTCCAATTAAAAAATAAACTTGCAGAACATTCCTTGGAACTACACAAGATTGACAGATTTTTACGACGCAAAAACTTAGTTTTCTTTGGAATTGAGGAAGGAGAAAAGAAGTATCACGATTTGGAATACAAAATAATAAATATAATAAGCAAATACTTTGGACTAAGATTCGAAAACTGTATAGAAGCTGTCAGAAGAATAGGAAAAAAAAGGTGAAAAGACTAGACCTGTTGTTGTTACGTTTATTACATTGGGGCTCAAAATGAAAATTTTACAAAATCAAAAATGCCTAAATGATTCACCCTACTATATCAAACAAGATTTTTCACCTGAAGTCCAGAAGAAACGTAAGGACCTACAACCACAATTGCAACAAGAAAGAGAAGCAGGTAACATAGCCTTTTTTAAAGTATGATAAACTCATAGTGCTTCCTGGAAAAAATAACAACCTTACACAAAATTCCACCAACAAAAGGCTGCTTTCAGAATCACCCGAAACAAATACAATAACTTCATGTAGTGTACAGAACAACAAAAAACAACCAAATAAGAAAAGCAAGACAATTTTTTTTTCTGGGAAAAGGAAATAAAACTAACTCGAAATCTAATATCGAGCAATATGTATTAAAAACTATACACCAAACCAAAGAAGTGTCTTCACCGCACTCAATCAGTAGTGACATGTCTACAGATATAATACAAACTCAAGAAATAAACTGTCAGAAGGCGACCTCTCAACACAGCACGGCTGGTCACCGAGGGGTCAAATGACCAAAACCCTCCACTGCACCCACTATAATTATGTCTGCACCTATGATGTGAGATCCTTATTATCAAATGATAGATTTTTAGACTTTCAAAATGCAATATCAACAAAAAAATATGACATGATTGGCCTTGCCGAGATACGTAGAACAGGTTATGAAATATGCGAAGGTAAGGACCATATATTCTGTTATTACGGAGAGACGAAAGGCAAATGTGGTGTTGGATTTTTGATAAAAAAATACCTTAAAGCAAGCTTAGAAAGTTTCATTGCCATTTCTGAAAGAATATGCATATTACACCTAAAAATTGGAAATACAGACTTATCCATAACACAAGTATATGCACCAACAATTGATGCAAACGAAGGAGAATTAAAAGATTTTTACTCAAAAGTATCAGAATGCCTAAAAAAGTGTAGCAAAAATCTAATAATCATGGGCGACTTCAATGCTAGAGTCGGCACCAAGCAAATTGGCGAAGAAAATATACTGGGCATGTCATGCTTTGGAAAAAGAGATAAAAGAGGTGAAACTCTACTACAGTTTTGCTCGGAAAATAAACTTTTTGTAATTAACAGCCTATTTAAGAAAAATTCCAAAAACTTGTGGACATGGCTCTCACCAAAAAATAATAAGAGCCAGATTGACTACATTCTATCAAACAAGAAAGAATATTTCTCCAACTTTGAAATTATCAACAACTTAACATTTCCAAGCGACCACAGATTGTTAAGAGCCACACTTTTGATAGGCAAGCATAAAAAATCAAGAGCCCAATACAAAAACAAAAATTATACTCTAAGCACTCAGGAAGAACAAGAGCAATTCAAAAATGCGTTTAAGCTACAAGCTTCTAGTATAAAAATCGACAATTATAAAAACTTAGAGACATACTACAAAAAAATCAAAACTACAATTATAGAAAACCTTAAACTTGTTAGTAAAAGCAAACAGAAACATTCTATTTTGTCACAAAATACGAAAACTCTAATGAAACGAAGGCAAGAACTAACTAAGAAAAACAACTTAACAACAGAAGAAAAAAGAGAGAAGTGTTTCTTATATAAAAACATTAAAAAATATATAAAACAAGAATACCAAGACTATAGAATATCAACTATAACAAAACACTTAAGTAAATCAGGAAGTATGAAAAAAGGTCTGAAAGAATTGAACTGATAACTGAATTTAAATAATAACTGAGATATATATGTATAAAATATGTATATAAGAAAAAAAAGTTAAATTAATAAGATCTAGCATGAATATAAACCATACTGTACTAATATATTATGTATATTGTTATAAAAGAAAAAATGGCACAACATTATAATATACTTAAATGAAAACTGACTAATGTTATATATTAATTTATAAAATTACAGAATAACTGTAAATAGTTATTGCAAACTTGTTATATAACAAGATTTGGTATATAAATGTAAATAAATCATGTTGTAATTAATTAGAAATATAGAAATATGGAATGTCTATTTAAAAATGTGAATGTTGTATCTATAAACCATACTGTGTTAATATATTAGGTATGTATATTAAGATTTTAATAAGATTTTAGATGCGAATAATTTAAACAATACTGTATTAATATATTTTATAAAGTAATCATAATATCTATCATAATAATCTACGCAGATGTAATGTAATGTAATCTTTTTAAGGAATTAATAAAGGCTTTTATATTTATATAATTGTTTTGATATCAATGAAAGACATGTAAGTATTAACTAAAAAAAAATCCGCCATTTGTTTATAAAAAAATTATAAACAAATGGACTATTTCGATGCTTTTAACCCTAGATAGCTAACGGGCGGCGCGAACTAATATCGTCATATCTTTTTATTGTCGCGTCCGAATATTTTGTTTCGCTTATTTAACTCATTTGCCGGTGAGGTCGTTACAGTGGCACACTCGTCGTACAGGTAAGTGTCATACTTTTCGGTTTAAGCAGACTTTGCCCGTCGTTTCGACGGGTGGTTAGCTTTACCGTTAGTTTTTCTACTGAAGTGCGTGTAAGTATTTATTTTTGACGTAAACTGTGTTTTTTTTAAGATTTTTACCATTTTTGCGTTTATTTAAGATGCTATAAATAATTTATTAAACCAAGAGCTTAGTAAAATAAATATTTAGAAGAGTTTTTTCTAAACAGCCATCGACTATAGTGCGCAGAGCAGCTGTTGTCGTCGGGCCAAGCTTCTTTGAAGGGAATAGAGAACGAAGAAGAGTATTTTCCAAATTTTCCAAGAGAAAAACGGAAAAGAAAAATACGTGGGAAATGCTACTACAAGAAAAGCGTATGACCAAAAGTATATTTTGCTATAATTGTAAGGGAGCAATATGACATGGACATAAAATAAATTTTTGTATCACATGTTTATTTTATTTTTTATTACGTTTTATATTTCTATGTGCCATATAATGATAAAAAAACTGATTGTTTTGTTTTGAGTATTATTTTATTTTGTTTAAGAAAAGTTTGATTGAGAATGTTCCTATTTTTTTAGAGGTCTAAGAATATTGCTAAATGAATGAATATTGCTAATAGACTCGAGTATTTTAAGCTCTTTTCACCCGAAAGTAGACGCAACAGTGCTGACATTGTGTACCTGTCGAAATTAATGAACGGAGTCTTAGACACCCCTGGACTGGTAGAAAAATTGTATGTGGCTGTGCCACGGCCAGGTAGCCGCATACATAACAGGAAAACTTTCAACTTACCTTGCTCTCGAACAAACTATAGTCAACATGCACCGTTGTACCGTATGTGTTCTACCTACAATAAAATCTGTAGCGAAATAGATATATTTAATGTAACCATTCACTCTTTGAAATCATCATTACTTCAAAAATATGTAACTAAATAATATTATTGTTAACTAGCATTTAAATTTTTATAAATGACTGTTAATGTACCTACCTATTGTTAATTTTTTGATGGATGCAGTGTTCACATTGAGAGGGCCAAACACTAATGTTATGTATTAAATAATGCCTTTTTATGTTATCTGTAAAGTGTCTGGCAGGTTTTGTGAACCTTAATAAAAAAAAAACTTGTTTCAAAAGTAAATAAAAACTGTAAATATTCAAAGTGTTGTTTTATTAATAAGCTCATCATGTTTCTGTTAAAAAAATCCAGGTCCAGAAAGTGGTAAAATCTCAATAAAAATACTCATTTTTTTAATGCCCGTCGTTTCGATGGATGGTTATCTTAAACAGGGTCTCCCAGAAGGTTAGCTATCTAGGGTTAAATATATATTTTTTTAACTTTATGCTCTTGAAAATATTATGATTTTTAGAAACAAAATTGTTACTTAATAACAATATTTAATTGTTTATAATCGTTTTTTAATATTTCTATTGTTTAAATTATTAGTTAAGAAAAAAATTTCCTCTTAAAATCATAATTGACCGTCCTCAATATGGTTACAAAAGCAAAAAAACAAGCCCAAGCGGGTCTATAACAATAGATTTCCAAGAATCCGCGATCGAAGGATTAATCGGTTAATTTGGGTTTCAGAATCGTTTGTGTGTTAGTAACCGGTAACCTATACCATTTGGGTTACGTAAAAACCGTTCGCTTGTTTAACCGGTAAATAAAAGAACGATATATTTACTGGTTTTTAACCGAAATAAACCGGTATTTTCAAACCGGTTCCGAGCCCTGAGCTTAGCAGCTCAGTCACGTCATTAGCATGACAATATTCAACAAATCCGGCTATTATAACTGCCAATCGCCACATGGCATATGGCATACGGACACTGGACATACCTCTCAATGACGTTGGCATATAGCCCGATGTATAGGTAGAGCTGATCGGGGGTAACCAGCAGGTAGCAGTCACCGCGGTTCACGTTGCTGTGAATAGGTTCAACTAGGCGAGTCTGTGAAGTTAACATAAAAAGATTTGAGTAATCAAAAGATATACTATATAAAAGTTGCTTGTTATTAGACGTACTGTTTTTTTTTTTTTGCAATAACATAGCAAAATGTGGTCAGAAATGGCAGTTACAACACTCGAAAATTAATAAAATTAATTTACAATACTTTCAGCAGCAGCAAGCAGTTCAGCGGTTTAAGCGTGAAGAGGTAGACAGACATACACTTTTCACATTTATGACATTCAGTGAGGAAGTATGGATAAGGATATTACCTGCACCCTCCGTCGCCCCTTCACGTGCAAAAGCATAAGGTCCCGAGTTCCCTGCGCGGGCGCCTGTGCCGCGCTGCGGAGCGCCACGCTAGAGAAGTCCTCCTTACTCGCCAGCGCCGCTAGGGCTTCGGCCGCCAGACCCACGTTGCCTGTTACTGTAAATAGAACATAATTTTAGATATTTTAAATAGGCTACTTGACCTATATTCAATTTCATTGAACAAATACATATTTCTAGTAGAACTTGGCCGAGGAAACCGTATTTCACCCTTATCATCAAATAAAAGCTTATGATTGATAAATAAAGTCGATTTAAAAATATAATTTTATGAAAATAGGAATTGTACTGACGAAAACGCTTTTGCGGTACTTCCGAATTGGATGTGACGTCATTCTATTCGTAGTTTAATATCTTTTATTTATCACGCTCGTTATATATTGTAAGTTTATTTGTACATAAATAATAAAAATAAGCCTAGAAAGATTTGTAAAATATTTTTTCTTGAATAATTCAAATAAAACATCAGTTTTATAAATCATCTCCATTTATTGTAGACGGGAAACGAAATGGCCAAAACTTTTCTCCAAAAGTTTTCAACATTACTAATGGTTTCTAATTTATTATTTAATTGTTTTATAATTTTTGGGCATTTTAAGACGCGTTCATTTACCATATAAAAAAATGTTCAATAAAGAGAGCTTAAATACAAAACGTATGACGTCACACTATGGCGGACAGTGTTTTCGCCTTTATAAGGCATATTTTTCAAGTAACATTTTTATGGGTTTCTACTGTGTAAAATATTAAAATATTAGTTTTTTTTTGTAATAATGAATGATTATGAAGCGATTAGCATGTAGAAAAAAATGAGGTCAAGTAGCCTATTAAATCGCCTCGTGGTAAACAATGCATATTGCACACCGTTGCGCAGAGCAATTACGATTCTTAGCAGATATATTGCATACAGCAAACGTTCGCAAATTGTCGTGCAATTGGTTGCTAATCGCTTAAAACTTATATTATACGGTGGAAAAATACGCAAAAGACAACATAACAACAGCAAATATTGTGATATATTTGTCGCAAGATATGCAATCGCCAGCGCCGCCAGGGCTTCGGCCGCCAGACCTACGTTGCCTGTAAATAGAACATAATTTTAGATATTTTAAATAATATCGCCTCGTGGTAAACAATGCATATTGCACACCGTTGCGCACAGCAATTACGATTCTTAGCAGATATATTGCATACAGCAAACGCTCGCAAATTGTCGTGCAATTGGTTGCTAATCGCTTAAAAAAACGTATATTATACGGTGGAAAAACAAGCAAAAGACAACATAACAACAGCAAATATTGTGATATATTTGTCGCAAGATATACAATCGCCAGCGCCGCCAGGGCTTCGGCCGCCAGACCTACGTTGCCTGTTACTGTAAATAGAACATCATTTTAGATATTTTAAATTATATCGCCTTCTGGTAAACAATGCATATTGCACACCGTTGCGCAGAGCAATTACGATTCTTAGCAGATATATACAGCAAACGTTCGCAAATTGTCATGCAATTGGTTGCTAATCGCTTAAAAAACTTATATAAAACGGTGGAAAAACAAGCAAAATACAACATAACAACAGCAAATATTGTGATATATTTGTCGCAAGATATGCAATCGCCAGCGCCGCTAGGGCTTCGGCCGCCAGACCTGCGTTGCCTGTTACTGTAAATAGAATATAATTTTAGATATTTTAAATTATATCGCCTTGTGGTAAACAATGCATATTGCACACCGTTGCGCAGAGCAATTACGATTCTTAGCAGATATATTGCGTACAGCAAACGTTCGCAAATTGTCAAGCAATTGGTTGCTAATCGCTTAAAAAACTTATATTATACGGTGGAAAAACAAGCAAAATACAACATAACAACAGCAAATATTGTGATATATTTGTCGCAAGATATGCAATCGCCCCGATGAGTTCCTATTTCGATTTTATGTACAAAAATTAAATCAAGAGTGCAGACTTTTCACTTGAAGCGCAAAAAATAAGTTGGGTTGATAAATTAGTAAAATGTTGATAATATTCTATGATTTTCTATGATTATATGCACTGTAAATAAGTTTTACAATGCATATAATTAGAGAGATAAAGAGAGAGCACTTATCCACGCATCTAGCTCTCTAAGGACTATTTTACCATGGTGAGGCGAACGAATATGATCTTTAGGCACTGATCTCCATTATACAAGTACAAATATGCTGGATCTATGATACCTACTTTTTTTTGTGCCATTTGAAGCGGAATCAGCGCCCCCATTATTAGGACCGAAAACTAAATTTGACGTAACCATTGGTAACCATGTATGTATTTTAATTCACTATGGCTTAATCGTTCGAATTGTTTTCGTGTTTTTAAAGTGTTTTACGCGGTACGGTACAAAAAGGGATGTGGGGTTACATTTCACAAGTATAATAATATATTTACATAGATATCGATAAGTTTTATCGACAGAAAACTCTTTATTTTTTATCTTATTGTTTATCAAAAATTGGTAAAACAAAGGTGAACAAATATGTAATGAAAACGGTATAATAAGATTAGTGCCACATTTTTAAGTGCCTATATTATCAATAAAAGTTTAATATCGTAGAAATGAGCTGTTAAAATCACTTACTTGTGACCGATAACCGATTTTTATACAGACAGGTTTCCGTCTGACGAAGGAAGACTGGAATTATGGTTGCAAAAATTGAAAAGCCTGGTTAGCGTCCGAAAATTGCTACTACCGCTTGCCGTTACTATTTGAAGTGTACAAACGTTCTCTGTGAAAATACAAGGCGCAAAACTACCATTTGATCGTGATTATGTTTGGAAAATTTATTTCAGCGTCTACTCTTTCTTGACAGACTGTAACTGTGTAACGGTAACTAATAAAATATAATGTTAAACTATCGCACATATATTTTTATTATTTATAAATACCTTACCTACTCCACCCCAATAAAAATGTACTTATTCAAACGTTCCATATTTATTTATGGATCGCATTATCCAATTAGTTAATTTCCCTCACACTTCTGCAATCAGCGCCCAAATGGCGAAAATCAAATGAGATAAAGTAAATCGATAAATAAAAATTGGCTTGCTAGATCCATAACTAAATAGGAAACTTTTATATTATTACTAGACTTTCCGCGCGGCTTCTCCCACGTAAATATCTAATTAGACAGACGAATTGGTCCACAAAACATAACCTATATAATCCTTCACGTTATACATTCCCCCGCTTTTTCCACATTTTCCTCTATTTCTTAGCTCCTATTAGTCTCAGCGTAATAAAATATATAAAATGGGCTGTCTAACACTGAAATAATTGTTCAAATTGGACCAGCAGTTCCTGAGATTAGAGCTGAACGCTCTTTCGCTTTATAATAATATATGATGAGATTAGTTAGGGTCTAATCACACAAAACACTTATTCAGCTTTGTTCAGTGTTAATACGATGCACTGTAGCACTACTTTGATAATATTAGAAATGAAATTAGAAAATACAATACAACAAAGTTTTCGTTAGAAGCTTATCTTCAGTTTTGTTTTTAGTTTTTCGTAGTGCTAACTGGTAAAAATAAATGGATTATAGATAGGTACTGCTACTTCACGTTATCTACGTATGAAATTGTTGTTAATTTATTAAGCCTATCTAAATTACGGAGAGGAAGTCTGTAATCTTTAATACAAATATGTAGTGTTTGTATTATTCAATTTAATATTTTTGTCCTAATGGTCGACATTATCTGAATCTGGAAACATTTCATCGATAATAGAAAAGACAGTTGTACATCACTAGTATTAGTTCCAAATACTCCCACTACTGCTATCAGCGCCAATATGGCGACTTTCAAACGTCATTTTTACGTCAAATTTAGTTCCTATCCCTAATAATGGGGGAGCTGATTCCACTTCAAATAGGCACAAAAAATAGCTGTCATTTCAAAGGGTATCATCAGTCCAGCGTACTTGTATAATGAAGATCAGTGCCTTGTATAATGGAGGTCAGTGCCTTTAGGACTTTAAATCGAATCAACTTGAACTTAGCACAACTCAAGTTATGCCTTAGTCAACTTTAGTTGTGCTAAGATCACTTGAGTTCTGTAACGTTCATCAGATCACCTAGTTTTTCCCTTTATGAACCCACCTTTCTCTCTAAGTCCATTCTCCTTCTGTCCGTTCTCTCTCTGGCTGTCGGGTGGCTGGGCGCGGTACCGGTCCCGCAGGTCGGTGCGCGCCGCCAACGCCCGCAGCGGGTTGCGAGACACGTGCCGCCGCTCGCGTTTGGCACGACGCGCCCACTCACCCGCCAACCTGGACGAAATATATTTGATTAATGATTATTATATGATATATAATAGATATATATTATAATGAAATTAAACATTTTTATGGCACGCAATTTATAAGTAATTAACATCATTCATTATACTTATACAACTTGCTTATAGGCATGAGAGGAAGCATAAAAGTTTATATTGTAATATTTTTATCGGTGGTATTACTGAAATTTAACTACATGTTACTTACTACATTAGCCTACACTAGTCTAACGCAAGCTATCTAAGTTTGTTTTAGCGAGGTTTTAGCACAAGTCAAATCACTCGGAGAACAAAGACCTCGGTCGCTATAACTGTTACATTGAGTGACACCTCTCGCATCCTTGTAGCCCTGACTTAATCCTTGTACTCATATCTGTCTGTCGTCGCTGTCTATGGCGTCCAGGTCTTAGTCCAGGTCTGGTGCGGCGGCGCTCTCGGGGAAGAACGACCTATGTCGCTACTGTCACATTGAGTGACACCTCTAGCATCCTCGCAGCCCTGACTTAATCCTTGTACTCACATCTGTCTGTCCCCGCTGTCTATGGCGTCCAGGTCTACATCCAGGTCTGGTGCGGCGGCGCGAACGGAGAACAACGACCTGTGTCGCTATAACTGTCACATTGAGTGACACCTCTCGCATCCTTGTAGCCCTGACTTAATCCTTGTACTCACATCTGTCTGTCCCCGCTGTCTATGGCGTCCAGGTCTACGTCCAGGTCTACGTCCAGGTCTGGTGCGGCGGTGCGCTCGGGGAAGAACGCCCGGAAGGCCTCGTCGTCCGCGCGCGGCACACGCACCTGCGAGCCGCTGCGTTCCGCGCATGATTCCTCGTCTGAAATTATAAAAGGAGACAATTAAGTAAATCAGGTTCTTGGTAATTTGCCAGGTTTTGTTAGGATTGTGATTGTCAATCCTACCAAACTTGGCTAAGTAGAGAGTTTTACGTATCGCGAAAATTTATGTTTTTTTTTAATTTTTAAAGTTAATTTCAGTTGGTGATGCCTATGCCAAATTTACGTAGATTGCTTTTGGGCTTCGGTGCTAACTTTTAAGTGTTTCTTTTGTCAATTCATTTATCAGAGCTTGCTATTTGCTATGTCTTTAATTACATTCTTTTTTATTTCTTTTTTTTTGTTGAAAGGTGTAAGTCTTCTCTATACATACTCTCATCCACCTTGCCGATCGTCTCGCTGACGCTGTGACTACGCTTGAAGCTCTCGCGGTCGTTACGGTCGTTACGTTCAGGCGGCTCCGCAACGACCGCACACGACGCCGACCGCAGCGGCCCTTGCGGCGACTGCGGGGCTTTGCGGGACCTGGAACGCATCAGTATTAAAAAACTTTAAGAATACCTTTTTTTTTTTTAATGAAATAAGGGGGCAAACGAGCAAAGCTGGAATTAAATGAAGTATTAGTTGGAACCGAGCGACACCCGACAACTGCTGCAGACGATGTGGTCGTCGCGACACTACTGGTTTCTATGCATTTCTATGAAATACCCTCCGCAGCTAGCGACACGAAGCTAGCGACACTTATTCATAGAAATAAATAGAAACCAGTAATGTCGCGACGACACGTCGTCTGCTGCCGCTTTATGTAGCGGGCTTCGAACATGTACCCTAACGATTATTATTATGCGTAGGGAAGGCAGTAGCATTAAGAAAATATACACGCAGTAGATATGTACGAGGGCTGCTATTTATGTATCCGGAACTGGCCACTTACAAGAACAATATTTAAAAAGTAACTACAACATTTGAAAATAGAACTCTTTGGTTGAAGAATACATTTTGTTTCATGTGACTGTCAATTATTTTTCCATTGTGGCGTCATTTTGAAAATTGCGTGTCTTCATTTGCCATGGATTTAACGCGTGAACATTTTCGTGCAATGATTTTCTACGATTTTCGGCGTGGGCTAAATCAACAACAGTGCTTTATTCAACTCACCGCAACTTTTGGAGATGAAGCACCATCAAAAACCACTGTTTATCACTGGTACAGTGAGTTTAATCGTGGGCGGTCTATGCTCACGGATGAAAATAAAGAAGGTCGCCCAAAAACAGCTGTTGTCCCACAAAATATAGATGCTGTGCGGGAACTAATAATGCGTGATCGTCATGTTACATATCGCGAGATAGAGGCGTCCTTAGGCATAAGTATGACGAGCATACATAAGATATTACACGAACATTTGGCTGTAAAAAAATATGTTCGCGTTGGATTCCGCACAACTTGACAATCGATCAAAAACGGGCTCGTGTCGATTAGTGCAAAAAAATGATAAAAAAATACAACCGTGGTACGTCAAAAGCCGTTTATAATATCTACACAGATGATGAATCTTGGATCTATGCATATGACCCCGAAACTAAACAACAGTCAACGGTGTGGGTGTTCCAAGATGAGCCGAAACCAACAAAAGTTACTCGTGCAAAAAGTACTTTGAAGCAAATGGTCGCCTGTTTTTTTGGAATTAATGGACATGTGGCTACAGTGCCATTAGAGAATCGTAAAACGGTTAATTCTGAATGGTATACGACAATTTGTTTACCAGAAGTCTTTGAAGAAATAAGAAAGGACAACCGACAACGCAGAATCATATTACATCACGACAATGCTAGCTGTCACACCTCAGCTGAAACAACTCAGTTTTTGGAGGGTCAAAAGATCGAATTGACTGGTCATCCGCCGTACAGCCCTGATTTGGCACCTAACGATTTCTTTTTATTTCCATACGCGAAGAACAAATTACGTGGTCAACGTTTTTCGAGCCGCGAAGAGGCTGTTGATGCGTTCAAAATGCACGTTTTGGAGATACCTCAATCAGAATGGAAAAAGTGCTATGAAAATTGGTTCCAGCGTATGCAAAAGTGTGTCGATCATCGCGGCGAATATTTTGAAAAGCAATAAAACCATATTAAATGATATATGTTTGTTTCTTTTTTTAATTCCGGATACATAAATAGCAGCCCTCGTAAGTATGTAGTTTGACACTACAATCAGTAGTCATGACTTGTCACTCCGAATCATAATATACCTATAACCTAGCGGAATAGAGACACAAAGGCCTGAGCAAGAGAGATGTGACTATCAGTAACACTGCGTGGCAAAAAGAGACGTGTGATACATGACAGCAGCACTCTTTTTTTGACGTCCAGTCGGCACATGCCGCACGTTGACAATTTAATCTCATAGAAATCATGTTCAATCATGCTTGTGTAGTATATACGTACGTACATACGTACTTACACATATTTTTACACACAGATGAAACCAATTTCGGTTTCGTTTGACAGCTCGAGATTGTTGCTCTATTCCGCTAGGTATATTAACTTTATGCTCCGAATGCAAGCTTTCTCGCTTGCACGTAAGAGATGATATCGATTGTATACCTAAGCGAAATCGTGGTATAAGTTTATTTTTATTTTCCTTCTATTTTCTGTTTTCTAGATACTATACCTATAGATATACTCTACTAAAATAGAAAATTCATATAGATCGTGCTATCAAGGCAGACGTAGCAAGTAGCATGATAATGGACGTCCCTATGAGCCCTAGGCCCTAGACTCCTAGACTCTAGAGTATAAGACCATGACCACGCATGTCTCATGAACACAAGGGAATAGACCACAATAACCTTGAATTTAATTTAAAATGGAAAAATTAAATTGACGTCATGATAAACATTGGCGACTTATTAGGCTTGAAATTTTAACAAGTTTTACCTTAACCCATTTTATGTATGTAGTGTAATTATGTACTTAATTAATTACAGTAAATTAGATCGATCTTATCTGTATGCCTTTGATTTACATATAAGTAGAGTAAAGGTGAACAAGTGTAGGTCAGACGTATCATGGATATGGGAGTATATAATATAGTAGTAACTCATACCAATCTTATACAGAAACAACAAAATAAATTACAATAGTTAAAAAAAAATGTTTGTATAAACAGCTGTCTGTCAAGAAAGAATAGCTGATAGACGCTAAATCAACTTTCTGAATGTAAGATTCGTGATCTTCGCCCCAATATGGTTCCTTCACCTTTTTGACTTAGGTTATAGGTACTAAGATTTTAGTTCTTTTTATGTGATTTAAAAATGATCTTCGTTGACTACTCTTCTACTTTTTTGCCAAGCTGTACGCTAAATTAATGCTTTGGTTATGTTCAACACGCGTCACATTTCGTCACATCGGACGCGGTGAAGTGACGCAACACCGCGTCTAGAACGTAGTAATTAATTCGCTGCGTTTGAACCAATTAACGAAGATTGGACGCACAGATTGTGACGGTATGAATTGTTATGGTCTGATATAGATATGACTTATGAGTATTTTATGCAGTTCACAGCGATACTAGAAAAGACATGGCGCTGGACTCTATTTTAAATTGAATATTAATGATGAAGAGTCATTTGCGATTGATGGATGAACTTTGGCCTATGAATTATAATAATCCCAGCAAATATGATGTGTTTGGGGCCAGCCCGGCCATCCTTAGAGTATGTCACACCTAAGGGGGGGGAGGAGATCGACGAAGTGTGACATGGTGTGACAAGGATCCTAAGTTGGAGGTGGGCTCCTAAGTTTTGTGACATCACATTGTAAATTTGTGACGTCACACTACTGATTGCGGGAGCCGGGGGGTCTCACAAATCTGACCACCTGTGACAAGGGGGGAGAGAAGGTTTAAAAATCCTGAAAAACGTGAGGCGTATTTTACAGATGGTCCCTTATGGGTAAAATCTCTGAAGAACGTTATCTGCTTCCGCTTACCTGAAGCGGTTTTGTTGCGGTACGGCGGGCGTGACGGGAGTGGCGGGCGGCGTGGCGGAGAGCGGGGCGAGCGGCGTCAGCGGCGGCGACACCTTGTCGCGCTCCAGCCGCCCCGCGACAGTGAACTGTGTCGCGTCGCTCGCCGGCACGCGCTTGCGCCATCCCTGTGGACAAGGCCTTAGTTAATACAGGAGTCACAAGATTTTATAGCACTTACAAACTCTGGTTCAGTGGTTCAGCATTCGAATGATGTCAGATAAAGTGTGATATTCAAAGTACTAGTAATTACTTGAACGCTAAGGCGTGTGTAGATACCAGGCTAGCGCTAATACTATGAAGACTAATCTATGTTGCTGATTTGTCTCTTAAGAGGATACAACAGGGGCTAGAGAAATGAAAAAAAAGTACGTGTAATATCTATAGTTGTCTCCCTTACCTCAAGCGTATACCGCAGAACGCGACAGAGACAACTGCAGAAAATCCAGAAAATCAACGATTCGTTGTCCCCTGATTCCTTCTCCAAAACTTAACCGATTTAAGTACTTTTTTCATTAAAGATTAAAAAAAGGCTTGAGCTGTGTTCCTATGTTTTGCTTTTTTTGTATAATCTAGCCAAATCCGTTTTCTGGACGTTTGAACACAGCGGAAAATCTGGCCATTTTTTTGGGTTTTTGAACGTTCATATCTTATTTAATAATTAAATTATGAAAAAAAAAGAAAACATAGGGACATTGTATTAGTGGCCGTAGATATTTAGGAAAAAAATTATAACTCTACTAGCATTATCCAGGGAGGAAACATGGGACAACGTTTGTATGGAAAAAAGGGCGGTGTGGAATCCTCTTAAATGGCAACGTACTGGGCAAAACAGCAACATGGACTGCTGACTGACGGATGTATAGTAGTAGGACTTAGTATTTTCTCTGCTTTCGTCATCTGGTAGGTATCTTAACAAGTTGTTCAGTTACATTTAAAGAACATATTTCTACGGTTCCTGTGCAAGACAGACAGTAAATAGTGTATGTACTATGGCAATTTTAGTGAGAAATTAGTGTACAGTGAAAAATAGTGCCATTCAAGGTTTAGAGCCAGTGTGTTAGTGCCTATTTCTGTAACCGAAAAGTGAGGGAGATAGTATACATCTCGAGCGGGCTATCCTTGTCCCAGACAAGGAAGTCCCGTGCGAGAGGGACAGTCAGAGACGACCGTTATGTCGGGGGGCGGCGAGGTAGTATAAATATAGGAAAAATATATTTTTTGCAATTATTTCGGTTACGGAGGTCGGCACGAACATGTTTATTATGTAAAATTATAGCTAAGAGAATTGTACGAATAAAACCAATGTATATTTTGTAAAATAATGTAATTTTCGTGGAAATTGAGGAGGAGGAGGAAAAGAGGCATGGAATGTTCTAGAAGCTGGGTACCGGGGCCGATATAAATATGGGTCGGCCGCCATAGTACGACACTCTCTCTCCAACATTGCCCAGCTTCGAAACTACTGTGTGCTTGCTACCTGGAACAAGACTGAAAAAGTGTTTAAATTCATCTCCTCATCGAATAATCATCATCATCATCACCCTCATCTCTTCAAGAAATGCTGACCTAGGCGATCTACGCGGAATTAGCGCAAGCTGTCCCCCACAGTTCCGTTGCATATAAAAATGAATTTTGCATATTTTTCAAACAACGTACATTCCTACTTCTCCCTGTAAATGAATCATGTTATTCGCGCAATTAAAAGGACATAGAAAAATATCTACCGACATCATAAAATAAGAACAATAACATAAAATTGTTGTGCATTTTTCCACGATAAAATGCGGTCTGTGAGTCACTGAAGGTCTGTAGACTGTATGTTACTCATTCCTGATGCCAAGTGTCTGTGGTCACTTACCTTCCTATAACTGTCCAGTTTACTTAGTCATTGAAAAAAATCGGCCAAGTGCGAGTTGACCTCGCGCACGAAAAGTTCCGTACAACTTAGATAGAGCAAAAAAAATGTGTACATATACATAAAATTGGAGTGTCTGTTTGTAATATTAAAATAACCGGTTTTTTCTACATGCTTATGAATATTTAGACGATACTTACACCAAAACAACAATTTTTAGAATTTTTGTCTGTCTGTATGTCTGTCTGTTTGTTCCGGCTAATCTCCGAAATGGCTGGACCGATTTTGACGGGACTTTGAGCTGATGTAATAAGGAGTAACTTAGGCTACTTTTTAACCGACTTCCAAAAAGGAGGAGGATATTTTTTACTTTTTTATTTTTTCCCTATGTATTTTAAATTTTGTTGACGCGGACGAGGTCGCGGGTAACAGCTAGTTATAAATTAAACTGAGTATTTTGTGAACATGTTAGGTTGTTGTCATCATTAATACCGAGCAAAAAATGTTTAAAAAATAACGTTTGTAGTATGGGAGCCCCCCTTAAATATTATTTTTTTTTTGTATTTGTTGTTATAACGGCAAAAGAAATACATAATCCGTGAAAATTTCAACTCTCTAGGTATTACCGTCGCGTTCTTGAGTTACAACCTGGAGACAGACAGACGGACAGGCATCGAAGTCTCAGTAATAGTGTCCCGTTTTTACTCATTGGGTACGTAACCCTAAAAATGACAATATTTCTATAGCACTTTGCTTGCGATCCATACTAATATTTAAAACAAAAGTGTCTCTGAATGTCTGTCTATCTGTTACTCATTGATGCTCAAACGCTTTACCAAATTTGTAGAATTTATGGAACTTAACTCTCAGTAAAGAAATAACTAAAGAACATAAATCGGTTTCCGCGCAACACACGAATTTCTAACAAAGTTGCGCGGTACAACCAATAACCAATTATGAACCGTAGTACATATTTAAAATAATTAACAATTAAACCCTAATATTTCAGGAAACCCTTTCACAAGTAATAACGGGTGTTATTGGTGAAGGCAATGATATGGAGAGCCGGAAACGCCGAAGGATCGGGCTGGGTCGAAGTCGGAGCAATTATTA
Source organism: Aricia agestis (assembly GCF_905147365.1). NCBI lineage: Eukaryota > Metazoa > Arthropoda > Insecta > Lepidoptera > Lycaenidae > Aricia > Aricia agestis. The sequence continues at coordinate 16,583,513 of NC_056428.1, read as the reverse complement.
TGAAACGCCTTGATATTTGTTACGTCCTGCGTGAGGTTGTATTGTTTAACGGAGTGCGAAATTTTTATGAGCATAGAATTACTACATAGCTCAATATAACATTTTAAACTTTCGCGTTGCATTATAATTAAACTTTTTAATCGGGACTTAGCGCGACTTATTTAAGTAGTAATGCTACTACGAGTACATACTTTTTCTCGACGTTTCGGCCGTGTTGCAACGGCCGTGGTCACGAGAACGTCGAGAAAAAGTAGTAGCATTACTACTTAAATAAGTCGCGTTAAGTCCCGATTAAAAACTTTAAATACATAGCTTAATATAAAACAAAGTTGCACTTTTTGTATGTCGTACGCTTATGTAATGTGAAAAAGCCGAATAGTAAAATTCAAGGGGTAGTCGCGTAGTTCTAAATCTTTATGATGTAACGAGCTTTTGCCCGCGGCTTCGCTCCCATTAATAAGTATTATTATATACAAACTTTCATCCCCTATTTTAACCCCTTGGAGGTAGAATTAATCAAAATCCTTTCTTAGCGGATGCCTACGTCATATTATCTACCTGCATGCCAAATTTCAGCCCGATCGGTCCAGTGGTTTGGGTTAATTGTGCATTGATAGATCACCATGTCAGTCAGTCACCGTTGAGTTTTATATATATATATATATAGATAAACAAATGGGTTGGTCGCCTAATGGAATAACCATAAATGTTTTGAACAGTAGCAGGTGATGTTCCAATATTTTTTTTCGTATTATTTTTGTTTCTGCTCAGATTTTTCTGTAAATTCTACGAGATTATATAACATTATTAGATACTAATATAAAAAGAAAACACAACATAATATACTCTTCTAGTAAACAAAGGTGTTTATTCATCGGTCACATCGATATAGAGACTAGAGTTAAACAGTAGCCGCCAACGATCAGTGCCTTATACGGCGGATTAAATGTTTTGATACGCTAAACTACGATGAATAAATATCTCAGTATTATACGTCTTCATAATAATGAAGTGGTTAGGTTTACAAAATAGAACCCTTTTTAGAAAGATATAGCTTTTAATGTTTAAGCTGGCTCATGGGCGTACCCAGGTTCTGGGCCAGGGGGGGGCAAATTACCCAGGTTCTGGTGCCAGGGGCGGGCAAATCACCCAGGTTCTGGGCCAGGGGGGGGCAAATCAGATTTTTCATAAGCTATGTGTTTATAAAGAATAAAAAAATTATAATTTTTAGTTGTAAATATATTGTATTGCAAACAAATGGCAAAAATTCGTTCTTAATTTTTAATTTTTATAGATAAAAGTACTAGATAATATACTTAGTAGGAACGTCAACATGATCCAGGGGGGGGCAGCTGCCCCCCCCTGCCCCCCCCTCGATACGCCCATGAGCTGGCTTCTGCAAGCAATCAGGACTTATTTATATATTGTTGTCTCATTTTTTTTGTAGTAACTTCCCTACAAACCTCTCTTTTTTTTTAAATATACACCTACTTTGAACTTAGAATATGTTGCGTTTCTGTAAGAAAATTTGGACATTTAATTTTTATATCAAATCTACATGCATTATTTCGACGTCTTCCAGTATTTCTGTGTGTCTACATAATATTTCCTAACATTACCCAGCAAATTCACACACAAAAGGCCATTTAGCATTCATCACGGGCGATGATAGCATCACAATACCCCGGTACACCGTACATTGTATAGTCTGGCCGCCTGCGCCTGCGCAGATATCATCAGGTTGCAAGTACGATGCACTTCACATTGTTCCCACGTAAAAAGTGTAGCAAGCATATTTATACTAGTAGTAGGTAACATAATATCCCTTTTAACAATTAAAATATTTACACAGCGTCCGTCGTCGTCAACGTCGACCCTTTAACGAAGACGTTTTCTTTATGGCTTCTTTATAGAATCGCCGAAAAAAATGTATGGAATTGGCTTAAAAGCGTTTAATATCATGCCGAAGTTGATGTTCGACTCGTATATAAATAAATGTCAGTCCCATACATTTTGATTGGCGATTCTATAAAGAAGCGATAGCAACTGGCAAGTGATTTTCCAAAACTACTTAATTTTAATATTTTTTGCGCGTTTGTCAATCTATTATTTTATAACCGTGTGGGAGTTTTCTATAAATATGTATACGGTCAGCTATTATATTATGTTGCGCGTAAATTGTAAAACCTTGATTTTATAACATAGCATTACATAAACCGTATATTTACAACTTAATATCATAAATATGTATTAGAGGTACGTGCCAAGCTGCATGCTCATAATTGTTACATTTTTGCAACAAATGTTTAGGTTAATAATGAAGTCACCTTAACCACTTAGATACTCTGCCAAGATCTTACTGCATGTTATGTAGACAGCCTTAAAAAAATATTTTATCACAACTAACCAGTAACCCATAGGCCATAACCAACTATGAACATAGCAAATCTTATTGTCAAAATAAACTTTCAGATGAAAATCATCATTAAATAGTATTCAAATATTACGTTACATAATATTAATATCGTAATATAAAACATTCGCATTCGCCGCATTTAAGGCCTAGCCAAATAATATAAATCGCCAATACATCGCTGACAAGCCAAAAAATCAATATTAAATGTTCAAACCATGGACAAATATTTCGACACTTGTTTTGGTACGAGATGTTATTGACCTAATATATATAAATAATTTGGCTAACATCCAGAAAATATTGCCAAAAATTCTGGATTGTGTTTTAAAGAGTCAAGATGGATTAATGTTAAGATTTAAGAAACGAAATAAAACTTTTATGGCTGTGCAGATTTTTTATCAACAGATCAAATCATAACTTTGCTGGAAATATTTAATTCATAGTTAATTCAGCTTTGAGCTAGTTCAGAGCAAACAGTAAAATAATATTTTCAGCAACGTTAAACATCAGATTATTTGGAAATTTAACCAATCAGATTGCGTAGCGTATAAAATCATTTATGTGACACTGACAAATTTTATTATTGGCAAAATCAAAACCATATCGAAGATGACGTATAAACGTTAAAAATATAGAATCGACAGTCACAACAGTAAAATAAAACAGCAAAATATACATAAAACTACAGCATAACAGCTTATAGCTCGCCTGTGCGGCTGTTTCTAACAGCTTGTTCCACCGCTAAATAAAACCGGCAGAAGTCTATACATAAATCAGCTTAGCTTATAGGCTATAGCTCACCTGTGCCGCTGTCTCTAGCTTGTTCCGTCTCTCGGCGAGGATGTTGGACCCAAGCTCGTTCTCCTCAATGTGGACCTTCTTCTTCTCATCCACGCTCGCGTTCAACGACTCCTGTAACAAAAGTCATTGTTCATTTCACATCGTTCACTTTTTAACATATTCCAAAAAGGAGTAGATTATAATAGTATTGGATCCGACCGTAAAATCCTGCAGGAATCGTTTTTTTCGATCAAATATATTTTAAATTGATCTTTAGAACGTATAGAAAGGATTAATGTTAGGTTGCCTTGTCAAAAGTAGCCGCAAGTACCTCTAATTAAGTTGAATGTTCATGAGATAAATGCATATAATTTGCATGTATATTTTTTCAGTAAATTTTACATCATTTGAAAGAAAATGACGTGAGAAAATAAGGTATAAATGGTTGCCAGCTCTAAGTCGGCCGCAACCTAGGGTTGCCAGCCCGTAAACAGACATAGTTCTTCATCAAAATTGAAGCATCGATTTTTTTTAAATAATTTTGATACCAAATTAAAGTTTTATGCATTTTGTACATGAATATCCATGGTTGCCAGTTGCACGATAGCCGCAAACTGGGGTTGCCATCACTTTTGTATATGACAAATGTTCAGGCAAACAATTGTTATGCCTGGCATTATTTGAGGACGTCGAGAACTCGCAAGATTGCTATTTTTATTTAACAGGCGTTTTTATTTTTATGTGTATTGTCCTGTCATTCCTCAATGTCATTCCTTCTTCTTAATTCTCTTACTTTTCTATTGAATACACGCAAGTTTGAATAACGGGCTTTCATTTTGCTCAATTAGAGGTACTTGCGGCTACTTTTAACAAGGCAACCCAACATTAATTCATTCTATACGTTCTAAAGATTATTTTAAAATATATTTGATCGAAAAAAACGATTCATGCAGAATTTTACGGCCGGATCTTAGGATATAATATTATGTTCGGCTGGATATTTTTTTACTGCTTATATTCATTAAATGGTCAGATATTAAAACACTGTCATGAAACCACGTTTACAAAACTAACACATTTTTAGTTACACAGTGTAATAATAATGTCAAACAAAAAAACTGATTTCTTGATGATTTCTTTACTTATTAGGTTACTACAAACTAAACTTTTTGTTTCAATCCTACGACAATCTTTGTTAAAAAATTTAACGTCACAGATTTCTTTTCAGGGATTTTTATTTTTTGTTATAATATAATTCTTACTTTCTGTCCCATCACTCGTTTATAACTAATACGCACTTTTACTTATAATTGCTACCTTTATCTATCTTTAGAATGTATATAATATAGAAGGATAAGATTATTTTCTTTAATGATAGCCGATACAAGAACAAGCCTTGAACAATCCAAATGCATTGCCAGTTGCCACCGACTAGCGTCGATAGGTACCACAGATAGTGTTTTTTTTTTTTAATATCACACAAACATTTATATTCTACTACTAGTGTCAAGAAATTCGTGAATCACCAATATTGCGTCAAAATCTCAAAATTGACTAACACGTTAGCAGTGTTCAATTAACTAATCAAAGTGTATTCTGATAAAATATATGCACAATGATTCACAGTATTTTTATTTAAGTATCCATCATTTTATGTGTACGTACGTTTATGAAGAATAAATAAATAAATATCAAGAATTTTGTGGCGACAGGTGTTACGTTCTACGTCGATTTAATGGTCAAAACATTAAACTCATGAAACAAAATACTTAAACCGTAAATAGAGACAAAGAAATCACACTCATCTTTTGGCACTTCTTCCAAAATCCGTATTTACGTAGCATTATAATACCAAATATATTTAGAAATTGCGTCTCATAAACTCAACAAGTGTTTCCTGCATCTGGCATCAGATTGTTGCCAAAAAAATTAAAAAGCCGGATCTCATAAACTCGGAAAATCAGTAATGAAATCAGTAACAAAAATATCATTGACGCGCCAAATGACGCTATACATTTTCCGGAAAATGCTGGAATATTAGCACTGATTAATAGAAATATTAATGTGGTTTCTGTGCCAAATCCTAAATTCCAACTTCATCATCGGTCGCATCATCAAAATATTCCAAATTCTTCAGCCGCAAAATTCTTTTCGAATGAAACATCATTTTTTATTATTTAGAAATGTGACTAAAACTATTATTACTTTGTTTACTGTTTGCAAAAGAAATAAATATACTTTATAATGTAGATATCTCGGCATACCTGCAACTTTGTTTTCTATCACCAACATTATGAACTTTCATATCGGGGCAAGTATAAGTTCATCTTGGGTTGAAAACCAGCGGAGTTATCTATTCAACAATCTTATAGAAAATTAACCAATGTCCAGGACTATAATATATTTTATGATGTAACAAGAACAAGCGGAAACTTTATTAAAAAAAAAAACCATAAAAGTGGCTTGTTTCGCTAAAGTTACTGGGACTAGTCCGCTGAAAACCAGCGGAGTTATCTATTCAACAATCTTATAGAAAATTAACCAATGTCCAGGACTATAATATATTTTATGATGTAACAAGAACAAGCGGAAACTTTATTAAAAAAAAAAACCATAAAAGTGGCTTCTTTCGCTAAAGTTACTGGGACTAGTTTATTTATAAGTTTGCAGTGAATGCTGTTTTAAAATCTAAATTTCGGTCCTTTTTAGAAAGCCTTAACTTGTGCGTGTTCTGTTTAACAATTTATTACGTGAATAAGTTTTTAGAACTTTTACTGATTATACACTGCTTAACGCAAATACTAATACCATACTTGTGGGTTAGTAAATTCGAAAACATAAAAATAAACATGCCTGAAAATCATCAACAGAGTCAGTCGCGTCGGTTTCGAATTTCTTGAACACTGGTTTCAGTCCATTAGCATTCTTAGTCTTCAATTTCAGCTCCCCTATGACGGATCCAAAATTAAGACCAGGCGGAAGACCAGACTGCTTCTGAAGGCGTCTCGCTAGCAATGACTTTTCTTCTGCAGTTGATACATTTTCTTCATCTTCTACCTCATTTTCTGGTACTTTTATTTCTTTTCCATTAAAATTAGGCTCATCCACACTTAATTTTGATGCAGCAAAGCATTCTTCAGCTGGGTAAGATTTTAATTCTGTGCCTGGCAACTTTTCGCATTCTTTATCCAGTGATAGATTTTGGAAAATAGATTGCAATTTTTCGTCGTTCAACACTGTTTTCTCTAAGAAATTAGCAAGTCTTTCTTTTGGTGGACTTTCACGTTTCGTATAGTTATTTTCGTTAATATCTTTTAACTTTTCAGTTACAGGCGGGATTTTCTTGATTTCGAATTCATTTTCTGTTGATGTTTTATTTCTAAAGTAATCTTCGATTATAGTTTTGTTGTCAACGTCACGCTTTATCTTCTTATCACTTATTGAATCAATATCATCACATGAGATAACATTGAACTTTTTAGTTACATTGTAAGCAGTATCTTCTAATTCTTTTGTTATTGAATTTAAATTACTTGTAATATCATCAATACACTCTTCTGCGATCACATTTTCATTTTTGACCTCTTTGTTTCCCTTTGTTTTCTTATTTTCCTCGAAGCTCAGAGGGTACTCGATTGATTTAACATTTTTACGAACGACATACTTCCAGACTAACAACAGTATTGCACAGATCCCGATTATCACGCCGTAAAACATTTTGTTTGTTGCAGCGCACTTTAGATAACTTGTATCATTGGCACTTCCATTTATAATTAAAATTATCCTGCACGTTCACAATTTAACACCAATGTCACCAGTTTACCACAGAGTTATGAACTTATGACACTGTTTTAATATTCTAGAATTTAATCATAAGTAAATTGTACGTGAAACTCCGGTTGAGAGGAAAACGAGTGCGCGGGGACATCAACAAACATGGACTGATCATTGAGCGCGGAATGGACGCAAATTATCACAGTCCGAGAGCCATGAGTCAGGACATAGAAAAACACTATCAGTGACGCATCACACGTGAGGAGGACTGGCTGTAGGTGCGCCAAACCAGTATGTTGTCTTGACCTTCGACAGAGAAAACGCCGCGCCTTCGACGTGTAACTGACCCTTACTGACACAAAGAGATAACTTTTTATGCACAGCAAAGATATTCTAAAACATAAAGAGATAACTTTTTAATCATAAAGGTTAAATCAGACCGCAAAGCGACGGGTAGATGCATTTCTCAAATTGTATGGAATTGACGGATTTCAACTGCGTAAGACGTCTTGCAAATCTGTCAATTCAATACAAATTTAGAAATGCATCTGCGCGTCACGTTGCGGTCTGAATTGACACTAGGGCCTAAAGGTATAGGTACATTATGAATGTAGTTATCACTGAATCCTCCGGATATAGAGATAGCGACAGACATATGCCACGTTTCCTGTCCAATTTCATATCGAAGTTTTGACCAATACTATGCACTGTAATGACATAATTGGACGTAAGAAGTACAAGGAACACAGCTTCGAAATTCTACAAATTCTTAATTAAGACAAAAACACTCCAAAAAAATGAACCAATTTTGCATTAGCAAAATCGGTTCATTCTTTGTGAAGATTAGATACAAGGTAGATCAATGAAAGGCTACTTTTAAAGTCGAAAAATGCTATGTATTCTCTTCTTGCGCACCCAGATTCGCAGACATCTAGTAATTTACTATAAATCGTGTCCTGGACAGAGACGGACGTTGAGTAGCATAATAATAAGGAAGCTAGCGACTGATTGAGGACTATAATTACTGCGATTTGATAATTTAAATCCTTGTATGATTTGAGTAACAACGACGTAACCTAACTTTCTAGACGACTTATTTTAGACTTATTTGATTGGATGCATATAAAACAGTAGACCATACAATTAAAAAAAAAAATCCAAAGTGTTAAAATGATGCAAATTATGATGAAAATTGGAATTTTAGCGGTTACAGACAAAATAAAACATTTTAAATCTCGCCAAAAAGAACAGAAAAAGGTTAGTCATAACAATAACAACTTTTAACAATGCAATGTTACGAAAGTAAACATTTAAAGGAAATAGTATTAATGCTATAAGGAAAACGAGCACAATTTACCGACTTCCCAATATGAAAACTTGAACCTACCAAAAACGACAACCAAAAAAATTGAATGAGATTAAATCGAGATGTATTGCGTCTTAGGTTAGGTTTTATGGACACTTTTATGGCTACTAAACGTTGTTATTATTTAAGTTAAACCTAACATCATCATGTTCATTATCATCATCAAGCTAGCCTACTACGCTTAATTTAAAACTACCATACTTGATACCATATTCTTTATAACAATATTATGTATGTATTATGTTTTACATGTGTTGTGTGGTGACAAAATAAAAATGTTCTTATTCTTATAAAAATGTAATTTTTTTAGCTGCGGGCTAAACTCTTACGGAAAACTATCTGAGATAAAAATGTTATGTGTATTAATGTATTAATAAAATCCGTTCAGGAACTAGCTTAGCAGTAACTAGCTTACATATTTACAAACTATTGCCTTCATATCAATGTGATGTATTACTGCTATAGCTATTATTTTAACAAGTTTTAATAAGATAATAATTTTCAATTATTATATACTTGTAGATACTTATAAACAATTATATTAATACTTATAAGGAAAATGTAATTAAACTATTAACAGTTATAAGTATTACTATAAGCAGCACAATTTAATAACACGTCTTGTACAAGTGAATTATTTCATAAATAGGAGAAAACCTAATTGTTGGATTCTACGAATTAAAATCGTTATAATTATTTTACTCTCATTTGAAATTAATGGACCAAACTAATGCTAATTAAATATATAACTGCCGCAATCAGAGACGAACATTAATTACATACCTGTAATTAAATGAAGATTTTGACAAAAGCCCCATACGATGTCAAAATTTTGTTTAAATTGAAGTTCAATCATCATTAAATGTCTTTGCCTGCGGCAGTATAACGAAGAATTTTCTACAGTTACTATCGTAACATAAATCCAAGAAGAATATATTTTTAATAGTAAGTATAGTTAATGCTACAGGCAGTAGGCTAAAAATTTCGTAACAACCATTACATTCTGCGCCATTAGAAGTAGCTTCCTTGGACGTAGTATACTAACAACTACTTAATCTGTGCCAATTAGAATAAGCAATGTAAACAAACAATCTTATATTGTTTAATTAAAACTAGTAGGAAAATAGAATAGCTTACATTTAGTAAAATAGGACCACACGTAAGGAATCGAGTAGAAAGTGTGTCTATATTTGACCAGGGACATTCTGGCACACATGTGCCAAATGTAGTTCATGACGATCGTGCAAGCAAATGTTCGCATTATGTGACATGGAAGGAAAAGGAAATGGAATAAGCATAGTGATATTCGCTAACAGTACTGTGCAGTAGAATCTGCAGTGACGAAGATTGGAGCTTTTCAGAGGTAGGCTGTAATAGGTAGGAATAAGTAAAATATTGTGGCAAAAAATTAGAATAAATACAGAGAAAAGCCCCTGACTATACCTAATAGGAATTAAGTTGATCTTAAACGTTTAAGAGGTTAAAGAAGCCAATTGGTTATTACCAAAGGTTTGACATAGTGTAAATAAGAAACCAACAGAAAATACGTAGTTACGAGGAGAATCGAATATTGCCAAAGGAATGGTTTCAAAGGTTTTTACAGACACGACTAATACTATTCATTTTAAAATACTACAGAACTCTTAAAAGAAATAGGTACAATAATTACTGTAGACAATGAGGAAAAATCTTCTATAGTGGAAGAGAAAACACGTAAATCGGTAGAAACATTGACGAAAACCTTGCTGAAACGAATTGTAAACTTCCTATTTAAGACCCGTATATGTATAACCCTGACCATGACATTTGGTTTAACCGCAATGACATGAAACTACTGGAATCATAATTTACGACAAACTTTCTTATAGCTAAAACTTTTAAGGAAAGGTTACGAAAAAAATGTATATCAATTATTTCGCTTATACATTATTTTACAATTTACATAGAGGACGCGGTGCAGGGGGTCAAAGAACCCTAGAACAAAGACCTATACACATCAAGCTCTTCTATGATAGGTACCATACTAAAAAGTAGAAACAAAGCAATTTTCACTAAAATACAGTGCCAATGGGGATTGTCCATTTTTTTTAATTTTGCTCATTACAAAAACATTTCGAGGAATAAGGTCAGTGATCGTTTTTCTGTATATAAACGAAAAAAAATACCCATTAGTTACTTATATTTTTGAACAAATACGTTTAACCTTTGTTTGACCTTCAATGGCGTTAAATTAGCAATAAACTCGACCAACATTACGTTTCGAACTTTTGGTAAGCTTCTCGTATCAGCTTTCATATAATGAGAACTTGCATTTGACGAAACAGCCATTATAAAATATAAGATTGAAAGGAAATTTAAAACATATGCAGAGGTCAATTGGCAGCCGATAATAACGTCAGAGCGAAACTTTAAAAATTTATCGAGAAAAAAACTAGCCAATAAATTTCAAAATTATTTAATTTATATTCTTAAAATACCCTATTTTAACGAAAAAAAAAATATAAAAAGTACATGTGATTTTTTTTGGACAATGCCCATTTTTAAGATTGTTGTAATGAATCAGAAATAACAAACTGCATCAAAATCCATCTATCTGAAACTTGTTTACATGTTTCCACGACACGATAAGACGGAGATAACACGTCTTTATGTAACTGATAAGAGAAAATTCAGAAATCCCAAATATTTCACTAGAATATCAATTTCGATCTCAACGAATTTCTAATTCTTGTTTTCTGAAAGAAGTCTGAAGAGCTATCGACTAATATTTTATACTCCTAAAGACAGCATTTCTTTACTTGATTTCTGAAAAACCTTTCGCGAAATAAAGGATTTTGAAACCTTAAAATCATAAAATTCAACCAAACTTTTAACTAAATATTGAAAAGTGAAAACACAACACAAGCTAAACCACACTCTGATATAATTTCAATTCTAGGATCACAGACTACGTAGAGGTACAAAAGTGCCAGAGTTTCATGATTTTCGATAACCAAATCAACCGTGCAAAATGTACGAGTTTCACTGTTCAATTTACTTTGATTACTTCACACTTTTCGATTTCGATCGCGATCAGTGAAAGCGAATTTTGGATGCGCGCGCGCAGCTCAAAGCCGTCAAAATAACTGAGCGGTGCCGGACTGTCTGCACTCTGCACGTGTGCGTGCGCAGTGCGAGTATATACATTATGTATCTATATTATATTATGTTTATGTATATTATGGTACAGGTTATAGCGCGTACAGCATCTGGAGTAATTTTATAGAAAAACCCAGCGAGCAGAAAAATGTGTAGACGATATTATATTTCAAGATATTATTATGTATGTAATTTTTTGTTATTTTATAAGTACAGGTTATAGTGCGTTGCAACGTCTGGAGTCATTTTATGAAAGAAATAAGCAGACATAACACATAGTATTACAGTCCATAGGTACTTATAATAAGTTTTATCTGTTATCCCAATCTTTATCTCCTTTCTCTAATTATTATTTAAGATGTGAAGATGAAGTCTTCCAATATCATATTTAATGCTACCTATGCATCCTGTACTTATTCCTTAGGGTCAGTTTACAAAGTAACTTGACGAGACTCGTGGTGAAACTTGTCTATGCATAAAATTTAGAAGGATCATACATTTTTTACGCCTAGCAGCGCGACACCGCTTTTCACTATTAGTATAGCTTGTATTGTGCATTTGGGCATCGTCGGATCACGCAAAAATAACTAACCTATGAAAAAATACATAAATTTTTTCAAGTAAGCGTTTATCTTATAAGAATATTCTTATTTGATTTGGTAGGAATTTTTGTGTAGATTACAACGATGTAAGTATATCATGTATGGTGTCATTTATAGGTTATTATCCGTAACTTTACGATTTGCGAACCCCCATTGCAAAATGTTTGCAAATCCTGGAATCCGAAACGAAAACGGTACTTTGGACATTAGCAGAGTCGTTCGCTCGACGGGTTAAGTAACGTTCCTCAGTGACAGGACTTAAAATAAGTACTATTTAAGTGCTCAATGGACTTTGCTATACCTAGTACTATGTCTATGTAACCAGTATCTAGGTAGCCTGCAGCAAGCCTAGGCATAACATAGCCTACATAGTCTAGTAACTAGTAAGTAATGTAAACCTCAAGTAGACGAGACATGCTAACCACACTGTTGTCGTGTATAATAGCGTAACAATAAACTTTAATATCATATTAATTACCGTATACCTACCTAACTTGTCAAGTGATAGCTACAGTTAACACTAGGTCATACTTATAGTGGGAGCTGGGAGCTCTCTGTAAATTTAGAGTTTTGGATGATATTCTTCAAAATGTTTAGAAATTTGCTGATAGGAATGAATTTACAGGAATCCTTACCAGTAGTAGCAAATATTTCATCCGTATTCTGACAAGTTCGTAAAGTAGAAGTTTCATAGACAGGGAATGAAAACTACCCTCCAATTTAATCGTTTATTGTTAAAAAATAAAAGATTGGGTAAGTTGTCAAAAGATTCAATAACTATATCTACAACGTGTAAAAAAAACTAAGTACTTAAAGGTGTGCATTTCTGTCACGAGTTTTCCCATACAAAAGTGAAAAAAAAATTGGTCTTTTAGCGCTGAACATTGAACTCAAAGAAAGGTACACATACACACCCGAAAGCATTATAACTTAGTTTTGTTACACCCTGTATATAAGTGTTAAGCTATAGCTAATCTTTTCTACCGTATTCTGTCATGTTTATAAATCTATATATTAATACGTGAGAGAAAAACTTTGTAACACTTTTTACGAAAAATGGGGAAACGTAGGTGCATGAAATTTCGCACAGTTATAGTTTATATGGTGAAGGAGTGCATCGAGGTAATATAATTTTCAAATCATGCTTTTATCATATATATTTTTAACAAATAAAACGTTACACACACTACGACACTACTACTAGGAAAAATGACAGATTTTTGAGTGACAAGCCTATACATACGAATTATACTCTTTTATTTATGGTTGAAGTCTGTTGACAACAAGTTGACAAATTGAAAATGGATTATTGTTTTTTTTTATTTAATTTTAGATACTATTAGACAATGCTTAAACGGCCAGTCTGAGTCCCAGAGACAAGAATTGAAAAAAACTATGGTGAAGTCAATATTTTTTACAAAATATAGGTAGCAGTCCTAATGTCGTTGCAAGTAAGGTCGAATTTCGACCATTGGGCGATCTCTAGTTTTAGAAATCACATAAAGAGAGAACCTTCCCATTTAAGGGTCAGGGTAGGTAATACGTAAGCATAATGTACAGAAAAGGTTTAAGGTAAAATATGGTACTGGTGAGCAGTTTTATAAGTCCGCTAATGGATTTGAAAAGGTCACTATAGTCAGCCAAGAGACGAGACACAAAACTTCACATGAATTATATGTAAGCCTCGTATACCTCGCCTCATTATTTTGACTATACTTACTTACAAACTTACCGGGTAATACCAATTAAGGTAACCTTTAACGTTATTTGGTCACGATTTGTCTCAAGTTCTTTTAAAGTAGGTTTTCCCTTTCCCTTTTTGAGACCTTTGTTTCAATAAACGTTTTGGGTTTTTATTTTAAGTTATAATATAATAAATGATAATAATATGTCATACTAGGCCAACATAATCAGCGTAACAGGCAGACACCAGCATGGAGACAATTCACTCAAAGATATTCTTTTTTTTGGGGGGAAGGTCCGTCAAAAATGTTACTTCTTAAAAGGGTTCCGCCACCAAAAAAGTTTGAAAATCTCTGGTCTATAATACTATTTAATTATTATTTATTACTGATTTATTAAATTGTTAGAATATCGATTTGACCAAATTTCAACAAAGGGTAGAGAGAGAGAAAGAGTGGGCGCAGAAAAAAGTCATTGCTTTCCGCTCTGCCTTTACCTAGGTATTATATTATGCTTAAATCTTTGACATAACTAAACGGATTTTGATGTGGTTCTTTTAAAACATAGATTGATTCAAGATAATGATTTATGTCTATTAAAATTACGTAATATAAGAGAAAAAGACTTGAAATTCTGCACCCGTACGTCCCTGTTAATTGTTGGGAATAATTCCATATACTTAAAGGAAATAACACTACTACAAAATGATTAAAAGGAACTCATGATTGAAATCATTATATTTATCTCCATGTAATGTAATCGTACGAGTATAGTGTAACCATTATAGTATCAAGTTATCATAATATCCTGACTCCTGAGTCCGATTACTGAGTTAAGGTTCATTTAGACTCAATCGTTGTGCAGACTGCAGTTCTTGTAGAGTTCATGCGTAATTTACACTTAAACAGTCTGCAGGTTCAAAGCTACGAGTACCGATCTTTATTTTCTTAATAATAATAAAACACGGTTTGCACTTAGTCCAAACAAAAGTTACATACAAACATTATGAAGTAGTACTTTAATACATAATATTATATTCTTATACATAATTCAAGTAGGATGTTAAATACTGTAAAAATATGTAAATAATATTAAAGGGTTTCTGATCTCATGGATTCTGGCAGTACGAGTAATGATGATGTAGCATCTCGATATAAACGCGTATGTCGTACGTTTGACAACTTTATTTGAACATAGTTGATAGATCCTGTGCAGCGGGCGACATTAAGCAACCGCAGACGACATGTCGCAGCGACACTACTGGTTTGTATGTATTTCTATGAAATACCCTCCGCAGCTAGCGACACGTAGCTAGCGACAATAATTATTCATAGAAATACATAGAAATCAGTGGTGTCGCGACGACACGCCGTCTGCTGCAACTTCATGTAGCCGCCTTCCAACTTGCAGCTTTATCCTGTATACTCAAGGTTCGCTGTCTTTGAGTGTCGTGTAGTTTTTCCAAAGTGCAAGACAAAGACAACCCGACTTATTTATTCGCTGTGTAAATATTTTTATTACTAAGCGAGTTCATGAATAAAACATAGGATATCTATCTAACTGCGCAGCAGCATGTTGTAAATGCAAATCAAACACTATGTTACTACAAAAACGATTAAAATATTAAAATTTCATCAATATAGTGTTATTTTATCCATAATTTAACACTTTAAACTGCTATTATACACCATTATATTAAAAAAAATGAAATAAAGATATTTTAAGGTATAAGGTGTAAGTATAAGGAAAACATAATATCTAGCCAAAATTATCATAACTGTCTGTGTTTAGTCAGTTGTTACTCAGACAGTTTAAGAATATAAAATTATATAGCTTCATACAATGTTCTAAATTTTTAAAGATAATATACATAAAACTATTAAGTACTTATATTATGTATCATTTAAACTTTTGATTATTATTATTATATTTTGATTACGATAAATAATTATTTTACTATAAAAAATAAGCCAAGTGCGAGTCGGACTCGCGCACGAAGGGTTCCGTACCATTATAGAGCGAAATAAGACCAAAAATTGTGTTTTTGTATGGCCCTTAATTTTTATTTTATTTTGATATTAAGTTAATAAATATTAAAGTACACATATAAGTAAGGATTTTGTGAAAAATTAAATACCTACCTGTTGCCATTATTGATATACTTACAGCAAAAAAGGCCAAAAAATCACGTTTGTTGTATGGGAACAAATACAAAATACAAAATAAAATTAAACATTAATTTTATTTTTTATTTAGTATTTGTTGTTATAGCGGCAATTATGGCGGAGGCCGCGGCCGCGGCATGTGTATAATATTTAAAAATAATATTAAAATAAAATTAAAATTAAAGGAGCCCCCTTTAATTTTAATTTTATTTTAATATTACCCGTACAAAAACACACAATTTTTAGCCTATTTTTGCTTGGTATCGGTACGGAACCCTTCGTGCGCGAGTCAGACTCGAACTTGGCCGATTTTTTTCTAAGTTTATTTAGTACCTACATTAGGCGATTTATTTCATATTACTATAGCAATATTTTCTATATTAGCGATCACGTAAGACATAATATCGCATGTTATTTATTGCTTCAGTTAAATTTATATGACCTCAGCTGCCACTTGGCCGAACCGTCTGCCACTTGCCAAACGTCTGTCACTTTATTGCCTTGATTATTTTATTTTGTCTTCATATTGAAGCCACATAAATAATGTTTCAGTTTATTATTCGTAGGTTACAGTAGATCATCTTGATACTGGACCGCCCGAAACTGCGCACGAACACATCAGACATAACTCAAAGTAGCAAAGCAATGCTATATCACGTCGCGCAGTACAAAGACTTCTGTTTGTCTGTCTAACGTAGCAGCTATAGAGATCGCATTTTGTCAAAATTTATAAGAGCTCTCTTCATGTTATGCCTTGTTTGTAGCCATGTTTGCGAAGTTGAATACCTACACATCATATCACATCGATCATGAGCAATCATAGATGAATATTACTATGCACGATCGTAATCGCTTATATTTGTCCATACTATGAATAATAGGGTCCATAGAAACCAACATAGACACCGGCATTAAAAACCCCCCAAACCAAGCAAACTGGTCTATAGGATATGCAACAAAATGCACCTACCTAAGGGCTAAGGTATAGTTAAGTAACCAAACCCGTTCTGCGAGCTAAGGGCGACCGGCCCTTTGAGATTTAACTGACCCTATAACTTACTATTCAATATTCATAATATTTAAACATGAGCATTGGTCAGTACGCGTGTTGCATACAACATATCAATCTACTAAGGTTTTAACGAGGAAAAATAAAATCCTATCTAAGAAATTAACTCCAGATAGAATATAGAAATTGCTTTTAGATAGTGGTGGCGGACTATCATCATTTTATCAGGTTTATATTATTCAATATTAGCCGTGGCTGGGATTGACATAACCAAATTACAATAATCTTCTCTGATAGACATAGTACAGGTAAAGTTTATACTTAGTCATAATATATTGTGGCATTGTTGAAGTTGATCAATCCTTGAACTATATTTTCTACTAATGACCCGAATTAAACGTGATAGTAAAATTTTATATTTAAATAATTTTTATCTTAAAACCTATGTTATTTTAAATGTAACGCATAATTTTTATTGTACATCTTTCTAATACAAACTATTATAAAAGTTTTTATTATTCAAAAGATTTCTGTCTATAGGAAAATTAACAGATATAAGTAAATAGTTATAATACCAAAGATTCCTAGTGCTCGAAACCTATTCAATAACTAGAATAGACCAAGGGACGACCTCTGTTCGCCATTTGCGTCAACTCCATACTTGGCTACGCTCAGAGCACTACCTTATCCGTCAGAACGTTAGGTATGATCTATTAAGAATATAATATATATGTGTATAATATGTACCATCGAGGAAATTGACGACGAAGGCAGTTGACGAACCTACGTCATGTAGATGGATCATGTCAATTCAATGTTGATCAGATCAGATGTGATCGGTCGAATGGGTCTGACGTAACGCGACCAAATTACGTAGGCAGAGTAAACAGAACTAACGAGGAGTAAGCCGACTCAGAAGAGATCTCGAAATTTATACGTTTGACATGGATTGACGTAGTATGTCATATTGGTCGGCGCGCGCCGTACATAATGCGTTACCAGTAGCACAATAGACATAACTACCAGTAGTTCGACTGCAAAGAAACGGACAGGTTTCAATATCTGTCAAATTCGTCGGGTTTCACTAGGATTATGAACGGAATGTGCCTCGCGCTGCTGATATAATTTATTTTCAAATATTTAAAATAAAGATTTAAAAAATGGATTCTGACAATTTTAATCGCATGTGCCAAAACACAAACAACAATACGACCAAAGAGGAACACGTCCAGCGAATATGTCATAGTTTTAAATTCGTAGGTAACAAGTTAACAACCCTAGCGACGATTTTCGTCATAATACGTGAAATTTTAAAATTTTAACATCAGTTCTAAGTCGGCATACTCTATAATTCTGTCTGCTCTGCCAGTAGTTACCTACTAAGCATTGTGAAACATGTTAAAAGTGACAGTCGCGCCTAACTCGCGTATATTCGCCCGTTTGTTTGAAATCGACTGTCTACTCTGACGTAGGTCCCCCATCTGCCTAGGAATCAACTTCCCCGATAGTACTTAGAATTATATGGATATAATTTTGCATTGTTTTATCCTGCTTTTGACAATTTAGGAATTGATTGTTCAAACTTAAAACCCTTTCTAGAGTGAGAATGAATTTATGTTGAAAATCTTAATCTGAGTTATTTAGTTTATCATAAAATTTCATATTATGAGCACGGACTTAAAAAAAGTACGGACGTAACCTTCTCTAATCACGAGTGAAGCCTAGTTATGGCCGCCCGTGTAGGACGTGTGCGTGATATGAGGGTTGCCATATAAATCATAAATTTCCCTACTTTTTAAATTTTGTAAACTCAGACAAGTTAAATGTATTTTTTATACTTAAACATATTTTTATGTTTTTTTTCGCTTCAGAAATGTAAGCGGTTGTTAAAGATGTCATAATGAAAATATTATTTTTATGACACTATAGATAGAAAAAAAACACATATTACGTACAGAGAAGTATATTATTTACATAACATTATTAATAATAATGATTATGTACAAACATTTACAATAATAAAATTATTACTAGCTATTTGACCGAGCTTTGCTCGGTATTCGATAAAACAGGAATAAAATGACATTTTCTAAATATAATTCCTAGCTGGACAGATTTATCGCCCCCGAAACCTAATAAGAAACCTGTATACGAAAAGATATAACATACTTAAGTCCCGTAACCCGTTTCATCAAACAATCAAGTAATTTTAAATAAATAATGGCTTGTTAAATCAGTTAACGGCCTGTTAGAGCTATCGAGAGTTCTACCATGCGCTAACGTCAAATCAAATCACCTAACATGGTGTTAAATTTATTCCTGGTCTAGAGGTCCATTCAATATTTTCATTCTTACTAGGTCTCAATGACGCTCGGGTGACTACACCAATAGCACCTTCCCTCCCCTACTACTGAAGGAAATCTGAGACAACAATTTTATCTATGGACGCTTCACACCACGTCAGTCTGACCCCGTGCTAAGTACCTGAAGGACTTGTGTTACGGGTACCAGACAACGGAAATATATTTAATACTGTTATACTATACATATATTTAAGATTTTTATTATATGATACACATATTTAATACACACCCGTGACCCAGGAACTTTGAAAACTTTTTGTTCCGTCGGCAGGATTCGAACCCGCGACCCCCGGCTTGAGCTACCGACAGCCCACCCACTGAGCCACAGAGGTCGTCAAACAACAATTATATCCACTTTTGTAAATTAAGAAATTAATAGGGGTGTAGACTATTTTTAGGAAATATATTTATTTTACAGATGTACCATCAAGGAAGTTGATTCCTATGCAATTGACAGACCAACGTTATTTGGTCGAATACTTATGTCAATTCAATGTTAATTGTGATCTGTCGGCTGGGTTTGACGTAACGCAACCAAACTACTTATGTCCCCGATTTGCATAGGAATCAACTTCTCTGATAGTACATAAGTATTTTGTTACACCTAAAAATATGTATAAAAAATAAATACACTCTTATTTCAATTTAAAAAATCACTTATTAAATATAAAAAATATTATAAAGTTATTAAGTAAAATATGTCCATTTTCGGTAATTCTATAATACAAACTCTCAAAAAAACAATAATTTGTATTAGATTTCGTTTACTGTCTACACCCCTATTATTGTATTCCTGCCTAATTACTGGTCAATAGTATGCTAAATACTTACATGACACTAATAAAAGACAATAAAATTAATTATTTGATTATTTAAAAATAAATTAAAATTTTCCCCGGTTTGGGGAAAATTTCCCCACTTTGTTATGGACATTACTGACCTGTTGAAGTTGAATTAATATTTACATTATTTTATCAAAATACTTTAAAAATATGTTATCTTACCTATGAAATATTATTCCTTGATGTTTTTTGTGTAAGGTTGTATTGTTCTTGCACCATTTTACAACACAAGATGGCTTATTTATTTTTATTTATGAATGACAAAGATGTGTCACCGCGATGCAGTCTATTTGCGTAATGGCGGTACGATCGGCTTATTACAGTGCGAGTGTTTGTGCAAGATGTGTACATATGATCGCCTGGGCTTATTAAGGGTGCTTCACTCATTTCTTAATGGCGATCCGTCCGTATTTTTTTTACGTCCGTGATTATGAGCTTACAATTAGTATTTAAACATCCAACTTTATTAAATTCTAGAACATCATTATTAGACCCTGCAAAAGAGGCATAATAAGTTATTTTATTAAGTATGCCTTTTTTGCAGCATGGTCTTATACCCTACAAACTAAAATTTGAATATTGTTTAGTTGCAAGTTTTATTTGTATGTTTCTATTGCATTGGGGTAAATCTGTAATGGTAGAAATAAGCATGGAAATAAATAAATAAATAAAATTGTATTATGTAAGCAGGTACAACGAATTAGTTAAGGTAATTCAGTTTAGGTAATAAAGGTATAAGTATAATATTAATTACTGTACCGTAACAATACTTTAGGGTGTGTACATGTTCCTTGTAGAGTGTTCACTGTGAAAGTAGCAGCGCTGAAAGATAAAAAAAATCACTTTTGTATGGGCAAGGGCCCGAGCGTCACGAGTTTTCCCATACAAAAGTGAAAAAATTTTTTTTTCAGCGCTGCTACTTTCACAGTGAACTCTCTACAAGGAACACGTACACACCCTAAAGTATTATCACTTATTTTTCTTACATACTGTATACAGTAGATAATCTTCATATTAGACCGCCTCGATTGAAAATAAAGAGAATACTTACTTTTTAAGATATATTTTGAATCAAATAATGAGAAATCATAGTCAAAATAGCAAGGATATACTTATTATTTTAAATCAAAAAAAAATATTTTATATTTTTTGTAACTGTAGTTTTCTTTTACGATAATGAAGCAACCACATAAACCATAAAATATGATAAACAACTTGACCTTTGATTTATGACTTAAATCTAAATTTACGGCGCATCTGACATCACAATATATCCATAAACGTTACAGAATGGCGATAAAATAGCATATCATTTGGCACAAGTCACACATTTCGGCCATTTTATGAGATGACGTTTACGACAAAATGGCGTCAACACCAATTAGATTTATCGCCACCTTAACGCAAACTTTGACGTGCCTTTGTATATATTGACCTAAAATCTTACACCTTAGTTGATCACAGATCGTTAAAAACAATGCTAACTGTCGCATCCAGAGACAAATAATTATTTACTTAACCTTTTTTCATAAACCCTATGGGGCATTTAAAGATGAATGATGATTAATCTTCTATTTAATGTAGAGATTGACAGCTGATAATAATAACTCCCACACTGGCTTCGGTGACGGTAGCAAGTGGCAAAGCGCTAACGCTAACGCTAGCGTTACAAATTGTATGCGATTTGACATAAGTCATCGATTCGCTAGCGAATACTAATGTCAAATCCATACATTTTGTAGCGCTAGGGTTACCGTTAGCGTTTTGCTACTTGTCTACGGGGGCAGGCCAGTTACGCAGGAGTAATTTTATAGTGTCCAAGTGTGTGCGCAGTACACAAGAACACTCTCTATTCCTTGTACTCTTATAACTCAGTAGGACGGACTACCGACACGACTGGCGAGAGATCAGGCGCAGGACCGACTTTTTACATGCCCATCCGACACGTTGATCATCTTACTTATCAGACAATCAGGTGAGCAGCCTGCATTGTCCTAACCAAATTTGGAAATCGAACCCACGACCTCCGAGTCAAGAGCCACGCTCTAAACCACTGGACCACGGAGGCGTTCACAGCTGACAATGTATGCGTATTATCAGTCGAACTCTTCATTAAATTGAAGTTATTTAATCATCATTAAACATCTCTGCGGCCGTAAGCCTGTAGCAAAATTAATGCCTACCCGTTCAAAAATAAGTACCATCGAGGAAGTTGATTCCTATGCAATTGACAGACCAACGTTATTTGGTCGAATATGTCAATTCAATGTTAATTGTGATCTGTCAGCTGGGTTGCATAGGAATCAACTTCTCTGATAGTACAAAGAAAGAAAGAAACGACCAACGTTAAACATTGAACTAAACATGCGCAAGTGGCCCTTAAGACGGTAAATGGAGATATCTCCGGGTTGTACCACGTTGCCCTTGGGCCTTGATAATGGGGAATCGATCTATACGTAATCTGAATTCTGTGCAAATAACATAAAAATTGCTCCAGTAGGTAGTTTAGTTGAGATAAGCTCTTTCAAATGTTTTCCCCCGTTTTTTTCACATTTTTCTCTGTATTCGCTCCTTCTAGTCTTAGCGTGATAATAACATATAGCCTATAGCCTTCCTCGATAAATGAGCTATCAAATAATGAAGTAATTTTTCAAATCGGACCAGTAGTTTCTGAAATTAGCGCGCTCAAACAAACAAACAAACTCTTCAGCTTTATACTAATGGTAATTGGTATAGAGTATAGACTATAATTATAGATATAAGATAAAACGTAAGGGTCAAGTCACATCTCAACATCTCGAGGCGTTGTTATTCAAATTTCGAATAAGCAGCCCAACACCGCGACCTGCAAGCCTGCCAATTCAATGTAATTCAATGTCTATCTGCTTGTGTAGTAGATAAAGTTTAGATTTGAATGGATCATTCAAAACTGCATTGACGCGTCACGTCGCAATGTGAACATACGTAGCAGACAACACCTATCTCAAATCTCTTATCTCCCCTTTCTAGAAAAATCTAGATACCCCATATCAATAACCATTTACCCTTTACTGCACGCGCGTTTAGCGAGGGGTTAAATATAGGGGATGAAATCCATTAGCTGCAGTTTTCGGCACAATGCACGAGTGGCAAGGGATATGTTCCTTGTGCAAGGTACTGAGGGCACTTTGCAACATAGTACCAGTAGGTATCATTGTGGTATTTTATGAGTTATGACTGAAAGAAATGAAAAAGGGTTTTTATGTTTACGCTTCGTAGTTTTGGAGGCAAAATAACGTTTTCAATATATTTTTGCGAATCCTTTTATTGTCGATTTCTATACTATGATTCAACTATTTATTTAAAAATGATTGTTAAAATAATAATATAATAGCTAGCTCAAGCTTTCGTTATAGGATATACTGTCACTTCTTGGTGGAAATTCATCTTCAATTAAATAATTATACACTTTCCTTGCACTTATTCCACTTTATTTTAATATATTTATTACAAAATTGTTAAATACACGACCGGTTTCGAAAAAACCTGATGATGATTTTCGAAAAATCTCGAAAGTGGTAGCTAACAGAGATAGAAAGGATTTCATACTTTGACTTGATGGTCCTAAAATATGGATTGTTTTATTTGTAGGACAATGTTACTCTTAAATAATATGACTATTAATCTAACAACATACAAATCAGCTCGGTAGAGTACAGACTACAGTTATAGGCTTCTGTAATCAACAAAACTTGGTTTACTACTTTGTTCTAGGGCTCCCGTACTATATTGCGCCTGAGAAATAAAAATAGCATCACCACATAAGCAAGGAAACTATTTTAAAACCGCTACGGATTTAAAAACACATCACATAAATCATAATATATTTCACTCGAAAACATTTACGTGTGAAATGCAACCTGCAGTATTTTAAGCGAGTTTTTAATATTCTCTCATTTCTATGCGGTGTTTCTCCGCAGTGCTTTCTCGTCTATTCTATGATGTCGAGTTTTAAGGCCAAGGTCTTTTATAATAGATATTCTAGAATCTAGTGGATGTTTTTAATTAAGCTGTGGTCTTTTATTATATTGTAACGGGGCTAATTTGAAATAAAACTAGCATAGTCTCTACGGTATTAGAAAGGAACTCTTGTAATCGGAATTAGTTCTTATATGTAGGTAATAATGTTTTATAATTAAGTAATTTTATTCAGTAAATAGCATTCCTGCAACATGAAAAAAGAGTAGGTACATTGATAGTAAAACTGCTCGCTATGTACAAAAAATGTCACAAATGCTGTTCTGTTGGTGAGTCTATAAAAATAAATAAATAAATAAACTTTAGCTTTTTATCGATTTTTCTATTTTCCAGCCCCAAACTTACCTAGGATCTGGCATCATTTTCACAAGTCACATGTCATAATTTAAATACCTAAACGGCCCCGAACATCACCCAAGCGCCCTAAATTGGCCAAGCTTTGCACTTCAACATGCCACGTCTATACGTCTATGGCAAAAACTAAATATTCCATTTAACTTTAGTACGTACTGCAGTACGCTCATACATAAATTGCTTTCGACAGGACCTTATGCTGACGCCTTAAGGACCACTTTCATTAAACACAGAGATAGTAAAACTGTGAACAGACATGGGCGGTATCGAACGCCGGAAGAGGCTTCAGACAGACATGACGTTTTCATTTCCAAGCTGCTAGTCAGCATACAGCTCCACCGCAAGCTATTTAAGCTATAGGCATATTCGAGCAGAAAGGAATAGGTACATAATATTATTTCATTTGGTTGAAAGATAATGGCTAAGTTCCAACAAAGCTCCGAGAGTACCTAATGAACGAATTAGCTTCCAGTAATATAAAAGTAAATTCAATAGTAGAAACTATTGAATTTACTTTTATTTTATAAGTATAACCAATAATTACATTTTAGAATGTGCTCTATACCTATAACAGTACACACCCTGCCTATACGTGCAAAACCCAAAATCCCGCGAAAATTAAATGCACGCAAAAATACGCGAAAGTATTCATTTTCTGGGACTTAATTCCCAGACTTCCAATGCCGGTAACGAAGTTTGGGGATACAAGAATTGCACCCTTGCATATTCCACTTCACCCATTCTCCCGATTGTCGTTTAAAGTCTGCAGCTGATTTCGAAAAGTATTAACAATACTCACATTGATCTTATTCTTCGCCCGTTCTATCGCCTTGCTATCCTCTCTGTCTGGGCTGAGACGGCAGACGCGCGCGCGCCAGTCGTTGGCGCCAGCCGCTTGCAGAGCCGCTAGCCTGAAACAGTGGAACGCTGGCATTAAAAACATGAAAAGGGGTAAAAAGGGGCTAAGTTTGCTGGCTGCAGTGATGCCATCAAAGAAATGTCAAAGTTGACGATTGATTGGGGCCAATTCTTAAGGTGCCTCTTCACAATTGACTATGTTAGCCCACTGCAAGGCATCACCAGTATGTAGACGGGGTAATAGTGTATGGTCGCGGAAGATTTACAGGCGTGGTGCCTCTTCACAATAGACTATGTTGATTTATTGTTGGCCCACTACAAGGCATCACCAGTATGTAGACGGGGTAATAGTGTATGGTCGCGGAAGATTTACAGGCGTGGCGGGCAAAGGAGTGGCCTGCAGTGGGCCACCGTGGGCTATTATGTACTGGCTACTTTATACCTCGAATGTAGCAAAATGATTCAATCGCAGCTCAGGCGCAAATATGACTGTAAATGTAACGACATTCAAGGTATTAGGATTAAGCCTCCGGTCCACAATACACACTGATTGAATGGTTTATTTGGGTTTGTAGAGATTAACCCAAAAACTTCATTGATCATAGCTCTGTTGTTAAACTGCAAATTGAACGCGTATATTGTCCACTAGACTATATACTTTCTGTGTGCCCATCACATTAAAGATTGCAGCTAACCAAAAGGTGTATAAAAAACTAGATAGAGAATGCATTAAGTTCTAAGAAACAAACAAAAAGTTAGTCATTATGAATGATAAGATAAAACACAATTAACGTTTGTTTTATTGTTACCCAACGTCACAAAAAAGGCTACTTAATGAATAGGACCAGAGACAAAAGAAAGTCACTAGGAATTTTCTACCTGTCCTTTAAACCTAGATAATTTGACAATTAGCCTGAATCTACCTGCACCTACTTAGTTAAAACCTGCTAATATAAATAATAATAATAGCTCCCACACCGGTTTCGGTGACGGTGGCCGGTTTCATTGAAACCAGGCCAGCTACGCAAGAGTAATTTTATAGTGCCCAAGTGTATGCGCAGTACACAAGAGCACTCTCTATTCCTTTACTCTCATAACCCAGTGGGACGGAAGACCGACACGACCGGCGAGAGATCAGGCGCAGGACCGACTTTTTACATGCCCATCCGACACATGGATCATCTTACTTGTCAGACAATCAGGTGATCAGCCTGCATTGTCCTAAACAAACTTGGAAATAACATGTTTCCAACGCGGGAATCGAACCCACGACCTCCGAGTCAAGAGCCGTGCTCTATACCACTAGACCACGGAGGTGTCATCATCAATCCTGCTAATATAATTATGCAATTAGGTACATAGCAGGTAGATTTTTTACGTTATTAAAATATTTTATGATAATGAGCTATAAATACTAGGACTTTTGTTAGATGCCTAAGAAAATGCCTAACTGTTAGAAATAATACATATACTCAGTTTTATTTCATTTCGATCTTTATGTGAACAAAATATCAGCACTTGGGCAGCTACTAGTAGTGCAATTTTAAAATTAGGTTTAATGCATTGTCAAATTATTTTAGTCGAATTGCAGTTTTCTTTGCCTTTAGATAAGGTATATAAGATATTAAAGGAGTACCTATACATTGAGTGTAGTCTAGGTTTTAATTATTATTACTATAATTATTGTGAGGCAGGTTAGTTTACAAAATATTTACCAATTATTATTAGTGTTTAATATTTATATTTAGTAAATAGAAGAGGTCAGTGTCTATCGTCAGATATTTTTGTTTGTAAAGCCCCAGTGTTGCAGTGTAAAGTCCCTTGGAAACTTAGATAAAAATATGTAAACACGTTTGACAGACACCCCTAATGAACTTCTTTTGTCAATGCTGAATAGTGTCGATTTGTTTATTCAAGATTAGATCTGTGAAGCCAGCCAGTCTATCCATAATAATAATAATACTTAATATCTTACTTAATGTTATAAATGCGAAAGTGTGTCTGCCTGTCTGTCACCTCTTTACGCCCAAACCGCTGAGCCGATTTTGCTGAAATTTTATATGGAGATACTTTGAGTCCCGGGAAAGGACATAGGATACTTTTTATCCCGGAAAAACGAATGTGTGTGTGATAAACGAATTTTACAGAAACGGAGTTGCGGGCGTCATCTAGTCCAAAATAATAAAGGACACTACCGTGATTTGGTTGCCTCAGTCAGGTGTGGTCAATGACCTGTGATTGTTTGTTAATAACCACCTTAACCGATGGTTACATTAACTGATAGTTACATTAACCTATCATTAAGTTAATTACGTATTAGTAGTTCTATGGTCGATCTACTTTACGGGTTACGGCTTAACAAGCGTGCAAACCACATAGTAATTGGTGACTATATGACCATAGCATAATCAGGACGAGCGAAGCGAGCCCTAGTATATTCCACAAACTGTGCATTTTGTGATACACTTTACGGAAAAATCACGCCTATTGATGTGTCCTATAACAAAGTATTGTGTTATCATCAGTCAGTCAAGGTGTGACGACGCGAGTCCTCACAAAGCTCGGCTTTAAGCTAGTAGAAAGTATTGATTGGGTGTATTTTAAAATTTTGTTATTTGAAGTTATCAGGGCGAACGAAGCGAGCCCTAGGCCGGTATAAATAGTCAGTACTCAAGATGCATCTCGGTCTCAAGACACTGTTCAGGCTCTGTGATTGGTTGGCTGTCAAAATTTATCACAAAGCCGAACCGCGTCTTGAGACCGGGTGGCATCTTAAGTACTGACTATTTATACCGGCCCTAGTATATCCCACAACCTGATCACTTTTGTGGTACACTTAACGGAAAAACTATAACGTCTATTGATTGATGCTTTAACAAATTAACTTTTATTTATTTGTAGATGTATTATCATCGATCAGTCAAGGTTTGGTTACTATTAAAATATAAAAAACGGCCTTAAAGATCATTACGCAGAAAAACGACGCGACACATAGCTGAAAGCTCGACTTTTAGCTAGTCTAAAAATCACGCTAGTGTGCGTGCGGTCTTTTCTCGCTGCCTAGTATAGAAGGTCTACTGTTTATGTTGTTTGGGTTAGTGAGTGTTAGTGATTAGTAATTTATGTTTCCTCAGTGGACGATACGCGGTCGACGACATTGTAAATGACAGGGTCACTTATCTATGTTTGTAATTAAAGCTTTGAAGTGATTCATTGATCCATAAATCGATGTATGAGAATTAGGTCCAAGCAATCACAGTCATGGGATTTTCCCTAAAGTCACGTAAAATAAGAGGTTTCCCTTATAATAATGTCTACTTCGTCGACACAGGGTTTTTTTTAGTTTTTACAGACAACCTTTCAATAGCACCCTCCGAATTTTGTACAATTTCACCCCAAATTGATACAACTAGCAGATAGCGTCCATACGGTCCGGTTTTCTAAGACGTGCTTAAGAATAAGAACGTTTATCTTTCAATTACTTATCCGTAAAATGCCGCAGCCGAAATTAAATAAGAACCATTTCCTTACAACGAGGTGTCCCTTTAACTTAAATGCGTACAATAGAGTAGGCGAAAGTAACATAGAACCAGCTTCCAACGAATATCCTTTAAATTGGCCTCTTTTAAACTTCTACGTACAATTATAATACTCTAAACCACCGGACTCTTCACCCAGAGGTCGTGGGTTCGGTTCCCACGTTGGAAAGATGTTATTTCCAAGTTTGGTTGGAACAATGCAGGCTGATCACCTGATTGACTGACAAGTAAGATGATCCATGCGTCGGATGGGCATGTAAAAAGTCGGTCCTGCGCCCGATCTCTCGCTAGTCGTGGCGATCGTCCGCCCCATTGGGTTATGAGAGCAAAGGAATAGAGAGTGCTCTTGTGTACTGCGCACACACTTGGGCACTATAAAGTTACTCCTGTGTAACTGGCCTGGTTTCAATGGAACCGGCCACCGTCACCGAAACTGGGAGTTATTATTATTACAATAATACTACGTAACTCATGATCATTACCTTTCGGCGATGGTGCCCCCGCGATTCGGCATGTCGGAGTGTGTGGCGCTCCGCTGCACTCCCGCGCCGAATCTGAAACAAGAAAGAAAAAATGAACAACCATAGAATAAGACACCTCTTTAGCTTTTCCGTTTGTAAAAATAGCAAATATATCTATTTAAGTGCTGATTTACTTGGATATAGTAGAAAGCAATATGAGCTAAATCTGCCTACAAACTGGCAGATAAAAAACTATTAATTTAGAAGTTAGAAAACTGTATTTATTTGAAAAACACTTTTTCATTTAAAGATAGGTATAGACACTAAATTGGGGTTGGATCAGCACTGTATTATTAATATTTAAAAAAAACATAATAATATTATCCTGTTTTGAGTTACTGTATGTAATCACGTTCTAAGAAAATTCAGTATTCCACATTTTTGGCGCCTAATAATAAGTAATAATCGTACCTATTTGTAAAACACGTTGTGTGCTTTCCTTGTTTTTGGGTAGAAACCTGACAAATCCTTTATTAATTCTTACAAACAAGCAAATTATCATCCCCCAATATGCAACTTTTAAATCTTTACCTTCTATCTTTTAAATCTCTACTTTTTCGTTGTAAGTACCTTTAAATATTTTAAGTTTATTTAAACATAGTTATTACTTTTTACATTTAATTGACGCAAAACCTTATATTTAAAAGGAGTTCTTATAATACCGAGTGACGCAAAATAACACAAGAGCTACTAATATACTTACATAAATTACTTTAAAACAGATTAACATAATAGGTATTATGAAATAATTATTAGTAATTAGTAAGTGCACATTTAAACAAGGCTAATTAATAATTATTGCTTCTTTCTTTCTATGTCGGGCATTATTTAATAATAATTAATACTACTTTTATCACAAGTTCAATATATTTTAATAGTGTACAGACTTTGTCCATTTTCTATTTATCTCGATTAAGAAGCTACCTAAAACCCTATAAGAATTACTCGGAAATATGTAAAACCTGAAGTTAAAAGATCCTGTGTTGTGTCAAGTTTTGATGCTTAAATAGTAATTTCTTTTGAGCAACAAATGACATGAAACACTTTTGGACCAAGAGCCTGCGACGGCCAGACTTTCTTCCTTTTAGAAAAGCTGAAAGTTTATCTGTTTGTGACATTTAAAGAGGTAAAAACATCCAGTAGTGCTAGCACGGCGACCAGCAGAAATGCGAAAGTATGGACAAACTGTGGAAATAAACCTAAGGTGCCGTTCCGATCTTTTTTCGTTCCGAAAAATTCAATTAAAATGCCACTTTATGACAGACTATAGTCATAAACTGTGGAGATAAACTTAAGGTGCCGTTCCGATCTTTTTTAGTTTCGAATAATTCAATTACAAAGCCACTTTATGACAGACTATAGCTCTAAAAATTCAAATAATATCCTACATTATGACATATACTATAGTGTGTCATAAAGTGGCATTTTAATTGAATTTTTCGGAACGAAAAAAGATCGGAACGGCACCTTAGGTTTATTTCCACAGTTTGTCCATACTTTCGCATTTCCGCTGGTCGCCGTGCTACCGCTACAGCAGCTAGTAGGAGTTTCGGTCGCGGCTAATTAAGGAGGTTTCCAATTCTGAAGGGCTACCTGACTTTCGAGAAAGATTAAAGCTCAATTTTATAGCCTATATTCTTCGCGGTAAGTGGAGGGATCTCGTCTTCCAGTGGTGCTTCCCACTGCCAGACACCCTTAACTCGGAAACATGTAAAACTTGCGTTTGTCCGTATAGTCACGTAGAGCCGTACATTTTTTCGGGACCAAAAACCACCGTATATATACTTTCCTAAGACTCAAAGTATCTTCAACATCAAAACTATTCAGCGGCTTTAACAAGAAGAAGTAACACAACAGACTGTCTTTCGCATTAATATTATTATGACTTTTACCTGGGCTTCTCAAACTTTTCCTTGAGACTCTTGAAGCTAAAGAGCCGCTCACTGGCCTGGACCGACAGCATTTCGACAGAACTTCACTTATACTATACAGTCACTCAACAAACCTAGTAATAGGTCTTAAGCCACACCAAAACAACACATTCACTGTGTTGACAACATTTCCAAATTCCACATCAAAACTTAAAAAAGCATTTTTATATCTGAATTCATTAACTGTTATTATATTCTTCTATATTTCTTATTTTTTGAGAATATTCCTCCTTTCCTCTATTCTTCGCGACAAAAATTGTCAAGCGTATTGACGTATGACACGGTTGACGCCAGGCCGATAACTGACAATACAATGAGTCTGTGTGTCTATGCGTTATCCTCTGAATTACGATAAACACCCCGTACACAGTCGTGTCCTATTTAGACTTAAAACTTCCTCAGCATTGGTTAATATAATATTATGTATGTATATGACCTGCCTATATACATATACCTATATGGGAGAGATTATGGTATGACCTGACCACCTAATATTTACGAAGTACTATCAGAGAATATAATTCATAATCATAGACAGGCACCTACGTAGTTTAGTCGAGTTATGTCAAACCGAGCCGACAGATTACACAATTTACATTGAATTGACATAATCTGACTAAACGACGTAGATCCGTCAACTGCCTCTGAATAAATTTCTTCAATGGTACATACATAATATTATGGAGTGCGTACTTTAAGGCAGGGATTAATCTCAATCCAAAACTATAACTTTGCAAACAACCAAAGACCTAGCGTATACGCATCGCAATAAGATTCATTTTAGCTTAGCATAAAACTGAAGTCACTCAAACGAATTTTCTCTATTTTTCATGTTTTTTTAAATATCTTTGGAAATAAACATTAAGAAACAAAATTGTTCGGTTAAATAATTTTTAATATAGATTTACTAACAATTTATTCAAATAAAATGTATAGTTATCCTAGTTAATACTTATATTTCGATGAAATAGATTTTTATCGGAGGTGAGTTTGTAAATTAATTACAGCCAAAGTATTAAGTTTTATTAAAATGTTTATGGTTTAAGGTATTTTAAATATTGTGCTTTATACCTCATATTTTTTAAAACTTCGTTATTATATTGGAACTAGGTAAACCGGAAGTCGCGGAATAACAAATTGAGGTTTATCCTCGCCTTAAGAGTGCGAAAGGCAACATGTACAACAGCCAATAACGTGTCACCGTCTGATCACGACTAACCAATAACTACTATTATTGGTAGATCAGTGAACACCATATTTTGATCACTTAATATCTACTAATAGCATGTCCCTACATCCTTTTTCCCGAGCGATCTTATAAATCTGCACAACCTATACCAACTTTGATTTGATATTATGTACTATTAGAGAAGTTTATTCCTAGGCAAATGTGAGATGGCGGACCTAAGTAATTTGGTGGGGTTAAGTCAAACCCATCCGACCGATCACAGCTAACATTGAATCGATATAAGCCGACCATATGACATAGGTCCGTCAACTGCCTATGGATCAATTTCCTCGATGGTACATGGAAATAGCTCTACGCTAAAACATCCTTTAATAGAACTTTGTGCAAAAGTTTTATAACAGTCTGTAACTTATTGCATTAAAAAAGTCCTGACGTTATATTATATTTTCAAAGTTATAACCGAAATAAGTACAATATTATACACGCGAAGGTGTGATTTGGTCCGTGCACGAAGGTTTCATGTTTAGGAACTCTATGGTGGTGTTCCATTTTATAAGTTTATTGTGTGTGCATGGGCCAGATACACGCTAATTTATCCGATTGCACTAGGAGGATTATGTGTTTTACTCGACTACAGCGAAGATAGAAAAATGAGTACTGATTTTTACGGTGTTTGTATGTATGTGCACCCGTAGCTGCTAAATTAAGGGTCCGATTTTAGCAAATGACGCTTTATAGATAAATAATGATGCCGCGAGTAACATAGGCAATATGTTATAAAATATAGTTTTTACGTGATCGGGTTAAAAAAATATAAACTTATTATTAGTGAAATGAAATGAAGATTTTTTGCAAAGTCTTTGTTTCACCGGCAATACAAAGCTGATATTAATGTAAATTTTTTGTGAAGAGCGGCTGATCCTAGGACAATAACCACAGAAAAAAATTGTCTGCAAGTTCTGGCTATAGAACAATGGTTCTGACTGACTTCCAAAAGGAGGAGCTTATATTACGTTCGACTGAATACATTTAACCTCTTTCGTCCTTTGTTGCGCCAAAAATTCAATATCGCGCGGGAACTGTGTGCTTTAAAATTATTTTTAACTGACTTAAAAAAAGGAGGTTATTGCAAATCTGTGCAGCTGAGTGTTTAGAGGTAAAAGGCAGACATAATATACGCTTTTACATTTATATTATTAGATATGGGTTAAATTGAGTTTTTTGTATCATTCGTTTCTTCAGTTTAAATAATGGTTAGAAAGAAATAATTGTGTTTACAGTACAATAGAAGCTGATAAAACCCCTACCTTGAATATAATGAAATAAGTTATTTTGCCCATTACAGGAGCTTATACCAAGGACATAAAGATCATTGTCATAGAGCTCAGAAGTAATTTAAGTCTGAACAGCTCATAACCGTAAACCGAAGTACAGGAAAAGTGTGGGTTTATAGATAAGCTGTTCTATATAACTTGAAACAGCATGAGGTACTTTAGTATTGTAGGTATTCATTAATATAAACAATAAATACTAATATTATAAATGCAAAGGTCCGTCCGTCCGTCTGTCTGTTACCTCTTTATCAAACGAGTATGGAGATATTTTCCGCCCCGAGAAAGGATATAATATAGGATACTTTTTAGGATTCCGTACCCAAAGGGTAAAAATGGGACCCTATATTTACTAAGACTTCGTTGTCTGTCCGTCTGTCTGTCTGTCTGTCTGTCTGTCTTCGGGCTGTAGAGTTTTGTCTGCAGGCTTTTTTGCTCTATCTTAATATTGGTAACAGGTAGGTACTTGATTTTTTCTCAAAGTCCTTAGTTATAATATGTGTACTTTAATATTTGATAATAATATTAAAATAAAATAAAAAATTACGGGGGGTTCCCATACAAAAACACAATTTTTGGCCTGATTTGCTCTATAATGGTACGGAAACCTTCGCGCGCGAGTCCGACTCGCACTGGCTGATTTTTATCTTCGAAGAATGCTTCCGCGCGATAAACGAAATTTGGCACAACGAATTTGCGGGCGTCATCTTGTGTACGATAACAGTAAAAACTACGAATAATAAAAACTAAGGAAAAGTAACTCCGTCAAAAAACATGTTCTACAATACTTACTTGTCAAAAATGTGTAGGTACACATTTTCAATACATTTAGGGTGTAAACTTCTTGCATTTGTAATATTTAGGTGGACTTCAGCGGTATCGGGCTGACGTTACATGACAGTTCGAAAGGAACTAAATTTAAAATGGTAATAGTACCTATGGGAGTTACGTTTCCTTAGTTTTTATTATTCGTAGAGGACACGGACACACGGACCGACATCGAAGTCTCAGTAATAGGGTCCCGTTTTCACCCTTTGGGTACGGAACCCTAAAAAGTAATTTCAGATAACTGAAGAGAGGAAAACATCGTAGTCTGCAGTGTTAAGTCATTTCTTTTACTTTTTTAATCGTATTAATATTTTTTTTATTAATCAAACCTTCCGAAATACGTGTAAGTAATAAAAATAGCTACCAGCTTACTAACAGCCTTTTTGTATATTGTAAAAGATAAATTGCAATTTATGACACAATTTATTAATCTTTATAATTATTACTACAAAAAACGATAAACAATCGAAGCAACCTAAAATGTCACGTTTTTCAACAAAGGAAAGATATTATTCACAAGCACACTTGTTTATTATCAACAAACCACAATTGTTACATATTCTATACCATATTATACAACAAAGTCGCTTTTTTCCCTCATGTCCAATTGTTCGCTTTAATCTTTGAAACTACGCAACGGATTTTGATGATTCTTTCAGTGTTAGATAGCTTATTTATCGATTTATCGAGGAAGGCTATAAGCTATATTTTATCCCGTTAAGACTAATGAGAGCGAGGAAATAGAGGAAAATGTGGGAAAAATGGGGTAAATTATTAGAAAGGGCTAACTTGAACGCGCTAATCTCAGGAACTACTGGTCCGATTTGAAAAATTATTTCAGTGTTAGATAGTCCATTTATTGAGGAAGGCTATAGGCTATATTTTATTACGCTAAGACTAATAGGATAATGTGAAAAAAACGGGGCAAATTATTTGAGAGGGCTTATCTAGCGACCTACTGGAGCAATTTTTATGTTATTTGGCACCTATAAGAACGTGAAGGATCATAGGCTATCGATTTTAATCGTTTTTTCAGTGCCTATATATTTTATACCCGTGCGACGCCGGGGCGGGTCGCTAGTTAACGTATACTGTATAGTATATTAGTGATCGAAGTATAACCTACGTAACATATATAAATAAAATATAAAATAAAGAAGTTATAAATTATAATAATATGCAAATAACAAACTAATGAATTCACTATATGCACAAAACATACCGTATGGAGTTTTTAAGCACGAAAACGCGACACGCTGTACACGAAGCCTTTAATCGCGATTGTACTGTATGAGCTTTTAGTATAGAGCTTTCAGTGCGAGCGCGCCCAAGCGGCGTCAAAGCTCGACTGAGGGCGGGCGGATTTTCCGACCTGTACGTAGCCGGTATATTTCTGAGTAATAAACCTTATTCTGATAGTAATAAAGTCGAGAATAATATTACTAAAACTGACTTGTCGGCGAACGCACCGGTAAAACCAACGCATGTAAATGGCTTTCAAAGCAGTTTATAAGGGATGTGTCCCTTAGTATGCATCTTATTATTTTATCCTAAACTAGCTGACGCGGCAAAGAGTTTGATTCGTTAGTCTTGAGTCTACTATTGTCGACTCAGTGGTGTCGTAGAGACATGCCTTGTACGATTAAAATAACGACTAGTACACTGTACAACAAAATGCAACATTTTCTGTCCATAGACTTTTTAGATAGTAAATATAGATGCTAAAGAAAAAGTTGTAAGACTAAAAAGAAGAATATATTAATAACTAGCGGTTGCTCGCGACTTCGTCCGCGGCAATAATATTATAGTCATATGTCTGCAGGCTGTCATATATCTCAGGCATCGCGCTAGCTAGAAAGTTGAAATTACAAAATATGTATGAACAAATATAAAAATTTTAAATATATCCTCCTCCTTTATTGAAAGTCGGTTAAAGGGTAGCCTAAGTTACACCTTATTATATCCGCTATCTGCCAAAAAAAGTCCCGTTAAAATTGCCCCAGCCGTTTCAGAGATTAGCCGGAACAAACAGACAGACATACAGACAGACCAAAAATTGTAAAACGCGCTATTTTGTTATATGTACCGTATGTAAATTCATATGCATGTAGTCAAAAACGGTTCTTTCAATATTACAAACAGACACTCCAATTTTATTTATATATGTATAGATGTGTATAGATAAAAAAAAGTCTGTCTCAAAATGATCGTCTAATAAATGAGCGATAAATAGATTATCTGAAAGTATATCTCTGACTCAGAAACAAACACAAAACCTTTTTCAAAATCTGTCACCTACAAAACAAAATATTTCACAACTAGCTGATAAGTACCGGATAGGCTATCCATAGCTTAACATGACAGTCAGATGTGAGTCTAAAGGGACCCAAAAAAGGGGGGGGCGTTGTGGGACCCAAAAAAAAAGGGGGGGGGGGGCGTTGTGTAGAGGCTTGGAGGATTTTAGCCGGATGCGTTTTAAATTGAAACAGGGGGGGGGGGGGGGATACATGATTTGTTCTCAAAGTGGGCAGTAGACAAAATGAGTTTGGGAACCACTGCTATCACTTATAAAATAGTAAAATAAGCTAAGAACTGTAAGCCTTTTGGTACACCTTACAGTAACAATGATTTAACCAAACCCAACTTTGCAACTACTGAAAACTACATTACACACAAGTTTGAAACGCTCCTTATGGTAAACTTTCATAATTTCCGCATACAAGTTCCATTCATGTACATTGAACACAAACTAGCACCCAGACTGTATTGTGTCCAAAGAGACACAAAACAGTGCAGCTAATTCCAGAGCCATCTGGCGGAATAATAGAGAAGTAATTTCGAGACATCTAGCGTTGTAAGTGTAACAATGAGAATATAATTCATATTTTTTGCTTCAAATTAAAATATTTTCTGATATACATCATAATATTCAACTTCTTTCGTTTTAATCACGGGAATCTCACAATTTTCGAGATATAAGATTACATAAAAATATGTCCTTTTCTCGGCGGTCGGTATACCAAATTTCATCAAAATTGCTTTATCGGTTTAAGCGTGAAGACACGACAGACAGACAGCAAGATTCTCATTTAACGTGGCAATGTACCTCACATTTTAGCAGGCGAGTGAAAACCATATTTTAAAAATTCACAACTTGAAAATCAATCCGTCAACATGCACTCAGCGCTGGCATATTAAAATTTAAAAGAGGTTTAATTAACGTATGCACAATGCATTGGCGAATGGGTGGGTTCGGGGGAACCCCCCGGGCTTCAGGGGAACCCCCGTAACCACGGCAACCGAACACAAATGCCTACGGTTGCGGTTGGTCCGGTATTCGACTACGATAGACATTTATTCGGACAGAATATAATTGAAATGCCGCAAGCTAAGCTCTTTAAGATATTAATTATATATTATGTACGGTTTTTGAGTTGAGCGTCATATAGTCAATCAATCGACAAAGCTCAAAAAATTATAAAAAACTTTGCATTAGTGAGTCTTTTTTTTTTTGCTGTCTTAAAATTTAAAAACAATATAATAAGGGCTTGTTTCGCACTCTAGCTCATCAAGAAGTTTTGTTACTATTTATTTTTACTCTGAGCAACAGAAACAAAACCTCCGAAAAAGAATTAGGCCACTTAAAATTTCTTACATTCACAATGTAAAAAAAAAATAAGTGCCTTTAGAGTTTAGACTAATATTATTAAATTATGATCACTAAAAGCTTCGTATATTTATATCCTTAGGTATTGCACAAAATATTTATAGAACAGACCCATTCTTAAGGCGGGGATTAATCTCAATCCAAAACGATAACTTTGCACACAACCAAAGACCAAGCGTATACGCATCGCAATAAGATTCATTTTAGCTTAGCATAAAACTGAAATCACTCGAGCGGATTTTCTCTATTTTTCATGTTTTTTTAAAATATCTTTGGAAATAAACATTAAGAAACAAAATTGTTCGGTTAAAGAATTTTTAATATAGATAAACTAACAATTTATTCAAATAAAATGTATAATTATCCTAGTTAATACTTATATTTCGATGAAATAGATTTTTATCGGAGGTGAGTATGTAAATTAATTACAGCCAAAGTATAAAGTTTTATTAAAATGTTTATGGTTTAAGGTATTTTAAATATTGTGCTTTATACTTCATATTTTTTTAAAACTTCGTTAATATATTGGAACTAGGTAAACCGGAAGTCGCGGAATAACAAATTGGGCTTTATCCTCGCCTTAACATAAGAAGAATATTGATCCTACATTTAATTATTATTAAAAACAACGGAAGAAACAAACGAAAAATCCACGTTTTTGTCTTTACACTTTCAAACCACTACATACACGACAATAAAAACAATACTGAATATTACATTATCTGCAGATAAGTACCTTATCTTTGATGCACAATAAATTGAAGAATTATATCGACTCGATCGCAGATAAAGATATTATATTTTGACTAGATGTCCCGGCGTTGTTTTGCCATAAAATGATTTTCCCTGTTTTCCTGCTTTTCTCTTGAAATTTTTTCTGATTTTTTTTCTATAGACCTCACGGAGCCCAAGACCTCTCCAACGAATGCAAAACCGTGGAAATTGGTTCGTGTTTTCAGGAGTTATAGCGTCAGGAAGGAAAACCCGACTTATTTTTATATATTAGATTAGTCGATGACCCAACGTTGAGCTAAAATTCGTTTATCACGCGGGAACCGTACATTTTCCGAAATTAAAAGTATCCTATTTCCTATCCCGGGACTCAAAGTATCTCTATACCAAATTCTAACAAAATCTATTTAGCGGTTTGGGCGTGAAGAGGTTACAGAGAGACAGACATACTTTCCCATTTTTAATATTAGTATGGAAGCACAACAAATAGAAGGAATATCGACGATCGAAGATAATATTTTGATAATAATGATGAACAAACTTTGATTAGCCGCACCGCGCACGCTATATCGTCATAATATAGAAATAATTGTTATAATTTAGTGTATAATGATGATTTAGGCTCATATTAATGCTATCATTAATATGAGTCTAAATCATCATTATTTAATTAGCAAATAGGAAACATTTATAAAACCTCCAATGGATTTTATAAATGTTTCATATTTGTAAATTACTTATAAATATAGACAGTTTAATAACAACAAAACATATGAAACGCTTTACAACCTAAGCTAGAGTGGCTGCCACTTTATAATTAATACAATGACAAGGACAAATGTGAATTGAAAGCATAAATAATTTTGATTTACAAACAAAAATAAACAAACTTAACTGCACCAGAAAAATTATGGCGACGGAAAGTTAATAAGCATGGTGTAACATAAGTATTTTCACCCACTCCGTAAAAACTGATGGCCTTTAAAAACCATTGACAGCATTTGTTAGTTGTTACCTGTGGTTGTTACCATTCAAATTATTGTTTCTGCCTCGACATTGTTACGAATACGTAGCTGTCAATTTGGGCCTGGGGGTACAAGCTTTCCCCAACTCATACAACAGTGTTTCACGTCAAAATTTCCATTTTCCGCGTGTAAGGACGGAAACATTCTGATCACAATGTAGGTACGCACAAGGAAATATCACTCAGGCTGTCGGCTAGGGCTGCCAAAAATATACCATGATTGTAATATCAAAGTTATTTAAAAAAATACATAAGTACAGACGAATATTAGAACCTCCTCGTTTTTGGAAGTCGGTTAAAAATCGCAACGTATAAGAACTATCATACTTTATCAAAAAAAAACTCTAGGAAGAAAGCTTATTGTGTCAGGCAATTAGCCCATCCCACATACATCAATAACAATTAATCAACATTGCTACTAGCCACAACAAAACTTTGATACAATTTCGGGATCAGAATCAAAATTAATCAGAAGAAATCTGACAGAGATGAGTCTATCATCAGTCAAGAGAAAGCGACAGACACACTGGTTTTTACAACAAAAACACCCGTATATATACTTTTGTTAAAAGCGACAACCCTAATGTAGACCCATACTACATAGTCAAAAGCACATAGTCCGCGCGTATCAAACTCAAAAGGTCGTTCACACTTACGCCTGTCGTGTTTTGTGTCTACCCCCACTTGACGTATGTATACTTGTCACTGTTTACACTCTAACTTTTATCTTCTACTTTTGTAATTTCTAAAATTGCCTTAGGGTAAAAACTTAGGAGGTAATTTTCATAATAGACACTTGTCACTTTATCCAAAGCTTGTTTTGCTTTCATAAAAAAAACTTCAAAAGCATATCTCGTACTTAGTAGTTACTAAAATACCATTTAGTTTAATTTGTACAATATATATATATATATATATATATATATATATATATATATATATATATATATATATATATATACTAGCTGTTCCGGCAAACGTTGTTTTGCCATATAAAGTATTTCGCCTATATTATTATTGCAGTGACTAAATAATTATGTCACCATGGCAACGTCCATCCGGATCTAATGTAAAACATTCCAAAATCAACAACTCCTTATAAATAAGAAATTAATTGAAAAAACATTTTCCAATAGACCAAACTGTAAATCTAAACCATTCTCGAATCTCCACGAACACACACAAAAAATTTCATCAAAATTGGTCCAGTCGTTTAGGAGGAGTTCAGTCACATACACACGCACACAAGAAATATATATATTAAGATATATATATATATATATATATATATATATATATATATATATATATATATATATATATATATATATATATATATATATATATATATATATATATATATGCAATCTCAGCTATGACAACTAGAGATCTTTAATTGCCGCACTCAGAAATTAAATGTCTCTAAATACGGCGGTTAGCCTCTAACCAATAACCATACAAATAAATAATATTGTTGCATTCAAGCAATATTTATTTTACTCTGGGGTCGCCTTTACATCCTTATAAATTTTGTTACTCTTTGTTGCCTAGCCTTTGACTTATTAAAGGGACATCATAGCAATTTATTAAACCCTACAAATAGCACATATCAAATGCCTTTTGAATCCTAGCTAGCTTATGAGTACTTATAACTTATAAGCGCGTCATAGACAATTTATCCCACCCTACAAATAACCATAGATTTCCAGTATGAAAGGGGATATCTATGGTTTCCACGTCATATACCATAGAACTGCACCCGTGACATTGATTTACCGGCCAAAACAACGAGCGTTCGAATTTATTACGCTAACGTTCCAAGGTTCGATTCTCAATAAATCATACGAAAAAACGAGGTATTGCATCTCGCAAATATAGTATTGAATGTTCAAATTGTCATTTTGTTGCGGATTAAAAATAATTTTGTTATAATGAAAGGCTGCTTTTTAGTGCAGGAATATGTACGGTCTGCGCGTGAGATAAAAATATGTAGAGCAAAAATTCTAACCAAGGATTTATGGCTATAACTCATCATAATCATCAGTTCGCTCACTGCAGGAATATTCGGGAATTTTCCAACTATTATTTTATACTTACTACGCCCGCAATTCCTTAAAATTCGTTTATCGCGCGGGAATCGTACATTTTACCGGAAAAAACAGTATCCTATGTCTTTCTAGGGACTCAAAATCCTCCACACCAAACAGCAGAATCGGTTCAGCGGTTTGGCGTGAAAAGGTAACGACAGACACACTTTCGCATTTATAATATAAGAATAGATATGTAAGGGGGTTAGTATTTACAAACGGCAAACTTTTCCGCGTACGCCAGTGTCCGCAATGCAATTAGGAAACAGCACGTCATGTGCTCGTATCTCGTAAACGTTTATCAACCATCGCGTTTCTGAAATATGCGGATACTGACTGAGGCTTATGTAACACATGTTATATAATACGAGGGTGTTAAAATTGCATTAAAGTGTACACTTATCTATACTAATATTATAAAGCGGAAGAGTTTGTTTGTTTGTTTGAACGCGCTAATCTCAGGAACTACTGGTCAGATTTGAAAAATTATTTCAGTGTTAGATAGCCCATTTATTGAGAAAGGCTAAAGGCTATATTTTATTACGCAAGACTAATAGGAGCGAAGAAATAGAGGAAAGTGTGGAAAAACGGGAGAAATTATTTGAAAGGGCTTATTTGAACGCGCTAATGTCAGAAACTACTGGTCCGATTTGAAAAAATATTTCAGTGTTATATAGCCTATTAATCGAGAAAGGCTATAGGCTATATTTTATCACGCTTAGACTAATTATAGGAGCGAAGAAATACAGGAAAATGTGGAAAAAACGGGTGCAATTATTTGAAAGGGCTTATCTCACGAACTACTAGAGCAATTTTAATGTTATTTGGTGTGCCATAAGAACTGGAAGGACTACAGGCTATTTTTTGTGGACTAATTTGGCTGTGAAATGTCTAATTTACGCGGGCGAAGCCGCGCGAAACGTCTAGTTTTTAAATCAATTGCGAGATACTACAGTATAGTTACAATAACTAGGCAAGAATTTCGTACATAATATATATGTATTGACATTTTATATGAAGTTTCATGCTTCGATTCACCGTTTGGAGTTTAGCACTAGTGAATAATGGAATAGTTAGAGCCAATAATGCAATACTACCCTGTTAGACAAAATGTTCGAAGTTAAGATTTTCAATTTCCATCCTTGTACTTACGAGTAAGTTACTTAGGACGGGGTTCAAGCCTACTTAAGTTAAAGGGTTAAGGTGTTTTGACTTTATCTGTCTTTCTAAAGGTGCACATTCCTCCTTGCCATAAATTATTTCTAGTCTGTCTAAAGGAAGTAGTTATAGTAATTTTGAATAGGCTGGTGTTATCAAACACTTTACGTAACTGTAGAGTACACACTCTGATTCTCTATTAAAATCAAAGTAAATCCTAGATCTAATTTCCTCAACTGGCAACATAGTGACCTGTTTACTTCACCAATAACTGGAATATGGAATACTCTAGACACTTTAACTGGAAAATATACCGTGGAATGCGCTAGGGAAATGGAATACTCCCGGAAATATCCCGGTGACCGACTTAGCTTATCGCTCCAGGATTTACGGAAACCTGGCAACAGGAAGGGGAAAGTGGGTCTAACCAGCTACCGTAACTTTACACTGGCATTGTTGGACACAGGATTCGAAAGTGTCCTGCAACCTGTTTTAGCAACTAAACCACAGAGTGAACAGAAAAATCATCACTATGAAGAAAGTTGCAGCTTTTCTGTTCACTCTGTGGTTCACTCGGGTAGCGGGTAGCAACTAAACCACAGAGTTAACAGAAAATCATCACTATGAAGAAAGTTGCAGTTTTTCTGTTCACTCTGTGGTTCACTCGGGTAACGGGTAGCAACTAAACCACAGAGTTAACAGAAAATCATCACTATGAAGAAAGTTGCAGTTTTTCTGTTCACTCTGTGGTTCACTCGGGTAACGGGTAGCAACTAAACCACAGAGTTAACAGAAAATCATCACTATGAAGAAAGTTGCAGTTTTTCTGTTCATTCTGTGGTTCACTCGGGTAACGGGTAGCAACTAAACCACAGAGTGAACAGAAAAATCATCACTATGAAGAAAGTTGCAGTTTTTCTGTTCATTCTGTGGTTAACTCTAGTAACTATCTGTGGACAGGATTCGAAAGTATGTTTGTCCTGTAACCTATTTTAGTAGCTAGAGCACAGGGTAAGCAGACAAAACTGCAAAATCACTATCTACCATATTATTATTACGTCTGAGGTCTCAAATTGATTGTACTACTACAAGAAAATAAAGACTCCATAACCGAAATAGTAAATAGTCAACGACTGCAATGAAAGGATATAATTTTTTTGGGGAAATAGATGATGATTTATTACGAATAATAAAAACTATT
Source organism: Aricia agestis (assembly GCF_905147365.1). NCBI lineage: Eukaryota > Metazoa > Arthropoda > Insecta > Lepidoptera > Lycaenidae > Aricia > Aricia agestis. Next base: position 16,538,938 of record NC_056428.1, on the reverse strand, counting down.
TATTATTCGTAGATGATCTAGCACAAACTTGACAAGATTATTGTCACAAGACGTGCAAAACTAAGAAAAAAGTTAAACCAAAATCAGCGTATGCTTTCTCAAACTAACGGCTAATTAAAAACGCTGACACTTGTACGGAAGAAATAACAAACAAAAAAAAAAGGAACAATACAGTAAAGTTTTGTAAAGACTTGGCGAGAGTACCTTCACTCCGTCTAGACGTGCCTTTGCTCTTACACTGAAGTTTACATTACAATGCAATGGAGTAACGTAAAAAATGCATAGCTATTTACCCGACTTTGAGCAAAGAATAGCAATTTTTGTAGAGTGTATGTTTAGTTTTTGGCACTCTCTAGGGCTTTAAATAAACGGTGTGACGGTGATCATTAGGTTTGTCTTGATCGCGAGATGGTGTAGGTTTCTTTTCTTGCAAAATCGTTAAAATACAATAAAATAAATTAACTAAGCAATAAACTTCAATTACAATAAAAGTTTATTAAGACTGAGGCAGAGCTCCAATTCTTATACCTCGAATTTCGATTATACACACTAGAGATCGCCCAATGGTCGACCTTACTTGCAACGACGTTAGGACTACTTATATTTTGTAAAATTATTGACTTCATCATAGTTTTTTTCAATTCTTGTCTCTGGGACTCAGCTGATCTGACTGGCCGTTTAAGCATTGTCTAATAGTATCTAAAATTAAATAAAAAAAAACAATAATCCATTTTCAATTTGTCAACTTGTTGTCAGCAGACTTCATCCATAAATAAAAGAGTATATATAGGCTCGTATGTATAGGCTTGTCACTCAAAAATCTGTCATTTTCCCTAGTAGTAGTGTCGTAGTGTGTGTAACGTTATATTTGTTAAAAATATATATGATAAAAGCATAATTTTAAAATAATATTAGCTCGATGCACTCCTTCACCATGTAAACTATAACTGTGCGAAATTTCATGTACCTACGTTTCCCCATTTTTCGTAAAAAGGGTTACAAAGTTTTTCTCTCACGTATTAATATATAGATACATCTGATACATGAGTCCGGCCTGGAAGGTTTAAAATTTTTCAAACAACTTTCAGTTTGGCACGTACGCCATGTTGAAAAACCGTCGCGACGCCATTTTTAATCTAAATTGCTCCTGGCGCCTTAATCAAGGACCTCTCTATCGTCTCAAGTCTCCACCTGAGATTGTGCATTTTATGGCCTAACCCCTTACCAATAATATGATCCACACTGCATAACGCATATACAGTCGTTCTGTAACTCTTTTTTGTCCTTGTCTGATGTTTTGAAAAAACGTCCCTTGATAGATAATATTATATTAGGTAGACAAAGTTAGGTTAGGTTAGTGTACTAATATGATGAAGCTGGTGCGGTTTAGTGAAATGTAGCAGATAAAGAATTTAATTCATAAGGTTTTAACAGGAGTTATTGATCTAAACAATGACGTAGAGAAATAAAATATTCAGAGGAAAACGTTAGATACTGATCTTTTTGACAGTGACGAATTGTTGCAAATTGCAATACGCAGTACCCTCATAGTCATTCCCTAAATTTGCTTTAATACTTAAGGCCCAGTAGTCCCTAAAATAAGCAGGTCGATGTCTGTCAGTACGACTATCGACGTTAAGGACATTGAAATAACATTCATATCAGCGCGCCTTGTACAGTGGCTGTTACGCGCTCGCCGCGTGCCTTGATTATAGAAAATAGGAGTAAAAACCTTTTATTCTTAGTATTACACAAATCAAATATATCAAAACGTTTATATTAGGTTACGACACATATATACTACATTTTTTGTTTTTTCTAGAAAGTGTGTTATTTAGCCATAAAATGAGTTAATTATGAGAAACAGCGTTATAAGAGTCATCTTTGAGATTTTTTTCTATCGAGCAGAATTTTTCAAATTGTTTACTGATATACCTTTGCGTATAGGAAATTTTCTCAATTTTAAAACGGCACTTATCTTATCCTTATATCTTTAAACGAGCAATTCTTGTATATATGTATATATATAATTGGAATCTCGGAATCGGCTCCAACGATTTTCATGATGCCTACGTAATAACATCCACCTGCATGTCAAATTTCAGCCCGATCCGTCCAGTGATTTGGGCTGTGCGTTGATAGATCACTATGTCAATCAGTCAGTGAGTCACCTTTGAGTTTTTTTTTAAAAAACCCATTTTACGTAGTTGCAACAACCACAGTGCCTTAAAGAGACGTTTATTGGAAAATTTAGGGAGATACGATATATTCTGCTAACATATTTGGCGTGGAATTTAATTTGTATCGAGTGCGTGACGAGCGAGGAGTAACGAAATTACGCATAGCGTCGAGTGCCATATTAGGTATAGCTTAGCTCGACACTTTCCTGCAAAACATTCGAGTCTATTGATTTAAAGCCTTGTTCCACATAATATTTACTAATTAACTAGTTTTACTGATATTATACATACGAAAATGTGTTTATCTGTCTGCAACCTCTTCTCTCTTAAACCACAAAACTGTTACTTGAAATTTGTTTTGGAGATACTTAAAAGCTCGGCGAAGGACATCGGATAGTTTTGATAATGGCAAATTGCACGGCTCTTGCTCGATAATTGCGAATTATTTCGCAAGGAACTTGCGTCTAGTAATTTTATCTATACTAATATTATAAAGCGGAAGAGTTTGTTTGTTTGTTTGAACGCGCTAATCTCAGGAACTACTGGTTTGATTTGAAAAATTCATTCAGTGTTAGATAGCCCATTTATCGAGGAAGGCTCCTCTATAGGCTATATTTTAATCCGCTAAGACTAATAGGAGCGAAGAAATAGAGGACAATGTGGAAAAAACGGGGGGAAATTATTTGAAAGGGCTTATTTGAACGCACTAATCTCAGGAATACTGGTTCGATTTGAAAAATTCTTTCAGTGTTAGATAGCCCATTTATCAAGGAAGGCTATAGGCTATATTTTATCAGGCTAAAACTAATAGGATCGAAAAAATAGAGGAAAATATAGAAAATAGGGGAAAATTATTTTAAAGGGCTTATCCAGGGCCCCCGCTACCGTATGTGCAATGTGTGCAATGCACACGGGCGCCATACTCTAAGGGCGCCAAATTGCTATTTTCAAAAAATTTGTCTAAAGGGGCGCCAAAATCCTTTTTTTGCACACAGGCGCCAGTAGCACTTACGGTAGCCCTGGGCTTATCTCACGAACTACTGGAGCAATTTTTCTGTTATATTTGGCACGGATAAGAAGACCACGTGAAGGATCATAGGTTATTTTTTTAGGACTAATTTGTCTGTGAAATATCTAATTTACGCAGGCGAAGCCGCACGGAACGTCTAGTGATATTATAAGACTCTACATAATTAACGTCATGACGTCATTTTAGCTTTTACATCAATGCCTATATTAACACCTGAACTAATATTTAATCAACAGTTACGACCACGTTTTGATACGGTTCAAATCCATATTTATTTTGCGATACTAATATAATAGACAGACTTAATTTAGTCTGTCTATTCGTTCTTAAAATACCGAACCAACTTGAATGTTCGGTATGGATATAAGTAATTAAGACATATAGGCTATATTCGTGCGCAAAAATGTACGGTTTCAGCACGGCTTCTGCGAGAATATTACGGGCAACATCTAGATTTACGTATGTATGTTAGCAATTTCATAAAGTAATGCTACTTAAATGTAAAAAAACAAATCATGAACTTTAGCAATAAAAAAAAAACCAGTTAATTACCATCCGCCACAAATCATTACCAGCCACTGCCAGCATTTTCTTTGCTAACAAGCTGTAAACAAGCTATAAAAAAAACATCCGCCATTATAATTTGGCGTAGGCGGTAAGTTGGTTTCCCGAGCCGGAAGCGCGCGCCCGGACGCTCTGATGCAATTTGTGATGCCTGCGTGTACGTTACCGCGTTTATGTACTTATGTACTAAGCCTTCATAATCATCAGCCGATGACTGATACCGACCATTGTCTTACATACTAATATTATGAACGCGAAAGTGTGTCTGTTTGTCTGTCTGTTACCTCTTCACGCCCGAATCGCTGAACCGATTTTGCTGAAATATATGTAGATACTTTGAGCTCGGGAAAGGACATAGGATACTTTTTATCCCGGAAAAATGTACGGTTCCCGCGCGATAAACGAATTTTGGCACAACGTCATCTAGGCCGATATAAATAGTCAGTACTCAAGATGCATCTCGGTCTCAAGACACGGTTCAGGCTCTGTGATTAGTTGGCTGTCAAAATTTGGACCAATCATTGAGCCGAATCGCGTCTTGAGACCGGCGGGGCTAAAATGGTCACAATTAGCAATTCCTCTCAATCAATTCAACAAATGAATTGTCGAAACTGTCAAACTGACAAATGTCAAATCAGTACAAAAATACAGAAATGAATTGCAATCAGAGTGCCATTTTGCGATTTTAGAAAAATGAGTCATATTATAATTCATATCATAATTCTTCAAAGCGACCATTTTAGCCCCGCTGGTCGCATCTTAAGTACTGACTATTTGTGGGTAAGGCCGCCAAAATTGTCAATTTATTTGTGTGACGTTTTTGTCGTTTTTTTCTGCAGTATCTTATGGTTGGAATATCCATTAAATTGTAGAGAATATCTGAATAATAAGTATACCGTCGAAGAATTAGATAAGAATTAGATATTGTTGCGAAACCCCGTCGATTGACTTGTTTTATCGATAGTTGGCTTTTTATTTTGTGTTACGTATTATTTGTGTGACGAATTTTTACCCCAAAGGTACTATTTAAAGAGTCAACTTGCAAATGCAGTGTTAATACGGCAGCACGTTCATCAGCAAAATTGAGAAAAAAAATGCTAGGTTTATTATTTCAGGAGTAAATGAGTCTAAACTAGTCGTTACGTTTTTGTTTATGTGGAAAAAAATAAAAGTAAATGTGAATTCTAAGTTAAAAAACAGATATTTTAATGTTATTGTATTATATTTGTTAGCGATGAGGTCAAAGGTATATTATAAATCGCCCATTAATGCCTAGTTGCAATAAATAACCGAAATATAATCTAAAATTGTCGTAAATTATTCTAATTCTTTTGTGTTGCATTTGTGTTACGATTATGTTACATTTGTGTTATCGTAACACAATTGATCTATCGATCTATAAAGCCCGATGCATAGTGGCATTTGGACGGCTATACAACGTGTAACTAAATTAACGCATAGCTTGAAAACTACTACTCGGGCTCATCATCACTTCCACTTTTGTATGGAAACAACACTGAAAATGTAAAAAAAAATAGTTTTTTTTATTTCAACTGACTTCACTTGAAAACTATGGAGCAGCTGATTAATTTTTTCGCTATTTCACTGTTACTTCCATACAGCAAGTTATTCGTAATGATGAGCCCTAGTAATGGTTTTCAAGTTGTGAGTTACTTAAATGTTGTACACCTGTGTCGACCAACCAATCCAGACACACATCTTATCTTGTATTAATCGTCTTACAGAAATAAAAAATAAAAATTGTAGGTAATTTATTTCACCATTATGAAACCACCTTTATCCAAAAATGGTGTCACTTTTGTGTAACGGTAACACAAATTCTTTTCTGTTACTATTTGACAATTCTGGCGGCATTACCCTTATACCGGCCCTAGTGCACTAATACGTACGAGTAGAATATACATATTGTATATTGTACCTATAATATTATGATAACATCATCGTCTACCACTAAAGTCTACTCCCCTTGTGCAGATCCAGGTTAAAGTTAATACCGGGTTAAATAGTGTGTTATCTCTTACATTCTTCATATCATATTTTACGAAAGAGATAACGTTTAATCCGGGGTTAACTTCAAACCAGATCTGGGCCTAATAGGTATAACATACATAATGCATAATTATCTACCTGTTGTTGCGCGCCAATATAAAAAATAGCGCCGCCATAATATTATATTAAATAAATAATAATCGAAATTGGCCAAGTACGAGTGGGACTCGCGCAGGAAGGGTTGTAGAGCAAAAATAGGCCAAAAATTGTGTTTTTGTATAGGAGCTCCCCTTAAATATTTATTTTAATTTTAATTATGAAATAGCAAATATACCTAATTAAGAACTTTGTGAATATTTCAAGTGCCTAACTGCTGTTACTAGTATTGACTACGAGCAAAAAAGCCCAAAAATCACGTTAGTTATATAGGGGCCCCCCTTAATTGTTAATTTTATTTGGTTTTTAGTATTTGTTGTTATAGCGGCAACAGAAATACACAATCTGTGAAAATTTCAGAACTATAATAGCTATAGCTGTTATTGACATGCAGCCTGGAGACAGACAAACAGACAGACAGACATACGGACGAACATACAGACAGACAGACAAAAACTATAACAGGGTGTCTTTCGAGTGACACTTTACAAAATGACGATAACGTTTTTATATATTTGTTTCTACTACCTACCTTCCTACGGCATATTCTTGGACAAAAGTCGTATCTCACTTATGTTAATACATGGCATAACATGGGTCTATGACCTCACTCGTAAACACAGTAACTATGTAGATAGGTACACCTACTGGGTCGACATACAATGCGACTGTACGACGGTATGAAAAGCCTGACAATGTTACTGACGAGTGACGAACTTAAAAATATACAGCAGTATTTCCGAAAGATACAAAGAAACTCAACAAAAAGATACCAAATTTTACCGAGTGCCGACTTCAACTGTGTAAATCTAGCAAAGCTGATTGTTGATACATACCTGAAACAAGAAAACAATTCATAAGTTCAAATATTCAATACCCAAACGATCTAAATATTAAGAGTCTTGTAGTTAATTTGAGTCTAAAAACTTCAAGAACTTTTGGGCCTTAAATAAGTCAAAATTATCTACATAGTAAGTATATTTAATTAGGCCTAAGTCAAATACTATAATATAATAGTCTACAACAAACTAATAAGGTCATGAACACAATCCGTACAATATTAATGTATCAAACTGCATGCCTAAATAAGGGCATGTCGCAAGTGCGCGGTCGTGCGCACGCGCACGCTAGTACGCCGAACCGGTACAAAGTGGGTTAATGTATACAGGTGCATAATGCAGCCTAAAACTGTCGTTATACGATGTATACAAACAGTGATATGAATATAGCAAATTGTTAAACAAATGTTGCCAATTTGAGCATGTACTATCAGAGAAGTTGATTCCTAGGCAGATGTAGAACTTCGTAGATTGGTCGCGACTCGCGTTACGTCAAACCCAGCCGACAGATCACGGCTAAATACTATATTATAGTACTATACTCAAATTATATTGCTAAAGAGTTTGTTTAAACGCGCTAATCTTACAAACTACAGGACCGATTTTCTAATTTGGCACAGATATAGAGTATACCACGGGGAAAGACAAAGACTAATTTTTGCGTGAAAATGTACGCTTTTCGTAGAACTAGAGATCGCCCAATGGTCGAAATTCGACCTTAGTTTCAACGACATTACGACTATTACCTTTAATTTGTAAAAAAAGTATTGAACTCTTGTCTCTGGTACTTAGCTGATCTCAGACTGACCGTGTAAGCAGTGTCTAATAGTATCTTAGATTCAATAAAAAAAAAACTATAATATATTTTCAATTTGTCAACTTGTTGTCAACGGACTTCAACCATAAATAAAAGAGTATAATTCGTATGTATAGGCTTGTCACTCAAAAATCTGTCATTTCTCATGTGTGTGTGTGTTGTAGTGTGTGTAATGTTTTATTTGTTAAAAAAATGTATGATAAAAGCATAATTTCAAAATAATATTAGCTCGATGCACTCCTTCACCATATAAACTATAACTGTGACAAATTTCATGCACCTACGTTTCCCCATTTTTCGTAAAAAGGGTTACAAAGTTTTTCGTTCGCGTATTAATATTATGATTCATTGTGTACGCGACCGGAGTCGTGGTAAAAATAAAGATAGGCCGCATAGGTTACAGGAAATGTTTCTTTTTTGACACAAAATGTTTCTTTTTGATCCAAAAAAAAAGTATTGCCTGAGGCCATCTACTCTTAAAGACACTAAAAATAAGTACAGAAAAATATTTAATTGCGTGTATCAAGTAACAGGATCCCAGTAATTGATTCACCATGAGAAAGTGATCTTGCGTTTTTTGGCTTCAATTGGGAGGGGTGGCCAAATGTCGCCTGTTTCATTATAAGATGCGTGATAAAATATCGAGTGGTTTGAGAATAGGGGTCGCTAAAGAGGGTAATTTTTATTAGGCACTAATTTAAGGTAATTTTTTCAACAATTTTTGAACGGGTGGCTAAAATATCATGTCTAAAATATAATATTAGTTATTATAATTTAAAATGAACCAGAATCTAGTTACTAGCTGATAACGCCCGCAACTCCGTTGCGCCCAAATCAAGCGATAACCGTACATTTTTCCGGGATAAAAAATATGCATGCCAAATTTCAGCAATATGTTAAGCGGTTTAAGCGTAAAGAGGTAACAGACAGATAGATAAACTTGCACATTTAAAATATGAATATGGAATATATGATAGAATCTACGAATAATAAAAACTATTTATTATTCGTAGGATAGAATATACAAAATGAATTAAAATCCAAGTATAAAATATGTCAATAAACGTCAATACGTTCTAGGAAAGGAAGTAACACGGTATATACACTACAGTAACAGCAGAGTAGACAGAATTATAGAGTATACCGACTTAGAACTGATGTTGATGTTTATATGTAATATATGTATATATATAATATGACATATTCGCTGGACGTGTTCCTCTTTGGTCGTATTGTTGTTTGTGTTTTGGCACATGCGATTAAAATTGTCAGAATCCAAATCTTTATTTTAAATATTTAAAAATAAATCATATCAGCCAGCGCGAGGCACATTCCGTTCATTATCCTAGTGAAACCCGACGAATTTGACAGATATTGACACCGGTCCGTTTCTTTGCAGTCGAACTACTGGTAGTTATGTCTATTGTGGTAACAGTAAACTGTAAAGTTCACGTGTAAACCAGTTTGTCAATGAGTTATCACGTAACGGGAACACGCTAACTGGGAGTCGGGAGAATAACTGGACGGTCCAACACAGTGAGTACCATCATGGTTTGAATTTTGGAGATTTTAAGTTTGAAGTTTAGTAGTAAGTACCTGATAACTCTCAGAGAGTTATCAGAGGGCCTAGATAAGCGGCAAGCGATTATCGTAAACGCCAACGCCACAAAATGTATGGGATTTGACATTAGTATTCGCTAGTGATAATATTGTTTTTTAATTCGGTAAGGGTTTCTAGAAATAGAGTATAATAAAATAATAAGATGGCCCTGGTGCCAGGCAGAACGCCCTATAAGGTTCCTATACTACTTTTTAGGGTTCCCACCCACAGGGTAAAAACGGGACCCTATTACTAAGACTTCAATGTCTGTATGTCATCAGACTGTAGACATCAGACTGTATCTCAAGAACCGCTATAGCTAGACTTGTGTATAATTATATCTGTTGCCGCTATAACAACAAATTGACTAAAAATAAAATAAAGTTAATATTTAAGGGGGGCTCCCATAAAAGAAACGTGATTTTTTTGCCTTTTTTTGCTCGTAATCAATAATAATGGTAACAGTTAGGCACTTGAAATTTTCACAAAACCCTTAATTATATTTGTACTTTAATAATTAATAATAAAATTAAAATAAAGTAAACATTTAAGGGGGCTCCAATACAAAAAACACAATTTTTTGTCTACTTTCACTATACGCCGGTACGGAACCCTTCGTGCGCGAGTCCGACTCGCACTTGGCCGATTATTTCTATGTATTATGTTCTTGTAATTAACTTTAAACAGTAAAATTAGAGCTATGGCTTTAACAAAGAAGTGTGTACGAGAGTTATATAAGTGTATTTCAATAAAATCACTTAGCCATTTCTTTTAGGTTAGATTATACCAACATTTCGGCGATGCCAAATTAAATAAAGCAATTTGTGTCGCAATTTCACAGCAATTTTCACACGAAAATCAAAATGAGATCTTGATGCGAGCAAAATCGCCTTGCCGCTTCAGTTGCCGCGGTACTGTTTAGAAAGTTTTTTGTTATTTAGTTAAAGAAAGCGAAACATAATCAATATTCTCTCTCCTTGTTACGGTGACCATCTTCATTTTAATGAGGCGTGATGTTTCTACCAGATTATGGCGAGAAAATGCTACATCCGTGATTACAGATTTGTACGTGGGAGAGCCATGATTCGGCACGAATGGGCCGGCTCGACCGGAGAAATACCACGTCCTCACAGAAAACCGGCGTGAAACAGCGCTTGCGCTGTGTTTCGCCGAGTGAGTGAGTTTACCGGAGGCCCAATCCCCTACCCTATTCCCTTCCATACCCTCCCCTATTCCCTTCCGTTCCCTTTCCTACCCTCTCATATTTCCCTATTCCCTATTAAAAGGCCGGCAACGCACCTGCAGCTCTTCTGATGCTGCGAGTGTCTATGGGCGACGGAAGTTGCTTTCCATCAGGTGACCCGTTTGCTCGTTTGCCCCCTTATATCATAAAAAAAAACATCCTTCGGGGGATTCTACCAATGCTGCGTCTCTTTTACTTCATCTCTATAATATTGTCACGTGTAAGTTTATCGCTATAGAACTTATTTTCTTGTAGAAACCAGATAGCATAAATTGTGCGGAAGTAAAAAAATACGATTAGCGACAGAATAATGATTGTGTCTGTCTGACTATTACATCTATTTCATCCGTTTCTAACAGATAATAAAATTTTATATAGCGATACTCCAAGCCCTATAAGAAAAGGCTAAGGCATAGTTTTTATCAGGAAAAATATGCAGTACAATACATTTTGGAGCAACTTGTCCCAGGATTTTTTATTTTACAAGTTTACGTTAACCGTAAGATGAGCAAAGTTGCGGATAACATCTAGTGTTATCAACAGCCTTCAAGATGATTTAGCAACACTCAGTCATGTGAGTCACAGTAGCTCAGTTACCTACACTACACAGTGAGTCACGACGAAAGTAATCGGTTACACCTTCAGATTGACCCCGTTTGGTTTATCCTAATAAGGTTAATTGTGGATTAACTTCTATCTTTTTCAAAATCAGCACTTGCACAAGTCCCTTTTAAGTTAATCATGACAAGTCATTTACGTTATTTTTGTTTATGAAGGAAATGCTACATCCAAAGTCCAAACATCAAAATTAGCGCAGATGACAATTTATTCATATTCTATGTTCTTCTTTGTTCTTCTTGTTATTCTATGTTCTTCTATGTCCAAACATCAAAATTAGCGCAGATGACAATTTATTCATATTCTATGTTCTTCTTTGTTCTTCTTGTTATTCTATGTTCTTCTATGTCCAAACATCAAAATTAGCGCAGATGACAATTTATTCATATTATATGTTCTTCTTTGTTCTTCTTGTTATTCTATGTTTTTCTATGTCCAAAATCAAAATTAGCGCAGATGACAATTTATTCATATTCTATGTTCTTCTTTGTTCTTCTTGTTATTCTATGTTCTTCTATGTCCAAACATCAAAATTAGCGCAGATGACAATTTATTCATATTCTATGTTCTTCTTGTTATTCTATGTTCTTCTATGTCCAAACATCAAAATTAGCGCAGATGACAATTTATTCATATTCTATGTTCTTCTCTTGTTTAAAATCGCGATTTCTTTAATGCTTAACATCTATTTAGCATCCGAGCAAAGGCTCAAGGATAATAAAGAGGACGAGTAAGGCTAGAGAAGCAATAAGAACGGAAACCACGTCATGTCATGAGTTACAATTATTGCTTTTCCAAAGAGATTAGATTCAGATAAGAACCCGCATTCGATTAAATATCTCTGGTCTCTTTTCTATTCACGTACAGCTTTTATTCAACAAAAATTCCATGGTATGCGATTTATTGCCGACAAATACCTTATAAAGTAGATGTAGTATGTAGACGTACTAATGGCGTCCTGTACTAACATGGTATAGTTAATTAGTGAACTAACTAGACTCTAATATTGGAAAGTGTAAGCAAAAAGTCCAGGTTTCTAATTGAAAGTAAATGATGGCATAAGCAGACTTCCTACAGAACTATGCGACAGACAAACATTTGCCACTTTCTTACATATCACCAGCGTACGTACACCCGGTACACCAGTACTAAATACCAGTACTCTGTCGAAACGAGTACTACGCGGCTACGCGCATTTAGTATTTAATATTTTAAATAGATCCTGTAGTTTTCAAACTTATTTGGTACAAACAAGCACTTGCCACTTTCTCACACAAGTATAGTACAAGTATAGTCTAATCCAACCTTATCACAACCATAACATACCTGTACTAAATACCAGTCTGTCGAAATGAGTGCTGAATCCCACGCGGGTTTCGCAAGCGGCAGGCAGCAGGTCGAAACCTTTCAACTATTAGCTATTCACCCACGTGACTTTGATTTGCAATTTAATTATTGTCAGCCCTTCTATTAGTATTCATTACAGTGTAGGCAGACTTAACATAATATAGGCAGTGTTTGGACGAAATGAACTTGACTTAATAGCGGACTTCATGGACGTACCGAGGGGGAGCAGGGGGGGGGGGGGAGCAGCTGCCCCCCCTGGACCATGTTGACGTCCCTACTAAGTATCTTATCTAATACTTTTTATAAAAACTTTTTATAAAACTTTATAAAAGTTAAAAATTAAGAAAATGAATTTATGCCATTTGTTTGCAATACAATATTTTTACAACTAAAAATTATGCCCCCTCCCTGGCCCAGAACCTGAGTACGTCCATAGCTGACTTCAAAGCACAGAGTTCTATGATCAGCAGGTTTTAATGCACCCAACCTCGCAATATAGTGAAAAGTAGCGTAGTTTGAGGCGTGTGTGTTGATCTAAGTGCGTACAACACCTAGAAATTAACGTGGAACCTATCCATATACTATACTTACTATTATAAATGCCAAAATGTGTCTGTCTGTCTGTTCGTCTGTCTGCCTGTTTGTTACCTCTTCATCACAAACTACTGAATCGATTTTGCTGAAAGGCATGGAGATACTTTGAGTCCCAGGAAAGGGCATAGGATACTTTTTGTCTCGGAAAAATGTACAGTTCCCGCGCGATAAACGAGTTTTGGCGCAACGGAGTTGCGGGCGTCATCTAGTTTTCATATAAAACTTAGCGCAGGAGGCTAGACTGATGTCTGGGTGTGAAGCGTCCATGGATGTTGTTAAATAGACTAACTATATAGATATAATGTAATACTTAACGTTAGCTGTTATATTGTTGAAAAACAAACAAAACATTAGTTTTATCAATGAATCAAACGCACGTGGCAGACCCCACACGGTAGCGCTACTTTTGAACTAAAATATAAGGATGTAAACAATAACCTCCTTCTTTTGGAGCTAAGTTAAAAAGGCCACATCCGTTTCCAAATCCGCCATAGACATAGAAATGACAAATCATATTTTCACTTTTATTCATGTTTATATTTTCTACATTAAGAGGATACCACAGCGGCTAGAGAAATGAAAAAAAAGTACTTGTAATATCTATAGCTGTCTCCCTTACCTCAAGCCTATACCGCAGAACGCGATAGAGACAACTGCAGAAAATCCAGAAAATCAACGATTCGTTGTCCCCTGATTCCTTCTCCAAAACTTAACCGATTTAAGTACTTTTTTCATTAAAGATTAAAAAAAGGCTTGAGCTGTGTTCCTATGTTTTGCTTTTTTTGTATAATCTATTCAAATCTGTTTTCTGGACGTTTGAACACAGTGGAAAATCTGGCCATTTTTTTGGGTTTTTGAACGTTCATATCTTATTTAATAATTAAATTATGAAAAAAAAGAAAACATAGGGACATTGTATTAGTGGCCGTAGATATTCAGGAAAAAAATTATAACTCTACTAGCATTATCCAGGGAGGAAACAGGGGACAACGTTTGTATGGAAAAAATGGCGGTGTGGAATCCTCTTAAGAAAACTGTTGTTCGTTCGTCTGTATATTTTCGAACCAAGGAACTTATGACTTGTATCAACGTACGTATAGAATTTTCTGATGTATCACAGTTTTTTAGTTTGATTGGCTAACGCCAAAATAATAACCAATTATGAACAACGCCATTGAATGAATAAAATACTGTTAAGAAGCATATATAGATCATTCAATGCTTGACAGTAGGTACTTGAACACAGTATGAACAACGCTATTGAATGAATAAAATACTGTTAAGAAGCATAGATAGATCATACAATGCTTGACAGTAGGTACTTGAACACAGTATGAACAACGCTATTGAATGGATAAAGTACTGTCAAGAAGCATGGATACAATGCGTTGTTCATAATTGGTTATTATTTTGACGTTAGCCAATCAAACTAAAAAACTGTGATACATCCGAAAATTCTATACGTACGTTGTCTCATGACTGAGTTAATAATATTTTTACCTCTGGGATTCTATTGAGGTCACTATTATCTCCTTGGGATAAAGATCTTCTCAAAAGTACTAAGACAAACTATTTATTGTATTGCAATTGTTAATAACACATTAACTTTAATTGCGCACAGCAGTGCAGCATATTATATTGTATCATAGTCGATACTATGTAGATAATATTATGATATTATTGTGTGACATACAGTATTTTATTAGTATCGTGCGTGAGTAGAAACTACAAACTGATGAACTCATTAGGAATAAGATAAAGCTAAAGGCCACAGCCATTATAAATCAATTACTAGCTGTTTGACCGAGCTTTGCTCGGTATTCCATAAAACACGCATTAAATGACATTTTCTAAAAATGATTCCTAGCTAGATCGATTTATCACCCCCGAAACCCCCTATATACTAAATTTCATGAAAATCGTTGGAGCCTATTCCAATGTATATATGTATATATATACAAGAATTGCTCGTTTAAAGATATAAGATTATGTATGTGTAAAATCTATTAGATTAAAACTTAAAACTTATTCTGATAAAATCTACAGAGTGTAACAAAAATAAGTGATACGTGTTCCTTATAAAGAGTTCACTGTGAAAGTAGCAGCGCTGAAAGACCAAACATTTTTTTCACTTTTGTAAGGGGGAAACTCGTGACGCTCGGGCCCTTGCCCATACACTACTTACTACACTAGACCGAAAAAGCTTCGGAACTAAAGATCGTAGTCAAATAACATCATTGCCATTATTTTCACCGTGGTAAAAGAGCATTTCCGCAGATGTTATCCGCGGACCTACCTCAACATAATAATTACGCTAATTAAAAGCTTACATGCTATTACCACATATCGCATTTCCTCGCGTATGTAAATTTAACGTTACTTCACAAGCAATAATTACCTTTAACATCATACAACAAAGTTCAAAATACACTGGCAATTAAAACAACAATCAGTAACAGCCTCTATCATGCAGAAATAAGACCCATAATACGTTTACAAATATCATGGCTCTTATGCCTTTGAAATAAAGTTCAAAATTATAGTCTAGGAGCTGGATGCAATATTCCCACGGAGATGGTACGCTTGATTAAGCATTGTGATCGTGTTTTTCCGCCAAGCGCCTCTATGTATACAGCTACATTTCATTGAAATGTAACAATGCGCCCGTTATGCTGATCAGACTTGACCCTTAGCACCGTTAGGGCTTGTTACAAGTATATAAGTACTGATTTCACAAAAAATCCAGCTCTAGAATCTAGTAATAAATTTAAAATAATCCATTACCAATATTATAAATGCGAAAGTGTGTCTGTCAGTCTCCCTATCTGCCTGTCTGTTACCGCTTTACACTTAAACCACACGACCGATTTCAATGACAGTTATGGTCCATTCACTTCGAAACCCAGGAAATGGCATAGGATATAACTTTTTATTGTACGGAAAACGGAAAAATGTATGGTCCCCGGGCGATTAATGAATTTTAGCAATGCGAAGTTGCGGCCTTTTTCTAATGAGGATTTAATTTTGCAAACCTTTCGTTTAAATTTAACGCTACACGCCCCCTACACAATACAAGTTATTTATGTAAAGTTATGTACACGCCAACGGTATGTAAATTTAACCTAAATATGTAAAATACATGAATAATCATCACTAATAAACAGGAGAATGTAAATGAATGAAAGGACATTGTTGACACAGTTTACGAATATGAATATTCCTGAGTAACATAAAAACTTTTTGCATTCCCACAAGGATTCAACTTCATTATAATGAAGCTTTGAATTAAAAATAATATTTCATAATATCCTGGGTGCACAGACAACTAACAGACAGTCATTCTTTTGGAAAAAAAAAGTGGAATCATAATGATATTGGAACGAAGTTCCTTATGGCGTGTTCGGCGTTGCGAAAGGAGGCTTATTATAGGATATTTGACCTCGACACTTTTTTATTCTTATCTTCACAACCTGTCAGGAGTTTCAAGAGGCATAAAATATCAAACATAACCATCATATTATGTATAACTGGACTAGTCCTTAATCGTAAGTGCTCTATTTGCTGGAGAAAGCGGCTTTCACGACCCAATGTGTCGCCGTCAAAAGCTCTATATATATCTCTACATAGAGATATATAGATAGAGCATAACATAACGATAAAGACATACATTATGTAGATTCATGTAATACAAAAATATTTTATGTACTTAGTATAAAAATGAAGGTAGGTAAGAAACAGTCACACTGAAAGCCTGTTTGCACTAGCTTGTCGCTTAATCGATTTAGGAAAAAGGTATACATCTAAGTTCCGGTAAAGAACGTAGGGTGGTTTCAAGGATAATGGTTGCTGATTGTCCGCTAGTCTAGTTTGATTTATAATTATTCTAAGTAGCTCTTAATTAGATTGAAAATATACTTATCTGCTTAAAAGTATAAGTAGGTGTAGTACTACTTAGTAACTATTTACGTTTAAAAATATATGTGGCACTACGCTTAATAAATATTAAGGTTTTTAATATTATTTAACAAATTTACAAGTTCGGTTGTGATTTTGACTGATTTACATTTTAGTGGGCATGTTCAAATGTTATCTGGTGTCAGTGACCCCATAGGCGTTATAAACTTGCGAAATTATGAGTTATAGTTCGAAAGAAAATATTGACTTTCTATAGTGATTTTAGTAATTTCTTATTACTAAACTAGGTGTGGTGACGCTATGAAATCCAACTAACTTGAAACTTTTGATTTGCATATACAAGGTGTAACAAAAGTGTTAAATACTTACTTTAGGATTTGTATGTGTCCCTAGAGATAATAATTTATAATTTAATTATTTTATTTTACTCTGGTATGGGAAAATTCATGACGCTGGGGCGCTTGCCCATACAAAACACAAAAAAAAAGATCTTTCATCGCTGCTACTTTCGATGCTAGTTTTGTTACACTTTGTATATTTTGTTACCACATACATTTTGGTACAAAATATTATGATTTTGACAGTGTGTATTTGCCACTGAAGCTCCTAAACTACAATTTAAGTATGTAGGTAATATAATAAAATCATTCTCAAATCTAAGTAATAAGCGTCATAAAGGGACTAATATAACTGCCAATTAATATTGCCGTGTTTTGTACGGAGGGGTCACACTAATGACTTTCACTCGGCAGCCATCTTGATTAATGATGTGCCAAACGATTTTGGTCGCCGATGGAACAGTAGCACAAATTATATACAGTAGAATTATAACTCAGCCAATATCTTGAAATCTTGTGCAAAATGATACTTTAACACTAGAAAGACCGGAATTCTGAACTTCCTAGAAAGACCAAGAGCGGTCAAATGTATGTAATGTCGTATGTTTTTTACATTTTTTTTGTGTCTTACTATTTTGCTTTTGCATTTTATTGATCATGTAATTATTTATAAATGTAACTAAATTAAATTATAGAACAAATATTCAAGATTTAAAAAAAGCATTTATAGACCTGCTACTGGTATGATGACATTATAATGACTCCACAAGATTTATTGGTTTTGTTCCTGTATTTGAGTATAAAACACCATTTTTTTTCAGATTTTATATTTTCTCATTTTAGCAATAGAATGGTAAAGTTACTCTTATGTACAGTAATTAACGTCTAGAAGCCATGAATATCTTGATGAAAATACCCTATTGGACGACAAAACTATTATTTTTTCGTGTCGTATTTTTGGTTACAATATAAAAATCTTTTATCACTAAAGCTAAAAAAGTACAAAAATATGCTTTAGAAATGAAATATACTTAAAATTAGCATAAATATAACAATTTTTGACATATTTTCATAGAACTACAATTCGCAACCTTTTGCTTGTTATTTGCTTCGTTTGTAGGTAAAACAAAAAATAAAATTAACTAAGCATAAATATTTTATTGAAATTTGAATTACTAATAAGCCCTGGCTGTGTTAGGTCAACTCAGGCAACAATACTATGAAAATTAACACAGAGTTTTGTAGTAACGTTGATTATTTTCAAAAAAAAGGGTTTCATTAGGCAAAAAACTTAAAATACGTTACAATATCAAAACAGGCAAGGCAAAAGTTTTTATTTGTGCACATACTATATTTGTAAATATATTACCATTATTTTGACATATAAAAATGTGAAATTTTAGATCATTTATGTAAATAAAAGTATTTATCATATTTTTGTCCTATGAGTCATTGACAAGTCTATTTCAGTCCAGTTTTTTACAAATTTTAAATCAAATTTCAAATACAATACACACACAAAACATAATAATGATAAAAAATTTGTAAGAAAAATGAAACTTGCAGGAAAAACCCACTTTCTTTAGAAATTTTATTCAAGCGGTCAATTGACCGCTGTGGTCTTTCTAGGTAGGTTGTTATTTAAAACTTATAATTATTGAGCAATCATTAAAACCACGTTATCACAATTTAAACAATCAAAAATTATCAAATGTCACGAGAGGAAAACGAATTTCACGCAACGGTAACAAAAATATCGAAAATTAAAAACGAAAATGCGGTCATTTGACCGCTCCGGTCTTTCTAGTGTTAAGGGTGATATTAGTCTTCTACGGTCGGCTTCTAAAAGTAGTAATGGACCACCCGCGCGCCGTAGACGCTATAATTGTTGGCCCCAGATGAATAAAATACTGGGAAGCGTTTTTGGGACGCGTAGCGTTCAGCGATGATATTAGTTCATTACAATATTTCGGTGTCGACGCCGACGGTCAATGGTCAGCCAGCTCGACTTCAAAAACAGCCCTACGTATGCAAAATGCAATATTCTGCTGTCTAAAGTCTTTGAAATCACGCTTTTGTGTGCATGCGATTGATACCCGGTGGTCTAGTATGAAAATGGTCTACTGTATACCGTTATACTACGACGGTAGTCCTACTAAAGTGAAAGTGTTTATTGTTAAAGGTTCTTTATGGTCGTCCGATGTTGAAAGAGCCAATTAAAATAAGTTTGGATAGTTTTATTAGCGATGTCTCTGACGTGCATCTAACAAGAATTCACTCTACTTTTTCCGCGCTGTACAATATTATTATCTAAGCACACGGCAGTGGTGTATAATATTATATTAATATCTATCTATACTTGTGTGTTACTGTATAATATCCATCTATACTTACCTCTAATAATGTTCTTCACTGTGATTAATACTCCACTTAAACTGTTAAATATTATTGTAAGAACAAAAATAGGTTATTAAAATCCCTTAAACTCTTAAGCTCAGCTCGAATGCGTGACGCGTAGATGCCGTGGGACGCATTTCTTAAATTATATTGAATTGACAGACATAGACAGCGGCTTATTTTATTATAGCTATTTGATTATTGATATGAATAACTTATAATATGTAAATCCACTCTACAATACATAGTACCTAATACTAAGTAGTTAAGTAGTACGGTACTGACATCATCGATGGAAACAGATGTTAACAATGATAACACTTTTTTTCGATTTTCGATATGCTTTGCTTTAAAACAATTTGGGGATGTACTTCATTCTCAAAAGTTACGTTGAGCTTTAATGGTTAACCAACATTGCAATCATGATTATCAAACTGTTTGTAGCATACACAATCAATGGTCAGGACCATTCATAGACGATTGTGCTACTGCTTTTGAATAATACGGAGATTCGTGTTATTCTTATTCACACAGGGTCCCTTTTCACGTTGTGTAATGGCCATACTAAACAAGATTGCCACCATGATTGTGATGGACGCAGAATCAAAGACGAATCTTTCTCTACAAGTTATCTCTCATATTGGTCCATCATGAGTCATGAGCGAGATCGTATTCAGTGCTATCTGAAGAAAATACCAGTTAAACTTCCTTAAACCTTTATTAACATCAATAGTACACAGCTATAATATTGCTCCTGCATCACAACTGCCTTGGTGACAGCACACGTCATCTATTTAGTCCATAACTAGATTCTACGCTATCTAAGCATTATGAAGCTGATTATATTAATTCTTACAGCATTAAATCTTACATTAAGCTATTGCTTTTGTAACATTAACTTGTTGCTCAGTTTTGGACAAAACTCAAAACATTCGTCAACTGAGATTTTGGCACGCGGTTTAAGCGGTACGGCCATGAAAATTAGAACGGAAGTCTAGTTTATTGCCTAATGCCTTATGGAATAATAACAGTAATTGGTCCAACTATGATAAAGTTGCACCTGCATTTTAGTAATTTAGTGGTCTTCTTATTTACATTACTTCTTAGTTAAAGCAGTTTTTTCTAAAACTATACTCCATTACACTTACATATTTCCACTTGTTTTACAAAGCACTTCTTATAAATGCGAACGTGTGTTTGCCCATAACCGCTAACTAATTTGATAAATGTAGATACCTACGTCCCGAAATTATCCTATAGTTTTATTTCCGAAAACTGAACGGCTATCGCCATAAACGACATTTCAGGCAACAGCTACTTACATATAACTGCTCATTTATCTCATCGATACAGTATCTGGTACTAGTACTCTACAGCTAATACCTACAATTGCAACCTAAATATGCAAATGCAACATTTCCGTCAATTGAGTGTAACAATTAACGCAGTCCGCATTGACGCCGCTGCGCGCGCAGCGGGCGTGGTCCCATGTGCTTTAGCTCTAGCAGACGAATGGACTAATTACACGAATGTATATAAAGATTAGTCAGCAGGTAACGAAGGTGGTTGTAGTCGCTGGATCTTCTTTAAAGGGGGTCCTATCATGTCTAATAGGTGGAGACTTGGATGAAGATCTAAACGTAAGAGATAAGTAAAGCTAATAAGAATGTGAGAATTAAGGGAAGGGAAAGGGAAGCCGTTGACAGTTTTATAGCAAGAAAGTTAACGCGAAGTAGCGTAGTTTGATGCATGTGTGTGCCGTGAGTGAAATACTCAGTGGTATCAAAAATCAAAATACAAAGGCCGTATCTTAGTTTTTCATACATTTTAATAGCAACTAGATAACTCGGTAAACATCATATTATCACTTCCATTCTAAATCCTAATACAAAACCTTTTCAAGACAATAATTTGACGAAATATGGATTCAATCGTTTTTGAGTTTCAGCGAGACTGATTAAATTTTTAATTAATTTTTATTTACACAGATATATGAGCAAGTATGCCGCTGCTTGCTAGTGTCAGAAACTGCATCTGTAGGACCATAATAGTGACCGTGAAGGACAGAAGTGCCTCTCGGCGCAATTCTGCCTCAATCTTGATACTTGAGTATTGAATAGGAACTCGCAAGGAAACGGGTTTGTAAAAAAATATAAATACTACCTCGAGCAATAAATGGTAGATAGCTTAACCAGTGGGTATAAAACTAAGCTCATAAAATATACTAGTTTCCTCTACATAATAATAATAAAAACATATTTTAATAGTAAATATTATATATAGGGAATTAAAAGCTAAATAGGTTTTCAAATTTATTATCTGCTGAATAATGAAAATTATTCTCAAAATAAGATCTCGAATAAGAATCACATTATTTCTACTTGGCACAAGTCAAAACTGTAAATTTTAGACTAGTAGCACAGTTCAGCAACTCTGAAGTCACAAATTAACAAATAAAGGTAGTAGGTATAAGACACCGCGCGCTCTGATGACGAAAATCGACTCTACATTAATTGAACTGTAATCTTTATAAACATTTTTATATTATTTTTTTGCTGCTACGCTTCTACAAACTTAATATCCTTTCCAGACTGTAATAATGTCTGTGTTTCCAATTACCTTCTGCCCAAACCTAATTATCCGAAACAAGGGTTCCGTCTACCCTATTGAATCTCTATTCCTGGCTTATCTAGTCGCTAAGTGTTACCAAAATTAGCTATTTCGGTACATCCTGTCTCACACATGTGCCGTGTTTCAAAATATATTGTAATTGTCTTATTTTTAAACAACGGCTTTTAACAGGCATCTATCACAAGAAGTTTTTAAAGTCTGTTCGGTTTTTGTCTAGAGTTTATTTTGGTTTTAAGTTTATTTTAAAAACATTGGTTAGGAAGTAAGAAATGAAGATTGATATTGTAGTGTTCTTCCATAGGACTACTGCCATAATATGAACACAATGGTAAAACGCAACAGTAGTCTCTTGACCTTAAAATAAAGATATTGGCACTTCAATGTCTGTCCGTCTGTCTCCAGGCTGTAACTCAAGAACGGTAATAGCTAGAGAGTTGAAATTTTCACAGATTATGTATATCTGTTGCCGCTATAACAACAAAAACAAAATACAATTAATATTTACGGGAGGCTCCCATACATGATACAACAAACGTGATTTTTTGGCCTTTTTTGCTCTAAGTATATCAATAATGGCAACAGGTAGGTAGGTAGGTACTTAAATTTTACTTAAAGTCCTTAGTTATATGTGTACTTTAATATTTCATAATAATATTAAAATAAAATAAAAAATTAAGGGTGCCCCCTTACATACAGCCCCATACAGAAAACACAATTTTTGGGCTAATTTTGCTCTATCATGGTGCGGAACCCTTCGTGCGCGAGTTCGACTCGCACTTGGCCGATTATTTACTACATCAAACTTTACGCACTATAGGTACGTAACGATAAGTCCTAGCTACAAAATCAAGCCTTCAAAAATCATTGTGTACAGACTATAGCTATTATTAAAATAATGAAATTGTGTACCAAATCAAATCATACCATTCAATGAAAATGATCACAAAAACTAGAGGCGAAGTGCGATTAAAATCAAGGTCAAATATAATAAGAGGTTGCGAAATGTACGTGACTGCTGACTACTGCCTGCATAAAAACTGTGATCAAGGGGCGCAAAACTTATACTTTTAACTTTATTGAATAGATAAAATCTATAAATAAATTACAAAACGCGTAGCAAAAACTTAGTATATCCATTACCCATATATTTTTACGAAACTGCGATTCCGTTCGAAAAAAATATATTCTAAAAGAATTATTTGCAACAAATAGACTCTAAAATTGCTAAGTCGATTTAGATGAAACTTTGCACAGACATAGCGTAGCAAACGTGCAGGGACAGGATATTTTTATTACTGGAAAAAGTACAAAACCCGCAGGAGTAATATTTAGTTCTAGCTGTACTATTATACAAGTAGAATGGGCATAGAGTAAAGTTTAAATTAACAAACATTTCCGTTATTATGAATAATACTTACTTATATAACAATTGACACAGTTAAAAAGGCAACAAGATAATTTGAAGTATTCTTCCACTCAGAATAGCCAAAAATTTGTACACTTTTGACCATGTACAGCGCATAAAGGCATACTATGTCCCTTTTAGGCTGTTAGATATTTTCTTATGAGGTTTAAGAAGATTAAATACTGAGTCCTAACTCCTAACTCGAATTACTTGTAAATTCTTTTGGAACTAAGTTAAGAGAAGAAACATCCTAAGAATGCTTTAAGTTTGTATTTTATCTATCTTATAATATAAGATAGATAAAATACAAACTTAAAGCATTCTTAGGCTGTTTCTTGAATAAGAGAAGATAATATTATCTTCTCTCTTGCGCCTACCCGCTGTGTTTTATGTGTTTTATGTATAGTGGTAGATATAAGTAATTAATAAAAAATATTGTATTCCCAGCGTTTATTCCCCTGAATGCCGTGAATACAAGTTTACTATATTAATATCTTTGCAACTCGACATTAGTCTTGTGCGTAGCACTTTTTTTTTTTTTTTTTTTTTTTTTTTTTATTTTATATTCAGAAGGCTTACAGACAAATAACTTAAATAGCTAGTACAAAAATTTAGATAACTAAATAGCTAATGACAAGCCTCCACATGTATGTAAAAAGATAATCATTATACAAATCAGCAGAAATGTGTCAAACTATATTGATCTTAAATATACTTATATTAAATAATTTTGGAAAGACAAATAACTTAAATACAAGAGAAAAAATAATAATACAATGAGAGTTATGAGCAAAACCAAGTAATAATACAAAGTACCTCAAACACAATTATTATACAATCCTAATCAAAGAATGAATTTGCCAATAGTCGTTTTACAACGTTAGATTTAGTACAAAATAGGTCAATGTCCATGTCCTGCGATACTTTATTAAAAGCATAAGTGCTTCGTAAGAAAAATGCATTATTTCTATTATTAGTTGTTGCAGAAGGTACATCAAGTAGAGGCCGGTGACGAAATCCTTGTCGGTTGGTTCGTAAATTTATTTTTGAGAGTAATTCAGGGCAGTCGATGGAACCATTTGCGATGTTAACTAAGAAACATATGTCACTGATTTGGCGCCTGAGTTTGAGTGGCAAAAAATGATACCTTCTACAGCGTTGGAAGTAGCTATCTGAACATTGCTGTGCCTTATAATCAAGGTATCTCAAAAATTTTCTTTGAACACCCTCAATACGTGATCGATAAATTTCATATTGGGGATTCCAGACTTGAGACCCATACTCCAGGTGGCTACGCACGAAAGAACAATATAAGATTTTGATAGTCTTAATCGATCGGAAGCTAGCAGACTGTCTCATGATAAAGCCGAGTGCTTTATTAGCATTTTTTACGATATGGTCAATGTGTTGGTCGAATAGAAGCTTGCTGTCGAAGATAATTCCTAGGTCCCTAATGCTATTAACTTTAGTTATGAATTGATTATCCAGAGTATATTTAGAATCAATTGGTTGTTTCTGTCGTGTATAAGTAACATAAAAACATTTTGATACATTTAATTGAAGTTTATTGCGATAGCAATAATCTTCGAATCTTTTAAGGTCACTTTGGAGTAAGTAACTGTCAGAAATGCTTTTGATGATTTTGTGAATTTTCATACTTTGTTTTACTTATCTTAGAATTAATACCCAACATACACATACGGTCAGTTTAAGATAAGTTTCAATAAATTTTGATTAAATCTTCAACAAAGATCAACAAAGATCACTCCTTTTACGCAAAATTCATGTTTGTCCTGCGCAAAGAAGAAATAAAAAATCAGCAAATGCGAGTTGGACTCGCGTACGTATGGTTCCGTACCACAATAGAGCAAAAATGTGCGTTCTTCAATTGAAAAAGAAAATGACTCGACGTGGGAACACCTCAGGAAATATGTGGGAAGAACCGACCGACATACATTATAAATATGAATAAATTTTCCGACGCAAAAAGAGTAACGTTACAATGATAAGAAGTTCAAAAGTTATTTTGTATAGATATCGTAAGAAAATAGCTCTATACGTTAGCTATCAATATATGGAATTTTGATCACTCTACAAAATCCCTGGGAACGTATTTTGTTTTAATATTAAGAGAATTAGATGCCTTTGTTTATTTATAACTAACTAGCTGACCCGGCGAACTTCGTATCGCCTAACAGTCGATTCTTTAACTTTTGTATGGGAGTATAGAAAAGTGTTGTTTTTAGACTTTTTCAGGATTTTTTTTTTAGATTTTTTCTCTCCGTAAGAACCATCTTCGTACTTCAAGGAATATTTAAAAAAAAGAATTAGCGAAATCGGTCCAACCGTTCTCGAATTTTGCGCTTAGCAACACATTCAGCGACTCATTTTTATATTATAGATTTTATATTATAGACTAGCTGTCCCGGTGAACTTCGTGTGACTTAAAAACCTTCCCTGGACTTCTATGAATATTTTAAGACTAAAATTAGCCCAATCCGTTCAGCCGTTCTCGAGTTTTGCGCTTAGCAACACATTCAGCGACTCATTTTTATATTATAGATAGGTTAAATAAAAACTTTATTTCAAAAATATAATTATTGTAACAACTTTCAATACATGGTTAAAATGCAACGTGAAATTTTAGTCAGGGAAAGTAGAGATCTAAACTTCTTAAAGATCCGCTACTGCGTACAGAATAATAATCACGAAGTACCTACGTTGGCTTTAACTTTTATTTGATTTTGTGACCCATTTATTTTTGACCTATTGGCTTTATCTCATTGCAAACTTCTACTGGACTAAATTAGTATAACATATTATGACGATAAAGACCGCAAATTAGGTTTATTTCAGAAGACTTGAATTAGTATCAAAACAACACAATATCAAACGCGCGTAATGCTAAAGGATATTTACTGTCATATATTCCACAATCCATTCTAATGTTATAAATGCGAAAGTGTGTCTGTCTGTTACCTCACCACTGAACCGATTTTGATGAAAGTTGGTATGGAGATTCTTGGAGTCCCGGGAAAGGGGCTAGTATATTTTATATCCCGGAAAAATTACGCCTCCCATTCGATAAACAATTTTTTGCGCAACGGAATCGCTTTGTTCTCGACATCGAGGACAACTAGAGGCATTTTTTCCGGTAGAGTTATGAAACATACTTAACAAATAGTTGGCGTCTCGGATTGTTATAATTATTGTTGACTAAACATCATCCAATTAAGATAGCAATCAATTAGTCGTTTATTATATTTTATCAATCAATGATGACGAATGATACCGGTATTTCTATCTGACTGCGCCAGAAGGAGTGTTATGGTATTCTAGTGTGTGTATGTATGCAACAGAACCGTAGCGCGTCATAAAATTTGTTTTGGACCCTTGGAAAGGTTGCCTTTTTTGACTTTTGTTATATCTTGGAAAAAAAAATAAGTTTTATATAAAGTTTTGTTTACGCACGTTGGCCCTGTGGCCCGGGTGCCCCGTAAAATAATACGGCATTATAAGTACGTAGTAACGACGACCCTGGTATGCGATATACACGTATGTATGGTTTGACAGGTTCTAGGCCATAAAGGATAGTCAGTTTTGAGCTTGAGAGGCATCATTATAGTAGTCTTGGTCGTAAAAATAAGTACCTACTAAGTACCTACATTACAATCGGGAATTTCCTTTTAGAAAAAAAGCTAATGAAGTATTTTATAGCAATACAAATAATAACGCAAACATTATTTTTAGGGTTCCGTACCCAAAGGATAAAACAAGACCCTATTACTGAGACTTCAATGTCTGTCCGTCTGTCTGTCTGTCTGTCTCCAGGCTGTAACTCAAGAACCGCTATAGCTAGACTTCTGAAATTTTCAAAGATTGTAAG
The DNA here is from genome assembly GCF_905147365.1 of Aricia agestis. Classification (NCBI taxonomy): domain Eukaryota; kingdom Metazoa; phylum Arthropoda; class Insecta; order Lepidoptera; family Lycaenidae; genus Aricia; species Aricia agestis. The sequence continues at coordinate 16,511,368 of NC_056428.1, read as the reverse complement.
TATAATGTATATTTCTGTTGCCGCTATAACAACAAATACTAAAAACAAAATAAAAGTAATATTTAAGGGGGCTCCTATCTATACAAAAATTTTGGCTTGGCGTATTTTTTTTTTGCTTTTTTTTGCTTGATAACGAGCAAAAGAGCCAAAAAAAACGTTATAATGGAAACAGGTAAGCACTTGAAATAAAAAAAATGCCTTTACTGTACTTTCATAATTAAAAATAATATTAAAATAAAATAAAAATTTAAGGGGGACTCCCATACAAAAAAAAAACGATTTTTGGCCTATTTTTGCACTATAACGGTACGCAACCCTTCGTGACCACTTGACCGATTATTTCCGTGAAGGTGTGCCCAAAACAGGTTCAAAGTTAATATTTCTAATGGTTAAATGTTATTACTTAATATGTTAATTACTTATGATTCACCTTGACTTCAGTTAAATGTGTGTAAAACAAAACCCATGTGAAAAGTAATAATAATAAACATTTTGTAGAGTCCGTTAGTTCATGAAATTTCATACTTTTTGTTAGTAAAACTAAATGAATTTAGGAGTTACAATCATGACAAAAAATGGTTTGTTATCCATACTTATATTATAATAAATGGCAAAGCAAAAAAAAATATTTAGTAGTCTGTTTGGTTTAATGTAGCATTCAAACTACTGACTTTATTTAATAGGGGACTTAAATTAATTAGTAGAAATAAACCGCGTACGGCATAACATAGACTCAAGTATTTAGATTAAGTTTTAACTATACAGACAGTATTATATATTTTGTATATACAATAAAGTATACAAAACAAATTAAGTTTATTAAATTTCTTATCATACCTATAATTATTTCAGAATTAAAGAGACTAAGGGTCTGTTTCACCACTTCCTGGTAAGTGCCGGATAGGCTATCCACCACTTAACTTGACAGATAGAGTTTGATAAAAATCTGTAAAAAAAGTTGTAGCTAGCCTATTCGGCACTTTATCAGGAAGTGGTGAAACAGGCTCTAGGTATATTCTACCCATTCAAACATCCAGACAAGTTCACGTTATCGATACGGCCATTTCTGAACTGTAACTAATAAGTATACAAATATTTTTATTAGCTCTTAAGTTCGATCATCGTCAACTTAACATTTCTTTGTATACACACTACTCTACTAATAACAGACACGGAGAATCACAAATTATCATAATTTATAATTTGCCAAAAATGCCGAGACAAGTCTTGTTATTTGTCGATATATTTTGTGAGCAGGGGACAGGGGTAACTCACCCCTCAGACAGGGTGCAGGGTCGCAGCAAGGCGTCGACCTTATAACACAGACTATCCACGAGTCTCCATTCATTTCTACGAAGATTCTAAATGATTCAAGCTAAATTCTATGGTATTGATTGTACGCTGTTGATATTCCGGGTATTTAAAAATATATCGTGTTCAGATTGCACTATTTAGACTGCTTAGCAAACTTTAAAGCTAAATTGTATGCTATTGATTGAACCGTAGGTTTGGATAGTAATATTGATAGAACATAGTATTCTTGCGTTATTTCTACTGTTTGATATAAATTTTAAGCTGATTTCAATAAAGCCAACAGCATACTGTTGGTTTTATCGGATTGTTGGAAAAAAAATTTTTTGGACTATTTCCATGGTTTATGACAATCCGTATCTGTAATGTTAAACTGAAGAAAAAGTGCAAGGTAACCTTGTTTATTACTGCCAAAAATCTCCATATAAACGTACTTCTCCATTTAAATTTCAAACTATCGTAAATCGTTTCAATCTACAATTGATGACACTCAGATTGGCTGATAAGTAAACGATACTTTAATAGGTTGGTATGCATGACTTACTAGTAATATCATAAGCATGATCAAAAAAACATAGCATATAATTAGTACTTAAAAATAAGAAAACTACCGATATTCCAAAAACAAATAATATGGGCCATTTTTTATAAATTAAACCTATATTTATTTAGGGTTCTGCATCATAATATCGATTTCAATCTTAGTTAACCGGCAAAATATTTGATTGACTACATCTCGTAATGTTTAGACAACAAACTCTATGACACACAACAATAACATACCTAGTTAAACAACCACTAGTAATCCATTACACAGACACACACTTAAATATCACTATAATTTTTACTCGGTTGTTTTTTTTTTGTAACCAGCTGTTTTTTTGCCGCAACCCGTGCGGTCGCAATAACGGCGCAGGACCGACTGAGGTAGAGTCGGTTAGGCGCCCGCTGCGTAAACAAACTATAGTATACACTATACTGTATAATATGTAGTATACTATAATATACAGTTACACGGAAAACGGAATTAATTAGTTATTGTTAAGTTAATGCAAATGATGAAAATTTTAAATTAAATATAGTAGGTTCGGTAGTTAATGCTATAAAATTAAAAGTACGATGCACATCTTTTAACGCTCTTAGTCTTTCATTTGTATTCACTTTTTAATTTATGTAAAAAACCAGAAAATCTAGTATTTTATTTATTTCTAAGTCCATAAGTAGCTTTAAAATAAAATGAATGTATGTCAAGGTTGCTAACGACTCTACCACTCTATTACTTGTGATTTCTTAGAGTAACCATCGCGTTCTATTGTTCTTATTGTGTAGTAACAAATTACTTAAATACGTATTTTTAACAAGCTCTTCCTCTTAGTCACTCTTTGTTACATTTCAAAGAATTTGTAAAATCTTTTAAATATTGTTACATAATAACCTAACCGAACCACTTAGCCGATTTGAACGTAAATGAAGACACTTTGAGTTCCACAAAAGAAAATGAAACAGTTTATGTCCCGAAAAAATGTGTTCCTGCGATGCAAACGAATTCGCAACAGCATGGCTGCTCGAATTGTTGACTGCCATAGTGTTTCAAACAGCTTGGACCCCCTGGAATTACGCCGAGATGTTGCTTCACTCTGCATCCTCTGTCGGTTGTATCACGGGGAGTGCTCTGAGGAATTGTTCGGAATCATACCACCTGCAACTTTTCGCTATCGTCCCACGCGAAAAACATACCATCCTCATCACCTTGATGAGTGGCAGTCTTCCACAGTGCGTTTTTCGCGCAACTTTCTGCCGCGCACTGTAAAATTCTGGAATGAACTGTCACCAGCAGTATTTCCGGACCGATACGACCTGCAAACCTTCAAGAAAAGAGCGTATACCCTCTTAAAAGGCCGGCAACGCACCTGCAGCTCTTCTGATGTTGCGAGTGTCCATGGGCGACGGTAGTTGCTTACCATCAGGTGACCCGTTTGCTCGTTTGCCCCCTTATTTAATAAAAAAAAAAAAAAAAAAAACATCTAGTCTATTGCAATGAACAATGTCGCGAACTCTACGTAGAGCGGTATAAAAATATTCATTGAATAGAACTGAATAAACAAAAGGTTCATTTGAATGAATAAACAATGACAACCTGTGGGGGTTATCTCAATTAAATTAGATCAGCTGCATACATTGTATGTTTCAATGATACAACCCAGATACACGAGATATAACAGAGTTTCATTTTAATTCAAAGATAATATTAAAAACTAGATGACCCGGTGAACTTCGTATCACTCTTCTCCTGATAAAAACCTTCCCTGGTCTTCCACGAATATTTCAGTACTAAAACTAGCCAAATCGGTTCAGCTGTTCTCGAGTTTTATCGAGATTTATGAAACTTAAAATTCATTTTTATTTATATAGATTTTGCCTTTTGGGACCTGCCGGCTATGTAACCTGTGTCACTCTCATTCCTTAGCTTAAATTCGACGAGTTGTTTAGGACACAGATCGTGCTATAAACATGCATAGGTACACTTGAAAAACATTAACTTTCTTCTTCGGACGCATTCGACAAAATAGCATTAAATGCAGAAACACTCGTAACTACTGTAGAAGACATACCAAAAAATAAATAACACTGGTTTATTGCATTATTTAAATAATACTATCAAATTACTTTTTATTCATTTTCGCATGATCGTAGGTATGAAGCACAAAAATAGTTATTAAAATTCTTTATCTATCAAACAAATGACGTACATAATTCGCGAAAGTATATAACACAGTTACTAGAAGCCATACTATAACCTTTCATTGACTACTTTTACAGTATCTACAGTATGCTAAGCAGATGGTAATACGCGCATTAGCATAGAAGATAAGGTTCAGGTCATAACGGTACCATATCTGATGGGACCGTTTTGGTAGGACACTGGACATTCGGTGGCTAAATTTGCATTTAGAAACTGGGCTTTAGGCACTTTTTCAAATGTAAGTCTTGGTAAACAAAATTGTAGAGAAGCAATCACAAAAGAGTCTATCTTATTGCTGTTCCCTATAGGAAAAACCCATACACGGTTTATATCGAGTTATAAGGTTAACTAGCTAATTGACCGAGCAAAGCTCGGTTAATCGTTGGAGCCGATTCCGAGATTCCAATTATATATATATACAATAATTGCTCGTTTAAAGATATAAGATAGAGTAAGAGACAGGGGCAGCCAGACCTATGTGATTTAACCTTACCTCTGTAGAAGACATGTAGACAAAAACTTTGTGCTCTTATAAAATGACGAAGATCTGGCTGCTGTTAGAGCAGGACGCGGCATTCTCGTCCGATTGTTTGAGTCTCAAAACGGTTTTGTAGTAGGCCTACTGGCTCTCTTGCCATTATGAATGTACACGATAATTTACCAAATCCTAAAAGTAAAGTGGTAAGTTAGGTTAGGTTAGTGTAAGTGTGTAAGGATTTTTAGTTTTATCTGCCTACGTTTACGAGACACGACATTTTGCTCGACTGCGTCAGGAGGTTTATGCGTTTATTATAGTAATATCAACCTACATTATATAGCCTTGCTCCAGCCTAGAGAAGTAGAGCACGGAGACAATGCACTAATGAGATGAACACACTAATAGTAACTTATTGTAATGTCACTTATGCAATACCTTACTTTTCTTTATATTAACAGCTGCTACTAACAGCTTTATCCACACTAAATTATTAATTCAAAAGTGTCAGTCTGTTAGCTGGTCGTGCTTAACAGCTTATACGATTTTCATGTAATATTGGCATGGAAATACTTTTATGAGTTCTATGACACGGCAAAATATAGTTTTTTCGCGAAGAAATTAAGAAAGGAAGCGAAATGTTTTAAAAATATCACAAAAAACCCCAACAACTTTACAAACATATTTGCGGTCATGTTAAAAATATACAAAATAAAATCCAAGTAGAAACTTCTAACACAAACTGAATTCTTATTGTAACATAGACAATTTCGTTCATATCCTACAGCGTTCCTTTGTATCACAATAATTCTTAGAGGGATAAAGAAATATAATATAATATGTAGTTAGAAAGGCAGATGATTGCACAACAAAGTACCAGGCACGCACTGTATTGTACATCTGCTCAGCCGACCTTTATGCTGGCTGTGCGCCGGGCAGATACAATTGCTAATAACATCATCATCAATGCCCTTAGAGATATTATGTTTCCGTTAATATTACTGCCGAAGTTGAATTGGAATTTGACCAGACCAGATGTTAATCAACGATGGCTTTTTGCTAATGGCCCAGAACGGTCTTGATATACAGAGAATATATTTTTGGTGTCTCTAAAGATAAGGAAATGCAAATATTTTACGACAGCACCAAGAGACATTTAATAATTACTTAACTTTAATTTAATTGAGGGTTTGACATAAAATTTAAGGAGTTAATTTCAAATGAGAGTAAGACCATGTTTCGTAATTTATATAATACAACTTAGGAGCGAGCAAATCCGCATGTCTGTTAAGGTACTGTTCGATTTATAAATGGACTTTATAACAAGTTCTAAGATCATATCTTCCATCATGCTTGTTTAGCTGTCGTAATACCTGTATATACCCGTATACATAGATCTATGTTACATTACATTTATTGAGAGTAGGTATTATAGAAGAGATTACTGATGACATGACGAGTATAGACGCTTAATAAGTGAATAACCGAAGACTCAAATTTTACTTTATTACTTGTAGTGCTGTTCAGAGTCCTATCCTACGTGATGCATCGATATTCGTATTTAATATGAATTTAGTACTTATTTTGGCTCCAAACGGCCTTGTAGAGAATCGCTAAGTCACAGATTACTAAATAGTACTACGTAAGCTAGCTAGATTAAAAGTTTACTTTGATACACAACACTCAATGTCAGTGTGGTCAGATCAAGGCCAGGAACATGTAACCAGTATTACCTTATGTATACCAATACACAATACTTGCATCTGACCAATATAGGTAATAAAGTTCGTTGCATCCATATTCGGATGCGAATGCGAATTTTTGTACTGTATTTAGTACCAATCTGGGTATAAAAACAATAAGGCATCTGTATTTTACAATACTACAAGTGTTTGTGTGCATGGAATACGCTACGAAACTAAGGGAACGATTTTGACGAAGATTCAAAGAAGAGTATGGGGAAAAATATCGGTTACTTTTTACAGAAAAATGTACAGTTCCTGTGAGACACTATTTTACGCGAACATCAGCTGTTTTTAAACCAATTGATGCACGTATAATTTTCTTTAATCTTTATAATATAAATATTGGATTAAAGGTAAAGATGAGAGCAGCAGACAGAACATTAAACTAGTTAATTTTCAAGGATTAAAAAACAACAATACAAGTCTTATTAAAATCTAGTTTGGCGTAGATGTATCAAAATGAGAACTGGTATAAGATTAGTCAGTGTGTCAATCAGTAATTTAGAAATGAAAAGTAACCCACATACGGTTATGTAGCCGAATTACTATTACGGTAATAATAACCATTGTGCAAGACTGAGATGTAGTTTTCAATAAGAGTAACGTTTTTGGTGTCGCTTCAAATAACGTTACAACCACAATACAAACGTGTATAGTATGATAACCCAGCAGTGGTCTTATAAATAACTTTCTGCAACAGTGACTTTTCACTGTATGGACTTTAGGTAGGTTTTGAACGATCAAATCGCGCCTCTAGGTACAATGATAACTAATTAGATGTCATACACATTCTAATTCATGAATGACGTCATCATGATGACAAAAATGCACATTCAGCACAATTCTCTCAAAAGTTAATTGAAATCAAGCTCAAATATGCGTGAAGTCGATTCTTGAACTAACCAAGATATTGTATGTCATTTAAAATACCATTTATACCGTGTCCCAAGTTTTTAAACTTAAAAAACCGGTTCCGGTTTTGAACGGTAAATTACTTTTTCTACTTTTTATTGATTCCCACGTTTTTTACTTCGACAAAGAAAAAAGTAAGGAACTTGACGATGCATATTATCTACAATCAGTTGGAGCTTGACAAAAAACGCTTACAAAGTCAAGCCGGACGATGGATTTTTATTATTTATCTATTTTAATTGAAAGCCTAAAAATTGTAGGATAACTAGCTGTCCCGGCAAACGTTTCTTTGCCATATAAAGTATTTTGCCCGTATTATTTTATTGAAGTGACTAAATAAGTATGTCACCATGGCAACGTCCATCGCTATCCCGTCGCACAAACAATGGTCGCCGTCAGTCTCGAGTTGTAATAATTCACTAATATATTTAATTCAATAAATGCACTTATCAATATAAAAATTACCCAGTAGCCGATTCTCAGACCCACTGAATATGCATATAAAATTTGGTTAAAATCAGTAAAGCCGTTTCGGAGGAGTACGCGGACTAACATTGTGACACGAGTATTTTATATATAAGATAATACTTTTTATTTAAACCAATATGTCTACCTCTGTCCTTTTATTACCCTGTCCTCTCTTCTAACCTCTGTCCTTTTCCGGAACTCAAACTATCACAGTACTAAATATTATCGAAATCCGTTCAGTAGCTTTTGCGTGAGGAATCAACAAATTTTCCGTCTGAACACTAGCGTGATTAAATTAGATGCACTCAATAACTGCAATATATTTAAAAGCAATAGTCAAATTGACGTAACGTGAGTATTTACGGCAGTGCGCGTGCCACTAACCCACAATCGCCACCGGAACGTATGTCGAAACCGAGAGTACTACGTCATGCGCGATTATTATGCGATTAGTGTACCTTGTAGTATAGATGTTATGAGAAGAACAATGGTTTGCACTCCGGGAGTGCCGGAAGAAGTTAAAAGGAAACAGCTCAGGCATACGTTTTCATAGTGCTGTAGAAAAATATATTTACTCTCCTACGTCACGTTGGCTATCTTTTCTCTTTCCGTCTTATGAATTTTCTATCAGGTCACGTGCCCTGAGAAAAAAAAGCGCTCAACCCCTCTAAAGAAGTTTCTTAGGATAGATAAGATATATCTAGATAATTAATTTTCTGTCTAGTATGCAGTTCTGTCATCATAATATTAATAGGAAAGCGGCAGCTAAAAAGCGTTCAAAAGGTATTTTACAAAGTCTCGAGATGGAGTAAACAATCACTCTGTATAATTAAATCTTTAAATTCTCTACCACATCAAGTAAGAAGATATTTTATAACTTATCTTTATTTTAACACACACGTAAATCATATGAAACCTAATGCAAAACCTAAAAAGGTCAAAATCACGTCTCAAGTCTAGACTGAGTCTAGACAAGCGAGTTTATGACCCCGAGGGAATCGATACACGTGGCAACCGAAACGCACTTGAAACTCCTCTGTGGTTGCACCCGGAACCTCTAATGTCTAATATTCACAAAAAAATGGCTCTAAATTATAATAATCAAAATAATGACGCACAGATTTCCATATAAATTTTGATATTATACGGGAAGTTTAATCAGGACTTAGGACTAAGAGTCGGATCATAAAGAAACGAAGAGCGACTTGACGAGACATAGGTGTACAAAACTAAAAATAGTACCTATGACATCGCTTGAAATTTCAATTTCGTTTAAACCGCTAAAACATCATAGCATCTGTTTTGATAAGAGGTAGACAGTTCATCTATCATCAACATTGATTTCAAACAATAAACAACGCAAGTGAAAAGATAAACTAAGGAAAACCTGTCCAAAACTCTCACTGCAACTCACAAGCACTCGGGGACTGCCGCGGTAAAGCTATTGCATTTTTAACAACCTAATATGCAATTATAATTCACATACGTCAGGTCGCACGCACACAAACACCGTGCCGAAGTCTGCCGAACTGCCGCACCTCCGAGTGAGGGGTGTCAGGTTTATTTTCGTTACTGAATTTCTTGATTCTGTTGCCGCGCTTAAAGCCCGCGATATAAGCTTTGCATTAGTGATTAACTTAAAACCACAAAAACTGGGCATAAGTGAAAAGGCGCTTGCGATGCGTACTTCTACCTCTATAACATTAGATCAGTGCATATCTCACAAGAGAAGGTGAAATCAGAGGAAACAGTTATATAACGCGATTAGTTATCACTTCCTTGAGTGTTATGGGCATGTAGGAAGACTGGGCAGCTAATGATTATATTTACTGCATTTTCTGCTGTCACTTTTAATGGGGATTTACACGGACAAGCTTATAAAGTCTCCTATAAACGGCCGATCGGTTCGAACTGATGACAGACCGACCTGACCAGCGTGGATGTACCATCAATGAAACCTTTCGATCGCGGAAAAACGAGACACAATAGCTTATATTCTATTGTTATCGCGGCCGGATGTGGCCGCTTGGGGCTTCATAAATTCAAAGTCAGGTGGACCTATATTGTAATTTCGTCGAGTTACGTCAATTCAATGATAGCCATGGTTTGTTAGCTATCTATATAAATAAAAATCATTTTAAATTTTGTTAGTCTCGCTAAAAATCGAGAACGGCTGTACCGATTTGGCTCATTTTGGTCCTGAAATATTTCTGTAAGACCAGGGAAAGTTCTCCGGGTCATCTAGTGTTTAATATAAGCGACCAAAACTCCTAGCCTATTAATTAACTTTGTAGGTTAAAAAAAGTCCGGTCAACCGTTAGATCGGTCTGCGATCAGTTCAACTGAATCGGCCTTTCTGTGTATGGACATGATTTTCAACATGTTTCCTTCCATCGTCAGTTTCATACATAGGATTAAAACTATAGCGTTGATGATAGCGTTTATATTAACAGGATATAATGGTGATAGGATTTCTTTTTATTGGTATTATTGTGGTGATAGAGCTAGTTAACGTGGGGCCATCTGGGGTCACGACTCACGACATACAATTAGTGGTGGCAGGGTTGTCAACACAACTATAATATATTAAATTATGGGTTTAATAGAAAGCGCATCTACACAATATGCTTGAGAAGCATATTGTGTAGATACACAATATGCTTCTCAAGCTTAAATCATTAACAACTTTTAGACTGACGTTACCAAGGACCTGTTACAAGGACTGATACTAATAGAAGAGTGTAGAGTATAAGTTACTTATGAGTTATGACTCATTTTGTACCTACCTGTGACGGTGTACTTTTCATTTATTTCGAGAAAAATCTCTTTATCGAATTAAGATCTGATTTTCGATTCGATCCGAACCAAGACTCACGGAAGCTGAATTTAGTGTGTATAGCTAATAGCAAAGAAATAGTTCTACGTCTACTCCTGACCGTATCTTCACAGGATCGGATTGGAGTTCTGTAGTCAGTAGTAATGCGAAGCCGCCCTAAGATTTATTTTTCAAGTTTCAAAGTTGACAGCCCTACAAGAGGTTATTGTCACATTATCCTGTCTGGCGTTGCAGTTAGTGAAATTAACACCGTCCTCAACATTGTGCTGTTATTTTGCTGGGTAATTTTAAACACTCAAGTGAGCAAGCCTAATAAGTATCCCTCGATCGCAGATTCTTGGAAAATAATTAATTTGAATAAGTAATAAATTACCTACTAATATTATAACGGCGAAAGTTTATTTGGATGTATGGATGTTTGTTACTCTTTCACGCAAAAACTACTGAACAGATTTTAATGAAACTTTACAATAATATAGCTTATATATCAAAATAACACATAGGCTACAATTTTAACCGACTTTCAAAATTCAAATTCGGGAGGTGTTATGTTCGTTTTTTTATGTTCAACGATTACTCCACCGTTTGTAAACGAATTTTCAAAATTTTTCTTTTGGTATATAGGGTATAATCTCAATTTGGTATTATATTCACAAAAGTGGTGATCTGATGAAGGATCCATAAGTAATCGAGGGAGCTCCTCAAAATTTATAGGAAAACATGTGGTGACTTCGGTTTCGAGAGAAGTATTCTAAGGATATGCTACAAAAAAGTAAGATTTTGCACCGAGGTATACCTGGTATACCGTGGTTCGGAAGGTGCTGAGAGAACTCCTGATTCTTTATAGATACAAGATTGGGAGTTTCGGCGTTGTTTTAAGAACGGAAAGCATATCCTACTATGCAAATTACATTCATCATCATCATCATCACTACCATAATATTAAACCATGCATCGTCCCATGATTATGAGCCTATTATGACCCTGTTATTGGTACTTTTCATAGTCTTTTAGATCGAGACTCGAATTTGTCAAGAGATAATTTAAAAAAATATATACTTTAATATTATAAACCTGAAGAGTATGTTTGCTTGAACGCGCTAATCTCAGGAACTACAAGTCCGATTTAAGAACTTATTTCAGTGTTAGATTGCTCATTTATCGAATAAACCTATATATTATAACGCTAACCTAATACGACCGAAGAAACTCAGGAAAATGTGGGAAAAACGGGGGAAATATTAGAAAGGGTTTATCTCACGAACTACTGGAGCAATTTTTATGGCAATATTTACGTGAAGGGAGTATAGCTATTTTTTATGGGAAAATGTACGGTTTCTGTAAATTTCTTAATTATCGCGGGCGAAGCCACGCGGGACATCTAGTATATTATACAAACATTTAATAAAGTTAAAAAAAATTAATACTTTGTTTATAATAACTTTTTAACTTGAACAAAAAACTATAAATCCAAGTAATATTGTCAAAAAAAATTTGGTTTCATTTATCATCACATAATTTAACAATAAAAAAAATTTTCTTAACTCTTCTCTTGAAAATATTATTATTTTTAGAAACAAATTTTTTTCTTAATAAGTAACAATATTTAATTGTTTATAATCGTTTTTTAAATATTTCTAATGTTAAAATTAATATTGATAGTGAAATAGGCTGGAGGCTGGAAGGTTTCTGAAGATAAAATACTTTTTGCGAGCCTAGCCTTCACTAACTATGCACCGTTTTGTGACGGGAATAAATCGGTAGACAAGATATTTTAAGAGCCCAGAGATGCCTAAAATAATCCCTGACCTGATCCTGGATGGTGATGATGATGATGATGATGAGGGGGTGATGACCAGAAGTGCGTAACAAATCATACAAATGAGGAAAATATGTTTGTCAGTATTAGCTCAGGACCTACTTCCTTCAGTGTTTCAAAAAAAAATCTCGATCACAACCATAGTGATATTTAAGAAATTTCGAGACAGAGCAGTAGTTGATTGATTTTTTTAGTTGTATAAAGGCAAATTAAGGTTATTGCTTATTGAGATTAATTATCATAAAGCATTATAACAATTCGCAAAATTAATACTTCGTTTTATTCATTTCTTCAACTTAATTTTAATTTTTAATTTGGGGTCAGTAGAGACCCCATGCGACTACTTGTGTGAGTTTTTTTATGCGCCTAATTAAGGGTTAAACAATAGAAATATAAAAAAAAATTATAAACAATTAAATATTGTTATTAAGAAAAAAAGTTAATTCTAAAAATCATAATATTTTCTAGAGCATAAAGTTAAGAAAAATAAATTTTTAAAAGCGTCGAAGTTGTCCATTTGTTTCTAATTTTTTTTTCAACAAATGGCGGAGATTTTCTTTTTAGTTAGGTAATACATGTCTTTCATTAATATAAAACAATTATGTGATGATAAATGAAACAATTTTTTTTTGACAATATTACCTACTTGGATTTCTATGTTTTTGTATAAGTTATAAAATTATTATTTAAACAAAGTATTGATTTTTATTTACTTTTATGGCGTGATCTGTATGTATATAAAAGGGCTCCACGAACTGAAAAATTTTTACGAAAATTATTTAAAAAAAAATTTTATGTACAATGACGGAAGTTCGAGAAAATTTACATTTGTCCAATTTGTTGAAAAATTAACTTTAAGTTAAATTTCCAACGGGAGCGAATTCTTTGAAGTGTTCGGAATACACCATAAGTTTTTTATTTTTTTAAATTAATATTTAATACCTTAAAAAATAATCAGTGTGACGTGCTCGGTTTTGAAGCCGCGCGCGCTACATAAAAATGCCGCGCGGAGGCCTATTACGACCGTTAAATTACGGCGTACGGTGGGCACACGGCGCGGGCGTACGCTTTTCGCAGTAAATTAGTAACTAATCCATGGTAATCTACTCGACACAACTGTACACGCTCGAGATAAAAATTATACTAGAAGCACTAAATGAGGTGGGCGCACGCGATCGGTGCCCGCTCGCGGATTCGTGGCCCGCGGCGGTCTTTAGACGCGTGCGCCCGCGCCCGTATCCGCCCGTGCTTTAGCGTTGGCCCTCAGGGCCGGGACACAAAAACACTATACGACGTCGTTTCGTGTCTTTGTGTCCCGGCCCTTAGATGTCTGTATGTCAAATCTAACATTTATTTTTAAATTAAATATTAAAATAAATAAAAAGCATTCTAAAATTAAAAAAAGATAGGTGAAAATAATAGCGAAATTATCTTATCAACTCCCAAGCGGCCCAAGCGGGCCGCGATAAGTGATAAAAATAGATTTCCAAGAAGCGCGATCGAAGAATTAACCGGTTAATATGGGTTTTCAAAATCGTTTGTGTGTTAGTAACCGGTAATCTTTACCATTTAGGTTACGTAAAAACCGTTCGCTTGTTTAACCGGTAAATAAAAGAACGATATATTTACCGGTTTTTAACCGAAATAAACCGGTATTTTCAAACCGGTTCCGAGCCCTGACAAAATCATTACTCAATATTTAGATTCGTCGTAGGCAAAATAGATACTCGAAAATTTTCAATATGGTGTAAGCAATATCCACCTTTATTCATAAAACTATTTATCATATATGACAGACAGCACACCTTGAACAGTTAATTAATAATGCAGTGTTGTAAATGCGCAACAAACTTTCAACAAAATCGGTTCAGCGGTCCAAATCGCCGAAGGGTATGGAAATACTTTGAGGAAAGGACATGGGACACTTTTCATTACGCAAAATTATACCCTATGATTTTCCGGGCGCGATATACGAATTTTTGCGCAAAACAGTTGCGGGTTATAATCTTTCTCCTATACATTTGTTAGTAAATAGTAAGAAAGTTAGTTAAATTAAAACGTTTTATTGAAACCCAGCAAGTTATCACTGCAATCAGCTACTGGGTTTGTGGAGCGATTGTGCAACACCTACCGGAACGCACGTTGTTAGGTCTCAATTCGATATAGCAAAATCTAGATTTATTATTTCCTAGGTCTAGCGCGATACTTTTAAACTGTTACATGATTATTATTATATAAACTCATCATGATATTTGAGCACTGGTTTTACCTGAAATCGCTAATGTAAGTTATACTTAGCTAAGTTTTCTTTAACTGCACGCTCTAACATCTAAGAATTTTTTTACTGAAAATGTCAGGTTGGTTATGTTTTACGAATGTATGCCTGTATCTTTCTTACCAATATGTTTCGTCTCCAATATGTCTATGATTTTTAACGATATTATGTGAATCCTAAGTGCGAATCCAACCAGGGCCTGTAGACAAGTGGCAAAACGCTAACGCTATCGCTAACCCTAGCGCTACAAAATGTATGGATTTGACATTAGTATTCGCTAGCGAATCGATGACTTATGTCAAATCGCATACATTTTGTAGCGCTAGCGTTAGCGTTAGCGCTTTGCCACTTGTCTACAGGCCCTGGTTGGATTCGCACTTAGGATTCACATAATATCGTTAAAAATCATAGACATATTGGAGACACTACAAGTTTCATACCTTACTAGAAATGTTGATATTAAAATTAAGGGAAGCTTGCACAAATAGATCCAAACTTACAAAATCCAATCGTAAGTATTAATTGCCAATAACAACCTCTAAAGCGATAACATAAATGATAACTCCGTGGATGAGTCACGGTAGGCGTCACCTCTCGGCTCTCGTCACGCGGAATACCCAGTGAAAGTTCAGCTGTGACGTCATTCGTGTTATTTATGGTTTTATATTATGCGGCCTCTACATTGAAGCACGATGGACAAATAGGTAATTATGAAAGTTTAGAGATCTATGTAAGTATGGGATAGACGTCAATTATATGAAGGCAGTAGACAGACACAATATCATCCATCAATCATCCAATAAGAAGAGAGGCTTTTTGAATCATCAGTATTATTTAAATATAATCAGAACTGGAGATTGATGTAGCCTAATAAACTCATGATACTTATGATTATCACCTGGTTGGTACAACGGTAAAGGACGATCTTCATTCTTATTCTCTATTGTTACTATAATACCTCTATAACTATGCTGAGCAAAAAGTGTACTCTTGTCTTCACACCATTCATTGTTCATGTGACCTACTAGTTACTCTTAGTAACACGGCTTAGCTAATAATGTGTTACTGATCATGACCCTGTTTAATGAGAATTTTCTGATCGACGCTTTAGAATATTTACTGGGGTGGCTATCCCCGACCGGCAAGACTTGTAGCAAAACCAACAACAAAAACAAGTATAGCTAACAAATGACGAATAACTTAAATTTTAAAGTTGAAACTAAATTGTAGCTGAGGGGCTTACTGGGCTGACGTTGCAAGCCTGCCTTAGTTTATTTATTTTAAAGAACCGGCAAATGCGAGTTGGACTCGCCCTGCATGAAGAGTTCCGCAGCAGCAATAAGGTTTATTTTTATGAAATTAAGAGGCTTTTGATTTATTTTCATATTTCAGTTGATTTAATGAAAGTTAAATTAAGGTTTACCATTTATGACGTATAAAAAAAAACTACTGGCTAGATCTCGTTCGAACCATGTAGTAATGTATATCATATATTTTTTTAATATTTTTTCCATTTTTGCATCAAAATCTTAAAGCGGTTCACAGATTTCATCTACTTGTACCAAGTTTCAATAGTATAGCTCTTATAGTTTCGGAGAAAGATGGCTGTGACATACGGACGGACAGACAGACAGACATGACGAATCTATAAGGGTTCCGTTTTTTGCCATTTGGCTACGGAACCCTAAAAATGTAGCCACGAGACTAACATAAATTATACTGTTTATTCACGAGCATGTATCGAGATTTTAACTTCCATAAGTGACCTCAAAATAATTATTGTTAAAAGTCAAATTTCTGTAGGTATGAAATGACTATTATATTATTAGTAGTACCTAGTGTAATCAGCACTTTCATAATAACTTTCTCTTTAATCCAAGAAAAGTGATTAACTTTTTGCTTCACTAGTCACTACATCGCCTTTTTGTGGAGATTTAGGGTTTTTGTGGACAAAATTACCCAATCATTATCTCGTTATGGGCACGATTACCGCAATGTTACATAAGGCTTATCTTTTTCTGCTAGGCTGTTTACACAAACGACACCAACCGCGAAAAACACCATTCATAATACTTCCAAAAAAGAAAAAATGGGCAGTAGACATTTTTTCGCTATTTCTCTTTTTAGTTATAATAATATTATAATATTATATATCCATAAAGAGAAATATATAACTCACCTATATATCATTAGACTGTCAAATAATTGTAATTGAATAGTAGAAGACTTGCTAATTATTGTTATCGCCAATCCTTGAAAAATTTACACAACAATTTATTTCACATGTCCTACCACCTACATTTCGGTAGTTTCTCATAAATATGCAAAGAAAATACAAAATGTGCAAAACATTATTAACTTGACATGATAACAATATGATTATTAATTACGTGCAGGTGGCATAGTTTTTTTTTTCTATAAGACGTCTGCAGTTGTTGTGATATTATAATTTAACTGATTTTATTGGAGTTTGGATCATTACAAATTATACAAGTGGCAAAGAATATTTTGAAGAACAGACCTCATAGGCAGGTGTTACACACTTGCGCTCTGTTTCGCCGAGTGAGTGAGTTTACCGGAGGGCCAATCCCCTACCCTATTCCACTACCTACTCTCTACAATTCCCTTCTCTTCCCTACCCTCCCCTATTACCCTATTCTTTCTTAAAAGGCCGGCAACGCACTTGCAGCTCTTCTGATGCTGCGAGTGTCCATGGGCGACGGAAGTTGCTTTCCATCAGGTGACCCGTTTTCTCGTTAGCCCCCTTATTTCATAAAAAATAAAGACTGCCTGCAGTACCTGCTGTGAAGTGCTGTGCTAAGGTGGCAAGTGGCAACACTGTATCTGTCTATCATACACATATAATATAATCACAGAAAAATTTTGAACTTTACATTTTTTTGAACGTTAAATTATCACGATTCTAGTATCACGCGATTCACAAGTGTACTGTGATACAGCGATTCGGCCTATTACACCATCAATATTATCACGGAATCGTTATAATATTGATGCGTGTAATACTTGCCACAGATCTTCAATATAAAGTCTTAAGTGACGTATGAGAATCATAATATTAATGTAACTCGAAACTTCATATTGCATATCAAAAATTTGTCTTTCGTTTATCGCGATTTGTGGCATCAGTTTGCAAATTTAATGGTGAAAATGTTTGCGACTTCTGAACGCACCGTCGCATACCATTGCCTTTGACTCCGACGTTCTGACTTTTATGTATGTTCCGACTTCCGACTGTTATGAACGTTTTTGTTGACTCGTCGACTGTGACGTTCTTTTATGTTAATTTCAAAGTTTTTTTGATATGCGGTTATGCCCAGAAAGTTGCTTTTTTATCGTAGATCCCACATTTTTTATTAAGAATCATTATATTTTTTTACATATTTTATATTTGCCAGGGATTGACGTAAACCGAACAGTTTTGAATTTCAAGCTATAACATATTATTTTGAAACAATTAGTTTTGTCGCCCGGACCAATAATAATAATAAATCATAATATGATGTACGGTTACTGAAGTTAATTAGCCACAGATGGCACCTCTGATTGGCTGACGGAAAACGCGTAAAAAAGGAAGGTCTACAAACATATATTTAATGGTCACAAAAAACTCAATCGTTTGCGGTAATCTGTAAGTCATCATTACTAGCTATTGTTTTGGCTCGTGTTACAGTGTATGGTTGAGTCCATGTCTCTTTGCTTTACGTTTACTATGAAAATGTACACTAACGTAATAAAGAAGTAGTTTGTTTTTTTGTCTGAAACTACTGGTCCGATTGCAAAAAATTAAACATCGATAGAAGGCTGGTGTGTTTCTGAATAACATAATATTATCTAATATACAAAATTCTCATGTCACAGTGTTTGTGCGCGAACTCCTCCAAAACGACTCAACCTATTTTAATAACATTTTGTATGTACCATCGAGGAAGTTGATTCCTATGCAATTGACAGTTATTTGGTCGAATATGTCAATTCAATGTTAATTGTGATCTGTCAGCTGGGTTTGACGTAACGCAAACAAACTACTTAGGTCCCCGATTTGCATAGGAATCAACTTCTCTGATAGTACATTCGTTAGACCTGAGAATAGGTTTTTACTATTTGACCGAGCTTTGCTCGGTATTCGATAAAACACGAATAAAATGACATTTTCTGAAAATGATTCCTAGCTAGATCGATTTATCGCCCCCGAAACCCCGTATATACTAAATTTCATGAAAATCGTTGGAGCCGATTCCGAGATTCCAATTATATATAAACAAGAATTGCTCGTTTAAAGATACTTATAAGACTAGAAACAATTTATACGACAAAACAACGTTTGCCGGGTCAGCTGGTTTTATGTAGGTATAAAATGTATTTTTTTTCTGAAATTATTTCGTTTTCAAAATTCCAAGCCACGGGTAAAAGCAAGTTGGTAATATAAAGTGACTGACCTCTGTCGCCGCGTGTTGATGTGTCGCACCTCCCGGCCGCCACTGCTCTCACCGTCGCTGCCCGACCCGCCCTCCATCGCGGCGACGGACAGGGACTTGCTCACCTAAGATAAGAGATGATAATATAATAATTATTACAAGACAGATACCACAGGTGTCATTTTTAAATAAATAAAACACCCAATTATTCTCGATATGCGGACCAAAACACAAAATTATTATTATTAGAACTTCAAGAGGTCATACTACAGAAAGTCCTATTATTGGCTTAGTATGACGTGGAATACATTATTTGATACTTGATATAGATCAAAACACCTGAATAATAACACTTCAAAAGTTGGATATTATGTTAATTGATGTAGATCAACGCACCCAATTATTCTTACTCCAAGATGTTATACTACATTTTTTTTATTATTGGCATATCTAGTATCAAAGTACGTAGACCTCTTTGTACTTTGCTAGGGCCAGGGCCTATCTCCAGCACAGACGAGTATAGACGATAAGATACAGAGATGAGACTAGTATAAAAAATATATGTACCTACTTAGTGGCAATAATACGCCAAGACTCGTTTATGATGCAAAAACTGTATTTTCAGGGACATAAAATATCACTCAAAACTCAATTTCTTCATACATTAAAAAGAGACATCTTCTCAAAAAGACTGAATTTCGCTTAAGTAACACAGAGATAGCGTTGCAGCTACAAAAGTGGCGTATAAGGTCTACTGCATTACTTTACGAAACTATTTGGTTCAGGTGTTATTTTAATGAATAACCTAAGCATGCCGATAGTATTTTGGTATTTAATAATCTAACCAGTAATCACATAACATATACCTTCAATTTGATTTCGAATCAATCTTCAAAAAAAAAAAAATTCAGATGTTTATTAACAGGAGTTTGTGTATTCAACAGCGTTTACGATTAGTCAATATTTTAACAAAACCGCTAGAGAGTAGATGAATCTGGCAATAACATAGGAGAACGGCCATTTTTTTTAAATTTTAGTTTACATTTAAATAAATAAAAAATTAAACGGATTATAAAACACGAGCTTTTGCCCGCGGCTGCGCTCGCGTTAAGAAGTATTATTATATACAAACTTAAATCCCCTATTTTAGCCCCTTGGAGGTGGAATTGATTAAGATCCTTTCTTAGCGGATGCCTACGTCATAATATCTCCCTGCGTGCCAAATTTCAGCCCGATCGGTCCAGTGTTTTGGGCTGTGCGTTGATAGATCACCATGTCAGTCAGTCACCTTTGAGTTTTATATATATAGATTATTGTAATATTACTTACCGGTTGTATATACTTTCTTACTGCAGCCGTGAGCTCATCGACACTCTTCTCATTCTTTCCTTCTAACCCAAAGAATCTGTTCTTAGCGGCCTGATTCAACGTGGATATTTTGAGCAACGGCGGTTTCTCATCCATAGACACAGCTTTTTCCATAGGCCGCCGCAGCTTGCCGAGCTGTAGCGGTTCAGTTGGCTTGACAATCTTCTTGAATTTATCATCTTCTACTTTCGCTTCTTCGGAAGGCTTTCTTGCTAATTTCGCAAGCATTATTGGTGCTTTAACCTCCTGTGGTTTAGCATGGTTTAAAACTTGTTTATTGGCCTGATTTAATATCTCATGGTTCTTAGCCTGATTAAATATTTCTTGATTCTTAGTTTGATTTATTACCTCCTGGTTCTTGGCCTCATTCATTAATTCTTGGTTCTTGGCCTGATTCAAAATTTCTTGGTTCTTGACCTGATTCAATATTTCTTGGTTCTTGGTCTGATTCAATATTTCTTGGTTCTTGGTCTGATTCAAAATTCCTTGGTTCTTAGCTTGATTCAATCTCTCCTTGAACTCTGCCGCTCCTGGTAGTTGTATTTTGCGCGGGAACGGATCTTTGACTCTGGTTATGTCAGATTCTGTTCTGGACTGTTTGAGCTTGTTTTTCCGCTGGAACCTCCTGGCTTTGGGTCCGGGCATCTCGTCGGAACTCTCTGATGATGAGCTCTTCTCTGACGATGATACGCTGGAAGTAACGGAATCATCTTCAGAGGAACTGTCGATTCCCTCGTCCTTCAGCCCCTGAAATATACAAAATATTAGTTATTTCTTTATTCTTTTATGGCATCAATGTAAATATTTACTATGTATCCTTACTAATATTATGTTACCTCTTAAGAGGATTCCACACCGCCATTTTTTCCATACAAACGTTGTCCCCTGTTTCCTCCCTGGATAATGCTAATAGAGTTATAATTTTTTTCCTGAATATCTACGGCCACTAATACAATGTCCCTATGTTTTCTTTTTTTTTCATAATTTAATTATTAAATAAGATATGAACGTTCAAAAACCTAAAAAAATTGCCAGATTTTCCGCTGTGTTCAAACGTCCAGAAAACAGATTTGACTAGATTATACAAAAAAAAGCAAAACATAGGAACACAGCTCAAGCCTTTTTTTTAATCTTTAATGAAAAAAGTACTTAAATCAGTTAAGTTTTGGAGAAGGAATCAGGGGACAACGAATCGTTGATTTCCTGGATTTTCTGCAGTTGTCTCTATCGCGTTCTGCGGTATAGGCTTGAGGTAAGGGAGACAGCTATAGATATTACACGTACTTTTTTTTCATTTCTCTAGCCCTTGGTGTATCCTCTTAATGCTTAAACCGCTGAATCGATTTTGTTTAAATTTGGTATGGAGATACTTTGAAAGACGTGAAAGGACGCAGGAAAGTTTGTAGCGCAAAAATGTTTACTTCTAGCGCGATAAATTAATTTAATTTATCGCGTAACGGAGTTATGGGTGGTCATCTCGTAGTAAATAAATGCACCGCATTAAATATTATCCTTTAAAAGAAACTGGTCCATATCAGTGAACGTTCATTTTGTTTGAAGAGTGGGTACGTCCACGTGTTCCAACATAATGATCCTATGTTGTTGGCAAAGTATTTTCGTTTGGAGATAACCCGACGCAAATACTTTTTTGCCAGTACACTAATGGAGATTTTATTTATATACCACAAGAGTAGTAAGTTTAATATTATAATATTTCATCCATTTTAGCAGTTTCATGTTTTAGCCACACAACAACGGGAAACAAATCATGTTTACTGTGGCAAAAGTAGATTGACTAGCCTCTAGAAAAATGGCGTGAAATAACGCTGGTATTCAGTTTAGTTCAACGAATAATTTTATTACACCCTCAGACTTTGAACCATAACGGCGTCTTTTTCACTCTATTCGAGACGTCTATGTTAGTCGGATTTCGGTTGAGATTGACGTAAACCGGCCAAATTACGTAGATCCGTCATCTGCTTATAAATTCTCTGATAATACATTACAACGTGCGCTAGATCCAGTATGTGCTCATGTAATCCATACATACATTACTAGTACAAAAATATTTACCTCCGAGCTTTCTCCTTTAGCCAAAATTTTAGTTTTGGAGGGTATGGTCGTGGAGCCGGTCTTCAAGATGCCTCGTACTTCTGGTGTGATCATCCTCTGGGCTCGTTCTGTTGGCGAATCGTCGTCGTCGAGATCTAGAATGTGATAATTTTGTGTTAATATATAGGTGCAGCCGAAGACAGGGAATTTTTGACCTTATAGCAATAGAAATAAGGCATGTCAGAAAATTACGTAGCCAGTTGTCAAGCTGAGTTAGCCATTAAGTATAAAAATATTATTTTCATTGGTGTTAAGAAAGGTTTAAGTTTTGAAAATCATAGCGATTAAGAGAACACTATAAAACCAAAACACAAAAATCATAGTTAACAGAAAATTGTGAAGTGAAAATTCATAGACACAAGACACATTTTTTATAAACAATAATTATTCTGTTTTACAGAATGATGTATATTATTTTGCAGGCGTTGCAGGCATAATTGGAAATAATAAAACGTCATTAAAAAAGCAATTATATGCCTCTGCATTGAAACACTTTGGTTAATTCATAAACAACTCCATGTAATACAAATTATTATATACAGAAATACTGCAATGTACCCTTGATTTACTTCCTATATACAATCGTTGGTCAATCGCCAAACCAAACATCTGTCAAAATGGAGCACCCAAGTGTTATTGTCGTTAATTCATTATGTTGTACTTGTACACAATATTATTATAGTAGGTTGAATTGTAATGCTTACTTACACCAGTCTGAGTTACTAAGTACGTTCAAAACGTTGCTATCGCGGATGTGTGAAGAGATTTAAAGCGCTGAGTACATGAAATATTCTACGTTATACGCGACCAGATTATACTCGTTAGTCGAGTAGCATTGTTTTTTAATAAACACAAAGAAAGAAAGAGATAGCAAATAAAAGTAGCAAATAAATCCAAGATTACATTAACCCAGACTGGCGTAAGTAGGCCTAACGGCCACCCAGAGAGATCTGATGATTATTTACTTAATTTAATGTAGATTTTAACATAAGCTCCATACATTAAATGTCTCTGCTGCGGCAGAAAGTATAAGTTAAGGTAAAAGTCCATAAAATAATTACAGTGGGTTAGGTTAAGCAGTGATGAACAAAAATCTGTGCATAGCAAAACATTGTGAAACTTAGAAATGTGTCAGAAATCGTAGTTTTTCATCCATCCATCATTTTCGTACAAAAACAATTATTAGAGAACTTAATGCTCCAAGGATTGGCTGTAGGCGCAAAATGTCAGAATATAAATGTGGACATTTAATATGAATCTATATATATAAAACTCAAAGGTGACTGACTAACATGGTGATCTATCAACGCACAGCCCAAACCACTGGACCGATCGAGCTGAAATTTGGCATGCAGGTAGATATTGACGTAGACATCCGCTAAGGATTTTAATCAATTCCACCTCCAAGGGGTTAAAATACGGGAGGAAAGTTTGTATATAATAATACTCCTTAACGCGAGCAAAGCCGCGGGCAAAAGCTCGTGAAGTTTATGACTCTTCTCGGTTTGCACCATAGCACGTTTTAGAGATTTTAGTATTGGCTTATTAGTGACGACTCACTTCAAACTTAGCTATAGACTATAGTTTATTAGTTTTTAGAGCTGTCAGTAATTCTATATTTCGATCATCACCACTTAAAAGTTAAAGTATTAAATAAAAGCAAATCAACAGTTAAAATAAAAGTTTATTTACATTACAAACTCAATACAATCTAAAACTGAAACGAAAGGATTAAAGTAAACATTACTCAATCATGCATTAGTTTTAGGAGCTACGTTCTATAAAACATTAGCCTGCTACTCAATCTTCTAAGCTTTAGAATCGCTTATTTCTATGCTTGTCTCTTTCCCACTTTATAAAAGTGACAGAGACAAAACAATAAATTAAGCTATCTAAAAAGTGACAGAAGATTGTAGTAACAGACCCTAAGTGTATCAAAATCATGCATCAAAACAGCATAAGCAATAATTTAAAAGAGTTTCGAGTTCCAGATCCGACGTTTGTTTAGACCCAATTGATACGAGGCGGCTGGACAGGTGCCGAAATTAAAAATTTCGATACCCATCTTCAGACACCTTGCAAGACTCAGGTCTAAGCAACAGTTAGGACTAACTCCAAATCTCCCGACAGCAAACGGTTCCTGGGCTAATTAGTACATACCTTATTAGTTAACACCCAAACTGAACAAGCTATAACCAGCAAACTCAAATAAACAAAATCAGACCTAGACTCCTAAACTTCGCGTCGTTTCTCATGAGGTAGCGCAACGACGTGTTTTTAGAGCTCGCCGATCGGAACAGCTCCATTTTGAGTTGGAAATCTGGGTTTCTGGGGACGTCCTCGTGGGTTAAGGACTTGGAGAGCCTCTCGTTCTGCTCCATCGCCTCCTGGACTTGGCTCGCCAGAACCGGCATGGTCCTTAAGCGGGACGCCCTCGGAACCCGCTCCTCTTTCGGCCGGGGCAGCCCCGCTGGCGGCGGCTTGTGAGTCAACTTTGAGTTGAACAACTTCATCTTCTCCATAAGTGACATCTTCGCCGGGTCGTCTTCGTCTAGCTTAGCTGCCACCGTGTGCAATAATTACATTGTGCGTTACCCGGGACATACACAGAGTCGAGGACATGCAAAAAAAGAAACAAAAGCCAACAATAAAAGAACGGAAGCTTCCTTGTGTAATGGCATTTACATGCATCGTATCCGCAGACGCTAGAACAATGGGCAAATAAAAGGATCTATGATTTTAGCGACATGAACCAGCTGGTCACTCACCATCGTCGTCTCTGTCTAGCACGTTCGCGGTGCTCTTAGACTGAGTGAGAGAGAATGCTTCTCCAGGCGATTCGTTGTTGACAGGCGATCTGACGGCCTGGATAGGAAACCGCTCCGTCACGGATGGTCCCTCCTTTACCTTAGAGCGACTGTGACGAAGTAACGGTTTTGGCTGGCCTAAAATTGAGAAAAAATCACATGAGTTTCAACATTAATACATTACTTTTAGTCTTCGAATCTTTTTAGACCATTAAAAAGTAAAGATACCGGGTATTTTTGTATTTATCAATGTACGGTCAAATTAAACCTTCAAGATTTCAGGCTTGATACCAAAACAGATAATTTCTATTTTACAGGCTTTTAACCAATCAGATAATACCCAGAACCCTTTTAGAAATAAGAGTCGTACGAGGAAGGGAAGCCAGTTTCGCCAAGCTGGTCTAAGTTGGCGCCTTTAAGATGTTTCCAATTGGCAAACAAAAAAACCCTTTTAGGATTTAAAGCTAAAGTTAATAAATTATATTAGTCAAGTGTACCACCGAATCTCTAAATAAAGCAGTTACTACACATGAGAGTGATGTCAGAATAACAATTAATCACCTTTAGCTTGTTGCTGCAGCTGCTGCCACATGCTGGCTCTGGCCACCACGCTGTTGCTCTTCACGAGGCCCAGGGCGAACCCAGAATGCTCATTCTCATCATCGCTATCCTTATTCCCCGTATCCGGAGATCTGAGAGCATCATTCTCCGTGGATTTCCTCTGCCGGTCCATCTTAATGAGGCTCTGCTCTATGGAAGCGGGCGACCAATCCTCGCTACTGTTAGTGGCGTGATTCTCCTTTATATCCTGACTCTCAATCAACCCTAGCTCCTCGCCTAAAATCAATACAAACTTTATTAGCGTCGATCATGAAACAGAAATAGACGCCCAGTAAATCTTATGCGTGCCCGAAAAATAACCGACACGCCATATCGTGACTACGTACTTTACTCATAACTCCTATCATTCCTAATAAGGGGCAGTAAAACTAAGATACGACAGTCGGGTAGTACCTAATACGTTGACCCAAATTCATCGAGACACTTCCAAGGTTAGCAGAATTCGAAATTATTGTGTGTCGACAAACACCCGTCTAAATATAACAAACATAACATAAACAAACATCGAGTAAATTAAAGTCAGAAGCCGCATTTCGCGACGCTATAAACGTTGACTTCAGATTCCAGAACACTAAATATATCAGAAACCGCTCGGAAACGATCGATAAAAATAAATTGGAACACTTATCGGAGCTGACAGATCGTGTTCGGTGTTTGATGGAAAACACTCACCGGAGTGGGGGCCGGACTCGCGCGAGGATGCGCGGTTGTAGACGCCGCTGTCGCACGACACGTTGAGGCTCCAGTTGTCTTCGGCCTGCTGGCTCTCGTCCTCGTCCAGAGCCCTGCTGTCTTCGTCCAAGGCCACGCGCACTTTATTCACTTCTCGCTCGATCTCGTCAAGGGTCGAGTGTCTTTCGCCGTACCGGGCGAGCTTTTCGAAATCTAAAAAAGTCGCCTCACCGGCGTCCGATGGACCGTTCGCTCGGGTCTCTCCGAAGGGAGGGGTTCCCAGGGGGTGGTCCGACTCACTCGTGTCAGCAGCACCGGCCTCGACGGGGCGGCTCGGAAAACTACAGCCCGCCGCGGAGTACGCTCGGAAACCCGCTTGGCTCGGCTCCAAACTGCGAAATGAGAAAAGAAACGCGTTGATGCAGAACCCAGACGCAAGACAGAGACGGCCGCCGTTTCGGCTTCACCTTCGAGTATTTTCATAAATTACGCCGACTTATTTGAACATATCGCAATAATTATTTTACAATTCGCGACATAAAAATTAATAATGTTCTAAAAAACATCACACATTAATAAATACTCGAAAGTCAAAACTTTTAACACAATGAAGAAATAAATTAGATCATAACAAAATAAACTATTTCAATTATGTTGATGTTAATGTTAAAATAAAGAAAACAAATCTAAATATATAATACACCACTGACAAGGAATCAAACAAACATAGTGCAGTAGCTAAGCACGCTACCAAAATAGTGTTTGACCCAGTAAAGACTGGAACGCTTATTTCCGTCATCAACAGCTTGTATCATGTACTGCCGAATGCCGATAAACTTAGTGCACCACATTGCGACTCTGTTACTATACGCATAAGCTTCAAATGTGGTAGTTAGGACTGTACATCGCAACCGATGTTTCATAGCTGCTAAGATTAATGCAATTCGAAATAGATCAATCTATTAGCACCATAAATTATGCAATGAACAAGACAATGAAATCAGGAAGACATGTATAGTTCAGACTATTGTAGTATGTATCATCAGCATCGTTGCACTACCAGACATATTTCTTCCAAAATTCTAGGAATTATAGCATCATATAGTTATTATACTAATTGAAAGGCCTATCTTCTAAAACTTTTACTGCTCAGTAAGCTTAGTATGATAGTATGTATTAGACAAAGTGACATATTGATAAAATTATTCTGTCATATTCTCTACAATCTATAAAGCGGTATCCACACTCGCGGCGCGAATTGCAGCCGCGAGTCACGTAAGCGGCGCTACGCGCCATGAACATGACGCCGATAAATACGCCCTCTACACTCGCAATCTCATCATTTACATTCGCGCATTTGAGTAAAATGAACGTTGAAGTCATTGTTGCTGCTGCTCTCGCATAGTGTGCCTATCAAATGTCGCGGGCCAAAAAACCGACACCGGACGGAGAAAGCCGCGAAGCCGCGAAACCTCGCGGCCTTCGCGGGCTTTCGTGATGCAATTGTGGAGCCCGCATAAGCATATCCACTCTTTCGCAATTCTTCTATGGTTATTCTAAGCCTGCAGGTCGTAAAAGCTAGTTTACTAAGGAAAATTAGTATTCAAAGAGGAATGTAGGTTAAATAAAAAATAACACTTATTGCTTTCACTTCATTCCATATTACAGAACTGAATAATATTATCCCTGGAGACCGACTGAACGTTTCGAGTCTGTTTATCTTTTATTTACTGTTTCACCTGAACCACTCAGAAAATTATCTTGTAATTTGCTGGGAAAATATCGAGATATTTCATTGAAACTTGTCCATACTGTTTACGTCGAATAGGCTTTGAAACTACAGGCACAGAATATAAATTAGTAGTACCAACTACAGGTCAAATTTCGTTTGGCACTAGTGTAGGTTTGACTCCGGGGATGGGCATAGGCTACTTTTTCTTGCGGGAAAATCTGTAAGTATTTCATTTTGTGCGTGCGGATTCACGGAAACCTCTAGTATAGAAATTGTTGTGTAGCTCTTATATTCTGGAGATTAACCTGGAACAACTCTCCAGAATATAAGAAGCTACACAAGGAATTTTACCATTATTTTGTTATTAAATTTATAAACTTTAAAAAAGTTAATAGAAATGAAATCGCATAGCATAGCTAGAGTCGAAATGCGTGAAAAAAAAATCAGGGACAAATGATTTCCTTTGCCAATCTGCCAGTTTATATGCTCTTTTTAGGGTTGCATATAAACTTTGGCAATCTATCTATCTAATTTGGCAATCTATATATCTATCTTTATAAAGATTGGCAAACGAAATCATTTGTCCCTGTCTTTTTTCTTTTAATTTTTGCTTAAGATTGTAGAGGTAGTTTGGGAACTCTAAACATTGCGTTTCTCAACCTTTAGGCGAATACCAGGTCATTCATTACTATTATGCATTCAATTACTGCACAAATGATAAAACAGCTAATCCCTTATAGCTAAGATTTTATAACATTTGGCAAATCACTGCGGAAGCTGCACAGTAGGAAGAAGTCAATTGTTTGTCAGTCTCTTGTTGTCTCCAAACGAAAATACTCCATTCTAATTTACTCTAAATATAAACAAACCTCCGCCTCAGCTATAATGCTACTGATTACATGACGTAATAAGGACAATAATACTTTAATTTGGTCGCGGTAAACGTTTGTTTACATTTAGATGAAAATGTATTAAAACGCCAGATATGATTTTTTATAATCTAACCACCACCAAGTTTGATCCAGATTATGAAGATAGTTTGTAGTTACTATTGCAGAAATTAAAATTAATGCTATTTAATTGCAATATTAATAATTAACCTTTCTTTTTAATTATCTACACTTTAAAAATAAGAATTACTTAACTTTAAGCTAAAACTACAAAGAGAAACAAAGCTTAGTAAGAAATTAATTTATTAGTGTTAAACAAGGCAACAAAACAGAAACATTTCAAAGCAAAAATTAAATAATAAGTGACATAGATAATTAAAATAACAAGCAAAAGTCAGTAATAAAATCAAGATAGCAACTGAGATATTAGAAAATAAGAAATTGTATCGTTAAGTCACAGAATATAATAACTCACAAATCGGGCCACTCTTTATCGAAAAAATCCATTTTTGTAACAAAACCAAATCAGCTAGTCCTATTTTAATTCCAACTGTATCAAGACTGAGCGTGGCTCGAATTTTGAACCAACGGTGATGTCAGAACAGCGATACGCAATTAGCAACATTAGAAAAGCTCATTACAAAGAACTGAACTACGAAAACAATATGTACTTTAGTTGTTTATGTTTCATGGACATTGAAAATAAATGCATAAAACATCTATTCTATCGGTAAAAGAGAGAAAGTGTCGCCTTAGCAATACTAAATGCTGCATAAAATGTTAAATCGATTACAACAAAATTTATGGTATGTCCATTTTTTGTCAGAAAAAATCGGCCAAGTGCGAGTCGACCTCGCGCACGAAGGGTTCCGTACCATTATAAAGCAAAATTAGGGCAAAAATTGTATTTTTGTATGAGAGCCCCCCTTAATTTTTAATTTTATATTAATAAACTAGCTGTACCGGCAAACGTTTCTTTGCCATATAAAGTATTCCACCCATATTATTTTACTGAAGTGACTAAATAAGTATGTCAACATGGCAACTCCATCGCTATCCCGTCGCACAAACAATGGTCGCCGTCAGTCTCGAGTTGTAATAATTTACTATTATTTATTCAACAAATGCACTTATCAATATAATAAGTAGCCAGTAGCCGATTCTCAGACCCACTGAATATGCATATAAAAGGTTAAAATCAGTAAAGCCGTTTCGGAGGAGTACGCGGCCTCATTGTGACACGAGAATTGTATATATAAGATATTAAAGTAAACATACAACTAAGGACTTTGAGAAAAAACCAAGTATTTTTTGCTCTATATCAATAATGGCAACAGCCTGTTTTGCCACTATTGATATAGAGCAAAAAAGACCAAAAAAATTACGTTTGTTGTATGGGATACCCTTAAATATTAATTTTATTTTGTTTTTAGTATTTGTTGTTATAGGCAACTGAAATACACAACTTATTGTGGACAGACAGACTGACGGACAGACAGACAGACAGACAGACAGACAGACAGACAGACAGACGGACAGACGGACAGACAACAAAGTCATAGTAATAGGGTCCCGTTTTTACCCTTTGGGTAAGGAACCCTAAAAAAGGAAAGAAAATGTAATTTTAGGGTTAAACGAACATCTGCGTGAAAAATTGCGGTCAACGTCTAACGAAATAATATTATGTAGAACATACTCGATTGTATTATTTTAATTATGTTTCTATCAAAGAAATAAAAATTAAATAAAATTGCTTTACGACAGGAAGACACAAATTATATTGTAAATTATTAAGAAATACTGTAGGTCTTTAGTAAGACGAATTTGTATGTATCAACATAATAAACCAGCAAGACTGTGAGAATCATAACAGACAGCTTCCGTGCAACGTTCGACCATCAAAATAGTGGCAGCACGCCAGATTTAATTCGGTTGTTTCGCGATACCCCGATACAAAGCACAATAACCTTTCGAAAAACTTAAGGGAGCTCTTTACGAGTTATTACAGTCCATAGAACAAAAACACGAGAGAGAAAGAGTCTAATTATAAAAACATTAGCATAGAAACAGTAAACGTAGCGAAAAACGTCCCACGAAAATACTTTTCAGCGAATAATGAATCATGTTTTAATTACTGTCGCGTATTTTAGGATATAGTGTTACAACAATCACATTTTGCCGCTATTTATGTACACGCGGGACTGACCTTGACGTGGCAGATTTCATCTCGTCGACGGTGACAGGCTGGGTGCTGTGACGCTCCCTGTCGCGTACCCGACCTTTGGAAGTCGACGGCTGGTTCTTCAGGAAATTCTCCTTGGTCAGCGCCTGCTCCATGCTTTTTATTCGGGAGGCTATCGACGGGAACGACTTTCCGGTACCTTCGCTCGGCGATTCCTTACTCGACTCGGCGCTCCCATTACAGTTCTCCTCGACTTTCAAACGACGATCGTTTAATATTGAAAGTAGTTCAACGTTAACATCGCACATCAAGCTCCTGGAGCGAGGGTTCGACTTGGGTCGCAGGCTGCGACGTCGTATCACTGCACTGGGATAACTCTCTTCCGGGCCGTTTTCCCCGTTCTCTCGTGGCGGACCAGCCGCTTGCACGTCGTTCGCATCTGCACTGAAATTTAATGGGCTAATTTTCACGTCGTTGTCTGCGCAGAATGACAGACGTGGGCGAGGCGATTGGCTCCGTTCCCTCGTGAGACTCGAGCCTCTTTGCTTCAAAATAGGCTTAACTGTCGTCTCGCATTCGGAGCCCGAGTGATCGGAGGCTCGCGATCGAAGTAGTGAGGATCTTCGCGAGCTTCTATCGTCCTCGCTCAAATCGAAACTGGACGTGTGGCCCTCATCAACAGAAAACTTTTTTGCGGATTTCAGTATTGGTTTTTTAGGCAGATCGTAGTCGGACTCCTCGTGTTCGGTTGATTTCTTTTTCAATATCGGTTTAGGCGTTTCGGGCAAGCACACGACTGGGCACGGTCTTTCCTCCGAGAAACTTTTCTTTTTCAGTATAGGTCGTACAATTTCTTTGTCATCCTCGACTATCTCCGCACCGCCTGCAGCCGCCAGCAGAACTGCTTGAGCGATCGACACATGTGACGAATTAGTACTACTGCTTGAGCTGGAATTCGACTTGCGTTTTAATATACCTTGCGGTTCGGGAGATCCATGAGAAACATCATAGGTAACAGTTTCCTCCTCTTTACTCATTTTTCTTTTCAAAATACCTTGAATTTGCCCGTCGGGCGACCGATTTCGGATAATATCTTCTAGAGACGATCTTCTGTTCTTTAATATGGATTTACAGTTATCAGAAGATCCATCGTCCGCAAAGGACACCTCCGGGCTACACGATCTTCTTCTAGCTACTTGAGACTCATCTAAACTGCGCCGCTTTTTCAGTATACCTTGTCGTTGTCGATTTTCAGAGTGACTATTGTGGGGCTCGATAACACTCGGCGAAAATGTTACCGGGGGAGATGCGATGAGATGATTGGGACTGTTCGATGCAGTACTTTCTTCGTTTATGGATTTCCTTTTTAGAATCGACACGGGAGTGTGGTACGACGACGACGCATCAAGGCGGCGATTTTGACTAGACAACTCACTACTGAGATCAGAAAACATTGCACTTTGTTTTTCAAAGTCAATTAATCTTTGAGCAGCCATATCTATGTCGTTCAATCTTTCCAAAACACCTCTGTTTGGTGTTATTTTATCGTTTGTAAGGCCATGATTATAAGATTGGGTATTATTTTTTTGGTCAGTATTAACAGTCAAAATGGGATCATAATTGGTAGAGGTATTGGATTGCATCTTATTGCTGCTTGCATTTAATTTACTAACCCTATCTAATGTTTGTTTTGTCAATGCAACTAGGCTATCCATTTCCTGTGAAAGTCGAGAGCTTGCGTGTGCAGGTCTGGGAGTTTCGTGAAGCGCGGACATCGTGGGTTCAGTTTTTGGGCTATCTAATTGACGAACATTAAGGTCCCGATTTAAGCAAACGTCTAAGTTTTCGTTTACTACAGTTTTACTAGATGAACTTTTAGAATTATTCACGTTTCTTGGCGAATTATCTAAGCTAGTCAGTCTTTTCTTTGAATTATGATATTTTTCAGTAGGACTCGTCGTATCCTTTTGAGCTCGATGCGTTTTCAACTTTCGATTCGTCTCGGAATCACTTTTCGGCTTTTCGGGGCTCCTTCTTGTAGTTCTAGCTCTGGTCGTTTCTATTTTGCTTTTGGGATTTTCAATTTTCAGCTCTCTCGTTAAGTCCAGCTTAACGGGAGAAGTGGATATTCTGTTTTTGCTGTCTGGAGTCTTTTTAGATAACGGGATACAACTTGGTTTGGTGCCAACTTCAAGGCTGCGACGTTTCTCAGGGGTCCTTACGTGTGCAGCCGAGGATTTGCTAGTTATAGCCTTGAAACCAAATTGCAGAGCGCTTTTCGATGTAACATCTGAAGACTGCGATGTGTCAGGTTTGGCGTGCGAAGCTTCTAGGGAGCGTCGTATTCTTGTTTTCGGCGTTGAACCTGGAAATAAATGAGAAATCATTAAAAAACGATATAATAAAACATCGCACTATGTGACATTAGTTAGCGAACTCCAAATGGGGGCTGGACCATAAAAATGGTGTTGTTAACTGTATGAGCACATAGAATTGAA
This sequence comes from Aricia agestis, assembly GCF_905147365.1. Lineage (NCBI taxonomy): Eukaryota > Metazoa > Arthropoda > Insecta > Lepidoptera > Lycaenidae > Aricia > Aricia agestis. The sequence continues at coordinate 16,477,466 of NC_056428.1, read as the reverse complement.
TCCGCACGGAAGTGAAAATTATTGACCCGCCGTGCATTGTTCTATAGGTTCACTGACTCGATGGCTGCTCGAGTTTTGCGACGTAGCAAATCAACGCAACGTACAAATTACAATACAATATGGAGGATTTATACAAAAATAAACTTTTTTAACAAATATCATAAATTATAAGCAAAAAACTTTTTGAAAAAAAGCTTTTATTTAAATACTTTAAAAAGAAGAAAATAAATTTTCCCTTAAAAATTCTAACTATTAAATTATAACCTCCATATATTATACAATTTGCATGATAATAAAAGCTTGTCGCGTGATTTGTAAATCATAAACTAGTAAATGCCAATGTGACTGAGTAAACTGATATTATATTTTTTTATTTTATTAAGGTACTTACCTACTTACTTAATTAAAATATATTGACAGAAATTGTTAAGTCTCGTGACAAGCTTTTATTATAATATTAATTGTATAATATATTGAGGTTATAACTTAATAGTTAGAATTTTTAAGGGAAAATTTATTTTCTTCTTTTTAAAGTATTTAAATAAAAGCTTTTTTTCAAAAAGTTTTTTGCTTATAATTTATTTTTTGTTTTTTAGTTAAATCTCTGACTAGATTTCTTAAGTCTGCTTGATTGTAGTTTGTTTTGTTTCAAGAATTTGTTAAAATCTGATTAACTTATTTTAAGTCTTTAAGGAATCGTACTTAATTCTACGACTAAAAAAATTAATATCACCTTACAAAAATGACCGGATACAGGTCAGGACAGGACACGACAGGACACGACAGGAGACGGACACGACACGTTACGTCATGTTACAAATCGACATGATACGACACGAAACGGCACGACAGGAAACGACATGACTTTTCAATTTACTCTCAATACCCTTTTTGTTTGATACCCATATTGCAGAAGCGCTTTTAAAATAACTATATTCCCCTATCTTAGATGATCCGCCATATTGGATGTAGAATGACATTACATTCGTTTTCGAGTTACTCTCAAAAAGCCCTTTCATTTAATATCCATATTGTAGAACTGCATAGGAAATAATTATTTCAAATTTAGTTTGCAATAATCTTGGATGGTCGGCCATATTGGATTTAGAGTGATGTCACATACAATATCATGTATTGTCATCCAAACTAAAGGTGCCTGCAAAATTTCAGCTCGATCCGTGAAATATATCTACTCCAAAATTGAATTCCAAGATTTCACCCGAACATACATACTTACATACATACAGAGCAAGTTAAATAAAAGCTTTTAAAAATAGCAGCTTTTATTTCATTCAGAATGAAATCTGACCCAGTTTCATTATTATTTATTATTCAATTAAAAGCGATTAACTTTCAGCGCCAGTTAGCGACAGCGGTAAAAATAGTTTAATATAAAGGACGGCTCTTTGAAAGCATGTCAGTCACATTTGTTTTTATTTTCAAGAGAAAATATACATAAAATGAGTCGGAGCCTGTCAAATGCTTGCCTGTCAAATGTGTTAAGTAGTATTGCGCCAAGTGCCAACATGCGCCACCAAGCGCGAACGGAAAGAGGTCGTACTAAATTATCTAGGATCGACGTCGATTGTGCATTTTATAGACAAATTCACGATAATCTACCAAAACCTAACGTGAAGAGAGACCAAGGCCAAAGGTAAAGTTGTTTTGGTATTAGGAACTGTGTACTGTTTCTACACTTTAGTTGCTCTAGTTTTCTACCGTTGAAAGAATAGATTATCTTTATACCGAGGCTATTGCGACTGTCGATGATAATCACAATTTTACATTTCCCGTAACCCCACGATTGAACTATCGGCGAGCGTCATTTGCGGTTCCGTACAATTCGTGTGCGGGTAGAATTGAAATCGGAAATTGCTTTTATAATGTTATGCATAAAATTCCTATCTGTCACGTTTTGGACGCGGTTGGATATATTACGCCACTGACAAGTCAGAATGTTGGATCCATGTAAACCCATAATATTGTAACACCTATAAAAACCACATTTCATGCAATAAAAATAATATTCTATTCTACTTTGCGGATATCTAGTACACAAGGTTCTAAATTAATCCATACTAATATTATAAATGCAAAAGTGTATGTCTGTCTGTCCGCTACCTCTTCACGCCCAAACCGCTGAATAGATTTTGCTGAAATTTGGCATGCAGATACTTCGAGTCCCGGAAAAGGACCAAGCATAGTTTTTATCCCGGAGAAATTTAGGGTGCCCGCGCGATAAACTATTTTTGGCGCAACGGAGGCAAGAGCGTAATCTTTAGTTTAATATTACTAGCTATTTGACCGAGCTTTGCTCGGTATTCGATAAAACACGAATAAAATGACATTTTATAAAAATGATTTCTAGCTAGATAGATTTATCGCCCCCGAAATCCCCTATATACTAAACTAGCTGTTGCCCGCGACTTCGTCCGCGTAAACTTCAGTTTATAGCGCGCGATGTCAACAAAATTGGTGTCAAAAGCTTTTATAAAAAATCCCTGGTACCCCTTAAATCAAAACAGCTGTGCAGTGTGCACATAGTATTTCAATTTTTTTAATTAAACTTTATTTAAGTTATTTAGCCCCCCAATTACACAACTTTACCCATAAACTATTTATCATTGATAGGTTTAAGGTTACGTCACTGCATGGATAAAGTACTGATTTACAATTAACGTAAAAAAGAAATAACAATCGTAAAAGACTGAATGTGAGATAATACCACCTCTTATAGAAAGACTTTTGGGCAAGCGTTAGCGCGATGTAGGAGACGCACGGCGCCATCTATTATGAATTTTTGGAACTAACTTAATTTGAACAAATTTACACATTTTCACCCCCTTATAACGCTTTTTTCCAGTAAAATAGTAGCCTATGTTCTTTCTCAGGCTGTAGACTATCTGTATATAAAATTTCATTACAATCGGTTCGGTAGTTTTGGCGTGAAAGCGAGACAGACAGACAGAGATACTTTACGCATTTATAATATTAGTATAGATTTCATGAAAATCGTTGGAGCCGATTCCGAGATTACAATATGCATATATACAAGCTCGTTTAAAGATATAATATAAGATAAATAAAACAAAGAAAATGCTACCAATTTAAATGCCACTTCTGACCATGCAATAGACAAAAACGGAAATTTTACGCATAGTTAAAGCCGATGATGCAATTTGGCTGAAATTAGGTATGCAAATACTTTAACTCTCGGGAAAGGCATAGGAAAATTTTCATTGCAAAAAAATTAACCGAACCGATTTTTTAACGAGATTAATAAATTAATATAATACTCCTACCACTTATTAAAATGCGGCAAAACTGCTGATCCCACTTTGAGGTCGTAATAAATATGTTTGTGAATTTAACTACTTACATTAAAAGTTTTAAACACGTTTCAAACAACGAAACAAGTAGGTACCTAATATGATTGTCGAAAATAAATATTATGTACTTCTAATACCTACAAGCTTATATACTAGCTTAAGAATCATGAGTTTTACAGTTGATTTAGTATATTTTTTAATCGCTAATTGTTGACTTTAAATGGAGGATATTATTCCGCCGTATAATATACCTATGTTTTTGCTTAATTAATACAACATAATATAATATTTTAACAGAGCTATTTTTAGAACCCTCATCGTTTAACAGACGTTTCGTCTGTTAAACTTATAAGGGTATACCGTATAGCACGCATGACGCACATAATATTATACGTACTTACTTATTATTTATTCAGCAATAAATGTAGTCAAAGAAAGTTCCTTTGAAAGCTGTTATTTTTAACTATAATCCATATTTCCATACTATAACAATATTATAAATGCGAAAGTGTGTCTGTCTGTAGCCTCTTCGCGCCGCTGAACCGATTTTACTGAAATTTGGTACATGGAGATACTTTAAGTCCCAGGAAAGGAAATAGGATACTTTTTGTCTTGGAAAAAGGTACGGTTCTCGCGCAATAAACGAATGCTGCGGGCGTCGTCTAAAGCATAATAAAACTCTTTCCTATCGCACTTTTAGTATAAGTATAACTCAGCCGAGACTAGACCACTAAATCCCCCCACCCGCCCTTTACTCTAACTTAAAACGTCAGGCATTTCGTCAAATTTTGTTGTACTGTATATCATTTAAAAATACTCTGCCACAACAATGGCCGCTAGTTCGCCATTACGAAACTGGGCCGAAGCGTTTATTAGATCTCGCTTTGACGCGGATCTTTGAAAAAAAAAGTGAAAAAAAAACCTTTGATTGTCGTTCAAAACACGTCAACGACCAATTTCACGTTTTGTTATTTAAATTACCAACCGTAGAGTAACAATTATAGCTGAGAGTAGTAACTAGTAATTTACGTCATAATGTTGTGTGGTTTTGTTTTGTGATGGTATTCAGTTAAAAATAAATATTTCTGAAGAAATTGGTTTTCATTTATTTAGGTTTTTTAGTACTTTTCGGGTTCCACATCGAGTGGTGAAAATACTTAACACCCAACGTCCGTCTCTCTATCGGCTAGGCTGTATATCGAGAACTGTGATAGAAAGAATGTCTCCTGAAAATACATATTTATTGCGCAGCTGTAACAATAAATGAAGAATAAAATTAATATTAGGAGGTTTTCAATACACTAAAAGTGTTTCAGGTGTTGCCAAATAAACTTAAGGCGCCCGTTTGAGCTTTGACTTGCACGAGACTCGGGTTTCAGTTTTAAAATTTTGCAAAATATATGCAATATAATAAGATAAATACATACGGTCTATCAATTTATAAAGATTATATAGTAGACTGTAAAATAAAACATTTATTCAGCACTAACTGCTACTTGTAGATGTCTACATAAAATATCTGAACTACACACTATGTATCGTGAGATGTATTGCACCAAGTTATTCGCAGACTAAAATAAATATTTCTGACAAGCCCCAAGATAAATAACTCGTTACAAGTTTCTAGACTACAGTCAATACTTTTATAATCTTGTATCTGTGCTAAAGGTTAATTAGTCCCCCTGGCCTTTACTAATAAAAAAATATATACATGTGAAGGGCCCCACACATTAACAGTTCGCCGGTAGGCCGCCGCCTGGCAGTTAATCGGAAAAGACTCACAGTTCCCCTGACGATTTTGTAGATTTTGTATCGACTGTCAGGCAGCCTGCCGACCAGAGCCTGCAGGCGGACTGGTAATGTGTGGGACCCTTGACTCTCAGGGACTGCCACGGTAAAGCTATTGCATAGCATTTTTTATCAACTCAATATGTATTTTATAATTCCATTCCGTTCTAGAGTTCATAAAGAAAATTGCGCTTTAGAATGGAGGAAAGCGTCGCCACGAACGCTGTTATCTTTAGTATTATTTTACTGCGGTGTGTCTGTGAGAATCCATATCATTTATGTCATAATATGTGGTATAAGAGACCTGTCAAAGGTGAAATAACTACGAACAACCTATAATATCTCCTGGTTATTATAATATTATTATTTATATATAATAGTTCAGCGGTGCTATGAGATCACAATTCACAGTATACTACTAGTTGTTCACCGTAATTTCTACGCGCCAAAAAAAACCCACATAAAACGTACATTTTCCTGCGACACAAAGTAGGCCGTGTCCTTTCCTGAGGTATAGTATCTAAGACTAATAATATTATTTGTGCCAAGTTTCATCAAAATCGATCCAGCCGTTGAATTCTGAAATGTAACTAAGGGAAATAGGAATTTAATATGGTATGATACTACCACAGCCTATATTAGCCTACATTTTAGCCGTGTCCATGAAATAAATTTCGCTCAACACAGAGACAAATTTTACGCCCATTCGACTTGTGCCATATAATAATTTATTTAGCCCGTATAACATCAAAGTATAATGCCCTGGAATAGCGTCTGAGGTGCGATCGATATCGTTAGCCTAGTTTTAAGCACCTTCTAAAATATGTATCATTATTTACACAGCGAGCTTCACAATTTACTAACATAAAAGCCACATTGTGCCAAAATGGATTGCTATGATTGCCGCCAAGATTGCGAAGCTTTTTTACAGCATGAACAAACGATGATGATCATGGACAATAGGACAATCATATTCTAATATATCGCAATTGCTAGTATCAGAGAGGCAGCAAAATATAGAGCCTCTGTCAATTTACTCACAAGTTTATTTGAGTATGTAGGTATATTATTACCACTGAAACTCCTGTGACGTCAAGATTGACAGCGGTAACCAACTACGATTTTAGCGACCTGTAGGGAAAGGCCAAGTGTCGGGGCCCTTTAGAAAAAGTTACTAATTTAAAATACACGTATAAATACAGGAATCAGGGCCCATGTTCTATGCTATGACAACTACACTAATAGTGTAGTTTCATGTGAAATCACAACACAGCCGGTCCGATGACTCACTACATGTCACCGGCTTTTCATGAAAATGTATGTAAAAAGGCTGACTCATAACTTTTTCACGAAAAGCTTTATCATATTGTACGATCCGATACAAACATTATTAATTACTTATTGCATGTATGGTGGGCAAGTAGGATGTATATGCTTATAAATACTTATAATATGACTTTCATAGTAAGTATATACATTTATAGATTATAAATTATAATACTACATTCGGACAAAATGGAAGGTGGAAGAATGGAAGTCTAACGTAGTATAGTGTACTAAATATCCTATTGAGTCAAATAAAAGTTTATTTATTTAACATCGCAAATAGCGTTGTTGTTCTATTGTATCGATATCGTCATCTCATATCGGATCGGATACAATAAAATCCCGCACTAAACGCTCACCGGTCGTTTCTCTTTCTCGCTACCATAAACAGTTACGATTAAACGATAAAGTGAACATCGTAATGCGAGTCTCATATGTACGAGTGCCGTCAATAAACACGAACCACGAAGCCCTATAATTAAGGTATTCATTATTCAATGAGGTGCAGACACGAGCACAACCTAAACTAGGTTATATCTATTAAATAGACTAAAAAAGGTAATCTTTTTGTATGTTTGTATGTTCGCAAATTTCTCATTTTCATTTTCATAAATAAAATAAAAATTTAAGGGGCTAATAAAAATTTGGCTCCCATACAAAAACACAATTTTTGGCCTTTTTTGACCTATATGTATTAATGATAGCAACATGTAGGTACTTGAATTTTTCACACAATCCTTAGTTTTAAGTGTTCTTTAATGTTTAATAATACATAATAATATGAATATAAAATAAAAAAAATTAAGTTTCATTCGTGTTTGCTGAATTTCGTAAAGCGGGTCATAAAGGTCCCGTCATTTGGTTTAAAGCGTTTTCAATCCGGAAATTTTGATATCAAAGATGCACGTTGCTCTGGTTGCCCTGTTACGGACAAAACTGATGATGACAAAATATAGGGTTCCGTAGTACCGCTAGTTTTTTAAAATGTTTGTATGGTCAATGAATAATAATAATAATATCTATGGATGCTCCACACCACGTCAGTCTAGCCCCGTGGTAAGTACCTGAAGGACTTGCGTTACGGGTACCAGACAACGGAAATATATTTAATACTTTTTATACTATACATATTTTTAAGATTTTTATTATATGATACACATATTTAATACACAGCTATGACCCAGGAACTTTGAAAACTTTTTTTTGTTCCGTCGGCGGGATTCGAACCCGCGACCCCCGGCTTGAGCTACCAACAGCCCACCAACTGAGCCACAGAGATCGTCGTCGACCATTGGGCGATCTTTAGTAATCTCTAGTAAAAAAAAAAATATTATTATTTAGAATACCTACATAACTTACACATAAGTGCATAGTAAGCCATCCCACCAAATTAATCCATACTAAGTCTCGAAAGTGTGTCTGTTATCTCACGCCCATAAAACTTGACATTAAGTACTTTTAGTTCGAGAAAGGACAAAGAAAGGAAAAAAATACATGTATTTTAAGTACTTTTAGTTCGAGAAAGGACAAAGAAAGGAAAAAAATAAATGTATTATATTATGGCTGTATGCTCGGCAATATTCATAGACCATACTAATTTTATTTAAAATGCGAAAGTGTGGCTGTCTGTCTCTTACCTCTTCAGGCCCAAACAGCTGAGCTGATTTTGCTGAAATTTGGTATGGCGATACTTTCAGTCCCGGCAGAATGTACGGTTCCTGCGCGATAAATTAATGATGGCGCAACGGAGTTGCGGGCGTCATCTAGATTTGTAAAACATGTATATGCAAAAATCTCGACTGCGCTGTACGGTGTACCCAGTGTCATTTTACGATAAGGATGAATCTAAAGATACATCTTAAGCCCAGCCGTTTATGCCATAGAACGTTCTAAATATTCATGTAACAAACATAACCCTCCTGGCACCACAAACTGAATCCCGGACGCTTATCAAATATTCCCAACAAAAACTGTCTACTATTGTCCCAAACTTTTTCTATTCGTTTCAACTTACTGAATACGTAAATCATAAAACTACAAACCTTTTCTATAGAAATTCCATGGCGTTTATATGGCGCATATAATGGGGAAAATGACTAATAAATAGTGCGAACATTGCCCACACGAGTGACGTCACTAATGTCGTTATTACATAGGGTTGCCATCACCCAAATTCCCTTCGCCGGTCAGGCACGACAAAATTCCTGGTCATTTGGCCGAAATGTGGTTATTTCCCCGGACACCTCACAGTATTTAGGTACGATATCGTCTTGCCAATTTTTGCTTTTCCAACAACAATTTGTAAAAATCTGACGTCCGTGCAAGAAACCGTGTGTATGCTTAGCGAGTTTTTATCTTTCGTTTATTGCTGCATAACTTAAAAGGTAAAATTTCTCTCATCAAAAGTGTTTGGATTTCACCCGGACGCTTTTCAAAAAACTCGCCGGACGCCCTTTAAACTAGGACAAATCCGGGGAAATCCGGACGGATGGCAACCCTATTATTACATCATATCGTTGACAACAAAATCCTATTGAAACTTACAACGTAGAAGCTGAAGATTAGTTTACAATGAGATTTGATACGACACGTAATTTTTAAGACATCCATACTAATATTATAAATGCGGAGGTGTGTCTGTCAGTCTGTCAGTTACCTCTTTTTACACACAAACCGCTGAACCGATTTTGCTGACATTGAGTCCCGGGAAAGAACAATAGGATAATTTTAGCCCCAGAAAAATGGTTTCCACGCGACTTGACAAACGTCTTTTTGTTGTCTTATAATTAAACTTCATAACTTCATATAACATGAAGATGAGCATGAAACTGAAACTTTTATTTATTGGCTATTGCGCACCAACTTGGGCAATAACTCTTTTTATAAACGAAACATGCCGCCCACATTATGATTTAAAGGTCACCAAAGCTCAGCATATTTGTATAATACTACTACTACTACTTAACCAAATGAAAAGACCAAATGTCAAGTAGTAATTAAAAGAAACACACTAATGACTAACATATTACTGGGTCAAGTTTACTTTACAAAATGAATTGGAATTGAGTCTAGGAGCTATTATTATCGTCATAAGATTTTCAAATAAGTACTATTATCTATATAACAAAAAATTGAAATCGACTTCCAAGGTAAAAACAATAAGAATATTAACTAAAAAGTATTAAATAATTGTTGCTCTAATAGTGCCTTTTCCAGAATTCGTCTAAATCCCAACTATTTCTGTACATATTATAGTCTTCACTACTTTGAAGTCGGTACCAGCTAATTAAACCATGACTACAGTCAATGTCAGAATATCTGAAATATTTGGGACTGGTACCGACTTCAAAGTAGTGAAGACTATAATATGTACAGAAATAGTTGGGATTTTGACGAATTAAGGAAAAGGCACTATTAGAGCAAGAATTATTTAATACTTTTTAGTTAATATTCTTATTGTTTTTACCTTGGAAGTCGGTTTTAATTTTTTGTTAAAAAATAATAATTTCACTCTTTTTAGTTATTTATATAATGGTAAATACATAAGTGTCAGTTGTAGATAGATATGATTTAGGTATGAAACTATCACATCTATTAACTGTAAGTACTTAAACTTGAATTACGTTGAATAAAATTTACATAGTAGCATATTATTATGCTTTCAGTTCTTAAAACAACAATGAAACCAAAGAGTCAGAAGTTCTATAAGCACTTTCGGAACCATACCCGAGGCAAAATCTTACTTGGTAGCGTATGCTTAGATTACCTCTAACTAAATCGAAATCACTATAATATTGTTTCCTTATAAATTTTGAGGAACTGCCTATGTAACACACGGATATCATTATCAAATTGCCATCTTAGTAACCGTAGTACCAAAGTGGTATAATAATATACTTTAAAAGAACAAAATAATTTTCTAAATCATGTATAATGCTGGTTAATAATGTAGGAACTTAAGTTTGCTTTTCAGCCCTGGATACAATATTTTATGATTTTTTAATTAGCCTATACTGTCCTACTGCTGGGCAAAGCCCTTTCACTCTTTTTAGTTATTCACAAGACAAGGCTTTATGCGTAGATAATCACTACGAATATTAACTATCCATATTATAATACTGTAAGCAAAATTGTGGTAAATGCTTGGAGTTATCTAAGCGATGCTGCAATTTCCAAATTTTCATCTTTAAAGGTTCAGGAGTCTGTTCAGTGCCATTGGACCAAGAGACACCTTCGTATGAAATTTCTCTTATTTGTAACATATGTTTAAGTTACTAGAAACAACATTTTAACCACTATGAGTGTTTTGATAAATTTCAAGGATTTCCCTCGATTGCTCATAGATCCCATCATCAGCTCACCACTTTCGTAATTGTCATACAAAATTAAGATTATATCCTATACAACATACTAGAATTTTGAAAATGGGTCCACAAACAGCGAAATAATCATCAAAAACATCTGCTCCGATGTAAATATCATGGAAAGTACCAACAATTGGGTCTTGGTGTGATGACCCATGGTATAATTATGATTGTGATGATGAGGATCAATCGAATTGATGTGTTGGCTTATGCTTTCAGTTGTTTAAACGACGCCGAAATCCCCGAACCTGTATCTATAAGGATTCAAAAGTTCTGTACGGTACCTTCGGATCCAGGGTATAACCTGATGCGAAATCTTACTTTTTGGTAGCATTTACCTCGAATGCTTCAGAAAAAATCGAAATCACTATATGTTTCCATACAAATTTCAAGGAGTATATATATATATATATATATATATATATATATATATATATATATATATATATATATATATATATATATATACAGACGAACATATAACCTCCTTCTTTTTGGAAGTCGGTTAAAAACTGAATTTTCGCAGACGAATTCCATTTCGACCTAACACCAGTGTTAAATTCCATAATGAGGTCAAAAACTACCGGTCCATATCTTTAGAAATTCAATTCCCACTATAAACTTTCAACTATAAAGTGGTATTACGTTGTCCCGCTGAGCCTTAGGTCGAGGTCGAGGTCATAATAATATAATGTCTCTGCGGCGGAGGTCTTATAAAACTGCTTTTATAATTTTCGATCTTATCACTATATAAATAAGGTCCAAGTGGTACAGCGCACCTGTGCATGAGGATGCAATTTTGTGGGGGTCATTTTAAACTCTAATGACATAGTTATGGGGTCGAAATTTTAAAATAAAATTGCGCTAGCTGCGCTATAGCTGTAACTTTTCAATGGACTAACCCTACGAATAATAAAAACTATATTCGTAGGACTAACCATTGAAATGTTACAATGGACCGAATACTACATTTATTAGAGGACGCAATTTTATTTTTGGGATATGTTGAGGGGTCAATAGAAGCTTAACCTCAAGTTTGTGGGGCCGCCATCTTAAAAAAGTGATGACAACACTATTTTCGCGATATTTCGAAAACTATACGTCTTAAAACTAACTTTATACTTGCCCTAAATTAAAAGTTGAAAAAGTTATGAGCAAAAAAGTGAGTTTTTTTTTATGATTTTCCTTTTGCTCTTTTTAGCTTTGTTCAATACATTTTACAAAAAAAAAATCCTCAAACCTATCCTGTAGATGACCTTTTGAGAAAAAGATCCCCCATCCCCCGAGATCTCATGAAATTAATTTTCTGCAGACGCAGAGGAAACTGGAAGCATGTGTGGCTGCAGAAAAGCAGGCCTGAAAATGCTCTCCTTTATTCTGGGATCTTTTCCTCAAAAAATGATCTACAAGATTGGTTTGAGGTAATTTTTTTTGTAGAGTATAATATTAAATAAAGTTAAAAAGCGATAAAAACACTTTTAAAAAAATCTTACTTATTTTCTTATAACTTTTTTTTTAATTTAGGGTGAAAAGTTATATCTTAAACTTATTTGTAGGCAAAATAATTTGCAACAAATTGTAATTCTATTTATCCCAAAAATAAAATTGCGTTATCTAACAAATGCAAAGCTCATTGTAAGTTCTAACATTTCAATGGACTAAGGGCGGATTCGACCAAACTGGAGTAAAATTTTACTCGAGTATAACTGTCTCCTAATCTAAGAGTAAGCTGGTTTTGCGTTTTTCCAACTTCTAATCCAAAAATGAGGTAATTACACGGGAGTAAATATTTACACGGGCTATTTTGGTGGAGTAAATATTAAACTGAGAATAGTTGCACAACAGGGTTCAACTGTCACGGTCGGTGTCATTGTGAACTATAATTGACATTTTATTTCATACTCTTTGAGTAACTTGGTAAAATGCAAACGATAATACCCTAGAGTAAATTAAAGGAGTAAAATTATTCTCATGATAGTTATACTCGTGTAACTTCAAGTTTGGTCGAATCGGGCCTAGTAGATTATTTTGCTCCATAGCTAACTTATAAGTTATAACTTATATAAGTTATAAACTCTAATTCAAACATTTTTATTCACAATATTTTTTTTCTAATACTTTCTGAACGTTAGTGTTACTGGTGTCTACCACTCGTTCGGGAACTGACCCGGCGAGAAGAACCGGCATAAGAAACTCGCACATATAGGGAGACCAAATTAATTATAATATTATGTATTTGTTATTTGGGTTACTGCCCCTTAAGTTAGAACTATCCCAATCTTTTTCAGACAAATGACTTCCAAAGTATTAGGACAAGAACGCTAGTATAGATTACAGTAAAAAAATATCGAACCGTACGGTCCTTTCCTGGGACCCATGAAGATGTATCAGACAGACACAAGCAGATTCGTATTTATAATATTAGTAGGTATGCAGGTACAAAACTAACATTGATATAATATTATGTACTACACTACATTTCATTACACTCTTGTTAGCAAAATAGCAACATCTACTTTTAAAGTCACTAATAACAAATACCAAGGACTTTAATCGCTAACATTTAAAAAGCTTACTATAAAATGCATATACCTACTTAAAAGCTTAGAAGCAGCTTAAATTGTTTGTAAAATATTAAAATGTTAGAAACTAATATATCAGCTAATAGGTACATTCTACGTAACGAGCGTTCATGTTATTTAAATAATAATCGGCCAAGTGTGAGTCGGACTCGCGCACGAAGGGTTCCGTACCGTACCGTTGTAAAGCAAAAATAGGTTAAAAATTGTGGTTTTTTTACGTAAAGGGTATTTTTATTTTTTTTATTTTATTTAAATATTATGAATAATTATTATTAAAGTACACATATAATAAAGGCGTCTGTGAAAATTTTAAGTGCCTGCCATTAAAGATATCGAGCAAAAAGGCCATAAAAAACGTTTCTTGTATGGGAGCCCCCCTTAAATATTAATTTTATTGTGTTTTTAGTACTTATTTGTTGTTATAGCGGCAACAGATATAAGTACACAATATGTGAAAATTTCAGAACTTCTAGCTATAGCAGTTCTTGAGATACAGCCTGGAGACATACAAACAGACAGACAGACAACGAAGTCTTAGTAGTAGGGTCTCGTTTTTACCCTTTGGGTAGGGAACCCTAAAAAGAAGGAAATATAGAAAATATGTATTTAGGTAAACTGTACTCGTCTCCAGGTAATAAAAATAGGCTTTTCCTAAAAATGGAACATAATATAAGTTGAGGCAAATAGCACGAAAACAACTTCGAAGAGAGCTAGTTTAGACATTTGTCCCGATCTGCCGAATATCCCGAAATTGACAAAGATAGCGTAACTACTTCTTAGTTCTTGTACTAAAATTTATTTCTGTAAAATGTACGTCGTAACTCGTAACTAATACGTTTTGGTTTGGTCAACAGCTATGGTGTGCTTCGTATCTTCTTTTAACCATTGGCATTTTGAGAAAGCGTACAGGACTAAAAGTCCGATTTCAAGCAGTGGACACACACAGCCTTCATAGTTCTAAGTATAGTCCGACTATTTTAAATACTCCCTCAGGAAGTATTATATAAAGGGGTGAGGAGTGTCACGATAATGGTCCCAATGCTAGCCGACTCGGAATTTTATATCAACAGAATTTCAAATGTCCCACCGCGATATCTAATGACTTTTTAAGCATCATCATCGTTAGCCCGATGCGATTGCTCTTCTATACTGATATTTTGAAGAGCTAGTGCTCTTGTATTGCGCACATACGCACTATAAAGTTACTCCTGTCATCAGACCCTTTATGATGCAAACAAACAGCCCCTATTTTTGCATCACATACGGTTTGAGTGACAGGAGGAAATTTATACGTGTGCAGTGTGCGCAATACAAGAGCACAACATCTTCCATTACTGTCATAATCTAGCGAAACGGATGATCGACACAACTAACCTCTCGACCACGCAGGACCAACTTTTACATGTCCGCCCGAAGCATGGATCATCTTTTTGACAATCAGGCAATTGGCCTGCACTGTCTTCAATTTTTTATTAAAAAAATGTTCTTCCAACATGAGAATCGTGCCAGGAGCTCTAAACTACTAGATTAGTGTCACTTATATATGTAGAAGCACCATGTATTGCATTATATGTACATTGTACATTATCAATAGACATACAGTCACATGACAATAACAAATACTGTCAGACGCATTCACGTTAATAAGCACTTATATAAACTGTTGTGTAACATCGCTATTAAATTATTTCAATAGACGTCTAGACTCGAGACGAAAGGAATTCGAGAACACGATCACCTGAAATACTTTAACTCTGGACTTACTTGAATAAAAAGGTTCTGAAATCTTTTAATGGAAAACTGAAGTCTTCAAGGGTCTTTTATCTTATTTATTTGTTGAATCAATCTTCTTAGGGTTCGTACCAAAAGGAAAAAAATTAAACCTATTACTAAGACTTCGTTGTCTTTCTGTCTGCCTGTCTCCAGTAGCCGTAGCAAGGCCACCAGTAGAAATGCGAAAGTATGGACAAACTGTGGAGATAAAATTAAGGTAGCGTTCCCATATTTTTTCAATCCCAAAAATTCAATTAAAATGCCACTTTATGACATATACTATAGTATGTCATAAAGTGGCATCTTAGGCTGGCTTTTCACGGCGTGTGATATCACAAGCCGCGCTGCGCCAAGCCAGCTATTACGAGAGCATTTCTCAAAAAAGTGTACTCTCTGTCTAAATCTTTGTCCCACATTTTAAAACATGTTTTTTCTATAAATGAAATAGACCATTACCCGTTCCTATTAAATTTTATAAGTACGTAGTAAGTTAAATAAATTCAGTAAAAAACATTTACAAATTAGTAGGCCTACTACGAAACCGTTTTGAGACTCAAACAATCGGACGAGAATGCTGCGTCCTGCTCTAACGACGTCATTTCACGTTTGTTAGAGTAGGAGGCGGCATTCTCGTCCGATTGTTTGAGTCTCAAAACAGTTTCATGGTACAAGCCTAGAATTATATTATTAAATTATTAACTATAAAAATATTTTGAAAATCGGTATAATCTAGTTGTATGAAAAGTGAAGTGTCCCAATTTCATACCTTCCCAAACAATTGATTCAAGTATTTGTAAGGCCTTGCGGAAATTTTTGAAAGAACTTATGTATTTATTTAGGGTTGCAAGACCGTAAATCATTTAAAAAGAATATTTGGTCGTATTAAACCAAATTTATTTAATAAATAATGTTTTTATTGTATCGCGGAAAAAGTTCCTCTTTGAAATTCCTTTTTTGTGACCATTTTTTTTTAAATTTTGGAGTCTATTTCGGTATAAATATGTTTCAGTATAGTGGCAAAATTGTTAAGCTCGATATCCATCTTATTTTGATATTTCTTTTACATTCCACGGGCGCGAACAGAAGGTTCTCTATTAGCGTAGTGGTCCAAAAAAATTCCAGTCTTTGTTACCCTAGAAACGCAGGTAAGCTCTAATATTATTATTATTTCGCCTTAAGATCCATTAAAGCTCCCAATTTTGATTTCGTAACTCAAATCATAAACGAGTATTAGTTTTAGTTATACGCGTCATCAGATAAAGCAAATATTAGTGAACGCGAATGGGTACAGACGCATATTTACACTGTTTAATACCGATTGTGGTTAAAAATTAAAATATTGTATTAAAGGTTAAAACACCCCAAACGATAAAACAGTTAGGGGATGTTTCACCACTTCCTGATAAGTGCTGGATAGGCTATCCACCACTTAAATTAACAGATAGAGTATGGAGAATCTGTCTAAAAAGTTGTGGATAGCCTATCCGGCACTTTATTAGGAATTGGTGAAACAGGCCCTTGGTTTCGTTGGTTTTTGTTGCCAAGCTGGGGATGAACGGTATCGCGTACCTAGTAGTGGATATTTTCTGTTGACATTCCGAGAAAAGCATCATTTGGATACAAAACGATTTCTTTCTTTGTAAAGTGGATGATTGGCGATCAGTGATCAGTGATCACCCACCTAACCTTTTCGTTAGGACGTGTCGTCGCATTCGAGTAATCTACATTCTACTGGTCTTTTAAGGCCGAAAATTTCACCCCAATAACTGCGCAATAAGTACAGAAGTTAAAAATTTAAAAGTCAAACACGAAATAAAACCAAGATCTTGCCTATAAGATCTTGTTTAGTTTCGTGTAGACCTGCAAGATTTTTTTGAAGGTTGTCCTACTTATTTAAAAACATTTTAAGCTTTCCATCGAATCCATCACTAAAAGTTGAAGCGGTTTTTAAATTACTCATTCTGTTCGACGAGAAAATTATCAGACGAAAATAATGTGCGCTTTTTGCAAATTGCCAAACGCCTGCCATGTTTATTGGGAGCCGTATATTTTGAACAGTGATCAAACAATGAGAATATTATATTGTGTTTGCGCGGTATATCTCGTGCTATCTCATGAAAAATGGTGCACAGATAAGATATGAGGATATATCGATCTCGCCTTTTATCTCCGGTGTTCAAGGCTGCTTTAATAAAGTATCGATCCAAACTTCCATACTAATGTTATTAATGAGAAAGTGTTTGCTGTCTGTTACCTCTTCACGTCCAAACCGCTCTTAAGTTCTTAACCGATTTTTCTGGGTATGGAAATACTTTTACTTTTAGGCCCGAGAAAGTACATACGAATATGTACTAATTTGTATCCCGGAAAAAAGTACAATTTTCCCGCGATAAACGTTATTATCATAATATACAATACTTTAGGGAGTGTATGTGTCCCATTGGGTGTGTCCCATTGGGTTCATTGTGTAGCAGCGCTGAAAGACCATTTTTAGGGTTCCGTAGTGTTGACTACGGAACCCTAAAAATTGTCTTTCAGGGAACCCTTATAGTTTCGGTCTGTCCGTCGGTTCGTCTGTCTGTCCCTCTGTGTGTCCGCGATTTTGCTCAGGGACTATAGGACCTACAAATCTGTAATTTGGCATGAATACACATATTATTGATGTCGACAAAATGTTATATAAAATTTTTAAAAAATATTTTTTTACGGTACGGTACGGTACCTGCCCTACACATCAATCGGGGTGAATTTTTTTTTTTGCGCCCACCCCATCGTGTGGGGTGTCGTTGGATAGATTTTTTTAAATATTATGTGTAGGTATTAAATATTCATAGCTCATTTTCCATTTAAGGATCCATTTATGAAATATTAAGTTTTAAAGTGAAAAAATCGTTAGAGTCCAGTGTCCCCCTTCTACCAACTAAGCGGTTGCTTCTGGAAATGTGAAAAAATTCACGGGAGTAGGAAATATGCTGAATTTAAAAGGAAAACTATTACGGCTAAGAAGACTTCATAAGTTAACATTTTAAACTTTCGCGTTGCATTATAATGAAACTTTTTAATCGGGACTTAACGCGACTTATTTAAGTAGTAATGCTACTACTACTAAAAGTATGTACTCGTAGTAGTATTACTACTTAAATAAGTCGCGTTAAGTCCCGATTAAAAAGTTTGACTTCATAAGTTATTGAGTTTTGAGTAATAGTCGATCAACTAAAAAAAAATGTATTCGGCCGAAGTATAGGAACTTTTCCTTTGATAGTAACTGAGATGATGTTGTTATGCCCGTTTCGTTATAAATGTACGTTCATTAACCATACAAAAAAAATCCAAAACTAGCGGTAAGTCTACGGAACCTTATATTGCGCGTGGCCAGACAGGTACTTGGCCGGTTTTTCTTTTTGCAATAAGTTTAACAGGTTACCAGAGGAAAATGTGTACCTATTGTAAATTGTAATTACTAGAGTTGCAGCCTGGATACGTACCTGAAACAATAGAATAAATAATGATAAGTTTTAAATAACAGATGCATTACAGTTGTGTAAATAAAATATATTTTGCATATAATGTACCATCGAGGAAATTGATTCCTAGGCAGTTGACGGACCTACCTACGTTATTTGGCCGGCTTATGATAATCCGATGGCTGTGATCGGTCGGATGGTTTTGACTTAATGCGACCAAATTACTTAGGTCCGCCATCTGCATAGGAATCAACTTCTCTAATAGTACAATATTCGTATCTACTTTAACATAAAATAAAGCATAGTAATATGTAGAAAAGTACAGTCAAAACTAGCAGTTTAATATTGTTACATAATATTAAGTACATATTATAGTTTTTTTTTTACCTAATGGCCGATTTACACGGGTGACTAAAGCCGCACGATTTACTCCGCACGGCGAAAATCGCAAGCCCCAAAGTCGTGCAGCCAATGGTCGCATGCGGCTGGTGACTAAAATCGACCGTGCAAACGCTCAGTCGCAAGCGATCGCTTGCTGCGAATACTACTGTTGACTATTACTACTTGCCGGGTGACTAAAATCGACCCGTAAGTCACCCGTGTAAATAGACCATAATGTTCTAACTTCAAAAATTTTTACGACTAAAGGACGGCAAAATTTTAGTTACAATATCAGATGGCCTATATCTGGGACTAGGTGTTTACTTAAACTTAAAGTTCAAACAATATTAAGTCATAGTCAAAACAATGTAAGTACCTACTAAAAGAACTAAGTGTTACTGAAATTTTAACATTAAAACTAACTTATTACTCAATCGCAATAAACTAATTAACCAGAGTTATAGTTTACGTGGGAGTTACGCCTACAATATCGAAGGGATATATAAGTTTATTGACCCTCTGAAACCTGATACAATCTTATCGGAATAATAATCAAAATGTAACAAAAATTATGAACTTACATAAAGTAAAATAATTAGATACATATTATTTTTTTAAACTAGGTTGGTCCTTGTTCACCTTTAGATCGACACCGAATATACCTACAAAGACAGTTCCGAAACCAAATTTTCGATCCCTTACTAACTGGGAATACAATACAAAGGTTGGAGCAGAGGGCGCTACTACCACATACGGACAAATAATCTGACCAATATCCAAACGTGTTGGACCGTTGCACGTCATATCAGAATTCAGAACATTGCCAGAAACGTTGTCAAACGTCGAACAAAACTTTTTGTTTTCTGCAAGCCGCGCGGCTGCCGCGCGGCTTGCGACATGTGAAGGCAGTCTAAAGGCTTGAAGGACAATGACTTTGGAGGATATCAAATTATTACAACAGTGATTAATGTATAGAAAACTAGTTTGCGCTTAAAAATTGATCTCATAGGTCACTTAAGCGCTAAAAACTAAAACATTACTTTAAGCCGATTTTTGGTTCCTCTACTGGGATCCTCAATTTTATAGATCTCTCTATGAAAGACTAACTAGAGAACACTAGCCAGTTGCGACATATTATCTCTTCAACCACACACCGCTACGGACACAAACACAAAATAGATCTGACAATGTAGGCCAAGCGTTTACATTTTTAACTCGACTCCCAACTTTAAACGTAGAAAACTGCGCTTTTCCTGCTTCACGAAAAAGATACATTGGTGATATTTTTAGCCCCTTACCAGTACTATTTAAATATTATATTATGTGCCCTTACTTTAATTTGTTACACAGGAATATAAGAGTGTCCATGGGCGGCGGAAATTTCCCTCAGGTGACCCGTTTGCTCGTTTGTCCCCTTATTTCATAAAAAAAGTTAATCTCCTGGAAGTAGCGTGTATAGCGAGAGGTAATTTAAGGCTGGTAACATTTACGATGAAAAGCGTATCTTATCGTTTGCTACCAAAAAATTCTGAAAAGCTTGTTTTTAACCATCACAACTTATCACTGATCAATTTTAATTACCAAAGTGTTGTAATTTGGAAATAAATACATAATATTTTGAGGAAAATAACGTGTTTTTTGAACATGGTTTGGTATTCGGTATTCGGCCGAATAGTACGTATTATTCGGCCGAATACCGAATAGCAAAAAAAGAAGCCGAATAGGCCGAATACCGATTAATACGAATAGGCTATTGTGTCTCGTTATTCCACGATCGATGGGTTAAATAAAGATATTATTATAAATCGAAAGTTTCCAATCAATTTCTTTCACCTCGATCTTTCGAGTTTACATAAGTAGGGGCGAAGCTCGGAATAAACCTCAACATGATTACTACTATCCTTTGATATGTAAATCGAATAAATTTTTTATCCCCAATAAAATAAGGCCCAAGTAAACAGTTCTAAAATTATAATTAAATTCAGCCTCTCCAAACTTTACGACCGTTTTACGTGAGGCAATGTTTATTTTAATACTCAAGTTTCATTTTATAACTAAACTAATTTAGGGCAAAAACTTTATCCCTCACTGACGGACAAAAAATTATTTACTACAAGGCTGCCTAACACCTGCGTCCCAACTCCCAAAAAAGTTTACGCAATACCCTATTAGATTTTTGAAAGATATAATAACGACACCATATTTTTTGATCGTTTGAAAGAAAATTGAAAGTCGTAACCAAGCATATCCTGGAGAAAGAAAGGCAAACGGGTGGACCATGAAAATTCAGTTGGAGTTCCGTTAAATATGTATAAGTTAAGCATTCTTTGTGTACGAAACCTTACAGACGTGATGCAATAATTTTCGATTTCTCATGCGCTAGCTAAAAATTGAAATACAATATTTCAATTTAGACCGCATAACTTTTACAATCAAATGGTAATGACAAATCTACCATAATATTTTCATTATTAATTTGATTGTAAGCAAAGCTTTGGCCATCAACATCAACACTGTTAATGCGAAAATGTATAATTTTGATGAAATCCCAAGAAGCGGCATTGGATGGTTTTTATCCCAGAAAAATGTACGGTTTCCGTGCGATAAACATGTTTCGCTACAACGAAGTATCTAGATTCTAGCTCATAACATAATAAACTGTAATCATGACGTTTTCATCAAAATGTTTTAAATATTAACAACAAATATAAGAATTTTACATTGCATGCCGGCATTAAAGTACCTAATTAGGTATGTGATAATTATAAAAATTCTAGCTAGAATTATTCAATTACCTAGTTATTTTTATTAAGGTGAGTACAGGTCAAAAGGACAACTTCTTCAAAGGGTTCTGAGACATGAAAAGAAAATTAGTGAAAAGTTTATAAAGATAAGTCATATATATATACGATTAAATTTTATACTTTTTATGGTCATAAGAGCAAACGAATCTCCTGGATAATCTCATTGACGCAACCAAGACAGGAGACGCGTAACAAACTGTGCATTGCCTAGACTTTTTAACATTCAACATAGCCTATTTGCTTGTCTACTGAACAAAATATTGTAACATGTGCACAAAACCATGTGTTTATTACTCTATCAAAACATAATATGCTACAAAGAGATTAATGGTTATGAAACAAAAGAATACTCATTTAAAACATATCGCTACACGTACCTTTAACATAATTATTATAGAGTTAACACTTGTCACATTATCACCATGTAAACAATCAACAGCTGATTACTTGGAGCAACAAAGTGGCAGACTCACCTTAAATATGTCACACAAATGCACTGAAATAACTGAAAGATTCACTTCCTGTCACAGTTTCCAAGTTTAGACCACTTCGATGCGCTTTGTGTAAATAATTTAAAAATGGTGCGACAGAAACACGTCCGCACCCTACTACAGCCGGCGTCCGACTGAGCCACGTTTACCGAATCGACTGATATAGCCAAAATTACAGAGAATTTGTTGACATATTATATTGATATTTTGTTGATACGCGAAAAAATACTTTGATATAGCGGACCTGGATACACCAAGAATACATGCTTTGGCAACTCAGGGAAGAGACATCAAGGTGGCTTAAAAATCTTCTCCATAGTGTGCTTTACTCTAAGTTTTCTGTCATCTCGCCTACATCCTAAGTCGCTGCACCAATGTGCTTTGCTCTAAGTTTTCTGCCATCTCGCCTATAGTCTAAGTCGCTGAACCAATTTCGAAAAAAATTTAAATGAGCATATTTTGAGTTCCAGTTTCAGTGGTTATGAGTCCGTATACGAAATTTTTCCGATTTCGCTGATTAACAGACATGATTTAACAGTTAAAATACAGTATTTCTATAAGTTTTAATGCACAACATGTAAAATCATTTCAATTCTAATCTAATGTTGGAGCTAGATTTTTGTTTTTTTTTAAGTATTTTTAAATAAGTTTTGTGATTTTTGCTGTAAAAGGTTTAGAATATCACCTGTTTATGGATTGTATTGACGTCTTAACGGTATGAAAAAAATACAATGTACTGTTGAGAAAGTCGTCTACACAATGTTGGTATTACTTTTTACCACTTTAATATGAAATAGTTGAGTAAAAAATATGTAACTCAGCACAATTTTAGAGAAAATGGGCAAAGAATTGCTGTTAATTTCGGCAACTTGGAGCTGTAATTCATAAAAAGAAAACGACAGAAATAATCTATAGATAAAATTCGATCCAATTCGAGAAAAAGAAAAAAAAAGAAAAGCAAATTATGCCAAAAAAACACGATTCAAAACAAAGTAAATCTCAGATTAGCCTTGCGCTGAGTATAATGTGAGATTTAGGTTGTTTTGAATCGTGTTTTTGGCACATTTTGTTTTTTTTTTCTTTTTTCTCCATAATTGGATAGAATTTTATCTATATAGATTATTTCTGTCGTTTTCTTCAAAATTTCGGCACAATTTCGTATACGGACTCTTAACATCAGCTAGCCACAAACTGTATCGGAAGTTTTAACAGAAAAAATAAACTGTTTAAATATGTAAATCTAAGTCGCGCAAACCCTTTTGAAAAATTGTCTGTACGAAGTACTACGAGTATTTTTGCAAGTTTATCATAATCTAATATAGACCATTCATATCTAATTCAGTCCATCATGCTTTTTCTATTATAATTTACCTATTACTACAAAATTTCTATGATATCCTTCCTATTCTAAGAGCTACACTGTTGATCCCTTCAGTCCATAATATCCATCACTCCTCAGTCCTCACCTGTTGCTCAAGTCACTTGGCCGGACATCGCTGAATTTGTGTAATCAGGTCAACCATTAACTTCGTTATCGGGTCAAATTTGCTTTGAACAATGATCATTAACTTACAGAAGGATAGAGACGATTTAAGCTCGGTTTCTGTGGTTTTTCGATGCGAGTTTGTCTATTCGCTAGCGATTTTGACGGGCTCAAATCTTTACCAATCAATGCTATTAAAAAGATTCGCATAAAATCTTGAAACATGAGCGTTAGGAAATTAAAGTCCATCTTACTCACTTTTTCCCAAAATTAATTATGTTAATAACAGTAAATATCAACAACAGCACAATTTTTTACCCGAAAAGCGAGGGTTGTAAAAAGACGGTGCCTTTGCGTATAATATCAAGGTTTCAAATTCCAATGGGATCAAATGATTTTGATTTAGATTTTTTTGTCTAAAAGCTGACTTGATTACAATTATTCATCATCGTCAGCACGCTTACAGGTTCACGGGAATTGTTATTTTAAAAAGGCAATAACTAAACTTAATTGTCGACTGTTTATCGTTTACTTAACAATGATAATATTAAACAGCATGAGTAAACAGTAATCTATTCTGCTGCACTTGTGTCACGTGTGGCCTTCGACTGATAACTATGTTATGATGACATTATAATATGATAGTATCACACATAGTACCTACCTAATTATTGTTTTATGTGACGAGAGATAGTGTAAGTGCAATATACCGGCCAAGAGCGAGCTGCACTTTTAAGCCAACTTCTAAAAGGGAGGAGGTTATTATGTTCGTCTGTTTATATATTTTTTTGTATGTTCAACCATAACTTTGCCGTTTGTGGACCGATTTTCATGATTCTTTTGTTGTTGTACAGGGTTGAATCTGAATTTGGTACCATGTTCACAAAAGTGGTGATCTGATGATAGGAACCATGAGGAATCGGGGGTACTCCTTGAAATTTGTATGGAAACATACAGTGATTTCGATTTTTTCTGAAGCATTCGAGGTAAATGCTAAAAAAAAAACAAAAAGTAAAACTTCGCACTAAGGTTATACCCTGGATCCGAAGGTACCGAACAGAACTTTTAAATCCTTATAGATACGGGTTCTGGGATTTCGGCGTTGTTTAAACAACTGAAAGCATAAACCAACACATCAACTTGATCGATAATCATCATCATAACCATAATTATACCATAGGTAGTATATTCTAATTTCTTCCCTTCGGTTCGTGAACGACTCGCTATGCATTGGATAGAATTAGCGCTGCGTTGCGCAATTCCTAACTGGTCACGGCAATTTAAAAGATAAACTTCATGAGTTCCATCTCCCCTTTGCGAGTGCTCGACCGAAAGCAGCCCACAAGAACAAACTGCTCATTACATACTCTGGGAGTGCGATC
Organism: Aricia agestis; assembly: GCF_905147365.1. Taxonomy (NCBI): domain Eukaryota; kingdom Metazoa; phylum Arthropoda; class Insecta; order Lepidoptera; family Lycaenidae; genus Aricia; species Aricia agestis. The sequence goes on along the minus strand of NC_056428.1, from coordinate 16,452,299 downwards.
ACTGGCATGAGGAAAGAACCGATTTGCTAAACAGCATCCAATGTGTTTCTGGAGACGTATATTACGATGATCTCGTAGGCAGCGCAAAGAATTTCCGTGCTTTCAAACGTTTTTGTCATAAATACTATTGGAAACAATCGAACACAAGTTTGCCATTATAAATATATTATATCATTTTTATGAAGTAGGCATATTGTATTAAGTATTTTTTTCCCGTGGTGCTTCCCCCTCTTGTTCGGACATATAATTGTCATTACAATTTGGCTGTCTCCCGCTTTGCTTGGGGAGGTAAATTGGATATCTCCTACTCCTTTTACCTTTCTTCTCATTAATTTCGATGCGGGTCCCAAGACAGATTTAGCTTGTCCCTCGGGCATCCCTGAGATCATATCAAAGGGTTTTCGTGGTTGGTTGCCACTGATGATCCTGGCGACACAGGAGTTGCAGTGGTAGGAATGTGTGGTGGGCCTTTTGCCCGTAAAAAAATGGGTCATATATATATATCACACATAATGACCCAATAATTGGTACTTTTCGTGATATTTTGCATCGAAGTAGATGTTTTTGATGATTATTTCGCTGTTCGTGGACTGATTTTCAAAATTCTTGTGTTGTTGTATAGGATATAATCTTAATTTTGTATAACAATTACGAAAGTGATGAGCTGATGATGGGATCTATGAGCAATCGAGGGAAATTCTTGAAATTTATCAAAACACTCATAGTGGTTAAAATGTAGTTTCTAGTAAGTTAAACATGTGTTACTAATAAGAGAAATACGAAGGTGTCTCTTGGTCCAAAGGCACTGAACAGAATTCCTGAACCTTTAAAGATAAAAGTTTTGAAATTGCAGTATAGCTTAGATAACTAAAATAAGAAGAGTAAAATTATTATTTTTTAACAAAAAATTGAACCCGACTTCCAAGGAAAAAACGATATTCTTAAAATGACGTAAAAAGTATGAAATAATTATTATTCTTCATAAGTGCCTTTTTCAAAATTCGACTAAATCTCAACGAATTCTGTAGGTACTCCATTTTCATTCTTTTGAAGTCGGTACTGGCTAAGTTCTATGTCAATTATCTCAGTTCTTACTTCAAATCAAATGAAAATTGAGTACAGAATTCGTTGAGATTTATCGAATTTTGAAAAAGGCACTAATGAAGAATAAGAATATTTCATACTTTTTAGGTCATATTAAAAATATTGTTTTTTCCTTGGAAGTCGGGTTCAATTTTTTGTTAATTCATATTTAGAGTTTACAGTACTACAAATAATAAAAATCACGTTTCTTGTAGTGAAGCTTAAATATTTTCTGGTGAACAGAAGATAGGAAGACCATCTTTAAAAACCCGATGCCTGCTGAATTGCAGGCGACATTTGATACCTAGTTTTAGTTAGTACCTGATCTACCTTCTCGTCATGGAAAACCAACTCTAACCGTACATTAATAGCTTCCACTATTCATCAAACGAGTAAACGATGGAAGAAAACGGAACAAACATATCGTTAGCTGCCAATCGGCCGTGGTACATTACACGAGCTTGTAATGGTGTAAACATTGTTCTTTGTTGCAATATCAACCTACCGAAATAGTCTACTGGATGTGGACTGAAATGAAGCACAGGCTTCATTATTAATATCATGGCAGTAACAATCTGGCACTTTAATCTTTTTGTTAGATATTCTATCGTTATAGTTGACTACCCAAGTCAAAGGATTTAGATTTTAGAGCTTACCTGTACACTCTGAGATCAATTAATTCCCGCGTTTGACAATATTGTTAAAAGTTTAGTTAGAGCTAGCAATAGCAAAAAACCAAAGAATGACGATCCCTGTCGATGAGTAGGTATGTAAAAAGTATTTTAGAAAAATATTGAGGACTAAATGACGCCCGCAACTTCATTGCGCCAAAATTTGATCGTGCATTTTAAGTTTAAGAAAAGTATCCTATGTCATTTCCCGGGACTCAAATTTTTGTATAATATATATCTATACAAAATTTCAGCAAAATCAGTTCAGCCGTTTGGGCGTGAAGAGGTAACAGACAGACAGACATACACACTTTCGCATAAATTATAATATTAGTATGGATATGGATGGAAGTATGGATTAGTAATATGTAAATGGATGTATGGATCTATTGCGGTTCGTCTCAGTCGTCCTTCCCACTAGGCCTAACACAGAAGCACCAAATGGTGCTTCTGTGTTAGGCTGTTTACACACACGCCTCAGCGGCAGCGGCACAGCCACGGCGCGGGCGGCGCCGCTCCATTACTCATCCTTGTATTTCTATTTGCCCTTACACACGGCGGCGATACCGTGCCGCTGCTGCTGCGGCGTGTGTGTAAACAGCCTTATACGGACATTTGTATGTACATTATCTACGCACAGTTGGGCATATTAAAAAACTACTGGATAGCTGTTTTCAAAGAAACTAATCATACACCATGACATCTCTGATCTAATTCGCTTCTAATTCCAACCATATTCTCCACAACTTTTAGGTTATTCCCATTAATCTAGAATCTAGATCTTCTCCCATGCAATCGCCTCCAGCATCCCAGTAACCGGGTCAGCTAAACAGGCTAACATGAAAACGCTCCTGACGAGTGCTCCCAAGTGTCGCACTAATTCCTCACAATCCTCGACATACTTGTGACAGCTTAGGATTTGTGAGAAGTCATGTGCAATGTTCTTTTTTGAGCTGGGCTAAAAACGAGCATTCGTAAGTTAGGGCTGGGTTTCTACCGGAAAACCCATAAGTTGGAATGTGTCTTTATGATCTAATAGAATCGCTGTGAGGTCAGGCAAATGAGTTGGTCCTCAAGAACACAACATCCTCCTCCTTCGCAACGCATCTGCTGTAAAAACGAACCTTTACTCAAGAGGACTCCATGATGTCGTTGGCTACGTACCTATCCAAACATTTCGTATTAAATTCTGGCGACGAAACCTTATCACAAAGTAATTTGGGTGACTTTTTTCCCCATCAATGGCTACGTCGTCACTACGACCATTACGATATTGTCACCCCTTCGCAAGTTAAGTAACATACATTTCAGTATTAACTGCGTTGATGGATATTATCGATGGTGACAATTGACACCAGCATGGAAGTAACAGGTGTCACCGAAACCTTATTCAGGTTTCGTGATATTCATTTCCCTGGTTTTCGCGAAATGTGATGAATCGCTGTGGCAACTAATTCCTTTGTGTTGGTATTACCATATTACCGGCACGCAACACCACTTTAATAAAGTAGCTTCTTGGAAATGGAACAAGACATTTTGGTGAATAGAATAACCGAAATTTCTAATTAATTGGGTAAATTATAGCGGTGAAAATACAAGTAAATAAATTACAAACAAAAACTTATGTAGTTCACCCGCTAGATTTGCAATGAATCAGCATTGCGAATGTCCACATTGTCGAACTATCGATGATACTTATAAATTGTGTCATGTAAGCCAATTTCCGCCAATGATGACTTTTTGCAATTCGTGTAAAAAGAAACACAATAAATTTTCCATTACAAACTGTTAATTTTAAAATATTATAGTTTTCATTTCCTGCTCGAGTTTCCAAGACAGGAAGAAAATAAGAATATAATATTTATGTTGCTTCTTAACATTTTCTGATGTTAATTTCCTCTTACTCCAACGGTGTCTGGAATTTCAAATAAAGAACAATAATAAAGACCTCGAATATTACGTAAATTACAAGCCTTGGCGTAAAACCACTTCATGTCTAATCCCGTAAGAACCGTACATTTTGCGACATGAAGAAGCTCCTATCGACTCTTGTAGTATCCTATATAATATTATATTGCGATCTTCTGATGATTACGAATAAATGATACATATTATAATATCTTATATAATAATAATAACTCCCACACCGATCTCGGTGACGATGGGCGATTTCATTGAAATCAGGCCAGTTACGCAGGTGTAATTTTATAGTGCCTAAGTGTGTGCGCAGTACAGAAGAGCACTGTCTATTCCTGTTATTCTCAACCCAGTGACAACCGACAGGACTGGCAAGAGTTCAGGTGCAGGACCGACTTTTTACATGCCTATCTGACGCATGGACCATCTTACTTGTCAGACAATCAATCAGGTGATCAGCCTTCATTGTCCTAACCAAACTTGGATATAACATATTTCCAACGCGGGAATCGAACCCACGCCCTCCGATTCAAGAGCCACGAGTCCGATTCTAAGCCACTGGACCACGGAGGCGTTTCAAATACGTCTTATAGGGGTCAAATTGGCACACACGCCAAGGGTGCAATCAAAAATCCCAAAAATCACTTGAGCTTTAATGGGTAATATTTTGGCTGGATAATTGTCCAGTCACCACTCACCAGACGTTCTCGGAACCAGGTTAATGCATGTCGATTATAAGAGCAATAATCTTTATTTAGGTCGTAAGGAAATTAAGCGATCTTTACCGTTGTCTCATAAGTTCATCACACATAGGGAATGCAATCCCGCAGGATAATTTCAATCCCGGTATTGAACCATCACAATCCCGCTGGATGCCGGTATTTGCTTGTTCCCGCAGGGTGGACTTAAACTTTTAAAATAAATCGTTATATTGACTTTACTTGATATACCCCGTTTTATTCTTAGAAACATAAATAAAACAAACTTTGTCGGACACTTTTTTACAAGGGTTTATTAATACTTCCGACTTTAGATATAAAAATAATAAATAACTGAACTTTTTTTTGGAAATGACTACTCAAAAAAAGTTAAAAAAGAAACTAAAGAACACGTTTTTTCATCTTTTCTAAGAATTATTCATCTTTTTCAAATATAGGGAAAATTGTGCTAAGAGATTCCGTTACAAGCTCAAATATAAGTATGTAAAAAAAGTTAAGGTATTAATTGTGACGTCACTCGTCTGCCAAACGGCTCCTGATATTCGACACAAGGTAGCAAGCAGCTGAAAATGTTCGCTCAGGTTCCACGCTGGTTAGTATAATTGTCATTTAAAGTGAATTATAGGTGAATTGGTGGGCTGCCTGTAGGCGGTTCACGCACCCCGGCGCGCAGTGTTACACGTATAAATCATGTTTTTTTGTAATCCCGCCAGTCCCGCTGGATCCCGCTAAAATTTCGACCGGGATTAGTCCCGCAAAATGCATGCGGCATCCCGGTATTTCAATGACATAGATGTGTACCAATGCAAATGTACAGCTGACATACAGGAGAAAGAAACCAAATGAAACCAGCAACTGAGTTGCTGAAATTAAGGAGAGAATGAATAATACGAGGGCTGCTATTTATGTATCCGGAACTGGCCACTTACAAGAACAATATTTAAAAAGTAATTACAACATTTGAAAATAGAACTCTTTGGTTGAAGAATACATTTTGTTTCATGTGACTGTCAATTATTTTTCCATTGTGGCGTCATTTTGAAAATTGCGTGTCTTCATTTGCCATGGATTTAACGCGTGAACATTTTCGTGCAATGATTTACTACGATTTTCGGCGTGGGCTAAATCAACAACAGTGCTTTATTCAACTCACCGCAACTTTTGGAGATGAAGCACCATCAAAAACCACTGTTTATCACTGGTACAGTGAGTTTAATCGTGGGCGGTCTATGCTCACGGATAAAAATAAAGAAGGTCGCCCAAAAACAGCTGTTGTCCCACAAAATATAGATGCTGTGCGGGAACTAATAATGCGTGATCGTCATGTTACATATCGCGAGATAGAGGCGTCCTTAGGCATAAGTATGACGAGCATACATAAGATATTACACGAACATTTGGCTGTAAAAAAAATATGTTCGCGTTGAATTCCGCACAACTTGACAATCGATCAAAAACGGGCTCGTGTCGATTGGTGCAAAAAAATGATAAAAAAATACAACCGTGGTACGTCAAAAGCCGTTTATAATATCTACACAGGTGATGAAACTTGGATCTATGCATATGACCCCGAAACTAAACAACAGTCAACGGTGTGGGTGTTCCAAGATGAGCTGAAACCAACAAAAGTTACTCGTGCAAAAAGTACTTTGAAGCAAATGGTCGCCTGTTTTTTTGGAATTAATGGACATGTGGCTACAGTGCCATTAGAGAATCGTAAAACGGTTAATTCTGAATGGTATACGACCATTTGTTTACCAGAAGTCTTTGAAGAAATAAGAAAGGACAACCGACAACGCAGAATCATATTACATCACGACAATGCTAGCTGTCACACCTCAGCTGAAACAACTCAGTTTTTGGAGGGTCAAAAGATCGAATTGACTGGTCATCCGCCGTACAGCCCTGATTTGGCACCTAACGATTTCTTTTTATTTCCATACGCGAAGAACAAATTACGTGGTCAACGTTTATCGAGCCGCGAAGAGGCTGTTGATGCGTTCAAAATGCACGTTTTGGAGATACCTCAATCAGAATGGAAAAAGTGCTATGAAAATTGGTTCCAGCGTATGCAAAAGTGTGTCGATCATCGCGGCGAATATTTTGAAAAGCAATAAAACCATATTAAATGATATATGTTTGTTTCTTTTTTTAATTCCGGATACATAAATAGCAGCCCTCGTATCCACCAATTAACTTGACAGATCAAGTATGGAGAATCTGTCAAAAAAGTTGTGAATAGCCTATTATTAGGCACTTTATCAGAAAGTGGGTGAAACAGGCCCCTAATATTTTATCATCATATTAAAAAGCCACGTTATGACAGCTCATCGGCAACAAATTGTTGAAAATTCCGAAACAGAAATTGTACTAAAAAGTTCAATACGGGATCAAAGATCGCCATGCCATGCCGGGAGTATTTTTTCATACGCTCGCATGGAATCTCTCCATCAGCAAAGGCAAGTCAACTTTGAGACAGTATTATACAGTTACAGTATACAGAGTACAGACTGCTGCATTTGACAGTTGACAGTAAGTGCAGTAACGGCGCGAGGTCGTCAACCGGCCCCGAAGGCCGCGTGACGTCAGACGGGAAACCGTGTCACGACTCACGACCGACGCATATCTACTTCTAACTAACTTTTACAACTTACGCAGCTGATATGGCAATTATTGTGTTAATGAAGGAACATCACTAGTCTGCAGTGTGGTCTACTACAGTACTACTAGTTTACAGAATAAAAAGTGAGATAATCGAAATGAGGGATGTTTGGCGCTATGTAGCCGTAGGGTTTACACTCTACACTCTACACGATATAGCTGTCATATTATGTCTATCTGACACATAAAGTTAATATACCTAGCGGAATAGAGCAACAATCTCGAGCTGTCAAACGTAACCGAAATTGGTTTTCATCTGTGTGAAAAATATGTGTACGTATACACTTACGCAAGCACGATTGAACATGAATTCTATGAGATTAAATTGTCAACGTGCGGCACGTCACTCACTACGTGCGGACTGGACGTCAAAAAAAGAATGCTGCTGTCATGTATCACACGTCTCATTTTACCACGCAGTGTTTCTGATAGTGACATCTCTCTTGCTCAAGCCTCTGTTTCTCTATTCTCTAAGTATATTAACTTTATGGTAAGGACCTAATAATATAAAATAAGTACCTACCTAGTACTGTGAATTTCACAGTTTGCCCTGAAATATCGGAATGCAGTTGGAAATTTTACGAATATTGCAAATTTTACTCACTGTGCTTTTTTCCCTTAAACTAAAGGGCTCTAAAACGCACACACGGTCATTTATAAACCAAAGCCTGCCACAGTCGGGCCCGACTTAAGGTTTTGGTCAAGTCAAAAAATTGACTATAATATTTTTTCGAGCCATCTGCATCATAAATCACGGTTTGGTTAAAATAATACGGTACGATTTTAAAGTTAAGCTGCTGTGACCCAGAATTTTACTCTTAAAATATCAAGAACCTTAGACAAAAAACATTATATTATTATAAATGGCTGCATATATGCGTAATAAAACTAAACGACCGAAAATGCTAACGACTCCGCGCTAAAGTTATGCAAATGTCATTGTCTAGACTAGAGCTAAGAACCTCGGTGATCTTCAGACAGATTCTAAACCTTTATATTGTCAAGAATATTAAAAGAATTTCAGAATAAAAATATATATAAAAGTTTAAACAAAATGGTCGAGTCAAAAGCAAGTTGTATAATTATCAAGCTTTTTATGTCGCCAATGATAACATAAAAAGATAGCCAGACTAGGTATATTAATAAGCTGAAAGAATTTATTAAAACTCTTTCAAATTATCAATTTTAGGCATTTGACAACAAAAACCTCTGCCTGCGTCATAAAGAGAGAGAAAGCGCACTCTTTTACTTCTTACTTCTTAGCCGCAGTGGCCATAGGTCCATAGAACCCAATTCTCACTGGCCTTATAGAATCAACACAGTACATCAACATAGTACATTTTATGGGCTATTAAATGAAATGTCTTAAGTTAGCTTGTAAAACAAATGCGACGATTTGTATTGGCCACTTCAGAAACAATTTTAATCTAAGTTTATAAAGTAATATTTGAGATCGCCGTAAATCGCGTTAAGCACATCTTTACTGTCGTGACACGACATGCACTTTAACGTACAAGGTTCGAAGACAGCAGCACTATCAGCTTACATCACAGCGCCAAGAAATTATTTTTCTAGAAGAAAATCTGGCATCACTACATAGTATAAAACAAAGTTGCTTTTTTTGTCCCTTTGTTCCCTTTAATCTTTAAAAGTACGCAACGGATTTTGGTGCGGTTTTCTTTAATAGATAAACTGATTGAAGGGAAAGGTTTATAAGTATAATAATATTGATTAAATAGTGGAGATAAACTGTTATAATATGTAATAGCCCTTTACAGCATATGATTTAAAAAAATATTTTCAAAGATATTACAGATTTAAAAATTGTGGGACGTAGTTTTTGTGGCGGTAGTCGGTACCGACCAATGCGGGCCACGGGTAGTAGTAATAAATAATCTTCTTATATATAAAATTCTCGTGTCACAATGTTAGGCCGCGTACTCCTCCGAAACGGCTTTACTGATTTTAACCAAATTTTATATATGCATATTGTATATTAAGTGGGTCTGAGAATCAGCTACTGGGTACTTTTTATATGGACAAGTCATAAGTGCATTTGTTGAATAAATAATAGTAAATTATTACAACTCGAGACTGACGGCAACCATTGTTTGTGCGACGGGATAGCAATAGACGTTGCCATGGTGACATACTTATAATAATAATAATAAATAAAATGTTTTATTCAAACATAAATGCAATTATTTTTATTTAGTCACTTCAATAAAATAATACGGGCGAAATACTTTATATGGCAAAGAAACGTTTGCCGGGACAGCTATTATAGTTTGTGCGTTTTATGATGATGTGGGTGACAGAGGGGTTAGTGCGAGTTTTATTCGATCATACGCATCGAGCGCGTAAACGCGAATTTATATGGGATCAAAGCAGTATCCACGTTAGCCAGTAGATGGCGCTGCTTTGATTCCATATAAACTCGCGTTTACGTGCTCGATGCGTATGATCGAATAAAACTCGCACTAACCCCTAGTTCTCATATTCCTTGCTACGGTTATTTTTTAGGAAAACAAAAAAAATCAAAATGTATTAGAAGAATAACAATGAAAAATTGCTAAATGCTAACTTATTAATATAAAATTATATTTATATTAATTGTGAAAACAGGAGTATAAAATTATTGTTAAGCTAAGTACTCACATACGGTTTTGCTCGATAGTTTTACTACAAATCGAGCAATAACCACCGTGTGGACCGCAAAACTGACAGCTCGAAGGCTCCCTTCGAGCTGGCCTCGATGGAATTGAATATGTCAAATAACTTTATTAAACAAATTCCAAAAAAAATGAAAGTTGTATGTACGAGGAGCCATGGTGACGTCATATCGACAATTCCAGGGGTCAAGCATTCGAAAACGCAGCAGCGTAGAAATTTTTCGGATAGAAAAGTTTGTCGGACTCATCGTAAACAAGGCACTCACAAAGTGGTTAATTTGTATGTATCAGAAAAAAGTTAGTTCCGTGTACTGGGGACTACTACTATTGTCAATTATTATGTGTCACCCATATCATCATAAAACGCACAAACTATAGTAATGAATATAAATCAAAACTACTGAATCAAGTTTAATCATTAATTTTTCAGTGAGTGACATAGGCATATTTTATACCTGTGCGAAGCCGGTCGCTAGTACTATATTATTATAAATCCCTAGAAGAATAAGAAACCAAAGGGTTTAAAATTGATGAACTACATAATTCATCAATAAGAAAAGGTTTAAAAGAGTTTCGGCCGGCACAAATGAATCTATGCCACCTTTTTTTTTTCTTTTTTTAACATGCGGAAATGCTTTACGCACCGCCGACAAATTGGTGGTATGTATTGATATCGGCCGGGGTATGTGGGACTCCTGCGTAGTCTACCCACTAAAACCCCATGATGCTCCACTCATCGCTAAAGGCAGAGTTGCGGGGACGATAGAACCAACCGCAACTCCACCAGCGATCATCTACATTTTGCAGACCCGACACCAATCCGCTACTCGGGGGGCCGCGATGCACAGGAACACCTTGCTCAAATCAATACTCCTTTTTCTACACCACAGTCGGATAAAAAGCACTTGTCTGATCGACGCGACGTCGAAGTCTAACGTAGAACAATTCGTGCATAAAAGATAGCGCTTCTCTATAAATATAAAGCTTAAAGTATCGAATACGTGCAGCGCATTTAAAAATCGATGCACCTGCTGACTTTACAAGTTAAAAGAAATTGAAATAGTACGTGGTCGACAGATCGTTAAGAGCGCGGTTTCGCACTAAGTCCGATTCGAACCCGATCAGAATTCGACTGGATATCTTCGTATTATGACTTTGAAGTTTGAACTCTTATATTTAGTAGAGTTATACATTTTAAGGAATGAATTTCGAGTAATTTTTATCATTTTTTCAGACAGCTTCGTGAAAACGTCTCTCTCTGCCTTTTCCCGCTTTAACCGCTTAAATGATTGCAATGTTTGGTATCGAGATACAGTTTCAAGAAAGCAAGCACATAGAATAGTTTTCTCGCGGAAAATGTACGGTTCCCGCGCGCAATCGCGTTCACTAGAACCTATAAATTCGAGTAGCACACATATAAAATTTCATAGCGGAAGTCCAGTGGGACGATACCCTCAATATTTCACGCAATGTAGGCCGCGCACATTAATAACGACTAAAATCCGGGAATCCACCGCCGACACATTGTGATTAACTTGTAGCCTATTTACAAGCCAGATCGAGTTTCATTGGTCTGTTGATGTTTTAAATAGAGCTAGATTAGCAAATTGTGGAATTGTGTGGCACTGATGGGCCAACATTACCAGAGGCCTACGGGGCTAAAATGGTCTCATTAAGCAATTCCTCTCAAGTCTCAATCAATTCAGCAATGTCAAACTGACGAATGTCAAATTAGTACGAATTACTAGACATGAATAATAATTGATATGGTGATTTTTTTTCTGTCGGCTGACAAAATCGAAGTCTCAGTCCGTATTTTGTTGTTTTATAAGGAACATCTGTAGGTTCATGGATCCTTATAAAACAGCAAAATAACAATATGTTTAGTTTAGTTTGGGTGTGGAACCTGACAGACCGACACACAGAGAGATAAAAAGTAATAGCGTTCTGTTAAAATAAATTTTTGGCACAGGAATCTAAAATATTAAGTAAGTATCTAATATGTATGTTAAAATTATTTTAACGAAGGACAGTGCATCTAAGAACTGTTTCTCTTGAAAGGCTGCAGTAAACTGCGAAATCTGTTGTTGAAACCAGTTGAAACTGGATTATATATTTTGTGACTGCAGAAAATAATCTTATCCATACTAATATTATAAATGCGAAAGTATCTCTGTCTGTCTGTCTGTCTGTCTGTCTCGCTTTCACGCCAAAACTACTAAACCGATTGCAATGAAATTTTGTACACAGTTATTCTAGAGTCTGAGAAAGGACATAGGCTTCATTTTGATGTGGGAAAATATCTTATTTCCATGAAAATATCGATGAAACTATCCATATTATTATAAGTGTGATTAGTGATTACTGATTACTATAAATTTTGCATGCCTATAGTTATTAGGTAGAAAGACTGGAATCCTGTATAATTATTGTAACATCTTTTGTAACGGTACTTTCTGCAAATAAATGATTCTTATTCTTATTCTTAAACTGAATTCGCATTGCGCGTTGCCAGCGCTCATCCCGGGGGTCCTGGGTTCGAGTCCCGCAGGCGGAACAAAAGTTTTAAATGTTCCTGGGTCTTGGATGTGTATTAAAATAAAATTTCAAAAATCTTAAATATATTTTATGTATTATATTATAAAAAATCCAGGAATATATCGATGCAATGAACATTTTAGTTTTAATACGATTCAACAGATGGAGTTTTATTTTTTACTTCATTGTAACATAGAACTAATCATACTTATTAGTTATTATGTTTTTGTTCATAGTTTTTAATACGTTAGAATATTATGTTTAATAATATTATCACTTGGTATAATAATAATCAATCTATCTTATCTTATAGAACTCCTACTGCATTTCTAAGGAGTTCGAGTGTACCGTGTTGGCCTATATTCCATCCAGAAAATATATCAATGCAATCAACATTTTAATTCTAATATATGAAAACAGATGGCGTTTTATTCTTCACTTAAATATATTTTATGTATAATATTATAAAAAATCCAGAAATATATCGATGCAATGAACATTTTAGTTTTAATACGATTCAACAGATGGTGTTTTATTTTTTACTTCATTGTAACATAGAACTAATCATACTTATTAGATACTAGCTGTTGCCCGCGACTTCGTCCGCGTGGACTTCAGTTTATAAAGCGCGATTTCAACAAAATTGGTGTCAAAAGCTTTTATAAAAAAAACCCTGGTACCCATTAAATCAATACAGCTGTGCAGTGTGCACACAATAAGTATTTCATTTTTTTATATTAAACTTTGTATTTTATGCCAAATTTTAAAGCTTATTTAGCCCCCCAATTACACAACTTTACCCATAAACTATTTATCATTGATAGGTTTAAGGTTACGTCACTACACAGATAAAGTACTGAGTTATTTAATACCGTAGAATAGATATAACAATCGAAAAAAATCGAAACTTAAATGTAAGATGATACCACCTCTTATAGAAAGACTTTTGAGCAAGCGTCAGCGCGATGTAGTAGACGCACGGCGCCATCTATTATGAATTTTTGGAACTAACTTAATTTGAACAAATTTACGCATTTTCACCCCCTGACAACCCTTTTTTCCAGTAAAAAAGTAGCCTATGTACTTTCTCAGGCTTTAGACTGTCTGTATACAAAATTTCATTACAATCGGTTCGGTAGTTTTGGCGTTTGGCGTGAAAGCGAGACTGACTGACAGACAGACAGACAGAGATACTTTCGCATTTATAATTTTAGTATAGATTATGTGCACACTGCACAGCTGTTTTTGGGTATTTTGATTTATTAAGGGCCGCGCTACACCAGAATGGCAGCGGCGAGGCGAGCACTTTCAGCGCTGCCATTCCAGTGTAGCGCGGCTCTAAGAGGGGTACCACTTACCAGGGTTTTAAAAAGTTTTTAAATTTGACACAAATTTTGTTGACACCGCGCGCTATAAACTAAAGTCCACGCGGACGAAGTCGCGGGCAACAGCTAGTATATTATATGAAATTCTCGTGTCACAATGTTAGGCCGCGTACTCCTCCGAAACGGCTTTACTGATTTTAACCAAATTTTATATGCATATTCAGTGGGTCTGAGAATCGGCTACTGGGTACTGGGTAGGTACTTTTAGGGTTTCGTAGCCAGATCGCAAAAAATGGAACCCTTATAGATTCGTTATATCTGTCTGTCCGTCCGTATGTCACAGACACTTTTCTCCGAAACTATAAGAGCTATTCCATTGAAACTTGGTATGCAGATGTAGTCTGTGAGCCGCTTTAAGATTTTGATACAAAATTGGAAAAATTATTGAAAATTTTAGGGGTCGCGATAAATACAACTGAAACAAAAAAACATTTTTAGGGTTCCGTACCTCAAAAGGAAAAAACGGAACCCTTATAGGATCACTTTGTTGTCCGTCTGTCCGTCTGTCAAGACCCTTTTTCTCAGGAACGCGTGGAGGCGTGAAGCTGAAATTTATATCAATTACTCAGGTCTACTGTCCCTTGAAGCTGTGAAAAAATCAAACTTCTAAGCCAACGCAATCAAAAGATACAGCCGTTTATGCCGCAAATTTTCGACACTTGCAAGGGAATCAAAACCTACAGGGTGCTTCCCGTGAACTCAGAATCTTGAAATTTGGTACGAAGCAACGTCTTATAGCATAGATAAAGGAAAAATTACGAAAACCATAAATTTTTAGTTACATCACATAATATATTTTTTTTTAATAATTTTAAACTTACTACCCATTTCCTCATAAACGCGTAGAGGTATTAAATTGAAATTCATACTAAATACTCAGGTCTATAATACCTTTAAGCTGTCGGAACCCTCGGTGCGCGAGTCCGACTCGCACTTGGCCGGTTTTTTTCATCTAACCTATGCGTGTGGGGTATGTATGGATAGGTCTTCAAAAATTATATTAAGGTTTCTAAAATCATTTTTTATTACCTGAATAGTTTGCGAGAGAGACTCTTCCAAAGTGGAAAAATGTGTGTGTCCCCCCTCTAAATTCTGAAGTAGGGGTACCATGATAAGTCTAAAAAATATATATGATGTACATTACTATAAAAACTACCAACGGAAGTTGGTTCGAACGAGATCTACCCAGTAGTTTTTTTATACGTCATAAATGGTAAACCTTAATTTAGCTTTCATATCAACTGAAATATGAAAATAAATCAAAAACCTCTTAATTTCATAAAAATAAACCTTATTGCTGCTGCCCTTCATGGGCGAGTCCAACTCGCACTTGGCCGGTTTGTTATATTGATAAGTGCATTTGTTGAATACTTAAATAATAGTAAATTAATACAACTCGAGACTGACTGCGACCATTGTTTGTGCGACGTGATAGCGATGGACGTTGCCATGGTGGCATACTTATTTAGTCACTTCAATAAAATAATACGGGTGAAATACTTTATATGGCAAAGAAACGTTTGCCGGGACAGCTAGTTATAATACATATATTATTATTTATATTATATTGTAGTATTTAATTGGCATCGCCCAAATATAATGATGCCACTCAGTCTGTGATGAACGTGAGATGGTGTCAAGGTGTCTTGTTTCACAATATGCAGGTATGTAGGGGCTGCTTCTGTTTTGCCAAAATATGTGTCTGAAATTTCGTTAATTATCCATGTACTAATTTTATAAATGTGAAAGTGTGTCTGCCTGTCTGTCCGTAATACTTCTACATGCCTAAACCGCTGAACCGATATAGCTGAAATTCGGAATAGAGATACTGTCGGCGCGTCCATCTGATTTTCTGGCCGAATATACCCCAGCGGCCAACATCGGGCGCGGTCCTGCGGGAGTCCCGGGAAAGGACTTATGATGATTTTCATTCCGAAATAAAATATAAACAAAAAACTTTATGAAAAAAAGCTTTTATTTAAATAAGTCTAAAAAGAAGAAAATAAGATTCTACTTAAAAATTTAAACTATTCAGTTATAATCCTCAATATATTATACAATTTGCATGATAATAAAAGCTTGTCGCGCGATTTGTAAATAAACTATAGTACCAATTTATATATAACTGAGTGAATTGATATTATATTTTTATTTTAATAAATTTTTAAAGTACTGATAGATTGTTAAGTCTCACGACAAGCTTTTATTATCATGCAAATTGTATAATATATTGAGGATTATAACTGAATAGTTAAAATTTTTAAAAAGAATCTTATTTTCTTATTTTTAGACTATTTAAATAAAAGCTTTTTTTTTTTTCAAAAAGTTTTTTGTTTATATTTTACTAGCTGTGTCCCGCGGTGTTACCCGCGGTTACTTGATTATATCATAAAATACTATGAAAAGAACGGTTTATGGTAGTGATGATGATTAAGATGAAGGTAATTTGTATAGTAGTATGCTTTCCGCTCTTAAAACAACGTCGAAACTCCCAAACTTGTATCTTTAAAGAGTCAGGAATTCTCTTAGCACCTTCCGAACCATGGTATACCTTGGTGCAAAATCTTACTTGTTGGTAGCATATGCTTAGAATACTGCTCACTAAACCGAAATCAACATATATTTCCATATGAATTTTGAGGAGTTCCCTCGATTACTTATGGATCTGTTCATCAGGTCACCATTTTTATGAGTATGGTACCAAATTAGAATGATAACCTATACACCTAAAGAAATTTTTTGAAAATCGGTTCACAAACGTCGGAGTAATCGTTGAAGATAAAAAAAACTAACATAACACCTCCTCCATTTCTAAAGTCGGTTAAAATTGTAGTCTATGTGTTATTCTGATTAGGGGTCGCAATACCGGACCATTTAAGCGAAACCGGTATTTTCGGTATTGGCTCCAGACCAATACCGGTAATCCGGTATTTTCGATATTTCTGGGATTTAAGCTAAAGTTTAAAATTTAGTATAATAAAGTTAGTTTGCGGAGGAAAAATAACTAGGTACGTAACTTGAATTAATTTATCTTCTAATTAAAATAAAATTTTCAATTATTATTTGATATTTAATAAGTACATTCAGGATACATCATTAATTTCATAAAATTTGGCCAAGTCAAATCTACGAGTAACTCACTTTAAGATCTCACATATTTTAAATAACATGAACTATTATAGGTATCCAATAGGTAAAACAAAGAAATAGAGTTTAATACTTTTTCATAATGTTATTTTATTTCTTCAAGTACTGTATAATATTTCGATTTTGTATAGAACCTGGCATTCATTTAGATCTCAATTCTTTCTGCAGTGAAGCCCACAGCCAGGCACATAATTTCTATATTGAACTTGACTCTCCTTTTTAATTTTTTTAAAATATAAAATAAGGGGAAAACGAGCAAACGGGGAAAGCAACTACCGTTGCCCATGGACATTTGCAACATCAGAAGTGCTGCAAGCAGGCGTTGCCGGTATTTTAAGAGGGAATACGCTCTCTTCATGAAGGTTTGCAAATAGTCTGGGTCCGGAAATACTGCTGGTGACATTCGTTCCAGCGTTTTACAGTGCGCGGCAGAAAGTTACTCGAAAAACGCATGGAGGAAGACTGCCACTCAAGGTGATGAGGATGGTAAATTTTTCGCGTGGATCGATGGCGAAAATTTGCAGGAGGTATGATTTAGAATAAATTCTTCAGAGTGAAGCTACATCTCGGCGTAATTCCAAAGGTTCCAGCTTGTTGAAAACACTATGGACGTCAACAATTCGACCGGTCCTTCGTTGGATACGATGCAGAGGGAGCAGTTGGTATTTTGGCGCCCCTGCCCAGGGATGAGAACAGTAGGTGTTCCATATGAGGCAGAACCTGCGCCTTGTAGAGTTGTAGGCGTTGGTCCGGACCGAAATACTGTCTCGCTCTGTTAAGAACACCAAGCTTCTTCGAGGCTAACTTGGCCTTGCCCTCTAGATGATATCGGACCTGGACTTCGCTTGATATGTTTATGCCAAGTATTTCAATGCTAGGGGAGATTGTTAAAGAGGTGCCCTCAAAACAAGGATATACGACCATTGATGTATAAAGTTGTAGTATAAAGCTGTGGCTGATAAAAGATCCATTTAATGTGAATATTTTTGAAACGTACTTAAGTATTAAGTACTTATTTAATAATTATGATTACCTATAAATAAAAAGTGCGTAACTTTTTCTATTTGTATTTGTTTTTTATTTATTTATTACTAAAACCGAAAATACCGAAAATGCCGGTTTTTGTAAAACGAATACCGGTTTTAATAAGACCTAAATTTGGCCCGGTATCCCGGTATTTTCGAAATTCGGGATCCCGGTTTGCGACCCCTAATTCTGATGTATAAGCTATATTATTGTAAAGTTTCATTAACATTCGTTCAGTAGTTTTTGCGTGAAAGAGTAACAAACATCCATACATCCACACATCCTTACATCCAAACAAACTTTCGCCTTTATAATAATAGTAGGAAGTAGGAAGTAGGATCATCTAGATTACTGCATGACTAAAAAGTTAAATTACACTGAAAAAAGTGACCGGATTCAACCGGGCATTTTATGAAACCTGGCTGTCAGTCACGTCATTTCACGTCACGTGACGTAACGTCACGTCACGTGACGTAACGTCACGTCAAGTAAGGTCACGTAACGTCACGTGAGGTCACGTAAAGTCACGACACGACACGTAACGTCACGTCACGTCACGACACGACACTTCACGTCACGTCACGTCACGATAAGACACGACTTGAATATTATTTTTCAATTTACTCTCAATGAGGCTTTTTATTTGATACCCATATTGCGGAAGTGCATAAAAAATAACTATACCCGTATCTTGGATGAGCCGCCATATTGGATGTAGAATGACTTTACATTCGTTTTTGGGTTACTTTCAATGAGCCCTTTCATTTGATACCCATATTGCAGAAGTGCATAAAAAATAACTATTCCCCTATCTTGATTCTTGGACGAGCCGCCATGTTGGATGTAGAATGAAATCACATTCGTTTTTGAGTTACTCTCAAAAAGCCCTTTCGTTTAATATCCATATTGTAGGACTGCATAGAAAATAATTATTTCGCCATCTTGGATGGATTTAGCGTGATGTCACATACTATATCGTGCATGGTCATCCAAACTAAACGCGTATGCAAAATTTCAGCTCAATCGGTTGAATATATCTACCTTAAAATTGAGTTCCAAAATTCCACCGTAACATACATACATACAGAGCAAGTTAAATAAAAGCTTTTAATAAAAATGTACGGTTACATATAAACGAATTTTGGCGCAACGGTCTCATTTTTTTACTAAATATTACCTGCAACTTTGTTTGCAAAGATAATATTGGTATATTTTGCGGTGACTATAATTTTTGGTGATGTGAACTATTGCATGTCTTTTATCAGGACTCAGAGTTTATATCCATACCTACCATCTAAGTTCCTTTATTCTTTTTGTTCCTTGTTACTCCATATCACATTTCATCGCAATCGGTTCTGAGTTATTATCATAAAGAGGTATTACAAGTAATAACCACTTAATATACTGAATCGATAGATAGATGGTCCAGACTAATACACAAAAATACGCAAGTTTGCGTATTAATAACAATATTATTAGTAGGTATGTTTTGGGAAGAACTAAACCTGGTACAAAACGTCCAATGGAATGTATGGAAATTGGAATGTTGAAAGGCGAAGTGCATATTTGAGTAAAAATAGTTTGATTGTACCTAAATTGGGTCAAGTAGAAACAAAAAATAATCTTAATAGTCTTAGAATACGTCCCTAAAAGCATAATATGTAGATCGCATCTTTAGGTTCTTATTCATTGACCGTGTACTGTAGGATCATCAGACATCTCCGCGCGGATGACTCGGTAGTCGGTACATGGCGTGTGGGTCGCATCTGTCCGCGTGTCATGTCGTCACTCGTCAGGCACCCGTCACTCGTCACTCATCGCCCGCGTGATCTATCGAGATGTGACGTCAATGTCATTGTGCCGAATTTGCGAATGCACTCACAAATATTATCTATACTAATATTATAATTCTGCAGAGTTTGTTTGGTTTTTTTTTTTTTTAAATAAGGGGGCAAACGAGCAAACGGGTCACCTGATGGGCTTTCCATCAGGTGACCCGTTTGCTCGTTTGCCCCCTCTTCCGTCGCCCATGGACACTCGCAGCATCAGAAGAGCTGCAGGTGCGTTGCCGGCCTTTTAAGAGGGAATAGGGTAATAGGGGAGGGTAGGGATGGGAAGGGAATTGGGGAGGGTAGGGAAGGGAATAGGGTAGGGGATTGGGCCTCCGGTAAACTCACTCACTCGGCGAAACACAGCGCTAGCGCTGTTTCACGCCGGTTTTCTGTGAGAACGTGGTATTTCTCCGGTCGAGCCGACCCATTCGTGCCGAAGCATGGCTCTCCCACGTATAAGTTGTTTGTTTGTTTGTTTGAACGCGCTAATCTCAGGAACTACTGGTCCGATTTGAAAAATTTTTTCACTGTTGGATAGCCCATTTATCGAGGAAGGCTATAGGCTATATTTTATCACGCTAAGATTAATAGGAGCGATGAAATAGAGGAAAATGTTGAAAAAACGGGGAAAATTATATGATAGGGCTTATTTGAACACGCTAATCTCAGAAACTACTGGTCCGATTTGAAAAATTATTTCAGTGTTAGATAGCATATTTATTGAGGAAGGCTATCTTATATATAAAAATGTATTTTCAAATGTGTTAGTCGCGCTAAAACTCGAAAACGGTTGAACGGATTGGGCTGATTTTAGTCTTAAAATATTCGTAGAAGTCCAGGGAAGGTTTTAAAGTGATACGAAGTTCACCGGGACAGCTAGTTATATCATAACTTCATAGGTTTTTAATTATGAATTTTTGATTAAAATTTATATCTAAGCTGAATTCATTTATGAGCTCAGGAACCCTACATTTTTCCTTGATGAAAACACTGACTTCTCAGTATTTTCATACCAAACGTTTCAATTAGTTCAGCGCTTTATAAGTGATTGTACCAGATAAACACTCAAACTTTTATATTTAAAATATCAGTAAGTACAATACATATTATCAATTAATAGGTATATAATTAAATCATTGCTTTCTGACGCTGACATTTATTTGAGGGAGATTTATTTATCTCCATGTACGCTGTTGGTATCCACATGTCAGATGTAATTTGATGAGGTGAGGCATTTTAAGATAACTAGAGATCGCCCAATGGTCGAAATTCGACCTTAGTTTCAACGACATTAGGACTACTACGTTTAAGTTGTAAAAAAATATTTACCTTATCATATATTTTTTTTCAACTCTCGTCTCTGGGACTCAGCTGATCTCAGACTGGCCGTGTAAGCATTGTCTAATAGTATCTAAGATTCAATAAAACTATAATCCATTTTCAATTTGTCAACTTGTTGTCAACAGACTTCAACCATAAATAAAAGAGTATAATTCGTATGTTTAGGCTTGTCACTCAAAAATCTGTCATTTGTCATGTGTGTGTGTGTGTTGTAGTGTGTGTAATGTTTTATTTGTTAAAAAAAATTGTGATAAAAACATAATTTCAAAATAATTTTAGTTCGATGCACTCCTTCACCATATAAACTATAACTGTGCAAAATTTCATGCACCTACGTTTCCCCATTTTTCGTAAAAAGGGTTACTAAGTTTTTCGTTCGCGTATTAATATTATGATGATACACGGAGGCGTCGCGAAAGGCATTTATGAGCTAAATTGTCCAATTATTTAGTTGTACAATTTCGTTGGATGTAAATTGCAATGTGCGACCTCGCATAAGTCGCTATAGCTATTGGTATACTATGCGATTTAGTTGGGTAACTTGAAATTGTAAGTCTGCAGTCGCTCTTACCAAAATCTCTCAGCGTTTCTATTCCAGACAAAACCCCCTATTTTAGTATTTCAGTTTTTATTATTAGTGATGATAATATTTTAACCAGCTCATGTCAAGTTACAACGGTTAAAAGGCCGGTTAATTGCGGTGAAATGGGTCGTTTGGAGTAACCAGTTAGCTTTTGTCAGCCTGTAGTAACTAGTAGCTCTTCACGCGAGAACCCGCCGCGCGAGTCCCATTATCTTCGATCACTAATATACCATTACCCATACAATTTGTGACGAATGTTTTAATATAATGTAGCTGGGTTTTGTAATGTTCTAGGCCTATTTACCTACTATTTACCATACTTGATATAAATTAATATGAAGGCTGGACATAAATAATTCAAGTAGATATAAAAAATCTTGAAGCCGTGCTTCTGCACGAATGAGCTGGCTCGACTTGAGTACAGCCTTACAGAAAACCAGCAAATTGTTTATTTTATCATAAATGAGAATATATGTTTTCTAACCTTTTCTAACCGACTCCCAAAAAGGAGGAGGTTATTATTATATTCGTCTGTATATTTTCTAGTTCATTTTATAATAAACCTTCACGAACACTACCATCAGCCTCAGCCATGCATTTGTTCTCTGACAATACTTAATCAACTGTTTACCGATATTTTAGGATGAAAAGAACTTGAAAAACTATTTTAAAATAAGTAGGTATGCATAACGTGTTATTCTCTGCAAAAATCGACGGTACCTAAACTATAACGCATGACATTCGCCCGACGCGAGACGACAAAAATTGGCAGCGGAGCGCGGACCGTGAGTGATTTATACAAGGATTTGTGCGAGAGGAACGACCTGAAAACATTGCTATGACCTGTACGATGATTCTACTGTTTCAAAGCAGCATGCAGCTTTGTTTCTTGTTCGAAGCATTAGACTGTTTCTTGCTATAGTAACTAACTCTCACACCGATTTAGAACGCAAAATTAAGAAACACCTCGATAGCTATTGGTCCCCAGAATACGAGTTTTAACTTTTAAAGATCATTCGAACTCGCCAGTAGAAATGAATAGTTCATGAAATAATTTTACGAGGGAAAAGGTTCCTGTGAATTGGGCCCCAGGCCAGTTAAGCAGGAGTAATTTTATAGTGTCCAAGTGTGCGCAGTACACAAGAGCACTCTCTATTCCTTTACTCTCATAACCCAGTGGGACGGAGGACCGACATGATATGGAGAGATCAGGCACAGCAGGCACTGATGTAAAAAGTCAGTCCTGTGCCGCACAGGACTGACTTTTTACATGCCCATCCGACGCATGGATCATCTTACTTGTCAGACAAATTCAAATTCAAATTTATTTATTTGCATGAATGTACATATAATAAAGGTCTTAAAAGTAATAATATTAGCTCTATACATTCTGCCAGTAATGTGGCGTGCAAAGTCATAATAATTATTATAATATAGTTCACTTCATATTATTTACATTTGAAATTAAAGTTTAAATCACAGTCAAGTTATGAATAAAAGTATTACATTAATGCTACGAATAATAAAAACTAAGGAATCGTAACTCCCATACTATTACCATTTTAAATTTGGTTCCTTTTGATCTGTCATGTAACGTCAGCCTCGTACCGCTCAAGGTCACCTAAATATTGCAAATGTATTGAAATGCGTATCTAAGGTACACTTTTTTGACAAGTATTGTGGAGCATGTTTTTTGACGGAGTTACTTTTCCTTAGTTTTTATCATAAACCTATAATGCTAGTATATATTAAGTCTATGGTTTTTATTATTCGTAGCATTAATGTCAATAAATATCAAAATATAGTATTATGTCTAGACTCTAGACTATTAAATGTTATTTTTAACCAAATTTCAATTAAATAATATGAGATCATAATATCATATAAACAATTAATAAATTATAACTTATTCAGTGTTAACATTAATATAATTTTTGTTCACGAAAGAGATCGTCGACACTGTAGAAGCATTTATCTATGAGATATTTTTTCAACGCATTTTTAAATTTTTGAATGATGTCTAATTCTTTGATAGCCTGTGGTATTTTATTGTAAATTTTCGTTGCCATTCCGAAAATATTCTTTCGAACCAGTGAGGTTTTATATTCAACACAACATAACTTATGGTCGTATCTTTTAGTATTGAATCGCATAAAAAATGAAAGGTTTGTTCTTACAAACACAGCTACTTCATAAATATAAGGAAATGTAAGTAACTTATATTTTTAAAATAAGGTTGGCAACTCTCTATTGTTCGTATATTTACTATAACTCTAATACATTTCTTTTGTGATTTGAATATATCCTCACGCATTATGGAATTACCCCAGAATATAATATCCATATCTGAGAGTAGATACTACGAATCCATGGTACGCAGCTAGTAATGCTTTTTCATTAGCTACTTTGGAGATCGTAAATAGGGCATAAGAAAACTGATATTTTTTTTTACAAATGTGATCAGAGTGAGCTTTCCATTGGAGGTCTTTTTCTATAAATATTCCTAAAAACTTTGTGACTTCTGTATCGGTAATTTTTTCTCCATTATAATTTATGTTTAAGGAATTTATTAACAGTTTTCTTTGTTGAAATTTCATTATTTGAGTTTGCTTAAATGTATCATTAAATTGTTTAATTTTAACCAATTGATAATATCATTTAGGCTTTTATTTATATCATTTTCATTAATTTTAATGTCATTACAAATAAAAACTACAGTGCTGTCATCTACAAATAGCCTATGCTCAGTTTTTGTTTTTGTACATATACTAGTTAATTGGGTTACTTGGATACGATCGGTCAGAAAAGATTTTATAATGTTTAGGACATTACCTCTTACTCCATATCTATTTAATTTTTCTAAAAGTATGTCATGTCGTACATAGTCAAAAGTTTTTGAAATATCCATGTAAAGGGCTGTAACTGGTATCTTTTTGTCACAATAAGGTGATCAGCCACCCACACCCTCAGAGTCAAGAGCCGCGTTCTGTCTTACTCCAGCAGGAGACATCATAATATGCGCCCGCGAATGATCAGCGGGGCTAAAATGGTCGCCTTTGAGAATCATATTATGAATCACAATATGATTCTTCTTTTTTAAATCGCAAAATGGTCACTCTGCTTGCAATAAATCATCCTTATTAATTACAAGAAACTTACCAATACTGTAGTAACACCGACATATTAACAGCAAGAATACAATCCACGATATCACAACAGGTGCATCTTCCACTATCATTTCCATATTCAATCACATATCAATCAAAATCAGAAGAACCCGGCAAAAACAAACATGTGGGTAGATGCTGGTACGTGACACTAATATGCCTGGCACTCGAAGCAAAAGTCATTCTATTCGTGACGATAATTTCAAAAAACTATTCTCGTCGTATTTTGCCAAATATTCACTCGGTGCAATTACACAAAATATGTTTTGTTGTCCAATTTCATTTTCAATATCGAACGACGCTTCGCACTAATTCGATTTTCGAATCGAATGACATAATTTTTTTTTACACATTCACGACGAAGGACATTTGCGTTATGCCGACCGAAATTACTTTTATGTACTTTTTTTTTTAATTTTTAAATTTGGAACAGATAACAGCGCGCTGCGATCCCGTGTGGTAGACTGACCTGCGTCGGCGCATGTGTCGACGGCATTGCTCTTGAATGATAACGAAAATAAAACCCGCCTCCCAAGGAGTGTGCCTACACGAACAAAAGCCCTTTTCACAAGTGTCAATAGCCCTTAACATTACCATCATAATAGACGCCGAATATTGAATCATCCGCAGGTCATAGGACGCATTACGCATCGTTAGTTGACCTTTCTTATTAATACTTAGTAGGTTCATTTTATTAATGATAGGCGCTATCTTATTATTAAATCATTTGATTCACAGATATGGCAAAAAAACTGTGGTGAAAAGCGTGGACAAAATTATGACGTAATCGTAAGTACTTCTGTATTTTTACTTTCTGTATTTTATAGGGCCAATTTGACCTAATTAGACAGGCACAGTAATGTCGCAACATTCTCTTGTTTTAAGATTTCCGGTCAAAACATAGTGATTAGTGGAATCACAACATAAGTAGGTAAGTAGTTTTTACGAGGGAACAGATGAACATATGGATGTTCATACCCGCATACATACATACATACATACATACATACATACATACATACATACATACATACATACATACATACATACATACATACATACATACATACATACATACATACATACATACATACATACATACATACATACATACATACATACATACATACATACATACATACATACATACATACATACATACATACATACATACATACATACATACATACATACATACATACATACATACATACATACATACATACATACATACATACATACATACATACATACATACATACATACATACATACATACATACATACATACATACATACATACATACATACATACATACATACATACATACATACATACATACATACATACATACATACATACATACATACATACATACATACATACATACATACATACATACATACATACATACATACATACATACATACATACATACATACATACATACATACATACATACATACATACATACATTACATACATACATACATACATACATACAGGCCAAAATCACAACCCTCCTTTTTGCTTCGCCGTAGTCGGGTAAAAATATCCTGAATTTTAAAATATTTGGTCGTATCTAGGGTTGCCACCCGTACTTTATAATAAATATCCTAAGATCTGACCGTAAAATCCTGCATGAATCGTATTTTCGATCAAATATTTTAAAATAATCTTTAGAACGAATAGAATGGATTAATGTTGGGTTGCCTTGTTAAAAGTAGCCGCAAGTACCTCTAATTGAGCAAAATGAAAGCCCGTAATACAAACTTGCGTGTATTCAATAGAAACGTAAGAACTAAGAAGGAATGACATTGAGGAATGACAGGACACTACGCATAAAAATAAAAATGCATGTTAAATAAAAATAGCAATCTTGCGGGTTCTCGACATCTTCAAATAATGCCAGGCATAATAATTGTAGGCCTGAACATTTGTCTTAAACAAGAGTGATGGCAACCCCAGTTTGCGGCTATCGTGCAACTGGCAACAATTTATGTACAAAATACATAAAACTTTAATTTTGTACCAAAATTATTTAAAAAATCGATGCTTCAATTTTGATAAAGAACTATGTCTGTTTACAGGCTGGCAACCCTAGGTTGCGGCCGACTTAGAGCTGGCAAACATTTTTACCTTATTTTGTCTCGTCATTTTCTTTGAAATGATGTAAAATTTACTGAAAAAAATAAACATACAAATTATGCATTTATCTCATGAACATTAAACTTAATTAAAGGTACTTGCGGCTACTTTTGACAAGCCAACCCAACATTAATCCAGTCTATACGTTCTAAAGATTATTTTAAAATATATTTGATCGAAAAAAACAGATTCATGCAGGATTCTACTTATATAAACTTACTTATATAAAATGCTAAATAGTGGACATTCGCAAAAAAGTTCGATTTTGGTGTGGAAAAAAATACCATCCGATAGATTTTAAGAGGAGTAACAATAAATCCTTATTAGGTTTTTTATAAAAATGTATATTTAAGGAGAAAAAAAATAATTACGAAAATGTTGTATGGGAAAGAATCTATAAATAGATTTTTTGCAAAAACTACTAAGTCATTCTGGTTCATTTTTGAAACAAGTAAAGTTCTAGTGGTATGTAAGTGTGTGTGTGTAACAATTTTTATTTTATTATAATTACAATATTTTAGTCAGTAGTTAATTTTAGTTTAATTTTGTTTTTGCTATCCATGTTTGTAAGTACATATAAGTATTGTTGCTTTTTAAGGACTCGTTTTATATATTATATTACACCCATAAAAATTTTCGTAATTTTTTTTTGGCCCTAAAACATCATTTTTGTACAAAACTTATGAAGGATTTATTGTTACTCTTTAGGAAATCTATCAAATAGTTTTTTTTTTTTCCACACCTAAAAAGTAAGTAAAATTATTTCAAAATTTTGAACCCTTCTACTGCAAAAGGCTGCACGTAAATTTTCGTATTTTTTTTTCTTAACCTTACATACCACTAGAACTTTACTTGTTTCAAAAATGAACCAGAATGACCTAGTAGTTTTTGCAAAAAATCTATTTACAGATTCCTCCCCATACAACATTTTAGTAATTATTTTTTTCACCTTAAAAAATACATTTTTGTAAAAAACCTAATGAGGATTTATTGTTACTCTTTAGGACATCTTTCGAATAGTATTTTTTCCACACCTAAAAAGTAAGTAAAATTATTTCAAAATTTTGAACCCCTCTACTGCAAAAGGCTGCACGTAAATTTTCGTAATTTTTTTTCTAAACCTTATATACCACTAGAACTTTACTTATTTCAAAAATGAACCAGAGAGACTTAGTAGTTTTTGCAAAAAATCTATTTATAGATTCTTTCCCATACAACATTTTCGTAATTAATTTTTTTCACCTTAAATATACATTTTTATAAAAAACTTAATAAGGATTTATTGTTACTCCTCTTAAAATCTATCGGATGGTATTTTTTTCCACACCAAAATCGAACTTTTATGCGAATGTCCACTACTTAGCGATTTCGGACCACTGTGTGCCTTTGCAATGTACGCGGAAAAAAATGTAACTATTTACGACATCACAATAGAAACCCCAAAATTAACAGTATTTCTCCACTATTTAATGAATGTTATTATACTTATAAACCTTCCTCTTTAATCACTCTATTTATTAAAGAAAACCGCATCAAAATCCGTTGCGTAGTTTTAAAGATTAATGGGAACAAAGGGACATGAGAGAAAAAAGCGACTTTGTTTTATAATCCCAGAAGAATAAACGGTTCCCGCGCGACAAACAAGTTTTGGCGCAAGTCGCAACAGAGTTGCGGGCGTCATCAAGTACTATACATATAATAAGTATGACAAAAAGTCTCTTTCTTCTCATTGTACTGATGTTGTATATATCAGATATAAAATACACTTCAAATTTGGTGTGTTTATGTTGTTAGATCGTTGAACCTGTGTGTTGTTGGTGTTTTGCGGAAACAGTGACGCCAGCGGCCAGACCCAATTACAGTTCAAACACACTGGAGAGGCGGAGAAAAATTAGGATTCAGAGTAACCTGATTCAGCTAATTTAATGTAACTAATGTTAAACATCTTCAATGTGATTTCGATGCAGTTTGGGTCTAATAAAACTACAAAAATATTATTTTAACATGAAACAAACCTTTGACGCGTTCTGCCGCGATTAAAACACAGGACAAAATTTGCCAAAACCAAATTGACAATTTTAGCCCTGTAATTTTATATAAAAACAAACAATAATCATGTAACTCAATGTAAATCAAAAACAGTTCAAAAGAGTCGTAGTCAACACGTTTCCGTCACTTTACCGACAAATGAAGGACAATAAACTTGTAAATACTGAAAATCTTTGGTATTTCCCGGCGCTCTCGACACAGGCACTTAACGGCCCTTAACTTAGGGCCACAAAGGACGACTCAAGTTAACCCCAAACGCCCTCAAAATTATTCTCAAGATCATCTGTCTCCATTATATTATTTAGGTTACTTCAGAGGCATTTTGTTTTTGGGTAAGGGTGAAATTTTCTTATGGCAGGGGTTCCTTAAATGGTTGCCGTCAGCCTGAGGCTGAGGGCTAAATAAAATAATTCATAGTTAATTTAATATTACGCACTAGCTTAATTGCGATGTTTTAAATGACATGACAATATTTAAAATATGGGTTATGGCGTCCATTATTGACTGTAACAAGAGATACAGTTCATTTGACATTTTGTTAAAGTTAAAGTTATAGTTAAAGTTGTTGCGGTCGTCAAAATCTCGAAATTTTCTCGACAAAACTCTATAAAAATGTGTTATTTCGATGATAGATCTACGCGAGAAAAAATGTTTGTCATGCTAGGGTCAATAGAGATGAAGAGACAAACCATCAAACATCGAGAAAACATGTAGTATGAGATATGTCGTTGGCGTATGCTAGGCAGGCTGGACTAGAAATCCGATATTTTTTGCTGTTTATTTTATCACGCGAGTCCGTGAAAAATTTCATACGTGGGAGAGCCATGCTTCGGCACGAATGGGCCGGCTCGACCGGATAAATACCACGTTCTCACAGAAAACCGGCGTGAAACAGCGCTTGCGCTGTGTTTCGCCGAGTGAGTGAGTTTACCGGATGCCCAATCCTCTAACCCCTACCCTATTCCCTTCCCTACCCTCAACTATTCCCTTCCCTTCCCTATCCTCCCCTATTACCCTATTTCCTCTTAAAAGGCCGGCAACGCAATTGCAGCTCTTCTGATGCTGCGAGTGTCCATGGGCGACGGAAGTTGCTTTCCATCAGGTGACCCGTTTGCTCGTTTGCCCCCTTATTTCATAAAAAAAAAAAAAAAATACGCTTCATTTCCTAGTGGTCCATGGCAGAAAAAGGTTGGGAAATACTGGCTTAAAGTATAAACCGCAGGATGTTACATAAGCACGTTGCCATAGCGACGTCGGCGGATCTCGTGGAATCCTTTGCGAGAAGTTATAAGGCTGCCTCGGGAAAATACCCGCGGGAAATTGTTCGAATTTCAAATTGTTTCCATTATTTGAGAAACTAGCTTATTTTTTTTTTAAATCATAATTCTTATTTACGCCAAGCAACAAATTAGGAAGTCCATCTGGGTACCTACTTAGACTGATTAGCTTCGACAGCTGCTACAGCGGAGATAGATTAAAAGCCTGTGAGTTATGCAAGCCAATGTAAAAAAACATAATTTTAAGAATTTAAGAATTTACCTGTATTACGTACGGGGAAAATTATAATTAAAAAAGGTAGGTACCTACCAAAAAATTTTGTCGCGGTTAAATTACAGAACGCCAATCCTTAATACGCCTTACATGAAAATCGCTGCAACACAATCGCTCGTGTAATCGCACTTTATAGTCCAGGATACCGATTCTAACTATTTTAATTACGGGCTCCTGTAGACACAATATTAAATATATATTAGAGCGTTCGCTGCGTTGAGCGTGTGCTCGGTGCGGCAGCCCGGCGCG
This sequence comes from Aricia agestis, assembly GCF_905147365.1. Lineage (NCBI taxonomy): Eukaryota > Metazoa > Arthropoda > Insecta > Lepidoptera > Lycaenidae > Aricia > Aricia agestis. The sequence goes on along the minus strand of NC_056428.1, from coordinate 16,421,560 downwards.
GGCGTCTCTCGCAGCGGCCAGTATCCGATACATGGATTTTTTATTGATATATTACCTAGGTAGCCAACAGACGACGACGCCGACGTGTACAAAGGCGTCAGCCAATCAGCCCAATTTTCAAGTCTAGATTGTTGACCCATCGCCCGCGGGGCGGGCACCGCGACGGCTGAACCTCCTCACGCAGCGCTGCTCTATGGGATGACATGAAACATGACGCTTAACGCAGCGAACGCCCTTATAGTCCAGGATCCAGAATATTGTTCAGTTACTGGTTCGTGTAAACGCAATATAGTCCAAGATGTCATTGGCGAAACAAATTAACCCGGGTGGTTAACGTCCGTCTGTTTGTTCATAAACAACACAATATGAGCAAAACTGTTATGATAACAAACAAATTTACGATCAGCCAAAGGTCTCGAAGAAAATTGTTTTCGTCGAATTATACTGTTTGTTTATATCATCTTTCTATCAAAAGGTGACATAATATTTATTAACAGCTATTAACTCAGTTTTATTATTGCGCAAGGCAATTTTTTTTATACTTCAACAATAATTTAACCCATCAATCCCCAAGCGGCACCCGGCTGCCACATAAAAATCTATTTATTTATCTTTACTACTATTATAAATGCGAAAGTATCTCTGTCTGTCTGTCTGTCTGTCTCGCATTCACGCCAAAACTACCGAACCGATTGTAATGAAATTTTGTATACAGATAGTCTACAGCCTGAGAAAGGACATATGCTAATTTTTTACTGGAAAAAAGGGTTGCAATGGGGTGAAAATGCGTAAATTTCTTTAAATTAAGTTAGTTCCAAAAATTCATAATAGATGGCGCCGTGCGTCTCCTACATCGCGGTGACGCTTGCCCAGACTTCTTTCTATAAGAGGTGGTATCATCTTACATTCGAGTTTCAATTTTTTTTTATTGTTATTACTTTTTTACGTTATTAAATAAATCAGTACTTTATCTATGCAGTGACGTAACCTTAAAAGTTAAACCTATCAATGATATAAATAGTTTATGGGTAAAGTTAATTAATTATGGGCCTAAATAAGCTTTAAAATTTGGCATAAAGTATAAAGTTTAATTTTAAAAAATGAAACATTATTCATTGCACAGCTGTTTTGATTTAAGGGGTACCAGGTTTTTTTTATAAAAGCTTTTGACACCAATTCTGTTGACATCGCGCGCTATAAACTGAAGCCCACGCGGACGAAGCCGCGGGCAACAGCTAGTTTATTAATAAAGAACAACCACATCACAAACATTTATCCAAATTGAATATCGATTGTGTCTGCGATTCCTACGATCGAAGTATTAAACAATTGTTATTTAAACTCTATTTAAAAACATTGCTTAAAGTATTCCTTTCTTCAATAGGAGTATTTTTTAATACATAATGTGGGGCAAACTGACAGATTTAACATAAAATCTGTCAGACGTATTTCTTTTATTTTATTAGCAAACGAATGAAGAAGTTGGGGGTTAAGCTTGTATAGGCTTCCGACATGTGTATTCCGTTCTCCTTCCGTTATCAAGGTATAGAAATCAGATTCTCACGTGGTGGGTAATTTTTTTTTTGTATATTGAAATATCATCGGATCTGTCAGATTAAGATAGGGGATGTTTAATATACCCCGAAGAAGCTTCCATATAAAGCACTGACAATTCAAAGGTTAGGTAAGCCTATATGAAAAATAAAGCTTTATTATATTTTCCTTACTAAGCTTCGCAGATATTTTATTTTGCACGAAACTAAATGATTTAGTGCTTGTTGTCTAAAATATATTTATAATTTACCTAAATAAGCAATTTTCTGAATAGATTTTCTTTTTCAAAACTTTAAAATGGCTGCAGTTTCTGAACCCACCGCTAAAATAAAAAACGCTCTTATTTTTTTTTAATCAGTTTTACCTAATGTAAAAAACCTACTAGGTCTCCATGACGCTCGAGTGACTACAAAATTAGCACCTTGCCCTCCCCTACTATAAGCCTACAAGTTCGCCATGCACCTATTAAATATTAGGAAAGCTAACGCTTATAAATTACCAGAAACCAATCAATATAATAATATTCGATTATCTATATAACATTAATATACAACATTGATGTATCAGCAGCAATTAATATGATGTAATCGCATGTTCCGCTTTCACCGCAACATCCATCACAGCATCGACGTTAAATATTTTTAAATTGAAAGTAATTTGAAACACGTGAGTTTTTCATTATGGAATGCCATGTGGAAACACGACAAACTAGAAATGGTTAAAAAAACTTTAACTGTTGTTACTTTTTAAGTGATTCGCAGTAGTGGAAATCCTATTTAGTTGTGAAATAATACGACTTAGCTAGCACGACGGCGTAGCACTTAAGTCGCACTTATTTAAGTATGTAACTCTTGAGCAAATAAAATGAAAATAGTTTTACTAGCTGTTCCTTGTGGTGTTACCCGCAGTTTAAGTGATATATAATAAAAAAAGACTATGAAAAGTACTTACCAATAATAGGGTCAAAACGGGACGATACATGGTTCTATAATGGTTTATGGTTGTGATGATGATGATGATGAATGTAATTTGCATAGTAGCATATTATGCTTTGGGTTCTTAAAACATCGTCGAAACTCCCAAACTTATAACTATAAAGAGTCGGGACTTCGGGAGTGCTCTCAGTACCTTCCGATCCATGGTATACCTTGGTGCAAAATCTTACTTGTTGGTAGCATATGTTTAAAGAATACCTACTGCTCACGATACCGAAGTCACCACATGTTTCTATATAAATTTTGAGGAGTTCCCTCGATTACTTATTGATCCCTTGATCAGGTGGTCATTTATCAATTATTTATGTCAATTATTTATTTTATTTACTTAAATTTTATTATTAATTATAAAAGTTAGTACGGAACCTATCGTGCGCGAGTCCAACTCGCACTTGGCCGATTTGTAAAAATAAAGGTAAGTAAAATTAATTAGTTATAAAGGTAAGTAAGTACTCACCATCGACGTCTGTCGCGGCGGGGGCGCGGGCGATGCGCGACGGACCGCGGCGGCATGGCGGCGTGCACTCCGGTGCTTTCACACGCTGAAAATATACAACATCGGTTACTGGACTTACTGGTGTACTAATTGAACAGCAACGATCAGCATTAGCTGAAGGAATTGAGAGTACAATCTCAGTAGAATAGTGATAATATTATAGATTGGTGGCATAACTTTTAGATCGCTGGACAAAACTGAAGTGTGCTCATAGGCACATCTACGAATAACGTACTATAACTTACAATAACTTGTCATCGTCTTATCACGAATCACGATCAATCAATGAGTTCAATCAATGAATTTACAATATTTCATTTGCCACTAGATGGAGTTGTGTAGCCAGTAGCAGTAAGGTATTTTGTGTCAAATAGACATATGGGTGGTTCTACAAAAATTGGGTAACTTTTAGGGATATTTTGTTTACTGCACTTTTTATGGAAAATTAAGACATCTTTGGGTTTAAAAGATGGGTAGTATAATGAATATATTGTTGCAAATCGGGACAGTCATTTTTTAAAGTAGTTTTTAAAATATTTCGATTTTTCTGAATTTGACTGCCAGAGGACTGACGAGGGTGACACTGTACTGATATATAATGCAAACATATAAGAAATATATGACATTTGTGGCATTTATTAAACGCTTTAAAACTATAATTATATCACTTTAATTATTTTAATGTATCAAGTTCTTAGTAAGTTAAATATCTAAAAATATTTTGTTATAATGCGGGGAAAATACTATCACACCTTTATAAGAATTTTGACAATTATAATAAACTTTTTTTTTACTTTTAAGTACTCTTACTTAACAGGATACATTAATAATTAATATCAACAAACAACAGAATTAAAGTTTTCATTTTTGTCCATCTGTCCGTCAGTACGTCCATCTGTCTATTTGTCTGTCGCCAGGCTATACCTCAAGAACAACGATGGCTAGATAGTTTTTATTTTCACAAATGACGTATAATTGTGTTGCAGCTATAAAAAAAATACAAAAATAAAAACAAAATAAATATTTAAGAGGGCTCCCATACAAGAAACGTAATTTTTGTGCCCTTTTTTGCTCAATGTCAATAATGCAACCAGGCAATTTTAAATACTCTAGAAATACTCAATTTTGTTCTTACTTTAATAATAAACAATAAAATTATAACAAAATTAATATTTAAGGGGTCTCCTATACAAAGAATATACTTTTTTGTCCAATATCCAATGTCCATAATGGCACCAGGTGGGCAATCGAAATGTTCACAAAATAATATTTTTTTTTCTTCTTTAATAGTAGATAATAAAAATAAAATAGACACTTAAAATAAGCTCTCATACGAAAATAGCAATTTTATGGCACGAGGGCTTTGTGCTGGAGACTGACTCGCACTTGACCAATTTTTTCAAGTTAACCGTTTGTTTTCGAGGATTCTTTAACATTTTTTTCTTTACCGTTTCTCCTTTTCTTAAGTACATTTTGTAATCAATGTTTTTCTTTGCTAATTCAGCTTATTTGAAGAGGTACTTTGATTCTCGGCAAGAAAGTCTTTTCAACTTCTCTTTTCTTATTTAATATATTATCCTTAGGTCAAATTTGTCTTTTGTGGTAGGTGACATTATGTTTTACACTAAAATAAATAAACAAATGGTTAACACACCTTAATTGTTGTGATAAAAGTGATCTTAAAGAAAAAAACATCAGTACTCTGGCAACATGTCAGTCCGTTGGCACGATTTCAGGCAAAGGACTGACGCCAAAGGACTGATACTTTTGACATAAATTTAAGATTATAATTAAAGTTAATGTTTCTTTTCGTGTTTTCTAATATCAATATATTAAATTTTTACTAATAATAGTAAACAGTATAGAAATCAAAATAAAATTAAGATTTATAAGGAATTAACGACTTACCCACAGTACTGAGTTTTTGACTGGCCCTGCGCAAGATTATGTCATATCCGACGAGCTAGCACTCATACTGTAATAGTTGCAAAGAAATGCTGCAGTTCTTAGCTGACAATATTACCAACTAAACATAATTGATAGGTATTTGACCATGTAAACGTGTTTTATGGTGAAAATTTTCGCATTTGAAAGTTACACAAAGGACTGACGAATGAAACCTATGACAAAGTTTCCTCTGTTTTTCATTACATTGTAAATATTTTTACGTTATGAAAGTCCTGACATATATTATTACGTACATTAAAGATTGTAATTATATATCTAGTTTTCTGAAATTAATCGTAGAATCTGATGTACAGTCTCTTGATTGGACGTTTTTGGGTTTGTGACAGGCCAAAGAACTGACGTTTTGATGATACTCTTTTAATTTTATACAATTTCTAACTAAATTACGTATCACAAATTGAGTGACCAATTAAAGGAGATTACATACTTTTGAAATTAAGTATAAAATCTTTAAAATATATTGTGATTTAATATATATTAACTGGTGACAGCGAGTTACAAAATTTTTGTAGAATCACCCATATTATGAGAGCTATATCGTGCCATACCATATGACAGCGGGTGGACACGATATACCCTAAGGTTACATTATACATAGCGGCACCTGGTGATAAATGGAATATCAAAAACCCTCATTGCCGGTCCCTTGGTTGACCATCTAGTCTTTGACCGACCCTATAAGTATAGCATGTCCCGTGTTCGCCAGCAACCGTCCCATTAACTCCTGGTTATACCAAGACCGAAATACATAATATGCGTATTCCTTGTACATTTTTGTCGCATTGTACGCGGTTAATACGAGAGCCAGGGTTGTTATACAGACCAGCCAGGGATAGAAAACTTATGGAGTGGCACCCAACACAATATTTTGGTCACGCCACTAGACTCTCTTGGATTAAATCGTTTAGTAAATATTTGCTTTACTTTTTAAATACTTATTTTCTATTCCACATGATGAAACACACAAACAACACTTTAATCTTGTCCCTCGATTAATACTAGGAACGTTTTATTTACTCTGAGCAAAAATATTGCGTTGAGTGGTTCAGATTTAAGTACTCTCTTGGCACACGTAACACCATACTGAGCCCGAGACGACTTATGGTGGGCTTACATAATATACATTTTATATGGTTACGGATATAATAACTTAGTGAACTACATGATAACATCTAGCTGTGTAAAACTTCGTTCGCAAAGGAACCATATAATTATTATTGCGTGATAGAAGTGATCCTACATCCCTTCCTGGACCTCCAAACATAGCCAGTTTAGCTTTTTAAGTGTCTAGATAAAACAGATAGACACAATGGCATTTAAAATATTAGTAGAGTAGACAGAACTAAGTTAGTTCTGTGTAATCTGATATTAGTGTGATAGCAAAGAATACATTTCACCCAAACTGTTAATTACTCTTGTAAAATTTTCAATGAGTCATCAATATAAAATCGCTTACTTTTAGATGATACGTCTGTCAGTCATTTCAACTTACCGGCTTAACGCTAGTCTCCTTGAAGTAAATGCGCATGGTCACTCACATTCGCCTCACAAACTTTATGTTTCACATAAAACTTTGAGCACTTGTGATTCCCCGGGTGCTAAATTGTCCGTGTCTAATCGCTTAACCTTTTAAAACGAAATGATTCTAGAATCTAGAAATGCTAGGAGAGATGTTTGTTGTCATTGTTAACGTTAAAAATATTGGAAAATGCACATATTATAGATTAAGTATTAAGGAGCTTTCGTTTTGGACAAAAACAAGGTTTGGAGCTAAACTGATTTCAGTGATTATAAGAACATTTAAAGAGGAACAATAAGTTATATATAATAAGGATCCTTCAATAAATTAACTGCATTTTCTCAGCAGCAGTCCGAGCGATTTTAAACGGCAATAAATCTGGAAGTAGCAAATGAAAACATAACAGACATTTTCACCCCAGGACAATTAATATTAACGCAATTAATATTTAAAGCGCAGTCAAGCTCAACTTAGTTTCTACATTCGGCTGAGTTCAAATCAGCTTGTAAAGTCAGCGACATGAGATAATCCCATTTGTCTACTTAATGATTATTCTAACCATGCGAAATAATCTTGTAATGGTTTGAAGACAGAGCTAGACTTCGTAAATACCAAACCCCCACTAGTAAAATCCTCACTTAAAAAACTTAGATCCATACTCTCATGCGGCATACCTCAAATGTCGCGTTGATCTAGATTCTAGGCAGTTATTTTATTACGGAATTCGCGGAACGAGAATCAGGTCCCTGGATATACCAAAGATTTTGTAATAACAACTATAAACCAACAATTTCAACAAAAATGTGCAGCCTACAAGCTAGGTAACTACCTAGGTAACAAGGACGTTGTGCAACATTGCAACAGCTAAATATCTGACGTCCTTTAACTAGAATGTATAGATAGCCCACAGCCCACTCGGGCAACTTGTCACTGGTTGTAGGGATACCAAGTTAAGACTAACCCCAAAAATCAAACATCGTCCTTCTCTCTTCACACTCGCGCCCGTCTTTCATCAAAATGCCAGGTGAAAAAGAACGACGCGGATTCATCGCCAACTTAGTTTTTTCTCAATAACTCGATAAATATACAACATTTTAAAAATCCGCTAGGTCGATCTCTCAATAATAGAATTTTATACAATGTGTTTAAATATTAACTTAATTCAATGCACGGTTATGGCAATAAATGAAAAATTCGTGAAAATTAGATGTATCTTTGTGATTTTTTTCTATCGAGAAAAATTTTAAGATATCGTGTTTTTGCTCAGATCGAATTCTCGGAAATATAATGTAGTATCTAATTTTAGAAAATGAAACAATTCGGGGCTTATTTTAAAAATGAATTATAAAATCGTTTTGAAGTCGATTTGAAGTCATTAAAATTAAAAACAGACTGGCAGAATTAACGAAGAAATGCGAAAAAATATTATGATTTAACAGTATTTAAAAATCAGTTTAAGTTATACGCACTAAAATATATGTCCGTCATTATCGGAATGCTTGGCAACTTAAGCTATCTAGTGTAGACTATGAAATGGATAGCTCAAACATTCTCGTGACAAACTGTTGCAATTGCTCTCAGTACATACCTAGTTAGTGCATCATTAGGAAACCCCATATGAGGCGACGAGCCAGAACAATCACCTTATCTACAACAATGGCTGATGGGAACTGATACTAATGACCCATTGTCCGTCTACCCTGACCCGATAACACATATCTAAGATCAACGAACTCGTGATCAATACTGCAAATATGTAATTAAGGGAAAATCGATTTTTCAACGCAAACTTGGAGTAATTACTAGGCAGTATACACGGTCTGCTGATAGTATGGAAACTAATGATCATCACCGTGTCAAAAATCTAGGAAGAGACCTGAGAACCCTCAATTTATAAAAGGTCCTTCAAATATCTTGTGTTATGAAGTGATTTTTGGACACCTAAGACCATTTTGGACTTTCGTCATATTTTTAAAATAGTTAATTAGAGGTTGCATTGAAAACATAAATAACATCGATTGCATACAAATAGATTTCAAAGTTTTTATAGTATACATACTATTAAAACCTTGAAATCTATTTCTGCAAAGAAAAGAAATGACGAATATCATGGCCAATCATAAAACTATTTGTAACAAAACTAGTTCTTGCGAAACTGGCCTGAATTACTTGATCGTAATGACTTCAAATCGACCTTCTATTGTACGATCTAGGACCAATAAAAGGCTAAATACGTGTCCTTTGTAGAGGGCTAGGACTATGCCAAAATGTGTGTGTCCTTTGATATAAGTGAGCTCACCATTTTGATTCAATGTGTGAGTTACATGGCATTGTTCTCGGTATGTACTATGAAGGTATGTATGAATTATGACTGTCCTTACATCCTTAAGACCTCAGGTTGATTACAATTGACATAAATACTAAGTATAATCGAAAACGTGATACGCTGCCTTAATAACGAAATAGGCAAAAACCTTTAAATTTAAAAGAAAAAAACGTAATATATAAATATATTATATTACTTCTTTATTTTTTTCTAAGATTTTCTCGAATCCAAACTTTATATTTTAAGCATGCTAATGCATGACCCGTACCCGAGGATAAATTGCTACTGCCTTTGCTTAAAGAAATCATATTCTGAGCTAAGACGACAAAAACGTTGTCACCTTATTTTGCCACTTCCCAGCATCCTGCCATATCTACTTCATTCTTAAGCCCATATCTTCCCATCAGTTCGCGTGTCTACCATATATGGGCACAAGCGAACGAGCACCTGGCCATGAAACACTTAGATTTAGATCCATACAAATATAATTATAATGATCATATTGTAAGGAAGTCTCCGCGTCCGCATATAATATAAAAAAGTAGGAAATATCATCGGTAAACATGTGATAATTTAATAATGACAAATTATAACATTATACAGGCTGTAACAAAAATAAGTGATAATACTTTAGGGTGTGTACGTGTTCCTTGTAGAGACTTCACTGTGAAAGTAGCAGCGCTGAAAGACGAAAAAATTTTTTCACTTTTGTATGGGCAAGGGCCCGAGCGTCACGAGTTTCCCCTGGATACAAAAGTGAAAAAAAAGTTGGTCTTTCAGGGCTGCTACTTTCACAGTGAACTCTCTACAAGGAACACGTACACATCCTAAAGTATTATCACTTGTTTTTGTTACACCCTGTATAATACGATGAACGATAAAAAGACAGGCACGACTTATATTTTAATACTAAAAAAAAAAAAATAACAACGCCGCAGAAATCACATAAAAAGGCCAACCCACGAATACATAAGCCTAGAATAACAAGCCTAGAAAGAAATATACATTTTCGTTTTATTGGAAACCTAAGCTTATTGATGCAAATAAGTAAGTACATAATATTATGACTGATAATGTGAGCTTTAACTGCTTAGCTAATTAATTCGTCAATAACTGAACATTAGCGATGCATTAGCGGTGCACTCTCTAATATGAATGACATCATGAATGAAAATGAACACAAAACAAAACACCACACCAAACCAACGATTCCAACCTCATTTGATACCAAAAGCATCTACTGTTTAATTGACAACGATAATAACAAAAATCCAACAACACAACAACAACAACAACAATAAACAAAACACAACAAACAATAACCGATTTAGTTGTTTAGCACACTCGGGACATGCGCGGCGCGCGTCGGATTCGCAACTGGCGCAAGACTCTTTCACTTTACGATTGTACGTTACTCAATGGAACTAATCAGTGAGGCCGGTAAAGACACAACTTAATAACTGAACTGTTTTATTCAATAACGTGACTAACAGGCATTTGAAGACTTCATTAACTTTTACTTATGTAAACGCATACCAAATAAAAAGTATTGACAAAGTTTAATAAACAACAAAGTACATAAGGTGGATTTTTCATGAATGTGTACTTGACTCTCGAGTCAAACTACGCTACTGCACCGGTAATCTATATTGGTGACAGAAAGGAGATTTTTTTAAACATAGTGTGTAACTTTGTAAAGGAATGTTCCCACAAGAGCCATCGACATGACTCTACAATGCACTCTGAGATTGAATATCTTATAGTCTCGAACTAAATATCTCGAACTAGCCTACTGTATAGGATATCGTATAAACAATATTTGGATATTTATATTTTAATTAGGAAATAATGACCAAATCAAAACATAAGCTTAAAAATTAAAAGAGATAGAATAGATAGAAAGATACTAAAGCCAGCAAGGCTGGCTAATGTGAAGGCTGCGCTTGCTTTTCTGAGCATAGCTTCTGAAACCGGGGATTTAGACTGCCCAGGAGGAATCCCGGGATGTATGATTGACATAATGCGCGCGGCGCTCACTCGATTTAGCGTAAAAGTAGGTAAAAGACTCTAAGGCCGGGCACATACAGACGTTTTCTGTATTCGATTTCCAAATTCATTTTCCGTATTCGGATAACCTTCAAAAATCTATACAAAAAAGTGTTTTTGTTATGGATTTTTACAACAGACGAAACTACGAAATGATCTAGCTGAAACACTTGTCCAATCGGTACGTCCATTAGCATGCATACCTGGAAATGATCGATGGACGAGGATCAATCATCGTAAATCATCGTCGTGTGACACGATACAAATTGAGAACGCAGCAGACCGTTCAGTCCGTACACGTGACGTTTCCACTGATCTCGCAGGCATACCATACAACAGTTTCCTTCATCGTTCGCATCCCAGAATTTTGAAGATATAATGCCTTACTAGTTTTAGTGACGGTGACCGGTTTCAACTTTAACGAAGGACTTATTTTTATAGTGGTCTAGTGTGTACGCACTACGCAGATTACAAAAACACTGGCGAGGGGCGTCACGTCACGACTGATCAAGTGACAGGTGTCGGTCTGACTTTGCATACCCATCTGGCGCATGGATCATCATTGTTGTCTGACAATCAGGTAAGCCTATACTGTACTAAACAAACCAAGCGCGGAAATTATCAACTTTCTAAATTAAAGCGAAAAATATCTTAGGTTCAATTTATATACTAGCGCAGAGTCGCAGCGCATCGAAGCGAATTATTAAAACTGAACATAATAAATTCAATCTTAACTCCAAAGCGTTAACGCACTTTATTACTTCTGAGAATTTAAAAAGGCGCGCGCATTTGCGCGAATTCGCGTGAATGCGCCCGACCAACGCTGATTGGCCTCGCAGAAGTAATGTATGCATTACGCTCTGGAGTTAAGGTTGAATTTTCTGTGTTCAGTTTTCGAGAATTCGCTTGGCTTCGTTTCGACTCTGCTCTATTATAAATTGACTCAAGTAGGCATAATAAAACATCACAAGGGTAAGAGAAAAAGGTGGCGTGACGAGCTGGATGCATACCAGCCAGGTTGGCCATCTGTGGCGCAGGAGCGAATACTCCTGCGGGGCTAAAATGGTCGCTTTGAAGAATCATGATATTGGTACGGTATTATCATATAATATGAATCATTATATGATTCAGTTTTCTAAAATCGCAAAATTCAACTCTGCTTGGAATTCATTTCTGTATTTTTGTACTAATTTGACATTTGTCAGTTTGACAGTTTTGACAATTCATTTGCTGAATTGATTGGGAGGAATTGCTAAATGTGACCATTTTTAGCCCCGCTGTCCTCGCATTCCTCCTCGATGCTGGGTGCCATCATTCACCAGTAAGAATCTTACAAGAATGATGATTCATGTCAAAACTTTCGAAATCAACTTACGGGGAAAAATACAGCGTCACTGCGAAACACTAAACATTACGGTCACAGCGTGAATAAGATTCAGAAATTCCAATTTCGTGCCAATATCCCAGATGCACATAAACTGCAATAATAGCTTTGCAAGTACCCCGATTCTGCTAGATATTAATCCGAAATTAATATAGCTTCGATTTAGTTTCGGTATAAGGGACCTATCAGACAGAGAGCGGTCACGCATTTAAGTGTTCTGCAATTGCCAATTAAAGTAAAGGCTTCACAAATATGTCGTCACAACTTTCCAAAAAACACAATGAACATTGAAGGAGGTTTCATAATGGGCCGAAATTGACGATGCCAAATAAGATTTAAGGCCGTCTGAGAACGTGGCCATATATGGTTATGCTATTACAGGGTTATAGCTTAACTAGTCATGTCAGTGCCTTTGTTTGTGAAGAGTAAGGAATTATAAGAAGTGGGAACAGGTTATTTTTGGTTTGGAGGAGGAACATTTTGCCGCTTATTTTATGCAGGGGAGTTCCGAGGAATTGATAGCAATATTGCGGGGGGTGCTGGTAACTAATATCAGCCCCCATTTAGCGAAAGAAAGGTGTCAAAAGTACGTTTAAAAATATTATTTTATGGGAAAAAATCGGCCAAGTGCGAGTCGGACTTGCGCACGTAGGGTTCCGTACCATTTAAGAGCAAAAATTGTAATTTTTAGGGTTCCGTACCTCAAAAGGAAAAAACGGAACCCTTATAGAATCACTTTGTTGTCCGTCTGTCCGTCCGTCCGTCTGTCAAGACCCTTTTTCTCAGGAACGCGTGGAGGTATGAAGCTGAAATTTATATCAATTACTCAGGTCTACTGTCCCTTGAAGCTGTGAAAAAATCAAACTTCTAAGCCAACGCAATCAAAAGATACAGCCGTTTATGCCGCAAATTTTCGACACTTGCAAGGGAATCAAAACCTACAGGGTGCTTCCCGTGAACTCAGAATCTTGAAATTTGGTACGAAGCAACGTCTTATAGCATAGATAAAGGAAAAATTACGAAAACCATAAATTTTTAGTTACATCACATAATATATATTTTTTTAATAATTTTAAACTTACTACCCATTTCCTCATAAACGCGTAGAGGTATTAAATTGAAATTCATACCAAATACTCAGGTCTATAATACCTTTAAGCTGTAACAAAATCAAACTTCTATGTCAACGCAATCAAAAGAAACAGCAATTTAAGCTGCATATTTTGAAACTCGCAAGTACTCGCAAGGGAATCAAAACCTAAAGGGTACTTCCAGTCGACCTAGAATCTTGAAATTTGGCATGAAGCAACGTTTTATAGCACACATAAAGGAAAAATTCCGAAAACCTTAAATTTTTAGTTACATTACAAAATATATATTTTTTAATAAATATAAACTTTTTACTTTTTATTACTTAAACGATAAAGAGATCTTTGTCTTAAATTTATGCTCCTCCATCTTTCCCCATTGTAATGTTATGAATTTCATTTTGCAATAAAAATACCATAGTTATGACTCGATTGTCGTAATGAACGAACTTTGTAAACCTTGCAGGTTTGTACGGAACCCTCGGTGCGCGAGTCCGACTCGCACTTGGCCGGTTTTTTTGTATTGGAGTCCCCTTAAATTTTTATTTTATTTTTTGTTATTATTAAAGTACAAATACTACTTAGTATTTTATGAATATTTCTAGTGCCTACGTGTAGCTATTATTGACATAAAGCAAAAAAGCCCAAAAAAATCATGTTTGTTCTATGGGAGTCTGGAGTCGCCCTTAAATATTTACCGGCGGCCTATTTAGAAAACCGGTGTGAAACAGCGCTTGCGCTGTGTTTCGCCGAGTGAGTGAGCCTTCCCTACCCTCCCCTATTACCCTATTTCCTCTTAAAAGGCCGGCAACGCACCTGCAGCTCTTCTGATGCTGCGAGTGTCTATGGGCGACGGAAGTTGCTTTCCACCAAGTGACCCTTTTGCTCGTTTGCCCCTTATTTCATTTAAAAAAAAAATGATTTATTTGCTTTTAGTAAGTATTAGTTATTATAGCGGCAACAAAAATACATAATCTGTAAAAATTTCAACGCTCCAGCTATCACTGTTTTTGAGATACAGCCTGGAGACAGACAGACGGACATAGTACATACACCCAAAGGGTAAAATCGGGACACTTTGCTTTAGAGTCCGTTTTTACCCTCCTGGAAGTGTTGTGCTTTTCAAAGCTACTGAGTAAGATTAAAGATAGTAGGTACAAGCCTAGTACATAGCTCTTCTAGGTACTCGTATATAAAATTATCGTATTCATAGCCCATATTTATATACGAGTACTTAACATAACCAGTCGACCCATATAAAGTCAGAGTCGTATAATGCAATTTCTCGACGCCATATCTGTTGCACACTTGACCCCATTTCAGCGAAGGGAATTCTCCGATAACTCCAGGACATGTATGCTTAAGAATATAAGGTTTAGTCTCGTGGAATCCAGAGGTAAAATAGTTTTGAATGGTCGGCAGTATTGCTTTTCAATAAAGCTGGGATAGATTTTTTTTTTTATGAAATAAGGGGGCAAACGAGCAAACGGGTCACCTGATGGAAAGCAACTTCCGTCGCCCATGGACACTCGCAGCATCAGAAGAGCTGCATGTGCGTTGCCGGCCTTTTAAGAGGGAATAGGGTAATAGGGGAGGGTAGGGAAGGGAAGGGAATAGGGGAGGGTAGGAAAGGGAATAGGGTAGGGGATTGGGCCTCGGGTAAACTCACTCACTCGGCGAAACACAGCGCAAGCGCTGTTCACGCCGGTTTTCTGTGAGAACGTGGTATTTATCCGGTCGAGCCGGCCCATTCGTGCCGAAGCATGGCTTTCCCACGTATAAAATGAAGTTGCAGAAAAGACTGGGAAGGTTTGAAAAAATCTGCTTATCGCAAATGTTCGCGTTTGCAATGATATCCAACGCTTTAGCACAATATAAAATATAACATACAATATCTTGAATCTTGATTCTAGTCCTTAATAAGGCGCACTCACACAATATTTGCATGATTTTAGTCGGATGCGAAGTTTAGGCATGCATTGGAATATTACGGATACAGACACGTAGTGCAATCTAGCGTCAACTAGTGGAACCACTTGGGGATTTAAAACAACATAAATCCCCTACTCGATACTAGATGGCGTTAGGCTTCCAGAATTATTCCACACTTGTTTACGCGAATAGGATACATTCCAGAAAGGAATGTTCTGGTACAGTCTAGGACTCGCCTCAGCCCATATAAATAGCCGTAGCAAGCGGGCCAGTGAATTAGATTAGTTTGAGCGATGTTTAAGGCGACTTCGGAGTGAAAACAAATGATCAAGAGTGATAACTACGACTTGGCTACGACCTAGGACAGTGATAGTGTTTAGTGTTTTGGACCTAGTGTTTTCTGTTAGACCTAGTGTTTTGTGTTAGACCTAGTGCTAGTGAATTAAGTCTTCAAGAGAGTCAGCTATAGGGGTAGCATAACAACAGTAGACATGGGAAAGAATTGACATTACTGACAGATTTTAGCGACAAAATGGCGGATTTCCATTGTCTGTCACTTTGTCTTGTCTAACTGTCACTTTGTCTATTCTTCCGTAGAAAGAAACCGTTTCTATGGTGACCATGCTACGGCTGCAGGTCTTTTCTCTCCAAATTTTTCGAACCCTAGCACGTTACATTACATACGGAATGTGAAGAAATTTTTTTCATCCTTTTTTTCTTAGATTGATTTGAAAGGGTTGACACTACGATGTTGCCACTTTTTAATTACTTTACTTTCTTGACGGACTATACATTCAGTATTTCCCTAGTATTTACAAATTACGTTTACTTAAAACACACGCCAATAGATCGACAATTTCATTAACTACATAATCGCTGTTTTTCTTAACGGGCAAAAGGCCCACCACATATTTCCGCCACTGCAACTCCTGTGTCGCCAGGATCAACAGTGGTAACCAACCACGAAAACCCTTTGATATGATCTCAGGGATGCCCGAGGGACAAGCTAAATCTGTCTTGGGACCCGTAACGAAATTAATGAGAAGAAAGGTAGGAGGAGTAGGAGATATCCAATTTCCCTCCCCAAGCAAAGCGGAGACAGCCAAATTGTAATGACAATTATATGTCCGAACAAGAGGGGGAAGCACCACGGGAATAAATATACTTAATACAATATGCCTACTTCATAAAAATATTCGCTGTTTGAATTTTTTAGGTCAGTTTTGAACTAAGACAAGTAAAAATAGGATTTTAGTGCGATCTCGGCAACTTGTCTAAGCCAACTTTGCCCTTTCAACACAAGGGCGGCCAAACACATTAGCTGAAAGCTTAAACTACTGCCAATCATCATAAAATTTCATACATACAATTAGGCAATATAACAATGGTATTATTCAGTGAAAAAATATTACGTTCGGGCACAATTTGGGCGCTTTTATAACTGTATCAGAAAAATGTTTTCTAATACATGAGTTCTAGTAGCAAAACTCAGATAGTTTTATAACACTGCCACGCAGTAAGGACATTATTAAATCAGGTCTACAGAATATTATTTACTTGTTTATTTTGCTCAAAGAGTATCAATTTTTAGGCCTTTCGCCGATCTGGGCAATTTTGATTGTTTATTTTTGTTTTAATCTCTCTCGTCCTCGTTCCGTGCAAGATTATGATATTTTGACAATAGCCCCCACTGGTGCAAGTGCTTTCTGCAAATATGTAGCATTGTATTTTCATGTCTGTTCTCACCAACTCTATCGTCTAGAGTTTAGAATCTCCTAGCTGTAATTATTAATGCTACTTAAGTTTTCACCAATGTTTCTGTCTCCTGGATAATCCTCAGAGCCGGGCCTAAGGAACATCAAAGACCGCTAGAGATTTGTCATTGGATGTTGGTTTGTGAAAACATTTACACATACAATAACAAAGGAATTAGACTTATTAAATACAGAGGATAAAACGTAAAGCCACAGACATTGAAATAAGTAAAAGGTCGTTATTTAATTTTTACCCTGGGAATAAAGTGTAATTAAATATGAGCAAACAGAAACATCACACAGGGGATTAATAAGACAAATGAGGCTTTGTTGTGAGTTCTGATATTTACATTTTATTTGGATATTATTTTAATTTCAAAAGTGAATTAGCCTGATGGTCGATGGACCCTTCTTTTTTTATAATAAACTAACTTTTGTCTACGGCTTCGGCCGCGTGAATTACGTAGTTTTCGATTACGTATTTGGAATGGAAGGTGGAAAAAGGTTCTAGCTCGAAGGGCCTATGAGTTAATCTTTATTATTTTCACATTTCTCAGCATTTCCAGTTGTAAGTTCAAATCTTATTATCTACCAAACTATATTAAAAATCACCGTTTCATTCCGATTCATTTTGATTATAAATATAAACCCTTTTCAAGCGGTCGATAAATGACATTTAAAACAGGTAGAGTACTATTATAGATTATCCGTTATACTAATCAGCTTACATTTAGATCAAAATGAATCGAAAGTTGCGTAAGGAGTATACAGTATAATATCCTTTGGATCTACACTATCATGCTCCAAATATTCTACTGTGGATACTCACCACTTCATTTTGGCCGTCGATTCCATTCTCCACAAGAATATCCTCAAATAGTACATCCGCTTCGCACGGGGAACACAGATTACTTAGCAGCTCACTGAACCTCTCCACTTTGCGCACACACACGGCACCGAGCAAGCCCTCACTCTTATTTGGCACATCCACTTTCACACTAACTAACTCTACCGGTACTTCAGCTAACTTAACTTCTATGTTAGGAATATCTTTAGTTTGCAACTCATCGTATATCTCATCAAACTTGTCTTTGTCATTGGAACTTTCTTCCGTCGCTTTGCTCCTGTCAATCTTAAAATTTTGGTCATTTCTATGTTTAGGACTAGTCACTAATATTAATTTGTCTTTTTCTAAAGTATTTTTACTGGAATGTTTAAGTTTTTTAGCACCATCTTTGTCAGGAAAACTTGTGTTTTTAAGATTCTCTTTCTCGTGGCTCTGTCTTCTGTTCGTTGTTCTTTGTTTATCTCTATCTACTAGTTTGGAGTTCTTGGGTGTTCGATTCTTGTCTTCTAGCAGGGAGAGTTC
Organism: Aricia agestis; assembly: GCF_905147365.1. NCBI lineage: Eukaryota > Metazoa > Arthropoda > Insecta > Lepidoptera > Lycaenidae > Aricia > Aricia agestis. The sequence goes on along the minus strand of NC_056428.1, from coordinate 16,403,129 downwards.
GGAGGAGCTCCTTCTGGACTTGCGAGGTTGGTAGTCATTGTTGGCTGCGGCGGCTCGCAGGCGAGAAGTACGCGTGGTTCTGATAGGCACGGAAGTTGAAGCGGTGTAGAGGTTTAGCTCCGAGGAAGACTTTTGATTGTGAGCAGCATCTTCTAGAGGTGTCCGGGATCCTGCCTTTTTCGGACGCCTGAAAAATTAATGGTAGCGTATTAATATACAATTGTATTAGAGGCAACTAAATTGGTAAATCTGTGTTTTATGTTTTATACAAACAGAATAAGTCAATATTATTATAAATCAGATGACGACTGCAACTCCGCTGGGCCGAAAATCGCGCGGAACTGTACATATTTCTGAAAAAAAAACTATTTTATGTCCTTTCCTGTCTTTCAAAGTATCTCAATACACATCCAAATCGATCAACGAAAAAAGTCAACGAAAGAAGTAACAGGTAGACAGGCAGACAGAAAAACACACTTACAGTTATGATATTTGTAAGGTTTGCTGATGTAAGTGACTAGGAAAATTTTACCTCTATCTATCATTAAATAATCTAGGTTATTTAAAAAAAAAAGGTATATTCACCTATCAGTAACATTCGTCGAGAAGAGCGTCGCCGTTCTAGCAGTGAGCTGCTTCCTTCTCTCCTCTTTATACTTCTGTATCCTGGCCGCACGGGCCTCATCAGCAGACAGACTCATAGCCACACATTCGTCGTCTTTCGTGTGAACACACCCTTACAGCAGTCCTTGTGCACTTATCTTTGTTCTGGCGTTTAGCTTAAAATTTGTTCTAGCAGGTGTCTTTTGGCCTTACGAACTTTTCTAACAAGTGTCTCGTGTGCACACGTCCTTATATTTAGCAGGCTAAGGGCATCTGTACACGTCCTTACAACTAGTCTAGCATAGCTTTAAGCACATAAGGGCGGAATAGTTGGCAGTGTTGAATACAGACTAAGGCTCGAGGTAGGTGTTGAAAGCGTACGCGATTTCTGAAACGAAAAAAACACAAAGTTAATAAAAATGTCTGGATATAATTATTATTATTATTATTAACATTTTAAGTAGATAATGCAAATTGATACGGAGTTATATTTTAGTACATTTAAATTGTTGTACAAATGCCAGAGATATATATTAAATTTAAAACGGCCATTGCCTTAAAACTATAACATGTTTTGGGCTACTATGCAGTTGAAATACAAAATAATAGAAATATTGGAACAAATTGTAAAATTCACTTCGCAAGACCGTCACTTTATATTCTTCTGTAGTAAATAAACCCTTTCAATCTAATGATAGGTAGAAACTCCCACACTTTTTCACATAAGTACTTTCAATAGCACCTCTAAACTCAACCACCAACGTCAGAAATGATTCTCAAGCTACAATGACAGAAATGATGATTCTGACTTCTGAGTCACGTTATGGAATATGAATCGCGAACAGGCAATATCGGGTCGTCATAATATTATGAAACAATGCAGTTATCGCTCAGGTACATTGGCCTTTGTTTCATTGTTCTGTTTCCCCTTGATGCGTTTTGTAGGGATGGCAAATTCGCAAAATCTGCTGTAAAGCATACTGTATTCCGGTGCTATACAATTTTGGCAGCCCTGAACGAATAAATGTTAAAGACTGCAAGGTATTGTATAATAATATGTGGACTGAAGCCTACTCACTGTAATGAAATAAACTTTATTTGCCTCAGATGCTACAGAGACGTAAGTTGTTTTGGAAGGCCTAGACGAATGCATATTAAGCACTACAATGTAGGGTGATGGCCTGCAGGTAGAGTCCGCAATAGTAGTCATGACTCATGAGTCATGGCAAGACATAGTATTAGACCTTTGACATCGAATAGGATTCAGAATTTAGTCATTACAAAAACATTATAATATTATGTAGCTTTATATTTGTTAGAAGTACTTGTTACTCCTTTACCCAATACTATTGATCGGATTTCAATCAGTCGTACTTGGTTTAAGCTTTAGAGTTTTGACGTACTCAAAGGCTTTATCCCGAAAAGAAATACATGACCCCACCGTCAGAGCAAACGACCAAAAATTTCCTCATTCTAACATTCGTTTTGCCAAAAATATTGTTAGGAGAATTATAAGATGCATTTTGACTCTTGTAATTTTTGGCAGCCCTGATCACGCGCGTTCGCACGGTGAGCGGTCGAAAAGCGCCAAGTGGCCAAGTCCACTCCGTGACCAAACTGATTACTGACTCACGAATATCGACATTGGGTGACGGATGTTGACATTGACTTTTTCCATCATCACAGAGTGCACACGATCACCCAGCAAATGTTACAGAAGTCGAACAATTCTAAAGAAAACACATTAGGCCGTGATGAAAAACCATGAGAGCAAAGTTGACTATAGTCTGCAGTCTGCACAGTCGATGTTGACCATAGGCAAATCAACGAATATTCTCTAATAACAACCTTCAAAAATATCGCAAAATAGATTTTCGACTTTATTTTTAATTTGCCGTTTTGCTGTTATCTAGCTGGCGCGGACGAAGCAAATTTCGTAAAAAGAATAAAAGCAAAAAGATTTTAAGCATAATAAAATACTAGAGAGAATAACTAATAAGCCAACGCCCAACAGCAGCTGTCTCGTCCAATTGTGCTTAACAAAAGCCGTCTCTGTGACTTCTGTGACGCAAAAGAAACTTCCGTAAAATAATTTATTTTTGGGTAATTTGGAACTAGCTACGAAAATACTTGGTACTGCATTATTTTATTTGGCATTGTAAATATCTATATATTTACAATGCCAAATCAAAAAACGCAAGCGCAAAACTTTGTATCCCTTTTTAAGAAAAATGCGGAAACGTAAGTGAATGAAATTTTGCACAGTTATAGTTTATATGGTGAAGGAGTGCATCGAGCTAATAATATTATTTTGAAATTATGCTTTTATCACACTTTTTTTAACAAATAAAACATTACACACACTACAATACGCACACTCAAGAAGATGACAGATTTTTGAGTGACAAACCTATACTTACATACGATTATACTCGTTTATTTATGGTTGAAGTCTATTGACAACAACTTTAAATTTAGTTTGTTAATTTTTTTAGCAATATAAACTTCCACCTTTAAGTAAATGAGTGAGTGTACGCATAGGCATGCGTACAGCACCTCCCTCCTCCCACACTGCCTATGCGTACACTCGCATGCAAGAACTTGCAAACACCACCACCACACAAGCAATAACGTTGGCAAATCCGTGCAAGGCCCCTCACCACCATGCAGGTTGAAAACCTCGACGCGCGTTTCGCCCCAACACCGGAGCATCCTCAGGATGTGGACTCTACGAACAACGTCCGTTAAGTTACAATTTGACAACAAGTTGACAAATTGAAAATGGATTATAGTTCTTTTAATCTTAGATACTATTAGAAAACGCTTTACACGGCCAGTCTGAAATCGGCTGAGTGATGAGTCCCAGAGACGAGAGTTGAAAAAAATATGATAAACTCAATATTTTTTTATTAATTAAACGTTACGTCCTAATGTCGTTGAAACTAAGGTCGAATTTCGTCCATTGGGCGATCTCTAGTTTATGTAAATCTAAGACTAAGACCCAGTTTCATCAAGCAATGTTAAATAAATAATGGCTTGTTAAATCAGTTAATGGCCTGTTAGAGCTATCGAGCGTTCCACCATGCCCTAATGTCATGTTAAATCACCTAAAACGGTGTTAAATTTAATTCTTGCTATGGAGGTCCGTTAAATATATAAAAGGCTGTTATATGAGTCAAAATAACAACTTTTAAAGACAATATTATTATGCAATATCAATAAAAGAATCTTTTTTGACTTTTGAGACTTTCCGCCATGTTTCCGCTACGTCCTTATTATTAATTATTTTCATAGTTATGAATAATTATTTATTTTCACTTTGCCAAAAATTCAGCCTTCGGATTTTCCTTGACATTGCAAATATACTAACTATATCAAAATTACCAAAACGAATTATGTAAATAAAAGTTTGTATTATGATTCATGTTTTCAGCTTTGACAGATAATAATTATTAACCTGGTAAATTAAGAACAACTATTATAGCGTAACAAATGTGTGCGATCAGTGATATTTTAATTTATCTACTATTATACTACTATGGAAGAAAGTGACACATTGCAGCAAACATGTCGTATTAATCTTGTACATTGCAATTTCGTCGCCTTATAACAAGAATGAACGAATTGATAGTTGTTCACTCGTTGTTCACTTAACATTGCATTTACTAATCCGCTGTTAAATTTTTTTTGTGGGACATAAGTATTTTAACAGTCTGTTTAATTTTCCAAGGTCCGTTAAGTAATGCCTTGTTAGGATTTAACAAACAGAGGTTGGTGAAATTGGGTCTTAACATATTAAGCAATGGTTTTACATTCTGTTTTCATCAAGGTTTCAAAAGAGACATACAATGAAAACCTGTCAGCCTGAACATTTAAAATGTATACTAACTTTTGTATAACAACTTTTTCCATTATTCGATCTTCTGACACGAACGAGAGCTTAATGAAATTACAGAAACACGTACAAACGATTAACGGGCACTCGGTTGGCAATTAGTTGACTGGTAATAGATTATCGGTATGTTTAAACATTAATTTATCATCCATGTAGGTACTAATAGTTTAAATTCAAAAGTGTGTCTGTCTGTTACCTCTTCACGCCCAAAACTCCAAACCGATTTTGCTGAAATTGGGGATGGAGAGAGTCCCGGGAAAGTACCTAATATGATACTTTTTATCCTGAAAAAAATTACGGTTCCAGCGCGATAAACAAATGGCGCAAAGGAGAGCGTGAAAACATTGCAGTAATATATCCTAATTGACGAAGTGTCATGCCGAGCATGTTGAGCGTCACCTGCCATCAACTTCTCTGATATTACAATACAAACACTTGTTTAAGAATTAAGGCTTCATTTCCTTAAATCAATCAATTTCTTGGCATTCAAAGTGTTCTAGGAAATTCGCCTTGATTGATACTGGAAATATGGCTGTGTGTACAAAGGTCAAGGTGGACGTACGAATATGGCCGCTACTGACTCACACGACCTGATAACTCTTTTCTCGAACCAGAATAAAATAGATGATCTAATCCCACTAGATGTGACTTTCAATAATCAATTGATCACCATAAAATCCACAATAATGACTCTAAATATTAAATAAAGTCTGTGGTACCCACAATTAGCGCCACATTCCTGCATCGCACTATCGAAGTTTTCTAAGTGCGTCGGTATATTATGCGACTGCTAAATTCAATTAGTTACGCGAGTTTCGGCCTCACCGAGCATACCACCTCGCTCAGTCGGAAGATCTTCTTTTGGGGCCTCCACGCATCTTCCCACAAGTCACTAATAATAAAAATAGACCAGCAGGCTAGGGCTCGGTTGTCTTCTTAATTTAAGAGAGCTGAGGCTAAAATCCATCACTCTTTACGGGCATTCCATCCAAGCTTGATTTGTCTCACAAATTCTTTCGCACCCAAAATGAGCCTTTAATACGCTACAAAGCTAGAGCCTTTGTGTGCTTTCGCTGTTTTTAGAGACAGACACGAAAGATAAACCTTCTGACGGTAAAAACGTCTATATGTTTGGCAACACTAGAGAATTCAAATTTTCAGACGCCTTAGCTTAGTTAGACATTAAAGTCTAAACGATCACTGGAGGGTCTTCTTTCTCACTTTTGCCTTTCAACGCTTGAAATCGTTAAGAATCCTCATAGAATATATTATCAATAAAAAACTCAGTAAATAACAACGCTACAAGTCTGCCACTAGGCCACGGACGCACCTCATTAACTTTATACCTAATAATTAATAATTTCCTTCGTGCATAGTCAATATTAAGAGGTATGCAATTATGGTAATAATTTCTTACATATTTACAGAGGAAATCTCATAAAAAACTACCTCCGATGATTAACAGTGCGGCAAATAGGCTGTTCCACATGATAAATTCAATATTTGTAATTGTCTCATACAATTAATAATATATCAATGTTCATATTACATTTATTTTGCCCGCATTTTTTTTTAATGAAAAGGGGGCAAACGAGCAAACGTGGGAGAGTCATGCTTCGGCACGAATGGGCCGGCTCGACCGGGGAAATACCACGTTCTCACAGAAAACCGGCGTGAAACAGCGCTTGCGCTGTGTTTCGCCGAGTGAGTGAGTTTACCGGAGGCTCAATCACCTACCCTATTCCTTTCCCTACCCTCCCCTATTACCCTATTCCCTCTTAAAAGGCCGGCAACGCACCTGCAGCTCTTCTGATGCTGTGAGTGTCCATAGGCGACGGAAGTTGCTTTCCATCAGGTGACCCGTTTGCTCGTTTGACCCCTTATTTAATTTAAAAAAAAAAAACGGGTCACCTGATGGAAAGCAACTTCCGTCGCCCAGCTGCAGGTGCGTTGCCAGCCTTTTAAGAGGGAATAGGGTAATAGGGGAGGGTAGGGGTTTGGGCCTCCGGTTACTCGTTCACTCAGTTTTATATATATATATATATATATATATATATATATATATATATATATATATATATATATATATATATATACGAGAATTGCTCGTTTAAAGATATAAGATAGAGTTGCATTCAGCCACTATAGGTTACTTTCACATGTCTTGCATTCAAAGAGTTCTTAAGTATACCTCGAAATAACCAAATAGAATAGAACTTACTATACTACTGACTTTGATGCTTTATAGTTTATATTATGTCTAACATCATGTCTCAGGTTCCTAAATCAAGGAAATAGACAAATTGTGACCCAGCATTGTTTACACAAATTCAACACTTATTTCCTATGGCATACAAGCTGCAATCGCTTCTCTTCAGTAAACTACTACGTCACGAATAATAACAGTGTAAATTTAATACACTAGCAGTAAATATTCCATATTATCTATTATTATTTATTGCTGAAAGATGATTTAGTTGTCATACTGGCACAAAACAACTTTAAACGGATGTTAGCCTGCAGGCTACATGAAAACAATATAGAGTAGAGTAGAAAGACTAACAACAGAAGATAGAAACTAATAAAAGATGATACAGATAAGCTATGACCACACTATGCGCTTTCGTCTTCAATTTGCGTCATCTTTTATTCAACTTTCGATTTGGCGCATTCAATAATTGAATGTGTCAACGAACGCAACGCCAACTGTCATTTTTTAAAACAAAGCGAAAGTTTTGGATACGGCCAGAGGGCATGCGTCGCGGGCATGCCTCACGTTTACTGTTGACTGCGCTATAACGTATGCCCTTGACGAACAGAAAAATGCACATTGTGGACAAAGCTATTGGGAATTTCGGGTATTAACGTGAATGTTGAGTGCGATTTTTCGTTCAGCCGTGAACCTAAACTATGCATAATTATGTGTGCTTCGGTTTTCTCCGTTTTCGACCCTAGATTTTTGACTCGTTTTCAAACCTAGATTTTAAACTCCCAATCCGATGACTACGTTACCCTGTTGGCATAGCATGCGCACAACGAGATATCTCACTCTCGAGCGTAGTTATAACTATTGTCGATATCGACATAATATATCTCTTTTGCCCTTAAACATGCGTACGTCGAGAGATAAATTTCTCGTTCGTAGACTAGAGGTAAGCTAGTAGTAGCTAGTAGTACTAGTAGCAGTAGATAAGATATGTCGATGATGCCATTTTAGATATATTATACAATTTTATTAAAATACTAGCTGTTGCCCGCGACTTCGTCCGCGAGGACTTCAGTTTATAGCGCGCGATGTCAACAAAATTTGTGTCAAAAGCTTTTATAAAAAAAAACCCTGGTACCCCTTAAATCAAAACAGCTGTGCAGTGTGCACATAATATTTCATTTTTTTTAAATTAAACTTTATATATTATGCCAAATTTTAAAGCTTATTTAGCCCCCTTAACTTTACCCATAAACTATTTATCATTGATAGGTTTAAGGTTACGTCACTGTATAATGTATATTATAATATTAAGTACTGACTTATTAAATAACGTAGAAAAGAAATAACAATCGAAAAAAAATCGGGACTCGAAGGTATGATGATACCACCTCTTATAGAAAGATGTTAGTCAAGCGTTAGCGCGATGTAAAAGACGCACGGCGCCATCTAGTATGAATTTTTGGAACTAACTTAATTTGAACAAATTCTCGTATTTTCACCCCCTTACAACCTTTTTTTCCAGTAAAAAAGTAGCCTATGTCCTTTCTCAGGCTTTAGACTATCTGTATACAAAATTTCATTACAATCGGTTCGGTAGTTTTGGCGTGAAAGCGAGACAGACAGACAGACAGACAGAGATACTTTCGCATTTATAATATTAGTATAGATTATTAAATCTGGTAAGTACTAATACCTGCTGATAAGTAGTTTGGTATGGTTTGTACCAGCGCAACGTTACTATTGCATATTTTTAGATTAAAAAGTAGTTATTGTAAGATAATAATAATTGTAGTAGTCAGACATACGATATCGCGGACTTTTACGTTGATATTAATGTCCTCTATAAGACTATAGTACATCACTTTGCGATAAGTAAGTATAGTCTATAATTTATAAAGCATAAGCAAGAAGGAATATTTTGGTAGATTTTTCACACAATTATTAACACTTAATACGGTTCCCTTTTTTCTCTCATTAAATATAGCCTATATTCAGCAGAAATAGTGTGGATTAAAAAATATGCATTAATACTTCCATCGTGCATCGGCATCGTGGGTATCGCAGACACAATAGATCTTCAATTGTTATGCTGGCAGCCGGCTGCCGCTATTGGAGATTTATAGTTAAAGAAATTAATTAATTATAATAGCAATCAAAAATAATAGTCATTCAAAACTTATTTTAAAAAGTTCTAAAAATATTACTTTCGTAGTCATAACTTTTAAAGCTTCTTTTGAAATTAGGATTATAATAATGAAGCACGATAGTCTATATCAAATCAATAAAGCAGCACCCGGCTGTCGCATAACTATTGAAAATCTATTGTGTCTGCGATTCCCACGATCGAGGTAATATTTACGTGGACTCTCCGGGCGAGTCTGTGGCACTGATAATTAAATCTCTCCCCTACCGCACGCACACCCGCGCATCGCGCCTTGACGCCCAATTCGCAACGTGCAGCAGAAATCGTAATATTTTAATTTCGCCATAACATTAAAACCAAACGTCCAATTTTAATCATTCAAAGACCAAATATTATCTACATTAAATGTACTTAGTGATGAAATAATTTATTTTGATAAGGGTCAATAGCATGATTTAAATAAACGCATTTAAATATAGTCCAAAAAAAATTCTAGATTTTTTAATAAAAAAATGGTTATTGTGCCTCACTCAACATAGATAGGTATAGTGTGTCGCGGACTTTTTTGTAGATATTTAAAAGATCTATAATTACTTAGAATATTTTATGCCTCTATCTTTTATAGTTTAGGCAGCGTACGCAAAATAAGTAACTTTTCTGGTTGATTTTTTAAACCTTGCGTCCGAAAATCCCAAATATCTTACGGAACCTTATATTTTTCCAAAATAAAAATTAGCCTATGTTCAGCAGAAATAATGCAGGATTCCAATGGTAAAAGAATTTTTCAAATCGGTCCAGTAGTTTCGGAGCCTATTCGACTCAAACAAACAAACAAACAAACAAACAAACAAAAAATCAAATCTTTCCTCTTTATAATAGTAGTGTAGAAAGGAGAGACATTGCAAGCGTGTTTCTTTACCTTCCAAACCGTAGACGACATACTATTCTTCTCATAATGACGAAATCTCAACAAAACTCGATAAAAATGTGTTGTCATGTTAGGGTTCATTCGTACACAAAAATAGCACAAATTAAAAAAAAATATATATATATTTTGACGACAGACACGAGGAAAAGATTATGTCATGTTTGATGTTAGGGTCATTAGAGATGAAGAGAGAAACCATCAAACATCGGGAAAACATGTAGACAAAATTTTGTCGCTGTGCGCATGCTAGGCACACTGCGTAAGGGTTGAAGTTTGAAATGAAGGGTTAAACAGTGCAGTTTTTTAGATTTTAGTTTAAAAATGACGGGTTCAAAAAGTAAAATCTGTATTTTTTTATTACCATACTAACCCACTGGGCCTGTAAACAACTAATTATTAATTTTTATCAAAAATAATTCTCACCAAATAGAAGCGCATAATATTCGGATGCAAAAACAACTACTTCGAAACCAGTTTAAAAAGATAAAAATCATACTTCTCTAACAAAACAGGCTCTGTGAGTTTGTTTACGGAAAAAAATCGAGGAAACATTTTCTCTGAATCTGTTTACACTTTACAAAGATTTCTATTTCGCGTATGATAATTTGATAAGTGATAACAATGTTGAGTTTTAGTATTAACAAATATAATAGTTCCTTAAAAATATTTATACTAATACATCACAAAATTACATTGAGCCTAGCCAAGTTCAAAAGAAAATTAGAAATTAGAATGGAACAAACGTGTTTATGTCTGTCTTTTACATCTTAACGCCTAAACCGCTGAACCGATTTTGCTAAAATTTGGTATGGAGATACCTTGAGTCCCGAAAAAGGACATAGGATACTTTTTATCCCAGAAAAATGTACGGTTCCAGCGCGATAAACGAATTTTGGCGCAACGGAGTCTCGAGCGTCATCTATGTTCATAAATAACAAAAAATTTCTTTCATAATCGGCCCGATACTAAACATTTAGGGTGGGTTGCACCAACTTACTTTAACTATAACTACCATAACAAAATGTCAAATGAACTGTCAAATCCCTAGTAAAAGTCCATAATGGACGCCATATTTGACGATAACCTTAACCTTAACTATAACTACGCCTCTGGTGCAACCCACCCTTAGCTGGAACATTTTAATCGCTTCTTAATAGCGACTCCATATTTGGTAACGTGTTATTTACACTGGGTCGCTTACACTCATCCGATTTGATGCGATAGTATAGAGCAGATTTAACAATACCTACCTATCAATCTTAACGATGGACGTTGCCATGGTGACATACTTATTTAGACACTTCAATAAAATAATAAGAGCGAAATTATACGGTATATGTGATACGGTATATTTAAATATATTTTTCTATGTGTGAAATACTTACTTATATGGCAAAGCAACGTTTGCCGAGACAGCTAATATGATATAGTAATTTCCTGTATGTAGGTACTTACTACAGGACATTTACAAGGTTTGATACTAATTGTCTACAATATGATTTTGACTTATGAAAGTTTGAACCCGCCTTTAGTAGTGTCTTATGACGGTCAATGTAGAAACGGCCTTAAAGTAAACATAAAATATATATGAAATTATGCAGGAAATTATCATTTCCTGTGTCGCATATGGCGATATTTTATGTTCGCTATATTTCCTATTCTGCGCGGTCGTAAACTTGAGATGACTAATGAAATCAGCCAACTCATTGATACGCTATTAAATCAAATATGAAATATAAAAATCCATATAAAAGTTTTGAATAAACCTTTTAAATTCTCAAACGCTGTTAGAGAACTACATTTTCGGTTTGGAACAAACATACAACGATATTTTAGGCAACAAATAATAAAAGCTCTTATTTATTTTCCTGTTGCCGTATCGCCAAATATTTGTAAGCCATAAATAGCTTATTCCTGCAACGTTTTCACGCTAGAATCTAGATGCAGCAGGTTTGCAAGCAGGCAGGTAGATTTCTTACTGTATACCTTGGCCAACAAAATGTTCTTAAAATGTTTTCCTATTTCTCACTTTCTTAGGGTAGGTACTTAAGTAGTTTTTAATGTTATAAACAATGTGTGTGATATAAAGCGTGCAATATTATGTCGGATTTTAGTCGGATTATAATTATTACTGTATACTGTGTCTGTAAGTAGCGCCCTCTGCTCCGACCTTTCCGTAATAGTCCCGTTTCCCTATTTCGTTTTCAACTCCTCTTTTTTTAAGGAGTTAAAACTTGACTTAAATATTATTAGGAGAACCAAAAATATAAAGCTAAGTTAAACCATTGATATTACGTAGTAATATTATGTAGTTCAATGTGTTAAGAGGATACACCAGGGGCTAGAGAAATGAAAAAAAAGTACGTGTAATATCTATAGCTGTCTCCCTTACCTCAACCTTATACCGCAGAAAACGATAGAGACAACTGCAGAAAATCAACGATTCGTTGTCCCCTGATTCCTTCTCCAAAACTTAACCGATTTAAATACTTTTTTCACTAAAGATTAAAGAAAGGCTTGAGCTGTGTTCCTATGTTTTGCTTTTTTTGTATAATCTAGCCAAATCTGTTTTCTGGACGTTTGAACACAGCGGAAAATCTGGCCATTTTTTGGGGTTTTTGAACGTTCATATCTTATTTAATAATTAAATTATGAAAAAAAAAGAAAACACGGGACATTGTATTAGTAGCCGTAGATATTCAGGAAAAAAATTATAACTTTACTCGCATTATTCAGGGAGGAAACAGGGGACAACGTTTGTATGGAAAAAAAATCTCCACAGCCGAACATATAACCTCCTCCTTTTTGGAAATCGGTTAAAAAGGGCGGTGTGGACTCCTCTTAAGCGTTATTTTACGAGACAATCATCCATCACCACCAGGCCAACAGACAGCTGAGGAGCTCTTATCTTGTAACAACAAATCCAATAAATTCTTTATCGGGCTGATAATGATAAATGACAGTGCTTAATAGGACAGAACATAGACTTAATATATTATAGGTTTATGGGACAGAACGTCAAACAGACAGACAATTTGACAGGTGTAGGCGGAGGAATCACCATTCACCACCTACGTCAGTAAGTAAAAATCCATAAATTAATCCATGCTAATATTACAAATGCGAAAGTGTGTCTGTCTGCTACCTCTTTACGCCCAAACTGCTGAACTAATTTTGTGGGTATGGAGATACTTTGAGTCCTGGGAACTTAAAATACTTTTTTCCTTGAAAAATGTACGGTTTTCGTGCGATAAACGAATTTTGGCGCAACGAATTTGCGGGCACCAACTAGTATTGTATAAGCGAAAGTATTTGTCCGTCCCTCAAGCTTGAACCTGTGAACCGATTTGGATGAAATTTGGTAAAAAACGGAATCGACAGTTTGCATCAATGACGACACGGCCGCAACATGCAGTATTGACTATTGACCAATCAGATCAGCAGAATTTGTTTTTATACAAAAACATGATATGGGTACCTCTAATGGGTATCTATATGCTATGACACTTACATAATATAGCCCAGTATGTAAATATTATATGAACACGTAATACGTCGCTCGGTGAAGCCTTAGCAGCGTTGACTCATAAGTCATAAGCTATTAATATGTGAAATTATGTAATTTACTTATTAGTAATGGCTTCCTACTAGTTTAGCTTCTGCTACCGGTTATAAGCCTGAAGATTATAGATGCTAAAATACATTATAGTCATCTAACTGCGTTATACGCACGTCTTAGGACCTTTCCACACGACGTATTTTTTACGCGCTGACGACGCGCGTTTTCGATGCGCTCGTCTTCTGCGCGTTTTCATCGCGTTTTGGCACATATAAAGTTTAAAACTTTAGGCTTCCTTGCGTTTGATGAGCGTTCAACTTGCATTTGTATCGATACAAACGAGCGTAAAATAAAAAATCTGCCAAGTGTGAGTTGGACTCGCGCACGAAGGGTTTCATACCATTATAGAGCAAAAATAGGGAAAAATGTGTTAAATTTTATCATTAATTATTCAAGTATAAAATCTCATTAATACAATTTTATCATTAATTATACAACTGAGTATTTTGTGAATATTTCATATTGCCATTATTAATATCGAGCAAAAAATAGCAAAAAAAAATACGTTTGTTGTATGGGAGCCCCGTAAATTAATATCTATATATTAATACGTGAGCCAAAAACTTTGTATTCCTTTTGACGAAAAATGGGGAAACGTAGGTGAATGAAATTTTGCACAGTTATAGTTTATGTAGTGAAGGAGTGCATAGAGCTAATATTATTTTGAAATAATCCTTTTATCATATATTTTTTTAACAAATAAAACATTACACACACTACAACACACACACTAGGAAAAATGACAGATTTTTGAGTGACAAGCCTATACATACGAATTATACTCTTTTATTTATGGTTCAAGTCTGTTGACAACAAGATGACAAATTGATAATGGATTATAGTTTTTTTTTTTTTTATTGAATATTATATACCATTAGACAATGCTTAAAGGGCCAGTCTGAGATCAGCTGAGTCCCAGACACAAGAATTGAAAAAAATATGATAAGTCAATATTTTTTTACAAAATATAAATAGGTCGTTGAAACTAAGGTCGAATTTCGACCATTGGGCGGTCTCTAGTTTAATTTATTTTGTTTTTAGTATTTGTTGTTACAGCAGCAACAGATCACAATCTTTGACAGAAATCTAGCTATAGCAGCACAAAAACAGAACACAATCTTTGACAGAAATCTAGCTATAGCAGTTCTTGATATATAGCCTGGAGACAGACAGACAGACATCGAAGTCTTAGTAATATTGTCCCGTTTTTTACCCTTTGGGTGCGGACTCCTAAAAACGTCGTGTGGAAAGGCCCTTAATCTTTTCTCATACAAGATTTAACTTGAAATTATAGCCCTAATAATTTCATTCTCGACAGACAATTAAGGGCAGTTTTTTATGTCCAAAATCTTTAGTGAGTGCGCGAGGTATGCTCTACAAACCTGCATCATTCGTGATACTGATACGCTATCACTGAAGTGACATGCAACAGATAAACATTACAAGGTCAAATTCTACTATTGCTTAATATCGTCCCAGGCTGCTAGTAGAGCTAATCAACATCTTTTAACCTGACAACGAACCTAAAGAATAGTATAATAGGCGTCTGTGAGTCCCTTAAGTTGCTTCATAGTCTTTATCTATATATTAATACGTGAGCCAAAAACTTTGTATCCCTTTTGTCGAAAAATAGAGAAACGTAGGTGAATGAAATTTTGCACAGTTATAGTTTATATGGTGAAGGAGTGCATCGAGCTAATATTATTTTAAAATTATGCTTTTATCATACATTTTTTAACAAATAAAACATTACACACACTACAGCACACACACACCTAGGAAAATGACAGATGTTTGAGTGACAAGCCTATACATACGAATTATACTCTTTTATTTATGGTTGAAGTCTGTTGACAACAAGGTGACAAATTGAAAATGGATCATTGTTTTTTTTATTGAATCTTAGATACTATTAGACAATGCTTACACGGCCAGTCTGAGATCAGCTGAGTCCCAGAGACAAGAGTTGAAAAAATATACTAATGATAAAGTCAATATTTTTTTACAAAATATAGGTAGCAGTCCTAATGTCGTTGAAACTAAGGTCGAATTTCGACCATTGGGCGATCTCTAGTTATATATAATATGACTCCAACATGCCAGACAAAGTCAAGCAAAACTTTGTGCAAATATTTGTTATTACTAAGTAGGATATAGTATAACGCTACCGAATTTGAGTGCTACTTTTTACAGTGAAAAAAAAAATGTCCCAAAACTATTTTGATTAAACTTTGTAACATAATGAACGCTGTATTGATATAGTATGTACTTTAAACGTCTTGGTAACGAGTGTAACGACTGTGTCAGAGTAGACAGAACGATAGAGTATGCCGACTTACAACTGATGTTGAAATTTTTAAATTTGACGTATTAAGACCAAAATCGTCGCTAGAGTTGTTAACTTGTTACCTACGAATTTTAAAATATGACATATTCGATGGACGTGTTCCTCTTTGGTCGTAATGTTGTTTGTGTTTTGGCACATGCGATTAAAATTGTCAGATTCCAATTTTGAAATCTTTATTTTAAATATTTAAAAATAAATTATATCAGCCAGCGCGAGGCACATTCCGTTCATTATCCTAGTGAAACCCGACGAATTTGACAGATATAGAAACCTGTCCGTTTCTTTGCAGTCGAACTACTGGTAGTTATGTCTATTGTGACTGTGTTATCTGACACTGAATCATTTCATGTGATTCGGAGAGAGCCGCACCTCTGTTGGCAGTGTGATTGAAGTAATATAATGTACAAAGATAACAATATTATGTTATGTAAACCCAACATCGAACGATGTAGAATTCTTATAACTCCATTCCTATCGGCTGCATTACCTCTTATATTTTAAATCATTCAATTCTCTCATTTACCTGAAACTAACACACTGTTATTAATTTTAAAAGGGAAAATGTTCCCTCTAGTCTTTGTATAAATACTTTTTCACGCTTTTAAACTTCTGAATTTGGTAAAGGTATATTATAATTTATAAGAGGTACATAATACAGAGTACATACTTGAATTGAAGTAACGAGCAACATCAAGTTTTAATAAAACATACATTTAGTAGAGTGGCAAAATACAGCAAAGGATAAATACATGTGGAAGGAAAGAGGGGAGGCCTTTGCCCAGCAGTGGGACACCATCAGCTATTAATAATAATAATACATTTAGTAAGTATTATTATTACAGTAAAATTACTGAAACATACATTATTATACTCAATTCTATTAAAACCTAGCTTTGTGAAACATAAAACACTTAGGCCAATTTACATACCCACCCGAGTCCTCTCATGTTGCCTCGTTTTAAGCGAAGTGAACAAATTCTGTGAGGGTACGCCTTTTGTACACGTACGTAGGCTAGGGCGTGCGCTGAATACTCTTTAAAGGGCTAGCTAGATTTTTTAAAACTTCTCCGAAACATACTCCAAACAAGGTCTCATCGTGTAAAATAATTAGGGATCTCAGCTTTTATTAAGGCAATAACTATCCTTCAAGGATACGTAATTAACGCCGCCAACTTGTATATTCAAACCTACAAGGATGCGTTGCGCGTGGCCAAAATAAAAAAATAAGAAGCCGCCATCTTGAAAAAAGTCACTCAAGAAACAGCTGTTTGATATCCGATGAAAATGTCATCCAAGTAAATGCGTGGGGTCAAATTATGTATTTGCTGGTCTTATTTTGAGTGAGAGTAACAGCTGTTAGCATCCATACCATCCATGGCGTTGTCATCCACCCCCCAAGTTAGGTAAATGGATTGATCATTAATAGGGCAATCAAAATAAATATTTCCCGCCTTAACGGAGCTCTAATAGGAGAAATTATATTTTATTTAATTGATGAAAATTCTTCCAAATGTATGCCAATAGAATCAGTCATAATGGACGATTCATCTGGCACGATCGCAATAGAAAACTACAAGAAATAGACCGAGACTAAAACTGAAATTAATTTTCAAACAAATGGCGCGCTCCGTGTTTAAAACTTCTATGGTCGTAACGGAAAAGTTTTTTATTCCGTTGTCAGAATGTATGAGCGTTTGGTAGCTTCATACGGTAAATTAATGACAGCGGCCAAGAGCGAGTCGACCTAGCGTTAGTCCGAGTAGAGTCAACAAAGAAGTCGCGCTTTAATCGAAACGCAATTCATCAGTTCATCGCATTGCATTATGCCTGCAATGTATTTTAAATTACAGATGACACACTTTTTGGACGATTCAGCGCTTTGGCCGACAGCGTTGTCGAATATTCGGTATTCGGCCAATTCGTGGCATCCCTAGTAAGTACCTAATTTAGAACTAATAAGTAATATTCTGTGCCATGGGGTGAGAACGGTGCCCTTCTCACCCCATGGCACAGAATAGATAACAGTAGAAGTACCCATGAGTAAACTTTATATTTCAAAATCTGTGATCGTTGCGATATTTAGTCGGCAATATCGCTAGCAAAACGTTATTACTTATATCTCATGCCGTCTGGCTGGAAATCCGGTCTGAAATATAAAACGGCAAACATCGCATTGCGCCACCCCAGCCTGCGACCGCTGCTTGTTCCAATTTCAATTTGGAGTGGATGGATTTTTTAAATGAATTACTGGCCTGTGTAGCCAGTGAGAGCTCTGTATCTAGTATCTACATTTTAGATATAGCTAAGCACGTGGCTGCCAAGTTCGTCCTAGCAATAGAAGATTCCTCGATCACCACTATCGACTGCTTCATTAAATGTCGCTTAAATTCCAAATAAACAGTCATAATCTCTCAGCTTTACAAATCTCTACATGAGGAGGAAAGATATTATATTTTGTATTATATATCTTTCTCCTGTCTAATTATAAATGTTTATTTAGAAAGAGAAAGAATAATAACTAATTGTTTTGGGCTCAGGCGCAAGGAAGAAAGATGTAGATTTTCGCCAGCCGTCAGCGCATCAATTTCTGCACGTTCTATTGAGTTATAGCACAGAATATTATATTATACGAGCTTTTGCCCGCGGCTTCGCTCGCGTTAAGAAGTATTATTATATACAAACTTTCATCCCCTACTTGAACCCCTTAGGGTTGGAATTTATCAAAATCCTTTCTTAGCGGATGCCTACGTCATAACATGTACCTGCATGCCAAATTTCAGCCCGATCCGTCCAGTGGTTTGGGCTGTGCGTTGATAGGTTACTATGTCAATCAGTCACCTTTGAGTTTTATATATATAGATAGATTAGTAGGTTATAGAAGCATTAAAGGTAGTGGGACTTGGGAGAGCTCCTGTGTATTGCCCATACATAGGGCATTTATAACACGTTTTGTGCCTAACTGGTTTTAACAAGCCATCGTCACATGGCACAGTGTATTTTTTGTCCAAAAAATTGGCCATGCCGTTTTTATGACTTAATTTTATAGGATTTATGATTATAAATACAGGACGAGAACACCCGACTGCCCATTTCATATAGAAGAATGCAAATTAGTACTTGAAAAAAAAATCTATGGTTTGCAGAAAAAATATAGAAACAGTTATAAGTCAAAAATTTAATATTCTTTTAAGATTTCATTAATTGATCTAAATAGTGTCTTAAAAGCCCTACGATAACGAAAAACATCCAGGCTTTATTTGTTCAAGATAACGTATTTATGACTTTGTAAATTTATGTTTTAATTTTTTTAACGCCATGTCTTTTCATATTTGGATTTGAAACTAAGACTGAAATATTCTTTTTATTGTTACTTATAACCCAAAAACAAAATGGGATCTAAATGAGACGGAGCACTGGAGTTATTCAATTTTATATTATTTTGGATAGGGTTGTTACCGTATAGTTGAATAATATTTGAAGTAAGTTTTTATATTATGCTCATTTTTCTAATGAAGTTCATAACTTCAACAAAACAAATGTAAGTCATTTTTTAATTACCAGCTACTGCCCGCGACTCCGCCCGCATGGAAATTCATTAAGTTTTCCACAGTTTACATTTTCTTCGTGTTATACTTTACTACTCTGTTCCCCTTTGCTTCACTGCTGTTTCACTCTTATATTGAGTTTTGAGTCAGTCAAAAAATCTAACATATAGTAACATGCCATGCATATACTTAAATAATATAAATAAGTATAAATATATTGTCTTGTTTGCATGTACTAGTCGAAACTGTGTGTTTGGTAGAGTATTATTTCAGAAATTTCAAGTGAAAACATTATTCAATTACCTAGCTGTTGCGCGCGGCTTCACCCGCGTGACATTCAATTTCTCTGGACCTTAATTTGATCGTTTTGGTATCACACACTGACACTTATTTTTTTTATACTAAAAATTTATTTTAAGTCCAACGAAAGTCTGATAATTTTTAATTTTTTCTATACAAATTATTATCAGGCGTCGTTGTAAATACCTAATATTTTACTTGTTATAATACGTTACCCAATAAAATTATTTAAAATGTTCATTTTTTTAATTGGAACCCGGACACCCGGTTCACGTGACGTTTTTGGACCAGAATAAAATCCGAAACCGGACCCGGTCTACACCGGCTACCTATTAAACAATAAATTTCCGGTTATAGTTAAATCTATATGGGACCATTTTATACCGGAAATATAATTATAAAATATTTTAAATGTCTCACCATGTGTACATTAGAAAAGTTTTAATTTGTTAAAAAAATTACAAGTTAGTATATATTGTAGGATTCAAATTAATATGAAAACTGCAAAGCTTTTGTAATATATTTATAAACTAAAATAAAAGTAACCGTTTTAAGCTTTCGCGTTTGCGTTATAATTAAAACTTACTAATCGGGACGGAATAAGTCGCGTTAAGTCCCGATTAATAAGTTTTGAAAAGTAGACTTTTTTTTTGTTTCTGCTCAAAAATATTTCACGGCATTAATAAAATATTTTCTCGATTTATCCAGTTACTTTAGTGACTCAATGTAGTTTCTCTAACCTTCTGTTTAAGTATTAGACATTAGTCAGAAATAAAAAAAACAAAGTTCAAATGAATAAATGTATAGAAATATTGATAACCCTAAAACCATAGTTACCATAGAAAACTTTGGAAGCCCCTAACTTCGGTGCCCTTTATTATTTAGATCTAAATTTTTTTACACGAATTCTAGTACATTTAAGTAACAATTCTGTATAAAAATAAAATCCAAATAATTATAAATACGTTCATAAAAAATTTAAGAAAAAAAAAACAAATCGTAAATAAATATTTAAAAACTTGTTTAAGAAATATGTAAATTGGGTAAAATTGTGTGTTTTTTTATCATTGTCGATCTGAATAATCAAGAAGACAATTAAGTAAATGTTTAAAAAGTTATGGCAATTTTTAACTTTTTTGAAAAAAATAATTAACGTGAATTTTTATTGTTCATAATAAGAAATTAACGCATGAATATAATAATAAATTATTTACATAACATTTCTGTATGAAATTTCCAAAAAAAAAGGCATGGCCAATTTTTTGGACAAAAAATACACTGTGCATGGGCACTAAAAATATAAGAAAGAGACATGTTAGTCGCCTAATTACTCATAATTTTCTAGAAAATTCATACAAGTGACCTGTGAAATCTCTTTATCTAGCGATGATAGCTACTACAATGGGTCTGAATCACATCTAAATATAGTTATTGTCGACGTTTACTTGAAAAACCCGTGTAAAGAGCCATTGTAAAAACATTTGATGACTAAAATGTACTTGAATATTGTCGCTGATTTCATCATAATTTATTTTTAAAGCAGACGAGTTATAATTTATTGATGCTAAGTGCTAACAATATTAAAAATAAAAAAAAACTGCTTATCTGTCCTGGTAGATACGTCCATTTTTAGGGTTCCGTAGTTAACAAGGAACCCTTATAGTTTCGGTCTGTCCGTCCGTCCGTCTGTCCGTCCGCAGTTTTGCTCAGATACTATTATAGCTCATAGGACTTACAAAGCTGTAATTCGGCATGAATGCACATATACAATGTGTCCCGACACCGGTGTCCGATCCTTTAATGTCATGATCTATGGCATATTTTATTGACAAATTGACTCTCAAATTTTTTCTCTCTCTAACGGTTGTAAAATGGCAGCCATTTTAGTTTTTCTCGGCTTTTCACACTAATCTGACCAGTACTTCTCATGTTAATTATCCTATGAAGAAAAAAAGGTTTCATTTGATAACTAAACTTGTGGACTAAGCTTACACAGGCCATATGTTATAAATTTCGTCGAATAAAACATAGAAAAACCAAAGTTTAAGAACAAAAATTGTGTATTTAATTAATGGTTTTGTGAAAAATCTAGCGCATTAAACTGGTTCTTTTTTGTTTTCAAAAGATAGAGGAGTTAATTTATTTTAGATTTTCATCTAAAATAAATTATTTACTTCAATGCTCTAAGTAAGATAGTTTAGAAGTTATAACGATTTTCCTATGAAGTATAGGTCAGATTACTATGAAGTCATAGAATTTTTTTTTTAATAGTTGGAGAAAAAAAATTAGAACTCATGATTTATGGCATATTTTAGTGATAAATTGGCTTTCAATTATTTCTTTTCTCCAACTATTGAAAAAAAAATTCTCTGGCTTCATACTAATCTGACCTATCGTTACAACTTCTAAACTATCTGACTTAGAGCATTGAAGTAAATAATTTATGTAAGATGAAAACCTCCTCTATCTTTTGAAAATAAAATTGCTGCCATTTTACAACCGTGAGAGAGAGAAAAAAATTTGAGAGCCAATTTATCAATAAAATATGCCATAGATCATGACATTAATGGATCGGACACCGGTGTCGGGACACATTGTATATGTTAACATATTTTAATGATGCCGAAAAAATGGTATTAAGATCTTTAAAAATTTAAGGTTCTGTCTGTCCGCGGTTTTACTCAGAGACTGTAGGACCTACAAAGCTGTAATTCGGCATGAATGCACATATTAATGATGCCGACAAAATGGTACAAGTAATTATAAGATCTTTAAAAAAAATTATAGTACCTCCCTACACATCAAGCGGGGATAAATTTTTTTTTCGCGTACCCAGCGTGTGGGGTGTCGTGGATAGATTTATAAAATCGCCCATGAAGGGAAATTAAGCGGTTTTTGGTTTATTTTCATATTTCAGTTGATTTCATGAAAGTTAAATTAAGGTTTACCAATTCGAACTAATTTTCGTTGGTAGTTTTTGTAGTAATGTGCATCATATATTTTTTTAGACTTATCATGCCCCGGGCTACTTTAGAAGTTAGAGGGACACACATTTTACCACTTTGGAAGAGTGTCTCTCACAAACTATTCAGGTTAGAAAAAAATGATATTAGAAACCTCAAAATAGAATTTTTGAAGACCTAGATATCCCACACGCATAGGTTAGATGAAAAAAATATTTTTTGTTTCAGTTGTATGACCCCTAAAATTTTTAATAATTTTTGTATCAAAATCTTAAAGCGGTTCACAGACTACATCTACTTACCAAGTTTCAATAGTATAGCTCTTATAGTTTCGGAGAAAAGTGGCTGTGACATACGGACGGACAGACAGACAGACATGACGAATCTATAAGGGTTCCGTTTATTGCCATTTGGCTACGGAACTCTAAAAATATTATGAGTGTTCATAGATCTGCATTTTCCGATTTAGGGATCCATTTGTGAAATATGAAGTTTTAAAGTGGAAAAATCGTTAGAGTCCAGTGTCCCCTTTCTACCAGCTAAACGATTGTTTCTGGTAATGTGGAAAAATTTAGGGGATTAGGAAATATGCTGAATTTAAATGGAAAAATATCACGGCTGAGAAGACTTCATAAGTTATTGAATAATAGTCGATAAACTAAAAAAAATGTATTCGGCGAAGTAATAAGGAACTTTTCTTTCAAATTCCTTTCCACGTAACTGTGATGATGTTGTTAGTAGTGTAAAACACGTAATAAATTGACCATTAAAAATATATATCAAAAAGTAGCGGTAGGTGCTATACGAGGGAATACGCCCTTTTCTTGAAGGTTTGCAGGTCTTATTGGTCCGGAAACACTGCTGGTGACAGTTCGTTCTAAAGTTTTACAGTGCGTTTCAGACTAGTCAACAAGTTTCATAGCATGTTATCTCCAATCTGCATGGACAGATTTGCATGTGGTTTTTATGTCAAGAATCAACTGCTTAGTTAACAAGTTAGAGTTTTTATTAATGCTTGACGAATCAACATGATAGGTATCAATGTCATTGACCCTCTTCATTATTTCGCAAATCATTTTGCAATATAATTACAACAGTAAACAAAAAATATTGAATGCTCAATCAAATAATTGCGTAATACATAAGAGTGCTGAGTGCGTTTTATGGCTACTTGCCGTAAACAAGTTCTAAACTACAGTCAGTGTTTTACAAATGGAATTAACTGGTCATTAGGACTTAATCCTGCCCACTCTTAATGATAATAATTAACAATAAAAGTTCAAGTTAGTCATCCTGAAAGACATGAATGCAGGGCACCAAGTGCACAGTGACGTCATCGCCTGTCCCGTTGCAAAACGAAATTCGGGTGCTTAACCCAAATATTTTAGTGCTTCCGAATAACTCATTTAGTCATTACTGTTTTATTCGCAAATCAGGGTTGCCAACTTTAAAGCATTTCCTCCACGGAGTGGGTCTCTTTATGAAATGCTATAGTTTACATTCTCGCCTTTACCAGAGTGGCAAAAATCACACTTCTAATTTAAAGCTGGTTTGGAATTCTAACAATATTATGTAAACCTTAAAGTTCGAGAAGCCCCCTACTGCAGCCTAATGCAATTATGTTCCGCCAAAACGGTACCTAACCGTTATATTCGTATGAAGTATGAATATATAATATACAATGACTATATTGATTAGTCAAATTCAATCACCTTTATTGTTCTCATTCATTATCAAACGTAAATAATTTATTTAAAGAACATTTATCTCGAAGACACAACAAATCATGTTACTTTAATTAGTAAATGCGTATTTACTAATTTACTAATTACTGTGTTATTATAATTTGTTTTTAGTTACCTGGGAGTTAATTAAGGTCTCAAAGTTTGTATGCCAGAGATATTATTTCAATTGGGCGAATCAGCGAGCAAGTACTTGTAAACAAGATTACGAATGCTAGGTTTCTGTGGGTTTTTTTATTTACTAGCACCGTAAAAAGGTAACCAATCAGGCATCAGCAACTTCTTGTAGAGTAGTATTATATTCTATTTTAAAATAAAATTCTCTAAAAGTATATGTTTTCACCAGAAACACTTTCTCAACCGTTCGCGAGATTGTCACAATCAAATAAACACTCAGTAAACCACAAGATGTTAATTACAAACCACTTTCGAATTCAACTACTTAATTACATTTCCTAAACAATAGTTTTTATTTTTAAGTGTTCGTTAAGAAGTTAATTAAGTCTGCATAATATTTAACCAATTAATTTTTAACGCGTCGAAACTACAAAATGAGCACATGCACAGATGTCGGTTAAAGTTAATCATGATTTAATAAAGTTAAGTCTTCTTCTTCTAATTAAAGAGGGAAATAACATGATAACAAATCTATGGTTAACTTAAGAGTAGGTAAATAAAATGTGTGATCTGTGATAAAATATAAAATGTGTGATCTGTGATAAAATATAAAATGTTGGATCTGTGATAAAATATAAAATCTATAATTTCACTTCTTAAAATCCATAAGTAACAAGAGTTGTAAGTAAATAGAAATATCATGATCAATTCTTGGAATTTTAACCGTAAAAAAAATTATGTTATAATGCCAAGGCCAAGTTAAGTAGGTATATATTTTACTAAAATATATTTGCACAAAAACTACTTACTTAAACTTTGTTTGCACACAAATTTGTTAACCATGCAGAAACCGTGCATAACACACAATAATCGACCATGTGCGAGTCGGACTCGCGCACGAAGGGTTCCGTACCATTATAGAGAAAAATTAGGGCAAAATATGTGTTTTGTGTATGGGAGCCCCTCTTAATTTGTTTTATTTTATATTAATATTATTATTAAATATTAAACATAAAACTAAGGATTGTGTGTGTAAAAATTCAAGTACAGGTTTGCAGGTATTATTGCTATTATTGAAATACAGTAGAGCAGAAAAGGCCAAAAAAATCACGTTTGTTGTATGGGAGCCCCCCTTAAATATTAATTTTATTTTGTTTTTAGTATTTGTTGTTATAGCGGCAACGGATATACACAATCTGTTACATTTTCAACTCTCTCTAGCTATTACCGTTCTTGAGTTACAGCCTGGTGACATACAGACGGAGAAACGGACAGACAACGAAGTCTCAGTAATACGGTACCGTTTTTACCCTTTGGGTACGGAATCCTAAAAAGTGTCGTTATAATTCTATATAATAAGTTGCCATTATGGATTACGAGCCAAAAAGACCAAAAAAATATCGTTATTTTTTACGTTTCGTTTAGGAGCCCCCCTTAAATATTAACTTTGTTTTTTTAGTAAGTATTTGTTGTTATAGCGACACCAGAAATACTCTGTGAAAATTTCACAAGTCTAGCTATAGCGGTTCTTGAGTTACAGCCTGGAAAAATACAGACAGACGGACAGACATCGAATTCTCAGTAATAGAGTCCCGTTTTTACCCTTTGGGTACGGAACTCTAATAATGATGTCAAAAATACCAAAATTACCCGGTCAAATTCTTGAAAATCCGTGTAAATCACAACACAATCACAGCACGATGTACCAGGCACACATGTGACGCAAGGAGCGCACCTGTTAGCGGCTCGCGCGGTACTGACCGCGATGGCCTAGTAGCACACGTCATGCGGAAGCCGGTTCTGGGTTCGGTAGAAATCGAGGATGATTTTGCGGATCTATATATTCTTGTACGACAAACATCCAACATCCATACAAATATTATAAATGCAAAAGTGTGTTTGTCTGTTTGACCTTTTCACGCCCAAGCCGCTGAATCGATTTTGCTGAGATATGGACATTGGACATGCATTGAGTCCCGGTAAAGGATAGAATATTTTTTATCCCGATAAAATGTACTGTTCCTGCGCGAGAAACATAAACGTAAAACAAAGAAATGTAAAATACGAGTATGTCACCAGAGAAATTAATTCATAGACAGATAGAGAACGTCTATGTTATCTCGTGGAGTTCATCAAATCATTCTCAATAGTACACCATGATTCAAAAGACTTTCTTTCTAAAATCATTAGGGTTCCGTACCCAAAAGGTAATAAATAATAATACCGGCCAAGTGCGTGTCGGGCCACGAGCAATACAGGGGTTTCGTAGTACCGCTAGTTTTTTTTAATTTTTGTATGGTCAATGAAAGTACATATTTTATAACGTGTTTTACACTACTAACAACATCATCTCAGTAACTTTCAAAGGAATTTGAACGAAACGTTGCTTTATACTTCGCCGAATACATTTTTTTAGTACCGGCTATTACTCAATAACTTATGAAGTCTTCTTAGCCGTGATAGTTGAAATTTTCACAGATTATGTATATCTGTTGGACTGTTGCCGCTATAACAACAAATACTTAAAACAAAATAAAATTAATATTTAAGGGGAGCTCCTACACAACAAACTTGATTTTTTTTGCTCTATATCAATAATGGCAACAGTTAGGTACTTGAATTTTTCCCAAAGTCCTTAGTTTTAGTGTACTTTAATATTCCTGAGGATAATTTCCTGAGGATGCTCCGGTGTTCGGGCGAAACGCGAGTCGAGGTTTTCAACCTGCATGGTGGTGAGG
This sequence comes from Aricia agestis, assembly GCF_905147365.1. Classification (NCBI taxonomy): domain Eukaryota; kingdom Metazoa; phylum Arthropoda; class Insecta; order Lepidoptera; family Lycaenidae; genus Aricia; species Aricia agestis. The sequence goes on along the minus strand of NC_056428.1, from coordinate 16,375,980 downwards.
GGCCTTGCACGGATTTGCCAACATTATTGCTTGTGTGGTGGTGGTGTTTGCAAGTTCTTGGATGCGAGTGTACGCATAGGCAGTGTGGGAGGAGGGAGGTGCTGTACGCATGCCTATGCGTACACTCACTCATTTACTTAAAGGTGGAAGTTGTTTTCGCGGAATATTGCTAAAAATCATAACAAACTAAATTTAAACTATGGATTTCCGCAAAGTAACGCCTGATTCCACTAACTATGTACTTTAATATTTAATAATAATATTAAAATAAAATAAAAAAATTAAGCCCCTCCTTAATTTTTTATTTTATTTTATCCTCCATACAAAAAACACTATTTTTGGCCTAATTTTGCTATATAATGGTATGGAACCCTTCGTGCGCGAGTCCGACTCGCACTTGGCCGATTATTTCAAACACAATTTGTTAATTTTTCAGTCTCTATATGTATTATATTCATGGAAATAATGTAAACAATACAATTAGCAGATAAATAATGATAATTTTATTAGATTATGGAGAGTGGAGACAAGTGCATATTATATTATGCTGGAAATAGATAAGATTATAATTCATTGACGCAAAATAAATACCCAAAATAACTAAAGAGCGATAGCCACAGATTTGACTAATTGCTTTATTTCACCAGGATCACCCGATCCCGTCAAAAGAAGAGATGATTCATGAATCATCTCTTCTTTACTCTCAAATGTGAAGATGTTTTAGAATTTTGATATTAATTATCTATAACGAGTCATTTTAGTTAGAATCAAGACTCTACAGGGTGTAACAAAAGTAAGTGATAATACTTTAGGGTGTGTATTTAGATTTCAGTCCCCTGTATTGAGGTCACTGTAAAAGTATCAGCGCTGAAAGAGTAACCCTTTTTTTACTTTTGTATGGGAAAATTCCTGACGCTCGGGAGCACTATTTTTACAGTGAACTCAGTATAAGGGACACTTACAAATCCTAGAGTATCATCACTTAGTTTTGTTACACCTGTTACATATTCTGTTCAACGTGACTCTGTGAAAAGGTTCAAGTTGTTTTTCAAGGAGTTTATCAATTTTAATAGGTAATGCCGGTTTGAGCACTACCAGCGCCCTGGGCGAGAATTCTTCGGCGCCCAGGATGCTGAGTGTTGCCGAAAAAATTGGCGCCCCTTTTTATCCGACACGACGCCCTGGGCGGTCGCCCAGTGCCCCCACCCTCCTCCTCTAACGCTTGTTTATAGGCCTTCTGGTTGGCTAACGTCAAACAGTTAACCAATCAAGAGCACTAAGAGCACTAGCGCTCCTAAGTCCTAAGCCAAGAAACCTCAGCACCAGGCGCATCAAAGCAGTTAACTTTTAACGTCGTTAATGTAAGACTACACCCAACTAACTTTACAGTAATTAATGAAGTATAGCCCAATAAAAACACGTTGTAATTACTAATTACTGTGCTGTATTGTGTTACTGTGTGACTTGTATGTAGTATGTAGGTGTTACCAAATGTTTGTGTAACACAACCGTGTGCCAACGTCTCCGGTTTCCGTTGCGGCCAATATGACCTGGGCCATCGACGTACCAGATCACAGTTGCCGCGTGAAAAGTGTGTCGTTTATCGCCAAGTAATGTCAAAGTGCAGTAACCTCTACGCTTCTAATATTTTATGCACTTTAATACTTTAATACGATCACAGTTTCCAGGAAATACTATTGTATTCTATTGTTGTCGCGATCACCGGTGCTCTTATGGGGCTTGAAGAATTAATGGACTTTCTTGTTAGATTCGGTAGGCAGAGGTAGGACCTTTAGTAAAAGACAGAAAAATAATTTCGAGTTCATTGAAAAGTGAAATAACTATGAACAGACAGTCAAATCCGACTAATTATTGATATGAGACACGGCAAAGATACTTTTACTGACTGAAAATGTCTGATTTTCAGCTCGTTCAGTTTGAATGGCGTTGCTTTACATTTCTACAGAAGAAAATATTTCAAACATACCTAGAAGTGGTATCTAATGGGATGCATGATTGGTGATTGGTGGATGATATGATAAAAAAATTGATATTTCTTTTACTTTCGTTGTTGAATCACTAAATTAGAACTACTTCAAAAACCCAATCATGAACAGTGTAATCGGATTATATTTTATGTGCATGTGCGACCTTGGTGAATACAGTACATCAATGGTCGAGCCTATCGGGCGATGTATTTAGGACGTTACTTTCGAACGTCAGAACAAGGCGGAGGCAGGGCGAAACAGTGGACTACTTCACAAGGACTTGGGCAGAGAAGTAGGTAGAGTTACCCGGGGTTTAATATCATGTAAGTAATTATATAATAATAAAAACTATCCTATGTCCTCTCCTGGGACTCAAAGTATCTCCATACCATATTTCAGCAAAATTGCTTCAGCGGCTTGGGCGTGAAGAGGTACAGACAGACATACTTTCGCATTTATATTATAGTATGGAAGTATGGATCATAAAATCTTTCTTAAAGTTTCTTTTTGTAATCATAGTAGGCACACAGTAAAAAAAACTCGAAGCCGTCTCGTCTGATTTAAAACATTTTGCTAAATCTGCTCTTTATCCTGGATTGAGAACTTGCCGGAGAAGGATTTGCCGGCTAAAACTAAATGATAACATTTAGTTTTAGCCGGCAAATCCTTTGACAGAACACGTGGCACAGCACAGAGGCTTTACATCAATTAAATAAAGCACATACCTCCCTATCCATTTAAGCCCCGACTGTACAGTGTACTAACTACTAAGGCGAGTCTGCAATAAGCGTCTCAGATAAAAGTGTATTTTCCCCGCTAAAAAACGTTTTAAAGCTCGAGGTTGAACTAGCTGCAATGTTTATAAGGGTAGCGTAAATTATACAGGACACAGGCCCCGCACAGCTTTGAGACTGCTTGGCATTTGGACTGACGCAAGATGCGCGTATCACAAAATCTATCAATAACATGACAAAAGCTGGGCCAAAGATACGCTATATCTTCGTGCGCCCACCCGCACTCTTTGCGCTACACCATAGAGACCTTTTTGCGCCAAAAAATGCTTTTGAGCATCATGCGGGGCTGGGGGTCCTATCCGCACGTATGTGGATCTCTGATACGTCCGAAGATAGTGGTGGACGCAGCTCCTACCCACTAAAAACTCGGCGGTACTCCACTATGCGCCTTGGGCGGGCCGCGTGAGCCTACACCACGACTCCGCCGGACCATAGAGACCTAGAAAATAACTGTCGTAAAATAATCTCCCCTCATTTGAGGTTCTCAAAAAAGTTTAATTGTGAAATTGAGTCGTAATTAGGTATTACAATATTTTTTATTTCATCGCCATATCTGTACACACCTTTAAGATATAAACTCGTGTCGTTAGCAAGTTGGTAATGCGATTTCTGAAGTAAAATCCAGTCTAGACTCCGAGATCAAATCTAATCTAGAAATTCACTTTAAGTTATTCCCCAGTCGTTTACTTGTAATAGTCTAAGCGATAAGTTGAGAATGGCGAAATATAGAGATAAGGGTCATAAAAATACGTGCGATAGCTCATTAGATTCGGGAAGACGTCTAGAAAAATGTATCGGAAGCGTGTATTAGCACACAAAAAATTGCAAAAGTTATAAGCAAATTAGGTTGCAAAAAAAAAGGTATTATGTTTTTTGTTAAATACTCCGAAACTATTAACATTTAAGTAATTTAAAAAAAAAGATTCTTAAAGAAGAGGAAATTTCCATAAAAAAATCCCAACTCCCGGAATTCTATCTCTATTATTTATAATTTTAATTTAACGCTGAAAGTAAGCCTCCGCGCGGCATTTTTAGGTAGCGCGCGTGGCTTCAAAACCGAGCACGTCACACTGATTATTTTTTTAAAGGTATTAAATATTAATTTAAAATTTTCAAAAACTTATGGTGTATTCCGAACACTTAAAAGAATTTGTTTCCGTTGGGAATTTAACTTAAAGTTAATTTTTCAACAAATTAGACAAATGTTAACTAACGAAATTTTTTCGAACTTCCGTCCTCACTGTATTTTAAAGAAAACGTTTAAATAATTTCCGTAAAATTTTTCACTTCGTGGAGCCCTTGATATAAACATACTTAACAAGATCACGCCATAAAAGTTAAAAAAAAAATTAATACTTTGTTTATAATCATTTTTTAACTTGAACAAAAAACAAGAAATCCACGTAATATTGTCAAAAAAAAAAGTTGTTTCATTTATTACCACGTAATTGATTTGACATCAATGAAGGACATGTATAAACTAAAAAAAAAATTTATTTTCCGCCATTTGCTGATAAAAAATTTATAAACCAATGGACTATTTCGATGCTTTTAAAAAAAATTTTTTCTTACCTTTATTCTCTTGAAAATATTATGATTTTTAGAAACAAAAATTTTTCTTAATAACAATTTATTATTGTTTATAATCGTTTTTTAAATATTTCTATTGTTTAAATTATTATTTTAGAAAAAAATTTCCTCTTAAAAATCATGATTGATTGTCCTCAATCCATACTAATATTATAAATGCGAAAGTATCTCTGTCTGTCTGTCTCGCTTTCACGCCAAAACTACTGAACCGATTGCAATGAAATTTTGTACACAGTTACTCTAGAGTCTGAGAAAGGACATAGGCTACATTTTGATGTGGGAAAATATCTTATTTCCATGAAAATATCGATGAAAATAAATTCGCATTGCGCGTGGCCAGCGCTCATCCTGGGGGTCCTGGGTTCGAGTCCCGCAGGCGGCACAAAAAGTTTTCAATGTTCCTGGGTCTTGGATGTGTATTAAAATAAAATTTCAAAAATCTTAAATATATTTTATGTATAATATTATAAAAAATCCAGAAATATATCGATGCAATGAACATTTTAGTTCTAATACGATTCAACAGATGGCGTTTTATTTTTTACTTCATTGTAACATAGAACTAATAATACTTATTAGTTATTATGTTTATGTTTATAGTTTTTAATACGTTAGAACATTATGTTTAATAATATTATCACTTGGTATAATAATAATCAATCTATCTTATCTTATAGAACTCCTACTGCATTTCTAATATAATATGTGACAAGTTGACAACAGAAGGCGCTCTAAAATAAAGGAGTTCAAGTGTACCGTGTTGGCCTATATTCCATCCCGAAAATGTATCAATGCAATCAACATTTTAATTCTAATATATGAAAACAGATAGCGTTTTATTTTTTACTTAAATATATTTTATGTATAATATTATAAAAAATCCAGAAGTATATCGATGCAATGAACATTTTAGTTCTAATACGATTCAACAGATGGCGTTTTATTTTTTACTTTATTGTAACATAGAACTAATCATACTTATTAGTTACTAGCTGTTGCCCGCAACTTCGTCCGCGTGGACTTTAGTTTATAATGCGTGATGTCAACAAAATTGGAGTCAAATTTAAAAACTTTTTAAAACCCTGGTAAGTGGTACCCCTCTTAGGGCCGCGCTACACCGGATTGGCAGCGCTGAAAGTGCTCGCCTCGCCGCTGCCATTCCGGTTATAAAAACAAATTTTTTTTTTATCAACAATTTCATTGTTTATTAACTTAAAAATTTGTAATAAAAAAATTATGAACTTTTTTATATTCTCTTTCTGAAACTCTTAAAAAATACAAAAACAACGATGTACAACAAAGTGCAGAATTTTTTTTTTTATATAATAAAAAATCGAAAAAATATTTTTTTCTGCATTTTGTTGTACATCGTTGTTACAATGAAATTGTTGATAAAAAAATATTTGTTTTTGTAACCATATTGAGGATAATCAATCATGATTTTTAAGAGGAAATTTTTTTCTAAAATAATAATTTAAACAATAGAAATATTTAAAAAACGATTATAAACAATAATAAATTGTTATTAAGAAAAATTTTTGTTTCTAAAAATCATAATATTTTCAAGAGAATAAAGGTAAGAAAAAAAAATCTTTAAAAGCATCGAAATAGTCCATTGGTTTATAATTTTTTTATTAGCAAATGGCGGAGGCTTACTTTCAGCGTAAAATTAAAATTATAAATAATAGAGATAGAATTCCGGGAGTTGGGATTTTTTTATGGAAATTTCCTCTTCTTTAAGAATCTTTTTTTTTAATTTCTTAAATGTTAATAGTTTCGGAGTTTTTAACAAAAAACATAATACCTTTTTTTTGCAATCTAATTTGCTTATAACTTTTGCAATTTTTTGTGTGCTAATACACGCTTCCGATACATTTTTCTAGACGTCTTCCCGAATCTAATGAGCTATCGCACGTATTTTTATGACCCTTATCTCTATATTTCGCCATTCTCAACTTATCGCTTAGACTATAACTTGTAGGTACTAGTTTGATCTCAATTCTACTATTTTAATGCAGCTTCGTTCCTTGTTCGATCTAGTTTCTTATATTAATACGTGAGAGAAAAACTTTGTAACCCTTTTTACGAAAAATGGGGAAACGTAGGTGCATGAAATTTCGCACAGTTATAGTTTATATGGTGAAGGAGTGCATCGAGCTAATATTATTTTAAAATGACGCTTTTATCATATATATTTTTAACAAATAAAACGTTACACACTCTACGACACTACTACTAGGAAAAATGACAGATTTTTGAGTGACAAGCCTATACATACGAATTATACTCTTTTATTTATGGTTGAAGTCTGTTGACAACAAGATTACAAATTATTGAAAATGGATTATTGTTTTTTTTTATTTAATTTTAGATACTATTAGACAATGCTTAAACAGCCAGTCTGAGATCAGCTGAGTCCCAGAGACAAGAATTGAAAAAAACTATGATGAAGTCAATATTTTTTACAAAATATAGGTAGTAGTCCTAATGTCGTTGCAAGTAAGTTCGAATTTCGACCATTGGGCGATCTCTAGTAAAATAAAAATGGTATTTTCATACATTAATAATTATAACAATCAAACGTCAATCGACAGAGTTTTAGTGTTCAATCAGACTCGTTAGTCGTTGTTAAAATCTACTTAAAACACTCATATTTTACGTCTTCGCATTTAAAAATTAACTTTAAAATAAAGGCTGCATATTTCGTGACCACTTTCGTGTGTCGATATGCCACGGCCGTTGACATATAAGGCGCTGTGCCGATGTGACTCAAGCATTGTTTTTGGCAATTAATAACCAGTTGAGCTTGAGGATATCATTAACATAATATAACAGATTATAATATGTTTGTCCTCAAAATTATGTTGCTAAGGCCTTCGAGAGCGTCAGTATTTTCATCAGTACAATTGTCAATATTAGCATTTTATTAACCCTGTTAGCAAGAATATGATTTCAGCCCGTCTGCGCGAGGAGGGTTATATTTTTCAGCTGTCTCTTTATGTTCTAAGCCTAGAGTCTAAGGCCTAAAAAGCTAGTCACATTTGAGTTTTAGAGGTACTTATCATTAAAGATATTTGCACTTAGGACTTTTTATTTTTTTAAAAAATGAAAAGCAATGTATACTTTTCATTTCTTATTTAACGTACTTTATACTTATACTTACTTAATAAAAATAATGAAATCAAAAGTTGCCTTGCTGGAAAAAGTAATTGATGATAAGTGTATACTGTAGGTACCTACTGATGTTAAATATACGCGTAACAAACAAAGGGGTGACCTGAGTTTTTCCCTTTCATGTCTACAGAAGGGTCTGTACCTGACAGCAAGGGTAAAAGGTCGTCTGATGTCTACATTAAATGTGCAAAGGGCTCTGAATAAACTTAAACAATCGAATCAAGTATTCGTAAATGGAAAGGAGATTATCAACCTCGTAACCATTTACAAAGTATTTAAAATGTGTCGTATTTTTGCGGGCACGAGATTTTGGCCCCAAACCTAATAGTTTGGATTCAAAAATAATAAAATATATCATGCTGAATAAAGAAAGAGAACAACCCCCGATCCAAAACTCTACCAGACACCCACACGTCAACGTCACGTTTTTGTTGGGGTTGAAAAACTTTGAAACAATCCTTACAAGAATACAATTATTATTCTAATGTACCATAATATTATATAACATACAGCTGAAACGTCAATTATTTGATACCGACAATATGCACGGTTCCGCGGGCAAGACTCTAATTTCAGTTTTACTACTCTACTATCGACAATGCCAATAAGACACAAAATGTTATGTAACTTCTTTTCTATCATTTTATTATAGAAAGCAGAAACGATACTTAAAAGTGTAACAATTACTTTACACAACAGTTTTAATTGCAAACACTACAAAACGCACATGAAGGCAAACTGGTATTGCACATTATGTTAAAACAATATCTACGACTTTGAAACTTTTCCAATTCCAAGGAGTCTACAGCTTTATGTTACATAGTATTTAAAAAAAACGACTTATTAATAGTACTTATGTAAAAACTAGATGAAACCCGTAACTCAACTCCGTTGCGCCAAAACAAGATTAACGGTCGGGAACCGTACATTTTTCCGGGATAAGAAGTATGCTATGTCCTTTCCCGGGACTAACAATATCTCCACACCAAACAGCAAAATCGGTTTAGCTGTTTGGGCGTAAAGAGGTCACGCCCAAACCGCTTAAGAGGCGTGAAACAGACAGACCGACGAAAACACTTTCGCATTTACAATATTAATATGGGTAAACGTAATTTTAGGTGAGCAAGGGAGGGATGACAAACCTTTGTAAAACCTATCCCAATTCCCAACCCCCTTCTTTCCTTAGAAGATTCTCTGGTTCGCGGTTTTTAAGTTTTTGACAGTGGTTACTGGTTTATCTACTCACTAGTGTTTTTCATTCAAATTCTGTATGTATCAAAAAAAGATACATACAGCCGAACGTATTACCTCCTCCTTTTTGGAAGTCGGTCAAAAAGGGGCATGACGGTTCCACAGTATTACAATATTTACCCTATTACTGTGACGGTGCTATCTTCTTCAGCCTTGGCAGCTACTCTTTTCATGTTAAAAGTTGAGAGAGATAACGTCATGTTCTATTTTAACCCCAAAAGAATGTTACAAGTTTTACGTGTCTGAATGTCGATGTTTGATAAATCCTTGGAATTGTATCATGCCATGGCTGGACCAATTTTTATAAAATTATTTGTTCCTTATTTCTTTAAACTAGAGCTCGCCCAATGGTCGAAATTCGACCTAAATTTCAACGACATCAGGACGACTACCTATATTTTGTAAAAAAATATTGACTTTATCATATTTTTTTCAACTCTTGTCTCTGGGACTCAGCTGATCTCAGACTGGCCGTGTAAGCATTGTCTTACGGCCGTTCCCAATATTTGATATATCTCTGGTTTTGCCCTACTAGAGATAGGAATAGCTCACAATTGACATAAAATGTCTAATGTGAGCTATTCCTATCTCTAGTAGGGCAAAACCAGAGATAGATCAAATATTGGGAACGGCCGTTAGAGTATCTAAGATTCAATATAAAAAACTGTTATCCATTTTCAATTTGTCACCTTGTTGTCAATGTTGTCAACAGACTTCAACAATAAATAAAAGAGAAAGAGAAGAATTCGTATGTATAGGCTTGTCACTCAAAATCTGTCATTTTCCTAGTGTGTGTGTTGTAGTGTGTGTGATAAAACATCACACACACACTTTAAAAAAAAATGTATGATAAAAGCATAATTTCAAAATAATATTAGCTCGATGCACTCCTTCACCATATAAACAATAACTGTGCATAATTTCATTCACCTACGTTTCCCCATTTTTCGTCAAAAAGGATACAAAGTTTTTGGCTCACGTATTAATATATAGATATATGTCTTATACTTATTAACTGTTCCTAAACGCGAGAACAATGGAAATCTTTAGAAACGTAACGGAAACAATCAGTGGTCAGTTCACGCACTGGCGGCCATCTCGATCGCCGAGACGACGAGTACGAGACGAGATCGTTATATGCACGCACAGAAAAACATACGTATTAAAGATTACTTCTAATTACGGTATTAATACGTAAGTCGTAACTAGGACTAACTGCCGCACTCAGACGCAAATATTAATTATTTATTTAACGGTTATAACTTTTAATTATTAATCTATCCATCGCGGGTATCGCAGACACAATAGATTTTCAATAATTGTTATCTGGCAGCTGGCTTCCGCTTGGGGATTGACAGGTTAAGGCCTAAGGGCCTGTTTCACCACTTTCTGATAAAGTGCCGAATAGGCTATTCACAACTTTTTTGACAAATTATCCACACTTGATCTGTCAAGTGAATTGGTGGACAGCCTATTCTCACTTATCAGAAGTGGTGAAACAGGCCCTAAATGAAGCAAAATCATCATTCAATTACAGTAGCACTTAAGCACAATCTGGATACACTGTTCATTAAATTAAAGTTAATTCAGCATTAAATGTATTCTCCAAGTGTGGCAGTAGGTAGCTTTTCCAATAAATTAAATAGTACTATACTCCACTCGGGCTAACTTGTCGCTAGCGGTCATTGACTCCCTGTCAAAAACTTGCCATTTTCAATATAAACCACGATTGACAATGAAGTGTCAGATATTGTCAATCGTGGTTTTATATGGAAAATGACAAGTTTTTGACAGGAAGGCAATGACCGCTAGCGACAAGTTAGCCCGAGTGGAGTATACAAGTTTGTTAGGTGAATTTTTTGACATATGTATTTAAGTAAGTATTTTGCAACATTATGTCCGTATCCTAAAAATAGCTTAATATTTTATTTACATATTGTGTTAATGGCTAAACCCAAAAGTTCCAATTGTATTTATTTTTAAAAAGCAAACCCGCCTGCACAATGCGCTAAGCTTGTATTATGGACTACTTGGCTAGTTAAAGTCTTCGAATCACCTGAAAGTGCCTATTTGTACGTAGATTTGAGAATCATTTACATTGGTTGGTTGCAGACTTGTTATTATGAAAGAAAAATATAGGACTACTTAGAAAGTGGAAGGCATCATTGTTGATGCGACATTCATTCACATTTTTTTACATTTACTTGAATTACTTTATATACTGAATAAATAGAAAAAAATTAGTTTGAGTTTCATTTCCTATTTCCTAATATATTTAGTCACTAAAGTTGTATTGTAAACAATACGAAATATTGTTTTTACCTTGACATATTATTATACATCAATACCAGATAAGCCATAGATATAAAAAAATATTAATAAAAGTAAAGATAAACAGGAGATAGTACTATCAATTTCCAAGAAAAACTTAATATTATAATGAGAATTGTACTGCAAACAACTGATGAGATTAAAGCAAGAAGTTGAGAGGAAGCGGCCGGAATTAATCAACAGAAGGGGTGTGGTTTTTCACCATGATAACGCTAGACCTCACACATCTTTAGCCACTCAGCAAAAATTACGGGAGTTTGGCTGGGAGGTATTAATGCATGCATCGCATACTCCTGACCTTGCACCTTCAGATTTCCACCTGTTTCAGTCGCTGCAGAATTCCTTAGGCAGTGTCAGGTTGACATCTCAATAGGACTGCCAAAACCACTTGTCGCAGTTTTTTCTTTAGAAGCCCCAAAATTTTTATAGCAATGGGATCATGTCCCTACCAACAAGATGGCAAAAAGTTATCAAACAAAATGGCATGGTCTATATACTTTAGTTAATTTTAAATAAACTTTATAAAAACACCTTCTGAATTTTTATATAAAATGCGAAGAAACTTTTACCCCAACCTAATATTATATAGAAATTCACTATATTATAATTGAAATACTAAATTGAAATCACAATATCATCCAGATAAATGGGATTTTTAGTATAAATTTTGAGGAATTCCCTCAATTACTTTTGGATCCCCTCATCAAGTCGCCTCTTTTATGAACATGGTACCAAATTTGGATTATACCCTATACAATAACGAAAAAATCTTGAAAATACAAAAAAATATATATAAGCAGACAAACATAATAAACTGTATTATTATCATTGATAGTACTAAAGTATATTTTGTAAATTATTTTAAAGACGATTTAATAACTTTGAGATGTTTAAAACAAACACGCAAATCTTTCCACTTGTTACAAGATTCGAAGTAAAGATGCTTTTAATTGATTACATTGTATCACATCGCTATCAGTTATCTGGTTTATTCCAAAATGGTCCAGACAAAATGTTTGTGAATAAATTGAATAATTTTAAAATCAAGGTCCAAGGATGTCTTGAATGGGAGCTAAAAATAGATGTTCCTTATTCAAAGGTAGTTTGGAGTTATATTTGACATTCATCTTAAATCAGGTTGATTATGATTGTGTATTGGTCAAAATAACAATGTAACTATTCTCTCTCTTACTCAAACACTACTCTGTTTTTAAGATCTTACACTCCTCATAATATGAGATTTAGTAAATGCTGTGGCACTAACAGTAATTATCAAGACTATAAGAAATGGTAAAATTTAGTGATGATAGAGTGAACAAAAAATAAGAATATATTTTTTTCATTATTTATGATCTGACATTATGTATGTACTTATAACATACTGCAAATAATGTTCAACCAAAGATTTACAGCTTTAATTGTTCAGTGTGACTTAAATGGTTAATGTTTTCTCATTGTTGAAGGTTGAATGAGAAATTTTAAGGTTATTGTAGAAAATATAGTCATCTTGTTTGCCTGCAACTTAGTGCAGAAATTTGTATATATCTGTGAAGCTATACATTTTGCCATGGGCCAAATCTTATTATTTACTTTTTAAATTATAAAAAGAAGTAATTATAACAATGTAAATTGTAACAGCGATAAAGACATATGTGGTCACAGGTATAAATTAAGGATAGTTAACAGTAAAAAGCTAACAATGTGGTCAAAGGAATTCTGATGTTTATGTTTGGCGGCAATGGAGATAAGAACAGTTGTTCCGTAATTAAACAGTGATAAACAGTTACGTATTCAGTGTATGACCTAAAGTTTTTGTCAAGTTTCAATGGTTTAAGGATAAGTAAAACCGTTACCTTTTAAATGTCCAGCGAGGCTTGCAGGGAAAAGAAGTCTCGACGACGTGAACCCGCAACAGTAAAAACACGATTCAATGTCACACACTTTATTTTATTGTCCGTCCAAAGCCAAAAACTAAAAATACTCAACAGGCTCTACTGATTAACACCAACGCATTTTAAATCTACAGTTAATTCAAAAACTATTAAAATTACAGGCAAATAACTTCTCAACACATTACACGACGCAATCGCCGTTCGCATTTTTCTGAACATGCGATTTGCGATTTGCAAAATACCAAATTAGACAGCTGTCAAAATGTCATTGCCATTTCAATTTCAAGTAGTTAGTATGTGGTTAGTATATTATATTTTATTTTATGTAACTTTTTTGCTATGTATTAAATTTTTTACTTTAGTAAATTCAATTACAATAATTGTGTTTTTTAAGTTACAAGTTCTTAGTTAGGTACGTATTTTGCATCATGCATGTATGACCACAGAATATATTAAATCACAGAATACAAATTACTCACGGAGAAGAACATCAACTAGCGCTTATTCCACTTGTCCTATTTAGGAAGTCCTAGCAAGGATCCTAAAAAGTTTAGTCAAGTGGAATAACATTTAGAAAGCTAGGATCCTAGCTAGGATCCTAAATCGGAAAAAAATGTGGCTCCTGAATGACTAAATCAGTGTTGCCAGATGGTTTCAACCTTTTATCTACGACAGTATATTATAAGTTTATGCTTTTATCTGTAGTGGGAACTGCTAAAACTGTATTAAAGTCAATTTATATTATGTTATAAGATCTGGAATCCACTCGTAGGTAGTTTCTTAAGTCTGCTGGTTCCAAGTAGTTCAGAAAGTTCATAATTCATAATTTTACGTGGAGCAAAAATTCTTTCAACCATATTTTTCGCCTTTTATTTATTTTTATTTTCATTGATCCAACAGCTAAGCCTATGAGAAGACCAATTTTTTTTGCTTTGATAGAACTGGAGCCATTAAGAAGACGTCTGATCAAAATGACAACTGATTTAGTCACTAAATTAGGACAAGTAGAATAATAAGCGAACTAATAATTAGTCTCCTATGTAGGATCCTAGCTAGGATTTCTAAATAGGACAAGTGGAATAAGTGCTTTTGTACAAAAAATTCTCGAATCTTTCAACGCCATCTATTGGTCCCCCCATTCAACTTCATGTCAATTTATAGGGTTCTTGTTAAGATTTTACTATTAAAATTAGGTTTAGTTTTACACTAGCACTAGCAAGCAAGAAACTCTGGGCAAATTAAGTTTCTTACTAATGTAAAACTAAGTTGTCAATAAAAACAACATATAAAATGTAAGTCATTTATTTTCAAATATAAAATACCTATACACAATTTCGTTAATATTTTGTTCTTATTTCTTATTATGTACTTGTATACTCAAAATTATGAATATGCTTTTAAAGTTCCAACAGTGATTAGGGTTAAGACATTGGCGATTCACTAAGGAGCCATTGTTTTAAAAAAGAAGGTGAAGAAGAAAGATTAATAGGCTAAAACGAATATTATAATGCTAGGCAATGATATTCTATGTTACTAAGTATTTTAGAAACTCATTGATGCTAGGTATGTCCTTTCCCGTCTACAAATATTACTAGTAATCTGTGCTTTCCCGAGACTCAAACCAAATTGGTCTTATCTCTTTCAGTATTACAACCTTATTTACACGAATTTATGACTTAAATGTTCTTTCAAAGTCACTATTTTCGCAGCACTAAAGCACGGGGATAATCACAAAAGAACGGAATTACAAGAAAAAACATAGGCAATGGCGGACATTTTTCTTGTCACTTGTGACCACAGATTACTAGTTTATATTTGACCACAGATTACTAGTTTATATTTGTCTTGTGACGAAATTACACAGATTATGATACTATACTAGGTAGTTCATTGGGTGCCCAGTTTAAAAAATTATGAGTTTTAAAATATTTTTACATTGGCTGCCCAGCGACTGGCCCCCGCTTTCTGATAGGCTAGGCGGAGCTGACCACCCCTGATATATTATATTGGTTGCTAGAGTCTGGCTAGCGAAAGATGAGACTGGAAAAAGGCGGCAAATTAAAAAAATCGACGTTTAACAACCATGTCTATAGCCGGAATTATAGTTTTGATCTACAAACTACGAATAATAAGGTTTCTTAGTTTTTATTATTCGTAGTTCGTAGATTAAAACTATAATTCCGGCTATAAACAGGGTTGTTATACGTCGATTTTTTTAATTTGCCGCCTTTTTCCAGTCTCATCTTTCGCTAGCCAGACTCTAATTGCTATGACCTAAAATTTAGCATTGTGTAGTGACATCTAGAGAGCGCTAGATGTACTAAAAATACCTTATTTCGTGAAATGACTGCCATCTTGTGAGCAATTGTAACACTATAAACAAGTCTTTAAACTACGATACTTTCTGAATTTACAATAGATGGCGTTAAAAAACGACATCTAAAAAAATCAGTGGTGTATAATTTGTAACTGGCGCTGTAGGCCCTTTGCGTATATGCTGCCCAGAGGCTGCAAGTGTAGAAGGATGTACAAAAAGCTCTAAACAACGTCATTTTTACTTCTAACGAGCATCTCGCAAACCTCCTGACAACAATGTTCGCCCTAACGACAGCGCCACAATAGACATACAGCGCCCTTCGCTCCCTTTCGATATCAGTGTCATCTTTCAAAGTGGACGTCACAATGTGTCCTAGGTATCTAAACTCCTCTACTCCAACCAAAGGAACATCATTTAGTAAAATAGTCGGCACTGCATCCACCATAAATCCGAAAGACCACTTACTGAAGTCTTCTTACTATTGTACTTATACGAGCCCATGCTCCGCTGCGTAATGCTCACAGATATCAAGTAGGCTTTTTGAGACCACAGCGTGGGCGTACCGAGGGGGGGGGGGGGGGAAAGCGGTTGACGTCCCTACTAAGTAAATTATCTCGTACTTTTATCTATAAACATTAAAAATTAAGAAAACGAATTTTTGCCATTTGTTTGCAATGCAATATTTTTACAACTAAAAATTTTTTTTTATTCTTTATAAACACCTAGCTTATGAAACATCTGATTTGCCCCCCCCTGGCCTAGAACCTAGGTAATTTGCCTCCCCCCCGGCACCAGAACCTGGGTAATTTGACCCCCCCTGGCTCAGAACCTGGGTGCGCCCATGGACCACAGACTGAGGCACTCAGCAAGACCATGTATGTCATCCGCATAATTTACGTTATTGAAACATACTCCATCTACATGGCAACCAACATGCTGCTTGCTGTCTGCTGAGCTCCTCAATCAGTCCGTTTATATAGAGGTTAAATACAACAGGTGAGCTTAACCCGCTCTGTCTCATGCCACATTCTAGGTTGTAGGGATCTGACATCGCACCAGCCCATCTAACAATGTTAATTTGATTATCATTTAAAAAATATTATTTAAAAATATTAACCAGTTCATGAGGTATTTGCGACTTTCTCCTCTTCCTTCCTTCCTTCTGGATGTCATAATATAGTAAGGTCAATTTTTCTTGTATCCTTCCTACTAATCCTATAACTATCCTACTTCCTACTCCTAATATCCTAATAATATTATAAAGGCGAAAGTTTGTTTGGATGTATGGATGTGTGGATGTATGGTTGTTTGTTACTCTTTCACGCAAAAACTACTGAACGGATTTCAATGAAACTTTACAATAACATAGCTAATACATCAGAATAACACAATATAGGCTACAATAATTTTAAGAGACTTTCAAAATGGGAGAGGTATGTTCGTTTTCTTATGTTCAACGATTACTCCGCCGTTTGTTAACCGATTTTCAACATTTTTCTTTTGGTACCCCATAGGGTATCATCCCAATATGGTATTATATTCACAAAAGTGGTGATCTGATGATGGGTCCATAAGTAATCGAGGGAACTCCTCACAATTTATAGAGAAACATGTGGTGACTTCGGTTTCGTGAGAAGTATTCTAAGCATATGCTACAAACAAGTAAGATTTTGTACTGAGGTATACCTGGTATACCGTGGTTCAGAAGGTGCTGAGAGAACTCCTGATTCTTTATAGATACAAGTTTGGGAATTTTGGCGTTGTTTTAAGAACGGAAAGCATATGCTACTATGTAAAATATTACATTTATCATTATCATCACTACCATATTATACCATGCATCATCCTATGGTTATGACATATGAGCCTATAAAGACCCTGTTATAGGTACTTTTCATAGTCTTTTAGACACGGAATTGAAAAATTGAAAACGAACGAAAGCCTGGCTTATTAAATGCTCTCTAATTGGAAAACAAGGTTAAATTGCTTTTATGAGTTGAGCCAAAATAATACAAGTAATTTTTACTTAGAAACAACGACAAAAGGTTTTATTAATGTCTACATTACCCGGAAAAATCTTCTAATCTTCGGCATCTATGCCGAAGATTAGAAGATTTTTACGGGTCCTCCAGGGTATTAGTATACTTACCTAACGGGGAAAGAGTAAGCTCAGAAAAATCAAACGAATAAATAACTTAAACATTTTATTTAATTTACAACATAATATATCATTAAATATACATAACGTTGTCATATGGAAGCCTCTACATAAATTAAGAAGAATTACATTTCGATACAAAGTTAAATAGACTTAGAAAATACAAGTAGCTGATACCTAGAAGGTGTAGGTCGATGAGCTCTTTATACTGAGGCGTTTACTGTTCACCTAGAAACAGATACATTACATTAAAATCTGTTAAGTCCATGCTAAAGAATTTTAAAGAAGATGGGCGAATCCTGCTCTTTACTTTCTTTTAATTACTAATTACCTGCCCTAATCACTTACACTTATTACTAATGAAAATAAATACGGCCCTTTAGGTTCGTGATTATTTTATTGTTAAGCATCTACTACCTACCTACTTGTATATAAGTAGGCGAGGTAGTAAGGTAGTAAATATATGGGGGTAGACCAATCTTCTTTCCTTATTTGGTGTTATTTTTTGAGCAGAATCAGCTGTTAAGAGTTTGATTTAAGTAATCTCAATTTTTCTTCTCTCATTTCTTTGAACAATATTCTTGTTATTGTGATAAACTAAAATTAGAAGCTTTGCACTGTGATGAATAGATTAATCTGAGCGAATCTTTATGCTTGGTGGCTAAGCCTTCGCGAGCTTATTTCTCTGGTTATTATTCAAATTATCGGAAACATTACAAAGAATAAAACTTTTTCCAAAGTAAAGTTCGAAAATCGTTACTTATTAAATCTATAATAAATAATAAAACATTTATTGATAATGATGTTTTTGAGCTAGAAGATTTACCTACATGTCCCAGAGCATGAAAATTTAAAGGTCAAATTATGCAGTTTTCTCTCATTTTATTAATAATAATATTTATTTATACACTTTAAACAGGTAAAAATCGAATATTTATTAGTGCAGGACACAAAATAGGGTTACATATTACAATCTTACAAAATAAAAAACAACTCTATTAAAAATTCAAAAACCATGCATTACATAAATAAACATGCTTTCGATAAACTTTAAAAAAATATTTTAGGATATAATTTTGGCACAGTGTTCTTATATTGAGGCATAAATTAACATCACAGCAAAAATTAATTGGCTACTTGAATAATAATTATTGTGCAGTAGATAAAAAAGTAGGTATTGGATAATTTCTTTCACGGCTGTATACGCCATTATGAGAAAGACTGAAACCCTAAATATAATTTTTATAATGAAATTGCTATAAATAGGTTATAGGTATGTAATCTAAGAGCAAAAATTCAGATAATTATTAATTAAAACAGATTTATCAAACTATTTTTTCAAAGCATTCTATTCACGGAGCTAAAGTAAGAGTATATTGCTATCAAATAAAATCATTAACTTAGCTATTTAAGTACTTTAATTTATAGAACCAATACTTTATATTTAATTAAATATCTGTTAAAATTTAAATCATAAAACCCTGAAATCTGAAAAGTATTTTTCCACTAATAACTCCTAACAAGAAAATTAAAAAAAATCAAGGGAGGATTTACACATTGTTATATCATAAGCATAGCGATGATGGTGACAATTGCTAGGAGGAGGCCAAGCAGCGTCAGCCAATCCAGGTCTGCCAGGTGCTGTGACAACATCAGGGTGTACGAGCAAGCTAACATCATCGTGCCAGACGAGTGCCAATCGCACTGTTGCTTCTCATTATTGCCTGCACAAAAAAATTTCGGTAAGACCTCGATCGCACCCGAAACTCAACACCCGAGTCCCGATCACCAAACCAGTTCAAATTTGGACACCCAATGATGGAATGATGAAAACTAACCCAATGAAACTTTTCTTTTAAACCCATATACGCAATGTATATAAAATGGCCGAATTTATCGGGTGCAATCGATGCCCAAATATTCCAATTGAGGAACAAAAACACAAAAAGCAATGCAAATGATCAAAGTGAAATCCATACACCATGCATGACAAACGGCCACATACCTTTACCTTGGGGTTTTGTTCTCCATGGTACCACATTTGTTGGTGGGGGGCTTTGACTAGAAGTGCCTTCGTCCACCGACAACCTTCGCAGGTGCTGGTTCATAGTTTTCACAATCTTAGGTGAACTCAAATCTTCGCGCTTCTCCTTTACATTCTCGACTGCTGGAGGTTGAACGTCAAACTTAAATATTGTCGCTAGCTCCTCAGAGGAGTTGTATTCCGTATCAGCATCGTCTCTTTTATCGTTCTCGTATATTGAAGGAGTAAATGATGTTCTATTGTTCTTGCCATCTGTTTGTGTTTTATTTTCATTTATATTTGCGTCAGTTTTATCTTTAGAAACCGTATTTTCAATTATTGTATCATCTGTTTTGGTAGTCTTTTTATTAACAAACAACTTGTCGTTGACTTCAGATATACCGGCAATTAAGTCTTTAATTCCGTCTTTTAATTCTTTGAAAGCTTTTATTTCATTGAGTTCTTTGACTACTTCGTCGTTATTTATGAAAGGATTAGTAGATTTTGTCTTCGGAACTGATATTTCAGATTTGTCATTACTAGTATTCTCATAAAATATGTTATTTGATTGGTTAGATTCATATAAGGGCTTAGAAACAATATTAGAAATATTCTTACTCTCACTAAAAGCATCATTTATATTACTGACGCACGGTGGCCATTTTACTTCATCAGGACTTTTATGGTTATCTTTATTCCTTGACTCTGAATCTCTTTCAACACTGCTTTTTAATTGTTCTTCTACTTTACTTATTTGATCTGATATAACTAATAAACTATCTTCAGTATTTTTACCTCGACTATTGTTTTCCGCATTATCTAATACTGGTTGTGGTTCTTTTACTTTGGAGTAGTCGTTAACGTTCATCACGGCTGATGAATTATTATTATAGCTCTTTTCTGTCAGTCCATTCAAGAAATCTTGTCGACTACTAGATATCCGACTTTGAATATTAGCTGTTTCATTTTTGTTTCGATTTTTGTCTAATTCAGCCAAAGCTACCCCCAATTTGTTGCTAGTATCCATGGCTTCTTGTGCCAACATGCTGAGTACATGTTGGAATTCGTCTTTCGATGAGCGCTTGGAGGTTTGAGGTGATTTGTTTAATGGAGATGAATTTTTGGACTTATCACATGATGATGACTTAGCAAGACATGTATCATCTGCATGGATAAATGAATCATCCCGTGTGAAAGTATGAGATGGTGTGGGTGGGTTATTAACAAACAAGTTAACGGTATTGTGGCGTTGTTTTACCTTATTACGAGGATAATGGTCCCGTGAGTTATTGTCATTATTCTCAAACGTTTCTCGGAGGCGTCTCATGACGTCACTGTTACTGTTTGTTTTTTGCAGTGTCGGTGCCTTCGTCATTTTTAGAGCGTCATCTATTTCCTTTTGGATCATAGTGAAAATGTTAGCTGATAAGGATCTGACTGCGCGCTTCTTCTTTATATTAGAAACGTCTTTGTTATACGGGTATTCACTATTTGGGTTGTTATTTATTAGGCCTCCATAATCATCGTTGTTAAAGAGAGATGAATTTCTATTATCTTTTCTCAAACTTCTGTACGCTAAATCGTCAGCTACAAGGTCTGGTGATCGTTTTGGAACAAAGCGTGGTCTGCCTTTGTTTTCTGGAATCGCATGTAAATAGTCACTCTGTGGCGCTGGAGATATTGGTCCAACAGGAATACCAAATGGTGGTTGAGGATCTATAGTTTTAAGGCGGTTGTTGGTCTGCTTTATATTTCTATATACTACGTCATCATGAACAATATCAGGTTCATTACGTTCCGAACATTTATCGTCATCTGACGCATACGGTACATACACCGGTGAGGCAAGCATGTAGCTAATTTGTGACTGAACTTCCTTAGGGTTAGGTTTATCTTTATTATTAAAAGAATTCATTCTTCGGAATGCCATATCATCTTGCAACTTGTCGGGTAAAGTTGATCGTCTGGGTATTCGGCGTAACGGCGTCGTTGGCTGACTTCGTAATGATATGTTGTCATCATTTCCATTCCAATCATTGTAATGTTCATTAAATTTGGGTGTCATCAATTCCCTCCTTTCTGCCCTGTCTAATAGGTCTTCGTCGCCTAAACCTAAGCTATTGTATATAGCTTCTAATTCGTTGAGAGCATCATCAAGGTTTGTAGACTTTCGCCTCTCTGAATTTTTCTCCTCGTCAGATATTATTTGACCGTTTCCAGTCCCATAGGTATCTGATTTGTGACGGACGTGTGTTTTTGTAGGCGATTTTACTTCTGACTTAGCAGAGTCTTTGGGTTCTGATTGCTTATATTCAGTAGTGGCTTTCCATATTTTGGCACCATCCATCAAATCATATGATTTATTTCTATTACAGCTATCAACACTCACTGCTCTAGTTTGATGGAGCTTATTCGTAGGTTTAGATCGTTCAGAAAAAGATCGGTACATAACGTCATTATGAGTATTATCACTATTACTACGAGTATTTGCAAAGACTCCCTGCTGTTGACGCAATCTCTCAGCATCGTCGATTTTTCTCCAAAAGTCCGAAGCATTTCGAGGTTTCTTATACACTGATTCGGGGACATTAAATGATGCCTGCGAGTCACTTAAATACTGATTTTGCTGGAGGCCATTTTTAATGCTGATAGGGCGACGTGATCTTGGACTTTGATCTGCGTAGTAGAGATAGTCTTGTTTTGTTTGGACGGCTGATGGCTCTAACCTAGCACTGGGCTGCTCTACCCTTCTTCTCCAAGGAGGAGTGTTGGAGTTGGAAAATATTCCATAGTGATTTGGCTCCGCCGAAACAGAAGCCGGTCTTCTGGGCTGCTCGTTGGTTTGTAAATAGTGTTGCATGAATTCATTGTTTTGCATTGCTATGTGATCTTCTGAGTTAGAAATCGGCCGGCGCAGCCCACTCGTTCCGTAGCTCCTTTCTTGGCTCCGTCTCATGATTCTTTCGAAATCATTATTGGGTACTCCGTGTACAAAATTATGACTGTTGTTTGTTCTATCAGAGTTGTTGTCGTAATACATAGACAGAGGCGTTACAACTTTACGTTGCATGTCTCTAGGAGGCGGCACAGGGGGAGATCTCTCCTCCTTTTTTACTGGTACACTTCCCAAAGGAAACTTAACGCATATGACACTCTCCGGATTCTCGTACTGGTTAGATAAGCTTCCTTCCCTCTGCGTGTTAGCATAAAGCGATTCTCTGTTTGAATTGTTACTAGCGCATTGGATGGAATAGTTAATGTGATCATTGTTAACTTTAGCGTTAAAGTTAATAGATGAGAGGTAACTTTGATTTGATGGGAATGACGATATAGAGTCAGATTTCAGGGTGCCCTTTTTGAAATCGTTCGGATTTAGCTCCGGCTTGATATTGTTGTGAGGGTCGCGCTTGCAGGTGCCGTAGCCGCTGCTCTGACTCGTCGGCGTGCGCGTTAACAATTCAACTTCCGCTTTAGTATAGCCTTGGTGCAGGAGCTCTGCTTCTTTATTCAGTTGGTTCTCTTCGTCTCGAGATAGTCTCTTGATATATCTCTCGTTTCGAGCGCTTCGCGATCTTTTATTGAGCGAGCTATCTCGTGATCTCATCAAAGAGTCCTCGCTTCTAAATCTTACGATGGAGGAGGAGTTTGATGACTTTAACGACTCCTCGTCGCTGCTGGATTCCCCCCGGATGCTGTTACGGAGCGCTTCCACTCTCGCTTTTAGTCTGCTTTTTCTCTTCTTCTTCCCGGGCGTTTCTAGTACCGTCGTCGATACTCTCGTATCGGGCCTCAAATCAAGATACTCCTTCGATTCGTATGGCTCCTGAATCTTCTTCTTATGTAAGAACTCTGCCGACGGGTCCGACAGAACGCCATCATCTTTAAAATACTCCTGATGGATACTCGGCTTAGCCAAACTCTGGGCTCTCCTGGTGTCTCTTATAACGATATGGTCGAAATTATTGACTAATGGCGCTCTTTTCTTCTTCTTGCCCTTTTTTTTGGAGGGGGAACCGCTCACGTCATCGCTGGAGGACGATTCGCTTTCCTCCTCCTTCTTCTTTCGTCTGAAGAGTTTGCCGATGGACCATTTCTTGTCCTTCTTGACTTCTTCTGGCCTTGGCTGGCGTTGGACGGCGGCATACTCGTCGTGGTAGGGACGGTAGGTGTTGGGTGCGGCGCTCAGGTCTCGGTGCGGCACGGGCGGAGAGTTCACAGTCTGAAAACATGAGAGTGACAAATTAGATTTCAAAGTGACCAAAAAAAGTAAAAAATTAGAGTGACAGATGATCAATAATCTCTTTATTTGCCAATGAGGTCGTAGATATCGCAGGAATATAATACACATACTCTTAAGGTTACTGCTGAACCAATTTGGATGTCATATGTTGCAATGTAGAGGTATGTTGACTATTGAGTTTATTATTATTTATTATTTCGCAAACAGAGTTGTGCAGGTGCAACAACTAATAATTTAAAGTTAACTTTAAATAGCTTCACATAAATATTTGACAGTGGCGTCAGAAAATAAATGTTGCATCTTTCCTTGTGTTTTATTATATTATGGTATAAATACCCGGGTGTATGTTATAGGGAGATCGCAGACGACACACTTTTTGTGTGATCGAGTCTGCGACGCCCTGCCGACTGTATCGGCATGGCCTCCCTTAAACTTTTTTGAGTCAGTCAAACAGTGCCATAAGGTGCCGGTTGGCAGCCGCGGGCGACATGATTCAACCGCAGACGACGTGTCGCAGCGATACTACTGGTTTCTATGTATGTATGTCTAATGCCGCGGCCGCACATGCGTAGTGCTTCGTGCTTAAAACGATATTGGACGTTCTGCGTGTATCGTCCAACTAGCTGTTGCCCGCGACTTCGTCCGCGTGGACTTCAGTTTATAGTACTTTATAGCGCGCAATGTCAACAAAATTGGTGTCAAAAGCTTTTATAAAAAAACCCTGGTACCCCTTAAATCAATACAGCTGTGCAGTGTGCACACAATAAGTATTTCATTTTTTTATATTAAACTTTATATTTTATGCCAAATTTTAAAGCTTATTTAGCCCTCCGATTACACAACTTTACCCATAAACTATTTATCATTGATAGATTTAAGGTTACGTCACTGCACAGATAAAGTACTGAATTATTTAATACCGTAGAATAGATATAACAATCGAAAAAAATCGAAACTTAAATGTAAGATGATACCACGTCTTATAGGAAGACTTTTGAGCAAGCGTCAGCGCGATGTAGAAGACGCACGGCGCCATCTATTATGAATTGTTGGAAGTAACTTAATTTGAACAAATTTACGCATTTTCACCCCCTTACAACCCTTTTTTCCAGTAAAAAAAGTAGCCTATGTCCTTTCTCAGGCTTTAGACTATCTGTATACAAAATTTCATTACCATCGGTTCGGTAGCTTTGGCGTTTGGCGTGAAAGCGAGACTGACAGACAGACAGACAGACAGAGATACTTTTGGCGTTTGGCGTGAAAGCGAGACTGACAGACAGACAGACAGACAAAGATACTTTCGCATTTATAATATTAGTATAGATTATGTGCACACTGCACAGCTGTTTTTGGGTATTTTGATTAATTAAGGGCCGCGCTACACCGGAATGGCAGCGGCGAGGCGAGCACTTTCAGCGCTGCCATTCCGGTGTAACGCGGCCCTAAGAGGGGTACCACTTACCAGGGTTTTAAAAAGTTTTTAAATTTGACATAAATTTTGTTGACACCGCGCGTTATAAACTAAAGTCCACGCGGACGAAGTCGCGGGCAACAGCTAGTTAGTTAATATTAACGTGTATAACAATCGAAAGAATCGTAAAACCTACCTCAACATGGTACCACCTCTTATAGAAATACGCATGAGCAAGCAATAGCGCGATCTAGGAGACTCTTGGCGCCATCTGTTTTAAGTTTTTGGAACTAAGTTAATTTGACCAAATTTACGCATTTTCACCCCCTTACAACCCCTTTTTCCAGTTAAAAAGTAGCCTATGTCCTTTCTCAGGCTTTAGACTATCTGTGTACAAAATTTCATTACTATCGGTTCAGTAGTTTTGGCGTGAAAGCGAGACAGACAGACAGAGATACTTTCGCATTTATAATATTAGTATAGATAATATTCTAACGTATTAAAAACTATAAACAAAAACATACTAACTAATAAGTATGATTAGTTCTATGTTCCAATAAAGTAAAAAATAAAACGCCATCTGTTGAATCGTATTAGAACTAAAATGTTCATTCCATCGATTTATTTCTGGATTTTTTATAATATTATACATAAAATATGTTTAAGATTTTTGAAATTTTATTTTAATACACATCCAAGACCCAGGAAAATTGAAAACTTTTTGTTCCGCCTGCGGGACTCGAACCCAGGACCCCCGGGATGAGCGCTGGCCACGCGCAATGCGAATTCATTTTCATCGATATTTTCATGGAAATAAGATATTTTCCCACATCAAAATGTAGCCTATGTCCTTTCTCAGACTCTACAATAACTGTATACAAAATTTCATTGCAATCGGTTCAGTAGTTTTGGCGTGAAAGCAAGACAGACAGACAGACAGACAGACAGACAGACAGACAGACAGACAGACAGACAGACAGACAGACAGACAGACAGACAGAGATACTTTCGCATTTATAATATTAGTATGGATGGTATCGTCTCATAACACTAAGCTTCGTACGATAGACGCATATGTCGTCGTATCCTACGAATAAGGGCGCTGTTGCAAAAACCCTACTTTACAGGAGAAGGTTTTTTGTGTTTATTTCAAAATATTGTTAGACAACTTTGAGAAATTAATTATGAAATTATCGCATAACTACGTAGCGGTTGCTATGAAATATTGAATGAGACGTTTAATTTGATATTTCGGGTAGATTTGTCCCTTATTTCTTTTTTCGGCGGAGTAAAATAAGTCTCATCAGACACACGTAACGTTATGCCTTTTTTGTGCGGATTCAACGGGGGTCTTAAGAGCATTTGTGTCTTTTTAGTGATGATTATCAAAGAATTTCCTTTTTAAAACCACATTGAAAAATCGGCCAAGTGCGAGTTGTACTCGCGCACGAAGGGTTCCGAACCATTACCATACAGTAAAAATAGCCAAAAATGTGTGTTTTTTGTATGAGGGCCCCCCGTAATTTTTTAATTTATTTTAATTTTGTCGTCAATTATTACGAAACATTTCAAAAGCTCACCTGTTGCTATTATTGACATGGAGCAAAAAATAGCAAAAAATCACGTTTGTTGTATGGGAGCACACTTAAATATTTATTTTAATATTTTTTTCAGTATTTATTGTTATAGTGGCAGAAGATATACTCAATCTGTGAAAAGTTCTTGAGATAGAGCCTGGAGACAGACGGACGGACAGAGAGACATCGAAGTGTTATTAACAGGGTCCCGTCTTTACCCTTTGGGTACGTAAACCAAAAAAAAAACAATATAAATAGGCATAATATGGAAAAAAAACATACATTAAATTAATAATATGGAACGTTTTATAATATTAATTTTCAACTTTTCAGGGTTGAGAACCAATAGTTATTGTGATTGCTTTCAAGCAATCACAGTAACTATAGGTTTCCTTCAACTTGTAAAAATAAAACATATAACGTGATAAGACTTTACAGTTTTATGCCAGTTATTTTAAATTACCAAATAACATTATAACTAACGACTAGTTACTCTGAATATGATAATATTGGTTAACTTTTATGACAATTAGATTATCCAAGAGCCAGCGATAGAAAGATTTTTGTCATTTTATAAAAGCTGAAAGTTTCCCTGTATGAACAAACAGCAACTATAGAATTTCGATCGCGTTTAGGAGGTATCCAGTTTTGAAGGTCTACCTACCCTTTGATACAATGTAAATCTTACTTCTGTCGGAAATGTAGGAATCTCATCTTAGACACCCTTAGTTATTCCCTAAAATGCCAAAAGTATTACACTTTAAGGTGCTATGGCAGTGGGAAGTAACTAGTATAATGGTCCGTCAGTGGGAGACGAGATTCGAGAGAGAGAGTGGGAGAAAGGAAAAAAAGTACCTTAAATTTTATCGAAGGTGTGGTAGACTTTCAAAACTGGATACCTCCTAAAGTATCCGCGACCGAAGCTCTATAATAGTTGGTTGCCGTTCTTACCTCTATATGAGTTACTAGCTTTTGCCCCCGGCTTCGATCGCGTGAAATTCAAAAATACGCGATTTTTTAATTATAGTAATACACGAGTATTTTAGGAACATTATGTTTTTCCAAAACCAAAAGTAGCCATTGTTACTCTTCATTCTTTCGACTTAGTATGTGCTAAAATCATGTCGATTAGTTGCTTCGCTAGGGCGTGAAGGAAGGACAAACAAACATACTTTCCCATTTATACTTTAAGTCTAAATGGAAAAGTACGAGTATAGCATAATGATTATAGGTAAAAGAAAACTCTGGCTTGGCTGAAAACTTATAGTAGTTACAATATGACGGAGCGGTGCCTATTCTACTTCAACATCAGCTTAACATGATAACGCTAATATTTTGTATTCTAAATCAAATTCTTTTATGAGACGATATACGACATCCCTCGTGTCCTTTTGCAAGAGTGTGATGACCGATGATACATCATCAGCACAGCTCAAGAGATGTACTCAAAATTTTGGGTACGTTCAGTTACTCACAGTTCGTCCAATAAACCAAAAAAATTAATAGTAACAAAAAAAGTTTCGTTACACTCACTCTCGATACACCAAAAGCTCTTTTCCTAAATTTTTAATAAAAAATAAACTTTTTTCAATTCTTTCAGGCACCGGGGACTGCTTTCGTTTTCTAGAACCTAAAAATACAAAAAAAAGAAACTCAAATTATATTGTGGAATATTATTTTAGATTTAAATATTCTTTTAGCACACTACCTTTAACTATTTTTCTATACGGCGGAAAAAGGCACAAAGTTCACTGCGGCTTTTTAACAAAATTAAAACAAAACATTATTAACTTTCAATTATATACTTTTCGAAATGGCTAGTATATAAAAGGCAAATTCATGTAATAATTTTTTCTAATAATAACTGTTCAACTAAAGAAAAATTAAAGAAATAAATTTCGTACATAGAAAAAGGCAACAAAATTCCGTGTGTAAAGGCCACAGACGCAATAGAGTCTTTTTTCCAGGCAATTACTTTTAAGAATGTAAAATATTTTTTATACGTACTGTGTGTTCCCTTTTACGGTTAACACAAAGTAATTTAAACAAAAAACAGTGCAATGACGCATACGCGAGTTCGCGGAGTAAGGGCGTGGTGACACGAGCGCCTCGTCCCCGCCCCGCGCGTCCTTTCACGTACTCCAAGAAAACGGTCACTGAAACCTTTGTTGCTTTTTTCGCCGGGGAATTTAAGAGCTAACAAATGTGGCATTTTTTAAAACTTCATTATTGGTTATTAAAATTAACTTTTTACTATTTTTTACACTGAAGGTTATAGATAATGAGCTGCCGATTTTGATTTTGCAATAAAAATAAAAAGCCATAGTGACCAGGGCGCCCTTATTCGTAGGATACGACGATGTGGCCACGGCATAATATGAAATACCCGCAGCTAGCGACACCAAGCTAGCGACACGTTTATTCATAGAAACTATGTACCTACCTATAGAAATAAGAAAAATCCAGTAGTTGTAGCCTGTAGATGGTAGTCTTCCAACTTGTACCTTTAGATTCATCTTTTAATTAAGTGCAACAAGAAGTGACAAAATATATATTTTGTGTGACGTACATGTCTTGAAATATAGAAGTGACGAACAGGTAAGTGTCTACAAATAAATGCTCGAATTGTTTATAATATGTGGGCTGCCGCACGCCACAAGGTTGGACTGACATCATAGTACCTGTATTGAAAATAATGGGTTTCCTATTTACACATTCACAATAAAATGAGATTTCGATTGTCATGGCAATCTTGGTTAAATTTTTTGTCGAATCCTTGTTAAAGTCCAACGAGGCCAAAGAATTCAAAGCATGTTTTGAATTCTTTGGTTGATGAAAGGTACACGGACACGGTAAAGAGATACCTACTTTGAGTCTCGAAAATGACATAAGATAGATACTGTTATTATCCCAGAAGAAAATGTGCAGTTCCCGCGCGACACTCATAAAAAATGATCTTATGTAAACAGGTGTGATGTGACGAAACACGTTTCAGATAAAAATAACATTTAAAATTATAATGACTGTAGTTAACAAATATAAATTAAACAGTTATGTAGAGCAGCAAGCGATATAAATATTAGGACAGCAGAAAAACAGTACCTAAGTAAGGACCCTGAGCCATGTAAGGCCATGTTCCTTTGAAGGCCAACTGTTAAAAATTCGTAGTTATCGTCATGTTAGCACATATTCTTTCTACTACACACTTAGATCCATCAAACTTATGGCCATAAACGGGGCGGCAACTCGATCGCGCCGCAATTGTGGCAGTGAGATCTCACTGTTTGTAGACTTTGGTTGTCGAGGTTACAATTGTAATTTCCGCACCCTGAAAAACTTTATTTTTTAGCTACATAACCTATATCTATCTCAAATTTAATTACAGAGCATTGTCGTATAGGTATATATGTATAGTACTAATAAAAGAAAATCTACTAATGCCTTGATTTAAGTTTAAATATTGGTAATGTTCCTAGGAAGGCCGGTGGTTCCTTATAAGGCCCAACCAAAGATTTGATAGTTGGCCTTGCTAGGGAACATGAACTTTACAAGGAACATCTAAAAATCATTAACATATAAACAGTTAGTTTTAGTTATAAAATATGCGTACCGTAAGAATTAAAATAATACTGTTTTTTATAACATCTTTACTTATTAAGATTATTAAACTTATACACGCATATTGAACATTTTGGCCTTATTAAGAACGGGTCCATAAGAAGGCCATTTAAGATTTTAAAAAAATTGATTGCATTATAAAACGCATTGGTAATTAGTTATAAGATGTCAATGTGATACTCATTAATACTATTTTTTAAGAATTTCCATTAATATACTCTTAGTTAAAAGATGATGTTCAAGCAATGTTTGTTATAGTTTTTTTAAATGATACAAATATGTTGAACATTTAATGTGTTGCTTAATTGAAAGAAATTATAATGTCGTTTTAGTAAAAGCAAATAAATAAATACTTGTAACTCTATTTTCAAGTTAAACGACTGATGTATAATATTGGCCTTGTTTGGAGCTGTGTTCCTTGCAAGGCCATTTGGAAGAGCTTTACAAAACTTAAGTTTATTAAATGGCTATTGAAGCTAGGTTAAAAAGAGATTTATAACATGATACCTTATTAAACAGAGCATTACTTGATAATTTGTTTTCTTAATTTATTTAGTTAATAAACTTATAACAATCATTTTCCCG
Source organism: Aricia agestis (assembly GCF_905147365.1). Classification (NCBI taxonomy): domain Eukaryota; kingdom Metazoa; phylum Arthropoda; class Insecta; order Lepidoptera; family Lycaenidae; genus Aricia; species Aricia agestis. The sequence continues at coordinate 16,345,031 of NC_056428.1, read as the reverse complement.
TTAGAGTGGCCTTACATGGCTCAGGGTCCTTAAATAATATATTCTTATGTTTCGGCACTATTATAGGTCTATTGTAAAAAAAATATTATAACATATTGTATTTCCTTTGTATATATAATATTATGATTTATGACTGTTTGATGCGAAATAAATGAAAAAAATAATTAAGTATATTCATGGTCGTTAGCGTTACCCAGTATCATTCGGCATACTTTCATATTAATTTAAAATGGAATATTGGGTATTTTTGCATAATTCTGTATTTTGCTTCTCGCATATTTCGTGCCAAAAAATGTTTATACAGTGTAACATCAATCAGTAGTTCGACTGAACATTAGCACATTAGCAGACAAAAACGGCACGCCAAATACCCCGCTAAATATAAGATGGCATTGATCTTAAAGTATTTGTAATGTCGTCTAGGTATTTACTGAGGAATGTCGTTTTTAGGGTTCCGTACCCAAACGGTAAAAACGGGACCCTATTGCTAAGACTTCGATATCTGTCTGTCCGTCTGTCTGTGTCCAGGCTGTATATCAAGAACGGCGAGAGCTAGGGAGTTGAAATTTTCACAGATTATGTATTTCTGTTGCCGCTATATAACAACAAATACTAAAAATAAAATAAATTGAAACTTTAAAGGGGGCTCTCATACAACGAACGTGATTTTTTTATCATTTTTTGCTCGGTATCAATGATGACAACAGGTAGCAACCTAAAATGTTCACAAGATACTCAATTTTGTTTAAGTATGCTTTAATAATTAATAATAAAATTTAAATAAAATTAATATTTAAGGGGGGTCTCATACAAAAAACACATTTTTTTCTATTTTTGCTCTATAGTGTTACGGAACCCTTCGTGCGCGAGTCCAACTAGCACTTGGCCGATATTTTATATACATCACCAAAGATGTTTTAGGTGCGTTTCCTTAAAAGCTTTAAATTGTTGCAATTTTTGATCCCTACTTTTCTTTATACGACCATGCACCATAGAAGGCCACGTTCCTTTGAAGGTCAACTATTATAAAGTCATAGTTTTCGTCATGGTAAGGCATATTCTTTCTGCTACACACTTAGATCCATCAAGGCCACAAACGCGGCGGCGAGTCGATCGCGCCGCAATTGTGGCAGTGCTCGCCAAATCTCACTGTTTGTAGGCTTTGGTTGTCGAGGCTACAATTATTGTAATTTCCTCACCCTGAAAAACTTTATTTTTCAGTTACATAACCTATATCTATCTATCTATCTCACATTTATTACAGGGTATTGTCGTATAGGGGTATATGTATGGTACTAATAAAAGAAAATCTACTAATGCCTCGATTTATTTAAGTTACAATATTGGTAATGTTCCTAGGAAGGACGGTGGTTCCTTATGAGGCCCAACTAAAGATTTGATAGTTGGCCTTGCTAGGGAACATCAACTTTACAAGGAACATCTAAAATCATTAATATCTAAACAGTTACAGCATATTGAACATTTGGCCTTAAGAAGGCCATTTTCGAATAAATTTTTTTTTTTGATTGCATTATAAAACGCATTGGCAATCGATACTAATATTATAATTGGGAAGAGTTTGTTTGTGCATTTGCACGCGCTAATCTCAGGAACTACTAGTCCGATTTGAATTTTTGAATTTCATCACGCTAAGACTAACAGGAGCGAAGAAATAGAGGAAAGTGTGGAAAAATGGGGGAAATTATTTGAAAGGGCTTATTTGAACGTACTGGACCAATTTTTATGTTATTTGGCACACATGATTCATGAAGAATAGACTACGTGAAAGGACATAGGTTTCTTTTTTTGCGGAAAAAATAAGGGTTCTGTGACATTCCTAAATTACGCGGACGAAGCCGCGCGAAACATCTAGTTAGTTATAAGGTGTCAATGTGATACTCATTAATACTATTTTTAACGAATTTCCATGAATATAGTCTTAGTTATAAGATGATACAGTACAATTAAGGACCAAAATAGTACTTTACAAAAGTTAGAAATTATTTGAACAATTAAATTTGGCAGTAAATAATTAGGTATTTTAATTGTTTGGCGGTGATATTTTTATTATTTCTTAATTTAAGTATATTAAGTACGGAAAAATGTTCAGTTTCCGTAGCACTTACTTTTGCGCGTACGATAAACAGTTCTTAATATTTTACACAAACTAATCAGACAGGAGATACCACTTTCAATTGTTTTTAAAATAATGCGTAGTTAATAATTAAAAGGAAAATTAATTTAGTTTCATCTTAATATTACTTACTTACTCTAAAAATACTTACAGGCAAAAACGATAAGAAGTACTCGTTGGGTCTGCCGACTTCAACCATTGCCACCATATTTCATAATAAATATTATTGAAATTAACAATAAATATTCAACAACAATATCCATACGCCGTCAGATACACTTTGGCACTGGCTTATCAGTTTCACAGACGTAATACAAACCTAAATATTCGCAAATTAATCACTTCATTATCTTATTCCAGGCAATTCACTAAATGACTAACTTTAAGTTAATGACTAAGATTTTATTTTGAGTATTATACCACAATGTTACAAACACATTCCAAAAAATTCGTAATTTTTTACTATATTGAGCACAGTTTTCAACAAAACGACTTCTTTAACACTAAAATATCACAAAATCCAGGCATATAACAAAATGACTAGTCTATTCACAAAATCAGAAGCCGAGACGTGCGTTCCGGATGAAGATCAGCCGCACTGTTGATAATTTCAGAAGCTACAAGGACTTGATGAAAGAGCACTTTAATATCTACGATATGTAGCATGCCTTACGTCTCGATATCTGGATTGTAGCGAGCATGAAAATTGGAAAAGTGACGTTATTTGAAATATACTTTATATTTTAGTCATTGAAAGTGAGAAAAACCATTAAAATTAAAAATTGAGTTATATCACAATATATTAACGGTATTGTGTACGTACCTACAGTGTCCGGTTTCTTTATTAGTATTTAGTTTTTTTTAATAGTATTTATCTATTCAACCCTGACAAAAAAGCTCAGAAGCCGACCTCTTGTAACAATCCAATAAGAAAACAATAATCCTGAATATGAGTATATTTTGCACTCATTGCACATTTTTTTTATCCTATGTCCTTTCGAGGGACTCAAAGTATCTCCATACCAAATTTCAGAAAAATCGGTTCAGCGGTTTGAGCGTGAAGAGATAAAAAACACATAGACAGACGGACAGACAGATATGGATGTAACATGTTTTCTTATATCTACATAATATTATTTATTGTGTCCCTTATCAACAAATCAATTAAACCCAATCTATCACAATGTCCGATTAATGTGGTCGCCCGATAAATCGTATAGTGTAAACTCGCGCAGACGACTGCTCCACAAATCTAGTTATTTATAAACTTAATGTTGGTATTATTTATTTTCTATGCGATTCCGCGCGGGGTTCTCATTCTGACAAAAATTCTAAGCCAATGTTTACCAAAAATAAACTGGGTGAGAAATGTCACTGGAATCCCACTTTGTTGTGAATCAATGAACTCGAAAGAATTTTCGTTATATTTGAACTATTGAAGATTAGATAATGCATTTAAATTAAAAAAAACTCTTGTATTTTTTTTTTAGGGTAATTCTGTGACAATTGACAAATCATTTGATTTATAATACTTACAATAACTATAATTAATAACTAACTAATCGTAAATTACATCTTTATTTATATTTTAAATGTTTGTATTACTTACATTATTAAACCACTTAATTCTAATATAAAGGGAAAACATTGTAAGCGTGAATGTTTGTTATTCACACTAAAACTACTAAACGGATATTAATAAAATTTAAATTATGATGATATGATATGATAAGGACATGGATTAGGTAACTCATAATTTTTTATCCCATAAACGTTGTGTTACCACTTACCGTGGGATACTAAACAAATAGTTTTTGCCCGAGGTAGAGTCGTTGGCAAAATCTGATCAAAAAGATGACGCCCGCGCGGGAGGGCCGTACATTTTGCCGGGATAAAAAGTATCCTATGTCTTTTCCCGGGACTCAAAGTATCTGCATACTAAATTTCAGCAAAATTGGTCCAGCGGTTCGGGCGTGAAGAGGTTTAAACAGACAGACACACAGGACACACTTTCATATGTATTATATTATATTATTTATATTATATAATATTAATTATTAAGTAATGATTTAATTTAAAACCAACGCATCTTTAATTTCCCTGGTATCAAATCGCTTTCCATCAGGCAATGTTTGCTCGTTTGCGTCATAAATAATTACAAGTTGCAACTCATTTTCGTTTCGTTGGTTAATGTGAGGTAATGAATCAATCAGGCCAGCCCAATCAGGCCAAACGGTATCGGAGCAGGCCAGATCTACCAAGTCAAGTGCACCAATATTTATGGCTAAATGTTATATTTTGAGCTGGTAGAGTCTATTTGCATGCTATTTCTTTGTCATACGAAGATACTAGAGAGATATAATGGCCGGTTTACATTATACCAATCCAGAGCTGAATTGCTATTGTAAATAGGATACCTCGATCGTGGGAAACGCAGACACAATAGATTTTCAATTGTTATGCGACAGCCGGGTGCCGCTTGGCGATTGATGGGTTAAACGGGTTGAAATGCACAAGAATGCACTGACTTGTATTCCATTGCATTCCAGTGCCGGTACACAACATTCCAGTAGCATTTTAGCGCTGGATTGGGTTACTGGATTGGAAAAATGTAAAAACCGGCCGGCCATAGCATACATATTTTGGGATTTACCGGAGACAGATGTGCACCCGCCCTTATGTTAAACGTTTCCTGTGCGACGCCTTATTTATCACTCCCTATTCCCTAAAATGATTTGTGATGATTGTCTACTTAAGTTGTAAATCATTGACTAAGTAGGGATTGAAAGTTTGAAGATTTTTTGGTTGTGTGTCTACTAAAAAAGTGTAATTTATTGTGATTGTGATGTGTTGGAACGGATGTTTGAACATACAGACAGACACCCTTAGTCCTCACATAATCTTTACTAATCTATCAATTAAATTATGATGGTATCTATTTTTAGTTAAGTTTAATATTTTAGTAGGATATGAAAATCGTTAGTCTGTTAATATTATACCTACGTTTTTCTATATTAATTAACGCTTTGCTTTTTGTAATCGTTTACTTTTTACTATCTGTTTGACCGAGCTTTGCCGAAATGACATTTCCTTCGATGATTCCTAGCTAGATCGATTTATCGCCCCCGAAACCCCCTATATACCTACTAAATTTCATGGAAATCGTTGGAGCCGATTCCGAGATTCCAATTACAATACAAGAATTGCTCGTTTAAGGATTTAAGATAAGATTTAAAGATATAAGATATGTTTTAGAGTCGATTTCCAATCGTCAGATAACTTTTAACTAAATAATTATTTTGACACTTTGACACAAAATCTGTCAGATAATTGAACATTTTTTCAGGGTATTTTCTTAAATCTTCATAGAATTTAAGAAAAACACCGCTTTGCGGTGACATAGAGACGCCAGCGACCAGACGTAGTCATGGTAAAGTCGCTGGCCAGTCGCCATGGCGGGAGGTGAGGTATGGGCCTAAGACTATAATTTTTATTGCATTATCTGTTTTGTAACAAATTCAACGGAAGATAATTTCCGGGATTATTGCACACAATATATATATATATATATATATATATATATATATATATATATATATATGTCGCAGCCGACTGGTTCAAATAAATGTTCAATCAAACAGCTAGCCCTTTGACTGAACAACGCCATTCAATCACACGGCTATACGTCGTTTAGTTGACTTGTTGACTACAACGTTCAACATTACAGCTAGACGACGCTTAGCCAACTGGTTTTTTTTTGTTTTGGCGGGGGGCTGCACCCCCCGAGCCCCCCTTTTATTTGACGGCGGTCGCCGGCTGCTGCCGCAACACGAACCTAACCAACTTTTGGACTTTCTGGATTGTGTTTGTTTTTGTTGGGGGACGGACGCAGCCTCCCCCGAACCCTCCTTGTGGGGGAATATTTGTTGAAATTTAAATTCACTCGTATGTGCCTCCACAATTTTTGTCTCTTTAATAACACTTGTAACTTTCATTAACTTCTTTCCGAAAAACAACCACAAACACCAACAAACACCTGCTAGTTGACGCCATATTGTAAATAAAACGCACCTAGCGCCGCAGCGGTGCGCGCTGAACTACTTCAATTAGACGGCGGCTTTTGAATCAGCTGTAGTGTTGAACGTTTTGAGCGACTAAAATATTCAATATAAAAGCTAGACGTGTGATTGAATGGCGTTGTTCAAGTCAAAGGGCTAGCTGTTAGATTGAACGGCTATTTAAACCAGTCGGCTGCGACATATACACCAATAACGTTACTCGCCATTATATAGCCATTTCCATGACATTATGGCTGTTCCGTGTCCGCAGCATCCGCAGTCCATCTGTATTAGAGCAAAATAGTTTTTATAAGACGTGTAATTTTGGATCGTAAATCAATTCAATTGTTATGCGGCACCCGGTTGCCGCTTGGGAGTTGATGACGCTTAAATAATTAAGTATAATTGCTAAATATTATGCTAATCTTCAACAGTAAATGGTTGGGTGTACACAGTACAGTGTACAGTGTACAGACTGGAACGACATAAAATGTTTTGTCCTTTTTAGATAAATTAGAAAAAAATTGGCAGACGAGGAACAAAACATTGTATAATTATTACTATAACGTGTGTTTAGGTAAACGCATCGTTCATTACATATCATTTTATTGGAAAGGAAGTTAACCTTTTATGCTGTCTTTATATTTCAGGGGTATCTAACATTTTTTCTATAGTTTAACTTTACAGAAAGCACAGTGAATAGTGATCACTTAAAGTCTTAAGCGATTGCCATCAAGATAGATCACTGAATTAAATCGCCTAAGCTTGATTGATAAACACTTTTGACAGTGATCACGAATAACCGATCCAAATCTCGATTTATATAATGCGTCCGCGTGAACGAGCGTTTTGGCCGCTAAACCCCGTGATCACAAGCAAATATTTTAATTTGTATGTAGGTAACGATTTATTTAAATAGTGTCGCGGTCGCGCCGTCCCTTCTTTCGCGAAAATTAGAATTTTATTTGTTTAAGTTATTCAATGTCTTACAATAATTAAGTTTGGATCTAAATTTTCCGCGTTAGAAGTAGGGGTTTAAAAGTGACTGTGATATACAGACGGACGGACGGACAGACACACAGAGAGACAAACAGACATAAACCGACATAAACAAGAAAGTAGTACTTATATCTCTAACAAGAAATCAATTTTTCGCCACTTGGCAACGGAGCCCCCAAAAAAATCTAGCGGTTAAATTTGAATATGGAATAAATCTTGAACAGAGTTTTAACCTTCTTAATGGTCCTTAATTACCTAATACGTAAACTAAGGGTCAATTCAGACCGTAACGCGTGCGTTGATGTATTTTTGTACTGAATTGACAGATTTCAATTGCGTGAGACGTCTTGCAAATCTTTTAGGGCCATCCCCTGAGCAATCGACCTTGACCATACATTTGCCGCGTCGCGTTGCCGAGATCGCACCAAAAGCCTATTTAAAAATTACCTAAAAAAATTCAAGGCAAGTTAATGAAATTATCGATCGATTGGCGAGTCACCTAGTGTTTCAAATATTACCTACATAATTTGTAAATACTAGGAAGATACTGAATGTATGCTTGAATTGAAATAAATTTTTATTATTCGGAAGTTGATATCAAGAGTATAATAAACAAAAATAGGAAATTAATAACGGAGAAAGGAATGTTCATAATATGCTGAACTTTATTGCTTATTTTTATTATAATTTTGTAGCCTTCAAATTATGAATCAATAGGACTCTAAAAACTGTAAATTACGGCATCTCCGTAGGGGGAGCGTCTTAAATCCATACAAATTTAGAAATGCATCTACGCGTCACGTTGCGGTCTGAACTCTATGAATTGACCCTAAGCCCAAAGTTGTAGAATACCGCCATATGATGTTCGTTCCAAGTTCCGTCATTTCCGTGAAATGTGTCGTGAAAATATTTCGCTTCATCAACATTACACGCGTCCTTCACAATTTCACACAACTCCTAAACTTCTATGAACAATTTGTGAGGCATTATGACGTTTGGACTTAGGGAATGTTATTTTTCGCATATATTCGAATATTTCCTTAAAGGTATTCGAAAATAATCGAATAACATTTTCTACTTATATTTTATGGTCTGTAGCGCTGGTCTTCTTGATTTAACATAATATTATAATATTGTAGTGTTTTTACTATTAAGTAACTAAATATTATATCATCATATCATCATATCTTTAAACGAGCAATTCTTGTATATATATAAATATATAATTGGAAACTCGGAATCGGCTCCAACGATTCTCATGAAATTTAGTATATAGGGGGTTTCGGGGGCGATAAATCGATCTAGCTAGGAATTATTTGTAGAAAATGTCATTTTATTCGTGTTCTATCGAATAGTTCGTGTTCTATCGTGAAAACGAAACAGCTGGACCGGCATGCATTTTCGGAGAGCGGTAAAAAGAAAGAGGAATATTTCTTCCTCTCTTACGCTGCGCCGGTGGTCTGCTCTCCTTATACAAATTTTTGATTAGGTCATGTGTCAAAGTCTCCAAAAAAAAGTACCCAAAAGCGCTAAAGAAGTTTTCACTTCATAAACGCATAGTTTACGACCCCTGATTTATTAAAAAGTGGGAAAAGGACAGCATGTTATATCCGGCTCACTCGTAGGATGTTTCATGTGTTATTTAACGAAACCGTCGATCGTCACAATTCACAAACAGATGTTTTGAAAGATTCGTATGACGTCAAGTTCATTATGAATAGTATCCTGTGACGTCATATTTGTTGTTCCCGTGTGATCATCATTATCACTTTTTTCAAACGAGCGTTGGCCCACCACACATTCTCATTTCTCAGTATCACCACTGCATCGGACATCCTTGTGTCGCCAAATTAGACAGCAGTATCCAACCACGAAAATCCTTTGATATCCGCCAACACTCATACTTGTCTGTTTACTTGAAATATTAAATGAATAGCGAAGTAATCAAAATTTACGGTAAAAGTAGCAGATCTTAAGAAGTTGCTGGTTTGAATTGAAAAATTATGTCTGTGTTGGATAGTCTAGTTTTCGAGGAAGACGTTAGGCTTTATTATTACATCACGCTCAGAAGAAAATAATTAGGAGAGGATGTGAAAATTCGGGGAAAATTATACATCTTTGTTATTACGTTTTGACTTTTGACGCGGACCTAGGCGGAAAATGCCTACGAATAATAAAAACTAAGGAAAAGTAACTCTGTCAAAAAACATGATCCACAATACTTGTCAAATTATTATTTTTAACAAAAAATTAAAACCGACTTCCAAGGTAAAAACAATAATAATATGAACTAAAAAGTATTAAATAACTCTTACTCTATAATAGTGCCTTTTTCAGAATTCGTCTAAATCTCAACTATTTCTGTACATACTACAGTCTTCATTATTTGAAGTCGGTACCAGCTAATTTTATCGTGAGTTCAGTCAATGTCAGAATATCTGAAGCTTTTGGGACTGGTACCGACTTCAAAGTAATGAAGACTGTAGTATGTACAGAAATAGTTGAGATTTATACGAATTCTGAAAAAGGCACTATTATAGATTAAGAGTTATTTAATACTTTTTAGTTCATATTATTATTGTTTTTACCTTGAAAGTCGGTTTTAGTTTTTTGTTAAAAATAATAATTTCACTCTTTTTAGTTATCTACAAGATAAGGTTTTATGCGTAAATAACCACTACGAATGTTAACTATTCACATTATGTTACTGTAAGCGAAATTGTGGTAAATGCTTGCAGTTATCTAAGCGATGCTGCAATTTAAAAAAATATATCTTTAAAGGTTCAGGAGTTCTGTTCAGTGCCTTTGGACCAAGAGACACCTTTGTATGAACTTTCTCTTATTCGTAACATATGTTTAAGTTACTAGAAACAACATTTTAACCATTATGAGTCTTTCGATAAATTTCAAGGATTTCCCTCGATTGCTCATAGATCCCATCATCAACTCACCACTTTCGTAATTATTATACAAGATCAAGATTATATCCTATACAACAACACAAGAATTTTGAAAATCGGTCCACAAACAGCGAAATAATCATCAAAAACATCTGCTTCGATGCAAAATATCACGAAAAGCATCAATAATTGGGTCATAATGTGATGACTCATGGCATAATTATGATTTTGATGATGATGATCAAATAAATTGATGTGTTGGCTTATGCCTCCAGTTGTTTAAATAACGCCGAAATCCCCGAACCTGTATCTATAAGGATTCAAAAGTTCTGTTGGGAACCTTTGGATCCAGGGTATAACCTGGGGCAAAATCTTACTTTTTGGTAGCATTTACCTCGAATGCTTCAGAGTCCCCTCGATTCCTCCAGGATTCTATCATCAGATCACCACTTTAGTGAACACGGTACCAAATTCGAGTTAAGCCCTATACAACACAAAAAGAATTTTCAAAATCGGATCACAAACGGCTGAGTTATCGTTGAACATACAAAAAAAAAAGATACATACAGCCGAACGTATAACCTTCTCCTTTTAGGAAGTCGGTAAAAAGTGTACCTTACATTTGCAATATTTAGGTGACCTTGAGCGGTACTAGGCTGACGTTACATGACAGATCAAAAATGGGAGTTACGATTCCTTAGTTTTTATTATTCGTAGGAAAATGCACTCAAAATCCCTGCCACCGTTTTTTAATACAATTCCCGATTCGATTCAATTATAAGACTTAATGAATCCAAGGATTTTAATCAGTAATTTGGAGCATCAAAGGATTATCAGCATCAAGTCCGCATTGAAGTGATAATGCTGGTGGAATTAAAAGAATTAAAGTTTCTGTCAGGTCAGCTCCATTGAAATGGGGTGGGATTAAAAGTTTTGTTGGATATTTTAAATGATATAGGTATCAGCTTTAATTTTATTATTGAACTATAATGCAATGGATGGCAAAACTTTCCAAAATGTCCCAAGATTCTAATATGTCTGATATATACCCGGAAATCTTGAAATAAGGTAAAATAATATATTTTTTATTATTTTGCCTCATTTCAAGATTTTACTTATTAGTAGTTTAAAATAACTGAACATTTTCCAGTTAATTTTCTTTCCAATTTTCGTAAGTTAGTACAAGTTCAGCGATTGTTCTCAGCAACTGTAAGTTATTGTTTCAAAGTTCTCAAACTTTGCAAGTTAAACTAATGTTTAAAATCGATCACTTTTTAATTTTTCATGCAGGCAGCGACATACTGTTACAAACTTGAAACAAATTCTATTATAAGAATTTGCCTTATAAATTCTAGTAGGTAGGTACCATCGAGGAAATTGATTCCTAAGCAGTTGACAGACCAACGTCATTTGGTCGGATCTTGTCAAATTCAATGTTGATTGTGATCTGTCGGCTGGGTTTGACGTAAAGCGAACAAACTACGTAGGTCCCCCATCTGCCTAGGAATCAACTTCTCTGATAGTACATATTGTTTTCAAAGTTCCAAGTCATGATTGTTTCAACTTTTAACGCGCTTAAACGCACTTTTTTAATATCACTAGACACTAGTCCCAATGTTGCTGGATCGATCTTGCAAAATATCTCTGACATCCAATCATTAGACAACTTCCATCATCATCCCTCATCAACACTGTCCAATGACTGGACAATGAGAAATTTGGGAGTTAGCGCTATTTTTTCTATTTGTTAACATTGCTCTATCGGTCTTTACAGGGGTAAACTAGATCTAGTATTTAATTCGTATGTCAGAGACAAAAATAAGCTTAGATCTTTCTCCATCTTAAACACTTCATTCCAATACTGCTTCCAGTCCTAGCACCTACTACTGACTATAACTATTTATCTAGACGCTTATGGCTATTGGACCAAAATGTCATAATATGAGTTAACAACCGGACGGACACATTAACGCTGATGCAACAGGATACCCCAGCTGGGTCATGGTCAGTTATGACTTATTTAACACACATACATACAGTCCGTTCACAGTTACATAGACAGTTCTTGACTTATCGTGTGTTCGATTCCCGCGCACAACTAAAAATGTTGTTCCAATTTTGGCAATGCAAACTTAACACCCAAAAGTAATTTGATTCGTTGGACAGATAAAAAGTCAGTTCTAGGACTAATCGCTCACCGGTCGTGTCGCTTTCGCCGCTGGGTTACGAGGGTGGAACAGTGTCCTCTTGTATTGCACACACACCTGGGCACTAACAACACCCGTGCACCCAGGGCCACACAACAAAACGGCGTGAGATCTGTTAAGTCGTTCGCAGCAATGACTTATTATACGCCTGTAATGAAACTTTTCAAGGATGCGTAAAAGCAGTCACACCAAAATCGATGTTAAAGTTATGTCGCGTGTTTGCAATGGCCAATTGTGGATCAGTTGATGTACCTACCTTCTTCACTTCAACAGGTACAGATGCATCCGTCGACGTGTAGAAGCGGTTTTAGAGGACTGTCAGTAACTCAGTACAGCTCAAAATCCGATGATAATTATTGTCTGTCACCCGATCCTGCATGACAGTGATGTTTCCGCCTGTCAAACGCCGGATATCGCCTAAAAATATACATGTTATTCGACTGAGCATAGAAATTACCGTAGTTCAATTGACTAGCTACAATGACGTAATAGAGGGCCTCAGTTTGGGGTCCTTAGGTCCTGTAAATAAGAATTATCCCATGGCTAGTTTGTAGTAGAGATTTGCGTAAAGGAATTTCTTTCTCGATGTTTGGCCATGAATCATGATAGATAGTATGAGCAATCAGACCAATATCAATAGATTTGTGAGTAATGTTGACTTTTGAAACTTGAAATTTCACTCACAAGTCACATCGCGCATAGAAAGAACTTTCACTTCGATAGAGGAGAAAAGACAAAATATGCGATTGTAAGTATAACAGCTTTTCTTCTATTTTCGATTTAAGAATTTCCTTTGACAGGTGTACTTTATAGTCGAGGAGAAGTGTGTGTTTGGCGCAAACGTTCGTATTGTAGTTAGCGCAACCCGGCCCCCGGCGGCTCTTGACCTATACTTCTAACGAATGCTCTCCGGTCTAAACTAATACTTCAATTTATTTATATATGGCATACGTTTGAAATTTCAATTTTAGAGATTTAATCTCGTCTCTAAAATTGATGAAAATCTTAATTCTTATAATAAGTGAAGGATCAAGACTACTTTGCGAATATTTTGATCCAGATTACTTCGCTTAGATATTTTAATAATTGATAACTGAGTTTTTTATTATAATTATGTAACTATACCATTTTCAGCTTAAGGTTGGTACTATTAATATATTATAATACTCAGTGTTTAAGGTCAATTAACACAGAGAACTGATGTGTTGCATCTTTAAGATAGCAATCTGCAATTCTACCAAAAAGCTCCTACTTTTTTTAATTCCCTATTTTAATTTTTAAAAAAGGTTTAAAAATGTAAGGGTTGGGACGAAATAAGCCAATATACCCGAGATTAAGTAAATTATTATTATATACGCAAAAGTCAATTTGTGAATTTTATAATAATGTCATATATATAAACTTGTATACCTACCAATGGGAAGAACTAAATATTTTGGCAACATCAGTTATAAGCTATAAATGTTATAGTGTGAAGATAGTAAAACCTGTTTTATTATGTTAAATTTTATATTATAAAATATAATAAATAAGGTGTAAAATTGCGAAAAGTGTCAAAATGTATTATGTGAAACTATAAAAAGACTGTCTGTTGTTCTCAAACTTTATGTTCCTAGAGATTTGAGTTTTGTTTTCGAAGTTCGAACTCAAACTGTAGTAAAACTATTCTGGACCTAATGCGGAATATTTCTGTTAAAAATTCAGTGCTTCAAAAATATTCTTACAATAACTTTTATGACTTAAATTTGGTAATTCATTTGTTGTTGTTTGACGAGTTGTAGCATTTGTTTTATAACTCATATAGGAACATATGGAGGAACAAACTGGATTGGGACCAGCTAGGGCTAAACATAAATGGATCGCGACTAAACCACCTAAGATTCGCTGACGACCTAGTCATATTGGAGGAAAACCCAAGAGTATTGGAATCCATGATACAAACCTTAGTAGAAAGAAGCTTAGATGTGGGTTTGGAAATGAACTCGAGCAAAACAAAACAGATGACAAATGCAACAGCTGAAGACATAACTGTCAATGTAGTATGTATATCTAGGTCAGATCATATCTCCAAGCGACCAAATGTCTAAAGAAATAGATAAAAGAATCACAACTGGGTGGAAAAAATACTGGGCCTTGAAGGAAATAATGAAAAGTAAGGAACTCAGTATTAGAACCAACAAGAAGACTTTTGATACGTGCATTCTTCCTTGCATCACCTATGGCTGCGAAACCTGGGCATTGACAAGAAACCAAAGAGAAAAACTTGCAAAATGTCAGCGAGCCATGGAAAGGAGCATGCTCGGAATAAAATTAAAAGATAAAGTCAGGAATGCGGATATCAGACAGAAAACTAAACTAACTGACATACTTGCACATATAGACAGACTAAAATGGAGATGGATAGGGCATATGCTCCGTTGCAAACTTGATAAATGGAGCAAGAAAGTAACAGTCTGGCATCCAAGAGATGGTTCAAGGAGTCGCAAAGTGAGAAGATGGGAGGACGAATTGAAATGGACTTTGGGCCCCCTGTGGCCAAGAATTGCAACTGATAGAAAACAGTGGAAAGTGTTGGAGGAGGCCAATGCCATAAGGCACACCGAACGTAGAGACATTTTATAATCAGTGTTCAAACTAATGTGTACCCAGTTAGAAAAACTTTGAAGTTCGGAATAAAAGGCTTTATTATTATTATTATAGGAATTCATTACTATAATTATCTTAATTAGATACTGTCACAAAACATGTATTTTCCATTCTTAGATGATACATTACAATATTTAAAAAATGCCTCAAAAATAAAGCAAAAATCATCCGAAGTTATCAAGACGAACGGACGGACATTTCCTTGGGTTTGCTACAGAACCCTAAAAATGTAATCATTTTGATTGAAAAGAAAAAAAATTGAATTTATGAAAATGTAGAGCCACTCATGTGTTTTATGCACGGGCGTAGTTGAGAGGCCGAAAAAGCTATAACTTCTCACTTTATCAACATAATAATTATAGTTTGAGAGGCACTGTCTCACACGTAAATATAGGAGCCATTGAACTTTATTAGTCCTATTTTAAACCTATAGAATTTGAAGCTCCGGGTAGGCGCTTCATATTTTTCCGCCTGTTGCATCGCTTTTATAGCTCGGGAAAACTTTATTAACACGGAAAAATCTATACCAGTATTATAAACAGAAGAAAAACTGTTTTTATTGTTTACGCTTTGAAACTTTTGGATCAGTTTTGAAGACATTTAGCACAGTAGCTCTACCATGAGCTTAAACCTATAGTATTTTTCAATACTCGATATCGACTACCGTAAATTTTTAGTATGGCAAACTTTACAGCGCCTCTAGCGGTTACTTGCGGAACTAAAATCGCCAAACTAAATATTTACGTAGTCGGTATCGAGTATCGATAGTTACTATAGCTTTAAACTGATGGTAGAACTGCAGGTATTAGGGCCGGGACACATAAACATGATACGACGTCGTGTCGTACCACGAATCACGATGCGGCGTAGTTTTACGATGCAACGTCGCGTCGTGGGAATCTACCACGAGCATGGTAAAAAACTACGTCGCAACATTGTAACGTGCCACGATACACAGCACGACGTCGCGTCGTAGAAACTCACGATGCGTCATTTTTGAATTTTGAATAACAACTGTGGCACTCACAGGAACGCATCGTGAGTTTCTACGACGTGACGTCGTGCCGTGTACTGTGGCACGATACGATGTCGTGACGCGACGTAGTGTTTTACGATGCTCGTCGTAGATTCCCACGACGCGACGTCGCATCGTGAAACGACGCCTTATCGTGGTACGACACGACGTCGTATCGTGTTTGTGTCCCGGCCCTTATGCAGGGTTTCACAAAACATAGTGATAATAAATAAGGGTGTGTATGGGTCACTTATACAGGATGTAACAAAAACAAGTGATAATACTTTAGGGTGTGTACGTGTTCCCTGTAGAGATTTCACTGTGAAAGTAGCAGCGCTGAAAGACCAAATTTTTTTTTCACTTTTGTATGGGCAAGGGCCCGAGCGTCACGAGTTTCCCCATACAAAAGTGAAAAAATTTTTTGGTCTTTCAGCGCCGCTACTTTGACAGAGAAATCTCTACAGGGAACATATACACACCCTAAATTATTATCACTTGTTTTTGTTACACCCTGTATCGAGTTTACTGTAAAAGTAGCAGCGCTGAAAAAGCAATTTTGTATGGGAAAACGGGAGGGGGGTGCAGGGGGGGGCACCTGCCCCCCTGGATCATGTTGACGTCCCTACTAAGTATATTATCTAGTACTTTCATCTATAAAAATTGAAAATAATAAAACGATTTTTTGCCATTTGTTTGCAATACGAGTACAATATTTTTACAACTAAAAATTTTTTTTTTTTATTCTTTATAAACACCTAGCTTATAAAAAATCTGATTTGCCCCCCCCCTGGCACAGAATCTGCGTAATTTGCCCCTATAAAAGACATTCCTTACATGTCATAACATAATAATGAAAGGAACAAGATATCTGCACATACAAACAGAATATTATGCATATTACATAATCGAAAAGCCTATAGGAACATTTTCATTTTCCGGCCTGTATTTTCGGTGTCATAAATTCAGTTCTTTACTCGTCTACGCGTACCTGCGCAGGAAAATACTCTACATAATGAAGAAGCTAATAGGTATAGAAAGAAATGGAAATTATTTCCTTTTTAACCGACTCCGGCGAAGCCAAAGGTAGGGTGATGATTTTGACATTATGTATCTCTGTGCCATCGTAGCGTCTAAACAACTGGCCTGATTTTAACAAATGAGTTGTCAGTTGATTATAATAAATATACTTCCGGCGACAAAGGCAACTTTTTTATCAAAATTTGTCTTTCGAACGTTACTCGTAGAACGAAAAGTTTTAATAGTTACGAAGAAAGAAAATTTTCCTGTTTCTGAGTCAGACCTTTTCCCTAAAATACAGCCGTAAAAAAAGAAACCATTTCTAATTCCTAAATACAAAATTGCCTCGATTAAAGTATAAATTAAGATTTAATTTCCATTCAATATTTTATTATAAAGTTAAATTACTAACAATAATTATAATATAGTAGACACGTTTCAGAAAATCTTCCACTGCGATAACAATACCGAGTCAAATATAATGTCTCGTGTATTGTATTTTAAACGTATTCTCAACGTGTTCTGTGTTATCTTACAAAGGACGAGCATTTGGCATTAATTAATAATTCTGTCAATCCCAAACAAAAGGATTCGGAGAATATAACTCCGTCACGCGTCCCAAGGAAGCTCTTTGTTTGATTTGTTTCCAACATAAACAGATGCCAAATTTTGTTGTTGTCTATTGGAATAGATGACTAGTGAGTCATTAGCAGTGGCTAATCTAGCCCGAATATCGACACAAGTAGCCCAAGTGTGTCCGTCTGTATGTCTGTCTGTTGCCTCTACACGCTTAGATCGTCGATTTTGGTGCATAGGGAGATAATTTTAGCCCCGGAAATATATTCAGGAAGCTTTCATCCAGGAAAAAGTTACGTTTCCCGTGCGATAAACGACTCTAAGCCATTTGAATTTATTACCATCAGTCATCACCATAACACGCTCTATGATTGAACATACATAATCAAAATTATCGGTCACCGCCATCGCTCATAGAATTAGCACGCTGAAGTGGAAATGGGCTGGTCATGTTTGCAGACGGGAAGACGGTAGATGGAACCACAGATGGAACAGACAAGTGTTAGAGTGGAGACCACGCTTAGGCAAACGTAGTGTAGGACGTCCCGCAGCACGGTGGACCGGCGATTTGAAGAAAGTGGCTGGCAGCGAATGGATGAGGGCTGCCCAAGATCGGGATGGTTGGCGCTCATTGGGGAGGCCTACGTTCAGCAGTGGACGGCAATAAGCTGATGATGATGAATCAAAATTATAACTCCTCCTTCACAGTCGGATAGAAATATCTCTGAACGTTCTCAAGGTTTCGTTCGCGTGAGCTCAATGGTGATACAGTGATACGTACTCCAGCATTATGTCCGTGATAATGGTGGACACTCACGACATGAGATAGGCTGGACACACGCGACGGCCCTAGGGCTGTCGCGTGTGTCCAGCTTGTGTCCACGAATGTGCTAGCACATTCGTCATTCGCTACGGTGCGACCAGAGATCTACGATAATCCATACAAATGTGAAATGCGAAAATGTGTCTGTCTCTTCAAGCCTACAACTAAATCAATTTTGCTTTGAGTCCCGGAAAGGGTCATAGGATACTTGTTATCCTGTAAAAATGTCATCTATATAGTAGGATATTCTTCCGCAATGTTTTCACGCTAGCGGCTAGACGGCAGCATAGACACTAGACAGGAAAGAAAAAGTTTTGTTAGACCAGAGACCATTTATTCCTCGATGGTTAGACTGACTTAGGGTTGATTCAGACCGCAACATTTCTAATTTTATATGGATTTGACAGATTCGCAAGACTTCTCACGCCATTGAAATCTGTCAAATCCATACAAATTGCCACGCCAAACCTCGCCTCGCCTCACCTCGTCGCGTTGCGGTCTGAATTGACCCTTAGACGTTTCACATCGTTTCTGCACAGTTTCTGTCATTAATCTGATATGATGTGGGCAGCATGTCGGATTTTAGTCTGATTTTTGCGTAAAATTCCCAACTCGCAAGAGTTATCGACAAAAAGCCTGCATTGCCACAGAAAATAAAGCGAGAAAAAGCAGAAATTCTGTCAGGTTAAAGACAAAAAATCTTTGTCTTTGTTTGCCAATTTGTCTATTCTCTTTTAAAAAACTATGGCCATGCTAGGCGCACGGGGTTGGTACGGGCCACGGGGCACATAAACCATTTTCTCTGGTGGTGCAGTTAGGATTTAAATTATTGTTATCTCTAATTCTGATTTAAGATCGCCTGCGCCTAGCGCCTGAAATAATTCGTAAGTTACCTACTTACTCAAATACGAGATGAAAATAATTCATGTTTGTAGAATTGGTCAACCATAAAAAGGTGTCGGGGTTTCTGAGGGACTAATTCTGCGTGGCTCAGCTTACCTGTAACAAAAGATATTCAGTTAAGTTATGTTTGTACAGAACAAGACATGACAATACCACAGTATAGCAATATGACATATTATCCCACTAGGAATATTGCTATACCACAGTATAGCAATATTAGCAGGGATATGTAATATTGCTATACTGTGCCTATACTGTGACAATACATTGTTTGTATTCGGTACTCATAATAAACATCGGCATTGAACAACAACAATTCGGTAAGTAAAGAATAGTGTGTTATTTCTCGCTAAAACTCGAGAACGGCTGAAAGAATTTGGCTTATTTTAGTTTTGAAATATTCGTGGAAGTCCAAGGAAGGTTTATATCAGGCGGGAAAAGATACGAAATTTCACCGGGTGCTCTAGTACAAAATAAAAAAAAACAGCTTGAAATCCGGGAGTGCCAGCAGAAGTGAAAACGACAGAGCAGGAGCAGGCACACAAAGGATAAGTATTACTTTTCACCTAGACTCGGTCTATTCTCCCTCCGTCTTACGAATTTTCGATCAGCATATTTTGTCTTTAATAATGACCCTGTAATGCTTGGATGTAAAAGAATATTCAACGTTTTCCTGTCAGTTGTCCCAATGAATTAACACACATTTTTATGCTTAGTTATTCCTAACAACACGCATACCTTTATAACAGAACCCGTTGATTTTTAAATTGGGTCAGGGGTACCGCTTGGTATAATTAACGTGGCGTGGGTAGTGGGCACCGCCGCAGGGTTAGATTCAAGGCCAAGATATTGTATGGGATTATGGGATACTGACAGGGTACAGAACCGTTACTAGAAGCATAATAAGAACTGTCACCAGCATTATTTCCGGACCGATACAACCTGCAAATATAAAAAGCCGGCAACGCATCTGCAGCTCTTCTAATGTTGCGGGCGGCGGTAGTTCCTTTCCATCAGGTGACACGTTTGCTCGTTTGCCCCCTTATTTTGTAAAAAAGTAGATTTTATTTCTGTAATCGTTATGCAGCCATAAAACATTCTTGCGATTTTATTAAGTCTATCTATCTGTTACCTCTGTACCATAAAGTTAATATACCTAGGTATATTAACTTTATGCTCTGTACATGAGACGCAAGTATAGAAACTACACCGATTTTGATGAAAAGTTTGGGTATAAGCATTATCTTTACTTCCGGAATAAAATAGTCCACGATAGTTTCATCTCGGCAAAATGCCTAATAGATTGTAGTGGGTAATAAAGATCCTTTTGAGCCGGAAATAAGAACAAATTCGTGTTGTCCGCTACCGCAAAAGGTAAAGTGATATTAATGGTAATGCACGGAATATGGGCCATGGGGTTCGATTCTTACACCTCGAATTGCGTTACGATTGCAGGCTGTATCACTCAGTGCACGACTTAAGGTATAAGTTGGCAGCCCGCTACATGAAGCGGTTTCTATGTATTTCGATGAAAAAATGTCGCTAGCTTCGTGTTGCTAGCTGCGAAGGGTATTTCATAGAGTAGTTCATGTAGAGGGTTTCCAACTTGCATCTTTAAGGAGTGAACACACTGAGATGGTCCGCGCCGGGGCTCAGCGTGCCGGGGCTCATCGCAAAAATCCGCCTCCATACAATTTGTATGGAAGCGGATGCGCGTATCGCACACTGTGTCGGGGCGCAGCGGATTTCCGCTTCCATACAAATTGTATGGAGGCGGATTTTTGCGATGAGCCCCGGCACGCTGAGCCCCGGCACGGCCCGTCTCAGTGTGCTCAGTCCTTTATGGTCAGTTCAAATTGCGACGTAATGCGTCGAAGCGATGCATTTTAACGAGCTTTAATACATTGGAACATTGAAACAGGCAGCCCAACACTACGAGTGGCAAGTCTGTTTCAATTAAAATTGTATCTTATTCTGTATTTTTGAATAGGTCATTTAAAAATGCATAACGACGCCTATGCTTATCAGTGTGAGCCTTACAAGAGAGATAGCTCGCCTTCAAAATCTAATTATGAGAATCAGACCTCAGTCGCATAATTAAGAATGTCCCAAAGAAAATGCGGTACTAAATATAGCATTTGGTACCAAATTAGAAATGTAATCGACCGATATTGGGCCCAGGTACCATATTATCCTTGGAATTCAGTCCGCCATTAGATTACCCTTCAACGATTCTCCTAGTACTGCGTTTATTGCAAGACCCAAGTACGGTAGGTACCCTTTATTGCAATTGAAAGGGAAAGGGTCTAGTATGAAAGTCATAATCAGAAATTTTCTTGGAACAAATGAGAGAATATGAAAATGAACATTTGTAGATCATACTTAGGTACCTACTACTACAGTATCTACTTATTTATCCTATTTTCTAAAAATACTATACAAATGTAGAGACGAAGTAACTAAGTATATTATAATTTACAAGTTAGATTATAAAAAAGTTGTTTGACGTTTGATTTGTTTGAATTTTTTTGTTCTTTTTGATTTGGTTGTTTGAAGTTTGATGGGCTCATTTGATGGTTTTAAGTATAACCAGTATAACGATGTTCACCCGAACAACCTGTATTTTTCGGGATGAAATCTATCAGTCCTTTCTGGGACTGGGGCCCCCGTAAGGGCTACTGACACCTGTGTGCAAGAAAAGGATTTTGGTGCCCCTTTAGGCAAATTTTTGGGACCTTGGTTTTGGCGCCCCTAAAGATGGCAATTTGGTGCCCCTAGAGGATGGCGCCCGTGTGCATTGCACACATACTAGCACATATGGTAGCTGGGGCCCTGCTTTCTGGGACTGAAATGCTAAATTGGGAAGTAAGGGATGCGAACAGATATAGACACTCCTAAGTTTGGAGATTCCTATAACACAGTTGCTATCGGCTTCGCTTAATATATCTTATATTTTACAACGCCCTTGCCAACAAAAACATTTACAAAGCACTTGATTTCATTAACGCTGTTGTTTCTGTCTGTTATTTGAATTTTCCAATGCATCAGACAAAGATAGCATACCTCATATTATGTGGTTAAGTGTAGGGGGTAAGTCCAAGTTAGTTAAAATAACCCTCGGTCATTTTAACTGTATCGTGTAGACTAAGGTGTGGCAGGAAGTATAAGCCAGACTAAACCATTAGCGCTAACACGTCTCGTTAGTTATAAATATAATGCAGTTTACTTTGTAACCGCATAGTTAATTCTAATTAATCCTTTTACGTCTTTAATTTTTGTTTATTAAATAAAAGAAAGGAGTAAAAGTACACAAATCTGTTTTAAAAGCTCATGAATTTCTGGAATCAGTTAACTCCATATTTCGAAATTATATGGACAAGACATGAGAGGTTAGATAATATATAATATGACGTAGGCATCCGCTAAGAAAGGATTTTGATCAATTCTACATCCAAGGGGTTAAAATAGGGATGAAAGTTACTTCATAACGCGAGCGAAGCCGCGGGCAAAAGCTCGTCTTATATATAAAAATGGATTTTCAAATGTATTAGTCGCGCTTAAACTCGAAAACGGCTGAACGGATTGGGCTGATTTTAGTCTTAAAATATTCGTAGAAGTCCATGGAAGGTTTTAAAGTGACACGAAGTTCACCTGGACAGTTAGTATAATATAAATCTGATTTTTTATTTATTTGTTGTTGTACCTAATGTGGTCTTCCTAATATTATGTAATGTTTTTGTATGACTCTTTGTAATTTTTTAATATAACATGCTCTAGCCCGAACCTAAACGATAAGCTACGTTTCATCAAAATCTCTTGTTTTTTGTTAATAATATTTTCCAGGCAACAGTTATTCTTAATTCAATATACGCATCAATGGCGTAAGACATTCTTTTCACTCTTTCCTCAGTGTCAGCTGAATGGACGGTTTCGTAGGTCGAAGCCCTTCCATTGTTGTATTTCGCTGACGGTGAGCTTACTTTGTTCCTATTATTTGATGAACTTTGAATAAGTTTATTGTAATGATTAACCGTTAAAGAATAATGCAAAAATGGGGTACTTAAATGGCAAAATAGTAAAAAAGTCACGTAATATTGGTACATTCCCCTACTGCATAAAACTTTTCATCATCAATTTTACTGTGCTTACTGGACAAGAAATGAGATAAGTGCTGATTGTAGTCTAAATATATTATCTTCTGCCGGACTGGAGGACTGCCTAAAGTCTATGATTGTTGTTGCATCTGGCACTGGTGGGATTAATTTACCTACATATTTTTGGATAGAGCTTAACCTAATTATTTTAATCGTAATCTGAAGAAGAAGAAGAAGCACTCTTCTTCTTCTTCAGATTACGATTAAAATAAGGTTTAACTCTATCTTACAATAAGTCTCAATTCAAATGCAGCCCTTGTCAATTTTGAGTAACATTTTTGCATAAATGCTAATGCAGTCACGTTCTTATAATATGATAAAAGGCAATAAAGCAAATAACCCTATCAGCAACTATATTCCTCCGGTCAAAAAGGCGGAGAGGATGAGTATTATATCGTGGTCCGGCGTCCGACCAGGATCAATACGTTCCGATATGAAATACTGTAACTGCTGGACACCGCCTGCGATTTGTACATGCAGGGCTGTCACTAACAATAATTACATTATTTAAATTTTCTTCATCTGTACATAATTGCGTAAGTATATATGTCTGTCCGTCAGTCTGTCGGTCTGTCTGTTACTCTTCACGCCCAAACCGCTGGACAATTTGGTATGGATATACTTTGACACAACGGAGCTTTGCGGGTGTCCTCTAGTAATATTATATGTAGCTTTAGCTTTCTGTATATCTATAGCCTTTCGCTTTATTTGTAGCTTTTAAATCGACAGGCCTCTCTTTGCGTTGGACCATGTTGGATGACAATTATTGACGTTGATAATGGTCAATCAGAGACAAATATACTATATAATATAGCCCTCTAATCTGTATATTATTATATTTCAATATAATATCATCTGATAGTGCGGAGTGGCATTCGCCAGTTACTTTGAATACTTTGACAGAAAATGATGGAACTTACGTCAAAACGAAAAAAAATAGAAAACTTTAGTCTTGTTTGTGACAGCCCTAAACTTGTAGTGATATAATATTCTTCGTCCGAAATCGGGTAGCTGTATAAATATTGCCGTCCGCCAGACACTGGACATCAGCTTACAACTTTAACAACGTTGGACAAAATTACGCTGTTGTGTGGTTCTCAGAATCATTTGTGAATCAAGTAACATCGTTTATTGCAATGTTCTTCCCTACTAATATAAGTCTATCTGTCTATCTGTCTGTGTGCCTGTTACCTCTTCACGTCGAAACCACTGAATTGATTTTGCTAAAATTTGTTACGGATATACTTTAAGTACCGGGAAAGGACATACAATTATACTTTTTACTACGGAAAAATGTACGGATCCTGTGTGAAAGACGAATTTTGGCGTGACGCAGCCGCGGGCGTCATCTAGTACTTAAAATTATAAAAAAAAAACATTAGTTGAGGAGGTTGAGGCACTTGGATGACAATCGGCCCTGGGCCTCTATCATGAGCTCTTAAATCCATTTAAGAGCTCATGATAGAGGCCCAGTTAGGACAAAACGCTGTAACGCTGTAACGTCAACTTGCAAAAAATGATTTTAATTTTTTTAGCTCAAAGCACATCAGGGGACAACAGAAATGTGATATGGAATATTTTGATCGAAAACTTGTCGTGAATTTTGTGGGTCCAATGAATACAAAGCTTACACCAAGTAGATACGCACTGCAATACGCACACTCAAGAAGATGACAGATTTTTGAGTGACAAACCTATACATACGAATTATACTCTTTTATTTATGGTTGAAGTCTGTTGACAACAAGTTGACAAATTGAAAATGGATTATAGTTCTTTTTATTGAATCTTAGTTACTATTAGACAATGCTTACACGGCCAGTCTGAGATCAGCTGAGTCCCAGAGACAAGAGTTGAAAAAAATAAGATAAAGTCATTTTTTTTTTTTACAAAATATATCTATATTTTGTAAAAAATAGTCCTAATGTCGTTGAAAGTGAGGTCAAATTTCGACCATTGGGCGATCTCTAGTAATAACTAGAGATCGCCCAATGGTCGAAATTTGCAAAACAATGCAACCCGGCTTACATCGTTTTGTAATAACAAAACGATGTAAGCCGGGTTGCATTGTTTTGTCGTAACAGAGCCGCACTATCACGGGGAGCGTGTCAATCAAATGACACTGCAAGGCTTGCTTATGTCCAATCAATCCTCATTCCTCACGCAATCAATGCTCTCAGAGTAAGTTTTAAGAGGAGTCCACACCCTCGTTTTTCCATACAAACGCTGTCCCCTGTTTCCTCCCTGGATAATGCCGGTAGAGTTATGATTTTTTTCCTGAATATCTATGGCCACTATTAGCATGTCCCTATGTTTTCTCTTTTTCATAATTTTATTATTAAAAAATATAAAAACGTCCAAAAACCCAAAAAATGGCAAGATTTTCCTCTGTGTTCAAACACCCAGAAAACAAAACTGGCTAAAATATACAAAAAAAATAAAACATAGGAACACAGCTCAAGCCTTGCTTTAATTCTTAATGAAAAAAGTACTTAAATCGGTTAAGTTTTGGAGAAGGAATCAGCGGACAACGAATCGAAGATTTTCTGTTCTTTTATTAGAACTTTTGTCGTGTTATCTCTATCGCGCTCTGCGGTGGGAGACTTGAGATTGGTGAGACAGCAATACATTTTCAAATACCTATTTTAAATTTCTCTCGACCCTGGTGTATCCTCTTACGGCCGTTTCCAATATTTGATCTATCTCTGGTTTTGCCCTACTAGAGATAGGAATAGCTCACAATTGACATAAAATATATGTCTCTAATGTCTAATGTGAGCTATTCCTATCTCTAGTAGGGCAAAACCAGAGATAGATCAAATATTGGGAACGGCCGTTAAACAGCTGTCTCTAAACTTTAGGGACATTTAAAACTCACGTCTTTAGAGTCTAATTAAGTTCCACCACAAAAAAGTTAAAGCGTAGTAACTATGTACTTAGTAATCTGTGGTTAAAGTCTGAAGAGAATTGTAATTTGAGTTGTCCGCCTAGTATTTTTGATGATAGCAGCCCATATTTTAGTATTTTTAACAATAAGTCAATAAATAATATTGCATTGATAACATTATTAAATTATAATACAAACTTCTAAATTTTGTTACAAATAACTTAACACTTAGCACAAGTGCAAAGTACAAAGGGCATAAATTCCGATCCGGAAAATTGGAACGTAAAGTTTCATAGCAATTTGCAAAGTTTCACACTTGGAGCTTTTAAACTGCGATCGACTTAATGAATTTATGGGTTAATTTAACCTTTGATTACCCCGTGAATTCAGACGGCTGTTTAACATCATTTGGTGAAGATCGTATAGGGTGATATTAAAATTAGATATAAAATAAACATTGCAATAAGAATTATAATAGATTTAGGAATTTTGTAGTATGACATACAGAAAAAAAGCTGTATTTCGTTAAAGCTCTTATATTTCCAAATATTATATTTTTAAAATATAACACAATTTGAAATAAAACTCTTTTTTCGAAAATTCAGTTAACTAAATCTTACTATTAATAATATATTATTATTATTATTACTAGCTGTCCAGGCAAACGTTGTTTTGACTTATAAAATATTTCGCCTATATTACTTATATTATTTTATTGAAGTGACTAAATAAGTATGTCACCATGACAACGTCCATCGCTATCCCGTCACACAAACAATCTCGACTCTCGAGTTGTAATAATTTACTATTAATTATTCAAAAAATGCATTTATAAATATAAAAAGTACCCAGTAGCCGATTCTCAGACCTACTGGATATGCATATAAAATTTGGTAAAAATCAGTAAAGCCGTTTCAGGGGAGTACGGTAACTAACATTGTGAGTTGTGACACGAGAATTTTATTTATAAGATTAATAATCTTACTATTACTAATAGACGGGTTGTGATTTTTGTCTATTACATTAGAACAGAATTTTACTGGAAACAAAATTTAAATGTATTGAAAGTGGTTTATAACCCCTAAGAGAAGTTGGATAGGGTCCAGCTGCGATAGACGACAAGTCTAGTCTGGCTATAAGCATAGTCTGTAATTAGTTAAATACTTGTATTGAAGTAGCTCAGGGTGCTTCCGATACTAAATCTATACTACTCGTAATATTATAATTCTGCAGAGTTTGTTAGTTTGTTTGTTTGTTTGTTTGAACGCGCTAATCTCAGGAAGTACTGGTCCGATTTGAAAAATTTTTTCAGTGTTAGATAGCCCATTTATCGAGGAAGGCTATAGGCTATATTTTATTACGCTAAGACTAATAGAAACGAAGAAATAGAGGAAAATATGGAAAAAACGGAGGGAAATTATTTGAAAGGGCTTATTTGAACACGCTAATCTCAGGAACTACTGGTCCGATTTGAAAAATTCTTTCAGTGTTAGATGGCCCATTGATTGAGGAAGGTTTTAAGCTATATTTTATTACGCTAAAACTAATAGGAGCGAAGAAATAGTGGAAAATGTGGAAAAAACGGGGGAAATTATATGAAAGGGCTTATTTGAACACGCTAATCTCAGGAACTACTGGTCCGATTTAAAAAATCTTTCAGTGTTAGATAGCCCATTTGTTGAGAAAGGTTATAGGTTATATTTTATCACGCTAAGACTAATAAGAGCGAAGAAATAGAGGAAAGTGTGAAAAAAACAGGGGGAAATTATTTGAAAGGGCTTATTTGAACGCGCTAATCTCAGGAACTACTGGTCCGATTTGAAAAATTCTTTCAGTGTTAGATAGATTATTTATCGAGGAAGGCCATAGGCTATATTTTATTATTCTACAACTAATAGGAGCGCAAAAATAGAGGAAAATGTGGAAAAAACGGGGGAAATTATATGAAATTGCTTATTATCTTTAGATTCTTAGGAACTACTGGAGCAATTTTTATGTTATTTGGCAAACATGAAAAATAGACCACGTTAAGGGATATAGGCTATTTTTTTGCGGAAAATGTATGGTCGCGTGAAATTCCTAAATTACGCAAGCGAAGCCGCGCGGAACATCTATATATAATAAAATCGTAGGAAAGTCAATACTGTACATTGAATATTTTTGTACAATAAATAATACTTGGGACGTGGTCTACTATACTAACGCGGACGAAGTCGCGGGCAACAGCTAGTCCTTTAATAAGTATCGACACACGTTCGTTATGCAGGATAACTTAGAATTTGTTGAAATGGGCAATTTTATTGAAGTGGTTAGGTGCCTTGTGCACATTTTTTGGGATGTGCAAAAAATTATGATCTGGTGGAAAATTCGTAAGACGAATATGAGGACTCCGGCATGGCATAAGAAAGGAAGAATATTCTTTTAGTATTTTTCTTTCTGTGGTTTCCTTTGCTAAAATAATAGCTTTTGCTTCTGCTGTTTCTTTTTCACTTTTACCGGCACTCCGAAAGTGCAACCCATTATTTTTTGTAGTCTTCTCCCTAATTACTTAGTACATATCAAGCCTTTAATTTTATTCAGTTACTCATAATTATTATACAATATTATGATATAATCCTATTTTGTTAATGAACATGCAGACAGTAATTACTTCAAGTTATTTAATAAAATATATTCGCCGTAGGACAAAAGGGAATAAGCCACAAAAGCAATATATCCAGCCATTGCGCGAGACAATAAACAATATATTTCAATATGGAGGAAAAAATCCTCAACAAAATCCTCCCGAGCAGGTTCCTGTCATATCTCCTTTATTATGTCGGCTCTCTACTTCATATCAGGCCTTATATCACGTCAATATTATACTATCTTCACAATATAGCATAATATAATTTTTGTTTATAGAAGTTTTTTTTCTGTTGTGTGATACAAAATATTAAAATAACTGTATTTTTAATACCGACCTCCAAAAAGGAGGAGGTTAGTTTATGTTCGTCTGTATATATTTTTTTTGTATGTTTAACCATAACTTCGCCACACACACCATAACAAAAGTGGCGATCTGATGATGGGATCCATGAGGAATCGAGGGGACTCCTTGAAATTTGTGTGGAAATATACAGTGTGTATTAACAAAAATAAGTGATAATACTTTAGGGTGTGTAAGTGTTCCTTGTAGAGAGTTCACTGTGAAAGTAGCAGATCCGATGATATCGAACAGAACTTTTGAATCCTTATAGTTACAGGTTTGGGGACTTTGGCGTAGTTTAGAGAACTGAAAACATAAGCCAACAGATTAATTTGACTGATCATCATCATCACAACCATAATTATATAATGGGTCACATTTATTTTTGGTACTTTACGTGATATTTGGCATCGAAGCAGATGTTTTTGATGATTATTTAGCTGTTTGTGGACCGATTTTCAAAATTCTTGTGCTAAAAAATATTTAATTTTTTTGGGATGAAAACTATCAAGTCTATTCCAGGGCTCAAAGTATGAAATATTTTACACCATATTTTATAAAAATGGGGTCAATCGTTTTTGATACAATAAGAATAATATTATAATAATATGGATACAGAAAGGCTTTTCTGCATGTATAATATTAGTATGGAAATATTAATATTTGCTTGATACTTAATAACAAATTACTGTAGAGTTGTATTTTCCCCAAATCTCTGTTCTTATTTTTTTTCAAAACGATACATTTTAATAAATAATGTTATTGGATGTATGTGAAAAAAAATCGGATTTAATATTTAAAAATGGATTGTCCTATTTGGTCCGTTGCACGTCCTAATGTCCTGGCCGCGCGCCAAAATCAATTTTAAAAGGTTATGGCACTTTAGTTTTGGTCGGTTTATAGCTTTTTACGGATGCCACATCTATGATGTTTATTTATTTATTTCTATTCAAATAGAGGTTTATGTATTTGGCCAGTTTGAAATAAGTAAGTTTATTAAATATTAGGGTGTAATATCTAAGCGCACGGAAGTGCGTAGGCCAAGTTCCAGCAATAGTTTGTATTACAGCATTTTAAATCGAAGTGTTTGTGTTTCATTGAAGTGGGTTGGGCTTTCATGGTTCATATTATTATATATAGGTGATAAGTGTATCAGTCAAATATTTTGATCGTACCTAAATTGAGCTCTTACTGAAAGCTTCCAAAAAGGGCGAAGTGTACAAGATATAAAGTATAATATCTATTATTGTACTCTATAGGTAAATACTAATAAAATGTCTTTTTTCTCCTATATTTATAGTGATTTAACCTACAAAGATCAAAGGTAAGTGGAAAATCTATAGATCTCATTGTCCTCCAAAAATCTATAGATCTCATTGTCCTTCAAAAATCAATATAACCTATTATCACATCATCATGTGCTTGTGACGAATTACAATTCTCATATTATTTGCATACAATGATATTAAAGTTGAGCTGCGATATATTATTACTAGATGTTGCTCTGAAATTATAAGGGGGCCATAGACTTTCCAACGTATAGACTATCCTATGTCTTATTTCTCAAAGTATACATATATACAAAATTTAATCTAAATCAGTTTAGCCGTAACAAACAGACAGATAGAAACTCTTACGCATGTATAATATTAGTAAGTATAAGGAAGGACATTACAATTTTGAACGTCCGTATTTCTTGCTAAAAGGCGTTGTGTGTTTACCAAAAAAAATCAGGTAAGTTACAATAGGATTTGAAAAACCAACAGTCTTAACATTCAGTCTTAAGATAATATCATGCTAATATTATTGTTCTTCAAATTAAACAGGGAAAATCGTGGCGCTTTATTCGTAAAAAAAGAAACAACAATTAATAGAATAAACTAACCAGTTCATTGCTCAGTGCTTACTAAAGTAGAAAAGCATTTTCTAGAATAATTTACAACTGTTTGGAGGTTAGCGCAGTGAACACAAAACACTAAACAGCGCGGGTGAAAATACCAAGACAAATGGCGCACCTAAGTGGTCCCCAGAGTGCACTAATTGTGCACTAAATCTAGGTGGAACTCCTGTCTGGGACCTAGGACATTAACCGTTTAGATTTGTAATAGGGAACGTGAGCAAAGGTGCTGCTTGGTGCCGTTAATCCGAAACTTCTTTTTATTTAGATCTTCTATTCTAGAACATTATTTTTTATTTTCCTACTTAAATACTATTTAATAATGTATTACTCGTAGTCGTACATATTTAGAATAGATATTTAAAAATGTAGGGTGTGTACGTGACCCTTAACGTAGAGTTCACTGTGAAAGCTGCGCTGAAAAAACATTTTTTTTGTGATTTATATGGGCAAGCGCCCGGCGTAATCAATTTGCCCATACAAAAGTTGTAAAAGAGTTACTCTTTTAGCGCTGCTACTTCCACAACTTAAACTCTATACAGGGGGCTAATACGTGGCTCATACACACCGTTAAGTATTAGTATTGCAACATCTGTATAGATAATATTATCATAACAATAGATAACACCCGAAAATCGTATATCGTTCGGGAACCGTACATTTCTTTTCCGATAGAGTCCTAGACGTTATTTTACATCTACGGCAGGTAAATTGATGCGTCAAACCCTGACATACGAGCTCTGCACACGTTGTATGAGATTGTATTGTTTCGGCGATAGACAATCAATACTGTTGCAATATTATGAGTTATGACTAAGGTTGGGTTGCACCAACTAACTTTAACTATAACTGTAACTTTAACTACAATGCAAAATGTCAAATCTTTGGTTAAAGTTAAAAATGGACGCCATCAAGACGCCATATTTAACCATAACCATAGAGCTCGACAAGGTTTTCAATGCACGTGGCGAATAAAGGAACTTACACTGTCATCATACAAAAACGCCATTTTTGACAGTTCTCCTTTACCAGCAGCGCCCCCGCCCACGTTCATTTATAACCTTGTTGGACCAGCTGTCATCTGTCAATTTCTCCGGTCAAAGTTAAGGTTAAAGTTAAAGCTAAATTTAGCCTTAACTATAACCATAACTTTAACCACGCCTCTGGTGCAACCCACCAACCGTTTTGTTCGACCAAAATCCGACATGGTGCATACAACACACGTCATTTCAGAATATTGATAGAAAGGCCAGAAACGCACCTGCAGCTCTTTTGATGTTGCGAGTGTCCATGGGCGACGGTAGTTGCTTTCCATCCCTTTGATCGTTTGCCCCCTTATTTTATAAAAAAAAACCTTTTCAAACGTCGAACAAAACTTTTGGTTTACTTACTATCTATGCCGGTACTGATGCCTCTAGCGTAAAAACATTGCAGTAATATAATACCTATCCTATTAATTTATTCTACACGACACTTGTTTTTGTGTTTTTCGACAGTATCTTTGCAATAGGTAGTAAATTATTTTATGTCCTTTTAGCCAAACAAAAGCTCTATTAAATAAACTTCTGTAAAGCTCGGTAAGACCATTACCCAAATAAAACAAAATGTCATTAATTTACAAACCGAACTTGACAATCACAATTAGATGACACTCGATTAATATCTTTTATAGCCATTAAAATAAACCATTAACCCTAACCATTAATATTCATCAAAAGCGATCTGACTTTGAGTTGGTCGTTAAAATTGAGAAAGAGTATATTTTGTACGGTTGTACGCAAAAGGAAATATAAATAAGGTGAAGGTAGACTGGGTTTACGGTTTTATTACATGAGTTAAATTTCTAGAAACAAATTAATATTTTTAAGCTGAGTTCAAGAGTTAAAGTTTTGGTGCGGCGGCGACTAACCCTAGAATGTCGATTTTATAATTCATTTTTATACTTGAAAATAAGCCCCATTATATTTCCGAGAATTCGATCTGAGCAAAAACATGATATCTTAAAATTTTCTCGATAGAAAAAAATCACAAAGATGCATCTAATTTTCACGAATTTTTCATTTATTGCCGTAACCGTGCATTGAACTAAGTTAATATTTTAACACATTGTATAAAATTCTATCATTGAGAGATTTTTAAAATGTTGTATATTTATCGAGTTATTGAGAAAAAACTAATTTGGCGATGAATCCGCGTCGTTCTTTTTCACCTGGCATATGAAAGACGGGCGTGAGTGTGAAGAGAGAAGGACGATGTTTGATTTTTGGGGTTAGTCGCCCTCAAAAAATCTGCAGTTTTTTTGCAAAAAATTAACGGATGTAGTATCGTGAATGCGTCGTGCTTTGTCTTCTGTTTGAACTGCATTTTATTCCCAGCCACCGCTATTTCAGTAAACGATCGATATTCCATCAAATCAAGCTAATGTGATGGACCCATAAAGATATCTCAGGTAGTCTCAGGTCAAAGTGAACTCAACATAATTGGTCTGAGGTTTACCGCCAGAAAGGACACATCTGTGAAGGTGA
This sequence comes from Aricia agestis, assembly GCF_905147365.1. NCBI lineage: Eukaryota > Metazoa > Arthropoda > Insecta > Lepidoptera > Lycaenidae > Aricia > Aricia agestis. Next base: position 16,311,322 of record NC_056428.1, on the reverse strand, counting down.
GACAGTGAAATTGAGGAAAATTTATCTCCTATATAAACCTCCCAGTCGCCGAAATGACAGGCATTTTTAAGGATTTTAAGAAAATTAAGGAAAGAGTAAAAGTTGCTGACTGTCAGTGCTCGAAAATTGATTCTAAGCCGATTTCTCAACTAGGTAGCAGGGAAGGTAGTTAGTAATATCTTATAGTAAGGTAGCTGTAGCTCTGAGGCAGTCTGAAGTCAAGCCGGCCTATTGATGCCGAAGCATACATTTCGCAATGCGATTTTGAAACTATTCGTTCGAAAAGGCATTCAAGCTAGTAGGTAAGTGGTAGCTCGTAAAGACAGCTTGTTAGAGCAGGAGATGATTTTCGCATCGTGATTTTTATAGACTTAAGAGGGCGACTAACCCCAAAAATCAAACATCGTCCTTCTCTCTTCACACTGACGCTCGTCTTTCATATGCCAGGTGAACAATAACGACGCGGATTCATCGCTAAATTAGTTTTTTCTCAATAACTCGATAAATATACAACATTTTAAAAATCCGCCAGGTCGATCTCTCAATATTAGAATTTTATACAATGTGTTAAAATATTAACTTAGTTCAATGCACGGTTACGGCAATAAATGAAAAATACGTGAAAATTAGATGCATCTTTGTGATTTTCTTCTATCGAGAAAATTTTAAGATATCGTGTTTTTGCTCAGATCGAATACTCGGAAATATAATGTAGTATCTAATTTTAGAAAATGAAACAATTCGGGGCTTATTTTCAAGTATAAAAATGAATTATTAAATCGACACTTTAGGGTTAGTCGCCCCCTTAAGCTAATCATATTTATAGCTATTCTGCAAATCGTATAGGTACATGTAATGCCTTTACGCATATTTTCTAAACGTTAAATTTTTCGCAGATTTACTTATATAATATTTTAGATGGATCTTCTTGAATAATATGTCACGCGTCACGTCACTTGTCACCTCCCACCCCCCACCTCCAACAAACCCAACACCCCCCCAAGAGCCCCGGCTCATGTCACATGGCAGCCCCCGTCTTCATATTCTAAAAACACTTTACGATAAAGTAATAAAGCATTTTCATTGTTTAACCGACTGTAAAAGGGGTTTATTTTATCTGTGAAATCCATATCCATACACATAAATGCGAAAGTTTTTTTTTTTAATGATATAAGGGGGCAAACGAGCAAACGGGTCACCTGATGGAAAGCAACTTCCGTCGCCCATGGACACTCGCAGCATCAGAGAGCTGCAGGTGCGTTGCCGGCCTTTTAATAGGGAATAGGGTAATAGGGGAGGGTAGGGAAGGGAAGGGAATAGGGGAGGGGATTGGGCCTCCGGTAAACTCACTCACTCGGCGAAACACAGCGCAAGCGCTGTTTCACGCCGGTTTTCTGTGAGGACGTGGTATTTCTCCGGTCGAGCCGGTCCATTCGTGCCGAAGCATGGCTCTCCCACGTACAAAGTCCCAAGTGCGACTTTCTGCTTGTATGTTACCTCTTTACGCCCAAGACGCTGAATCGATTTTGCTGAAAGGTATGGAGATACTTGAGTCCCGGGAAAGGACATATCTTTATAAGATACTTTTTATCCCGAAAAAATGCACGATTCCCGCATGATAAAAAATTTTTGGCGCAAGCAGTTATTTAGTTAGGTAATTTTAAAATTGCGAAAGTTTTCCTACAAACATGAGCTAAACCTAAACTAGTGTATTTCTGTCTAGAATACCTTTCGAATCCTAGAAACAGCGCAATTATGAACGTAGAGAAAATTACATAATGACCCTAGGAAAACTAAATTATTATGGCCTCAGGAGAAAGTACCATTTCTTGCACAAATACACTCGCAATATTTGCTCAATTCTGAGTTATGACAATGTGCTGATTTCCAGTTTTAACTGTTTTGTACGAGATACTTTTAAGGTTAACTGAAAAAATTAAGTGGCTACTCTTTCACCACTTCCTGATAAGGGAACATACCCATACTACGTGACCCATTTGGGGGGGGAAGGGGGGGGGTCTTCAAAATACTACGCTCGGTCACAAGAGGGGGGAGGGGGTCTAGAGTTTTGTCACGTAGTCAATTTCGCCGAGAGAAACGTCATACGAAAAAAAAATTCTCGACATTTAATACTTGACACTGGCATTAGGTCACGTAGTATGGGTATGCTCCCTAAGTGTCGGATAGGCTTTCCACCACTTAACTTGACGGATAGAGTGGTGTAACAGGCCCTAAGTAATGTTTAAAAATATTTGTCGGTTATTCTAAGCATTTTTTGGATATTTATGGAATATTCCTTTATAATTTGAAATACTATACTACAGCGATACAAGTATCATATTTCTCCGGTTATCGCTGCGTCCGAGAGTCATAAGAAGTAACGACTAGGGACAGAAACTTTCCGACATTTTGTCATTCTCCCTGAATCTTCACAAACCCTATTATACAAAGTATATACCTACCTATTATACAAACTCTATAACTAAAATCTTGGGAGTTTTCTGTATTAATATTTACTAGAGAGAGAGGCTTGTCAATTAAAGAGATGGCAGTGTGCGTATTGTAGTGGGTGTAATGTTTTATTTATTAAAATTTTTATGTACTTATGATAAAAGCATAATTTTAAAACAATATTGGCTCGATGCACTCCTTCTTCATAATTAATAATTATAAACTAATTATAACTGTCACAAAATCCTTGTAAGTTTGTGTTCGTTTCTCATGTAATTTGTACAAAATGACGTCAATAATGTCTTAAATCTTTTAAAAAATCTAATCCCTCCATTACTACGTTCAAAGTTCCGAATGGAATCCGATTTGGGGTCCTAAGACGATTGTGCTACAAATTACAATAGAAGTATATTATACAGTAGCGTAACTCAGCCGTGTATATTTGAAATCAACCGTGCAGTACAGCGACAAGTTTTACGCTCGTGACGCGCATAAAACACTGGCATTTGGTAACTTCGACAGCGATGACAAATATTATATAATATGGATTTGACATTTTAAAGCATCGTAAACGTAACGATGCGTTATGTCTAATCTTAATAATAATTATCATTATTGAACGTAACTTGCATTTCATGTATTCACTCCTCTGCTATCTCAAGTTATCTAAAATCACGCCTATGTTTGCGCCGTTTTTAGTGTGAGGATAGGTCTACTATATATTATTTATACTATGTTTGTACATTCAACTGGGAATGTTGGAATCAATCAAACATGTACAAGTTTGTCCATTGTACATACAATGTACAGGTTTAGGCGGACTTTTGTCCCTTTTGTGATTATATTACTTTTGTATACGAAAACGAATAAAGTTGATCTTGATTTAGTTATTTGTTAGGTTACAATTCTGAAAGTATGTTTTAGAACGTGTTTGAAATGAGGGTGTTTGAAATTCTATTTGCCACCAGGTGCCGCTATGTAGCGTTAGGGTCTATCGTGTCAAACTGCTGTCATATGTCACGATATAGCTGTCATGTGCCATATATCTGTCATGTGTCACGATAATATGCCTAGACCTTATAATAGGGTCTATCGTGTCAAATAGGCATATTTGTGCCAAAACTCCATTATCGCGCGGGAACTGTACAATTTTCCGGGATGAAAAGAATCTTATTTCCTTCCTGGTACCTACTCAAAGTATATCGATACCAAATTTCAGCAAAATCGGTTCAGCGGTTTGCACGTGAAGAGGTCAACAGACGGACACACTTTCGCATTAAGAGGATACACCAGGGGCTAGAGAAATGAAAAAAAAGTACGTGTAATATCTATAGCTGTCTCTCTTACCTCAAGCCTATACCGCAGAACGCGATAGAGACAACTGCAGAAAATCCAGAAAACCAACGATTCGTTGTCCCCTGATTCCTTCTCCAAAACTTAACCGATTTAAGTACTTTTTTCATTAAAGATTAAAAAAGGCTTGAGCTGTGTTCCTATGTTTTGCTTTTTTTGTATAATCTAGCCAAATCTGTTTTCTAGACGTTTGAACACAGCGGAAAATCTGGCCATTTTTTTGGGTTTTTGAACGTTCATATCTTATTTAATAATTAAATTATGAAAAAAAAGAAAACATAGGGACATCGTATTAGTGGCCGTAGATATTCAGGAAAAAAATTATAACTCTACTAGCATTATCCAGGGAGGAAACAGGGGACAACGTTTGTATGGAAAAAAGGGCGGTGTGGACTCCTCTTAATAATATTAGTATGGATATTGGATATAAGCCCGCGTCTTGTTATCTACCGAGCTATCAATATACCTGCCAGTAATTAAATAATTCAATTTTCATGAAGATGGCTATTGAATATTTACAGTGCAGTTTCTCTGTTTGAATAGGGTAAGCTCGGGATAGCGGGCCATTTAAAATGCATCACGAACAAAGCAGGGGCAGGAGTGTTGCGAATAATAGATAAGACTGTTGATAGTTATGTAGAGGAAATTGACATAGACTGGCGACTGCGCAATATTTTGTATATACGTATTCGTTTTCCGTATTCAGAAATCCGAATGCATGGAATCAGTAGAAAATACATTAACACGTTAGCTTTTTTCCGAACGGAACGAATTCCGCACGTACATTTCAAGTACAAATCGAATACGGAAAACCTGTGTACATGCGGCCAGCCTTATACTTATGGAGTATCTGGCAGTGGGAAACAACTGTCAAAAATGTCCGCCAGTGGAACACGAGATTTCTAGAGTTATCTCGAAAAAAAATCTGATAAAAAATTGAGCTTTATACTTTATCGAAGGTTATGTAGACTTCTACAGTAGCTCTACCATGAGTTTAAAGCTATAGTATTTTTCGATACTCGATACCGATTACCGTAAATTTTTAGTATGGCCAATTTTACAGCGCCTCTAGCGGTCACTTGCGGAACTAAAATCGCACTACTAAATATTATTTACGTAGTCGGTATCGAGTATCGATAAATACTATAGCTTTAAACTCACGGAAGAGCTACTGAACTGGATACCTCCTAAAGTAAATGCGAATGAAACTCTCATAGTTGCTGGTTGTTCTTACCTCTATAGGAGTCATATTATATTTACAAGAAAACTTTCAGGTTTTACAAAATGACGAAAGCATGGTTGTCACTGGCTCTTCTCTAAATAGAAATTAATATGCAGAGGAAATTATCATGACGTAAATATTACTAAGTATGCGCATGTGCAACAAATATTATTAAAAATTGGTCATTTTACGATAGTTTCCCTTTATTATTTTTTAAGTTGACAACTCTTAAAATATGTGTATACGAGTAGTATAAAAGTATTAAATATATTTTCGTTGTCTGGTACCTGTAACACAAGTCCTTTAGGTACTTAGCACGGGGCCAGACTGACGTGGTGTGAAGCGTCCATAGCACAAATTCTTCTTAGCTTCTTCGTCTCAGGGTCCCTAGACGATCAATTTTATTATGCAATATCACGTATTGTGCAATATTATTGACCGTCTAGGGTTGATAATATTGTTCAGTGATATTGTACAATACAATTGATCGTCCAGGCCCAATTACAGTTCTAATAAATAATAGAAAGATGGGTCAAACATAGGCTCACACGTGCAGAAGAAATATATTTTATTGGCCAGGGCGACCTTAGTTCAGACAAATTGTTATAAATTATACTCTTACGTCCACTCACTTGACCTCACACCGTTATAAACCATGAAACATGGCACGGAACTCCATAGTTCGTGTGTCAGAGTTTTGTGACTCGTCTCGTGGTTTTGGCTATGGCTAAATAATATACAGACTGTAATCACGGTTTGACCCACTTCATATTAATTATTATTCGAGATTGCGAACTTCTTGTCACATGAGTCATGACCCGTACAATTTGCCACATTTTATAACCAATGTTGCCACTCTATAATAACTCTCCAGTCTACAGCCTACAACCTCTCGATGTCTCTGCTCTATATCTGTAGGATATTTACACTAAAATTGAATCTAGTAATTCAGTGCCCATATATAGTAAACATACATACAAAAAATATATATACATGTCACATCGAATGAATCTGCTGGCCAGCTGCTTCATTAGAAATGTGGAACTTTATGTCAATACAATTTTATTGATCCATAAATTATATTTACTTTTTAAAGAAGAAAGCGCGTCTATAACTCCATACTCATTTTCCCTAAAACTCGTGAATAATTAAAAAATCGATGTCTATTCTATTTGGTATACGACAATACTCATACATAACCCATACTACTTATAAATTATAATATTATAAAGTGTGTTTTTCTGTCTGTTTATAACCTCTCTTCGTGCGTTTTTAAGGCGCTGAACCGATTTTGCCGTTTGGTATGCAGATACTTTGAGTCCCGCGAAGGGAGATAATAGAGGTACTTTTCATTTTGGAACATAGTACCTGGATGACCGAGCTTTGCTCGGTATAGCAAATACTCATTGACTTCGTGTTACGTAATAACGCCATCTGCTGGTCGTTAAAACAATTAGTTGCCAACAAAATAATATTATTATTCGCCAATAGATGTCAGGAAGAGTCATATTTTTCAGTTTATCGATTATCGATAAAACACGAATAAAAAGACATTTTCTGAAAATGGTTCCTAGCTAGATCGATTTATCGCCCCCGAAACCCCCTGTATACTAAATTTCATGAAAATCGTTGGAGCCGATTCCGAGATTCCAATTATATATATATGTCGCAGGGAAAAGAAGATATCAGGGATATCCCGAAATCCCTAGGAATATCACGAAATCGCGGTAGATACCGAATATTCTTGTTTCTTACGTCTTCTTACTAAACAAATCTAGTGATATGTCATTTCACTAAACTAAATCTAGTGAAATGTCAGAAAAGCGGATACCGCCGAATAAAAATCGAGCTACGCATTTCTCTCGCTCGCTCTAATACCCACACGGGCACTAGTGGGAGTGAAACAAATGCGTCGCTCGAGCTGGCGCGGCTCGTGTGACTTTAGGCGTTAAATTATTACGTGTACGTTAAGTTTGAATGTGATTTTCTAAATATTACCTTTTACGACTCTCGAGTTTCAACATTTTTTAATATTTTCCAGACTTACGCGCATGTTACTTGCATGGTTCGAAAGCCTGTTAAATGTATATTATGGGGATATTAATAACTCAATACCGATAATAAGATCCCTTCACGCTGATAATGCCCCATTCGCGTTAAGAGGGCGACTAACGCAAAAAATCGTCCTTCTCTCTTCACACTCACGCCCGTCTTTCATATGCCAGGTGAAAAAGGACGACGCGGATTCATTTAAATAAAAAGAAAATAATTTTTTTCCTAACAACTCGATAAATATGTAACATTTGAAAAATCCGCTAGGTCAGTTCCTCAATGATAGAATTTTATACAATGTGTTAAAATATTAACTTAGTTTAATGCACGGATATGGCAATATATAAAAATTCGTGAAAATTAGATGCATCTTTGTGATCGAGAAAATTTTAAGATATTGTATTTTTGCTAGGTCTGATTCTCGGAAATATAATGTAGTATCTACGAGTATGTCTACAAAATGAAACAATTCGGGGCTTATTTTCAAGTATAAAAATGAATTATAAAATCGTCAATTTAGGGTTAGTCGCCCCCATAAGATAATGATAGGGTATTAGAGCGAGCGAGAGAAATGCGTAGCTCGATTTTTATTCGGCGGTATCCGCTTTTCTGACATTTCACTAGATTTAGTTTAGTGAAATGACATATCACTAGATTTTTTTAGTAAGAAGACGTAAGAAACAAGAATATTCGGTATCTACCGCGATTTCGTGATATCCCTAGGGATTTCGGGATATTCTTTTCCCTGCGACATATATATACAAGAATTGCTCGTTTAAAGATATAAGATACGGTTACCGACAAACTGAGTATTACTATTAAGCTGCTGAGTATTACCTAGTCTTTGTCACTTCTCAATCGATAATCCAGCTATCCTCAACACGCGGCCCGCGGGCCGAATCAGCCGCATGCGACCCGCCGGGACTTTATTTGTGGCCCGCGTGATGTTAAAACATTTTGAAATTCACGCCCACCGGCAAAATGATGTCATCGTGAAAGTCGTGAATTTTTTTTCACTTATAAATCTTTAATTTTGAAGACTGTTATTTTTTAAACCTAAAAATGTTTGTTGCGGCCCACGACACCAAGACCAAAATATTCTTGTAGCCCCCATGAAAAAAAGGTTGGGTACCACTGGATCAATCGATCCTATACAAATTATAGTTTACGTATTAATACGGTTAGAACAGACAAACATTCACACTCTCAGAAAACGCAAAACCAAAGAATAGTTTCAGCAGTCTATGTATGTATTTTCTTTTGTTTCAAAAGTTAAAAAACTTCTCGGAAACACTCAAAGAACCTTTGTCAAACAGTTGTAACACTCAGAACTTAGAAAAAAAAACAAAACTATAGTTTGTTTTCCAGATTCGAGTGAATACAAAGTTGAGACTGTTCCAAGGAATGGAAAACTGAGTTTTAAATACTAACAAATTATGTAAGTACTATGAGATTTTGCAACCGATTAAAACATTCAGTATATTCTTCTTTTTGATTTATAAACGGTACAATAATGCAGTATTCTAATAGATAACAATTTTAATTTTTTTTCAAGAAGTACTAATTCTAAGCATTTCTGTTCCTTTAATATTACAAATTTTATAAAAATAGATTTTCACCTTAATAATTGTAAAGTTTTCAAATTAATAAAAATACGAAGTTAATTTCTATGTACTAATTTTAGAATAAATTTTAGGCTTAAAGTTTAGAAAACAGTTTAAAAGAAAGAATAAAGACAAAATTAGATCCAATTCATAGTATAAATGTCCAATATCTTGGAGATAGAGTGAACTGAGTATTGACACAAAATATAATAAATCTTAGATACAAAGTAATATAGCTTACATGAGCATAGATATAAGGTTGATATTGGTTTGACGTTGACCACGGTTTGTCGGTCTCATAATAAGTTTGAAGTCCTAATACCAAACATGAGATCTCGTATATATCAGCAATCAGCATTCAGCTTAGCAAGTTGCTGATGAATGCTGATTAAGAAGTCTTGGAAATGCTGATAAAGAAATTAAGACAAGCTCTACTGCTGGCTTTTCACGGCGCGTAATATCACGAGCCGCGCCGCGCCAGCTCGAGCCACGCGCCGTGTGATGGGGGTGGCTGGAGATGGCGCGGGCTGGCTCGAGCAGGCGCGTTCGATCCGATTGAAGTCGGTAACTTCAAAGGCGCAGCTCAGCACGACTCGAGCGGCTCGTGACATTACGCGCCGTGCGAACAGGTAGCGCGGACTCGCCTGTTGGCTCGTGCTCGCTCGTACTAAATCAGCTCGACGCGTCGCGGCTATTCATATCACGCGCTGTGAGAAGCCAGCATTATAACTTGATCGTACTAGAGATCGCCCAATGGTCGAAATTCGACTACTACCTATATTTTGTAAAAAATATTGACTTCATCATAGTTTTTTTCAATTCTTGTCTCTGGGACTCAGCTGATCTCAGACTGGCTGTTTAAGCATTGTTTAATAGTATCAAAAATTAAATAAAAAACAATAATCCATTTTCAATAATTTGTCAACTTGTTGTCAACAGACTTCGACCATAAATAAAAGAGTATAATTCGTATGTATAGGCTTGTCACTCAAAAATCTGTCATTTTTCCTAGTAGTAGTTTCGTAGTGTGTGTAACGTTTTATTTGTTAAAAATATATATGATAAGAGCATAATTTTAAAATAATATTAGCTCGATGCACTCCTTCACCATATAAACTATAACTGTGCGAAATTTCATGCACCTACGTTTCCCCATTTTTCGTAAAAAGGGTTACAAAGTTTTTCTCTCACGTATTAATATATAGATATTGTCTAAAAAACCCTCGTTTGTGTTGGCCGATGTTGGATAACCATGTTTGGGATGTCATTCACAAATTAACCGACGATGGGAACACGTCGTTCGTAATCGCTTAAGTTACATTGCTATCATAATTCATAATATTAGTGTTTTCAAAGGTTAATTTTAAAGGTTATTCATATGTCTTGTACTATAAGTTTTGGGCTGTATCTGTCTTATAGCACCAGCCTGTAGCTACTATCAGAGACCTACAAGATATACATTCAACCTTAGAATGGAAGCCATAAAAGGCTGAAAAGGCTAACTACCAATATAATATATTATAGTACTTACTTAGCACCCACATGTACTACAAGGCCACCAGATATAATCAACAAAAACTCATGGCCGCCAAAAAACTTATCACTTTTTGCTACCGAGCTCATTACATGGTGTGGCTCATTATAATATCCCAAATATGGTAAAGTATTTGAATTTATTACTCATTGGTGCTGGGTTCACATAGGCCAACGATCCTCAAACTATTTTGGTTGCGGAGCCCTTTTAAGAAGTGAAATTTCTGACGGAGACAGACACACGCAAATAGATCGACAATTTTATTACCCACATATTATATTTGCCGTTTGATTTTTTAGATCAATTTTGATAAGTAAAAAAATAGAATTTTGGTGCGATCTCGGCAACGCGGCAAATGCGTATGGTCAAGGTCGTTTGCTCAGGGGATGGCCTTAATCTAGCTAAGTCTCAACCTGTCCTTATGTTCCCGTGGTTTGGGCTTGGTGCAGTAGGAGTACCGCCTAGTTTTACTGGGTAGAGCTATCTTTTGAGGGGAAGCGACTCCTACAAATCTGCCGTTGGAGCCCTAATAGCTCCACGGACCATTTCTCAGCGATAAAAAGAAGTCTTAAACCTGGGTCACCGTAATTTTAGTAACTTCTTTTTCACCTGGCGATTTGCGCTCGTAGTTTAGTTTATTTTAAGGTGCTAGTTTATTTTATATGGCGTGATACTTGACACAAACTGTAGGGCTCTATATTTTACAAGGAAGCTAAAAAGGGAGCTTTTTAAAAGGAGACACGAAGTGTCCTTGCGTTGGTTCACGAAAATGTTTACGTTTACCACGCAATACATTTTCCTGAATATAATGGCTCTGCTATTTTTGAGTACCCATTTCATTCTTCAAAAAGTACCAAAACATTTCTTCTTATAGTCCGAAAGAAAATAAAGTAAAGAGTACTAAAAAGATTTCAGCACTAAAGTGCTTTTATCATAAAGCACTTTGAGACCAAGAAATAACTAAAAAATTAATATTCCCTCCAGAGATCGAGCTTTATAGGGTTTATCATACCTAGCTCAGGACCCGACCTGGGTTAATATCACATTATCTCTTTCCTTAGACGACGAATGTAAGAGATAAGCTGATGTCTAACCCAGGGTTAAATTGAACTCAGATCTACGCATGTTATCCTCAGTAAATAATTTAGCCCCCTTAGTACTTCAGCAGCGAGGCCATAAATCATAATGCTTCAGTGCGTTGCGTTGTCGTAAGCCCGGGCGCGCACTAGCGGCCAAACCGCAGCGGCCAGGTCACGACGGCCATCGAGATAATCACCTTAGTATGAAACCGCCATAGACCTCGCGCACCTGGCCGCACGGGCGGCGCGGAGGCGGCCAGCGGCCACACCATACTTTCGATGGCCGCCGCGACCTGGCCGCTAGTGCGCGCCTGGCCTAAGGGAATAACGAAACGTTCAGGAACTTACAGATGGCAGTATATGACGTCAAGTAGTAACAAAAAACAGCACTTTCTTTTTATAAGAGAACTTGTTGGAACTATAAAATATAATAGAAGAACATTTCTTGAACTTAATTATTACATGAGGTGGTTGTGACTTGTGTCTTAAGATTAGCGACGGTCATGTTTTACAGCACCCTTGTTGCGCAATTTCCTTACACCAGTTCCGTCTAAACACTGTATCCGACAACGCATTGCATCGATTCATGTGATAAAGTATGTATGTAAAAGCGTCGTTGCGTCGTTGCGGCAACGCACCAGTTCCGTCAAAACAATGCATCCGACGACGCATTGCATCGATTCATGTAATAAAGTATGTATGTAAAGACGTCGTTGCGTCCGCGTCGTTGCGGCAACGCACCGCACCGTAGACTAGCATGTGGCTTCACTATAAGACCTACGCATGTAATAGGAGCTGGAAGGGCGATCTCAATAAGATATATCCTCATCTAGATAAAGTAGGACAAGCTTGTAATTTATACTACGACCTAGGTTTTGTAGCATGCGCTAGATTCAAACTTATGATCTTCCGCGAAAGTTTGTCTATTCTGGGATTATTCGTCAGATCTCTAAAGAATTTGGTAACAACTGAGTAGGTACTAGTCCAAACTCCAAACAAAGTTTTGTTGATTTCCATCAGGTGACCCGTTTGTTATTTTTACCGACTTCCAAAAAGGGAGGAGTTTATACGTTCGGCTGTATGTATCTTTTTTTTTGTATGTTCAACGATAACTCAGCAGCAGCAGCGATGATATTTTGCATCGAAGCAGATGTTTCTGATGATTATTTCGCTGTTTGTGGACCGATTTTCAAAATTTTTGTGTTATTGTATAGGATGTATAATAATTACGATAGTGATGAGCTGATGATGGGATCTATGAGCAATCGAGGGAAATCCTTGAAATTTATCAAAAGACTCATAGTGGATAAAATGTTGTTTCTAGTAACTTAAACATATGTTACGAATAAGAGAAAGTTCATACGAAAGTGTCCCTTGGTCCAAAGGCACTGAACAGAACTCCTGAACCTTTAAAGATATTTTTTTTAAATTGCAGCCGCTTAGATAACTGCAAGCATTTACCACAATTTCGCTTACAGTAACATAATGTGAATAGTTAACATTCGTAGTGGTTATTTACGCATATAGCCTTATAACTAAAAAGAGTGAAGTTATTATTTTTAACAAAAAATTAAAACCGACTTCCAAGGTAAAAACAATAATAATATAAACTAAAAAGTATTAAATTACTCTTATTCTATAATATATATTTCTGTACATACTACAGTCTTCATTACTTTGAAGTCGGTACCAGTCCCAAAAGCTTCAGATATTCTGACATTGACTGAACTCACGATAAAATTAGCTGGTACTGACTTCATATAATGAAGACTGTAGTATGTACAGAAATAGTTGAGATTTGAACGAATTCTGAAAAAGGCACTATTATAGAGTAAGAGTAATTTAATACCTTTTAGTTCATATTATTATTGTTTTTACCTTGGAAGTCGGTTTTATTTTTTTGTTCAAAATAATAATATGTTATAGACTATAGTAGAAGCCACTTGACAGCTATATTCTAAACTTTATTCTCAAAGAAACTGCTGAATTCGGTCCGTCGTTCAGCGGTCATTGTCAAAAAACTTGTCCTATTTCATCGTTTTCTACGCGAGACATTATAACATCGCAATTCGCATAATATTCAAGAACACTCCGAAAGCTGAGCCACTAATTAATGTTCTAGCAAAACCCTCTAACTTTGACGTTGCATTCAACAAAGGTACGAATTTTTAGCTGTTACTTTGTTCTTAGTGTAGTTCTTAGCCCTGTGATTTTGATAGCGCAGCGCATTCTATAAAATCAGAGTAAAAATATCAAAAACGCTACGAAAGTTTAGCAAATTCTTCCTGCTAAACCCTCTTACCTTAACATCAACGCTACGAATACGCAATCAATCGTTTCTGCTAAGCCCTCACTGACCAGGTGGCACTATATCAAGGCAGTCAAATCAATTACCCGGCCGAGTTGTTTTCGTCACATCACTCACAGTTAGCGCCCTAATGTATTTGCTCTGTGATATACTGCTTGTCTTGTGTTATTACCGGTGGAGTTGCAGGTGTGGTTACCTGATTGTTAGAGACAAAAGACTGCTTTAAGAGTTTAAGTATAAGCTTTTTGGGAGTTATAAGTTTTTTACTTGTAAGCTTTTGCTTTTCGGATGAAATTGTAACACAACGTGTCAGGAAAATAATGTAGAAATATGCGCTTTTATAATTCTGGGCGTCACGTTATCGTGGAAGCCGACTTCCACTATAAATAAGTTCCATAGACTGTGATAAAACGTTGAGTACGTTAAATGCCCTTTTGATTTTACGCACAGCGGCCGTATTGTGCGGTTCAGATTAGTGTAAACTGTAGACTGTCGACGTCCTGAACGTGCACGTTAAAAAGACGGAAATATAATATGTATTTCCATACATTTTACGATAATACCGCCACGTGCAAAATTATAAAAAAGTGGGTTTCTCCGAAATAAAACCTATGTCGAGCATTTTAGTTTTCTTAAAACTTCCTCAATAAGTGTGAGAAGATTAATTTTAAATACTGACATACCGACAAATAAATAAATGTTTATCTATGATAAATGTCACATAATATGTATATTATGTTATTTATAACTGAATGTACCTAATTTAAAAATGTGTTACTTGTATGTTAAAAGAAGTATGGATAGCCATCTGGCTATGCATACTTCTTTAAACTATACTTAACCCTACCGAATAATGTAGGTCGGCTATCTAGCCGACCTATATTATTCGACTGATATATATATATAAGACTATACCAATAAGACTGGCAGCCAGTATTGGCACAGAATAGATAATAGTACAAGTATTGGCTTGGTATATGCCGCGTGTGAGCAGTTTTTCAAGCCAGGCCAATCTGTTCACACGCGGCATATACCAAGCCAGTACTGGCTGCCAGTCCTATTGGCAGCCAGTACTGGCGCTGTGAAAACTATACTTTACAGCTACTGTAAGTGATATATTAAATTAATATAATATTATATAATTATTTAACATACAAGTAGCAGTCGACCCTGTAAGGTTAACTTAGTAACAGAGCCAAGGTAAAGCTGATCTGGATCTAACTGCATTTACTAATGTTACACTGACAGATATTTGTTGGTTTGTTTGTTTGTATACTATAATATACGTTTAATAATAAGAAAGTATAATAATGTGTATTGTATCGCATACCAATGATTATTGGTATGCGATACAATATGGCTAAAAAAGATTTGGAAGCAAATAAAGACACTGAACACATTATGTATAGAATAGATTAATAATTATTATTTATTAGTTATTACCGTACTACCTAATAAATGCTAATCGGCACGATTTGTACCTTCCACTAAAACACAATAGACATAACTACTATAATTCTGTCTACTCTGACCAAAATATAATATTAAATGCCGACGAAAGTCAAAAGTAAAAAAAACTTGTTATCCGGGATTTGGCTAACCGAAACCTGTCATTGTTAAAACTTCTGAGGCTTAGACCCAATTTCACCAACCTCTGTTTGTTAAATCCTAACAAGGCATTACTTAACGGACCTTGGAAAATTAAACAGACTGTTAAAATACTTATGTCCCACAGTAAAAATTTAACAGCGGATTAGTAAATTCAACGTTAAGTTAACAACGAGTGAATAACATTCAATTCGTTCGTTCTTGTTATAAGGCGACGAAATTGCAATGTACAAGTTTAATACAACATGTTGGCTGCAATGTGTCATTTTCACCTTATTCGTATATAATACGTCATCTGGTAGATAATGCGACCAAATTAAAATATCACTGATCGCATATATTTGTTACACTACAATTGTTTTTTTAAATTTACCAGGTTAATAATTATGATCTGTCAAAGCTGAAAACATGAATCATGATACAAACTTTTATTTACTTATTTCGGCTTGGTAATTTTGATACAAGTCAGTGTATTTGCAATGTCAAGGAAAATCCGAGGGCTGAATTTTTGACAAAATTAAAATAAATAATTATGCATAACATGAAAAATAATAAATAATATGTAAGGATGTGGCGAAACATGGCGGCAACACTCAAAAGTCAAAACAGATTCTTTTATTGATATTGGATATTGTCTTTAAAAAGTTGTTGTTAAAAGGAATTAAAATTTAACACCGTGTTAGGCGATTTGACATGATATTAGCGTATGGTGGAACGCTCGATAGCTCTAACAGGCCGTTAACTGATTCAACAAGCCGTTATTTATTTAACATTGCTTGATGAAACTGGGTCTTAACCACTTACTTTTTTATTCCTACGTTTAAATTCCTTTAAACGTTTAAAAAATTAAAAAATATAATAAATTTTACACATGACAAACTAAAAGGCCAAATAACACAAATACTTACAAAATATCGTCTTCCTAAAGCGTTAAAAAATTGAAAAATCTCAAAACATAGTTTTAATAAAAGTTTGTTCATTATTGTACAATACGAAGTAGCAAAAGTTGACTAAAACAGGGGCAATTAGGTGAAGGAAGCCCTTAACCTGCCGACTACCCTGTTGACAGAACATTTGACCTTTTAATACCGCGCGACCAGGGCACTATCGTGAGATTAGGGGGCCCCGGGCTAAATGCTAATACTACTTACGATCGCACTCCGAGACATTAAAATACATATGTTGATTAAACTTCAATTTAAGGCCATCCCATGAGCAAACGACCTTGACCATACATTTACCGCGTTGCCGAGATCGCGCCAAAATCCTATTTTTTTACTTATCTTAGTTCAAAATTGACCTAAAAAAAATTCAAACGTCCAGTACTTATGTAGTTAATGGAATTGTCAATATTATATTGGCGTGTGTTTCAAATAACCGTAATTTGTAAGTACTAGGGAGATGCTGAGTGTACGAGTATGCTTGAATTTAAATAAATTAGTATTACTTTGGAAGCTTATCATGATTCATGAGTATAAAAAATAAAAATAGGAAATTGATAACTATGAGAGAAACATTCATATTATACTGAAGATTTTTTGCTGTATTTTTATTATAATTTTGTGGCTTTCAAATTATGAGTTAACAAGGCTCTAAAAACAGTAAAATACGGCATCTCCGTAGGTCTTAACGAAGGATTGACAGATAATATGCTGCTAACTACTGCTAATTACAATTAAGTAATTATTAATATTTGTCTCTGATTACGGCAGTTAGGGCTATAAGATTTAACTTTCAGTTCAAAGTACAAACACTTAGGGCATGTTTCACCACTTCCCGATAAGTCCCAAATAGGCTATCCACCACTTATCTTGACAGATCAAGTATGGAGAATATGTCAAAAAAGTTGTGAATAGCCTATTCGGCACTTTATCAGAAAGTGGTGAAAGAGGCCCTTAACAATAAACATAGACTTGAATTCAACTAATTGAATGGGTCTGATTGATTATAGCATTCGCAGAACTACAAACCAGACGATCTGTTTGATTTAATAAAAACTATTACTTTGCGTTATTTATTTTTGACTTTTACTTGACTTAGCCTGGGCCCCTTGAATTCTGGAGGCCCTGGGCTAAAATACAAAAAGGCAAATGAAAGGTATATCCGGCTCTGCTCGCGACTCCGTTGTCCCAGAGAGAGGGTAGTTTACTGTTTACATTTTACAATATACAAACGTTACTACACAATAAGAAGATGTACTTTGCATACAAAGACGATTGTTTGTAGTTTTAGTCTGATACGTTGGATGTGGTTTGACAGAAAATAACATTTTCATGTCAAGGTGATGAAAACTTCGAGTCCCGGGAAAGGACGTAGGATAAGAAAAATTTACGGTTCCCACGCCATAAACGAATGTTGACACAATTTATTTGCGGGCGTCATCTAGTCATCTTATGTGAACTTATGTGTTATAAGTTATAACTTATACTAACTTGAAAATTACTAATCTATACTAATATTATAAATGCGAAAGTATCTCTGTCTGTCTAGCTTTCACGCCAAAACTACTGAACCGATTGTAATGAAATTTTGTACACAGATAGTCTAAAGCCTGAAAAAGGACATAGGCTACTTTTTAACTAAAAAAAGGGTTGTAAGGGGGTGAAAATGCGTAAATTCGTTTAAATTAAGTTCCAAAAATTTATAACAGATGGCGCTAAGAGTCGTCTACATCACGCTATCGCTTGCTCTTACGTGTTTCTATAAGAGGTGGTACCATCTCAATTTACATTTTTCGATTTTTTAGATTGTTTTACACGCTTTTATGTAACTTACTACTCAATACTTTATCTTTGGACTATGCAGTGACGTAACCTTAAATCTGTCAATGATAAATTATAATTTATGGGTAAAGTCGTGCAATGGGGGGGGGGGGGGGGGGGCTAAATAAGCTTTAAAATTTGGCATAAATAAAGTTTAATTTAAAATAATGAAATATATGTGCACACTGCACAGCTGTTTTTGGGTATTTTGATTTAAGGGGTACTAGGGTTTAAAAAAGCTTTTGACAACAATTTTGTTGACACCGCGCGCTATAAACTGAAGTCCACGAAACGAAGCGGGCAACAGCTAGTACATACATAATTAGTCCTTACTCCCAAGGGCGTCGCCAGTCGATGGCGCAGGGGGGGGGGGGGGGGGGGGAAGTTGAATTTACCTACTACAGTCTACAATTCATACTTTACTCACTCTCTATAAATGAGAAAAGTAGGTATGAATTGTAGGTAAAGTCGCCAGCACATGAAGCTTTTCACTTGTACTACGAGCCTTACATCTATTACCAGATTTTAATATTATAGTGGTCGTTGTTTGCATTATATTTGGCAACTTTTTTAGAGTCTATAGGGGGGGGGGGGGGGCAGCTGCCCCTCCCTGCCCCCCCCTGGCGACGCCCTTGCTTACTCCTATTACATAAGTCCGTAGATACAACAATATATCAGCGACATCGTTGTCTGTCGTATAATTAATTTTTCCTCCGCCGCACGGAGTGTCCCACAGGGTACATTCCTACTACCCACTTTATTTGTTCTGAATTATTTATCCACCCGGGGTAAATATTTATGTCATCTTATTGAATATCTTCTCTTATTCGTCGTTATTGAATTGCTTAAGATCCAGCGGTTCAGTTTGAGCGTGGTTAGGAGGTCGTGGGTTCTCGGTTCCCGCGTTGGAAAAGTTTTCTCGCTTCCAAGTTTGAATAGGGCAATGTTAAAGGCGACAAGAAAGATGATTAGCGTCGGATAGACATATAAAATTCGAACCTGCGAACCATTAACAACAGGTAATGTTAAGCATAGGTAGGAGCAGAGGCCGCTACTAGCACATACAGTAAATAATCCGAACAAAAACTAAACTAAAACTAACACGTTATGTTATTAGATGATAGAAGCGTTGTGAAACGAAACTTTTTGTTTAGTGTCTATTTTGGTGCTGCCGTCTAGAGTGAAAACATTGCAATATAATATATTATATACTAATCCTACTAATTAGAAGTATCTGAAACACACTTCCTCCTCTGAAAATTCAGGATTTTGTCATATTTATTACGAAAGTCTACTCATAAAATGTTCTACTGAAACAACATTAGCATCACCACAAACATTCCAACCATCAATCTTCGTTTGCACGAGTCCCCTAACTTGTTATTTCTATGAATATCCCCATAAGACATTCGGCTTTTCGGATCATTTTCGGAAACGCTACAAATTTTCATAGCCTCCTTTACTCATATTTTCGTATGTCGGATGAATTATCATCAAAGAAAATTTGTCTGAAGCTAATATTATGCCTCTGAGTAATAAAAATATTTATCTACATAGCTAGACAAGATCTGGCATATTGGAAACTAGATGACGTCCTCAACTCAGTTGCGCCCAAAGTCGTTTATCGCGCGGGAATTGTACATTTTTCCGGAATAAAAAGTATCAATATATCCTCTCCCGCGACTCAAAGTATGTCCATAGTCCATACCAAATTTCACCAAAATCGGTTCAGAGGTTTGGGCGTGAAGAGAGTAACAGACAGACAGACAGACAGACACACTTCCGCATTTATATTAATATTAGTATGGATGTCATATTATGGCGGACTAAGAGGATCTTGAGTAGATATAAATTATAAGTATAATAATATCTTTGTCTTGTAGTTTTCTACTTTTTCTAGGGAAAAACTTAAATAAGTCAGACGTCTAGACTAGATAACTTTTTACATTCGAGAATACGAAATGCGAGTACAGTTTCTATGCAAAACAAAATAATTTAACAAAAATTATATATCTCTTCTTTATTTCTTTCTTTACAAAAACTAAACAGTTCCCCCTCAAGAGCATAAACTTTGACAGTGGAAGTAAAGTACTAAGTTTTCAGTTCCACAAGTCAATCGACAGTTGACAACCAAACCAAAACAAATGGTTTAATCTTACGATCTAATCACTTTCGCTAAAATAATATTATATTATAACTGGAAACTATAATATATTTATTTTAATCTAAATTTTGTAGCTTTACAGGCTACAGCCCATTCTTTGTTACACTTACATCAAAATGAATTGAGACGATTTGCAATTTTTAAAGAATGCATGTGTAAACTGACCCTAAGTATATAAATGGTAATTTTACTTAAGACATTACCAACCGAATTACCTATGACGTAATACAATTACATTGCCATATAACCACATGGTTACCACACCCGCAAATTGGCCAAAAATAATTTCCGTTTATTGAATCTATTAAACGTTTATTGCAGATTTCATGATGCCGGTAACGAAGTCACGTAGCTCAGTTGTGTCATAATGGTGCCATCATTGTTATTCTCCGCGTGTCATAACAACGCGGTCACTGTGTTACTATTAAACTACTTTTGAGGTATTTTGGGTCTGGAAAGAGGGCAGCTATTTAGGCGTTCTTTGATTGAGGATCGATCATATCAGAAGTTTAGGTTTTGCCATAGTCTTGCAGTTTTATTGTGTAGGACGAGCACGATCACCTGGCAGTTGGCACGCGCATAAACGAAGACACGCAATTTAATAGAGTAAACTAGAGATCACCCAATGGTCGAAATTCGACCTTAGTTTCTACGACATTAGGACTAGGTACTACCTATATTTCGTAAAAAAAAAAATATTGATTTTGTCATATTTTTTTCAACTCTTGTCTCTGGGACTCAGCTGATCTCGGACTGGCCGTGTAAGCATTGTCTAGTAGTAGGTATCTAAGATTCAATAAAAAAAACTATAATCCATTTTCAATTTGTCACCTTTCTGTCAACAGACTTCAACCATAAATAAAAGAGTATAATTCGTATGTATAGGCTTGTCACTCAAAAATCTGTATTTTTTTCTAGTGTGTGTGTTGTAGTGTGTGTAATGTTTTATTACTTAAGAAAATGTATGATAAAAGCATAATTTGAAAATAATATTAGCTCGATGCACTCCTTCACCATATAAACTATAACTGTGCAAAATTTCTACGTTTCCCCATTTTTCGTCAAGCTTTCGTCAAGCGAGGGATACAAAGTTTATGGCTCACGTATTAATATATATTAATATATGTATTAATATATATAGTAATACTGGGTGCAGTATTTTAAGATCGTTAAGCAATAATAGGTGTATTATTGCTTAACGATCTTAAAATTGTGATTTTAAGTTAAATCGATCGATCGATTTAACCTATCAAGCCCCATAAGGACACCGGTGACCGCGACAACAATATAATAACAATTATAGATTTCCAAGAATCCGCGATCGAAGGATTAACTTAAAATTAAAATTTATACATTATAATTTCAAATAGCATAAACTTTATTTGTAAAAATAAAACAATCTTATGTCAATTCAAAAGCTCTCAAGCTTTTAATAACCCTTAAAACATTTTTTTTAATAAACTTGTCATATTGTAAGCATTTTATATTTATTTTAATAACGCGGGAAAAATAACAATGTAACCCCACATTGTTATTTTTCCCGCGTTTTGTCAAATTCACAACAAATATGGCGACGTGATTATATTTGAAATTCGAAACCTAGCATTCAGCTTTTGTGAGCTTCTCAAAAAGGGCTCTAATATAAGGGACGCTTTTTGTTAAGGACCCTTAACGCTTATTAAGGAAGGAACTTTATAAAGTTATAACTTATGTTAAAATATATAAAATTCTCGTGTCACAATGTTAGATAGCGAACTCCTCCGAAACGGCTTTACTGATTTTAACCAAATTTTATATGCATATTTAGTAGCTGTCTGAGAATCGGCTACTGGGTACTTTATATAAGTATTTATAATGTTGAATAAATAATAGTAAATTATTACAACCTGAGACTGACGGCGACCATTTGTGCGACGGGATAGCGATGGACGTTGCCATGGGGCTTGGTGACATACTTATTTAGTCACTTCAATAAAAAAATATGGCAAATATAATATTATTATGGCCAAGCAACGTTTGCCGGGACAGCTAGTAACTTATAAAAGTCTTTGAAGGATAACATATAAGTTATAACACAAATTAATAATTATTTTATAACTAGTTGATGCCAGCAACTCAGTTGCGCCAAAACTCGTTTATCGCGCGGAAACCGTACATTTTTCAGGGACCAAAAGTATCCTATATCCTATTCCCGGGACTCAAAACATCTCCTTACCCAGCAAAATCGGCACAGCGATTTGGGCGTGAAGAGGTAACAGACAGACAGATCTAAGATACACTTTCGCTTATTAGTATGGATTATTATTTATTTGTGTTTTTTACAACGAATACAAGTCTTTTCATGAAGTATGTAAAGGGTTTGTGGTCCATAAAAATATTTTCTAATATTGTGTTTGCAGGAATCGTAGGTACAATTTTTCGGGATCAAAAGTATCATATTATTATGTATTTTCCCGGGACTCAAAGTGAACTAAAACCTCCATACAAAGTTTCAGCAAAATCGTTTCAGCGGTTTGTGCGTGAAGAAGTTACAAACAGACACATTTTCGCATTTCAAATATTAGTATGGATAATAAATTATACAATATTATATTCATTATCTAAAAACATATAAACAAAAGAAGTTTTACGTAACTAACTAATACTAATTCAATAAACACTAGGTAACGGAAAAATCTAGGTTGACACTTTTCTAGATCTCCCTTTCTAGACATAATTAACTTAAAGGCTTTCCTTTAATGAAATAAGTAGAAACTAGACTAGACATGGGCATTTGAAAGCGAATCCATGTTTCACTCTGTAATATCCGGTGTCCAATTCTCAGGCACTCGAACGACTTTCGAACGCCATTATCAACTGTTTAAACATGCTAATGGTTAAAGGGTGTAAGTTTAAAAGTCACAACTACTTTGAAGTGCCTGTAAAATGCATACTAATCACATAATTAAGGGCCTGTTTTACCACTTTCTGATAAAGTGCCTAATAGGCTATTCACAACTTTTTTGACAGATTCTCCATACTTGATCTGTCTAGTTAATCGGTGGATAGCCTTATCAGGAAGTGGTGAAACAGGCCCTTAATGTTTAAAAGGTGTAAAGTTCAAAAGTCACTGTCGAACTTTGAAGTAACTATGTCCGTCTATTATTAACTGCTGAACTAATTTGCATGTGCTTTGGGTGTCTGGGATATGCAATTGTAACTTGTAGTTTAGGATTTAATATAAATACTGTACCTAGGTCCAAGGCGTGATGGACTTACACTAGATTAAGACAAGAGAAAATGTAATCTTGATACGCGACAAAATTATGTAAATGAAACAAACAAAGGATATGGGCGACTGGCCCATAGACGACCCTAATTATTGTAAGTAATAAAAATATATACATAAATACTATCATAGTTTAGGCTCTTTTACTTAACTTTTTAACGGCCGACGAAAGTTACGAATTTCCAATTGCAGAACTTGCTCTACTGTTAAGACCCACTAACAGTAAAAGTTAATATTATATTGTTTTCATAACTATCTACTCAAAGAAGAGAAAAAACCTAATTATCTTTAACCCACAATTGGCACAAGAGGGCAAATGTTTTTGTTCACTAGTTTCGTCTAAAAACTTAATTACTCCGTAAGTGCATAATATAACATGTTCACTCAAAGGTCGCGAAGACAGTCAAGTGTGGCGTCCACCCGCCTGTGACGGTCACCCTGACATGACTCTGTGACTCTCAGTAGCTACAAATAATAATAAATAGACTAGAAGAGTAAGTTAGTAAGAAATGTTCCAAATGCTGACCAACGTCGCGTCGGTTGTCATACTTGGGTAAGTCTGAACTGGAGCCTATACAGATTACATGGTGTATCAAAACTTAGTGATAATACTTTAGGGTGTGTATGTGTCCCTGTATAGAGTTCACTGTGAAAGAAGCAGCGCTGAATGAACGATTTTTTTTTATTTGTATGGGAAAGCGGTTCAGCGTCATGAATATTCCCATACAAAGGTACTTCTTCAGCAAATGTACTTCTTCAAATGCCTTTTCAATTTCTGTTTAAGCAATGTGACGCGTCGCCATACAAATTGTTTCATCATTCGACGATTGACTTTTATTAATTACACAATGCCCACGTGTATTTGGCCAACTGCGTTGTACATTGCGTCATTAGTTCGCAGACAAAGCCGCGCGCGTACATATCGGTCATTACCACCGCGATTGTGCGATATAAACACAAAGTATTGTAAGGCGTTAGTGATTGGGTAATGGGCAATATGTCAATGAACTGCAAAAAAAAAAACTTGTTGCACTCCGGGAAAATTTAAAAACATAGCAGCAGAACAGGTATACATTTTCGACGCGCGGTATTAAACTTAGAGTCATTATTTCCTGTCCTAAGAAACTAAACTAAAGAAAGCAGGGAATATTATAATTGTGCCAAAACCCAACAGTTTGCACTTTGGAGTGCAGGCGTACCAGAAGTAAAAAAGAAAAAATTAGCTGGCATACATTTTGTACGCAAAAAAATAACATAAACGCACAGTCGAATTTAGAAACCTCGTCCTTTTTGGAAGTCGGTTACGAAAAGTGGGGAAAATAATTTACGCACCGGCTTCCTAGTTCCTACTCTACCTCCATTGTTGAATTTTATACTTTCTCATGGGACGCATGGTTTCTGAAAATCTAAATGTACGATCGAACCGTCCATCCATCCATCGATTAGTTTCGAATTTAGATATTTTCACAAAAGTTTAAAGTAACGAGTAAAAACTCATTATTAAAGGGGTTCAATTATCGAATCTTCTTTCTTCGTTTCCCATGAGACCATTCCACATGCTATGGTGGACCAAGACAAGCGATTAAGAACGTGTAGAGTCATAATATTCGTCTATGATTGCCAAAGATCAGCACGTATTATGTATAATATAATATCTATATTATTATCTATGAACGCTTCACACCACGTCAGTCTGGCCCCGTGGTAAGTACCTACCTGAAGGACTTGTGTTACGGGTACCAGACAACGGAAATATATTTAATACTTTTATACTATACATATATTTAAGATTTTTTGTTATATTATGATACACAATATATTTAAGGGAAATAATAAAACGAGCGAATAAAAATTACTTTGCGACTGATGATGAACATACTGTTTTAATAACATGAGCTGTTTGGCTAAGCGAAAAATAAACTAAATTAACGACTAATTTTGATTTATAATAAAATCCAGTACGAGCTTACAAAATGTGGATTGCGATTAATCTATTTCAGATATTAAAATTCTATCCGAGCGACTGTATTACTAAGTGAGCGACTGGAAATACATAGCGGGCAACTTCAATATTAAATGTAAGTAGATTCAATTTTTCTAAGTGAGGTTATTTATTACGAGCTACTAAAAAGTTAATTTTGAGCAAACTTTTGTGAGCTGCTTTATTAATGATAATTGGTTACTGATATTCTATTTGAGGCTTTATATTTTATACTTTGATACGTGTTTTAATGAAAACTACATATTGTTAAATGCGTGCGAATTCGAATGCGGGCGCGGCGGGGCGACGAATCGTTGCAGTCAGGTGAGTTGGGCTGCGGACCAATACGACTTTTTTGGGTTAGGTTAGATGGTTTCGCTGCGCTACGCTCCCTTAGCCTGCCTTAGCAATCGTGGTTATTATATAACCACCCCGCGCAGCGGAGCTCCGTCGAATCGTAATTGAAGCCAGTTGTTTTTTGTTTTTTGTTGGTATAGGTCGCCATTAAAATTTTACCCATTTCTTTGACGTTCCGTTAAGGATTATAATTTGTGTAATTTATTAATGATCTTTATATATAAACGGGGTTTACCCCCTCCCCCTCCCCCCTCCTCCCCTGCCCCTCTAAATCGTTGGGTATGATTCTAAACTTTTACCGTTATATAATTTAAGTTCCTACAAATAGAACAATACATGTTTTGGGATAATCAAATCAAAGTATGAAGTCCTTTCTATCTCTGTTAGCTACCACTTTTTTCACATATAAAATTGTTGTCCCTCTTATCCAAATGAAGCTACTCACAAAAAATTTGCTTGATAGTAATAAAAAAAAATTGTTCTACCCCTATCCGTAGTAGTCCCTGAATAAAAGTGTTTCATCAAATAGTTATTTCATATTCATTTATTTTATTTTAATGTGTGCTCATTATACTCTGCTCATTAGTGCGTATTTCAAAGTGGTTTTTGTATTCGAAACACTTCATTTAAGATAAAATGCCGCTCAGTATAAAAATTACATTTGCCAAATTTTGAAAAAAAAGTGCAGGACGTAACGTTGACACTCAAACAGATATTAGGTCGCTCAAAAATTATAAAGCTGCTCATTTTGTATTTTAAGTAACTCAAATAAATAATTTCTAAGTTGCTGTTCTGTTAATTTCTCGTCACTCACTCTCAGTCGCTCAAATAGTAATTCTGTAACCCAAATTTAGTAATTTTGACACCTAAAACTGTAATTTACAGTCACTCGATTAAATACTACCCTATATTTAATACACATCCGTGACCCAGGAACTTTGAAAAGTTTTTGTTCCGTCGGCGGGATTCGAACCCGCGACCCCCGGCTTGAGCTACCAACAGCCCACCAACTGAGCCACAGAGGCCGTCAAATGCTATTATAGAGACTTTGGACTTAAAGTATATCTATACCAAACTTCAGATAGTCGGTTTAGCGGTTTAGGCGTGAAGAGCTAACAGACAGACACACTTTACTTTATTATTAGGGTTTCGTAGCCAAATGACAAAAAACGGAACCCTCATAGATTCGTCATATCTGTCTGTCTGTGTATGTCACAGCCACTTTTCTCCGAAACTATAAAAGCCATACTATTGAAACTTGGTAAGCAGATGTAGGTAAGTAAACGAGATCTAGCTAGTAGTTTTTTTATACGTCATAAATGATAAATCTTAATTTGCTATTTTGGTATATATAAAAATGATAACCTTAACTTTCACTAAATCAACTGAAATATAAAAATAAATCAAAAACCTTTTAATTTCATAAAAATAAACCTTATTGCTGCTGCGGAACCCTTCATGGGCGAGTCCAACTCGCACTTGTTTACCAAAGTCTATGACCAGACTGGGGCAAAACCAAAATGATTCAGATATGTGAGTACATAGGTGAGTGACCTCGACGTTTTTTGTTGTCAATTGTTACGAAGATTGGAGCCTCACGAAGCAATCAATAATACTTGTTCCTAGTACCATATTAAACGACTTCTTCGAGTAGATCTATGTACGTAGATCATTATAATTCATGGTACTCAATTAATTAGTAGAATAAGTATTAGTAAAATAAAAAGGAGTCTACTCGTATATTTTGATCTTCCCGCTAAAACTGAACCGATTTTGAAGTGGGTATGTAGATACTCTGTATGTAGTCTATATGCAGGCTGTAAAAAACAAGTGATAATACTTCAGAGTCTGTAAAGAGTTCGCTGTGAAACTAGCAGCCCTGAAAGTAACTTTTTTTCACCTTCGTCACAGAATATAATATGTTAGTAGTACCAACCTTCGTACTACACGGAAAAATTCATGACGGCAGCAGCGGGCTTGCATATACAAATGACAAACTAATTTTGTTCGTTCACAATTAACTCTTTATAAGGGAACCCATGCACACCCTAAAGTATTATCATTTATCACTTAGTTTTTGACCGACTTCCAAAAAGGAGGAGGTAATACGTTCGGCTGTATGTATTTTTTGTTATACCTTGTAGAATATAGTACAGAACAGCTATACTATGATTATAATATTACTAAAATTCAACTACCGGTTTAGGCAAAGTAGACAGAATTATAGAGTATACCGACTTAGAACTGAGGTTGAAATTTTTAAGTTTGACGTATTATGACAAAAGTCGTCGCTAGGGTCGTTACCTACAAATTTTGTTGTTGTTTATATAACTGTCAGAATTCAATTTCAAAATCTTCATTATAAAAATAAATTATATCAACCAGCGCGCCAGCCCTTAACTTATCCTGGCGAAACCCGAAAGAAATGACAGGTATTAATACTCGTCCGTCTCTTAACAGTCAAAGTACTAGTAGTTATGTCTATTGTGGTTTAGGTGTGAAAAATGAAGATCAAAATACAAAATACGACCCTTTAATGTTTACCTTAACAATAATATAATTTTTATCCCAGAAATTTCGGTATGACTGAGGGTATAACAAAGTTATATATTATGATACGTTGTTACGCATGCGTTGTTATAAATTGTTCCTGCTAACACCTTAGACACCGCGTATCTCGTTTAACCATCATTCAAGCTAACCTCAAACAGTTCAAGGTCTATAGTTCAAACGTTACCACTTTACCTGTTATGTCAGAGTTAAATATCAATTATTATATTATTATGTCCATTCCAAATGACGCCGCCTCGTTGCGCCCGTAATTCGTTTATCGCCCGGGAACCGTACATTATTTCTGATTAAAAAGTATCCTATATTCATTCCCGAGACAAAAAAAAATTACTACACCGTGACGTGCATTTTTACGTTACGTCCGTACCGTTCCACGTTGATGACGTCGTGACCTGCACATGTGAACAGGCCATAAGTAGTTTTCTTTCAATTCAATTTTCAACAGTTTACAATTTCGGGGATGCAATATATTTTGTATGAAATAAAGATTTTATAAAATATATGTTTTGTAAAACATAATAAATAAATTATTATGCTCTATATAGAGCACTGAGTACACAAATCACATAGTGACCTTAATAAGGACCGCATTAGTTTAGAAAGAGAGTTGTATGAAAAATTATAAACATGTAGACAGTAGAGAGGCAACTATTCGTCTATGATTACCCATCCATTAACGTTTATTTTTAGTGATCATGGTTAATCATCATCGCCTATCTGTGAATAGGGTATTTATTCTATGATTCTTGTCTATTGACAATTCCCTTAGAAAAGCTCAACACACTTGTTATGTTTTAATATAATCAGTATTTAGTCACAGCAATACTTTACACCCTATGACCTATAGCATAGAGCAGCCATCCTCAAAGTGTGATCCGCTGAGCCCTAGGGCTCAAAATGCCTTGTACCTTGGGCTCCACGAGCAATACATGAATTGTTTTTAGAAATTTCATCACTCATCAGACACACTAGCATGGAGACATTTCATTCAAAGACGGAAAATAATTATTTTTTTGGGGTTCCCAAAAATGTCGTTTCTTAAAAGGATTCCGCCACCAAAAAAGTTCGAGAACCGCTGGCATAGAGTATTACAGTGACTACTATTTATATATTTATGGTCTTATCTCAGAATGATGGGCGTAAAATTCTGGAATATATCAGCTAATATCAATCACTTCTTAGAAATTACATAGTGTAGCTTACCTCTGGGCAAAAACATTTAATCATGTTACAACGTTGACTACACTAGTCCATTGTTAAAATTTTAACTTCCTTGTTAAATATTAATAATCTAATTTAAATACAAATCAACTTATAAAATATCTAAGCTTACTGTGCGTATGTTTATTTATAGAAAAAGTTTATCTTAGCAGACTTGCGAGAATCTTTTATGATAAAGAGTCATTTTTTCCCCACAAACACAATCTGTATTATGTCTGTATGTTTATTTCTACGATGGTCAGTGCTTACACCTATTTTTTCTTCTATTCCTGACGGTCTTCCATAAACTTCAAAGCAAAATCTCTCTTCTTAAATGACTCAATGATTTTAAACGATCTTAAAAGGCTGACTGAAACCAAAAGTTTTACAACTCCTACCTAGTAAAGCATCTTGTCTCAATAAGAAATATCTTGCAGCACCATAAATCATTAAGGACATACCCACAAATATCGAGTTCCCAATTTGGCGGCTCTTGAAGTGCCATTCAGACTCACCTGCAACAAAAACGACATTTTGACATGGCGGCGAGACGAAAAAGGCTCGAAAAGGACAAAGTTTAATATAGCATGCCCTTATGTATAAGAAAATGCAAAAAGATATAAGGAAAGGACCCGTAGACAAGATGCCTGCGTTGATTTCACGGTTGAAATTCGAAATTAAAAGTGTATTCTTTTTGACGACATCGCCAATTGACATTTATTTGCGATATTTTCCTAGGTCGATTATCAACAGTGATATTAGAAAAAACTAAAAACATCTTTACCTGCCGACACCATATCGTAATCACGGTAAAAATATGATGCAACAAAGTGATAATAATTTCGAGTGTTCCATATTATAAATAATAATAAATCAATAATAATATACAATTCATTGTGAAAGTAGCAGCGCTGAAAGAGCAGACATTTTTTGTAATTTGTATGGGCTGCATGCGCCCCAGCGCAGCGTCATGAATATTCCCATACAAAAGTTAAAAAGTTACTCTAGCGCTGCTACTTTTACAGTGAACTCCATATACATTATACACACCCTAAAGTATTATCAGTCAGTTTTGTACACCCTGTTGTGATTTAACTAAAGATCTAGTCCGAATCAAACAGACTCGTACGAATGTAATTTTATAATATTAACAACTACATTAACAATAAGTAGGTATTAATTATTAAATAATATATTATTATAATATGTAACCAGTTTCCATTGTTATAAGCACAGTCTTTATTCTCATATTAACTTGATCAAATATTACATTCTGTATAACCAAACACTTTTTCAAACAGCCAGTCCAAGTGCGAATCGGACTTACGCAACATACATACGAGCAAAAAAGCAGCTAACTGCCGCACTCAAAGTGGAACATTAATTACTTAATTGTAATTAATTCAAAATTTTGACATAAGCCCCATACCTACATTATCTGTCAAACTCTCCATTAAATTGAATGATAATCGTAATTAAATGTCTGTGAGTACGGCGGTAAATGTCGTTTTTTATATGGGAACCCCCTTTAAATGTCTTTTGTTATAGCGGCAACCAAAATACATAAGTTGTAAAAATTTTACTATCTATCGCCATTCTTGAGATAAAGCATGGATAGTGGATACAGACAGCGAAGTCTCAGTAATAGCACAAAATATATATTAGTAGTACCAAGTAATAGCTGGTGCCGTTTTTTACACTTTTGGTACGGAAACCTAAAACAATTGGCTAGATCAGCAAAAAAACTAAATCTTTGCTAAATGCCCATTTACGAACACTTAACTCTAAATCTGCCCTTCGGTACAAAC